>NC_092836.1:6163330-7363330 GCF_039878825.1 Excalfactoria chinensis
GCAGCCAGATACTTTTGTGTCTGTACAACACAGTGGGAAAATCAAAGGCTCTTTGTAGGACATCCTCTTCCACATTCCTACAAGAAGCCATTGGACCATGTCTTCACCCAAACTCAATGGCAATGAGCATACAGGTTGCTGTGATGTGAAGTTTACCCTTTGCAATGCTCTTCTAAATAATAAATGGCCATCAAAGTTTAAAAATGCAAAGTTCAAATGTGGACACAGTTCTAAAATATTTAAAATCATTATGTTTCTTGATATTTACAGGGCCTGGGAAAGAGAGGCAAAACACACGCTCCTTCCCAGATGGAGCTGTGCTAACTGCAGGATTGTTTCTAAAACAGACTTAACAATTTATACTAAAATATAGGCAGTCATCTGCAGAATAGTGTCTGATTTTTTGGTTAAATAGCTGTAATTGTGTAGAGCTCTGAGCACATTGTATCTAGGACATAGCAGAGTATAAATGCCATAAAGATCAAATGAGGTTTATTCATCGGTTTGAGCTCAAACAGTTTTGTTGTTTATATATTGAATGTAACGGTGAGTAGTTTCCAATATCATAGTTCATATTTCAAACAAAGCAAATATGCAATGATCATTATTTATTAACATTTATTACCCCCATAATTCAGCAGAATGCAGCGCCCAGCTAACATTGCATCTCTGGGTGTAGGGCCATCAGAAATGAGCTCTGGGCAGTCAGTGGAAGGTAATGGGTCCTCTGGTGCTTCCAGTTCAGAGCATATGAGGCATCTCTGCACAAAGCCATTTCAGTGATTATGTGAGCTAAAGCGATGCACCTCTCAGTGTAGCAGCAGGTGAATGCGCCACTGATGCTTCTGACTGCCTGGGCAGGTGAGGGGGAGCTGAGGAGAGCTCTTAGCAAATCCCTGTCAGCATGCAAATTGAATGAGGTGTTTCAAAGAGTTGTCTGAGGTTTGAGATGGTGGAGTTGAAATGAAGGCAGTTTCCTCTCTTCAAGGAGTCTCAGCTTTAATTTTGCAACAACTGGTTTCTTAAGAGAGCTGTTGAGAAGGGCTGATGCAGCAAGAAGGAGAGAAGAGCAGAAAATGCTCTGCAATGAAATAAATACTTTATTCTAGTGCGTTCTCTTTGGCTATATTCAAGCAAATCCAAATGGCAGCCAAGGTTATTGGGTCCATTCCTAAACTGATGGGGCTTCGGTGCTTAGTGTAAGACCAAGTCATGTTTGTAGGAAACAGGAATCAGACCTTGTTTATGTGGCTGCCATCGACCAGGCTTTATCTTCACTCCTGTCTCTACAGTCAGCCTTAAATCTCCTCTCTTTCAGTTGCAAATTTTTGGAAATTTCAGTCTTCACATTTTGTCTGTTATTAGAGGACTGGGCTGAGGTAATAGGAACCTGCATTTGCTGTAGGCTAAGGACGAATGTATGGATGTATCTCCAGTAATTTTCTGAGTCAGGAAATGGATGGTGAGAGTGTTCTTCCAAGCCTGGTGACCCTTTTATTATGAATGAGATTTGCTGCACTGGCTATCTTGCTTCTGTCTGAAGGCAACCAGCAGCAGGACTGTCTGGGGGAGGAAGCTGGCTGAGGCTCATCCCATACGTGCTAGAGAAAATATCGATTGGACACGGAAGCAACTTGGAGAGTTTCTTGAGGACTCGAGCTTTTGTTCCACATAAATGTGCAGTTTTTGCTCATTGTTTCTCAGTAACATTCTTCTGGATACTGTTTTCATTTTGGGGACCCCCAGGCAACTTCTTTCCTTTCTACTTGATCCAATAATTGTTGCCATTGCTTTGAAGCATTGAGTCTGCTGGCAAAGCCCTTGTCTTTGTAACCTCTGAACTGTGGTTGTGTAACACGGGGCTCACATCCAAGAGCATGAAGCAGCTTCTCCGACATTTAGTACAGCACCAGGCATGGTCAGCATGCTCCTCTTCTGTATACCAGTGGAAGTCCCAACCACAGGCATGGAGAGCAGAGGGAAGGGCAACCTCAGGATCCACACAAAGCCAAGAATCACTCTGAAGAAGCACCAAAGTACCATGTCCTGTGGGTTTCCAGATGTGACATAAAAACTAAAAGCAGTATAAGATTTATATAGCTGATTCACAGTACTGACTTCATTATTCTATGAAATGTACTGAATGGTTA
This sequence comes from Excalfactoria chinensis, assembly GCF_039878825.1. Taxonomy (NCBI): domain Eukaryota; kingdom Metazoa; phylum Chordata; class Aves; order Galliformes; family Phasianidae; genus Excalfactoria; species Excalfactoria chinensis. The sequence goes on from NC_092836.1 coordinate 6,165,481, forward strand.
GAATATGTTTAAAGATGATCCCAGTTTGTCTTATTAACATGGTATTAGTAACAGAAAGAGAAGATCGTAAGAAAATATATGGCCATTGTTTCTTGTCATGCCTTTTTATTTTCTTGCTGAGGTGGCTGCACTGTTGAAGATGTTTAAGACATCTGTTTTCCTCCCCCAGTCCCTTCTGTGTTTGAAAGGGTAACTTGATGGGGCAGATGTTTATAGACAAAATGTTGGGCAAGTCAGAAAGAAATCTTGCTGGCATCTTAGTGAAAATGTCTAAACTCGATCTTCAGTGGTCCTTGGAAAATATCACTTTATACAAACAGGACGTGCTATCACTAAATAAATATTTTCTACCCTGATAAAGCTTAGTTCTTAACAAAAGAAACTGCTAACAGAACTTTCCTTATGTGTGGCTCACTTCTTCCCCATGACCAATTAGCAGGATTGAAAGTTAACTAAGTTCCTTATACCTTGGGGACAGCTCAGTCTGAAAGTTTTCAGTTTAATTCTGCAGTAACAATGCAAAAATATGCAAATGATAAACAACTCCAAAGTGCTTAATATGATATGGCACACACAATGTTAATTATCTGGAGTCTGTGTCAAGAGCTTGGAGCAAGCCTGTGTGAAGGACTCCATACCTGTGTGTGCACTGCTGTCCCACTGACCATGCTGCCCAGTCCCTGAGCATGGTTAATCTCTGTATGAAGTTAATTCTAGTATTTATGGCCATTGCTGCTTCTGTTGAATTGCTTCGGTGTATGGGAAAAATTTGTGTCCCTCTGCTAACTAAGGATTTCTTCATTCAATCAGGTTTACTCTCCTTATTCCAATTATGATTTAGTACGTATAGCTCCTTCTTCAAACATAGCTTCATGGCCTTTCCAAATGATTCATCCTTTCTCTTACTGACATATGTATTACAGCCACACAGTCTCGTGATTTTTACTTTAAAATTTCTTCTATGAAAAGGAGGCACTCAAGTTCAGTGGGCCAAAAATAGACACACACTGACTAAAGGTTTAGACTTGTTTTAGACCCTGTTTCATTGTGAAAAATTATCCATAATGATACCTCTTGGGAGAGAAAAGTCAAGTGAATTTCATAGTAAAGTACTGAGTAAAAGGCAGGCAGGCTGTTCTAAGCTTCCTTAAAAAGTGGATGTGTGTTTATTTTTACTTCCATCCAAAATGAGGTTTGGTTTTCTGTACATGTTTCAACATTTGGGAATATTTATTTATTTATTTCGTGTTTTCTGCTTGCCTTCCTACCTGAATTCTCCCACGGCTGCTACAGCTCATGATTTATATCATTGTCTTGTCATACCTCTTGATAAAGTGGCGTACTGTTGATACCTTTATTTTCAGCAGCACGCTCTTTGTCTTCATCAACTTTTACTGCAAAGCACAGCGATTCATTCTTTCTCGGTCTCTGTTTGCTACAAGGCTTTCTACTAAAGGCCGGATGCTGTGAGATTTGGGACTTCATTTATCACAGTAGCATTGCATCAACAGCTTTGCAGGAAAGTGAAAAAGTTAGGAAAATGGGGGAAAGCTACACCAGCAGATTTCATACATCAAGTTTTCTTTGCAAAAACTGATTTTCCAATAGTGAGCAAAAAAACTGAGCAACTTTTGTCCTGCCAAACCCACATTAATGGTATTTAATTTGCTTGCTTGGAGCCCAGATGAAAATGCTTTTCAGATAATTAGTTGACTGTAATCATTGAGATCCTGATTCAGAGAAAAGCTTTATTAAGGAAAGCATACAAGCATATGCCTGAGTGATGTTGAACTTGGGGTTGTAATCATTTAATCAAGAATCTTTCTGAGGTCAAGAATGTTCACTGGAGTCATAATGACCAGCACTGTCTCAACTTATGCCAGAAAAAACAAAACTTGTGGTCTGCTGATTAATGGCTTTCATGGTTTTCCAATCCTTGGCTTTTTTTCTTAACCACTCTGACAATGATCTCTATTGCCAAGATGTGTTCCACATGTGCTATCAAATGGCAGTGCCACTCGCATGCGATGGGTGCGCTCAAAGCCTGGCTGTCATCTCATCCTGTGTTGACCACTCCATCCCTGTGGAATTCCTCTTTGTGGATTCTTCCCAGTGTTTCTCTGCCTGCTCTGTTCATGTTCTCCAGGTTGGAAATGGGGTCTAGAAATAGTCTGGAGATATCAGTTCATCTAGGTGGTTTCACTGAGAAAAACATCTCTTTCATGATGTCCAGTAGCAAATATTTAGAGAGTTTCTACATTTTATTTTATTTTATTTTACTTTATTTTATTTTATTTGCCACAAGTTCTTATGGAGCCTCTACCATGGCAATATTCCCTGTCTTGCTGTGGCATTCCATAGGCTCAGATGTGTGTTCTGAGTGATAGGATGCATTTGCATCTCAGCTGTCAACAGATCCTGGCTCAGTGGGGCTCACTATGAGGATGCAAACCAGAATGCTGTGCCATGTACACCCTCAAAAAATTCGGCAGTGTTGTCAGCAAGCACAATTCTGTATTGAAATGAAGGTGCCAAAAACCAGGTGCACAGAGCAGCGTGGGGTGATTCAAATAAAACAGCGTCTCCATAGCAATGAAGTGGCTAAGTACTACACAAACGTTCTAGAATTAAAAAGGAATCAGGAGAAGCTGAAGTTTGGTATTTTCCGTGGTGGATGTGAACCTGAAACATGAAGGGGAAGGCAGGCATTGAAAAAAAGATAAAAAAACAAGTGCACAAAAATCCATTTTCTTAAAAATAATAATAATAATAATAATAAAGACCTGTCAGAATGATAGTCAGGGTAGCATTTAGCTCTCAGTGACTAAGGAAAGAACAAAAAGGCTGCAAGAAGCAAGCAAACTGGAAAGGTAAACAGCTGAAGAGAGATTTCCTCTCAAAAGACAGTGAAAAGTTTTCTGAATGTTCTTCTATTCTCCTAAAGTGTCAAACTTCCCCAAATTCCACCTTCCTATTAGCCTGTGTACACACACACACACGCACAAGCCAATAAACAGCCCACTCCTCACAAGTAATTGTGCTTTTCCACCCAAAGATCGGGCACTGGAAATGTTTCAATGTGAGATGCGCATAACAATGTTACAGACAAAGCAGCAGAGAAGTGATGATGGTGGAAACCTTGGGCTGCTATTCCCTTCGTGGTCTCATTTGCTGTCTTTGCATATTTAGCAGGGTTAAAACTAGGTCAGATTCTACCAGCCATGTGCTGTGGCTGTGACATTAGCCTGGAGCTGCCTATGGCTGCTGTCAGCTTGCTGGGCTGCTATGAGATGCCCGGCGGAGCCGCAGATCCCAATCTCACTCTTGCAAAGTGTGGTGTGGTGTGTGAGTGGAGAAGCTTGTGCACTGGGACACAGTGGGAAAGGGGAGGAGACAGATCCTGAAGGTATGGCCAGGACTGACTGCAAGGAACTGTTGTGTACGTTTATCCTCAAGGCAGCAGTCCTGCATTACAGCAGAGCTCATGGCTTTGGCTGGGATGGGTTTCACATTTTCCCGATGGAGAAGCAGCAAAAGGCTTTCCTAAGGACACAAACAAGGCAGGGACAAAGCCAAGGCTCAGTAACTAAGCTCCATAGGTCTCTGAAATGAACCTATCTTTGAAGGCAAGAGTAAATCCCAGTGTGCTGACACTGCATCAGTATGTTAGTCCTGACAAATGGACCTATAACAAATCAGGGTCAATATTGACAAGGTGAGATTTTTACTTTTTATTTAAAACCACAGAAGAAATTAATGAGAAGGGAGGCCATCCTCCAGCATGCCTCTGAGAGAATCTAAAACATACAACCCATAACTCTTATGTACTGTAAGGAAATCATAGAATCATTGAGTTATTCAGGTTGGAGAAGACAACCAAGATCACCAATTCCAACCATCAGTGGATCCCCACCATGCCCACTATCCACATCCCTCAGTGCCACATCCATGTGTTTCTTGAACACATCCAGGGGCTGTGACTCCACAGGTGAGAAACATGGGGCAGAGACTTCGAGAGCAGGAGGAAGCACACATGAGACTGCAGAAAACCCTTGTGTTTGGCCAAGCTAAGCAGTAAAATGAAGGCAACCCATCAGTCAGCACTGCTGTGTAAAGGATAGAAGAATACATCTGTTACACTTCAGAGGCTGCAGAAGCTATTACCCTTTGTGAAAGGTGGAATATTTCACTGGGAACATATGAACCATCCCAAATGCAGGCCCTGCAGGAGTGTCAGGGCCAAGCTAAACAGAAGCTCTTGGAAACAAGGTTTCTTGCATGCTAAGCACAGCCACAGACTGCTGTTTTTTTTCCCTACCACCAAACAGGTGAATCCACTGTGGTCCTCATGGGTCAGAGGACAGGAGTGCTAGAGAATGCCCACAGCTATGAGCAACAGAGACCCATCCTAACACAGAGCACAGAGACCTTTTGGACCCTGTCCCTTGGGTGGGTGCTGCATCTGATATTGTGCTGGGAATGGGAGGCACTTGGTGCTTCCAGGAAGGTTTTAATTGAAGTTCTCTATCAAGCACATGCATGTTTGTCTTGGAGAGCTTGAAAGAGTTATGGATCTGCCAAGTACGTATTGGGCTGAGGTGGAGAGCACGAGAACAATCATCATTGCTGTGGCAGGTAATATATTATGGTTGGCTTGCCAGGTTGAAGAGTGAATGCAATTTGTCTTTGTGTTTGCTTTAGTGAGGGATAAGAGACTGTTTTGCTTGCTCAGGTGTTTTGAGTCTTTTAACTCTGTCTTTGTCTCAGTGGGTTTGGGAATTAGCTTCTAAGTGTTTGTGCATTCCTCCTTCTGAAACCAGAGGTGATTTGTGTTTGCTCAGTGTGAAGCAGGGCTGCTTTATACCGTATTACTTCACTTTCTCATTAATTGCTTTGCTGCTGCTGAAGTTCTGGAGGGAAAGAGACACAAAGAAGCTGAAGAAGTGTTTCTGTGCAAGGGGGACAAAGCGCAGGAGTGTGCTGTTTATTTAAGAAGCTGTTGCCATGTTTGTTAAAACAGCATTGGCTCATATGCACCTCCTCTACTGCTGCAAGCAAGGGGGATGAAAAGAAAGCATTCCAGTTGAGGTTAAAGGGCTGGTTGGCAAGGGAGACATCTGAAAGGGGGACAAAAGGAGCAAAGGGTGTTGTTCAGAAGCCATACAGTGGCAACAAGTTTGTCTCTCCTTGAGTAAGCTACTTCCTGCTAACATGCTGTCTCATACCGGAGCAGAACTCATCTGCATTGGGACATTTGGGGGCTGGGAAAGGAGCACAGTTTGGCACTCCCTGTCCTCGGAGTCATTCCCTCAGTGTGATGTTATTTGCAAATCTACAGCTGGCAATAATTTTTTTGGAGAGTATTATTGGGTTTGACACTGATATAGTAAGGATTTTGTAAGATATCTCCAAACTCTGTTCCTGCAGGGAAAAGGCATCATCCCATAATAATTCAGCACCCAATTTACCTAGAAATGTCGGAGAATATTCCCTCCAAGCATTCTGTACAAGTCACAAGATGGGCAGAAAACTTCTTCTGTTTCTTCATTCACTAGAAATAATTCATTAGCTGACAGCTGTGCTGGTGAAACAGCGAGGTGCATCCCTGAAAAGCAAGCCCTGACAATCCACTGGGCACCCAATTTGGTTGTGCTGTATCTGTGCTCTTGTTGAGCCTCTGTTATGCAACCCCTGTGCCTCTACCCACAGTCTGTTGACTTTCATTTATTCATTTGTTTTCAGCCTCGCATGCAGCCACCGCTGTCATTTCCATGTTACGAAAGGAGGCTGGAAACGCACTGACACAAGGCTTGGGACTCATGTCTACGCTCAGATAGCAGATGGGGAAAGCTCTGTACACTTCAAGGAAGAGAGGGTATTCAAGGACATCTTCCCTTTGGACTGAGGCTCTGTTTGGAGAGGTGAGCAGAAGGGGGACTTCTGTTCCATGAGAAAGGCTGGGATCAACATTTTGCCCTATTTTCACAAAGTAAGACTCCAATTTACATGACTGGGAAGAGACAAGAACACTGAGGTCTTCAGCAGAAACAAACCAAATGCTTTGATAAAAAAATAAAAAAATAAAAAAATAAAAAAATAAAATTAAAAAAAAGATCCTGCAAGCCCAGGTAGGATGTAAAGTAGGATGTAAATCCTGCTCTGAGTGCTCCCAGCACCCTGTGATCCTGTCTCTCCAGTGAGGATGAGGAGAAACAGTGGGGCTGTAGAGTGTGAGACTCCCAGCTCTGGAAAGCAACAAGGAAGTCCCAGTGTCCTCACAAAAACCAGTGCTCCCATGTCCTGGTGCTTGGAAACATTCACCACATTATGAGAAGTGGGCAGCCTGCAGCAGGCACATAAGAAAGATTTAGGTGTGGTTTTTGAAGTGAAGGGTTTTGTGTTTGCCTGGGGCTCTGGGGAAATAGCCTGGGTAGTTCTTACTTGATTTCTCACCATATTCATCTGTCTAGCTAATGCTTGTCAATCTGCATCTCCTACATTTGTCTCCCTCCCTCATCCCAAAGCTGATCTCTCAGCTTGGTATAAGAAATATGATATGAAGGCATTTCTCATCTGTGTTACAAGATAAAATCTTGTAAAATACTTTTACTGTCCCCATTTGGTGAGTTGAAAGAAGGTGGACAAGCCCTCCAGAAAGAGATGAGATCAGTGGGTACCCTTTAGTTTTCTGGAGTTGTCTGCTTCTGCTGGAAGAAGATGAATCTTGGCTGAGAGATAAAAACACAAGATCCTTAATGAGTAATCTCCTACAGGTGACAAAGGCAGCAGTGATGAGGGAAAAGAGAAACTTCCTGAAGGCAAAATGCAAATCACCTGGAAACCCTGACTGCAGCCTTCTCATATCTCCATTTGACCTCTGCCACAAACCAGCTGAAGCTTGGGGATGACCAACTTCATCTTTCCATGGGTAGGAAATCTGCCTTCCTGCAACTTTCATCTGAAGCATTTATACAGTAAAAACGCATTGACTGCCTCTTCACCACTTCTCTGCTTCTGTAATGGGATAATTGCAAACAAAGGTAATGTGACTTTAATTTCATATAGTTAGTAGTTTGCTGGCAGGTATGGGAGATAGATTTAATAAGACAAGTTGGAATTTCTTGTAGCTGTTGGAAGGACTTATCAGCTGTGGGTGAATGGTGTAGCCTGCACTCAGGAACTGGCTCAGAGTCTTTCATTCTTTGTGTTTTGTCTATGATGTTTTACCCAAAAACGTTTTTCCCAGCTGTGAAGGCACTGATATTTCTCTGTACTGAATTCACTCTCCTTCCTTTGGGAAGGGAGGGTGGGGTGGATGCAGATCTATGGTGGCCATTCAGTTTCTCTGACATCTTTTTTTCTCCTGTATTGTTCAAAGTACTCAGTCAGTAACATACTCAGCCCTTCAGCCACCCAGCAAGCATCAGCTCACTCTATAGCATTCAGATGCTTGATTCTTTACACAGTTTTCATACCTGGCTTACAGCCACATTCTTCACCTCGTGGAAATCTTATCTGGTGTGATTTTTATCTGAGGGGGAAAATGTGTTGTTTGCCGAGCAGCCTCTTCTGCTGCTTTCCTTCACTTTTTGCTTCTTATGGTCCAGCCCCTGACTTTCCTATCAGGTAGGATTGTAGCAGCTGAATCTGGCTGGATTCACACATTAAAGAATTCACTGTGTGTGGAAGTAATGCTAATGGCCATGAAATTGAAAGGTACGCATATGCTTCTGCCTAGAATGGGGCTCTCATTAAACTCCTAAATATCGTGTTATTATTTCTTATGTATGTTTGGATAGCCACAAATGATTTTATATTAATACTAGAAAAGTGAGGAGTTTTTACTTATGTCAATGCCTTCTGGCTCAATTATATGATAACAAATTCCATCTGTCTGCTTAATTAATAATCAGAGTGCAGAGAAGAGGGCTGCCCAGCAATAGAGAGCATGACATTTGACTCAGCACATTGAAAATCAAGATCAAAGGTGAGCAGTGTTACTTAAAAATGTAGTTGCTGCTTGGCACAAGGCAAATTTGGGTCCTCTGACCGCTGAGGAGGTGCAGGCTGTGTGCACAAGGCACTTGATGCTGCTGGGTGAACCTTAAATGTTTCATGACTTCTCTCACCTTAGAGAAGCTGTGATGCAAACCTGTCACAGGAGCACACTTAATTGCTCTTTGACAACATTTTCATTGTTTCCTGAACATGCGCTGTGGCCTGCGTTCCACCCCCACCCCTGCCCTCAGAGCTCTTGACGTTAAGAGCTATTGATGGATGAGCTTGTTTTGTCTAATTTTGAATCCACTTGAACATTTCAGGTTTGAAAGTTCAGTGCTGATGTAACTGAGTTCACATCCTGAGGGAAGGAGCATATTGGCAGAAGGGAAAAAATTCCAGTGGGAAAGGCAGGTGGAAGAGAGGGAGGTGGTGAGGAGGGAGCAGGGCTCAGTTGGTGAAGAGAAGAGGTAAAGCAGAGAATGGAAACTTAAATACAGCCTGTTTGTGTGGGCATGTATTTGAGTCAGCTTGGTTCGTTCCTGAAGCTGTGCTTAGCACTGGGCCTTCATCCTAGGTAAGGTGGTGAAATTGATTCTGCAAGGAAAAGTAACAGTTGAACATGCGATGGGCAGAAGACCTGATGATCTTGAGCATGGAATCTTAGGGTTTCAACTGTTTTAAGAAATCCTCCCCACCTTATCCCTTCTGTTCTTCTGGCTCAGGAACACAGAGAGAACAGGAACCGTGCACAAACACAGCTCTGGTGGACTGAGGAAAAGCTGTTTTCAGTCTGAGGGAACTGAAAACCTCATCCAAGTCATCTTGGTTTATAGAAGGTCAGCTGCCTTATGGTGCTGAGCTGATTGCTGGTGTAGGATGACAGTCCATCCACTCTCACAGGGATTCCCTACAACAGGGCTGTGTGATCTAGCAAAGGAAGCTCATGGTGACTGGCTCAGGAAAAGTTAAGATTGCATAAAGCAATCTCACACTTCTTCCAGCATCTCTTCCAGTGTATGAGCTCTCTTTCATCACCATTCAGAAGTATTAATATCTGTTCAATTCATTGCATCGCATCTGGATGGCTGGCAGCATATAATAGAGGTCAAAAAGAATTGCGTTTCTCAGTCTTCACTTCGCTGGTCAGGAACTAGCTGCTGTGGATGAGGCATACTTACAAGATTATGATGGTAATTTGTAAGCTTTTGCTTGAAGCACTGCAACAGAGTCTGTTGTACAAGTGAGGCTGATGGCTGAAATCCAAGCCTTTGATAAATCACTTTATTGCTGACCTAATGAGTCCTTCGTGACAGGAAGATTTCTGCGCCGGCTCATTCAACAAGCTATTTTCTCTACCGGTGGTCAGGGCTGCAGAAATGATCATGCATAGAACAGCCAGGAGGTGTGCTGCTTTGCAGAGATTAATTGGAGTCTGGATTGGTCTCACCAGCAAATGCCAGCTATTCTTCTCTTAGTTAAAAATAAAATTAAAAATAATAATGGCTATTATCAGGCAGGGGCTATTTCATTAGCAGCTGATGTCACCGTGTTCCACCCTATTAAAAACAATTGAGATTAGTGTCATCCCTGAGACTTATTCAGTCCTTCAGTTGATCATAAAGTTTCAATCTGGGAAGGGGGGCGGGGGAAATTTTCTGAATCAGCTTTCCTTTCTTCCTCCTTGTAGTGAAGGGGACATTGGGATGGGTCTGCATCCACGTGGCTTTGAATGGAGGAGCAACAGTGCCCATGAGGGGGAGGTGGCACCACAGCCCCATGGGGCTTCTCATCATTTTGTTCAGTGAGGCACCTAAGACTCTGGTGTAACCAGAGATGGAACTGTTCAAGGTCTTTAAAGTTGCTGTCTTAGATGACCAGTTATAATGAGGTGACTAATAGCTAATGCCTGTGGGCAGAGCTGTACCTATGATACCCTGTCTGTGCTGTTTGCAAAGAATGAGGGGAGGAAAAAGGATAAATTTTGCCTAAGCAGGAACTTTTTTCCAGGTCAAGTCTCTTCTTATTTCATTGTTAGTGTTGAAGTATTATGTAAAATTTGGGGCTGCAAAATGTCTGCAAGATTGGACAGGAGAGAATTAATATGAAGCCTTTTCTCTGCCTCTTTGGGCCATGGTTTTTGGTTTGTTGTTCTTTTTTGTGGTTTATTTTCCTTTTCTTCTCTTCCTCCAGGAAAATTCCCATGGTGGCCATGGCTGCCAAGATTTGCTTTTTACTGATGTTTTCTGTTGTACTTTCTGCCTGGGAATTTCCTTGTGCTGCACAAAATCCTTCATTTCTCTGTTAGAGCATTTGGAGCCCTTTCAGGGCTTGGAAGAAGGACAGCGATATGTCCATGTCCATTAGTCACCACCCTCCTGGGGCAGTGTCACCTCTATTTGTACAGCACCTATAGGAGCTGTAGGTGATGCCCTCTCTGTACTGCAGAGTAAATGCCTTGCAGAATAAATAAGCGAGAAGAAGAAAAACCTCTCCGTCCGCTGTAATTCAGTGTTGCTCTGTTGGCTTGTGACCCAGAGCGTGCTAACAAATTGTCTGTGTCAGCAGCACTAAATGATGTGAAAACATGAGATTGCTGGGTGTTGTTTAAAACCATAAAGGGTTTAAAATATTCACCGGGCTTCGGTCAGTTTGCGCAAGATGACTTTTTACTTTCTGTGTGCAGTAATGGATGTGCACTTCAGTGTAAAAGCTTTCTAATAGCCACCATTTTGGGAAGCTTTTCTTTTTTCCCCCCCACAAAGAAATCTCAAAACCAGACAAATCTTGCCCTAATGGTTCTCTCAGGTCACGTGAACTGTGTGCTTTAAATGTTTGTCTAGAAAAAAGCATATTGAGGTTGTAGGCAAGCTCAAGTTGGTGGGACTGTTATTTTAATGGCAAAAATCAGGCTGAGTTCACTTCAGTAGAGATGGATTTAATTCATTTATTTGTTTTCTTTCTGGCTGACTTGTTTGGTTCATTTACTTTTGCTTTAACCTTAAAGACACAATAATCAATGCATGACACCTGGATATCCTTAATTGTAGGTTGGCATCTGCCTATAGGAGCGATATATTTGTAATAACCAGGAGAAGAAAGATGTGTGACATTTTGGGGGTGCGTGTTTGTGCATGTGATGAAAATTAGGTGACCAATTCAATTCCCTCTTGAAAATCATAGCGTGTGTTATCTGCTATCTCACTGTGCCCATGCCGACCTATCAACAGTTGTGATATCACAGCTGTCAACTCACACAACCTCGCAACTTCTGATTAACAGGATTTCCTCTCCAGTTATTAAAGTAATAACAGAAGATACTCTGTGAAAAGCAACTGAATCCACAACGATTGAATGCACTGTTTTCCTGAGATACATCTCAGCTTATTTTCTGGCAAAAGGCATTACTACATGCAGTCAGGTGGAGGTTTATGGGCTGCAGCTCACCAAACACGAGCTGGGTAAGCTCCCTTGATTTCATTTTGCACTTGCACTGAGCCTTTGGTTCTCCCTTAGCTATTTCATTTTTTGTGTCTGCTGGGACCTGGAGTCAGCCAGGTCTTTCCAGTAAATGGAGAACACAAAGGACATCAAGAAAGCTTTGAATTATTAAACTGGCCGAGAGCTGGTTGTCTAGAGCATGCACTAAATCAGAACCCTCTTGAAAAGAATGAAGTTGGATCTAATGAGTATATGAAGTGCTTGGAAAGCAGTTTCTCTCCAAACTTACATACCTTTGGCAGGATCAGCTCATCCCTCAGCCTTAGCCTTCCACCTGCCCAGGGCCCCCTCAAATACATGCCAACAAGTCAAACAAATATTTTGCAGCTTTTCCTTGCTATTAACCCCAAATCACTTGTGTCTCCTTAGCCAGAAGGCTGATAATGCTTTGGAGGTTTGTGTCGTGGCTGCATGTGCAGAGTCTCTGAATGTGACAAAATCTTTATCTTCACTGGGTGGGCTCATATGAGCTTTGACAATTCTTGTTCTTCTTTTTCCTATCTGGAAAATGGGATTACTGCTTTGCCTTTATCTAGTGATGATGCCAGGTGAGCTAAGCCAGAATCTCTGCTGGAGCCACCTATGTGTACTTTACAGTAAAGGTAAAGCAAAATGGTAATCTGATGTTTTGTGGTCCAGCTCCAGCCTGGCTGTCCGTCAATCAATGTGCTTGTGTTTATTTACCCATCTATCTATCTTGTCCTACTGCCAGTTTCTAAGTTTCTACACGTGTATATATAAAATTACATTTCAGCCGTGATTCATGGAAATATTTAGTGTCTCATAAATCCCTCTGCAATTCTGCATGTTTCATCTTTCTTTTTTTTTATTTTTTTATTTTTTATTTTTGGCTTTTTTTTTTTTTTTTTTATCAGAGTTTTGGCATAATGCTGACAGATAAACAGCAAAATCTTTCATTCCCCGGCTGCTGTAATCAACTAGCTATAAGAAGAGGTGGCAAAGTTATTTATATTTTCCAGAGAGAATAATTCTTTTCTCTGCTTGCACGTGGCAGGAAAGAAGTGCTCTGGTAATGTAGGATCTTACAGTTTCTTTTGAAAGTGCTTCTACTTGACTTACGAGACAAATGAGAGCAGTTTACCAGTATTAAACAATGCTTTATAACCCTTGTATACAAGGAAAATGATGCGTGTGGTGTAAACATTCTGGAGTAAAAACTGCATCTGTTAAAATCTGTAATCTGTAGAAGAAATAACTAAGGGAAATGGTGTTGCAAACAGTTTCCTGCCTGACCTGGGGCTTTGTAGCAGCCACAGCCAAATCTGTTGTCCTCTCCTGCTTTCTCCATCCAGCTTTGTTCAGGCAGTGTGTCCCTGTGAAGAGCTGTGCAGGTCAGCAATAAATGCTGTTTGCACTGAAGCTGTACTGTGATACATTTATTCAAGAACTAAGTTTAGACCTCTTCAACACCTCAGGTATCTCTTCAGGGCCCTCAGTGTCCCTGTGCTAAAGGCTGGCATATCCTCTTTTAAGTCAAGGAACTTGGTTCCTATTCTACAGAATATTCTATTCTTCACCTTTGTAAGGGAGAATTTGAGCCCCACATATTAGGTCATTTATAACTGCTTACATATATAATGTGTATCTATCTATCTATATAGACCCACTTAGGGTTTTCTTTTCCATTAAGAATGAAATGAACCTTTCCCATAAATGTAATCTTTTGTCCGTTTACCCTTACCTTGAGAAATGCTCATCCTTTGCATGTTTGCTCCTAAGATGAAGTGTACCTTTTCTTCCTACTCATCGCATATGAATCTACAATAGAAATGAGGCATATCAGCCATCAGAGACATAGCTACAGGCAAGAAGCAAAGTGGGCTTAGTGACCTTGATGTGCATGCTGCAGTTGTTATGGCAACAGGCAAGTGAAATCACTGTTGCTAAGGCTCAGAGAAATAAAGTGATCTCAGTCACTTAATGATCATTATTCTCAAGTAACTTCATTTCTAGTTTGCTGCAAGCAAAACTAAAATGAGTCAGCAAACAGATCCAAAATAACTTAGCAGGAATCTGAATGAGAGGGGTTTTCTTCCTGTCCTTGTCTTCGTCCCATCAACCCATCCCTGCTGTTGTCAAGAAAGATTTTCCAGCAGTGAATCAGGTCTATAATCCATAATGGTTATTGGGAGCCAAGATGCAATGCCAAGTGCAACCCAAAGGCAGGAATATGGGTGGTGTGTGCTGAGCACTGGGAAGAGCAGGAGGCAGGGCAGCCTGGAAACACCTCACTTTATCATCCAAGAACAGTGATTTGCAGCTTGTATTAACAATACTAGAAAGTTTAGGTCTCTCTCCCTACTTGTCTTATTTTCTTGCTGAGAAGCTGTGCTTTTATTCTCACTTGGCCACCAGTAACAACTGGCTGATGGATGTTGGAGATGAATGCTTCCTGCCCAGGACAAGCATGTAGTTACTTTGGATCAATAAAGAATTCAGTCTATGGGAGTTTAACAGTCTGAAGGAAAGATCTCTAAGAAATTCGAATAAATGAAATGGTGGGAAATGAATTTTCATGAAGACTTTGAATCTGTTTAAGTAAAAGGAGGAACTGTAAAATTTCAAGAATCAAATTGGTGTCCAAATATTAATGCCAGTTTTCATATTTGAAACAAAGAAAGCCGTGGAAAATCTTAATCCTTGTAACACTCATGAGAAATGAATGTGCACAGTGGAAAGCTGCAACCAAATAGTATTTTGCTGTGGAAATGAGTATCAATGTGCGTTTGGAGCATCTCTGTTCCTCAATCCTTTCATAGTCTAATCTGATGCCAAACTGAAGACGGCCCTCCCCTAATATAAATACACAAAGAGCCCTATTATGGGCACACTCCCAGGTCCCCCCAGATATCATTGCAGGCTCTGGCGTCCAGTTCTGTTGCTGTGAATGAGTGTCAATCTTCCTAAAAGCTGATTGCAAACGGCCTTGATTCCTAGTTAATTTCCAATGAGGCCAGATGTGAATTTGCAGTTTAGATCTCTCTATTGCTCCAGAAAAAGCAGTGGCATTAGCAGCTGAAAGCAGCCAGCATGTGTTTGTTCCTGCAGCAAGCTGATTGCTCATCAAACTGAGCTGAGTCTCGTACAGGCTGAGCTGGATCACAGCACTATACATATGTATTCCTTCTCAGATGGACACAATCAGGCCATCTGTGCATCCTGCCAAGATGCCTCTTGGTTTTGGATGCCCTGGGTGATTGCAGGGAAGATTTGCTTCTATGTCTGTATATGTTGGCAGTTACTGGGATGGTTGAAATCATCAGTATTTCACTGCAAGGTAGATGAAATTTGAATTGATTTAGAATGTGAATTCTGGTCCTCTGGAGGACAACAGGATTGGTGCCTCAAATTCATGTAGCTTTGGAAGAGTCTCTTTCATCTCTGTAATGCTGGACTGCAGAAGCTGGGATGGGCAGTGTAGTACCTCTGCCTTGGCTTTAAGGGTGATGAGAGAGAGGTAATGCATTCCTCTTGTGTGCCATGGAGGGACGGGGCTGACACACCTATGGACCCCATGAGCTGTCTGCCAGCATCTCCCTGCAGCTGGAGACCTGGTGGTCATTCATCTCAAATCCAAGCAGGGCACGTAGGAGTTCAGGAGCTGATTGTTGTCAGGGCCTCCAGCAACTGCATGTATTTCAGGTACTCATTTATAAAAAACTGATTGCAAAATTAAATGGATACTGAGAATGCTGTTGCTAAACAGCCAAGCAGATGATGCAGCAAAGGTTTGCATGAATATTCAGAATAGTATTAACAATGGTGGAAATTGTAGTTCTCCTCAACATGAATGGCAGCAAATTTCTATTTACGCAGAAATTTTCAGCTGTGTCATCAGAAGGGGGATATCTGCAAGACAGCTGCCCCATCAGTGCATTGCCGAGTGGTAAACAACTTCATACAGTGATGTTTGGAATGCTCTGTGCACATGCTTTCATTGTCTGTAGCATTGTGTATGGGAATATGGGAGCCTGAAATGGCACATGAAGAAATCAGGCAAGAAAGAATAGGATTTTTTTCTTTTTACATGAATGGGAATGTATTTCAGCTGAACTCTAGACTCGCTGAACTTTCTCTTTTATTCTTTTCATCTTTAAAACTCCTTTCCCTTTTTCTTCCCCATGCATCTTTCAGGAAGACAACTCCAGCCAGTGTAGCAGGGATCCTCTTTTTCTGATCAGTGACACCAGAAGTGCTGCATCTGAAGTTTTATGGCACTTTCTGATTTAGAGCTTCGTTTCTTAAATAATGCATTGTGCTGGAGACCAACCTCTGTCACTTGGAGTCAGTGGGGCCACTACTTGGAAAAGTAGGAGTAAGAAAGGTCAAATTTGGGGGTGGGGAAGAGGAAAAGACAAAGAGTTGGTGATGTCCAGAGACTTGGGAAAAGTTGGAGGTGTCTGTGAGTACTTTTTCATACACATTCATGGGTTCCTATTGCTACTCTTAATGCATTGTCTTCCATTGCAGCTAGAGACGCTGTTTTTACCTGTTTCAAAGATTCTATTGTATAGAAGCTACAATTACTTTTGCTCGCACTAATAACAAGAGTGTTGCGACTTGAAAACTATTCTTATTAAAGGAAAAAAGCCATGTGGTTGGAAGAACCTTTCTTCTTGGAACTGGCTGCCCAGAGAAGTGGTTGAGTCACTGACCCTGGAGGTGTTCAAGAACTGTGGAGGTGTGGCACTGAACGATGTGGTTAATGGACATGGGTTGAGCTGGATGATCATGGATGTCTTTTCCAACCTTAATGATTCTATGATTCTTAATGCTAGTTAATCTGAGCGCATTGCAACACCCGTGGTCCAAACTCTCACAGGAGGGCTATGAGAACTGGTGGGAGTTCAGCCATCATCTTCTGGTTCCCTAGCATTTTGCAGTGTGTTAGGGCCCATTCTTTGAGAAATGAGGTTAGGGGGAAGTTCTTTACTAGGAGAGTGGTTAGGTCCTGGAACAGGCTGCCCAGGGAGGTTGTGGATGCCCCGTCCTTGGAGGTGTTCAAGACCAGGTTGGACAGGGCTCTGGGCAACCTGATCTAGTAAAGGCATATGTTTGGTGGCCCTGCTAGGCAGGGGGGTTGGAACTACATGATCCTTGAGGTCCCTTCCAACCCGGGTCATTCTGTGTGATTCTGTGAGGTTAGACTTCAGTAATATAGTATCCATCAGAATATTTTTGGGAAAATAAGTACTTTCTTTTTCTGTACTATAAATGATAAGAGAATACATTTGGGGAAGCAGTTTGCTAGTTGTGCTCTGCCTTTTGGTGCATGTTTAACCATTATCCTTGCTCAATATATTCCTGTTTTTTTTCCTGGTATTGTTTCTGATGCTTAAAGTATTAAGAAGGACAACGAAGAGAAAGATACCTAATCTTGAAATGGAACTGGTCTCAATCAAATGGAAGAATCCATGTAAGTCAAGCCTGTAACACTTCCTGATCACCGGTAACTACCAATACTTTTCTCTGCAACCTGCATTAATAGTGTCCTGTGAAAAGCTGTTCTAGAAAGCTTGTAGCACTTGGGAGTAGCTCAGCTGTCTTGTCTGTGCCATTTTCCACAAAGACTCTGAGTGATTTTATTTGTTTGCCAGAGTTCAGATTACAGCATAGAACATGACAGTGTTTCAGATCATAATGTAAACATGAAGATGGCTCAAAAGATGGTATAAAAGAGGTTCTTTTAATTACTTGGTACGTTTGGTTAGGGAGAATAATGACGCTTTTGTTGATTCCTGCTTCCTGAAAGCTGCTTTTTGGGGGAAATACTCTATTTATCTCTTTAGCAAGAAACACGTGGTAGCCCAAGGCTTCACCTCTGCCTGGAAACTCCTCTGACTGGGGAGGGAGCTGTAGTCAAAGCCTCTGCATCTTTCTGTCTGAGGCAGTCAGAAGGATGTCAATTCATACCAAGCATCATATGGCCCAGAGGTGAACTTGTCTCGCTCGATTTGTAAACAAGTATGGATTTTACGGGAGAGATTAATGAGAGAGATGTATGCCTTTGCATGCTAAGAAGATACTAAAGAGAGGAGATAGATCATGAGGAATAAAGAAGCTCTGGGTTTATGCAGGACTGCTAGAATCTGCACTATAAACAACTTACTGAGGAATATTTTAGATGTGAAGAGTTAAACTGAGAGAGAAGGGGGAATTACCCTCTGCTCCCTTTTTTTCCCTCCTGAAAACCTCCCTGCTGAAGATGTGGTGTTAGGCACAAGACCTCAGCTCTACCTTCTGCCATACAAAGGCACTGAGGGCTTCAAGAGGCTCAGACTGCTTGAGTCTCACCATTATGATGTTACCCTAAACAACCTAAAAATTTCTGCCCAGCTTCCACATCCTCCCATCAGCAGGACACGTGTTAGCCTCAGGACTGGGGTCTCTGTAGAACTGTTCATGGATCAATGTTTGCAGTGCTGGCCATCATGTTAGCAGTGAGCCGTTGGTCAGTTCTACTTGCATAAACCCAGGCAGCAAGCCATTGCTTACTTGCAGCTCTGCTAACAATTGCAGGACCAACAGGCTTCAGAACTCACAATTCATGGTTGCTATTAGGATCTGATCACCTTTCTTCCTACTCAGTGAGTTAAAAATACATTATTTTTTTTAGTACTGGGATGCTTATAAAAATAACTTTCTTTAATGCAATCCATAAACTCTCTCCCGTGAATGGCTTGCTGAGCTCTGGACACTGTTTGTATGCACTTTTGCAGCTATAGTGCTGCCTTCTTCAGCATCTGGGCCAAATCTGGCCTGGACTGAGTGCTACCAAATAGGGAAACATTTATTTTTGTGTTTGTGCAACTGGTGTAGGGTTTGGCTGCACTGACCTGCAACCTTCTCGTAGCTAGGGTTGCTTTTCAGAATGAGCCCTGAAATTCATGTTTTGTTTTTATTTACAGTGTGACTGTATTGCTTGCTGGTTATGATTAAGGTTATACAGCTTTTATTAAGCTAACATCAAATTACTTTTCAATGCTTCCTCAATTAATGCAACGTGTTAGCAGTGACATCCCAATGACTAAGCACAGTCAGAGTGTAACAGATTTAATTGAAATATATTACAGCAAAGGAATTATCCAGGGTAAATCCAAACCCTGTGTCACTTTGACCAGGAGTTTATTGGTTTTGAATGCAAAATTAACTTATCAAAGAGCTTGCCAGCGTCCAGACGTTTTAACATCTCTAGTGCCTTTAATATTTCTAAAACATGTCATTACTGAAACAAATGTATAAAGAGAATCGCAGCTCCTGTATCAAATGGGACTTCAATTTTACATGCTTGGGGAGTGCTTCTGCTCTTATTATCAAGGCTGACTAATGACTCATTCCTCCAAGATTACTACTCAGACAGACAAAAGGAGCAAAAAACATCCAGAGGGCAAAGTGAACAACAGACTCTTCCATATCTTGAGGTAAGCCAGAGATTTAGGAAAACATTTTTGCTATGTTGTAAATGTTTTATGACTCTGGATCTGTCCACAAAATGGGCTCCACTGTGTTAAACTGGGGTATTAATGTAAATCATCCTCAGAGCAGGCTGTAAATATACACAGGGTTGGAGCGAGAGGATGCACTGGAGAAAAGCACTGCTTAGTACCAAATATGCAAAAAATGCAATTGAGGAGAGCAGCAAGATGCAGGATCAGGGACCAGCACACAGGGCTGGGTGACACAGGAGCTGCTGGTGTCCCCTCCAGCTCTGCTTAGTGAGGTGTTCAGCTCTGTGCTCTGTTATGTGAAGTTGATTTCTTTGTCACTTTTCACAGCATGTTCTTAAATAGTACACCCAGATGTACCTCTTTAAAATGAGCTTTTCTCTTTGTCTGTTCTTCCCTGGGGCATGGGGGAATGAACACCCCATCAAGGAATTATGTTGATGCTAAGAGTAAGGATGGCTTATTTTGGGACCAGCACTCTGGTGCAGTCCTAGAAGAAGACAAGAGCAGCTGTGATCTCATCTAGTGTAGACACCACCTGAACTAATTTTCCCTATAACACCATTAAAGGCAAAGTGGACACAGCTCTCACCAAGCAGTTTACCCCTTAACGATGGAACCTATTACCTGTGAAGGCCGAAAGTCTGGCAATTGCAATCATTCTTTAATTCCAACTTGATTTGTGTACTTGAAAGGTTATTCTGGTGTTTTATCTTTTAATTAACTGCCCATCAAACCTCTTTGATGTGAGGAACAAGAGCTCAGTAGATGCAGAATCCCTCCTCCACGGCTCTGCTCAGGTGACTCTCAGTAATCCGGATTGTCTCATACTGCAGCAAGGAGGCAAATTGAATGGAGGCTGCGGGTTGCTGCTGGGCTGTCTCTCTGCTGAACTTGTTGATTTGCATTCTGAGAGGGTATCACAGTAGATAATGGGATTTGTGAGGAAAGTTGATTTTATCTTGTTATCTGGAGGGAGAATAGCATCATCCTCTGAACAAGAAGCAATGCAGAACAGTAATTACTCAGCCAGGTGGAAGATAGCAGGGGAGCAGGGAGGCACAGCTGCTTACCCTGACCAGCCCTGGATGGTCCCCTGTTATAGAAATGTCATCACAGAGTTTCTTTAAGCAATTCCATGAGGCTAGGAAACAAGAGAAAATAAACCCCTGCACCTAGCTTGCAAAAATCATGAGCATGATCTCAGGAAACTGGGAAGAGCTTTGGCATCATGAGGTAAAATTCAGCTTAGAATTTGAGTGCATTTTTTGTGCCTTTTGGACCTCTAAGCCTACTGTATCATAGTATCACAGAATTGTTGGGTTGGAAGCGACTGTAAAGCCCACCTAATCCCTGCTATGGGCTAGCTGCCACCCAACAGATCAGGCTGCCTTGGGCCCCATCAGGTGGGTACTTGGGCTGAGGTCTTAGCAGCCATGGTCTCTGCCCAGTCTGTTCCCTACCTCCTTCTTCTTCCTTTGGACAAAGGTTTCCAGCCCCAGCGCTGTGCTGTCTCTCCTCAGCTCCTGGACTTTCCTTATTTGTATATTCAGCTCTGCTTCTGGCAGTTCCCAGGAAATGCCCTCCCTTCATCCTCACCCTTTCTACCCTCCCAGCTTGAGAACCACTTTGTAAAAATGCATAAGAGAAAGCAGAGTCCAAAACAAGCTTAGGCAGTGACTATTTATACACACAAATATGTGAGTCTGCATGCCAAGCTGCTCTACAGAAATGTGTTTGTTTTCACAAAGGAGCTGTCTTGTTTACTCATTCCTCAGGATAACTTCTCTCACCACTGGAGCTCTGCACCCCACATAGTGGGACCAGCTCTCTGCTGGAGGAGTCCCTACAGGAGCTCTTCTACAGAAGCACTTGGGCCAATTCCAAGCCTCAGTGCATGTCATTTGGCATTCATCTTGAGTTAGACTGTAGTGGTGCTTCACACCTTCTCAGAGTGCAGATCTGGAAGTTGTAGGGAAGGGCCACAAGAAAAGGCTGGTTTAATCAAAGGCTGATCTGTTTACAGCATCATTCCATCAACTGCTTCCTCTGACTGCACAGCTTCTCTTGGTGATATCTGCCGTGCTTGACTGCTGCTTAATCTTTATGCCCTTTTTTGTGTACTGCTTGTAGCATTCCCCTAGGATTAAGCTTTGTGTGTTGAATCTTAAGAATCTACTTGGTTGTCCTGACCACAGAATGAATTAACAAGCACTCAGTTCATCCTGAAACCACTGAGGTCTCTGTGGATCTTTTCTGGTTTGCATTCAGTGCCATTGGATCTTCCTCACCCCCTCAGTGTTATAACCACATTACCTCGTCCTCTGGAGATTGCTGGGTTTTTCCTCTCAGTTAATGAGGGAGGAAAGCACAGTTGTTGCTTGCAAGGGTTGGCTGACATTACTCACATAAGCTTGTGCAAAGTATACCCTCTGTCACAATAAGTGTGTCTTACATGAGAATTGAAACACTTCATTATGTTGGTTAATGTTACAGTTAAATCACTCATATGTGATACCATCACCAGAGGCTGTCAGAGGTCAGCAATTTGCTTTTATCTTGAAAGCCAGAGTCTGGGCTCTCTGACATCTCATAAGGACACAAGGCACTAAAATATCACTTTTCTATAGTTCTGAGGTATTTCAAACTTTGATTCACTCATTCCAGAGGTAATTATTCTTCCTTCTCCATTAACAGGAACTTTGTGCTGTTTTCCATGAAGGCAAACCCCAGCATCACTCTCATCTGTGATCTTAACTAGTTTCTACCACACAAAACACTCTCGTATGTTTTATAGAAGCTGAAGAAGTTTTTGATTAGGCATCCAAAAGCCTCACTGCTCTCTGTAGACTTTGTTTAGATACGAGTGGTAGAGATAACAAACGTTTTGCTTGAGTCACTATTCCTAGCAAAAGCATGCTAATATTCCTCCCAAAGGGAAGTGGAAATAAAAGCAAACTTCTTCCCCTAAAGCCTTAAAACTTGTATCTGGTTTAGAAAAACAACTCAGTTTCTGTTCTCCCTGACCTTCCCCTTTTTCTTAGTGCAGTGTAAGGAATCTGAGCCTTGAGCACCTTTATGGTACTGGGATATTAGTGGTCTTTGCTGTACCTATCCGTTGTGAACTCAAATATTAAAATCTGTTATTCTTTCTAGAATCTATAATCATCCTCTCTGGTCCAAAACCATAAACTTTTATTATATCTACATCTGAACTCCCCATACAGATTTGGACCTGTCAGTACATCTACGATGCAGTCCCGTGAAGTGTCCAGCATAAACAAGGTTAATCTCTACAATTTCTGAGGCAATATTCACTGGAGGGCTGGCTTAAAAAGTCCTGAAAGCTGATTTCAGTACTGAAAGTTCCTACTGTCAGGACTTCTCTTTTTTTAAAGCACTATGTGATGATCTGTACCTTGTCAAGACTGAAGAATTTAACCATGACCTTTCATATGATGGCTGTAAGAGAGTGACTGACTGCACCTGCCCTGCCCATCCCCCAAAAGTGGGGAAAATGAGCCTTATTTGGGACTTTGAAAGCCTGGAAATGGTGGATGCCCTTTTGCAAAGTGGGGTATGAGGGGTTTTGCATAATGTAGAAAGAGAGGCACAGCAGCTGAAAATGGTGTGTGTTGAGGGGAACTCAGAAACAGCCTTAGAGCTATGAGAAGGTTTTAATTTGTAGTGATATGATGCTTGCTTTTTTCTTTTTCCCTAAGCAAGGTGGGCTTCATGCAGTCACCGCTGCAGCAGATCTACCCAAACCATTAACTTCCTCTTAAAAGAAATAACTCCCATCTCTGAATATTGGCTAATTGCCCAGGTCAGCAGTACATGCACTATTGGTGGCTTCTGTCCCTGTACCTGTCCATCATGTTGCTTGCTCCGTCACCAAAACCTCTGATCCTGTGGAGAGAGATTAGAAAGCAAGGGAGACAGATTATGTCATCACGTAATTCCCATGCAAGTGGGGCAGGATCAGAGCCACTGCTGATGCACACAAGGGAAAGCTCTGTACCATGGATGCACCTGCAAATGACTGCACTGGAGCCAAGGAGGCCTCTGGATGGACTCTGGTATAAAAGAACGATCACCTCCTGTGTCCTCTGTGGGTTGTTCTCCCCCCTCTCCTGATTGAACTCTTTTTCAGCATTCAGACTCAGCCTTTTAGCAGGTAACTGTGTTTGGCTTTGTGGGTTATCCGTTATAAAAGGGTGCATTTTTGGCATGAGTGCTAAAAATCTATCTCCATGTATATGTTTTTATCCAGATCTTCCTTTTGCTGCCCACTAGCACAATTACAAGAGGTTTCTGAGATAGAAGAAACAGAGCCCCATTGAGGACACCTGCCTTTACACCCAGGTGGCAGGAGGATGCTTCTGATTACTTACTTGGACCCTCCTGTCCAGCATTGGGAGGACCAAAAGGAGGTGAGTTTCAACCAAGCAATAAAGACATTGTGCTGCAGCCTGTTGGCCCCAGTCCTCATTTGTTGCAGAGCCAC
The DNA here is from genome assembly GCF_039878825.1 of Excalfactoria chinensis. Taxonomy (NCBI): domain Eukaryota; kingdom Metazoa; phylum Chordata; class Aves; order Galliformes; family Phasianidae; genus Excalfactoria; species Excalfactoria chinensis. The sequence goes on from NC_092836.1 coordinate 6,188,953, forward strand.
TACTGCAAATGAGTCATTTATGTCAATAACCCATCTCCAGGCATAGGCACATCAATTCTCTAGAGCATGATCAGCAGAGCTCCATTTAAGGGAAAGCTTACCCAGAATGGAGGCTCTTTTCAGACTTCACTAGTCAAGGGGAATGATTTGTCTTAAAATACCATGAACGCTGTATTTTATTGAGGAAAATCTCTCAGTTGTAGATATGTCTGATTTATCAGTGAGCTGACCTCAGAGAAGGAGGGTCTTGCATTTGTTTTTGAAAGCTTCTTAATAAATGTCACATAGTTCAGAAGGATCATAAAACTCCTATCTCAGACCCTCCCTGGAATGCGTGTGTAGGAAGGAAAGCTTCCCTCCTCAGTCCCTTAGGACTTATTGAATTCTCCATGGGCTTCTCTATGAAAAATGACATAATTATGTAGCACCATTTGTATTTAAAATATGAATTTTGGAGCAAAGCCCAAGAAAGCTCCAAGCTTCCCCAGCCTAATGCTTGTCCACTTTTATAACATATTCTCTGCTCTGTGGAAACATTTGTTGTTGTTTATATCAATGCCTTCTCTTCCTAATTAGATCTGCACCATGCAGATCACAGTCTGTCACGTTGAGAGATACAGCTGAGATAGTGCCTTACACTGCAATGGCAATGGCTGCAGCAGTCTGGAGGAATTGCTTTAGAGGCTCTGCTTTGATTAGCAGCAGGATTTAATCACAATTAGCTGATATGGTGCTGGCTGCAATTTGGCCTTGTCTAGGGAAAACAGCCAGCATCGTGTCAGCTAGCTCAGCTCTTCACACATGACCACATCTCTAATGAAGACTCGCCCTTTGGTGGACATCTGTCATGAAATTCTCCATCCTTCTCTCCTGCTTTCTCTTACATGCTGCGTTAGACAAAATCATTATAAATGGAGCATGTGTATAGATATTTAGCTTATTGGTCTGACTTTCCTAGTGTTCAGGGCACTCGGGCTGGGCTGTGCTTAGTTAAAAGCTGAACTCATGAAATGTAAGAGATAATGGGGAGGATGGGTCAGGTTTTTAACAGTACCTCCCACCCCTCATCTCCTGTGAGGTAAATATGGGATTGTGTCTCCCATGCACACATTCCCTCAAATTCTGGGGTTCTCTCTTGGCCTGGAGCATGCTCTTTGTCTTCCATTGCCTTTACAGCTTGTGTAGTGAGCATGCAGCACTGCACACTGCTGTGGGTATTTGACTCTTTGACTGACGCTCTGCTACGTACTGCTAGGTGAGATTTCTATCAGTGAAACCTGTAGTGGTGAGGTGTTGATGTCTCTTTCAGATCTTCTTAAAAAGCCAGCTATTAATGTTCTGCCCTTTGCTGTTTTGTTTCTGCATTTTTTTGTATGCTTTCTGCTCCTGAACTTCATAGTCTATTGCTTAAGGTTTGTAAAAGCATTTAGATAATGAAAAAGCATTGTTAGAATGAGGTACCTTTTGAAAATATTGCTACGCTTTAAGTATTTATCTTCTGTCAAACATATGGCCCTAAAAACATATTTTGAAACCAGATAGAGCTTAGATGTAACCTATCTATTATCTAAAGCCTGTGCCCCACATTTTGCCAAATCAATCATTGCTATTCCAGTTAGGGAGCTGCAGAACAAGCTGTCAACTGATATTAATCAGTCTTTGTCATTGCCTGTTTCCTAAAGTCATTAGCATGCTCAGCCTCACATTATATTCTCCAGCAGAAAAATAACACATTGTCAACTGTACTTTGGTATGAGTTCCTACACAAGTGACCTTACTGATTGCCTGTATGTAACCGAGGTCTGTATTTACTGAGAACCTCCCAGTTTTTGTGCTTGGCTTTATTCTATTTCCACTCACCCTCATTCTTTTATTCTTTTTTATTTTTTTTAATACATATTACTTAGTTTTCCTTAGCAGACAAAACAGCTGTTTCCAAGGAAATGGAGATAGCTGAGAAGCTGTTGTGAACTCTCTAAGTAAATGAAGATATCAAGTACATTTGACTGTTGGAGCACCAAGAAATGACTTATGACCCTATAACACATTAAAAAACTGTCTGCCAACGTAGATCTATTCTTGTTGTCACACAGCAACATTTTAAATCTCTACAAATGTGGCCATGGTGTAGTTGGCATGTGTAGAAATCTTTCTTCTTAGTTATCATGGCTTTACAGATGGATTTCTCTTGCTAGTTATTCCTTACGTTGCTTGGTAAAACCCGTCTATAGGAAATTACTTCCTTACATATGTGCTGTGTATGTATGTATGTATTTCCAGAGACGAGTAATTCAGTTTGGAATGGACTTTGTACCTCATCATTTGGCTGGCTTTGTTTCTCTTTCTCTCTCTGCGCTCAGGGAAAGAAGTGATACATACTCTGCATGCTGATCTATATTGTGGGATGCTGTGGTCCCCACAGTGATTTTTGGACCATGGTGCCTTGTGACTCCCAGGGGATGTAGCACCATCACAGCCACCTCACATCCTGCAAAGCTGCAGCATTCTGTGCCCATGCTCCCAGATGTTTAATAATGAAAAACATTTGTGTGCTCAGGACCACAAAACCAATCCTATTCTGACAACAAGGTTGGATCCCAGATGATGGGACAAATGCAAAGACTGGCACTTTGCAGACTGGAGATTAGTGTGTATTTCTTCACCAGGAGCTGAACATGGAAACCAGAATGGTGCAAAATGTTACAGCATTGCGTAAGTGATGGCCCTCTGGGGTTAGCGAAGCCTGTCCCCTGCTGCAAGCACTTCAGAAGACATCTTTGTGAATGGACCAATCTTTATATTAAAACTACTTGCAGTGCTGAGTCAGAAGTGGGTCTAGCCCTGGACAGTTATAAATGTGATAAATCTGATTAATGATAATAATTGTTGTTCTTTCTGGCAGTCCCCTCTGTTGGCTGCATCCTGGTGCACACAGTGTAAGCACTTGGTGAAGGCAATGGAGTACAAGTCAGATTCCAATGGACTATTTTTTTCCTTTTTTAATGTTTTTAAACAACCCAAATCTACCATTCTTAATAAATCAGTATCCTCACTGCTTTCCATTTCCAGATTGCCTTAAGGTGCAGCCTCGGGAGAAGTACGTTACAGGCTCAAGTCCTGAGCTGAAGAATGCTACTCTTATGGCAGGATCTGAAGCACACTCTCGGAGCTGTCGTTAGCTGAAGACAGCAGGAAATAAGTGGAAATGTTCCAGAACATTGCTGCTGAAAAACCTTTTCGAACAGCTGAGGATCCATGAGCCCCCACAGCACAGGCTGTGACATCAAGATATCTTCAGCTGGAAAAGAAAACGGAATATGAGCCAGGGCTTCAGCAGCCCTCCAATATGCCATCAGTTTTAATGGGAGAAAATCTCAGTCAGGTAGGTCACTCTCTATTGTATTCTCATCCAACTTTGTTTAACTAGTTTATCAGAAGAATCAAACTTATTGCTAAAAGGAGAGTGGTGGTAACTTTGGAAGGAAGATCTCCTGGCCAAAGGGAGATCACAGGAGTTTTGTGTTGGTTCATATAAGGACGCCTTGAAGTCCACCCCATGAAAGCTTCACGACATAATTTGGCTGTCTTTCCTGGGAAGTTTTATTATGAGTACTTAGTAGGAGATGTCAACACCAAAATGTCAGCTTTCCTGGCCAAAATAAGAGAAAGAGAGAAAGAAAGTAACAACATCTTTTATCCAGGTTTTATTTAGAAAAATGCATTCAGGAGTTTCTGACAAACCAGATCCGGCCTGAGCTGGTGACAATGCTAGGTAACTGCCAGCAAGCCACTTAGTGCATTTAGCAACGTCTGAAAAGCTTCCCAAATCCTCAGCCAGGTCTCTTGTTGACAGAAACATCTTCAATGTTTAATTTGGGTGATGCCAAGGAGGAATGTGTTCCCCTTCATGTCAGCTGCCTGTCCATGAGCAGCAGCAGTGACCTGCCTGGGCTGCAGAGGGACAACTGTGTGACCACCCCCTGGATGCAAAGAGTTGGCTTTGGTGCCCACTGAGAGCTGGTGTGGTTTTTTTTTTCTGTCTTTATACTGTAACAAATGAGCTCCATCCTCTTTCAGGCTGGGTGAGCTGGAGTAGCTTTGGTGATTATGTATTTCATAGGCCATTGATTGAAGTGCTCTTACAGTCCTTCCCCTTCTGAATGAACATTGGTCCCCTGGAGGCTTCTTCAAAGGGCTCAGGGACAAAGCATCCTACTAAAGAAAACATTTGTGCAGGTCCATGTAGGCAGCCCTGCTCTGCAGAAGGGTAAAGCACGTACTTGAGCACATTGGAGAGGGCAGCACAAACGCAGTTATATGTGTGGCCGAGTGGGTGAGCACAGGTTGTTCCAAAACCATTCTGAAAATGGTGCTGACATTCATCCTGTATCTTGGCATTTAATTTGTTTCCTTTCCATGTTTTTTTTTCCTCATTCTTTTTTTTTGCATATGCAGTAATCTGTTAAATAGCAATACCCAGGACAGACTCAATATTCTGCCAGAAAAGCACCTTTTCCTCCATGCCATTGTCAATTCTCCCTTCTTTCTGTGATCATCATTCCTTCCTCCTTCACTGAGCTTCTAATGACTTTCTGCTTGAGTGCTATGGTTACCGCTTTGCAACCACTGCTTTTAAAAACGAAGATTTTACTGCCTATCTCTGTCAGGAAATGAGTGCTGTCCAAGCAGTTCTGATAAAGATTGAAAGGAAATGAGAGCTGATCCTCAGCCCTCCTGCAGAAGGAAGAAGTGATATTTGCAGCTGTTTTGATGGTGTCATAAAAGCACAGGGAACTTCTTGGCAAACAAATGTCAGCAGACAGATATTGCTGCTCACACTGTGCTCCTGTGCCCACTCCTGTGCACCCTCTCTCTGCAGCCTTGTTTGCTGTCCCAATGATTCTAGCTCTGTTTTGAGGGCTTGGGAACAACAGTTTGTATGGGGTTCACGGCTGCCATAAATGGGCAGCTAATAGCCAAGTTTGTCTCAGTCAATGTCCTTTAGATGGACTGAGCAAAAGATGTGCCTTCATGGACTGGGTAGGCTCAAAGGCCTAGCTTTGTTATCATAGCACCAATACTCTGCAGAAATGCTTTCATACCCATCCACTAAATGTGGATCTTGAGAATGTATTCCCCACCCAACACAGCACAGAGGGAAAACCCATAGTGCCACACACACTATTGCTCATGATTACTGTGTGGTTGCAGTTATTTCTAGGTAAAACATCAATTGTGATGGACAGTTTTATGTTTTCTGCTTGGCATGTGCACCTCTAAAGAACCGAATTTTAACAGAGCATTAATTAAATGCTGATTCCTGCTTTACCTGGTGCTTTCAAATTGCTTAGCACAGACTGCGTGAGTTAAGTGTTTTCATAATGGTGCAATTTTCTATTTACTGTTTTCTTTTGTTCCTTTACCTCCAGTAGTGATCTCACTGTTATTTTCCTTTGGATTTTGTTATTATTTCCCTTTTGATTTTATTATCTTCACCTGTCTTTGTAATTTCCCCACCCTGATTGGATGGGTGTCTGGACTGTGCTGGCTTCTCATGACAAGAAACAGAAACTGTTTGAGTACTTGGGATAAAACACTATGGTCGTCTCTTTACAAACACCTGGCTTTGTAAATCCAATTAAAAAATAATAAGAAGTCATCTAAGCTGCAAAGGCCCCTCATGTGATGGAGCACAAGAGGGCAGTGTTACGTCGAATTGAGTCACGCAAGGGTGCTATTAGCATGGGAACACTTCATGGATGATCAGTTTTGTTTGTTCGCAAGGAGGCACCTTCATCTCCAGGTTTGGTGCTGCTGCTGCTGCCTTAGGCACAGCTGTGGGGCACTGTGGGGCATGGATATTGCACCGGAGCCCCAGCAGCCACCTTCATCCCCTGGCAGTCTGCTGTAAATGATAGCTGCTGTTCCCATAGGGATTTTCTTTCCTACATTGGGCACTGGAGTGCACGTGTGACATCTGCCTGAGGGCTCAGCATCTGCATCTGTGCTCAGTGGGCAGGAGCACCAATCATGTACTGAAGATGTCCCGGCTCTGTGGGAGCATTTGTGCCACCCAACAGCTGCCATAAAGGACATGGCTGCTTCAAAACTGGGACTTGCCAATCCCAAGCTGTGCCAGTAGAAGACAGCTTTGTTTTAACTCAGTGCCTCTTAGAGAGCAATAAAAGGGAAGAAGTTAAAGCAAAATATATGCATTGAAACTGCTTTGAGTGCCTAAATGAGAGCAGTGATAAAGGTATTCATCCCAGGAAGGAGGGATGGGGAGAGGAACCCTTCCACCAAGCCAGCACTGCATCCCACAGGGTACCAGCAATCTTGTCTTTCACAGCATGGTCCTCTTTTACTCAAAGCCCTCAGGCCTTTGAGGCTCCTTTGTCAGCCTTTGGTTTTCCACAGGTGATCTGAGGGTGCTGGTTCTCTCCAACTTTTTCTCTGTTTTCAGGGAAGAGACTCTAAAAGCACTGCTTGTGTAACTGTGTAACGTGTAACTGTGGTGGTGAATCTTGAAATATGTATACTGCACATGCAATGTAAGAGCTGAGCGTAGACATGCATAATTTATTTGTGCCTGGAGGCTGCTTGCTTTTGCGCTGTCTCATTTTCTGGTGGCTGGATGATGCCTGAGAATGAACTTAAACTGTGGACATGAGCTCGAAGCTCCAGTCTGCCAATGAAGGCCACTGATGGACTCCTCAGCGCTTCATGCTGTGTTAGCCAAGCTCGCAGCCTCAGCTGATGTGAAGCCCTAGGAGATCCCACTGCAGGCGCAAAGCCTCAGGCACCACTCCTTGATGTACACAAAAGACCTTGTTTTAATAGGAATTAATTAGCAGTTTAAATACTTGCAGGGTAGGAAATCTCCCACGGGGCGTACTCGTGAAGGTTTCTTTACACATTACCTCCCAGAAGGATGCAGACTTTCCCTTGCTTTCCAGCATCCCTCACTGCTTCAGCAATAGCTGCAGTAATTGCATTGCAGCTGCAAAGAACTGCGGCTGTAACCGTAATATCTTTCCAGTGCTCATCCATTCCCTGGTGTTAGATGGGATTGTGATGGGCAATAATTTATCACAGAGGCCGAGGTTATAGTGGTACGTATTCATGCCCGGAGTGCCTTTAAGTGATGACGAGGTGATAATGTCAGTATAGCCACACATTCCCTTTGCATTATTTATTGCTCTCATGAATGACAAATTTGTATTTCAAAATGGCTGAGAGGTTTATCTGCTGCCTCAAAAAGTCAAATTACGAATGTGGCATAATCTTATCTACAGGGCAGACACTCCCTTTATTGGCATTTAATAAGAGATTGTGCAATTAAAAAAAAAAGGAAAAAAAAAAAAAGGTAATTAACCCATTTCTAGGAACTCTGTGCCTTGAATAAACAGGCAGAATCTCAGTGTGATTGCAGAAGTCCAGCTGTCGGAGCTGCCTTTGCAGACAGATGGGCTGCGTTGCGTGTGAATGGCTATGAAATGCTGCAGAAGAATTCCATTCTCTTCAGGAGTTATTGGTTCTGTGGCATTTTGCTAAGGGGTTGTCTCTCTCCTTAGTGCATGGCAGCACAGTTGGGGCAGTGGGTGAGTATGAGGAGTCCCGGCTGAACTACAGTGTGATTTTACTGCTGCCTGGGCATGAGAAGCTCACACAACTGAGGTGATTGAATGAAACAAGAATTGCATTTGGTTTTCCTTGACTGACGGTGGTCACTATAGACCAACAGTGGCTGTGGCCAACAAATAGAAGCAATTAGAGGTAAGTAATGCCAGGTTATCTCATCAGTAGTAATCAATGCCTGCAATGTGAACTGGCTGTCCTATGACGCAGACACTGCATGGTATATGGCTCACGGTGCTGGGATTGCTGCAGTGTATGATGTTTTGCTGGGAGAAAAATCTCCTATGAGTCCTCTATGACTATTCCACATTCCCTCATTTTTGCATAAATGTGACTTGTTCCTATCTTTTAAAAAGAAAATCCCAGCAGAGCATTTACTCTTTCAATAGCAGAACACATTAAGAAGGCCACAAATGTATCTAGAAAGAGGCATAAGTAGCAGCAAGGGAGTCTGCAAGTGGATATATGGAAAAAACTAATTCAAATGTTAGAACAGAGACAGAATCCCAGTGATATTCAGGTATTCAGCATGGGGCCCTGAGCAACATGAGCTCTGCTGAGAGCAGACAGATAGGGAAGAAGTTAGAGATAACCCGAAGACCTCCAATAATCTCTCCTGACCCAAATTACTCTCTGAATCTAGGCCCTGATCAGCTCACCAATGTTTGGAACAGCTGAGAGCATTTGTTTGGCTGCTGGGGCACTGGAATGGGGGGAAGCTAAGGATGAGGAGTGCAGGATGGAGAGCATTTAGCAGCTGGACCTGCTAGGTGCAATGTGGTTATTGCCTCCTGTCCCCAGGGGACATCACTGCATGGTGACTGCTGTCACCTGGCACCTCCACTGGGTATCCAGGTGGAGAAACAAGGCTCTGCTCATCATTTAAGTGTGATGCTGGCTCATCTGAGATTTGCACTCCTACCATGAGGTTAATTACTTTTCTTTAGATAAATATGGCAGTGAAATTTTCCATTCTTTTCTGTAGGGTAGTGACAAGAAGGGTCAAGCAAAGGAAAGCTGATGTGAATTTACACTTCACAATTGCTGTATTGTGCCTGGAAAACATTGGCACTACAATACCCCTAGCGCAGACACAGACCAACTGGAGTCACTGATGAAGTGGTTGGATAGTCAGCAGCAGGCTTATCAGAATGGGGCAGCAAACTCTTTTCTCATGTCACCAAAGCAGAATTCTGGCAAAATGCAAAGGCAGCTATGGCAAGAAAAAGGTGCCAGATAGTTCTGACAAGTGGCACGTTATCAATCTGCTTCCAAAATGCCTGACTTGATCCAGGGGTGATGCAGGTGATGCTACATGCAAATGCAAACAAGACAGCAGCCACGCAGTTCAACGCAAGGCAGCCTGTGCACTTCCTTATTTAGTTTTCATTTCCCTGAGCAGAGGAATCATTGCAACTTTAACTTCAGATAATGGCTTTTTCAGCCCCCCCCTATCTCCCTATCACTCCCTGTGCAGGTCCCTGAGCAGAAAACCAGCCCTGAGGCAGCAGCAGGCACTCTGTCCCGGCTGCAGGAGCAGCCTGTAGCCCCGCCAAAGGATAAAAAAGGAGGGAGGTCCATTCTGTGCAGTGAGCTCATGCACTGAGAATGGGCTGCCGGGCTCATTGCTAACACATGCAGAGCCAGACCATGCACAGGGAGCTCTGGGGTGGCTGCGGGGCCCATTTGCCTGCAATTGCAAGCAGAGCAGGTGAGGATTACACTGGAGTGACAATGACAATTGCACCTTCTTGGCCATGGGAGGTTGGGCACTGACAGCCAGATGTTAACACAGGGGTGTTTCAACCAGGCACGGTGCTTTGATGTGTGTTGGTTTTTTGTTGCTGTTGTTGCTATTTTTTTTTCCTCAGCTCTGAGTCTATTTTGCTAAAGACTAAAATACACTTGGAGTGAGCGTTGTCACCACAGCTTCAGACCCTGCCCTGGGATCTGCCAGTGGCCCAGAATAGAAGGAGCAGTTTTTTGGTAGAGGCTTAGTTTCCGAATGAGCGAAACATCAAGCAATTGCCACAAAGCTTTTCTCTGAGTAATGGCCTTGTCCTTTTATATTTGGGAGACTATCTGGCACTGTCTGCATTGGCTGAAGATTAAAGGGTGAAGGGAGACTGTGGGTCTGGATGGAGTTTCCTTCCACTCTGTCCTGGCAAAACAAAGCAAAGACAGATGTGTGTCCTGCCCTGAGCTGCTCAGGGCTGAGCCAATGCTCACTGCCCACAGTGTGAGGAAGGAGTGCAGTGGGAGCATGCTGGTAGAAAGGCTGATGAAGCACCACAGGACTGATTCCCTGGAGAAGACCATGCTATCTCCTGCAGGGCTTGAAGGATGGGTCAGTTTGGGAAAGTGTGGGTGTAGCTGGTCCTAGGGACAAGGGTGTGCTAGACTCCAGAAATGGTCATTTGAGGTCCTTCCCAACATTGTGGCCCTGTGAATCCCAACATACCTCCCTCTTTCATGGGGGTCCGTAAAGGAATCATATTCTCCATGTCCTCAGACTGGTTCTGCTGGGACCTGCACATCCATCCCAGCAGTCCCATCCCGTCTTCTTTTTATTTGGACAACAAGCAACAGTGAAGCTCAGAAAGTTGGGTAGATGGGCATGTAAAAAGCCAGACATGCTTTATGCCCAAAGGTCAGACAGAATCAATATGTTCCCACAGAGCATATTGCATCTAATCAGTGTTTTCTGGCAGAAAATTTCTGACAAGCCTGAAACCTAAGGCTGGATTTATTTGCAAATGCCTGGTGAGTGATAAGCAGGTGATTTAGTACAGCATTTATTTTGCACTGGAAAAAGAAATATATTAAGGTCAGTGTGATTTTTCCTCTTTTTTTTTCTTTTCTGTTGGATGGGGGGAATGGTGGCTGCCCAGCAGGTCGTGGCAGAAGCTGTGTCTGCTCTACTTCTGGGCCAATTGTTGTGTTCTTGCTGCTAGAGATGGCAAAAAATAGCCACTGTTAATTAGAGTTGGGGAGATGCCAGTTCTTGATTTGGGATAAAACTGAAAGTGCTGGCAACTTTTAGAAGTGGTTTTTTTTCCTTGCAAAACAACTGAGATTCACAAGTCCCTACACCACAAATCCAGTGGTATCTGCAACGAGCAGCAAAAAGTCCACTTGGCCAGCTGCAAGAAAAGATTCTTCTTCTTTGTATGCTGCATTCAGCCCTTTCTAGATGAAGAAGCTGAACTGATTTACCAGCAAAACAGAAAGCCTTTCCTTGCTTATGTGCTGGACTGAGCATCCTGTTGCAAACCACTGTTGGTACATTAAACTGTGGTATGAGAGAGCCCAGGCTGTCACCGGGTCCTGAAAAAGTCTGCTCAAAATATTCTACCTAAAAAAAATGAAACATTAAAAAACATATCCCTGCTTTGCATAATAAAACCAATGCAGAAATTGTTATCTGTACACACATACGTAAAAGTCAAAGCAGAGACAAGAGGATGCATTTCAGCTCTATGAAAATGAGCTCATTTGCTAGCTCCCTTTTGAAGGCAGCATGTTGAAAGTGAAATGCTTGTATGGAATGTGCCAGTATGGTCAAACTGTCTCTTCCTTCTAGCAGTGGCTCAACAGCAAGTAGGTACGGTGTGAAGAATTGCCTACACTCTGTCTTAAATCATTGCTGCTCTTTCAACTGACGTTCAGAATGGAAATTATTACTGGGCTGTCTTTCTGTGGAGGTCTATTGCATTTAGGTATGTCTAATTGAGAACATCTCATCTACACGCAGGGAGTGCTTGTTCTATCACCTGTCTGATAGCTTGGTGTTGTATTACAGTGACTCTTTGTGATCGGAGCATGTGCCCTTTTAGACCCCTGTCTACATACCGATTGCAGCAAGCATTTTGGTGATCTTTTAATTTAGTCTGTCTGGCTGTGCTTACAGAAAAACGACAAATATAACCAAAATATAACAAAAATAACTCTTTCTGCTTGATCTGAAATCCCAGTTTTGTTGTGTGTTTCAGAAAACTCACCTCCACAGCTCTGACTTCAGCCAGGCACTCATCAGCCCATTGATTTCTGCATAGATCGTGGTCTCTTTTCTCAATTACCATGACTGAAGAAGACTTAGAATAGGTGATTTTATGTTGTTTGAAGACAAATTGATCGTTAGAAATATTAATAATGACTGCTTGACTTTATAATTAGCTATGTATTTATATCGTGTGCAGGAGCCGTTAATCTTCAATGATCACATTCCAAATAATCCATTTGTATTTAAATGAATTGACATGTAACTGCTATCTTAATCAATCTAAATTAAATTCTTATTTAGGAGCCTTTGCTTTGTCACTTCTAACTTTACTTTGGCTGGCAGCAGTTTGGTTTGGAGGACAACAGGCTTTGCTTGGCACCCAGAGCCCCAAAAAGGAGCTTGCAACATCGCTATCCATCATATGTTAGGGATAGTGATCATGAACATGAGACTGTACTGTTAGAGGCAGGTTTGTGTCTTCTGTCACTCAGTCATTGGATGTCTCCAGGAGTGGATTCCTTGGATCTGAGATCACTAAAAAGTATCTTTTCTTTTTCTCATCCATAAAATTTCTCAAAGATCTGCTAATATTTATAACGGCTTGTTTGAAGTTTGTCACTCTATTGATTTAGCAAGATAAGGGCTCTGCTGGCTGATTGTCACACCTGGCCAAACCCCAGGTGAAGGACAGGAGCTTCAGAGCAGCCCATGGCAACATACAGAAGTAATGCCTGCAGGTGGCTGGGAACTGTGCAAGGAGTTTGTAACACCTGTGGCTCTCAGTCCTACACAGGTGAGCTGGGTTTTGTGGTTCAGTTCCACACCCATGCAGTGCAGATTCAGTTTTTGAGGACCCTGCAACTTCACTCATCTTAGGGGGACAAATATATGTATGTCTGCTTGGAAGGTTTTACTGAGAGAAGGAATAGCATTTTGGTGCTTTTCTAAGTAGTTGTCCTTGATCATCTTTTTGTTGGTGAAGAAAAATTAGGCATATTACCATATTGTTTCTACAGATGAGAGGAATCCTCCTTGGTGATGGATAAGCAATATGACATTGTTTGGAGCCACATCAGCATTCAGTAGGTGAGGATCACAGCAATTCTTTTCTCTTCTGGGGAAATTGCAATGTTTTGTTTTTTTTCTTTCACTAACAAAGAGAGGTGCTCTTTTTATTGAGCACAGTCAAAACCTGAGGAAATGATTCTTCTCTGGAGAACTGGAGTGGGTGTAAATATCTCTGTAGTGAGCAAAGACTTTGAAATCCCACCAGGGAGTTTCTGAGGTGCTGAAAATACTGTTTTAAATAGTTTTGCAATATGTTTTTCATCCCAGTGAAACTCCTGTCAAAGCAATCACAAGCGAAGACACACCGTGCTTCAGACTGATCTTGTTTTTCTGTCTGTGTTCTTCTTAATGAAAATGAACAATAACAAAACATAAAACAAGTTAAGATGCCAGCGCAGGTTGCCAAACACTGCTGTGCTTGGGGCAAGTAGGGGAGGCTGGGTGAACTGCATGTTGTGTTGCACGAGGATGTTGACCAAGAAACAAGTCAGAAGAAGTGAAATGAAAAGAAACAAAGGCACCAAAATGAGTGTGGGTGTTAAGGAAGCCTCACCTGAGGTCTGGTGTTACTTATTTTGTTAGCTGTTCCCAGCTAAATTCTTTGTTTTGTGGAGTTTTGTTCACTAAAGCTGTTTGCTGTCACCTTTCACTTTCCCTATTCGCTCTCCTTTCCCAATGGCCAATTGTTGCCAGCCCTTATTACCTGAAATCATCTGAGTGACATTTATTTTTACTTCTTTTAAAAGAATTCCACTGCCTTTGCTACAGGATGGATTACATCCTGTTTAAAGTCAGCAGAATGACTTCAATGAGCCTCAAACTGGACCTGAAATTGTTGCTTCCTTTCAGGTTCATAAACATCATATTTACCTCCTAGCAACCATCGTTTGCAGGCAGTGTTCCAGCAACATTAAGCTCTTGCTTGTGTACAGCCACTGGCATCCTTGGGCATCCCACAGAGCATTACAAAGCATCCAGGGGTAGCAACTCACTCCACTCTCTACAGGTGCCATTTAAAGAGTAGTGTTGCACAACAGCCTGAGATGCAAGATAAAGTACTGACCAACAGAGGCTGTTACAGGAGGACAGGGAGCACTGTGGAGAAGATTGATACCCCAGGTGTGACAGAAGTGCCCAGAGGATGTTTGAGGATCACCTGTGGGTTTACTGCCTGGAGCATCGCAAGTGGGTGGTAAAACTTGTCCTGGGGGCTGCATTTTTTTGGACAGGCTTGTCTCACCTTCAGTCTTCCAGTCCTGCTCTTTGACAGCCACTTTGGTGCCTTTTTCTTCCTTTAGCTATGGCAACTCTTTACACTTCACCAGTTCACTCTTTCTGATACTCTGGGATGTGAATGTCATTTGTTCAGGTAGGAAAAGGTGAAGCTTGCCTGCTGGGAGCAGTGGTTTTCTTCCTTCAAGACCTGACAGATACTCTAAGTTGACTTTGTGTTATTTGGCACCCTTCTGCTCCTTTTCTCCTGTTCCTGGGTGCCCATTCTTTAGCTTCAGTCCCTTCAGTGTGTCACTTTCTCTCACTGGTAAGCAGCAAGCTTTCAAAGGCAGATCCTCAAAACAGTCCCTGAAATGATGCTGCAGTTTTCCTTTCTCCCAAGTGATTTATAGATCCAGTTTTCTCTATAGAAAATGCCATTTGTTATCTAAAATTATTAGTCCTTTTTTAGATACCTCAACATAACAGACATCTTACAGGCTCTGCACAAATAACCCCCAGCCTACTGTGTCCTATCTGAAAGCTGCTGGTGATCTTCCTTGTTCATTCAATCTGAAAGGACTTGTTGCTGGCGATACTGGTGGGGTGATTCAAGGTTAATTCGTTGTGGTGTTTCATGAGAATCTCCACTTTGGTTAAAGGAGACAAAAGAAGTAAATATTTAGTGCACTAAAACATTTCCAGAATGCAAGCTGAACATGCAGAGCTGCAGGGCTAGAATTTGGAAGACAAGTTAAGACTCTGCAGCCTTTAAAATGTTAGAGTTATTATTTTTAGATGTCGTGATGTTTTTAATGAATTCTTGAATTTTTAGGGCCTGGAGCAGTTTAGTTCAGGAGAAATATAGTTTTTAGCTGCAGTGCATCTTTTGGAATCTTCCCTGGTTTTGCTGAGTGGAAAAGGAATGCACAAGAGAATTACATATGTATGTACATATATTTTCTGTGTCGCATGTATATACATACATTTGCTGTGTCTGTTTTGCTAACTGGAGAGTTTGTGCAGGTTGATTCTTTACTACGAGAGGAAAAGAAGTTTAGGAGGAATGAAACAAATATAGAGTGTGTTTTACTGGAGCAACAGTCATGATATCTGGATCATGTAGTAATTGCTACTTAGCAATTTTCCACAGTTATTAAGAATCTATGACAGTTGAAAGGTGATGAGCCTGAGATGATAGTTGGTTTGTGCAGAGTCTAATGAGACTTACTTTCTTGATAAATAGAATATTTATTGAGAATAGGAAAACTAATTGAAGAATGTTTATAAATTAATCTTATATTCTTTCTGCCATAGAATCTTCATCGAAAACTCGCAGCAAAAGCAATATCAGTGTTACGTATGATGCTTTATTCTCCTTCTCCAGCTTTACCTGAGGTTCCCCATATAAGTTTCAGGGGATGCATTTTCAGTAGTAATTTTAGTCACCACTGATGTGGCCACAGTGGGAGCTGTACACGTGAAGCCTGAACCCACTTTGTCAATGAGGATAATGGAATGCTGTCATGTTAGATCTCTTGGCCAGCTCAGATGACATATGCTGTAATAATTACTTGACTGCAAGTAAAATAATACAGAGATATATATTGATGTTTCAATTACCTCTTAAATTGCATTTGCTGAGATCCCTGGGCCTGACTTGGGCATTAAAGTATGGATTGTATTTGATTCTGAGTACACATCATTTTTTTTCTGCTCAACCTGTATAAGAGCTTGTATTTCCATCCTCGTGTATAAAGAATAACCCCAAATTATATTTGCATAGCAACTTAATGCTTGTTTCTTATAGAGAAAGGATTACTCCAAGGAACCTACATAAGGAAGTTTTTCTCTGCTCCCCTCTTCTGTGGTCTCAATCATAAATAAGTAGCTGAGTACTCATGGGACAGCACGAGGGCTTCTCACAAGCAATTGTTTTTACAGCTCTTTTATGGCCGCAGTGTTGAGGAACTAACGGTTTGAAACGGAATCAGTGGGGGTTGTAAATTTGTCTCTTAATGTGGGTTTTTTTTTTCCTCCCAGGGAATCAGGTGATGGTAGAATGGAGATTCCTGAAGGAGCTTCTTTTGAAGGCAAAGGTGACCTCTTTTCAGTGGCGTGTTAGTTGGTATGGTGTGAACAGCTGCTGTGACTGCAAGGCAAGTTCCTTTATTAAAGGAGGAAGGATCCATACGTATCACCAGGGATAATTTCAAATGCACAGGAATTCTCGTGTAGTATGAAATACTCCTGAGCTGTTTCCTGAGACATACGCCTAGATAGGATTTTCTCTGGAGAAAACAAGGGGGGAATGCTACATGCCAGTTGTTTTCTTAAACAGAATTGCTAAATAAGATCATTTTAATCAGTCTGGGTTCAAAACAACTTCACTTACTGTGTCAGGAATTACTATTTCCCCAACACTCAATAAAAGGTGCGGGTCTTAAAAGCATCTGATAATTTTCATTTATTTTTTAATTGATATTCTGAATGGAAATAGTCTCCTCTCCTGAAAGGAAACCGAATGAAACCAAGTGTTGGATGCTGCAGTGCTGTGTCTCTGCTGGGAGTGGGGATGCAGGAGAACAGGGTGGTAACACCTCTACAGAATGACTGGAGGAATAAACTCAGTTCTGCTTTCCACATCTTGGAGGGGATGCTGCAAAACTGGAAAAGGTGCCAGGAAGAGCCATATGAGCACAGGAAAACGTACCTTATGGTTTGGGATTCACAGAGTTCAACCTGTTTAACTTATCAGAAAGAGATTGCAGCTTAAAATGGATCACAGGGTTTACATACTTCTGTGTAGAATAAATACTGGGTAAAAGGGTACTGTGTGATTCCCATAGGGGGTGGTTGTGTAAATACTGCTCTCGTGATGGTTAACCAGCTCATGGAATTAACCCCGTGAGGCTGAGGCTGGAGGCACAGGTGTTGTTCCTGTAATTTGTCTTCCACACTCCTCTCTCTACTGCACGGTTGGTTAAAGGACATCCTTCACCTGAAGCTCCAACAGGACTTTTAATCAGAATACTGCACTCCAGAATAGCTTCTCATTTATGCTTCCTGCTTCCCTTTATTTTTTAAAACTTTTCATACTAAAAGAGAAGGCAAAAAGGGCAGAGAGGAACATGGAAATGAGTTGCACTACTCATTTCCTAGTTTTGTTTAAAATAATAATAATAATTGGAGAGCTTTCAAAATCTTTGGAGTCCTAATGGTGAAAATACTACCTTTTACAATCAGACCAGCAGTTGGGCTTGCGGGAGAAGTCCTGCACTCCCTCCAGCCAGTCCTCATAGCCATGTGAAAGGATTCTGTTATCTTTCTTAAGCTAATTTTAATCTATTGTATTTGCCAATAATATGATAATATAATAAGGATAGAATATTACCTCCTTCCTGAAGGAGGAAGTGGAGCAAGTTTGGGTGACATGACAAAGAAGCCTGTGGGTAGCAAATCATTGCATGTTTCCTCTTCCAGAGCACCCAACCTACAACAGCTGGGGATGGAGGGGAGAGAAGGGATCCTTGAAACAGCCCTACATTCTGCAGGCAAAGGGATGGATGGGGCAGGGAGATCAGACAGACCCCATGGCTGGGGTTCCCCTTCAGCCACACGGGAGCAGTGCTGTGTGTGCACATCATGGCATCAGGAGACACACCATCCGCTGGAGTTTGGTGATTGTTCTAGGTCCATTGCCCCTCAAGGTCTTCAAGAAAAGTCCTTATTTATGCTTTGACATTTTCTTTGCTGGAGGATTGTTCTTAAAATGCTATGGTTTGTGGATAAAATATTGTTTATGTATAAAATACCATCGAAGTTCACTTGGGTCCTGAGCTGACCTTGCCTAGCACTCCAGTCTTTCAGCTTTCATTTGATCTGCCTCCGAGTGTAAAGCATGCTGCTCCTCCTCCATGCACTACAGAAAGCTTGCTCCCCAGTACGTGCCTAATTTGTAGCTAATATTCGCATAGCGGCTACTTTATAAGAGTACAGATTTTTTTCTAAATGAGATGCATATGTGGCTCCTAAACTGGCATTTTCTGTCTCAGCTTAAATTTTTCTCTTCAAGACGCCACATCATACTTCATTTTCCATACTCTTGATTTCATTCCTAGCCTTTGTCAAAAGAATGCCAAAAAGGCGACTGGGACCTACCCTGCAGAGAAGGAACAGAAGCCATCTACTTACACTGCTCTATTGGCCTTCTACTTTTGGGGTAATACTTTTGGGTTGGGGAAGAATTCTATCTAAATGATGCTTTTTTTCTAAGGATGAGAGTCCTGGCAATTTTCTCCCTTGCTTTTCTCCTAGAAAGCATCTCTCGCACGGGATGCAGAGCTATGAGGTGGTATCGACTCCTTCCAGGGTAGGCTAGAAGCTCAGAAGATGACTGTTGCATTCTTGCAAAGCCGCAGACACTGAGTACAATAAGGCTGAGCCCAAATCCTGGTGGGGAACAAAGTTATAACTCAACCAGCTGGAGCTGAGAAAAGCCACTGGCTCTGCTCCAGAAAGCCTGGCATGTTCTGATGTTTGTGGAATATCCTCTTGGTTCTTACCAGGACAGACTGCTGGGACAAGAGCAAGCTTATGATGCTGAGGGATCTCCTGGGTTCAGCTGGAGCAGAAATACCTCATGGTTTCTCTACATCTGGGGGGAATTAGTAAGTCCTGGAACACATGAAGATTAATAATAAGAATAAAAAGCTTTCTTTCCACCCCCCGTCACCTCCTCCCACTGACACGATTTAAAGATTTAAAATCAGTCTGTACCGCAGCCAGAGATTGGAGTTATGATTGTAATGTTTCCATTTAGAACTAGGAAATTGAAGTAGGGCAATTAATCAATAACAATATGGGAAAGTACAGACTGGGACAATTGCTTGAAGCTCGCATGCTTAGCTAACTGAGGGGAATTTTAGGAACTTCTGTCTCTTGCTGCCCTGTACGTTTTATATTACCAACTTCCAAGTGCCAAGAGAAGCAGTGCTTTGTGTTCCTGCTGCTTCACCCAAACCCATTCATTTGCAGGGAGCGGATACTTAATTATGAATAATCCCAAAGTGTTTCCCTGTCTGTTGTACAAACTGCACTCAGGCCTGTTTCATGCAGCCATGAAATGCCATCATCCCTCAGGTGAAACAAAGCAACTCTTCAGCAGCACAAAGCAAGGCTGCACAGCAATTTAGGAAAGGAAGTGAAGAATAATGGATTCATTTGAAACTGCAGGGGGATTTTAACTATGCAGAATGCAATTACCAGAACTGGAGTTTATCCAGGACACTGGGGTTAAGACCCCATCTATTATAAAAGATGCCATGGAATTGCCAGCATCCTTCCCTTCATTTCCTATGTGCTGCTCATTGGGATCCTGAGTGCACTCTGGAAGAGGCCGGTTCTGTTTAGATTGTGAAAAATGATGGGACCTTGGGGTAAGGTGCAGAGGAAAAGGCAGTATTTATCTCAGACGCGAGCTTTCCTTTAACATGCTATACAAAAGCCTTTGTATTAGAGAGGGAAAGGAATGGCTGTGACTGCCCAGAGCCATGGAACCAGGGCAGCTCCTGGTCTGTGGTGTAAGTGATGGGCTGCTGAGCAAACAGCATGGATTTACAGCCTCTGTTTTTCCATCAGAACCTTAACCTGGGAATGGACCCGTATCCAGATCAAGTTGATGAAAGTTTGACTGTGAATCCATTCAAACAACCAAATCCTTCCTAATCTAGAACAGAAATTCCACATTTTGGTGGAGGCAGTAAATGAAGGACAGTATCTCCAGCTTGCTGGTTAGCAGAGAAGAGCAGTGTCACAGCCCCAGAAAGGTAAATCTTGTCTGCATAACATCTGTTTGGACCTGTCCCCCAGCTGTCTGGGCCCTGGAGAGGTTCTTGACCCCTCAAACCCACCAGGTCCTCTGCTGCCTCTCCCTTGTACACATGAGCCTTCTCTTGTTTAGTAAATCCAATTGACAAATAATCAATAAACTGTTTCTCCTGCAGCATTTACACCCTAGTGGAAGCAGAGAGAAAAGGCGGATATGCTACAGGCTGGATTTTAAAGGAGACAAGAGGGAAGTGAAGCAGCACAGCTGAATGTGGTGTCCATATTCGGGAGCCACAAGTGGGGCAGGTAAGCAGTAATGTATGGTGTATGAGAGGCAATTTGTGTTCAGATGTGTATATTCTTAAGTCCCATGAAAATAAATGTTGGATGTCAGTGCTCGACATACCTACTTCCAGCATTTGGATGATTAAATTGAGATTTAATAAGTCCTGTGTCCTTTTGCCTATAGATTCAGGTATTAGATATGCTCAGTGCTAGAAGTGCTTGCCCCTCTTGCCTTCTTTCTATTTAGGGAGTATTTAAATCGTCTTTAAATTTATGTCATTAGCTGCCTGTAATTATTGCATATTTAAGTCTGGTGAGAACAGTCATATTAATAAAAGAAGGAAGGATCACAGTGAATGTGAATAACATGAACTGCTTGCCCACTCACAGGTGTTGGATGAAAAGTTGCCATTTACTACTGAAACCCCAATAAATAATGCTTCAGTCTCGTAACTGCAAATCTTCCTAATAGAATCTGGCTACTTCATGCCCTGTGCTATAAATCAGTGCCCCTGACGAGTGAGCTTTGAATTCCTGGACAAAAATAATTATCGAGATTAAATCAAAAGCATCATGCTGCATGTGAAGGCAATGTTAGCCAGGATGCTTTTCCATGAACAAAACTGCTCAAAAGTGGCTTATAAATCTAGGAGATGACTAAGGCTGAACTGAAGAAATGTGACTGGGATGGATTCTCAGGTTTTATTGTGCACAGGTATTGTACATGGTTGAGTCTTCCTGCTCCTGCAAAACAGCATTCACGGCTTCCACCATGAAACACAACAGGTGATGACGCTGGACACAGTGATCATGCCCATACCTCTTCTGCAGTGGCATTAAGTGGCACAGAGTGATTTACACCAGCAGAAATACAGAGAAGACCACAGATAGCAAAAGGTTACCCAGGGAGATCAGACACCATTTGTAGCTTTACTAAGAGGAAGGACAAGCAAAACCTGGAGAAATAAACTCTGCTGGAATAGAGATTTAGTCCATTTTGAGAACAGCACATATTTCCAAGCAGACTGGATGTGACAGTGTCTGTGATAGCTTGATAGCTACTGTGTTGTGTATCAGCCCAGACACTGAGACTTTACCCAGTTTTTCTCCTGTACTCAGTGACCATTCATGGTATATCCCTCACAGACACTGGTTGAGCCAAAAATTGTGTGCCATGCAGCAAAAAGCAATGCTAAGAAATACAAGAATATGTGCTTTCTAGCTTCAACAGGTAAACTAAGTACGCATCAGAGATGGTCTATTTACTTAATGTGAAATAATGCTCTGCTTCAGATGCATCCTTAATATCCTCTCTTAAACTACTCTAATGTATTTTTCACACATAACATTCCTGTCTGGAATAGTTCTCGGCTTATTTTCTTCAGTACTTCTCTAGGGGAGCAAAGATTTGCATAACATTATGTCAGAAGCCCACTGAGGATATATTACATGGAAATTTTGTAAAAACAGGTTCATTCTCAGATTGTGAAGAGGAACTGGGCTCAAAGCAGGGCTTTGCAAAGCCACCAAAGGCCAGACAACACCCAGAGGTCCTGCTTGCTGCCAATGGTGCCCAGCCGACAATAGGAAGGCACCGAAGTGTTAATAGATCTGTCACTACAGGACATAGAGCAGATGCTGCTGGGGCAATACAAGAAGAGTGGTTGCAGAAAAGCAATTGCGATTCATAAGCTCATGGAAGGGGCAGGGCTGGTGCTAAGCGCCCAGCATGGCAGAGCCATACATGACACAGCAGCTGTAAACACAAACCTCATGGAGCATGCCTTGTTATCCTCAACTCCCACCTCTCAGCACGGATAGAAATTTATATCTGGGAAAGTTTTTCACTTTTACATAGTGAGCGATATGCATTTTTCTTGGAATTCTGCCTTTCAGCAGATGAACAATAACTTCTTTAGCAGCCTTCACCACGCTGAGAACATTGATAGTAACAGCTATATTTTATTATTTTTATAGCAGGTTGTAAGGGAAATGAATTTTACTTGCTGTGTCAAATGAAGGTCACCCTGACCACTGCTTGTTCCAAGGAGACTTTAGTGGAACTGCTGCTGTAGCTCAACTCTGGGTAGTATCGTTAATGAGCAAGGGGGAAAACAGCCTTAAAAATCCAGAGTACAAAAATATCTGCAAAATCCAAATAAAAAATCAATAGCACAGCATGAAAAATGGCATAGAAAGTAAAATAGCTCATCTGCTGGCTCATTTAGAAATACTTTGCCCTGACCTGAAGCTTCAGCTAAGGGAAATACAGGTTTTGTGTTCATTGTTCTAATGAGCTCCAGCCTCACTGAAGAACACCCGGCTCCCCTACTTCTGTCTCTTGTTCCCTCTGCTCTCTGCCTTGTTCAGCCTGGGCTGCTACAGAGGCCAATGTCATGGCACAGGTGTGATATTTGTGGTCAGAAAGCATTTTGCTTCTACAAGCATAGTGCAAGCACCTTCTAAAGCAGCTCCAGCAAGTGGAGCTCAGCTGGTGGGGTGGGGATTCACACATTAACACTCATGAAAGATTTTAGGGTAGTTTCTCTTCTCCTTGTACCTGCAAACTTACAAGCCAAAACTTTGTGGTTTGTTTCTTAGTTTGTTATGAAAATGTGCATATTTGCAGCCCGAGTCAGAGCTGGTCCCCCAGCTGAAGATAAGCTTTCTGCACTGACTTCTCTTCCAATCCCACCAGCTGGGCACAGTGCTGATAAACAATTCTCGGCTACAGGAGGATCTCATGAGTGCCCAATGGCCACAGGTGTTCTCCATCCTGCTAAGCAGGTTTTAAATGGGAGGAAAAGCTACGACTACATTGTCTGTATTTCCCCAGTGGGAGGGAGGAAGCTGATCCATGGAAGAGGAGGAGTGTCCAAAACTGTGAGCACCATCTTCTCATCCCAGTGGTGAGTGAAGCCTGCTGGCTGTGCTGGACCAGGTTGAACTGTGTGAAGCCTGGGTCAGGATTAAATCAGGGGCGTTTGTGGCTGTTTCTTTGAGGTTGCATTCCAAATACTTTCCTTTCTTCTGTGTTGTGGAGTAGGACTTTGCTCATTCTGTTGCTATCACTTTTGTTACAGACTGTTGAATCGTAGTCAGCAGGGGGACATGGGGGAAGAAGCAATGCAGTGGGTGTGCGAGAGCAGAAATTATCCTTAAAGTATGTTGGGGTGGAACAGCAATGATTACAAGAGCATAGCAATTGTCTCTTAACTGGAGGTTTTCCCTACCCAGAACTGGTCTTGAGAATCTTCCTGCTTTTTCCAAAAACAAAGGACTTCTCATATCTAAAGCACTTCAGAGTAATTTCATCTCCTGTTTAACTCCTGGCTAATAATTTCATCTTTCATTTCCTCCTATTGTTCCCTCTGGCACGTATCCCATCTATTATAAGCCCCAGATATCATAAAGTAATTTTTTCAGATTTAGTGAGAGGGAAATAAGAGTCAGATGGTTTGAAGTAAGATTTTTATAGCAGCACAAGTTCTGGAAGCATTGTACAGAGACTTGTATTAAAGAAATAGCTCCATGGGAGGAAACAGGAGTGAGGAGACAAAGCAGTCCTAGCTCTCTCTAAGAGCTGTATTACTGCCAAGGCAAGAGTAATTGCTCCTATTTAGGAATCTAGTGCAAAATGGTGCTTTGCAGGCATGAAGGAGGGCGATGAGATTTTCACAGGCACAAAGTAGCCACTGGATTATTGCTTGTGGCAGCTGGACTTTTCTGAAAATCTCCATCTAACTGCTGTATTGAGGAAGTTGGCTGTGAAACAACAGGCTTACAATGTTAATCTCTGTAAATATGGTTCTTGCCACTTTGCATGCACAATGGCAGCAACTGCAGATTCATGCTAGCTGGACATGAGTATTTTTCAAATGGGGCTGGGCTCTGGTGCACAATATCTCAAGGTGTTGTCCTGCTTCCACATCTTCTCCCATTTCTACAAGAAACACAGCTCTGAGAACTTATATTTCTTATCTTATGATGATGGATCAGAATCCCCAGGATACCAGCTCAGTCTGGAATTAGCAGGCTTGTCTCAGAGAGTTATGTATGCAGCTCTGGTAATGGACCCCTCTGGATGTGTTTCTTTTCCCTCTTATCCACATCAGCGTTTGCCTAACCAGAATGAATGTGTTGGCTGTTTAGACAGGAGAAGATGATGGGACTTCCTAGAGGACACATCAAACTGGTCCCACTGGCACAGCTACAGAGAGAGTGGGTGGAGGATCAAAAACTGGGTTTTATTTGCATCGTGTTCCTCATTCTGTTCAGAAACAAAACATTTAGCATGCAGGAGATGGGAGCATCTGTTGGTTCCATATACTGAGAGTGCTAAACTGTAAGAAATCTTCTATACGTTAGAATTAATTTCAATCCCAGTCACTGGTTTCCCTTCCTTGCCCTGAAATGTATAGGATGCCTTATGGCCTGTTATGCAAATAGTTGGCAATAGTCTGATGCATGGAGCTTAATATTAATTAGAGCATTTCATAAATCACAGCTTTCCTCACCCACCTCAGGGCCCTGAGCAGGAAGGAGGGCTGACACTTTGCAGTCATCTCCTGCCATGTAGGTTTGAACACTGTATGAGCAGCTCTGACAGTCCCAGGGAGCCTGAAGTTGTTCATGAGGATATCTTTCACAGATCACCTTGTTTCCTGTGCCAAATCAGCACTGACAGGAACCAAAGGTTTGCATTTTCTGAGGATTTTTCTTTTAATGGATAGACTGCAGAAGTGATGCTGGGGGGTCAGAGAGGAAGAATTCCCTTTTAGAAAAGGAGTTATAGCCAAAAAGTATAGGGCGGCTGCTGTATCAAATCAGCCAGCAGTCCAATTTCATTTGAATGTGGGATACTAACAGTAGAGGTGACAATGTCCAAAATAACCAGTTCTCAAAACATTGCTCAGTGAATTCAGATCTGCTGTAATTCTGTCAAACTGTACATTTTCCTACAAAAGTACTGATGGGATAAATGCTCATTTCTCTTTGAAGAATTATAGTCTTGGTAGCATCTCTCTGGTTATGCTTGCTTTAGACCAGCAGTATGATCCTCTTTGAAGGATACCAGAAGTCTTCTTGTGGCAATGTGATGACTTGCACAGTGATAGGTCCCAGCATCAATGAGCTTTGTGCTGCTGAAGACCTGAATCTCCAGTAGCTTTCTAGGGCTTGTGCTATCCATTCTGTTAAGGTGTAATCCTGCATCTCCCAGCACTTCTGGTGACTTCAGTGTGTTTAAGAACAAGGTAGGTCTGGCCCAACAAGTGTTAGACTTAAAACCTCACTGTTCTGGATTAATTGCTATTTGCCTGTAACCGTGTTTTGGATTTAATGAACAGTTATGATGATAACCAGGATCTCACTCTTTATGGAACAGCAGCACTTCATAAATACTGAATTGTGCTCTTTCTACATCTGTGCTGGTTTCCTACAAATCTGGAAACGAAATCATGTGGCTGCTGTCTTAGAACTGTAGCTATTGAATAGCTATTGCCAGCAGATTCATCTAATATACATAAATAAGGAAAGGAATTCCATATGGTCTGGGAAAAAAATAAATACCACACGAATGTGGCACGGTGTTTCTTGAAGAGGAGAAAAGAGTGTGTTTATTGTTCTTTTCTTGCAACAAGAAATACTGCAATATTGCAGCAAAAGCCCTACTGTCTTTAGTTTCAAATGGGATCCCTCACCTCTCTGAGCTGCTTCTACCAGCAGCTCTGTTGTGTGCTGATGACTGAAGTTCCCTGTGAATCTTTGATGCGATACCTGCAGGAGCCTATTATGAAGGACACTTTTGAAAGGAGAAAATGGATATGATCTCTGTACTGGGACTGCAACAAGTCCAAACAGAGCCAGTATCTTAGTACCATGTGTCTAGTGGTGATAGCATCACAGAGCACTGTGTCACGGCACTTACAAAATCCACTTCTTTGGGTTGTGAGCTTTTTTTTGTCCCCTTCATTTCTTTGGAAGGACAGCTGAAAATGAGAAAACAGATAGCAAATAGAAGTTATTGGAGCATGGGTGAAATGTAGAAGCTTGAGTTTGTTGCTGAGATGTAAGGAGTAGTCAGGGTTTCTTAGAGATATAAGACATGCTTTCTACTACTTTTCTTAACCAGCTGTAAGATTAGATGATCTTACATAAGCCCAAAAGTATGTTGATACAGCTCATGAATAAGATATGGAGTTCGGGACTAATTCCTATCATGTAACCTGGTATAACCTGGTAGCAGTGATGTAACTTTGCTGTAGGATTTGCATTGGCTTGATGTGGTGAGTTTGTGCTGTAAAGCTCTAGAAATGACAAGAGCACAATGTTTTCTGAAAGCACTGAGATGCAGGGAGATTAAAGGAAGTCGAGAGAACAGAAACCCTTCTGGAGAAGGTAGAAAAGGAAACTTTTAGAGGGTAACAACATGAAGGAAAAGGAAGGAGGAAACAAGATCTGCAGAGAAAACTTTCAGCATGGGATGGTCTTTGTTGAAGACTTTATATCTTTTAATGTTTTTGTTCTGTTTTTTAATTGCTCAGTGGAAAGTATTCGGGAGAGTTGTGAAAAACTAGCTGAACATTTTTATAAAGAAGGAGAATTGGCTGTTTTACTGCAATTTGAGGAAGGGATGTCTGCCAATGTGAAATTCCTGGAAATGTAGCAGACCAAAGGGAAAAGCCTTATGGTGAGAGAGGCAAAAGTTGGTGGGTTGTTCCAAGTTGGATCTCTGAGGATCCTTGAAGGTGATGGAAGGCATGGAGATGCTGGTCTAGGGCAGCACTGAAGCTGCTGTGTGGCTTTAAATCATCATGGGAATGAGTTTGGATGTGCAGACCCAGAAAGATGGCCAGATGTTGCTGTGTTTTTCCCCTCACCCTTCCCCCTCCCCTCTGCACGGGGATAGTGTGTTATAATGGAGAAGCTTGCCCAAAGTAGCAAGGAGTTAAAAACTCCATCAAACTTTAGGTAGATTAAACATTAAATTATTCTGGCATGTTATATTAAACAGTCAATTATTTATTAGTGGCACTGGAGAGCACATGAATTCTCTAGATCAGAACAAATGCTATGATGCAGTCCAGGCTATTTTTAATAGTAATGCTTTGGACATAGTGTGCTGGATGTGATGTGTCTCATCACTACGCGCATCATTTAAAGCTTTTATAAACATCCACGCTCTCCCAGAAACCAGACGTTAGGCAAGCACTTGGGCAGCAGCACAGAGTAGTGACGTAGCAGCGTGATAAACAGTTGCAGAGATCCAAGTAGGGTCTTCAGATCGCTGAATGTTTGCGAAAACATGACGTGGGAAGGAGGGCTTGTTATGGGACTTGGAGGCTGTATTGACTGTGTCAGTAATGTTTAAGAAGCAAATTCTCTTGAGCTTCCAAATTCCCAGTCCTCTCAGGTTCGGAGCCAATCAAAACAAGAGCAAGTTGCTGAAGAACTCCTTCAGCAAAGGCTAGTGTATTTCTTCTCCTCCTTGCAGTAATGTAGCAATAGCAGAGGAAACTCCTGCAAATGTCAGGAGATGGTTGTACATGGCAGGACGCCACTTACTTACCTGCCTGAGTCAGCTGCATGGAAATAAGTTGAACAGTAAAGTGCACTGCCTTCCTCTCCTGCAATACCACTACATGCATATTGTGCATTCAAGGGCAAGTAATGCTACTGTCAGTACTATAGTGAGAGCTATTTTTAATTTACACAATGGTCTAATGTAAGCTGCCCTAGTTTTCTGGTACCCGTGCCTTAGCATGACACAGGGACAGAGCAGAACTCACTTCCTCTGGGGCACTGTTTTATGAGCCACTTCTTGCAGAACCACTGGTGTAGTCGTAACAAGCTGTAGCGAATGAGGGAGTTGACATGGGACTCAATGCATTTACTGCAGTGACTTGCTGTTGGGAAGTTACCTACTGCTGAGCCCTGGGGGGTGAAGAGGAGTTGGCAGATCCTGTAGGACAGCAGCACATCAAAAGAGATGAGAGTACATTCATGCATATGTGGGAGATGACCATCACTTTGAGTTCCCAGTGTTGTGCTGCTGGCTGCAAACCTTTCATAGCTGGGATAGACTTTCTGCTGTTCTGAGTGCAGCAGTGTACTGGGCTTCTGTTTCTAACTGAAGCAGAGAGGCATGCTGAAATACGAGTCGTGTCAGACAACAGACTCTCTAGCTGACCTCCAAAGTAATATCATTTAACAGCATCAACAAATGGACTGACAAACTGCTGGAAAAATACACATAAAATATGGAACAGCAATTGCGTGATTTAAGCCCATAAGGACAATGTAGAACTGATGTTCAGAATCTGTTCCCAAGTGCTTTTGTCATCATCTGTTACAAGTGCAGTGTGCTAGCCCAACTGATGCAATTCCCATGGTTGTCTTGGCAGTACTTGAGTAACATCCCACCCCAAGGGAGCTGACCTTTTCATCACTGTGAAGAGGAAATAGTCCCTCTTGGAATTCAGTGACCCTGTTCCAGTTTGACCATGTACTTTCTGATGGCTTGCTGAGGTCATTTGTGTTGACTTACCCTATTTCTGTGCAAAATGATTTGGCAAATCTCTTTGGAGGGAGCCCATGACTCCACATTCAGTGTGCAGTGTCATGCTGTGAAGTTGTGCCTCTTGTCTCAGTGTTTCTCATAATGCCTTGACTTCTCCCCATAGGCTGGAGCTAAGAGAGATGCATGAATAAGAGAGATGAGAATAAGTCAAAATAGAACAGAGAGAATTATAGACTCATAGAATCACAAGGTTGGAAAGGACCTATGAGATCAAGAGCTGGAAGCGTTGCCTCTTGCCATGAAAATCCATCCTAAACAACCTGGCTGGGATCAGAGAAGTCATGTTGAATTGTAAATAAATGGAGGCAGCACTCACAGCAATCCTTTCCTACCAACTGAATGAAAGTAGGAGAGCATGTATTTTTGAGGTGTGCATCAGCAGTGAGGGGTCAGTGGGTGAGAGCAGCGTTTAACTGCTGGCTTGCCAAATGTCTGGATCAAAAGTACAGAGGGAGAGGGGGAACCAATCCATGAAATATGGAAGCAAAAATATGGGGGAAATAAGTTGTGGGAAGGAGAAAGAAAACAAAGCTCAGGGGAAAAAGTAGAAAGAGTAGTGAAGAATATGATGGAACAAGAAACAAAAGTTGAAGAGTGGCACATTCCTTTTGCGGTTGGAAGCTTAGTTCAAAATTAAAAGTAAGATGTCTAAAAATGAAGGTAATCAGTGAAGCTGGAAATAGCTGAAAGAAAAACTCCAAAAGGGCTCTTAAGCCCAAAGAAAAACTGGGAAAAATTATTGCCTGGACTGTCATCAGCATCTCCTTTTCTCCATCTCATTCCTGCAGCATTGTGTTGCTCACTCAGTTGCTGGAGCACTGATTAAAATAGATATGGGGAGGGGGGAGAAAAAAAGAGGTGAGCTTTAGCTCTGGTGCATATTAGCACAGAAGGCAGCACTTCTGAATGTTCATTGTTTATTTTTCTAGTTGGAAGTTATAGGCAACTTTAAATGGAAAAGCAATTGCAGTGGTACAGCTGAAACTTTTCATTCACTGCTCCCCAAGCGGAGCGCCACAGAATGTCACAGTGGCACGCTTCAATCTCTATTTCAAATGACTTTAACATAAGTAATGTGGAGAATCTCTACAAAAGTCAAAGTGGGAACACTGTGCGCCAGTCACAGCTTTGTTTTGATGCACAGAAATTACAGCTTGCTCTCAGAACTCTGCCGCTGCTGTTACTGCCCTCAGTGTTTGAAAAAGGATGTTTCTCCTCAGCTGACATCTGCCGCTGCTTTTTGATAAATCACATCAGCTCCTTCAGCACAGAAACCAATGGGGGGAAAAAAAAAGTAATAATCAAAAATGGAGAATAAAATGGCTTGCAGCACCCTGAGATGTTAACTGGGTATTTGCTAGCCTTCTCACCCAGTAGTCTGAATTCCAGCCCAGAGACTGAATTTTAGGAGCCAATTCAAATATTTGCACCTCTTAACGCACCTTTTTAACAGATAAATAAATAAGCTTTTGTTATGGTGCTATGGAAAATCTGACAGCGTTTCACAGGGATCCAGCTGAACAAGCAGTCTTGAGGGCTGAGATCACTGCAGGGACTATAAGGAGGCCTGGCTGTGCCAGCACAAAGGGATGCTGCAGCCTGTGCTCCCCAGCTGATCTGCTGGAGCGGTCAGGCTGTTACATCCCTGGTAGGGTATGGTCATCCTGACAATAAATCTAACTACATACTGTGATAAATGCAGGTGTTCAGATCCCCTTTCCTTGATGCCTAAGTAAAACTCATTTTTAGTGAGGAATATTTTCATAAAGACAATGCAGACTCATTAAGTCTGCCACTGGGAAAACTGCTCACCTACTGCACCTTGGATACAGCAAAGGAATTGTACTGGAGGAGGAAGATGTGCTGAATGGGAGATGGACTTCAGCAGAAACTGTCTGCTTGAAACCCAGATCACTCAAACTCGGCACATCCTGTGTTTGCCTATCTTCCCATTTTTGATACTGATCTTCAGATCTGCTTTCCTCATTGATTTCACATTATTGAAAATAACAGCTTTGGCATGGCAAGGCTACCAGTGATGTGCTAGGACTGTTTAAGATGAGTGACTGTTTTCTTAGATACTCTGAAAAGACTATAAAGTAAAACAGACTTTTTCTCTGTATATTAAGCTCAGCTGCTGCCTCTCTTTTTCTGATCTAATCTGCAATAGGTGGTTGTCATATCCTGAATGCTTCTCCACCTGGATCTGTCTGTGGTTTCTGTAATAAATCAGACATTCCTACTGAGAAATACAATACGCACGTAAATCTGGCATGCTGTTTGTAAGAGAAGGCTAAATCCTCTATCATCCATCCCATGACAAAGTCTGAGTGGTTACAGCAATGTACCACCACAGATTACATCTCCAGAATGTAATCACTGCAAACTTTTCACTTTCTGGAATAAACAGTACAGCTGAAATGTGAAACTATTTCTGCAGACGCTGCAGTGTCGCTGCAGTGAGAGAACAACGCTGTGTTATCGATTCAGCTGAAATGCTTCTTGCAGAGCAAGCATCAAAGTAAGGCTGTTTTATCAGTTTACATATTTTAAATGGAGAGTTTATTTCTTGCGTAATCCTCCTCGAGGCATTCTGGTGGCTGAGCAGAACCATTGCCAGAAGCATCTGCTTCCTGATCTGCAAATGTAATTTCTGCTTTCCTCCTTCCAGTTTTCTGGGCTGGCTTCTGGAGTTTTTCCTGTGCTGTTGCTGAACCTGATATTGGTGTTTTTAATGGAGAAAGCACAGTTTTGGATTTTATTTTTTTCTTTTAAGGGATTCCTGAATTTAGACAAAAACCGATTGTTTTGCTGCTCTGAGATCAGACTCTTTGCTTTGCTGGAACAACCTGCTTCCTGTGCAGAGGATCATACCAGGGTGAAAACTACTGCATCCTGTTTGGCTTTGGGTCTATTGCATTGCCATCCAGCTATTTGTTCACCAGTCCCTATATGCATTGAGCTGCTTTGGTAGAAGTGATCAGCTCAAGCATTAGGGACTAGGTGGTCTCCACAGCCAGACCTGATGACAGGCAGAGTGCTTTAAAGCAGGGCTCCTGCAGCATGATATCCTTGCAGATCCCTCCAAGGCCAGGTTGGATGGAGTTCTGGGCGGCCTGATCAGTGCCCAGTATGGTGGTTAGCAACATAACATGCAGCATGGGGACTGAAAATTGGTGGTCTTTGAGGTAACTTCTGACCCAAGCCATTTTATGATTCTCTCTCCTCCTGTTTCTGCCATTTTCTTGATGTTAAGATGGTTAACTTAGATGGTTTATGCCAGGATTCAATTGTGGAATGAAAAGGAGTCTAGGAGCTAGGCTTTTGCACAGATGCTAGCTCAGAATCTTCCTCTATCAGCTTTGTGGAAGATGTGACAAACATGAAGCTGTTTTAAGGTGTGGGTGAGGTGGGTTCTTTGCTCTCAAGGGTTAAATATCTACCTCAAGTGGGAGCTCTACTGCTGTTCCTAGTTGAGGAAATGGTTTGGAAATGAAAGCCCTTCTACTGTGTAAATGCTCATAGATAATGTCCTGAATATTTGGATATTTCTGTCTTTGCACTTGGATATTTCAGAAATAATGATGCCCAAGCTGAGAAATAATGCAGCATCTGCAGTTAGCTTTACTTCTTACCCTGTGTCAAAGACCCCAGGGTCTGGTTGAGGTGGAACAGACCATTTTGGCTCTGCTGACAATGCCCTCAAGCAGGTGAGGTGCATTTCCCATACCCCCTCTATTGACTGGAGATTGTTCTTACCTCTGGTGTTGTCCTTTTCATTGCTACTTCCACCTGAATGTTTTTTTCCTTCATCCAACTTAAAATCTCTAATATCTATTTGTACTCTGTGTGGCAGTTTGGAAGAGAGAGAACTAGCACAGCAATTCTTTTTTTACACTTTCCAATTCTTTTTACTTCCCAAGCAGAGGAAGTAGCAAAATTGCTGATAATGAACTACCTCATTCATAGCTTATGACAGAAATGACTGCCTCTTGTCAAGGAACGACCTTCATGGAGAGGAGCTGAGGACTGAGAAATGCTATGAGTTGTCATTCTGACTCTTCCTTTTACCATTGCTGTTCTTTTGCCTTGAAGCTCTATCTTCAGTTATTATCCAAAAAAGGAACTGGCAGGTTTCTCAAGGCTCCCCTTGCTGCTTGTGTATTTAACAACACTTCCCCAGTGCCATTTCTCTGTTGTGGGGCTCTACTGACCAGATGTCAAAGGTTATTTGGAGCTGTTGTAAATAGTTGACATTTCAACTCCTGCTTTGTTACTGGAGTGTTGTGAGAGATGTTTTTTTGGTTTTTGTTTTTATTTTTAACAGAAATTTCCTAACAGAATAATAATTCTGTACGTACTTCTCAAGATGCAGAAAGGTATGTTAGACCATGGGTAAAAAGAAACAACAAACAACCCAAGACTGAAGCATGGCTCTTGGAAACAAAGAGTCAGGCTATTTTTATGGGTATAACTTAGTTTAAGTTACGGGAGAGCGTGACATACTGTCTCAGTCATCTTGTATTTTTTTTGTATTAAGCACAGAAAGTCAAAGATTTCTTTTCTCAAAGAGCTTCCTATTTTGTGTACATAAGAGACTTGTAGAAAAACAAACTATCTAGGGGTTGGACTTTGGTTTTGTTTCTGTTCTTCCATCTTTGGTCTTTCTCTATCTCTGAAACATCAGGAGATAAGTTTTGACTTCAAAGAGGATGAATCATGACTGTATCTGGTTACAGTCATTCCTGGGACTTTAAATATTATTAAGTGGCATGGACTACTTGAAAGAAGAGTACAGTGACCAAAGCCTCTGTCTTTCATTACTGCTTCTGGCATTATTTTTTCTGGGCATTTCTAATAAGTTATTCTGACTATAAAATTGCTGCTGGTTTGCTCCCCTGTCTGCCTGCATTATGGCTTCCTTCTGAGACTTAAGGTGAGGGTTAGACAGAATGCTATTAATATCCTATTGATGTGTATCTGTTGGGAGAGGTGTCTTGGGTACATCCAGGACAAAGCCATTCAGGATGCAGGTTCTAGTAGTTTCCTTGGCTTCTTGGTAGGGCATGGGCTAAACTACAAGACAAATACATCTCACTGTTACTTTCACACATATCATCTCCACTCTGCATTTCTGACTCTGGTTTTTGATGCAGTGGGGGCAGCTCTTATTCAAGATAGGGCAGCTATTCAGACTGATGTTCTTTCAGCAAGAATAAATGAGATCCTAGTCTTCTAACCAGACTGAGATTCTTCCTATCTGAAAGATCTGGTGCAGTAGTTGTACCCATCACACCAGGTGACAAATGGCAGTGAAACTGTAATGGCTATTTTCATATGTGTCGTGTTAACTTGGCAAACACAATTTATGTTACTCCACCCGGGGCTGTGATTAGCAGGATATGATCTAGGAGTTCAATGTTTATACACAATAGTGCATTGGGATATTTGTTCTGATCCTTTTTCATTTAAGCATGAGCTTTAAAATGCCTTACTTTTAAAACTGAAAATATCTGTCTCTTTGTTGTTGATGTTGAAGAAGTAGAAGAGTTCCTACATTCTAAATTTCAAATCAGTTTTGTCCCCACTGAGAGGTCTGAAGCCAGGGTCTGATCTGGTCACCTCTGCAGAGTATTGCAATAGTAGTAGATGCAGAGCAGCCAACAACTTGGGAATAGGAAAATCTGCTGTCACTCTAACAAGTGCTGGGAGACTCTGGGTCCTCCTACAAGCTCCTACTGGGTCCCTTGAAGTTGGTTTACACTTCTAGACGGATCTAGCTGTGTTGCAAGAAGGAAATGGCTCTTTACCCTTAACAATCTCAGTAGATAAGGATCACTAGCTGCCAGAGAACCTGCTTTTCTGAGTAGTGATGTAAAGCCAGCAGGGCTGGTGACAAGGGCTTGCCTTTCCTAGGCAGGATTCATCCCAGGAGAGTGTGGTGCACAGCAGTCAACAGCTCTGGCAGTGCTGCAGCTGAATAAGCATGAGCCTGGGGTGCTTCCTAACCTGTGAGTACTACAGAGACTTTTTGCTGCTTCTAGCAGTGGCTTTTTGGGTGTAATCATTAGACAGGATGCAAATAATTTAATAGTAAAATTACAGTAGTGTGTGCGCATGTTTTACTTGTCTTGAGAAAATAATAGCACCCTTTACTACTGCGCAGGGAGTTGGAGCACTCCTAACTGTGCCGTGTGTATTCTTAAAAGAATTAAATTGCATGGCTGCATTGTTCTGCGGAGATGTGTCTGCCCAGAAGAGAAATCAGGACGTAATGTTAAATATGCTGTAGATCTTACGTATGCTATTTTTGTGCCACTATAGCAGTGAGCCTGTTCAGCTATGGGTAGCTTTATGCATAAGTCTCAGCACACGAGCCAGAAGATCCACACAACTGTTGTAGTTGCTGGTTTGTGCTGATACAAATATAAACAGGATCTGTCCATTCAAAAAGAAAACATGTGCATCTTTAATCAAGTTCTACATTTCCCCCCCCCCCCCTTTTTTTTTTATGCTGATGTTCAGCTGTAGCGATTTCAGCAAAAATGTACGACTTACCAACACCAGGCTTCAGCTTCTCTGTATGTAATGACATCAAACAATGTGGGTTTGCAGGAGGCTTCAACAAAGCAAGGCTTGCCACTACTCACAGCAGAATTTCTGTCACCGGGAGAAGTTATTATATTCACACAGGGAAATGCATTAGCTTAAAGGTTGGTGTTTTTGTTTGTTTGCAAGTCAAGGGTGGAAATTTTCAAAGCAGCGCAACAGACCGAATTAACTGTCTCCCATTACTGGAATGTGAATGTGAAGTTGCTGAAAGCAGCTGAAGTGCTCAGAGAGTTGGGAAATCTGCAGTCCATTGGCTGCACTAACGCTAAGAAACATCTGTACCGCCAGTCCTCTCTGTCCTGCTGGCTGCTCTTAATAATTTAGAGCAGAGCTAACATTAGGAATCATGGGGGTTTTTGTGTGTTTTTTTCTTCTTTCTCTTAACATGAGCATTTTGCCAGTGATTTGTACAGACATGTTAATGGTTCCGAGTGAATTTTAGAATGCAAGATATCCTTCTGGTGATTTTTCAGATGCTAGTGATGCCTTGTGAAGATTACAAAATAGTCTTGCTATTTCATCAGTCCGTCAGTGTAAAATGCTCCTTGTGATCACGTCAAATGCAGATGAAACATTTTCTCAAGCAGTTCAAGGTATTAACAAGTGCAATGTATTTGTGAATTAAACATAAAGTACTGAGAAATGCAGTGTAGTGCCAAATCGGTTTACATGCTTGATGGCTACGGTGGAGTTCAGGCTGGGAATAGGGCTGCACACAAGGGCTCTGAGATTTTTTTCTTCTCCAAGAAAAGATCAAGCATGTGGAGAACTGTATCTTTTTCTGATGATAACAACTTGTATTATATACTTACAGATTTTGTGCGTTGGAAACTGAAATCCTTTCTCATAGACTGAAACACATGCAATGAATAACAAAAGGATGCATCTCAAAGTATCATGCTGTTCTATAATTTATGAAATCTATCCAATAAGTCACATAGGGATGCATATCATCCATTAGAGGGCAGGATCCTCAGAGTTTTTAATCCTGAATTGGGCACTTACTTTCTTTTTGCTTGGTACAAGCCATTTTCCATAGAGGTTTTTTTCCTCTGTTTCACTTTCTTCTCTGACCACAGTGTTGTGAGGCCACTCAGAGATCGTATGTGCACTAAACTAGGGAAGAAATGTTTCACAGAAGATGGGTGCGAGGTGCAGCTGTTTGTACGCTGTATATCAGAGCCCAGCATTGCCAACAATGCAATGCTTTGTGTCACCTCCATCACTTACTGGTTTGGGAGTGTGCCAAATCTGTTGGGGGGAATGTTAGGAGCCATTGTATCCCTCAGGTTAAGTGTTCAGTCAAGCAGTGGTCTGTGTTACAGAGGCAATAGTGGCAGCGACTTTGTGTGACTGCTTTTGGTGAGTGAAAGTTGGAGGCAGAGTTACGGGCTGGGATGTCCCTCTGAGGTGTCAATGAGAGAAAACATGGCACGTTTCATACAGAAACTATGGTGTGAAATAACCATGGAAACAGTATCATCTGAGCCTGCCAGGTGGTGAGAATGGGCTTTCTTCCCCCATCATCCATTATCACAGCTCCTGTGCAGTGGGAAGGAAGCAAGAATTGGATGGCTGGATGACAGCCAGGTGTGAAGGAGCTCAGCTCTGCCAGGCAAGGAAAGGCCTTTTTGGTAAAGCCATTGCTTTTGCACCAAGAATAAGATCTGGGGCAATGCCCAGAGGATCATGACTGCTTTTCTAGCAGTTGAGGGAGGGTGTGAGATTGCATGGCTTGGGGTATCCTCTCTGTTCTTGACAGTCATGCAGACTGGCCTATCTGAAACCTATAGGAATGAGTGCTGAAAGAGGCAAAACTCATCTGAATATCCTGGGCATTACTAGATGAGCAGGAAGGATTCCGTTGCTTGCTTGCACAGTCCTCCTAACAGAGTGCATAATCAAGAAACCTGAGGATCTCCTAACCCATCTGCTGACAAAGAGCTCCCAACCCCCTCATTAAAGTGATGGAATAAGAGCTGCAATCAATTACAGAAGTGCTAAAGGCGATGAAAATTAGTTCCACTGGGAATTTGCCTACAAATTTTCTTTTGCCTGCAAAAATCAGATTACGACATAAAATCTCTGAGGAGTGAGAGGAATGAATCAGAAGACCAAGGCATTCATTGTATGGAAAAGAAACAATTAAAAATGAAGTAAGGAAGGCACAGCTCTCCTCCCAATCAAGACTCAGTCAAATCATCAAGGGCAGATACTGGTGAGGTGGATCAAGATGCCACCATTGCCATGTGAAAGAGTATTTCTGCTCACACAGATTTTTCTAAGTGAAGTGTAGTTACTTGTTTTCCACGTTATGGCAGATAACTGTTTTTGTGTTTGAAATGGGCAAAGAAATTGTACTGACTGCGAGCTCTTTTCCATCCTCCTTTATTCCTCAGTGGACACGTGACTTTCTCCAGTGTTCAGTAAATAATCACTTTGGAAGGCTTTCTCCTAACCTCTGTAAAATTATAGGGCCTCTTTCTATAACTTAATAGAGCTGCTCTAGTGCAAGGCAGCACGTGGAGGGTTAAGCTAATGACTCCAGCTTGAATAAAAATGTTCTACTGCATTTGTTCCTCCAGGTATCTGTAAGATACTGATTTCAAAGTGTTTAGAAAGGACAAATGGGATGTGAGGAAAAAGGTTTGTGGAGGTGGAAGGCAGGAAGGCACTTAGGAAGATAGAAAAGCTGTTGAAGATCTCGATTTTTCTGCTTGAAGTCAAGATTTGAGGAGATGATTGAGCTTAAATTATTTCAAATTAGATTTAATTTCTGATTAATCTGTCATTTGATATCAGTGCCCAGCAGATACAATTAGACTAATTCTTTTGAGTGATACTACCAAATAAACTTTTCCATTTGATTTGAAGGAGTTAAGTGGTATGTTTGCACTGGAAGACACTATATTAATGTGCTGACAGATGTCCAGGTCCACTTTCCTCCATAATTAAAGCACTACTTGAATAAAACCTGAAAGGTTGTTGCCAGATCTCTTCTTTCAACCTTCTTTCATTACATTTGAGGTTCAAGTTTTGTACAAGGCTTGGCAGAAATTTGAGAGCCGAAGTTAAATCCAGGCTGTTTTGACAAACATAAAGGAGTATGGCTGACAGTTACGACCAAGTGCAAGTGGAGTTTTATGGCTTTGCGTAATGGAGACTTTAGCCATCCTTTGTGGTGTTCTTTGGCTTCTTCCCACCTTTCATCTTCAGAATTATGATGTTTGTAACAGTTTTAGAAAAATACTATTTCTGCTGGAATGTTGCACCCAAAGTTTTCAGCCAATTTATTTTGTTTTTCATTCATCCGCTCTCAAAAGCAGAAAAACTTCTGCTGTGTTTACTTTGAAACTTCAGTTTTGAGGTAGAATCTGAGTCACTTTGTCATGGATGCTCATTCCAACGATTCAGCTGATCTGATACGCTTTGTGCATGACCGAATTTCACAGGCTCCTGCAGAAACATCCATCTCCTCTACAGTGTTCAGAATCTATTGCTCTTTGCTGTATGACCTTGTACCAAGATTTTTATCAGCCAGAACTATGTTGTTTTATGCCTATTATGTTATATGAAATCCCTGAGTGAATCTTACTGACCCTTGCCTCCCGTTCCAGCTCTGTCAGAAATAGGACTTGATCTTATTTGGACTTTGGCTCTGATAGAATGTACACCTCTCACTGTGGTTTCAAGTGCTCCTACTACTGGAGGAAGTAGGTCTGGGAAAGTGTTTCTAAGCAGAATAGCATGCTGTGCATTAGCTACTACATTTTTGCATCAAGTGGAAGGTCTACTTCTTCTAGCTAATGTGCATAGGTGCCTAAAATGCCCTCTTATTCCCTCTTATTAACTGTGGAGCACAGTTGATATGACGTCCCTGGAAAGCAAGGTGATAATCACTGAAGTCTGATAGAAAAGTCATACTATGTGCTGAACAGAAGAGTAACTGAACTGCTTTGTTAGTGCTGGAAACATTAAGGTTGTGGAACAGGCATTGTATTGTGGCATGGTAGGAAAAGCAGCAGAGAAAGCATCTAGCTATTTACAGATGTCTGAACAACAAAAACAAAACAAGG
Organism: Excalfactoria chinensis; assembly: GCF_039878825.1. Lineage (NCBI taxonomy): Eukaryota > Metazoa > Chordata > Aves > Galliformes > Phasianidae > Excalfactoria > Excalfactoria chinensis. Next base: position 6,228,257 of record NC_092836.1, read on the forward strand.
ACAGGGTATTTGTGAGCTATCTGAGAGTACGCAACTCTTAAATCTTCACAGCTGAGACATAGTGAGTGTCCTTGCCTTGATATTAAGTGAACGCAGGGTATCTGCAGCATGTGTTTACCTCTGTGAAACCTATGATTAGACCTGAGAGTGCCTGTGATCTTTTAAGGTGAAATTTACCCTCGTTTGTCTAGGAGGCTTAAGAATGATGTAGGGATGGGGTTGAACCCTCTGTGTTGTGGGAAATTGTGCTGGTAGTTAGCATCTTATTGCTGTACCCAACACGCATGGATTGTTGCTCTGCATCTGCATGTTTACTAGGTGGGGAAAAACAGGGTTTTTAGCAGTTCTGATGGTGTGATTTGTTTGCTATCAGATATGTATCTGCTAGAAACTGTTACATGGTTACTTTTAATGCCTGTTTTTTCTTAGTGTCTTTCAAAGTACAGGAAATGGTCTCTTCTTCCTTCTTGCTGGTGGGAACAAAAGTGACTGCTTATCAATAGAAACACCAGCAACTGCTGACTTACACATATTATTAAGCAGATTAAAATGTCTGGATTTGTCCCATGCAGTGTAGATGGGGAGGGGTTTGCCAGCCCTGATGGGGCTGAGCACATGCAGTAGGGATTCATGCACAGGAAATAGGGCAAATGGATGTTGCAGATCACCAAACGTGCGGAAGAACTGGATGTAAGATGAGTTTTGACCCCTTCACATTTGAAGTTAATCTGTGCTTGATGCTGTTTTAAATATTAACATACACAAATCACCCTTGAAAAACAAAACTTCAAAACACATGGTGGCAGTGAATTACCTAAATTTACTCATGGCAAGCCTTTTAATTTGCCTTGCTGCAGATTCCTTGCAGTTTTATTTTTAGTTATTTCCTAGTAGGAGTGAATAAACAAAAGGTCATACCCGAGCTTTCAGTGTAGGTTAGGTGTTATTTTTTTATTTGCTACTTGTAATAACAACTGTAGGTACTGCAGAAAATAAGTGGTGTGTGTTTTAGAAGAGTGACCTAAGAGTGACAATAGAAATAGAAAGCAGTGAGGGGGGGGAAGTTTACTGGTTCAGATGCAGAAAGCAGTGTGGCTGAGACAGTCTGCAGCTTAGCAGGGGAGCAAAGCCCAGCTGCTTACATAGAGTGGGATTTGTAGGATGCATCTTTACTCCGTTCTCTTTGGAGAAGGTTGGCCAGGGTGACTCTGAGCTGAGCTGTGCTCCCTGCTCCAGAGGAATGCCTGAACTACTGCAGGGACACACTACCATCTGCTTTGCTGATTCTCTGTCCTAAGAGAAGCAAATATCTTGGAGAGGTGACAAAACACAACTATGCAAATCACTTCATCGAAAGGGGAACACCCACAACAACCATGTATTTAAATTCTTACTCTGGAAACTCTGGTCTGGTCCTACTCAATTTTTTTTTTAATTTATTTATTTATTTTTTAAAATTCTTCTTGCAAGTGGAAACTATTAAATCTTCAGGCAACTGAAGCATCTAAGAATGGTGTGAAGAAAGTTAACTTTTATTAGAACTATGTTTCCTGGGCTCATATGTGATTCAATAATGCCAAGGCTTGAGTAACCCTGACTATGGAGCAGTTATAAGGGAAGTATGGGAAAACTGGAATGTTCGACCTTCTTTGAAATGGTCATTGCTGTCTGGACAGACCTCCTAACACTCCTGGAGCAATCTCTGCCTGAAATGTGGTATCGGGATTTTTTCTGTTCTTTCCCTTCTTGCGTGCGTTGCTTTTGTGTCACTTGTGTGTAGTTTGTCTGCTTGGCATTGTGTGGTTTTCTGGTTTGTATACTACCACTAATGCTTTGTGGGTATTTGTTCTCAGCACTTCTCTGACTTCTTGAGTTGTTATTACCTTGCATCTGTATGGCAAGTCTTGGTGGTTGAGGTCTGACCAATTTCACTGGTCATCTTAGAGAAATTCATGAATAATTCTGGTCTGTTTTCCAAGCAAGGAATTTGTTCTGTGATACTGTTGATTAAGTTCTCCTTAATCAAAAGCTTCTGTGACTTTCTTGCTAACGCTGTTCTGAGTTTGTTGTACAGATGAGTCAGTGCTTTGCTGTAAAACTTGTAAATTATCTAATTAGGTTTGTACAAACTGTTCTTCTGGAATAAAGCAGAGTCAGTTGGCCTTTGGGAGGGGCTTTGCAGCTGAAGTGATTTATATTTCTGTTTCTTAGGGCTTCAGATTAACAAAGCAGCTAAGTGTGTGCTGAACATCAGTAGACGTGGAAATAGTGGTTTGAGTGTTTTATTATGTGTTACAGTAATGCAACCATAAGCTTCCAGCATCTTCTGCAAGCAAGGGCAGAAAGAGGTGTTTCTGTGGTGGGATTTGTTATCTTTGAAAATCTATAGTCAAGACTTCTCTCTATGCTGCCTGGCTGAATTAGGAGCATAGATTACAATTTTACCTAAGTGCCTTGAATGTGCATGGCTGAAGTTAGGAGGGATTCATCTCTGGCTCTGCTGCTCCTGTGTGGAAGGATTTCAATTGCAAAGCAAGAATGCTGCTCAACAGAATTAAGAAGGGTAGCATTAAGGCCTAAAGTATCTTCTAGACTGATTATTGAAAGCCACAGGGATAAACTTCTGGTGATTTTAATAAGATAATGTTCTCCTTTTAAGACCAGCTAACTCCAGCTGAGCCTACCCAGGTCAATTTTCAGCTAGGAGAGCTGTCTGTGGAAGGCGAATGGTGCTCTGAAGTGGAGGGAAATGATTGTTATGTTAAATAAATGTGCAATAAATGGGACTTGGAGCAAACTGTTGGCACAACTTGAGCTACACTTTCCTTAGAGCAGACACACAATGGAGAGGCAAACCAGTATTCGGTGATGAAGACTGAATACCTGCACCCCTCACTTCCTTCTGCCCCTGTGTGTTGTTGTCCACATGCAGCCTGCTCTTTGTGATTTTAAATCAGCTTCCTCTGCCTCCCCTCTGCTGTCAGCTGTGGCATTTTCCAGATCCCTTTTGAGGACTTAACTCTCATTCTGATCTTGAGCAGCCCTGCCTCCCAGGCTTGTGTTAGAGCATCTGCCTCGGGTGGGAGATGATATACAGTAGTCTCCTTTATTTACAGGAACATTTCCTTAATGAGAAATGTCCTCCAGCATTTCCCCTGAAGAGCCAGCTGCCTGCTGTACTTGTGCACCCTGTGTCCCAGGACACCCACAGAAAGGGCAGCTGGATATCTTGCTGTCCTTGGTGGAAAAACATTCCCCAGAAATGTAAAATTAGCTCTGAAGTTTGTAGGTGTGCTGGGATCCATGGTCTTTTTGTATGGCGTGGAGTGCTGCACTACTTCTCACCTCTATAACAGGGATTGGATTTGTAGTAGTTCCTTGTGGAAAAATAGTGATATGGGATTCATAACTGTATTCAGCCAACAGTAATGATTTCCCAAGTGCTCATTTAATAAATGTGTGTGTGCAGTGGGAGGCTCAGAGTCTGTCTTTTACATTTGAAGCTATCTTGACCATGCCCAAAGCCTCAATCTGTGAGTGCTTGTGGGAAGGCTTGGGAGGAGGTCTGGCTTTGTTCTGTTGGATTTGGCAGGAGTGGGGGTTAGGGAAAGGTTCCGCACCAGAGTGTGGTGGGTATGGAGCAGGATCCCCAGGGCAGTGATCACAGCCTCAAGCTGCTGGAGTTGGAGAAGTGTTTGGACAGTGCTCTCAGATAAAGGGTTTGAATTCTGGATGGTGCTGTGTGGAGCCAGGGTTTGGATCTGATGACCCTTGCAGGTTCTTTCCAACTCAGGATATTGTGATTCTGTGGTGAATTTGGTCTGGCCGCTGCCTATGAAGCTGCAGGTCTTGCTTGGGTCAGACGAACAGCTCTGCTCGTGCACTGGCCTGCATGCATTTTATACCACGCATATGTGGATAAAACCAGAAATTTTCTCATGTCCATGAGTAACCTGCAGGTAGCTTTGCCCCTGGCTTCTGAATTGAATAGTTTGGGGCTTCTGTAGACTGCTTAGGGGCACAAAACGATGTTACATATTGGTTACTTATGTTGTTTGTCAGTTTCTTTCACCTTACTTTTCTGATAAGACCTCTCCTTCTCTTTCCACAAAATCCATTCCCCTTGATGTATGTGCACTAGCATTTCACTGGAGCTAGCCCCTTTTCTGAGGAAGAGCCAACCCCTCAGGGTGGATAAACACCTCTTAAATAAATGGAAAATTATGTATTTATTATTTTTCTCCCTGATGCCAGAGCAATGTCCCTGCCAGCACCATTTTTTACCCTGGTGTTTCTTAGGTGGGGTTTTGGCTTTGGTGATGAATTGCTCTCATAGGAGCTGTGGCCTTTTCTCATCTGCCTAAGCCAAGCAAGTTTGTCCCATTAAGAATATTTCATTAAAACTTTATCCCCGTGTGCTTCAAACGGCTCTTGTCATAACAGTGTCCAGATGTTTCTTTAAAACTGTCTTTATCCAGTGGTTTTGATAACCTTCCTTGGCAACCGATCCTCTGTGCTGAACACTGCATTCATTATCGCAAGGAGTTCTGCTTGGGTGCCTGGGTCTCTCCTGGTGTTTTCATTTTTCTAGCAAGAGGCTCAATAAACTGGGAAACACAAACTTATTTCACGTTGGCTGGGGCTTTAGATTTATAGCTCTTTGGTCGGGGACCAAGCCAGTTAAAATGCAGTCCTTCAGCCTTATCTCGCTGGTGAAACACTGTGTCTGCAGAAGCTGAATTCATCCTCTTGTTTCTGCTGGTTTAGCCATCCGTTATTCCCCTCGCCTCCTCTATTCAACACATCGCAGCCTCTTGCACAGCAAAGCTCTTCTTTCCCATGCTTTGATTGAGACTTCCTCCGTCTCAGCTGCACTTTACCAAGAAGATTTTGTCCTCAGCAGCAAAGGAACGACCCAGCTCCTCAGCACTGCTCACGAAGCCCATGCTGAGAATCCTTGTTCCAGCACAATGCCAGCCTTCCCCAGGCAAAGCGGCACACACACGTCACCATGCAGGGCAGCATCGCTTGGGCGGGTGGGATGCCCTTTGTGAAAGCACCCTCCAGACCCATTTGCATTCATAGGTTGAGTGGGAATTTGTAAGGACTTCATGAGAGCTATAACCGATACAGCTTCTCAGGGGATGATTCCTTCTCAGGGCCTATGTTTCCAGTGGAGAGGGTTTCCTTTTTTTTCTTTGCTTGCAAATACTCTTTGTGAATGCTTCATATCGGACTTGGATCTTTGTTTTCTGTTCTATTTGGAAGGCATATTTTGAATTCTTAGTGGAATTTTTCTTTATGATACTCTACAGCAGTCCTAGTGTAACAGCAAATGTTTAATCTTCAGTTTTTAAGCCATTGGTAAACTTTTCCCAGTATTTTATTTTCCTTCTATAACACACAAATACCTATAACAAAGTATGGTCCACATCTTTTTCTTATCAGAATCTTTTTCAGTGGTCACTGCTTCTTGTGAATACTTGCTGCATCCTGGATTTAAGACTGTTTAGTGTCAATATATTGTGTTGAATGAGCCGGGTGCTGGCATCCTTTCAGCAGTAACAAGGCTGAGCTTGCAATCATAGTTTACCTTGATGGTGACAAGCATTACTTCCAGGGGACCCCCTGTACCAACCAGGTGTAGCATATTCCTGCCACCTCGTGTCTGTGGCCAGCAGCATTACCAGGTGTTCAGCAGGCTGTGTGCTCACTGCATCCTTACCTATCTGGAGATGTGATTATTGTATGTGTTTCTTGATCCCTATGCTACTTCTCTAAGCAATCCTCTGTGAACCTGTTTCTGAGGCATCTGTGCTCTTGCACATGTTCTTGAATATTTTTCCATCATTACCTTTTAATTTTTTTTCTGAGCCATTCTCTGTGTTGAAAATTCAGTGCCTAGGGATGCAAAAGAAGGGAACAAGAACATTTCAGTAGTGACTCAAAGCATAAATCCCTGAATTCAGATATATTTTATCTTCCCTGACAGGAAAAGATGACTTTAAAGGAAAAAAAGTAGGTAAGAGTGCAATTAAGGAGTAACAGTTCTTGATTGGCTAATGCAAAAAGATAAGAATTTCATATGTTCCCGGATTTCATTATTCTTCAGGCCATCATTAGCCACTTGAAGTGAATCAGCATCCTGCCAATGATGCAGTCTTGTTCCAGTATTGCAAGGACCGCATCCGAGTCACTTTGAGGTGAAGCACAGCACCAACTGTTTGCATAACAAGGCTTCAGTCATTTCAGCAGACAAAAATAGAGAGCATGTATGTTCTGTAGTCTGATGGGCTTTCAGAAGGGTGTTTACATTTGATGTCTCTAAATTAAAAGTAGGGAAATGTGGTGTGTTTTTTTTTTTGTTTGTTTTTTTTTAAATATATTATGATTGCTATCATAGCATAGTCCTCTAATACATACACTGCAGTGAAGACTGCCATGAAGCAAACACAGCTCAGCCTGGTGCAGGCATCCGAGCATTTGACATGACAGCTCCAATCAGCACGAGGGAAGGAAATCAGGAAGAATAATCCTTGAGTTGCCCAGGCCAGTGGCCTCTATTTTATGTGTGCCCTGCAAAATGGTAAACTCTGTGCATCCTTTTTCCATAATGAAGATAGAATCTGACCCTCTAATCCTCTTTCTCTAATTACCTTACATCTGTACCTTGCTTGATTTGGGCCTTAATGCAGCAAAGATTTTTAAGTATGTTAAAGTGCTTTGCTTAATCAAATCCTCACGTTCTAATTCAAATGTTCTCAGAGACCTTTCCTTGATGATCTGGGGAGAATTTCTGCTTTTCTAGGCAGAAGCAAAGTGTGTGCTGGTTTGTTTTGTTTTGTTTTTTTTTTCTCCTTGGCAAGCCTCACAAATTTCTTATCGGTGCTTAAAGGCATTTTGGCTCCTTGTCTCTAAGCACACAGGTAATAAATCTGCTGTGCTGTGTAGGTACCATCAGGACAGACCCTTCACTGTAGTCTGATGTTGCTGCTCCAGAGCTGAGAGCGCTTCAGTATCAGCATCTGACCCTTGGCTGCACCAAACATACGTCTGCCTTCTACAGAGGGGCAGAACCTAATAAATACCTCCCAGCCACCAACCTCCCTTCCAAGGCTAAAGGTCTTTTCTGAATATCTCTGCTTTGGTTTCCATGCAACTGTAAAAGTTTTGTCAAATGTTTGATTGCTATTCTGCCACATTAAGTTTGACTCCCAGCATCCTCTTATGAAGTACCAGCCAGTAGTGACCCCTCCCTTGTTCTGCAACATCTCCCTTTTTATTTGGTGTCAGGCTGATTTCTGGTGGACTCTGTGGGGTAGCCTTGTCTTGCTGTGGACAAGCAAGCTCCAAGCATGTTGGATTTTGCCATTTGAGGATGTCTGAACCTTCCCAAACCTCTTGCTACCTCCCTCCCTCTCTGCCTTCTCCATTTTGGCTTGTTTCCTTTTCCACCCGATTGGGTTGGAAGAATTGCACCCACTCACATTCAAGAAATGAACCTCAGAAAGGATATGCAGGCCTCACAATATCTACAAGCAGTCACCACATTGACTTGACTTCTAAGCAGCACCTTTCCCCCTCATTTCTGTATCTGTCTTTTCTATTCAGACTGCGGGGCAGCGATCTGCTCTCTTTTCCAGGAGGTTCATGATTTCAGATGAACCTTGCAGGCAGCTGTGTAATGCAGAGTCACATTTGCTTTAATTTAATTAGCAGCCTGTATTCTCTTGGTGCATTGCGTTCTGCTCTGAAGGCTTTCCATGCTGCTGGCTGCTTGCTATTGCCCAGCAGCCCCTGGTACCAAAGAACAAACCCCCTAACCTTTCAGGATAGTAGTTCAGGTGACACTGAGGAGTGTATTGTGATGGGCAGTGTATCTCTTCTACAGTAAAATGGGAGAATTTATACTCCTATAGAATACCTTCTGTGAGGGCCTCTAGGCTTTTAAATGGAGCTTTATGAATCTGCTCAGGTTTTATAGAGCTGTACAGGTATTGTCCATGTCTAAAATGTTATTGGTCAGCTTCATTGTGACAGAAAATTGAGTTCCCCTTTTATTGGTCTATACTGAGGGCACACCGCTCAGCAAAATACCCCAAAACCTAGAACAAAGTCTATTTTAAAATTGGATACTGCTCTATTTCATATTTTCACTGCCCCAAGGAAAAAAAATGACTGGACTGCTTTTAAAAGAAAAATGTTCTGGCTAGATTTGGAACTGAGGTGGACTGTATTATCTCTATTTCACATTAAAGATGTTAAACTGTAAGGGAGAGAGACTTCTCTGCTTATCACAAATCTGTGGCAGAGGGCCATAGGATATAAAGTGCAGATGAATGCAGAGAAATTCTCTGTAATAAAAAGTGTGGAAACAGTTTCACTGCCTCTCTTTCTGCACAATGGTCTGCTGGGCATACAAGGCAAGCAACAAAGGCATCCTGAGGTAACCAGTGCACCCAGGGGATAGCAGCACGTGGAGGTAATCATGCCCAGCACCCAAGGGATGTAGCCTTTAGACAGTTCTTCTTCTTCTGTGGCTTTATAGTAGCTGACAGCTCCATATCTCAGTGGGGATTTTTAAGGTATTGCTGTAATACAATCCTAACTGTTGCAGATGGAGGGTTCTGTAGATATGTTCTCTCAGGTTTGGTTGCAGGCATCTGCCTGCATGTGTTGTGGCGCTGCTGTCTTTTGAGTGCTCACCATTTATTTCTGGGATTCACTGAATGTGTGGTTAAATTAAGTCTGCAGGTTAATTGAGGAAGTTACATGGGTTCAGGTGTCAGCAGGAGATGAGTACTAATCCCATCTGTGTGTTTCAAAGGCCCTTATTAGATTCAGCAAGTATACATTTATTCTCTCCTTCGCATGATTATTGACACAAAGGTCCTCACCAGAACCCCTTGGGCTGTTCCATGGAGGTAACTTTGGAGAAGATCTTTGGTGTTCTTTGGAGAAGGATATAGAAGGGTAAAGCACAAACCCAATGAAAAACACTATTATAGAATGTCACATTAAAATTGAGCAGGTTGTGGAAGAAATTATGCCTGGTTTAGTAGACTTTAATCAGTTTTAAGTTAGCTTCACTAATTAATCTCATTTAAGGTTCATGTTACTGCATGCAACAGTGTAGTTGTGATGTGACAGTTTGTCCCAACAGTTGGCATATCCTTGTGAAATAAATAAGTAGTCATTTCTACTAGCATGTGTTTTCCGTGTATTTCCATTCATCTGATGACTTAAATGAATTGCAGAGAGAGACTGGAGCTTCTGCATGAGTTAAGAGCATGGACTAGAACAGCTGGTCACTCACAAGATTTGAGCCAGTATCAACCTTGAGAAATAGGTCTGTTCTGGCAAGCCTTAACTCCTTGAGGACATCCCTATATAGTGACTCGTGTGTGTGATATAAGCCTTGTACAAGAACCAAGGTGGAGAATGTGTGATTGTTTTCTTTGTGGGTGGAGTCATCGTGATGCAAATCTCTAACCTGCAGGCATGAGATAGTTCAGACATTTCCTTGCTTTCTCTGTCTGACTGTCTCCCTGCATGCTGCTATGGCAAAATCTAACTTCAGCTGTTGTGACTGGTGCAAGGTGTGGGACAGGATCTTGTCTTTAGGCACTAGAATAATCCAGCTTCCAAAAGTAAAGGCAGTGATGGATCAGGCGTAACTTTCAGCCTGCTCTCAGCAGGGCTGCCTTCATCCTGGTAGATGAATGGGACTATGGCTGGCAGATCATGGGATTAAAACACTGACACCTCATATTTTATAAACGTGGAAGGAATGAGATTGATGCACAAAGCTGGGTAATGTAAGTGCAGAGGCTGTGTTGAACTGAGCAGCAGGAAAAAGGAGGCTCCCATATTTCTGACAGGCTCTTAAAGGTTTTGCAGATGCTGGGGAATCATTGATATCTAGCTGGAGGGAAGCTGAGAAAAATGAATTGCTTCTGTGCAAAGGGAGGCTCGTTCACTGCATTGACTGCTGGTGGTGCACAGCGTACTGCCTCCTAAGAAAGAGAAGAGGGAAACAAATTGTGTGTGGGAGATGCATGACGAATTAAACCTCTGGATAACCCCATGTCAGTAAATCACTTGTCCCAAATCCTAGTCCTTGGTGCTTCAACATGCCATGAAATCATGTAAAAGCAAGACTTAAAACCCTTTTTATTTGAAGCTGAAGCTTTTCTTAAGTATATGAAATAGATCTTAGGGAAGACTCTGCAGTGCCCTTATGTTGAAACATCCCATGACTGGATGAAAGTAGGATATACTGATGACATGACATTGAAGGTATACTTGTAGCTAGTTGTATGTTACGTTTAAATCATAACTGGATAGCTCCATCCTTTTAGGATCAGCTGCAATTGTGCACCTTTGTGACAAGTTGAGCAATGCAAGCTCTCTTTTCCAACCTTTGTACATGATAAATTGCTTCAATAGAGGAAAGCTCTCTTTAGTTGCTAGATGACTGATAGAACCGTTGATACGCGCTGGTTACAGGTAACACAAAGTTCCCAATTATCAGTAGACATGCTGGAATTCAGCAGTCTGGGCAGCCTCTCTGCCCCCAGCATTTGCCCTGCTGCTGACAGGGCAGAGAGCCAGTGTCACGTGTGCTGATTTGCTTTTTGTATTTCCCTTAGTGCAGGGCAGAAATGGAAAGGACTGGTGTTTGCATGAGTTGTGCTTTCAGGCATGGGAAGAAGTTTGGTCTCTCTGTTAATGAAATTTTGTTAGCAGACTTAAATCATCTTGAAATTCAAGAGGTTAATGTGACTTCTGGATATATCTGGACTGATGTGATGCCTGCTGTCTTTCAGGCTCCACACAACCCACCAACTCTGGTGTTTGGGCATTCATCTTGGCTGTAACCACATGTAAGATAAAGCGGTGAAAGAAGCTATGCTCTTTCTAAATCACTGTAAGAACATTTCCATGCCAATGTTGAGATGTCAAAGTGTTGGTCATGCAGAGATGCTGATAAAGAGATAGGCATGAGGACGAAGCCTTGGGCTGCTGTGGCTGCATGTTTGATTGTGCCGGTGTGACACATCGCTGCAAGTTCAAGCAGTGCAGTGCTTTGGGTTTGTTTCATTTCAAAAGTGAAAGGTTGACCTTAAAAATCAATAAGGTGAGATTTCTCATGTTTCACCAGAAGTCATTTCTGGAACTGCAGGGATTGAGGCAAGTGGAGGGAAAATGAGAAAACACAGGGTCTGTAGATTAGCATGGACTGAGGGTGCAGCCTGACTTAGGACTGTTGTTGAGCATGGGGCAGGCCTCCAACCCAGCCCTTCCCTGTGGGGCTGCCAGCTGAGTGCTCCCCTCGGCTCTGCCTGCATGTACTGGGGCAGCCATGGCCATGTTTGCCAAGCCATGTGGCTTGGGATCTTCAGTTCATTCTGGGTCTTGATATCCCTTCGACTGTCAGCTTTGTCTGGCTGATTCTACTCAGTCAGCACATAAATGTGTGCATGGACTGTTTTTCTTCCTTTTCCTTCTCTCCAGCCTGAAACCATTCTTGTCTTTAAGCCTCCTTGAACAAACAAGATGCTGTTCACTAGTTCTGAGTGGTGCTTGTTAGTACAAACCCCCTCCTTTTTCCCTTGTAGCAAAGAAAGTTAATTGAAGTAACAAGTAATTCAACACTATCTAGTTAAAAAAAAAATTAATTAATTTTAAAAATCTAATAAATGTTTAACATTTAAACAAAGTTCACTATATGCTCCAACAGTACTGCATCTGTGTTTCCTCTGCTTCTTTTTTTTTCAGCTTGGCATACAAAGTACCATTTAAATACCATGGTGAAAAGGGCAAGCATTCAATTTAATGCCTTTGAAATTATTCTGGAATTAAATGCTGGGCAATATATCTCAGCCAAGCAGTGTTGCATGTAGCCACATGCAGCTAATGAGCCATCAAAGGCAATGCTTTAAGCCCGCATGCATACAGTATGCAGATCCTTTATTTTTGCGGTCATAGTACATACGAGTCAGCAAACTTAACTCTAAATCAAACACAGGTAAAAGGAAGAAGAAATATAAATAAAAACAAAAGGAAAAGGAGAGGGAGTAAATTTGCGGCTAACTGGAAAGAAATTTGAAACAACAGTTGGGGTTTCTTTCAACACCATTAATCACCTCTGCTGGAACATCCCTCACAACCCAGGCTTTCTTCTCCTGGCTGTTATTTTCTCTCTTTATCGTGGTACAAAATGTATGTATTCTTTGTTGTTCCTGAAGTGGTTTCCTCCGTGCTGTTGAGGAAAAGCTCAGAGCACGGCCCATGACTGCTCCCTCTGCTCCTGGCTGCAGGTTTCTGCCCTCTTCTGATGCCCTGAACTCACCAGTGTGGACATGGTTGTTTCTGCTCTCAAGCTGTGTGGTGGAGAGATGCTGCTTTGTCACTATCTGGGACAATGCTGAGACCTTGAGAACACATGCAATGAAATTTATAAGCCAGAAAGGAAAGATATGAGATGGTATTTGTGTAAGGAATTGAGGCATGGGTTGTGCCAGCGTTTCCCTTCCCTACCTGCTTCCCCCCCAGCAAAACAAACATATGAGACAGCTTTGGATCTGTGCTGGCTGCCTGCAGGCTGCTTAATGGCCAGTGCAAAATGACTGATGGCTTTTAGCCAGCTCTGGAACAGCAAGAGTTCACCTTGCTAAAATCCTTGAAGGAGACGGAAGGGTTCCTGCAGCCCTCAGGCATCTGCCCCAGGGAGAGCTGCTCCAGTGGCCTCGGCTACCTTGGTGCTCATGGGGTGCATGGGGTAATCAAGGCTGGGGAAGTTGTCTTGGTTTCTATTTATGTTTTATTGTTGGAGGTGGGAAGTTGCTGCACAGGAGCAGGCTGTACGCAGCGCCCGGTGCCTTTTGAACAGTTTGTAGTTTGGACAGTCTAATGGGGCAGATTTTTAATGAGTTGCGTCAGAAATCCTTTAATTGCATGATGATGATGGGAACTAGAGAATGAGCAACTGGGAGGAATACGTGATTGCCTGAGATGGAAGGTAGTGTTCGCACGAAATGCGCAAGGTAGTGAAAAGGTCGGAGCAAGGCGAGGCTGTTATTGCCTCTCCATGGGTACGTTAGCATGGCACAAAGGGATTAACTTGTCCAGTGATGGCAAGGAACACTTAAGCCCAGTCTTACACATGGGGGAGTTTGAATGCTGTTCTCTACATACATGTGGCTCTCCAGGAAGAGCACGTGTGTGTGTACGTCACATCAATGTGTGGAAATGTGCTTGCTCTCTGCAAACAAGCCACAGTTGTGGCTATTCTCAGGTGGTGGCTGAAGAAATCAGAGGCAGGATTAGTAGCTATGATAATCCTTTAAATCAGTCAGTGATCTGGAAAGCAATCATGATAAATGCTGAAGAGATGGGGAGAGGGGTCTGTACGTGTCCTGTTCTGTTAAGTGGAGTATTTCCAAGCCCCTACCATTTATCCTTGCAGTGTGATTTTTGATCAAAACAATGTTTGTGCGTGCTTGTTCAAATGTCATCATCCATTCTTATTAGTGTAGTAATTAAGAGGTTATATTTGTTGAGCTCTGAAATTTCTTTTCTGTTCTTGATCCTCAAGCGATGTGATTTAGGTTTTGTGGTATCTTCTGCTCTCTGGCAGAAGAGGTATAGAAAACAAATCAAGCTTTGCTATTGTACTTAAAGTGTATTTTTGATTTTGAAGTGTTTTGGTTTGTGTGTAAGTTTATGTATGTTTACATGACATGCACGGATCTACAGTTCTTTTCCTATGCTGGAAATTCTCTTCATAGTGGTGGTGGTGGGGGAAGGGGGAGCATCAATGGAGGCGGTCATCTTTGTATTCAGCATACATTAGTGTGATGAATAGAGATATTTTCCCTCTACCATTGCAAATATTTATAAACGACACATCAGTCCAATTTACTTTAAAACGTATTTTCTCTCACAGGGGTTTCCTCTGTTTGTCATGGTATTTATCCAACTGGGAAACTCTGAAAAATGGGAATGTGTTAACACAACAAGCCAGAAGGATACAAATCATTCTCTTTCTGCCCCTCTGTGGGAATAATGTGAATATTTATAGATCTGGAAAGCTTTCAGGAGTCTTTAATGAGTGAGAGAAAAACCATTCTCTTTGTGCTGATACCATTTTTTGTTTAGACCCAAACATCCATCAGTTAGTAGTTGTAGCACAAGTGTCACTGAATTAAATCAGCCATCTATACTTAAGCCAAGTTTGTTGGTTTATTTTACTATTGAAATTGCAGTAGAGCTGAGCAGTGACTCAGAACTGTGAGAGCAGCATCATTTAGAGCACGCAGCCAAAATAACATGTAAAATTTGGAGAGTGGGTTTTTTGGAGAATGGGTCAAACGGAGTCCTGCTCAGACAGCTTATGTCATGCAGCAGGCGGTGTTCCTGGTGAGATATTTAGCAGAGGCTTCCAGGCCTCCCCAGTGGTTGGTTTTTGCCAGACTGTTTTATGTGGAAGGTGGGTAGGATTTTATGAGAAGTGAAAGAGAGCTGATAAGACAAAAACGGGGGTTCCAGTGAGCTCCTCTCCCTTATTGAAGCCAACTGATGGAGTGGGGAGAGAAGGAGGGTTAATGCGATCCAGTGGGAACGCCGAGAGCAAAGAAAGCACTTCAAAGAGAAGGCTGAGCAGGGGTCAGCAATGATGTCAGGTCCAAAGAGAAATGAAGAGGGGAAAACCTGAACTCTGTGCACCTTGTCTGACAAAGAGAGCAGTGTTGGGCACTAGAGGGAAGAGTGGAGACTGGCTGAAATGGACACATGGGAGGCAAGCAGAAGATGTCAAAATCTGGCAAAAGGAGATTTCATTGTGACAAAAGAGAAAGCAGAGCATCTCATGAAAAATCAATCACAGCTCTCGTCTTTTGCCTTTTGAGTTTCTAGGAACAAGTTAGGAGCAGAGCTCCAGAAAGGGAGTGGGAGTGTACACCACTTGTAAGAGGAGTTGCAAGGCTGGGTTTTAGCACAGCTCGTTCTTCAGACAGCTCTTTCATGCAGAGGTCATATTTGGGTCTTTTGCTATTGTTGGCTCTAGAACTGAAGGCCTGATTCTGACCAGGGCAAAAGCTCCCATTTCTGTAATACAGTTTCAATGTAAGATAAAGCTCAGCTCTTTGTTCATGTACAGCCAAAACAAATCAATAAAGCAAACTCGAAGACTCACTTGGGATCAGAGATCCTATGCAGCCTTTCAGAATATTAAGTTTTACCATAATATTTTGCCTCAGGCTGTTCTTTGGGCACAAAGCAACTATATCCTATAGCAGCAAATGTAAGAGTTAGAAAGATATCCTGAATAAATGTATATAGTCTAAAGATTGAGACAGGGCAACAAAAAGCCAAGAATGTGGCAGTGGAAGAACAGATTACAATCGTTTTGTCATTGATTTGGCTCTTCTTTCAGTGTTTACAGAAAATGTCTTGCCCTTATTTCCTCTAAAGGCCATTTTGAATGCTGTTTTCTTATGAATAACTGTGTTTCTGCCCTGGAACACAGTAGAACCAACCCAAAGTAGGCCCTGCCTATGGCTTCTGCTTTTGCACCTCAGCTACTCTGCTGCCTAAGGATAGAGGATGCTCTGGAGAACCTCAGCTGTATTAAAAACAAAAGATTTGGCCTGAGATGAATACCATTCCACATGGCTGTAGCAAATACAATTACAAAACATCTTCCGTTTGATGGGTGGTGCATTGGAGCACTTTGGAATTTAATAGGTCAGGTTGGCGTAGCGCAAGTGCCCCTTCTCACACTTCAGTATTATTTTTATTCAAACTGTTAAATAATAATGCTTTTAAAAGAAACAAAGCCCACTTCAGGAGAACATTGAGTCCTGAACTACCCCAAACAATAACCCTGCTCCAAATTCCTGCTCTGTGTGTGGTGAGGAGACCAGCACAAGCATGGGACTTTCTACTCTGAGGCTGAGTTATAGCTACAGATGAGAAATGGAGCAAGAAAGGTGGAAGGGAGTCCATTACGACACAGTGGAAAGGCTGTTTTCTAGAGCCAGCCCTTTATATAACTGAGGATGTCAGCAACAGTTTAGCTCAGGTTTATTTTTAAGTTCCTTCATGGTTGTGGCTGACAGCCCCAGGGCTTGCACCCTGTCTTCCAGGGCAGCCCGGTGGCACTGTGACCTTCTCCGCACACTGCCACCAGGCTGTCCCCACCCCAGAGAGAGCAGCTGGGCCTCAGCTCACCTCTGCCCTTTTGCTCCTTGTGCTCCCTGCTGAGCCTGGCGAAAAGACCTCCAATTACTTCCAATTGCGGTGACAGTTCTGCATGAGGTGAGATGCTGTGCTGGGGACTGAGCCTGCTGCCTCATTAGGTGACCATACTGCTGCTGGGCCATGATTGCTCCCCATCCCAGCTAACCTGGCTTGGTGCTGCATAGTGATGACCCCACTGTGTTCCTCTCAGCATAAATATGTATCTCCAGTATACAGAAACATTGTCGGGTAATTAGATGGTCCACGGGCTGACTCAGTCCTTGGGCAGATCCAAACCAGTTGTGATTAGAACCTCTCACGTGAATGTAGCAAGGAGAAGTAATCTCTCACTTTGCTTGATTTTGTACCTGCACAAAGGCACAGTGGATGCTACAGTACAGCTTACAATGTTTTGAGTTGGAGTAAAAACATGTTTTGTGGAGAATAGCTGGGTATATCTCCCATCTCTGAGAGAAAGAATCATTCTCCTGTTAAAGCTCTTCAAGAGCTCTAACCAAAATCACCACTAGAGAGGTCTTAGAGGAGCTGGGTCCAGGAGTCAGAAACATCTGAAGTGCCATAGCTTCAGTAGTCTTCTACAGTGCCATAGCTTCAATAATCTTCCATTCTCAAAAGATTACCAACTCCTATACGGAACAGCAGTACTCAAATACTGCTCTCTCCATGCAGCATGTCTGCGCAGTTGTGATTTCAGGATTACGTACTACTTGCTGAAACTGGAGACCTTCACAAGTCAATAGGATTTATGTGGCAGATTTCAGAAAGGACAGGATTTTGCTCTCCCTAATAAAAGACTGCTCGTGCCGTAAATAATTACATGGGAGCTTATTATCATGCTCCCCTGAACTTGTAGTTCTTACTCATGCATCTGTGCTGAAATTGCAGAACAAGGCAGTTTTGGGATACCTGGTTATGTGCTGTGTGTGTCAGCATGGAGATGTTAATTCCTTTCTGAAGGCCTTCAAGAAACTTTGTCCCTGTTTGTAGCTACAATGGCTTTTCTGGAGCCTTCCATATTCTGAACTGAACATCTCTTCAATGGTCTGAACATCTCTTCAATGGTCTTTCTTTAAATCCCTTTGAGTTTGCACGGTTCAGGTTCAGTTGCGTTCATTTCAGATGTTTGCATCACTATTTTTCTGCTGCATCTATTTGTATTCTCTAGGAATGAGCTTCTGGATGCAGTTTGATTTGTGGAGGTTTGGCTTGCTTTTTGACCTTCCTTTTATTCCAGCAGTTGGGTGCCTGGGGCAGTAGAAGGCATCCTGCAGAGATGGGTCTGTGAGAAGTTCTGTCTGTTCCCATCTTCCTTCTTCACTGCCTTCTGCTCCCACTGCTGTTTCTTCTTCCTTTGTAAGGAGGACAGATGAACTGTTGGTTGGGACATGCTGGACTCTTAGTACAGAATTTTGCATTTCATTTTCTAGATTTGCTGCAGTGTATTGCTGAAATAACATGAACAATATTTATGTTCCTGTGTTTTACAATAGCAGCCAGAGGCAAAAAGTAAACACAAGACCCTTTGTACTTTCCATCGTGCAAATGTCAAAATGCACAAGACAGGCATTGAATTAGGGAATGCCCAGTCTCTGGGAGTTTCCCACTACTTAGGCAGTATTATTCTGGGATCGGGTTTCTCTCTGCAGACCTGGAATAATAATATTGTCTCTCAGTGCTGTGCTTAAATTTGTGTCATATGTGAAATGTTCAACTTTTTTGACGTTGAGCGGGGATAAAGAACATTTATATTCCCTTCTCTCTGAGGCACCGTGTTTCTATACATTCACTTTCTTCTCATCTCTCCTTTTGGATTAAGCATAGGTTCCAGAAGCCCCAGTCCACTTTTCTTCTTTCCTTTAAGCAATCATGTGTAGGCATAACAATGTCGTTGAGCCTATTAAAGACTTTGAAATCTGTGTGATAGCTCAAATTTAGATAAATGGATGAGCAGCTGGCTGAAATGCCTTTCAACTTGTGGTCAGAAACTTGTGACTTACCTCCCTATTTGATTTAGAGGAACCAACCTTAGAGAAGTGTATTCTCCTCATGTGGAAAGGTTCTGCCCTTCACAGAGAGCTGGGCTGTGGGGTGCTTTTCTTGAGCATGTGTTAATGTATGTAGTGCAGGACTCAGGGCAACCTGAAGCTGACAAAAATGATAGCTTGGACTCATGAGTTTTATGTCTACGAAAGGTGTTCAGCAAAGTTTCACATAAGTACTTCAGGCTGCAAACGGCAGAGCTGTAGTTCACTGGAGCAGGTCAAGAGAGATGGTAAATTGAGGTAAGCTTTCATCTTTGTTGAGAATCTCTTTTAGTAGATTTGGACAGGAGATTAGTTATAGAAATTAAAGGGCAGGTTTAATTGGGTGCTAGTCAGCCTCTGCTGCACACTCTGCATCTTCAGCTGTCAAAAACCCTGGAGACTGAGCATGTTCCCATCCTGAGGAACTGAGTTCTAATGTCAAAAATCAATATTCCTAACACACGTTTCGCTGTTCTTATATTATTCATCTTCTGTGCCTTAATTTAAGGCCTTTACATCTCAAAGCTGGAGTGTGATGTGATTATAATGAAATAGCAGCAGTGACCAAAAATTTTGTAGTTCAATTGGTAATTTGGATATCTGTTGTCAGCTTGGCAAAGACTGGTAAAGCATAAAGGATCATAATCATTTTTCATGTCTGAAGATAAGTTTTGAGCTTAAAAAAAAAACAAAACAAAAGAAACTTGGAATTGAAGTTTAAGTACTTTGTACAGATGTATGCATTGAAATGTATGTATTAATTGCTATGCTATAGAAACATCAGTAAGTAATGTCATTGGGAATGTTGTCTGATTGTTGTTTACTGTGACAAGGAGAGAGAACAAAGCAGAAAGCTGTTCGCCATGTTCTTTGTCACTGGCTGTGCTACTCCAGAAGTGGCGAGAGGTGACTACAGGCACTGTCATGTTTATGGGTATTGTGAGAAGGGTCCTATGAAGGAGAGTGCCCTGAGAAAGATGAGCAAAGCCTACAGATAGTGAATATTGGACCTATCTGGAGACCAGCAGAGACAAGGGGTAATTAAAGGGTTCCTATTTCCAAGCACAGACCCCTTCAAGGCTCAGCTGGTGAACGTGAGCCATAACCAGTGATTTCACCTGTAGAACAGCTCAGCTGAGGAGCAGATTCTTGGCTCAGTTTTCTCCTGGCCTACAGGGTGCAGTTCATTTGAGGTAAAGTCATCTTTCGCTGCCAGAGAAACACTGCTCCTGGGAAAATGGGATACACCTGGTTACCAGAAGAGCTTTGATGGGTCTTTTCCATCACTTAGAGACTACATGAAGAGCCATGGTTTCCAAAGCAAGAATAGAAAGTGTATAGAAAACATCTGAAAATACGTGACCTCACCTAAACTAATGCTGATAAACATTATTTTAAAGCCCTTCTAAGGGCTCCAATTTTGAATTAGTTACAGATGTCATGAGGACAAAGCCAAATGTCAACAGATTTGTGGAATAATGCAGCAAAGCTTTAGATACGTCCTGTTAACATTTGATGGGTTTTGTCTTTGTGGCTGTCTTGCATAAATCAGAAAGTCAACATTGTATTAGATGCAGTAATCCCATTCCAGAAGGAAAGAGAAAACCAGCATTTACAGCAGCCCCAACCAAATCAATTACATTTCTGTGTTGCTAGGGATATTTCAATCCATTTTTCATAAATTCCTTTTCTATGTTTTGAGCATTTTTCATTATCTTTTGAACTCAGTTTTACTGTAAGAACCAATATCAAACAGACTCTGTACACCCAAGGAGCTTTGTTGCAAGAGATACCAGCTCTTGAGAAACAGCTCCTTGCTGTCTGAATCTGGTCACTGGGATTTTCAGGGATCAAGTTCAGACTGTTTAATGCACTCATCCTCTTATTCACATCAGTGACAAATGTGCAAGAATATTTGAGCACAATTGATCCTGGTAATAAGCATGATAATTTATCCCTTACGTATGTTGCTAATATGTAGGGAAATTTTCTTTGTGGTTTTTTTTTTTTTTTTTTTTTTTTTTTTGGACAGAAACATTGCTAAGAGAATGTATGTCACAGAATTAAGATGTACTCCATTACCCAAAACACATAGCGTGCTCCAAACTGTGGATCTACTCACTGTGAGTTGCAGCATATGCCCCATGTTAAGGAAGGAAGTTACTTTACACAAAGGATTTAGAAATTAAACTTTTCAAAGTGTTTCTGGGCTTATAAATCCCTTTTGCCTCTGGCAGATGTGAGGATACACAATGGGTTTCTGGTAATCTTGCAAGCTGTAACAAAATTTAACTTTTGTTAGGGATTTGTAGAGAAATATTTTATTGGTGCCTGACAACTGGTATGGGAATATTTACTCCCTGTATAGAAGTAATATTTTGAAAAACATAATGAAAGGGACAACTACCATGTTACTCCATGACTGCTCTTGGACATAGAAAGAACATGCAGCTGTAGCTACCTAATGGTGATGGAAGAGCACCATCTTCTTTCACCTTTTGCTGCAGTGTTAATGGTAAAGTATGAATCATAGTTATCACTTGGTACATTTTCATGATGATGTATGGTGATTTGGATGCGCGTATTTGTAATTAATGGGAGGGAGCTGTGTGGCTAATTCCCTGTGCAGTGCTGACATCCTGTCTGCAGCTTTGTCCCTGACTTTTAGTTACGTGTATCAAACAGCCGGTTATTGCATTACATCCTTGTATTATATAAATAAAGCCTTGACCTTTGTCCTTTGCAATATTTGTTCAGGGCAGTTCAATTTGATTTGGGAAAGAAGCCTGAGCGTTAAACCCATTTGACTCTATCACACACCTTGAACATTGATAGGACCATTTCTGCTCAAGAGAAAGCACTAACTAAGAAATTACCTTCTACCCGTTTGTCATTGATATATGAGTGTGTTTCTTCAGACTGAAACTGTGAGGAAGCCCTTCCTATGCAGGGAGTATACCTACTCCTCTGCGTGGCAAGGCATCATGGGTCTACAGAAATTATTAGCAATGCCATACTTTGTTTATTATTTCATCAAACAGTTCTGAAACAATAACCCTCCTTGGGAAACTTCCTTCCCCTGCTTCAGGCAAAACTCCAATGGTCTTTTGATTTTTATTCTTCCCTGTCCTCACGTACTATAGCTTAGTTAGGACTCCTGCCTGTGAATCCTCCCTAATTAAGCTAGGCTGGCCTGGGACTATTGCAGTACTTTAAGACATGAGTATATTGGTGCCAAAAGCTCAGTCCTGAATGGATCCAAACTCTTTCTTCCTCCATCAGTACACTTGTGTTGTGGTTTCTCCCCAGAGTATGTGCTTTAGAGATGCAGGTAAGCAGGGGTGCTTATTCTGTGAGCATCTAACCATGTTACCTCTGAGCTTCAGTTTCGTTCTGACAGCAAATGTTGATATAGGTATTTAATTGTCTTCTGTGGATACTGTGGGCTAAAGTCATTAAAGATTTGGAGTGTTAGTGCGGGATATGAGCTGGCCCTTATTAAAATTCCTGTGACTGTAGCGTTGTTAGTACCCCTGCACAAAACCTACAAGACATAATCTTTTATAATGATGGAGATGCAGATCCTCTAATTATCCAGGACAACTCAAATTAGCACCACAAACAACTGCTAAAAGTTGAGACAGCATGATGTGTGAAAGGTAATTGATTTTGAATACGTTAGGGCACAACTGCTGTTAACAGGAGAATATAACGTTGTACATTTAATCACACTTTGAAGAGACAGAGATGTGATTTATACCATTGCTAGAGACTGTGGAGGACAGAAACCTAAGAGAAATAGGGAAAACTCTCATGACTCGCTTGAGTTTTTCACTCGTCTTTACATCTTGTCTTGGATAATTGAAAGAGTCTTTGTATTAGTTTTATATTGTTTTCAGATTTTGAACTGGATGTAGTTACAAAACCAGCATGAAGAAATATCTTTCTTTGTTAATGTTAGATTAATTAGTATTAGCATTACTATAAAAGAGGGTTTCCTGGTGAACCTCCACAGCTTCCCCTTGGGAGAAGTACAATAAACCTCAGCCACTGCTAGGCTGACTTACTCCATTTAGATTTTTTTCCCCATTACTTTTGGTATAATTATGCATAAGCAGTGATTGCATGAAGCTACCTGGATTCCATGTAAGTGATATGTCTTTGGCATACCACACTTCTTGTAGATTGCTTAAAGCAAAGCATTCTTCTGCGCTTGGCAGAAGAAGGATACAGAGAGCTTTTGTACCTCAGTTGAATCAAATTGGATATTTCTTTAATCACCCAAGGAAAGAATGCACTTGATTGCACTCTGTGAGCTCTGCAGTTATTGTCCCTGGGTGGATCCAGCAGGTGAGCTGATTCCATGCCACCCCTCCCACAGCTGCCACAGCCCCCTTGAGCCATCAGCTCTGTCCCTTTGGGTCGACTTTGTTCTACTGGACAATAACTGTGATAGTCCATAGAAAAGCATGGTGAAGGGTAACAGTCATTCATAATGAAGCTGGCAAGCCAACGTGAAAATCTTCTCCCAGGGAGTAATAACGCTGTGCTTCATTTGATCTCTTATCAGGTGGGTGTACAGGAGGTGATCTGCAGGTGAATGTCCTTTCCCATTTTTGTCCTTTTATGCTGTGACTATTCACTATTTAAGTAACGAACTGGCAAAACAAACAAACAAAAAGAACACTTTTTTTTTCCTAATAAGATGTTGCTAACAGGACTATAACTCTTGCATGAGGCATTATTAATCCTCCAGAAGAGGAGAGAAAAGCTGATTAAAGATTGGGTTTGTTTTTGCAAATAGCTGCACAGGGATGTATTCAGTTTTGAAGAATATTAAATCTGAACCTTTCCCTCCCCTTTTTATTTGCAGAAAATAGTAGATGCGAGGTCGTTGCTAACAAAGTAGATTGCACTGTCATTAGTTTAGACGTTTTTCTCAGAAGTACTATGAAAAATAACAACAGTGAAAATGAATGCCTCTCTTTGTATGCTCAGTGTCAACTCAAACTCCAAGTTTAAAGTGGTCACAGAGTTTTTCCCTTCTTATTTCTCATTCAGTCTGTGTTGGAGTCAGGCTTTGCTTTGGCATGGTCAGCAAAACCTCTGGAATTCCATCCACACAAGCAGGTGCAAACGTTTGCTTTATCATCTCTGTCTGGATATGAAGCAGTCCAGGCTGGGTGCTCTGCAGCCGGGCTTTAAGTGCTGAGGCAGCTTAACTGAGACTCCATAATGAAAGGAAAACTTAAAACAAAAGGCACTTCCCAGCTGTAAGCAGTTCACATCTGGTGGGACCCAAGCAGGGCTAAGCGGGTGTATCGCTGCCCTTGCCCACATGTATGAATATATCAATGTAAACACCATCCAGTTAATTTTCACAGATTTGTTACAGCTTCCCTTGCCTCCTCCAAGGCCTCCCACAGCCTTCTTCCTCCTTGATCTTTCTGGGAACGCCTGGATTTATGGCAGTGCAGACTGTTCCTTGGCCTCCTGTGAGGCAGCAGCCTGGTTGAATTGGGTAGCATGGAGCAGAGAAAAAGGCCAGGCTGGGAGAAGATGCAGGCTGAGCAGCCCACATTGTCCTCTTTCATTCATTAGCCCCTACCATGTAGAATAACACTGATGGAACGGGAAAGCTGTCCTAAAGAAGCACCCATGAGGGTGTAAAACATATTTTAAATTAGGAGGTGGGGCTTACTTATAAATCAGTGCTTTTCCACTCCTATTTTTAGTGAGAGATGTCCACAGAGTGCTCATGGTGTGGCTGCGGGGTGAGCACATCCTGAAACAGAGCAGCAGAGATAGGAAGTGCTTTGTCACAGAGTCTGACGCTTGTTCTTTTGACCAGAACCAAGGAAGAGGGAAATATCAACGACTTCTCTGACATGCATTGCGTGCACATGCTATCATTGTTCTGTTTCCTGGGAATACTGGATCCCATTTAACATGGCATCACTGTGCTCTCCTCAAGCAGTGAGCTGGTGGTCAACTGAGGTAAGCTACCTTGCTCTGTGATCACATTTTTAAGTCCCACAGAGGTTTTGGGTGCCCAGGGCACTGTGGTGTGTTGGGCGGTGGCTGGCCAGGACCAGACTCCTTCCTGTGCGAGGGCAGATAGGGACAATAGCTCCAAGCTGGCTGTGAATCAACGCTTGGGCTCACCCTGCAATCAGCCCTCAGGAAGCAAGCCACCTGCCCTGCTTCCTCTCATTTAACAGATTTGTTTTTAAGTGGAAAAGGCTATGAGCTTTGTTCCTTTTTCTCAGGGAGTTTGCATCCTTTAGAGATCCCCAAAGGCTGTGACAGATCACAACAGTACAAAGGTTCTCCTCTGGGGATCATGTGCTGGTATCTTCACTCAGCACCTTGGAACTGATGCCAGAACTGTTTGTAAAATGCTTGTGGACCAAAACACTGACTAGTGTTATTTGAGCCTCATCCTGCACTCTTCTCAAGGAGAGTGGTGAAAAGTGTTACTGAACAAAACGAGGTCCTGATGCTCTGCTGTCCAAACCTGCATCTGCTGCTGCTGTTAGCCTGTCTCAGCATGCACTGAGGTCAGCCCCTAGGATTATCTTAGAACAATTCAAGGCCTATTTGTGTTGACAAAACCTTCCCTTTATTCTCACCACTACTTATACTAGTGCACTTTAATATCACCTAATCCATATCTTTCAACTTGCTCACCCATCCTCTTTTCTATTTTTTTGGTTTTTTCTTTTCATATTAGAATTATTTCTGGATGCAGTTCTTTGTCTCACAGAACTTCTGCCAAAACTGAGATTCTCTCACAAAGAAGAATGTCAAGTGTCTGACAATCAGATTTAGTCAAAGGGAGGTTCAAATACAGCTCGCAGTCACATGTATCATAACTAAATCCGTTGTTATGATGTTAAGGTGAATTTTAGCCATAGCTCCAGTTAAAGAATGTGTATAGAATCATGAAGGTTGGACTGAACAATAAGATCATCTAGTCCAACCATCAACCCACGCCTCAACTTGCTCTAGACAATGTTCCTCAGTGTGACATCCACCCTTTTCTTGAAAATCTCCTGGGATGGTGACTCCATCACTTCCCTAGGCAGCCCCTTCCAATACCTCACTCCTCTTTTAGAGAAGAAAAGTTTCCTAGTATCCAACCCGAACTTTCCCTACCACAACTTAAGTACCTCTTGTCCTGTCTAGAGGTGTGACATGCCTACAGAAAGAGGAGTGAATGGCATCATCCCAGAGCCATTATTTCCTGTTTTTCTTTTGGAAAAGATGTACACCATTTCACTTCTGGAAAGCTGTGCACAAAGGTAGTGGAATAGAAAGGCCTTACCTGCCTGTGTCTTGTCTTTGTGTGTTGATCGCTGCTAAGCAAAGCTCTGTAGATGCAGAAATAAAGGCAGCTGGGCAGAATTTTGATTTCCCAGTTTTATCATTTCTGTGATGTTTCTTCCAGATTTACCAAGCTCCTATGGCAAAAATTTTAGCAGTGTTTTATGTTGGTGGTGTGTTTTTTGTTGACGGTTGGTTTTGGCCTATAACTCTTTTTGTATGTTTTGCAGTTTTAGTCCATGAGCAAGCTAGAGATCTGCAGAGCACCATCCAGATTCAGCAGTGTTTATTCTGGACTCCTGAACATTCCTTTCTTTTGTCCCTTCTCTCTATTTTTAAATATCCTTTCTTCAACAGATCCCCAGTCTTGGTTCAGGAAGTAACTAACAATATTAATATAAACCATGTAAACAAAGCATCATTGCTTTGACATACAGGCGCTATTCATTGATATTTCTAGCTACAGTACTTTCATTCTCCTTTTTTTAGGTCTTTAGGGGAGTTTTTGGACTGCAACCTTTCTTTTCTTTTCAGTGTTTATCTTTTCTCCATTAAGAAATGCTGGGTTTTATTCTGTTTCTTACGAAACATGAACCATCCTGGCTTTTCTCATTAACTTCCTTATTATCATAAGTACCACCACCCGCAACATCAATCACATTAGCAGCATGGGGCTGGAAGCTGCACTTATTAGCTAGCCAATTTCCTTCTTAGGCAGAATAGAAAAATATTGCAAGGTCATGCTTTCAGGATAGGTATTTTCTCCTTAAATATTTGTAAGGGGTGCAGTAACGCATATATGCATTTAAAGTAAATACATATAATAAACATATATTTAAAATATGCATATTTATATATTTTATAACACAGAAACTCTTGCAGAGCTGAATTCTAAGGAAGATTGAATTCTGACTTCTTTTGCACTGGGAAGCCAAGCAACAGCACATCTTGCAGGACTTGGGACACTTTTCTTCTCATGGTAAGACTTCCTGGAGTTGTATTAAAGACTGTCCTTTTGTTTTAAAGTCACTTTAGTACCCTATGATGGTTTTCTAGAAGAATACATCACAGTAGTGATAACCTGAAAAATACCTTGAAGTTTTAAAACAAGATGCATACTTCATACTGGTTGCTGAGTGATGAATACCACAAACTGCACTGAAAAATTATATAAACACATTATTTCAGCTAGCACAGCAAAACAGTCCAGATATAAATCAAGAATAACTGCAGTCTTGTGGTCCTTGGCAGTTATTTACAAGCCTCTTGAAATATTTCCTTATCTGTCATTCTCATAAGAAATTGGGCAATTACAATAAATAAGTTTGAAACTGGAGAACATCAAATAGTGAATCATTATGGCATCATTACAAGGGAAACAGTAATGAGGAGAAAGCCAAAAGCAAATGCAAAGGTTCTTCAGCTTCAAGAAATCTATTTTAACTAAAACTGAAATAAACACCTAAAATAGTTTTAACATCATTCTTTAGGATAGCCATTTACACAATAATTATGTGGAGGCATTTGCAGCCAGAAATTGAACCTCATCCTATTTTGGGGTATTTCTAAACAGGAAAGAAACAATTACTGTGTCATTGAACTTGTTGCAAAACTCTGGACAGGGGAAGCTTACATTAGAGAGGGAAGGGAATATAGTCTAGAAATGCTCCGAACCTAGATGATGGGGAAAAGTGAAATGTTTTGTTCTGATACTGTTTGGTAACTCCAACATGTATAAAGTCTTTACTAATTTTGTCTGTGATGGCAAAGCATGTCTATGCTCAATATTTGGTATGCAAAAAAAAAAAACAAAACTATTATCTAAAATGTAACTTGAAAGTGTAATACTTTGTGATAGCTATATTACAAGAAAAAAATGAGGACCAGCCCACATGGGGTTTCAGGTTGTTGTTTCTTTGTTTCTTGTATGGGTTTTTTAGGTTGTTGATGGTGTTTTTTTCTGTTTTGAGGAGGGGGATGTTTTTGTTGTTGCTATTTTGGTGGGGTATTTTCTGGCTCTGGTATTGATTTGGTTGATGTTTTTTGTGTGTGTGTGTGCTTGTTTGCATGGTTCTTTTTTTTCCTTCTGAATCAGCACAAGAGCACATATCAGGATGCTTGATGTTATTTTCAGGGTGGAAAATTTGAGCTTTGTTCAAAACAAAATGAAAAGCACAATATTCCTTGCAAATCCCATCAGACATTCAAAATGCATTCAGTTCCCCTGAACATCAAAGGGAATGCTCAGCAAGCCTCATGCTTGCCCTGATTTGACAATTTTAAAGTACACTTTCTTTGACGTTGCCAATACAAACGTGGTAAGGTCTGTGGAGCATCGTTCCACAGGGATAGACATCCCACAGATGCAGATGGAATGAGCCACAGGCGCTCACCAAAGGAGCTGTTGATCTCCTATTCTGCTTGTTCTCTGCAGAAGATGAAATCAGGAAACTGATTCCCACACTTGCCAGAAATTGCAATCTGATCCCAACAGGCAGGACTGATGGCTTTGATTGCTGAACGCCCCGCTCAGTCCTCTGCTCTGGCTGCGCTGTGATTAATCACAGTGATGGGCCGTCATATCAGGGAACATTTTCCATCATTTAAGGAAAAAAATAAAATAAAATAAAATGTCCGATATGCTTTTTAGATCAAGGGTTTTTCTTTTTAATAAATTGTCTCAGAGTAGGGCAAAGTGGGTGGGAAAGGCTATGTGAACTGCCTCGAGTTTGCTCAAAGGTAGCGAGTGTTTTAAGGAAACCTCTTGGTCATGCACTTAGAATGCACAAGGTACAAGGATGTGCTTTACTTTGAGCATACGCCTGGGTGCCAACCTGAACTATAAGGCTTGGGAACATCATGGTATCTTTTCCAGACCTCAAAAGTGCCATAATACAACACATAAACTTCCAACTTTGCAAAGGATGAGGATAATCTCGGCCAGTCACAGGTCAAGAGATGTCTAAAGTTCCCTTTGTATAGACTCACCACTCACTTAACCATGCTGAACAAGAGAAGCGGGAGCTCATTTTCCTCTTTAGAAATATCAGACAATGAGTGAGATGAGTGGTAGTTATCTCCTTTGTTGCTTTTTTGTCCGCGTTTGGATCCTTTTGTCTCAATGGGTGCATTATCGTCTTCACCGTGTGTTTGTTGCACTGAAGCCTCATTCACAGAAGTCATGAATTTGAATGGGTAGCGCTAAATTGCGGCGCATTTTAAGGGCCCAGGAGAGCTTAAGGGTCCATTCTGCGAGGTGCTCCCTATGGGTGTAGCCAGAGCTTACAGTCTGAGCGCATAAATCGGGAACGAAGTTCAGTGAGATGCAACAACCCCATGAGAGGAAGCAGCAGCCTGGAGTCTCCCCAGTCGCCTTCCACTGGACATTGCTGTACCGACCTCTTGGATTGTTTAAGTACTGAGTAATATATACCAAAGAAGAGGCACGTTGCCTCTATCTCTATAGTCTTTCACCAGGAGGATCTGAAAAACAGACATCAAATTACAGACATGTAGCTGTATCCTGAAAGTATCTGTTTAATGCAGTAATATATAACTGCTTGGTTACTGACAATGGAATCCTCGTGCCACTACTCATCTCCACCTGCCTCAAAATACATTGAGATCAGTCCCTAGATCTATTTCTTGCTCTTGGTCTCAGGTGTAGCAATTAAAGAAATGTTCTGTATTGCTGAGAGCACCAGATGTGTGCGGTGGAGCATCCTATACTGACAAACATTTTGCTTTTAATAGTTCCTTTGGGTACACATGGGTGTCTGGTTTTATTTTTCTGTTTATACTTTATTTTTGTTTTATGGAGCTGGTTCCTTGATGGGGTTTTTCAGTTCCTTGCCTCAGAGGATAGTTTGGGGTAGCATGGATTATGGCACAGCAGCACTGCCTCCTGTTTCTGTTTCCAGTTTTTAAGATCATGATTAGATCTTCATTTGAATCCTCCCACAGGAAATAAGAGAAATGTGACCTGCTGACTGATTCTACAACCTACACTGTGGGTCGTGCTGAACCTTCCTGATGACTTCTCAGGGTCTCTCTTGTCTACCTCAGCCTGGAGCCAGCCTCAAACATACAACAAAGTCCATTCAGGAGCTAATATCAAGGGAGCAAGGATTTTCAGCTATGGTTGATGCAGACTTTACACCCACTCCCTGATGGGCACCTAGAATAAGGTGGGTGATTTTCTTTCCAAGACCTGTGTTTGCAATTGTTCTCCTCCAGTCTAACATTCAGGTGAATCTTCATTTGGGTCAAATGATGAAAGGATAGATGTGGGACAAGCTATATTCTAAGGATATAGAGAAATATGGTTTATTTTTCTCAGGGATATTTTGCTCTGTATCAAGAGTGCCAGGCTGGATTCTTGTGTTTTGCTGAGAGGAGTCAAAAGTTATGTTTATTCCCATAAGTAGAATAGAAGGTCTTTCTTGATGACTGCAAGTAATTTTCTTACTTCCTACAATGTCAAATGTGCCTTCCTTGGCTACAATATGAACCCTACTGAATGTTGTTCAATGTGGTGGATGCCATTTTCACTGACTCTTATTTTGAGAAAAAACAGATCTCCGTATATCTATTATTTACAAGGAGTGGCGGATGTATCATGACTCAGAATGATGACTACAGAGTTGTAATTTGGGAATTCCTTATCTTGCAAAAAAAAATCATGTGTGTATTTTCATTTATTTATTTATTTTTAAGCCAGGGTTCAGGTAAAACCATGATGAGCAAAAGATTAAAGCTCAGTCAGATAAAAAGAAATGCTATGCTATTTCAGCTCTCTCAGTTTTCAAAGGAGAGTGAAATATGCAGTAATTCACAGAGGCAACACAAATATTGAATAACCATTGCAGTGGATTGTATTAATGGATATACAAGATGGATAACAACAACTTCAATTTAGTCCTTTTCTGATGGTGGATTACAAGGATTAGCCTGTCTATCCTGTGCTATCTATCCAATATCTATTATTCAAACTTGCCTTCATTTTCTCCCTTTCCACGGAAACAGAATGGTTGTAATAAATAATTTCACTTATGTCATTTCATTTCTCTGAAGCTAGATCCTGATTGTACCCATCAAACTCCATTCATGTGAATATTCCCATTGATTAAGGTGAGGAACTTTGTCACATCCTTAAATCTTTTGGAGACTTGAAGACAGGTGGGTGAAATTTAATCCTTCACCCAACTCAAAAACCTGTAAACCTACTTGGCTTGACATTACATGATGCAATTTGGGCATAAATTTGGTATAAGGACTCATGAAGTGAAAATTGAAGGCAGGGTCCTTTTCTTTACAGAAAACTCCTATTACTAGTTGACTAGCTTTAGATCAGAGCTCCAAGATGCTGCAGATATCGCCCATTTCCCACTTCACTGCATGGCAAAAGTTGTGCATGGCTGGGCCACCAAAGCTCTTGTTCTGTATTACACTTGCCCAAGGATTGCTGCAGTTTCCATGTCCCTAACCCTGACACTTGGTGGCTCATGGCCTCTCTTGGTGAAAACCTTGCCTCATGGCATCTCCAATAGGTAGGGATGAGTGGAAGTGATGTTACTGGGAGGTTTCCTCCTTCCATCCCAATGGATCAGGAAAATGCAGTCTATTTCAGGGCCCAAATGCTTGAGTCTCCTATTTAATATCCTGTTGTGCTTTTGAGAAATGCTAAATCATACTTCTGTTTTGATTAGCTTTTTTCCACCTCCAGTGGCTTCTTAGATCATGTCCAATAAAAGAACTGTCCATGAGCTTGCATTAGAGGTACAGCTCTACAGGGAGCTGTATTACCTGGATGAAAATGTGCTAATTCAAAAATGCTTTTCCTACCCTTTAGTTGTCCTTCTTAGGAAAAATGCTCCACCTCAACACTCCAGCTAACTGATTACCCTCCCCCCCCCCCCCCCCCATCCCTTGCACACACGCTGTTCTGAGGCTGTGCTCTGAATTAATCTACTCTAAAGCCAACAGAGATTACTTATGTTTGGGCACCTCACAGGAAAGCAAGGACATGAAAAGCCTTAGGAAATGTTTGACAAACATCTCTGAGTGTTTTACTCACTGTGCGCATCTGTTGCTGCATGAATATTGCACATAACATGCCAAAGGGAGAGACAAGAGGTGATCAACAGGGAGGGCAGCTTTTGTGTCTGCACTGAACATTTTCTTTTTAAGGAAAGAGAGGAAATATGCTTCATTACCTGTAGGAGGTGTGCCTGCTTTTGCTAACAGATGTTCCTGCTTCATGAATGAATGCCTGACTGGTCAGATCCTTTCCTGATGCACGCCGGTATCTCTGGGGTAAGTGCAGCTACATCTACACAGAACACCTTAATAAGACTGGTTTCATCCCACCCATTTAGATTTGCCTTACAAACCTGTTTGCATAGCAGAATCAAAATGTCTCTGCCTCCTCCATTCCCTGATTTCAGCTGAAGAAGTCTCCTCATAAATCCCAGATGTGATAGCAGCAGTGTGACCCCTCACTTCATTACATCAACATGCAAAGCTCTGTATTGTGCTGAGGAGGAGCTTATCTGGTCAGAATGGATCCAGTCCAGGAACAAATAAAAGAATCTGGTTATTTCTTGGCAAATTCTGCATGATTTACTGCTTCTCAGTTTTCCTGCTGTCAGCTAGTTTTTCTCCTATTCACCTTCCCTCCCCATGCAGGAGGGCAAGTATCCAGATGGCATAGGTGTCTTGGGTAGTTCTACCACTTAGCCGATTTCTTAACAATGCTGCTGTCAGGAGATCCGACGTGAATATTGGTTCTGGTTGGGATGAGATGCACATACTGTCATTTAGCATTAGCTGTTTCAGCGCATGCCAGTTTGTTCCCAAATAGAGTATCTGCCCCATTGCATGACAGCTCTCCAGGCATCCCTGCCTGACGTCCTTAGTGTGGTTCAATGAGGAATCTTTGCACAGGGAGGTGATTTCCTGATGAGCAGATACTGTATATCTTTGTAGAACACTTGTATAACATTTTTCACTGTCAACAGGAAGGGATTAAAGCAAGGTGGTACATGAGGCTCTAGGCTGCTGTGCATTTATTCAATGCACAGTGAGAAGATGTAAGAGGCAGGGAAAACAAACCATGTTTTCCACTCTACTTTTTCAAGCTTTTTGTTGTGATTATTTTCCAGCAATTTTAAAAGTTAGTACAAGGCCAAGAAAGAACAGCTAGCTTGTTTAGTCTGATGCGGTATATATCACTAGTTTATTTCTTCCAGGACATTACTTTTTCCATGCATTTACTTAGTGGTTTGTATTTGACTAATGCACATCTTTCAGAAAGGCATTCAAGGTTGATTCAATGATTGCTGGAATTTCCTGTGTTTTCTAAAGCATTAATAATTACACTTGTGCCAAGCAAAGGAGGCTTCCTTTGTTCTGCTATGATTCTCCTATGCAAGCCTTGCAGTTGTGACGATTTCAGCAGATATAACTCTTCTAGCTACTCTCTCAGCTTTAAAATGATTCCTTTGGTCTTGTATCTTATCTTGCATCCTTCCAAAAACAGGACTGAGATATTTACTGATTACTTTTATCCATCCTTCACATTTGAGCTGTCATTTCCAGGAAGCCTGAGGCTTGTACAGAGTCTCAGTTGCAACACGGAGTATTTCTGTTGGGTTTCCCTCTGGAGCAGATGTGAATTAATCCATTCAAGTTTGTGTCCATCTGTCAGTTGCTCTGTGATGAGCTCTGCGGATTTTCACAGTGTGCATAATTTCATCTTCTAATTTTTAAATTAATAAGTTTCTTAAAAATTAAACTTGAAGGCGCAAATTCTGGAATGATGACAGCCTAAAATCAGTACAAATGCCTTTAAAAAAAAATAATCCTGTTTTCACATTAACGTACCTTACACAAAAACAGCAGTTGAGAGCACACATTCACTGCTGAATTTGTAAAGAATGTCAAATGACTAATCTGGAGAAATGACTAGCTAGACACCTGGAATAGGAGCTCTGTGAGTAATAAGCAGCTCTTGACAGCTGTAGCCTCTTGCAGGTGCAAAAGGAGCATCTTTTTATTTTATCCACTTTCCATTAGTTAAAATCTTCCTAGTCGTGAAAACAGCCGGGAGTTGAAACAAGAGAAAAATCAGTTTACCCACTCCTGTCTTATGAGTAAGAGGTGTGTGTAGGAGTCTGAGATCAACAAATTCTGATCTCAGAAAACATGGAAGCAAGGAAAAAATAGCCCAGGTCATTAATCGTCAATAATATTTCTAATGTTAGGTACATCAGCTGCCTTGGCATGCAATGAATGTTTTGGTAATATTTCCCAAAATATTCAGGACACAATTAAATGATTTTACTCTCGTGCATGTTTTTGTTTAGGAGCAGCATGACACAGAACACTTTCAGAAGGTAAGTGGATGACTAAAACTGTCACGGCCTGTTCTTTTTTCCATTGCAGATGTAAAAATCAGGACGAAATAAATACTGATGTATACAGTGATGTACACACAGTTACAAGGTGTTTTCTCAGTGAGCAAAAGCAATTAATCACAACATCAAAGCTACCTTTTTTTTTTGTAATTAAATATTTCCATTCATTGTTAGTGCTTGAGAATAACACTTTCTTATGAATATCCCTTAGAAGACAAATTCAACACAGACCAAGTTACCTGAATTGGGTTTTCTTGGTTCTGATTTAAGTGACAATTAACCGAATTGATTTAAACCACAGTGTTATAAATGGCTCTGTCTCGCTTTAAAGATAATTAAGGATGAACCTTGAAAACATGCTTCTTTCAGTGCTGTAACTCAATGAGTTTTCAGAATAACTCCAGTCTTAATAAATCACAGCAAGGTGTGGAATCCTTATTTAGTGCAACAGTCTCAAAATCTGAAGTTAAGGCCACTGAAGAATATATTAACATTTATAATTGCTAAGTTGATCAGTAACGCAAATAAAAAACGAGGATTTCAAAACAAATTAACCTTTGCAGCACGTCATGTGGAGACAGACAGACAGTGAAATCTCTGGAAAGGTTCCCCTTGTCCTTGCTGTGCTGTGATTTGTCACAGACCAGCATATCCTCCGTGCTGCTTTTCTGCTCCACGTCAGGCAGCCTCTGGAGTCTATCTGTCCAAAAAATAAACTCTGATAACAGAGAGAACAACATGGACAGTCTGAGAATGGCAAGTCACTGCATGGGCTGATGGTACTTTGTGTCTCTGCAGGCAAATTTGTATTTTGGGACTAAGATTAATATGTTTAGGCTAGGGCCAGATGGGTTTATAATTAGATGCACACGGGCTCTGACCTATTAACTGAAGCTCATACTTCCCTGTAACTATACCCCACATTTAACAAGATGCCACTCTAAAGCTATCAGTGGAAAAAGGCTCTTCCTTCCCCACTTGATCCTCTGCTTAAAATCTGCCAGTTCCATGCTTTGTTGAGAAACCTACAGTGCTCTGTCAGTTCTGAGTGCACCACATCATGCCCAAGCACTGAGAAAAATGGAGATGCTCTCAAATGAAAGTAAAAATTGCAGTCCCTCGTGGAGGGATGTGCATGGATGACTTCAGAGGGAAGAAAGGAGCAAACACTGCAAACAGTTTTGGCCTCTTCTCTTGTAGATATGTCGACTTCCAGAAAGGTTTTGACAAATGACACAACTGATGAAGACTTCAAACTCACCATGCAGTACGGTCCCAAGGAACAAAAGACAAGGTAACCGAGCTCTCTGCATAAGCATGTATGGTTTATTCTACTGCCCTGGTCTACAGGCTTCTGGAAAATTGTTGTTTTCACATCACTGGTGCTCTGCCCATGGCTTCAGTTCCTATAGACAGCCTATAGTACCTTCAGCATGCACTACTGATGAGGGAAGAGGAATGTGGAAGAAACATTACTTATTTTTCTTCATTTAATTTCACTCTGCAGTCCTTGAGAGACCCGAGCAGTTAGAAGCCAGTGTGACCCATTAGTTTGGCCCTGTGGAAAACATTAGGTTATGAACACACCTTGTGCAACAATAGAGCTCTTCTATTTCTTCTGTGGTTCAACAGACGTTGAGAGGAAATCAGTAATGTTATCTCATGATAACAGGACTCAGGGGGGTCCAAAGAGGGAACCAACAGTGGTATTAAACTAAGCAGATTGAAGGAACACAGAACTGTGGCATGTATTGGCATTGCAACTGACAGCGAGCGAATAGTATTTCAGGTGTGAGAAGTACAGACTGCCCTGCCCTTCCTTCTGGGGTTGTGAGGTGCTTGTGGTGTCTGTCAAAGGATCTCAAATAGTGGATGGCAGGTGAAGAAAAGCTGACGCAGCAGGTATTGATAAGGCTGCTGAACAGTCAGCCAAATGCTTGGAATATTTTCCATCAGTTTTGGCAGACAACCCTTGGTTGCAATCCCCACCCCATCACCACCACAGGTGAAAAAAAACAACCACCACCTGTGTTCAGTAGATGTTTTCAGCTACTGGTAATGGCGCTAGGAACAAGAGCCAGACAAGTAAACAAAGTGATTTCTCTTTCAGTACATGCAAAAAATTGAGCAACATCTGTAGACACTTAGTTAAACACGTCTTGCTTTGCATACCTCATTTTTCTCATCTAAATAAACTGCAGTTTGCTCAGTAAACTCTCCCTTCCTTCATCCTGTATTCCTCTCTGGGTTTCTTTTTTCCACAAAGGGGAATTAAGTAGTTCTTATAGTCTCTTTACAAAAATAAAACCTACTTGGCATGGTGAGCCTTTCTGATCTATCTTATTACTGATATTTATACAGATGTCCCAGTAAGAACAAATTTATTGCAATATTCATTGAGCTGAAATTGAGGCTGTTTGTAATGTGAATGGATGGCTATTTGTTGGACTTGTCACAGTATATATTTAACACATCTATAGCTGTCTAGCTGGGATTATGACATTAGGCAGTATTTATTGTATGCAATCCAGCAAATACTACAGGAGGAATAAATTTTAAGAAAAAGTGTTGCAACCAGCAGCATAATGAAGGTACAAAGAACGAGAAACTTGGTTTTAAACAGAGATTCCCAGCTGCGCAGAAGGAGGGGAATATTGAGGATGTGAGGAAGTCCAGGTGCAGATTTCAAGTTCTTTAAAGTGCCCCAGCACTCCGTTGAACAACAGCTGACCTTTCCCTCATGAACAGGACATTTTATTTAGAAAAGGAAATGAGAATCTTCTTTGATTTTTTTTTATTTTTATTATTATTATTATTTTCCACTGATTGAGTTAAAAGGTTCTGTGGGGACTATTTTCCATAGGAAGCAATTTCATCAGAATCAAGTATTTCGCAGTTAGTTTGACATTTTTACTATTCTGTGTTAAAGCGTTATTGAATATTGTGTTTCACTGCAATGGGTTCCAATAATCATTTATTTATTTTGTGTTCTGTGTTTTTTTTTACCATTTCATGTTTAGCTCTACTTTTCAGTGCGCTGCAATCATGACACTTTTTGCACCATCGGGATGAAATGTTTTATTCTAAACAACAGTGAGGTTCCCTTGATTGGCTTTTAATGGTTGCTTAAATCAGGAATATTGAACTTCCAACTAATCCATCTGGATGAGGCTTGCTTTTAACGAAGAAGAGACTGTAAGGGCAAAGATTTCTCAAAAAATAACAAATTTCCTTTTAAAAGAGTTTCCTGTAATCTTCAGAAAATGCAGATTCCTTAGTAAAAGCAGTCCCCAGTTTCCAGATACAGGGACAGACCATCTTGAAATATTCCACTGAAAAAGCCCATAGTGTTATTTCTGTTGAACAGATAAAGCCATTTGAGTGGGAGGACGTGGAGGAGAGAGGAAATGAGGCCACTGGTGGACCTTGCAGGTGTGAGGGACTCCTTGTTTGCAGGGCCAAAGCCCTCCATTTCTCATGGAGCTGCAGGAGGGATGGAGTGAGCGTGGGGTGAATGGAGTTGTCCTCCTTTTTCTCATGCCTCCTGTTTGCCTTTTCTCATGGCAGAAGGGTGCGTTTGCAGGCTGTGTCGCTGCTGTGCGGAAGTGGTGGGCCCTGTCCAAGCATTTCCCATTCCCAGATGGATTCAAGTTGTTCAGCCCCAGTCCCATGAGACCACGTTCCCTGCAGACACACAGTTATGCACTGTGGGATGTGATTTTCAGGAGTGACTGTGGCTGCTGGGGACTGATAAATGCATAATTATCCTTTGCTTAATTCAGAGGAAAAAGAGGGTTGAAATACTTCAGTTTTTAGATCTCAGAGCCTGGAATGGCTGAGGATGAGATGTGAGAGGGCAGTGAGTAACACTCCCTGTCCAAATCCCCCTCATGGACTGCTAAGGGCTTTAATAACAGTTTTTGAAACAGAAAGCAGCCACCAGCTGAACACAAGCTGTCAGCAGTGGGGAATTACAGCATGTAATTCCAGGAGACCATAAGTTTTCTTAAATTTGTTAGAAGCTTGCAGAGAGTTAAGGACAATAGAACTGAAAATAATTATATAGGAATTAAGGAGTTCAAGCAGAATGACTTATTCTGCTCACACAAAACTTCAGGGGAGATGAATTAGAATGGATTATTAGCAGATTCCACTTTCTCAACTCACTTCACAAGGAAGGAAAAGCAGAATAACGTAATGGAGCTGAAGATCCATGTTTCCATAATAGCTGTGTCTGCTCTATCCTACCTGTGAAAATAATTCTCTGCTGGTGGTGATGCTGTTGAATATTTTTTATTTCTTAGCTATCCTATTTTTCCCTTATAAGCAGCTCTTTTGGGAATGAATATTAACCTTTCTTAGCTAAACCTTACTTTGACTGCATTACACCTGGGCAACAGCTCTTACTGAGAGCAAAGAGAAGCATATGGAAATGATAAGAATACGTGCACGATAATCCATTTTTACTTAAGCTCATACATTCTAATTGTCCTCTTGAGGCTTGATCCGGAGTGCAGTTAAACCCAAAGGGGGCTCCCTGGGTTGTGGGTCAGGTTTTTGGGTCACCCGTGCAAGGCAAGGAGTGAATAATAAGCAGCAAACCACTTGGTGCCATCTCCTCAGGCCTGATCTTGGTGACAGCAGCAAGAATTTGGCTACCAGTTTCACTCAGGGTTCATAGGGAGAAGTGGCATTTGGGGATGCTGACCCATCTTTTTGTGTGATCGTGCTCTCCTACTAAGTTTTACCCTACCTTGCTAGATGTAAATGTTTATGGGGGGTGGATGCCTTCTGTTGTCTTTTTTAGATACAAGTACAATACAAGACCAAGGTGAGTCTGGACATCACTAAAATAATCATCAGAATGGTTTGGGAGTTAATGGGAGCCTTTGGGCGAGCCCTACACACTCCTGATTCTGGAGTGGCAGGAACAGGTCTCTGGTGAGCCTCTGGATTGTGGCGCTTCCTATCACCATATGTCTCCTCCTGGTATTGTAGTTCTCTTTGTGCCTTGAGCTCTATCAGTGTTACAAGGATCTGAAAATGGATGTGCAATGACCAAGTGTAAGTCCATGGCAGAAAGAGAAATGTTCAAGCCTGGAAACACAGGAGTTAATAAAAAACTCATTTTTCTTGCCTACTTTCAAAAGAACATACCTTATTATATTAATTCCCTTGTCATTAATCTAATAAAACTCTACTTTGTTCATAATTTACTATACTATTCAATAAGCATTGTAATATTTGTGCAGGGCAAGTATATAAATCATTGTTGCCCTTCTCTACTTTTTTACTTATCCGGTTCTTTCAAGGTCACTAATCTACCTTATAGCTCTCATCTGGTTTAAATATTCTGCTATTACCTTTTACACCTCGCTCCCTGGTCCATGCCTATTTAGATATCTGCAGCTGCATCTTCTCAAATAACTATTGATCCATGTCTCCTTGCTAAAGGTTACTAACTTCATCAGCATTAATGATATAAATTACATCTGTTAAGGCTCACTTGCATCTTTTTACCGATCAGAAGGCAATGGCTGTTTTCTGATTCTGACCATCTTTTCCAACTGGGTTAGCTGAAACACAGGGAAAAAATATCCTCAGGATAATATCTTTATTTTGACACATGCAGATGTCCAGGCTGCCAGTCATGCAGAGAGTTTAATCAATCCCTACTGATCTCCAAGAATCTGAAATGTAGCTGGATAAGGACCCAGTCCAGCAAAGTACTTAAGGATATCCTCAAGTAAACATATGATCAGCCCCATTTTTAGTAGGATTTGGCAGGAAGTGCCTTTTGGAGTGTAGCATCTCGGAAGACGCTGCTTCTTGGAAGGGCTGTGTAAGACCAAGCTTCAACAGCAGCAAATGCAACCTGAGTCCAAATTTTCTGGTTGTCTTGCACTCAGCAAAGCAACTCTGCTCAACAGTATTGCTTGCAGTGATGTCTCCATGCCTCAGGGGAGGCTGGTGAAGTGTGACTTCTTCATAGGTGCACATTTGTGACTGCACACCTCTTATTATGC
The DNA here is from genome assembly GCF_039878825.1 of Excalfactoria chinensis. Taxonomy (NCBI): domain Eukaryota; kingdom Metazoa; phylum Chordata; class Aves; order Galliformes; family Phasianidae; genus Excalfactoria; species Excalfactoria chinensis. The sequence continues at coordinate 6,268,316 of NC_092836.1, forward strand.
TTGAGTTTCTTTTGCTGACTATCAAAGTGACAACAAAATGATCTAGGAGCGGGCAGAGGAATCTTCTAAGTTCTTCAGGACCCAGCAGCTGTGTTTGCTGTGTGACATCTGGAGACTTCATCAGAGCTTCTGGCTTTGGAGTGCCTTGAACCACGTGCATCAGTGCTATCCTATGCTGAAAAACACAAAGAGAATCAGGAGACAATGAAGGGAAGGAAGCCCATTGCCTGCCATGGTAGGTCATTCACTCCTCCCTCCATCACAGACATCTTCTTGGCTGTGTTGTGGCTAACAAAGAACAAGGCTGGGACTGTTATTACCACAGCATGGAAGAAAACAGGGCTTGAAGATACCCAAGCAGGTAATCTCGTCTGACCCTATGCAAATAGTTCTTGACACTTGTTTATTTGACATGTTTCCCTAACCCTGCCAGCAGCGGTGAGACCCCCAGCCTCCCAGGTGATTTCCAACGGTCTTTGCAACAAGGAAGATTTTCATAGATATACATATATATACTTTTTAAGACTCCCTTGCTGCATTTAAGCCCATTACTTTTTGTGTCTTCCCTATGGATGGCAATTTGTTGCCTACCTCTTTGGAGAAGACTTTTACATAACTGAGGACTGTTATCACAACTCCTCTCTGCCTCCCTTGCTCTAGACTAAATAGCCCAGATAGGAGGATGAAAGCTGGAATGGGGTGTCAGGGAGAAGGGGCTAGAGGAGGAAATCACAGAGGGATTAGTCCTGCTTCCTGCTTGTGCAGAAATGGATATTTCCTTCCAAACAGTGGGGGTGTGGAAGGGGAGAGGTTTTTCCATGCTGGTGATTCACCGCTGCAGCTCCATATCTAATTGGGGAAATGCTGCTTCACAGCCTAGAGATGAGGGGTTTGGGCTGATCGTTGCTGAACTGTGATGCTCCTGCCCAGCCTGTGTGCTTGGGAAAAAAATTTATAGCAATGAGGATCAAATTCAACTCACAGGTCAGCCCCACTGGGGTGTGTTTGGTTGCGCTTCTGTGTTTTTAGTTATGGTCATTTAGTATGACCCCATATACCCATCAGCCTGTAGCAGCATCCCAGCAGCATCCACTACGAGCCCTGCCATGGAGTCAGAGTCCTTCTGCCCTAATGCCAGAAGGATTTCAGGTGGAGTGATGCTGCAGCTCCACGCCCTACACATGGGATGGAGAGCCGCCCGCCACCCACACTGCGACATGTGTTCCACAACCTGATGGCTGTTCATAAAACCAGCACGTGGAACAGGAAAATGCCGTCTGATCCAAAACGCCCTGGGGTGTATTATGTCAATGTCATATCCATTAGGAAAGTACAGCGAGCGCGCCGAATGGCTTCTTATGCTCAGAGCCCGTTTCTATTATTCACATCTGCTGTCAGAGCTGCAGCACGTACACAGCCCCAGCTTTGTGGCTGTCCAAACCTGCAGGAAACAAAAATAGCTCCCAGCCTGGAGAGTTCTGAAAGCACAAGGTGGGGGATAATGTAGGAAAAAAAATGTGGCTCTTTACTGCTTTACTCTCCCAAACGGCTTTCAGTGCCACCTGTAGCTCAAAGTGTTCCAAAAGCAGCACTTAAGGTAGAGCTGTTTTCCCTATGCTACACAGGATGACAAGTTTATTTACATTAGGAAAGGGCTGCCCTTGAAGAAAAACAAGAATTAGAGGCTGTTTTGGATAGCAGAGTTGTTCTTTGCTTTGCCAGCGTGCAGCAGCCCAGCTCCAGCTTCCCCTGTTTCTCATTGCTGCAGATGTTAAGACTCTCCAGTTCAATTTCACAAGAAAAAAAGCTTGATAAATTACAATCCAAATGAATTTTCTTTAGCTCTCCTTCCTCCCTAGAGTGATTTTGGAGGTGACATTTGTATTTCTGAATTAAAACCACATTTGCTCAAGGCCTGGAAGGGAGGAGGCAGGGGCAGAAGGGAGAGAAACCCTTTTGTTCTCTTCCTGGTGGTTCCCCCTCACCTGTTAGGGCCAAGCTCCAAAGTAATTCCTAACAGCTGAGGTTAGCCAGGGACATCTAATCCCGGAAAGCTGGCTCTGAATTCCTGCACCAGCACATAGTGCTCGTGTTTCAGCAGCAGCCATTTACATGTAATTCCCCCAAACCTCTGGAGAAGTGTGAGTATGTACAGGTAGGTACTTATTTAATGGAAAAGAAAATTCATATATATATATATATTTTATATATATATATATATATATATCACAAATGAGAGCTTATGTGGCATCAATATCAGTAACAGCGTGTAAATTTTTAAAGGTAAAAAGGCTCAGGAAATGCATTGAGGACATACCAGGGTCTTTTCTGCATACCCTAAACAGCCATGTCTGCAGGACACATAAGAATTGTGATTCTCAGCCAAAGGAAGGGTGAGGATTCTTTCCCTGATTACCCCTAATGCAAAAAAGATCTCACTTGGGTTGTGCAAGTGGGGCTTCAAGTGTCTTATGGTTTGCTGCAATGACCTGTTTGCTTACAGAGTGGATGCACAGAGCAGCCCAGTGCCCCAGTGGAGAGAAACCTCATGGGATTTGGTGCATCGAGGTGGGATAATGCAATGCCCAGAAGCTCACTCCTAGGGAAATGTCATCCTAGGTATGAATGGGAACAAATTGAAAGTGTTGTGTTAAATGGTATTTTTAATTATTCCAAAGAGATTTGAGGGTGTGTTACCATGCAACACTCCCCATCAGTTCTGCTGTGCCTTCCCCAGTGAGCAAAATTCCAGCAGCCCCAGTTTGGTTTTGCTTGCTTTAAAAGCATAAGCTTTTTATTAAGAAGAAAGCCTCATTTTTGCTGCTTAGCTACTTGAACGTGAATAATGAAAATATTATTTGTTCAGGACAAAGAAAGGCTTGTTTTTAAATTATCTCATCTTACTGGTTGGTTATAATGGAGCTGCTTGCATGTGTGTGTTAGCAGCATCTGGTCCCTCTGCTCCTAGCGGGGCTTCACCACACTTGTGCAAGCAAACTCAAGGAGAAAACAAGAGCTGAAGGTGCAGGTGTTCAGGGCTGTCTGTCCCGTGGAGTCAGCATCGCTTCCATCAGGCTGTAACCCAGGTGGCTGAAAAGAATCAGCTCCCAAAATATTAAAAGTTTCTCAACAGATGGACTATTAGATAGCATTGGTAGTTAAGAAAATGGTCTGAAAGGTCCCTGTTTCCCTCACTGCGCCCCCCCCATTGACAGGTTTTATCAGCTCCTTTTGTGAACATCCTTCACTCCTCCCATGTTCCTGCTGTATTTTCTAAATCCAATAGGTTAGCTTAATTTGGTTAAATTCAGCAGTTGTTATCCATTTGTACTTACTTTGAAGCTAGCTAGGAGACATGCCAGAATCTGCTCTGATTTTCACACCGTCTCAGCTGACAATTAAAACCAGTAAGTTAACCTGAAGATACAGTGTCTCCTTACAGACCTGTATCGTTCATATCTCCTTTTCTTGACCACCAAAATCCATTTCTCTCTGCCTTGTCTCTCTTATGAAGCCAAGGCTGGTGAGACAGCAGCAGGGTCACTCTGGATCCCTCCACTTCTGGAGGACAAAATATCTATCTCCCTGGCTGAGGCTTTGTAAAATACTGTTCCCAATCAAACTGTTTCCCAGTAGCAACCTCATCCCCTGCTCCCAGCTCAGGGCAATGCAAAGCGGTTGCTCCATCACTTAGCTCTGAATCCCACTTTATCAGATCGATTCTTCCCTTTTCACAGCTCATCTGTCAGGATTCTCCCTCTGGAAAAGAAGATCAGAGCAAATAGGGAATGAGAAGAATAAAAGCTGTCCCAAACCTTTGACCTAAACTTAAGGTAAAGCCAAATGAAACCCTGGAGATTTGTAAACGGTGGAACTTTTCAACTTCCTACCTTCCCCTCCTTTATCTTTCACTTCTTTATGCTTCTACATTCACTACTTCTAATTGAAAACCTAATGTAAAGCCCTGGTACCCTAATGAAAAGACCGTCAGAGATTTTAGTGGCTTTTCATTCAGCTTCCCAGAGAAAGGAAATGATTTCTTTAATGGAAAATGTTTTTAAGCTTAAGAGAAAAACAAAACCAGAGGAGAAATGAAAAACCAGAAGTCAAATGCAATTTTCTGTCTAGTAGCCAAGTGCTCTCGGTCTGAACCATGCCTGTAAGATTGTACAGATATTAGGTGGTGAGGTTAGTAGAGTTCTTATCTGAGCTATAATCATGGATAAGGGAATTGAGGGAGGATCATGCAAGAAGCTCAAGCAGAAATGAAGACACAGCTATTAGGGGTAATTGTTCTGTTGTCATTTGATGGTGTGGCTGTAGTGACAGTTCCTCTGGATTTGTGTTTCTGGTTGAGAGTTTGGTCTCCTGTAAAGCATTAACCTGCTGGGAGCTCCTATTTGCACGTTCAAATTGTGTGCTTTGTGTGCACAGACTGGTATGGCTGCATATTTTACTTGCAAATACATGCACAGCTTATCTAGAGAGTTATTTCCCAATATTTGTGTAACAGACACAGTTTTGATTTTCACAGTCACTGGGTAGAGAGACACAAACAGCGTGTGCTCCAGAGACACTTCCTCTGTCCTAATGGAAAATAAAGATGTGGAAAGTGGTCCTAGGAAGATTCTGCCCATAAGCAGCTACTGCTTGTTCATAATGAGTCTATGAACGAGCATTATTTTGTTATTATGATTCATCATAGAATGGCTTGAGTTGTAAGGGACCCTAAGGATCACCAGATTACAACCCCCCTCCCCCACAGTCAGGGCCACCAACCTGCAGATCTGCTACTAGACCAGGCTGCCCAGAGCCCCATCCAGCCTAGTCTTGAGCACCTCCAGGGATGGGAGCATCCACAGAGTCTCTGGGCAGCCTGTTCCAGTACATTTCTCGTTTATATTTTTATTGAACTATATTTTTATATTGTATTTTTATTTCTATATACATATGCTTATATTTGTGTATTTCTGTTTATATACAAATTTTACAGGTTTTTTTTAATTATTATTATTATTATTCTCTTTTTCATCATTTCCTGTTGTCTTTTTCAACCTTGTGCCCACTTTATTTTCTGTTTCAGATCTCCAGAGTTCGTTCCAGTGTCATACCTGGAGGGTATATTTAAACACCCAGCAATAGTGACAGCAGAGACTCATTGGGGTACCTAGTGGTGCTACTGGAAGGTTTGCTGCCTTCGTAGCACCGGTTGGCTTCATCACTGGAGGCTTGGTTAGCTCCAGCAGTGTGCTAAACACTGGTCAGCTCCAAAAAGGAAACACAGACCTTGACCCAAAGTTGTTTGAGGTCTGCAGTCTATCTAGTGCAAAGCAGTAGGGGTGGGAGGAATCCTAATGACAGAGTTCAGGGACAGAAGAAATGATCCTGTTTATTTACTACTTCCGTCTGAAATTAGAAGTGGAAGAATCTAAGTTGCTGACCCGATGACAATCAGTTTTGATTGTCAGAACTGTTAGAAATCTTGTATTTTTCTCCCTGCTCATCTTGGATCCACTTTTTCATTGGCTGCAGTGGCTCAGCTTGTTTTTTGGGCTGGTTTTGTGTTTTGTTTTTTTTTTTCTTTTTTCTTTTTTTGTAAATGTTTGATCTATTTGTTTCTAGAAATCTTACAGGGCGTGAATTACTGGAAATGAAGCAAAATGTACCAGACACAAAGTCAGTGCATTCTATGCTTCTCGTATTCTCTGAAGACTCATTTGTCCCTTTCCTCCTTTTAGATGTTTCCTCTTTTCTTTCTGGCCTGGTCTTACTGTTTGCTTCGTCGGCCATTTGTTATATGTCATTTGGCGAAACATCAGCAAAGTCTTTCTGACAGTGAGCTGGGAAAAGAACAACAGCAGCTGGTGAAGGTTGTCCATAGAGAATCATAGAAAGACTTGGGTTGGAAAGGTTGGAAAGCCCACCCAGCTCCAACCCCATGCCATGGGCTGGCTGCCCCCACCAGCTCAGGCTGCCCAAGTGCCCCCATGGCCTTGAGCACCCACAGGGATGGGCACCCACAGCTCTGGGCAGCCATGCCACTGCCTCACCACCCTCTGAGTATAGAACTTCTTCCTAACATCTAACCTAAATTTCCCTTCCTGAAGTTTAAAGCCATTCCCCCTTGTTTTATCCCCCTTATCCATTTGGGCTTTTGTTTCATTTTTTATACTGGGTTTTATTTAAGGTATCATTTCTCCCTGGAAATCTTGCCTCACTGCTGTGCTGGATGCAGCTTATTTCCACTTGTCCAGCTCTATGGTCTCCTTGTTTTAAGACAGAGATGCCATTCCAGCTATAGGCTTCCCCGACAGTCATCTCTCCCAAGACCACAGCTTCCTAAGCACAGCTGAAATGGGCTTTGACCCAATCTGCTCTCAGTAAACTTTCAGCTTCTCTGAAGGTTCAACTTGGCTCTGGGATTGCCCTGACATTCAGCTGCTCTGGGGTTATTGAGTTGCTCTGTAGCTCGATGTTTATAGCTGGGCTGCACAAGCTTGTCCCAGCTTCAGAGCAGAATCAAGCCAAGGCAGCTCCAGCTGCAGCGTGCAGCCTGCCAGACAGGCAGCTCTCCGACAAGCCTGTTACTACAAGTTCACCCCAACCAGCAGCTCTGGCAATCTCAAAAATTTGCATGAAGTTCATGTTAGTTCAACGTTAGCTCACTTTGCCAGCAATTCAGCAGCTCTTTCATGCTCGAAAAATTTGAGCACACCTACCAAGCAAACTCTCTGGGAATGTCTTGAAGGTGGGCAAGCATTTATTTTTCACAAATACCGCGGCACAAGTGAGTTTGATTGAAGATTTTAAGTCCTACTGTGTATTTGCCTGCTCTGCGTGATGTAACAGCATCTAGATTAACTTCCAAAAACTGTATAGGTCAGAGAAAATGTAGGTTTATATAAGAATATTCTTTTCCACTCAGTGGTTCAGTGAGAACTTATGCCAACTGCATTAGAACAAATATTTATAAAGACTCTTTTAAAATAGTTTCTGATGCTTTGGCTGTACGTAATAAAACGCAGCCTGTTGAAAAGTACTTTTTTTCCACTGAAGCACTCTGTGTTATAGCTTCTGTAATATCGTTAACTGTTACTGAGGTCTTGCAGAGCTGAGGATGTTTGTGCTATACAGATTTAGTGTATTTGTTCCGTGAGTATAACAGTATTTGCTCAGCAAACAAAGAAAGAGAAAACAACGCTGGTCAAATTTTGGAGATTTTGCTGGGGAAAAAAAGAATATTCTGATGTGATTTATCTTTTAGTCCAGAAATCCATAAGGGTAGATAGAAACAGGACAAGGGGGAATGGTTTGAAACTAAGACAGGAGGAAGTTTTTCATGCAGAGGGTGGTGACACACCGGAACAGGCTGCCCAAGGGGGTTGTGGGTGCCCCATCCCTGGAGGCAATCAAGGCCGGGCTGGATGTGGCTCTGGGCAGTGTTGTCTGGTGGTTGGACCCTTCACACAGCAGGAGGGTTGAAACTGGATGATTTTTGACATCGTTTTCAACCCAGGCCATTCTACAGTTTTATAAATACTGCTTACAGCTCACCAGAAATTTATGCAGAGGAAAAGGTATATCTGTATCCAGTGACTTGTACTGATCCCTGTTCACACAGTGCTATGAGGTATTACCCCAGCTATTGGAGCAACCCCACTTCCATCCTACTGGAAAGGGTGTCACAAGGAGGAAGCAGAACTGCTCCCGGCACAGTGCAGAACAGATGGTGGCTGTGCAGGGCTGACCATGGGAAGGATCTGTGGGAAGGAGCAGCCGTGGGACATACAGAGCAAGGAATGGGAGGTATGTCCGCAGTGGGAGGCAGCACTCACGGTGTTCCCAGCTCTCACCATTGAGCATTGTTTGGAACAAGTGTTGATGCTGTATATGAATGTAAAGCTTAATTTGTGGTTTTTACACCCACCACATTTCTTGGAATTGACATTTTCTGGGACTTTGGGGCTTTTTATCTCTAGGCTATTGTTTTGTTTGCTTTTTCTTTTCTTGGCCATTTTACCAAAGGAGAATATCCCCATTTTTTTTCATCTTCATAACAAAATAGCACACAACCAAATTATTCCATGCTTTATTCTGCTTGAAGATGTACAAACCTGATGGGCAGTGGAACACTTGTTTGACGTAACGTGGTATAGCTGCACTGTGAATCATTCAGGTGGATGCTGAGAAATCCCAGGAATTGCCTACGGGAATGTGGCACTGAGAAAATGAGAAGGCCCTCTTTGCCCCCAGTCACATTTGTGCCCGAAGTGAGGACAAAGTAGATTGTTTATCCAAAATGCCTCCAACTGGCTGTGGCTGAAAGGTACAAATGTTGTTCTTGTTCTTGGTCGTGTCCAAAATGGGCCAGGTGTTTTCCAAATAGAAGAGTCACAACTGAAGATGTGGGAGAGGGAGGGAAGGGATTCAAGACAGCATGTATTTAGTGGGAGCACAGTCTTGTTCACAGAAAACTTCAGCCCTTTCTGATAACTTTATACACTAAAAGAAGCATTTTTCTTTCAGAGTACCGAAAACCTTCCTGCTCCTCCTGCAAAAGAAACAGAATATACTGCATTAAGGTTTGTACAAGGCTTTCACCTGAGGCATGTAATAATAACCTCAGAAAATTGGATTGTTATTCTGAGGATGGAAGAAATATGGGGCAGGCACTCTTTTGCTGGGAATTTCCAGCCAAATGGGATAATGGCATCTGAATTCATTGACAAGCAGGTTGCAAAGCAAGGTGTTGGGAAGAGATGGGGTGACCCCTGAGCTAGCACAATCCTTTCCTCCAAGTGTTCTCTTCTTCCCTTACCAGTAAGAGTAGAGGATTTTGGCACATGAAGCAGCAGGATCAGACAGAGTCAGTTAGAAGAAACAGCCAGGTCGATGTTGATAGACATGGTTAATAGATATCTTCCATTGGTTGAAAGTTTCTGGTCTAGTTTCAAGGGCACTTAAATTTTCAAATTTCTTTTCCATTGAACATGTACATGCAAAGCTGAGCAGGAAAGAAAAAGGCTGGCACAAGGAGATTTGCCTAGCTGCCCAATTTCCATAGTATACTGTAATTGCAGCAGTGTACGTTTGGAACTGACAGCAGTTTTCAGCAGTTTGGTACTTGAGAAATATTAAACCTACATCAACTATTTGTGTAGACTGTCACCTTCTTCAGCAGGTTAGTTGTGCCAATATTATCCAACTTGAATATGAAGCAGATTAAGTGGCTCATCTAAGGTCAAGCAACATCACCAAGACAAAATCTGGTTTATCCTAGGGAATTATTGTGTCCCAGTGACCAAGGACTATGGGATTGTGTGCAGTATTTCAGAGGAACTAAGGTGCATGTCCCTATGGTAAGTTAGAAATGAAACTAGCTTGGGAAGTTACTTACTCACCAGGGCAGTACGCTGAGATGGCACAGTACTGCAAAAGGCAGCAGATTCTTGTGCTTATGGATGGCAATGGATAGGTGATGAAAAACATCCCCAGGTTACTGACTGTGGAAGTTCCATGGTCCTTACTTCTTCAAAGGAGATCTAGAACATCATCTGGTGATCAAAATGAGTCTAAATTTGTGATGAGCTGTTTTGTGACTTTGGCTTCTTTCAGAAAGAATTATATATTATTCAGGTTTATCCTGAAGTCTGGGGGAAAAAAAATGGCTAAAGTTTCAAGTCCTTTATCCAGAAGTTAACCCTTTCTCTCCTGTTGTCATCTGCAGCAAGCCGCTGTCCCATTACCTGAAGGAGATTAATACCAATGGGACTATTTCCCATATACAAGGAGAGGCCACAAGGTGAGAGGAGCAAAAGAAGTTGCATGTCCACAGAACTTGCAGGAGACTCAAGGTAAAAGCACCTCTGAACTTGAATACTGAATGCATGGTAATTTTAGGGAAGTAATTATCCCCTAGACAGCTGAGTAAATTCCAGGGTGTGTGGGGGGGGAAAGATGTTTACATTGAGGAATTGGCTAATAACAGAGCTAATGTGTTTATACGTGGGGGAAAAAGAGAAGCCAGGCCTTGTTTCCTGGGCTGTCTTCTCTTATTTTGTGTTGTGATTTCCATTGAAGGAAGCAACCTCTGCAGAACAGATCTAATTGTTAACTAATTATGGTTCAGCAGAAACGAGCTGGGTCCCAGATTTTATTTGGCTTGGATGTTTAAAGGCAAATAATAAGTTACATAATAAAACAACAGAATCATTAAACATTGATTTACATGTTTATTTTGCTATAAGAAATGAAATTTTTATTGGAGCTGAATTAAACAGAGGTTTATGTGCTTGTATTCCCCATAGCCCTTTATACTCTAGTAATATAGCAATATTCATAAATCATACCAGAGTTTTCAAATTTCCTTAGGAGTGACCTAGGCAAGAAACCCTTAGCAACTTGCTGAGAGACTTTAAATTAAATTCAGCTGTAATATCATCATGACTAATTTATGGCTCGTTTGGTTGCTGCAAAGATGCGTTTAAAGCAACCGAAGTACATGGTGAGGATAAGATAAAACATTGGTTTAGTATCATGCAGTTACTCCACTGGAAAGATTTATTCGCTTTTTCATTACCTTATTGAACATGGCAAAGGAAACAGTTCCTTGAGAAGGAATAAACCTGATTACTATAACGAAACATGTCGATGGTAGACCTTCAACCAAGTAAAGGGGGGGAAGTACAATTTGTACAATTATTGATGGACTCCATTCCCTTTGCTGTTAGATGAGGTTGTGCATGTGTGAACATGTATGCAGCAGCACACACATGCATGTACAGCCTGTGCGTGTCTGAACACACAGGTTTTCATGCATGCAAAGCGTCTCCACTTTAGCATAAGTTTTACTGTAAAGTATCATTAAGATTGAGACAGGCAGACATCACCTGGCACAATCTGAGCTATGTTTCTGAAATGCTCTGAATCCCCAAAGCCCTCCTCTGTTCCACTGCAGCTTTAGAACTTCCTGCAAGTCTGGTTACACCAAATGGAGATTGATGAGAAAACACATTTTGAAATTATTAAAGGTAATTTTATTTATTTATTTTTTTAATTTATCTTGCCTTTAATTTCTTTTACCACAGAATGAAAAGGGTGAAAAATGATGTATTTCCCCAGTAATTAATTATGTGGCTGACTTCTCACATTTTATGCAGGCAGAAAACTCCCTCTGAACTCAGTGTGTGTTGGGACCCACCCCATAGCATCTCGCTTTACATCACTGCAGTGCCATCATCAATGATTTTCACTCTGTCCATGCTGGTTAACACCAGCAAATCATTCCAGGCAGGAGGTAAGCTAAAATATGTATTGGTCTATGTCTTTTTCAGCTCCTTCTTCAGGAAAGTGCATTCCTCTGGTGTTGGACATTCTAGGACATCAAGCTCCAGGAGGTGAATTGTTAATTACCCTGGTGATGGGTGCTATTTGGAGGCATAATACTGCTGTAATGAGAATGTACCATGGTTCCCTTAAAGTATGGTGGAATGGCCTGGGTTGGAAGGAATCTCAAGGATCATGAATCTCCAACCCCCCTGCCACAGGCAGAGCCACCATCTCCCCATTTAATACTAGACCAGGCTGTCCAGGACCCCATACAACCTGGCCTTGAAGTAAGACATTGGCTATTGCTGGTAGTTACTGCCTTGCAAAGTGTTAACGTTCAGTTACAGTGCAGTCATGTTGGAAAATTATAGATGCCTACAGGATGTTACTTAGCAACACTTGGTGTCATTGAGTTAGTCATGAAGAAATGGAGTAAAAGAAATACAGAAGATATTGAAATCATAAAATAAACTGTGGTACAGCTTGTGAAAGCTGTTCTGCAAATAAAGCTGTCTGTTTCTCTTTTTGGCATAGTGAGCATGGTAGAAGAACTTGAGATCTGATCTGAAGCAGCACATTTAAAATACCTAACTAACAGAACAGGAATGTTGTTTCCTTTTGTCCTTGTTTCCTGGGAAAAGTATCAGAAGTGCTGAGCTTTTGAAGATCTTCTCCCTGTCATTTCAAACCCATCCTGAAGCACTGACTGGTCAATTAAAATAATCTCTCCTTTGGAAAGCATTGACTGGAGCTGAGAATGAAAGCTCCAATCTACTGTATCTATTTTACCCATTCATGAATTTACATAACTCTCTCCACCGTGAATCAGGTGTCTTTAGGCATATCTCAAAAGAAGGAGAAGATCACAAAAATAGACATTTCTTTTAGAGATTAATCTTCCATACGTTGCAGAGCTCTCTCAGACACTTATCTTCGCTTATCTGCACCTGTTTACATTGGAAAACCCACAGAAATCCATCTCCTGTGAGATTTCCAAGGTTTCTTGATTTCATTTGGGTCAGAGCTGCCACAAGAGATGCATTTCTCAGAGCCCTTCTGAGCTGCTGCCAGGAACAGGGAGTGCTGGGCTGTGCCACTTCAACAACAACAGAGAGAGTTTTCTTTGAAAAGTCACCAAATTTTATAAGCTTTAAAAAACAAACAAACAAACAAAAAAGCAACTTTAGCCTCGTTCAGTCTCAGATCTGATTAAAAGAGCTGCCCTGATTTATTGGTGTCAAACAAAGTATGTTTGGGTAGAATGCGATTTTGTAATGGAAAAAGCGTCAGTGGAAGCACCGCCTCTCAGCGCTGCTTGGGTTGGATGAGTGCTAAGCCTTAAATTATGACTGTACTGCTGAAGAAAAGGAGGACTGCTGGAAATGCTGCAGCTAAGAGGCCCATCTCTCACTCTTCCAAATAAAGGTATCTGTGGAATCAGCCTCAGCAGTACCACCAGATCTGTTGGCTAAGTACTAGGCAGTATCTGCCCACTCTGTGCTTCACCTGCCCTGCAGAGCAGGTGGGAAAGGGTTTATTGTTCCTCTTCTACCAGAAATGTTGAGCTGTAAATGCAGAGCAAAGTTCTGGGGAATGATTCGCAGGATAAATTTTCCGTATACATGAATTTAGTTTAATAGTCTCTTGTTGCTTCCTGATGTCCTTCCATCTTTGTATTGTCATCATTTTTAATGGTTAAGCCCTTTTATTTTGCCTAACTTCTTGTTCTTCCACATTCCCTCAGCCAGGAACCTTCTCCCAGTGCATTGCCACCAAGATGAATCTGCAGGGTCCGCCCAGAGACACCTGGACAATCAAGTGCCAGAAACCAGTGGTGCAGGGGAGCCAGCACCTCTGTTAATAAATCAGTTCCTACCTGCAAGTACTTGTCCCACCAAGCCAAAAAAACCCATCAAACTACTCATGCACTCACACCACAGAAGTGACTTCTGGCCTTTAAATCTGATCTGTTTCCATTTGAGATGCCACCGGGACTATAGCTGAGACTAGAAGATTATTACCAAATATAAATTTAATTAAAGTTGTTTGGAAAAATCAACCGTGATAAGCAACTGGAAAAGGCAGCACTGCAGTTATCAGAGTCCCCCGTACATTTTTCTCAGCAGAGCTTTTGTCTGTCTCACTTGTGGGGAGCTACTTTTGGTCAAAAATGCTGCAGATGCTTTAAAATATAAAAAGAGAAGAAAAAAAAAAAATAGATGGTCTTTGTCATCTAACTTTAAGCAGCATTTATTTTGCATGAGCAAAATTGTCTTCTGCCTTAAGATGTTTAACGATTATTTGAAAGCAACTTGATGAATAGAAGAGCGCCTACTCCCACACGGGACAAGCGTATTTTTAGACTGATTCATAATAATTAATCTCTGTCGAAGTGGAATGCATTAACTTCTCCTACTGGTAGGGGCTTTTCTGTTACTTCTTTTCTGCTGCTTCTTTGCCTAAGGTAGATAGTTCTGCTCTGGGAGCATATTAGCTGATTTAAGTGGACACGAGCAGGTACTCAGTTGTGTCACTGTTATCTCAATGATCTCTTAAGGAACACAGAGTACGTATTTTTTGTGGATACTGTGTACGCTGTGTTTCATCACAGACCTTTGTTGCTTTGTTATTTATAGAACTCAGATTACTGCAATTTAAAAGTCTCTCCGTCCTTGCTAGTGCACGGTGACACAAAACAAACCCAAGTATTAAGAAGAAAAAGAAAGAAAAACCAAGCACAAAAAGGAAAATAACAAAGAAAGAAAGAAAGAAAATGAAAGCAGCAACGTGGAAACGCACAGCTATAAAGGGAAGTGTTATTATTTGCTAATAGTTTCCATGTAGAAGTTTGCTGCTGAGTGCTGGGCTCTGTGCAGTGCAGGGGGATGCAGAAAGGCATCTGCCTCCATGTCCCTCCTGATGTAGGCAGAGCAGGACCGCAGTGCTCTCCAAGTTCCTTTTTTAGTAAAATCACTCCTTGTCCAAGTGCTGCTGGCCCCACCATGTGCCAGAAATACCCGCGGTCCTTTGGGACGCACAGCCCATGGCCCTGCCTGAGCCCCAGTCCACCCAGCCCACCAGGTCCCTCCCAGCCAGGGCTGGTGGCAGCAGTGCTCCTAGATTCATTTAAAGGTTCAGCAGACAGAAAGCATAGACTATTTATTTATTTATTTGTTTGTTTTTTTGGCACGGGATAGCAAATAGCACACTCAGCTGTAAAAGACTGAGCGCAGGGCAGGATGTCACAGGCTGCAAGCTCTGTGTTTTGTCATCAGTTTCTTCCATACTCAGTTTTGCCTTTTCTGTGCTGCTGCCACTGGGGTACAGACAGACCCAGAGCAGTGATGCCAATCTGCTACTGGCCTTGCATGCTCTGCCCTTTTCCAACCTCAGAGAAGGTTTTGGCCCTAAAGCCTTTGCCAGGAGTCATCCCTACAAACCAAGATGTTTCCCCTCCAGGTGAGATGATGCTTTGTATGGGGCAGGCTGCTATCCTGTTGCACTCAATGGAGATGTGTTAGCAAGGCAGAGGGAGAATGAGGTGTGGTGGAGCCATACAAAACAAGCTTAGGGCACAGTAGTGGTGCTGGGATCTAAAGTGCTGCTAATGAGACTGATAAGGAACTTGTGAGAGGGAAGGAAGTGGTTGCAGGTCCACTTGGATGTCAATGAATGTGACACAGGGACAGAATTAGGGTGGAGAAGTCATGGTTGGGTAAGGGTGAAGTTGAGGTATTTGGGATAGACTTCCATTGAGATGTTTAAGGAACTGAGCTGCTGTCTACCAAGATGGTACTTTCTCCAGTACCTGTACAGAGCTCAGCACCAATGGTTCAGATCTAACCTTCCCAAAGGTCACCTGTGTCTGCTAGCAGACATGTCAGATATCTACACACATGCACCATGTGGATAGAGGGAATGATAACAAGCGAGCAAGAACATCTCTGATGTAGGGAAATATATACTGCACAGTGAGTTGATCCTTAGTGATAGTCATAGAATTGTTTGACTTAGAAAGGACCGTTAAAGCTCATCTAGTCCAACTCCTCTGCAGTGCTCTATCAGGTGCATGAAATCCCATTCAGTCTGACCCTGAAAGTCAAGTACTGACCAAGTAGTGACCAAATAATTCCTACATGCTGGGAGGTGAGTCTGGGGCTTCAGAGCAAGGTAGGGTGTTCCCATGCACCTGTGTGGCATCCTGATAAACTGGGTTTAGTTTCTTCAGCTACCTGAAGCTTACTTTGGTATTTTTGAAAGAAGGGTTGCTTTTCAAAGGCATCGAGTATTTCCAGTCGCAATAGGTATTCATGAGATTAGGGTTTTACAAACATAACATGTATGTCTCTGAGAAACAAGATTTCTGGCCAGTTTGGATACCCCAAGACTGGAAGAACTTTTTTATTTTAATCTGATTATATTTCATCTGTCTCTATTCTCAGAACATGTGATATGGCTGTGGGAATACTTATGTTGGTTTTTGGATGACCTGTTAATGAGAAGTACAGAAAGCCCATGAGGATCTGTACAGTCCTGTCTTGCTGTTACTTGATCTCGGAAATAAGGCATGGTGTCATGCAGTAAACATGAAATAGAAAACCAAACATAAAGTCATTAAAAATGTGCCATCTGCTCCGTGCAGATGAGGAGCAGAAAATTCTTAGGAAAACCCTAAGGAATTTCTTAGGAACTGCTGTTGCTGAACTGAAGTTAGCGTGCTCATGCACATCCTTGTACTGTTGCATAGATGAGGTATGAGTTCAGCCGCTTGTCTGACATAGGGTCATATTCATTCTGACACCAGGCGTTATGTTGCACTAGGAATAAAGCAGGCACTTGCTGACAGAATTAAGCTGTACTCACAGTGAGGGATAGTGGCATTGCTGGGCCCTGTGTTGGAGGCTGGAGATGGCTGATCCATTCCTGCAGCTCCCAACCCTGCTGGGAACCTGAACTGTTAACCTGAACGCTCATTTTAATACATTTTCTGCTGAAACTGTTTAAAAGCACCTCTGCTGCTGTGAATTTTGCTTATTTGTCTTAAAGGGGAAAAAACACCAAACAGGAATTAACAAGAGGATTTTCTTTGTGACTTCAGTACCTCATTAGGAGGTTTATGATCAGGCTTTGGGAAAGCTTTCCTTGAATTATTTTAAGGTTGTAATGATAAAAACCTCGGGGAGGTCATGCACATGGGAGATTTAATACCCCTTCAGAACCATCTGGCATTAGATTACATGCAGAGAAAGAACAAAATCTGGCAGTAATATTCATCTCCATTAACCCAGAATATAGGCTGATATGATTATAGTGGAGAAAATGCTCTCACTCTGTCACCAGGAAAAGCTCTTAATAGACCCAGACTAAATTGGTTTATAAAACTGAAGACTTCTTGAAGCATGGATCTGCCCTCTCACTGAGTGCATTAGCTTTGGCTTTTAATATGTTTTATATCTTTTTAATGTCGGCAAATAATATGTTAAGGCATAAAATATTGCTAGGATGAAAGACAGTGTTTGGAGCTCCCAACTTACACTGTGCATGCGGTGATAGTGGTGTAAGCACAGCCTTGGAGCGTAGTCCACACATACTTTGCTTCTACCTCTTCTCAAGAGCATCAGCAAGATCATGGTACCAGTGACACCCACAGGAAAACCTGTAATGCTGTTGGTGGCAATAAGATCCTCTCAGGCTGTTCTTCTGAGAGCGCAAACCAGCAAAGTGCTTAAGCAGGGACTTGGCCTGAAGCACACTGAGCACTGCAGGATTTATGTATATACCTGGAGCTAAGAAAGCTGGTATTTAAATTCTTTGCTTAACCAGAAGTTTAAGGGAAAGCAGAGAAAATAGAAAAGTGTAGGGTAAGAATAGGGACTGGAAAGCCACTGTTCTCTGCCCCTCGGTGTGAGGGTGTTTGGTGCAAACCCTTCTGAGTGAAGCACTACAGGGACACAGCCAGAGTCACCACTCTGCACCCAAACTGCTGGCTCTCCTCTACTCGGCTGCTTGTAGTTCCTGCATCATTCTCATCTTGTTACTCCCCATCTGCACAACGATTTCTCCAGACGCGGTCTCTCTTCCTTTTCAGATTTTCCTTTTCTTCCACCTCCTCTTCCCTCCACTCACAGCTCCATCTCCAGACAGCTCCTTTCCTTTAGCCAGAGTTATGATTCCCCCGTTACATGGAAAGCAAAACCATATGGGAGACAAGAAAAGGCCATTTATCTCAAAGTCTATTAAGATGTGGAGACCTCGCATTAAAGCTCCAGTTCAGCCAGCCTTTCTTGCACATGTTGCTGTCATCTCCCTCCATCAGAACAGGAATGTACTCCTGAGGCAGACTCGCTAAGATGCTCTTACCTTGTCACTGGGTTTGTGCTTCGCATGGCTCTGCATATGAAACATCTGAAGGAAATAAAAAATTATAAAGCACTGCCATGTCTTTACTCTCAGCCTTCAAAACCACCTGTGCCAGTTCTCCCTATTTTACTGTCATCCTGGGACAGAGTCGTGGAGCAGCAAACAGTGCGGGCATGAAGCCTGGCAAAGGGGAGTCACCAAATGGATGCTGCTACCTGAGTGATCGGGAGGGCTGACATTACTGAATTAACAACTGCTTTAGGATGAAAGAGCAGAAGATGGCTGCTCTTTTAATTCAGGGTGAAAGTCTCAGTTTTTACCACTGCT
Organism: Excalfactoria chinensis; assembly: GCF_039878825.1. NCBI lineage: Eukaryota > Metazoa > Chordata > Aves > Galliformes > Phasianidae > Excalfactoria > Excalfactoria chinensis. The sequence continues at coordinate 6,286,331 of NC_092836.1, forward strand.
GGGGAGTTAAGAGATACAGAGCCCTGTTAGACATGACTCTGCTTGAGTCCTGCAGTGTCTGCTGTTATGTTTCTGCTCCCTTCTTCAGAGTTGTAACGTATTTGCTGATGGATTTACACTGTAGTTGGAAACCAGAACCCAGGACAGCCTGTTCTTTTGCTTCGTGCTATAAACATAAATACACTCGTACAGCCATTTGTAGCTGGTTCTCTGTATCTGCACAAGGATTTTATTATCTTTCTCTAAAGCAGTCTGAAGAGGAGCAAAAGACTGGCGACAAAAGGAAGTGCTTGAACAGGAACAAGGATAAAAAGGAGCAAAGGGCAGGAAGTTGCTAAGAGACCACGCAAGCAAGAGTAGGGAATTAATGGCAGATATCAAAGCAGCTATTGGAAACCGCATGTTTTCCTACAAGGGCTCATTTATTGAGGAGGAGCTGCTATCAGAAGGCAGCAATGTTGCTCTGGTCTGAAGTGCATTTCTAACAGGGAAAAAACTTTTTCCCATCTCCAGTTTTGTTCTTTACAGGGTGAGCTGCTAAGTTAATGACAGGCCTTTAAATTAACTAATGTTATGGGGCAGCAGAGCGAGTAATATGGGAAAAAAAAAAAAATGGAAGCAATTATGGTTTAAATAAACCTTATCCACTGCATTATTAGAAACTACCTGAGCTGAGATTTCAGTGGTGTTACATTTGTCCTCAGCTCTCCCAAGTGAGAATCTGGGCCCTACAGGGTTGAACAGTGTGGGAAATTCAGAGTAATTCCAGCACTGAGCTCTCAGCTGCTGTCTCAAATTCCTGATTTTCATGTGTATGGGAAATCACAGCCTGAAGCTCTGATTAATCAGCTGAGGCAAGTGTTGGGTCAGCTGTGGGAGCACAGGTGAGAGTAATCTAGCTATGCTCCTGGAAGGGGTAGAGCTCGACTCCACCTCCTCTAAGACCTCATTTAAGGGCTGACCACCACTGAGGCAGCATCTTTTGGAGATTGCTCTCCAGTGGGGGCTGCCCCAGCTTTTCCAGCCAAGGCATTGACATTGGTGAGTTTTCCTTTGCAAATAACCTTTGAATATTTGCCATCATCTTTGTTAGCATCTTTATATTAGTCACCCTTACATCATGTCTTGGTTCCATTGTTACTTTGCCTCTAATTCACTATGGGTCTTCTTACTATAAAAGAACCAATGAGACAAGACAAGCAGGTGAGGGAGGGCAAGAGAAGAATATTTGTATTGAAAAGCACTTACCTGATAATGTTGGCAGTGGCCTGAAAAACCCACACTGGCCTCCCCAGTACCTCCCAGTTCTGGACTCAACTTGAGATTACATCTGCAGTAGGGTGATAGTCTTTCTAGATGATTTTAATGGTCTTTTCAACCATAATGACTCTATGATAGCCCATTGGCCACAGCCACTCTAAACAAGGCAGGGGGCTTTGCTGGCTTTGCTTGCACAGGCAAAATTATTGCAGTCTTTCAACCACCACTCTGGGAGAAGTGCTCCAGCTCTGCTATGTAGAACGGTTCCAGCTGTTCTCCACTCCCCCAGAGATATCATCAGAGAGCAGTCACTTACACTGAGATTATGTTAATGATATCAAAGGGTGTGGAAGAAGGCTGCTAATTAGTAAGCCCTCAAGGCACAAAGATATAAATAGCCCCGAAGCAGCAAGAGAGCAGATCCAAATCTGCAGTCTGACATTATCTTGGACTGAAAGCATTATGTGTTGACTGATTCCACCAGAGGAGAGCAATTGAACTTTCCTGCTGAGCAAAAAAGCAAGGCTTGTTTTGATTGATAAAGCTCCATGTCAGATTGTGCAGCGTATTATCTATTTATTGTGCCACCTGCCGTGCCTGAGACAGGAGCAGCAACAGTGAGAACATAAGCTGGGGTGAGCCATCACTTTGGAGAAAAAATAATGGCTCGTACTTTTACTTATTAAAATAAATAAAATAGTACCTATCTCTATTTCCATTACCAAAAGTTGAAATGCTTCCTGGATCCAGCCAAAAGGCAAAGAATGTGGTAAGCAGCTGAAATCTGTCAGCAGAGAATTTGCCAGAAAAATAAGGCTATCCCAACCAGCATGGTCACAGTAGAGAGGAAATGGTGGTGCTGAGGGAGATGGAAATCTCATCATGGCCCTAGAGTATCTGCAGGCTCAGGAACCACAACACTTATAGAACTGGTGCCAGTCCACTCCCCATCTTCTTGCATTTCTGCTCTCCTAAATTGCCATCCTATATTTGGATGCAACTTACTGTACTCCTCCACACTTTGCTTCCTGTAAGGATTATTTATATAAAGTGATTGCACTGATTTTTTTTCTACTGCTGTTGGGTATTTTTTTTTAGTCCTAGGCTGTTTTTTGAACACCACACCAACCAGCCACTTGCAGCAGCTTGACAGCACCATCACCCTGTGATAAACTTACAGAATTTGGTTTTTCAGTGAAGGCTGGCTGTAAGGGAAGAGGGAGATGGGAAAGCACAAGAAGTAACCCAGACTTCCCTTCCAAGCACCATCCCAGCCATACGCAAGGACTTGCACAGCTGTTCCCAAGTGCGCTATCGGAGCGCCGCACGTAAGGAGTGCTTCTGCAGGGCCACACAAGTTTGCTGCTATTCTTAAGCCGAGCCTCACAACTGGGAAAATCCTGCCAAGTTGCTTGAGACAGTGGCACCTGGGAAGTATTGTATGGGTCTCTATTGCATCATGAGAACCCTACTTGCACTTAATTACACAACTCCTTCCCTCCTCCCAGTAGAAAATAGGGACAGATGCTACATCTACAAAGTGAGAATCAAACACGTTTTTTAAGTGGAATCCTAGTGGCAGGCTTCAGACCAGATCCCAGCAATGAAGATCCTCACAGTACTGAATGGCTCAGGCCAATGAGTTTTTGTGCAGGGATCCCACATACCCTATTGTAGGCCTGTCTCATGCTCCTGCCTCCTTATGCAGAAATGTAGTTGGGAAGGTTTTGACCACCATCCTCTTCCTTGGTCTTTCTCTGTGAGCCTTTTCACAGCCAGAAGCCTGGATATTATCTTCACAAGGCTCCTGCTGGGTCTTTTCTATGGTGCTGGTCAGAACATGTTAAGAAGCCTTGCAAGGAATCACCTGTGGATTGTACTGGTGTATCTGGACTTGAGGCAGCAGGTTAACAGGCATCAGTTGGGCTAACAGGTGAAGGTGTTCTGACAGGCATGAGCGATGGAGAGGCAGGAAAGCCTCACTGGCTTTGCTAGCCCAAGATGTGTAACAGCATCACCACCACATCATGTTTGACAGGAGCAGATCTTCTCCAAACAGAGGCAGCTGGCAGGTGGGTGCAGATGCACCACTGGCTAACACCCACCTGAAGCCCTGTGTTTGATGCCTGGAAGGGCTGGAAGACAGCTATTGCTGTATGGCAACAAATGTGCAAACTGCTCTTTTTGAAGTGACTCATTGGAAGTTTTGATCCCCACATGCATTTCTAACCAGTGCTTATGCTCTTGCAGTTATATGTAACTGGGGGCTTTACCGTTTTATTCTCCCTTCATAAGTCAAATCTCCCATCCTTTGCCATATAATCCAAGACTGGAAATACCTTTTCTGTTTATGTCACACCATCGTAATGCAGTCACTGATCTGCCACAAGATTCAGCTGCTGTAAATTCTTTTCCTACTGCCCTTTCCCCGACAGCTTTCTTGCAGTGACTCACAGGTCTGGGCATTGATTCAGTAGTTTCTTTAAGGAGGACCCAGAAGGTATGATGGAAAAATATGTTTATCAGATGTGATATAGTTGAATGAATACAGTGAATGTTGTCCTACATGAACAAAAATGCAGATCCAGCAAGGAAAGATTTAATGTGCTCAGTTCAAAAACTTGGCAGATAAGGATTAATGCTGTGGATGAGAAGTGGGGTTCACATAAACGTTGTGTAGTTTAAGTCAGTGAAGATCACAAACTGTTTCTGTGCAGCTCCCCTTATGTCAGCTTACAAAACAAAATGGGAGATCTTCCATGGTTTCACTTTCATGCTTATCTGATTCAATTTGTCATTTATTCAGGCACTGTCTACATTTTAAAACAGAAGGAAATATAGGTAAGCAAAGGCGTGCTATGGTGCTCTTCCAGATATCCAGCATCTTCTCAGATGGTTGGTAAATACACTCCATGGATGAATCGTCGAGGATTTTTCACACACACTTTCATTTTAATATTCATTAAATGAGAAAATATTAGGGCACACACAGAAAAACAGTTCAGCTTTCATGTTTCCTTCAGTGCATGGTGTAAGCATGTTCTTCTAACTACATACGGAGGCTGGATGGTGTTTGGCCTATTTGGCACATTCAGAAAACATGCATGCCTAACCTTGCAGTTCAAATGTGAGTCAGTATCGCAATTAAATGGTTTATATGCTGAGAAACGCTGTGTCTTCAAATAAGATGATTAGCAGACAGCATTTGCAATGCAATGCGTGCTGGTTACTGTTAGGTGAAACAATATTTCTTGTATCAGGACTGTAATTGATGTCTCCTTTATAAAGAAGTCTCCCCTTAGATCTTTATCAGGGGTCTTCAGGAGCTGTGCCCCGTGGTCAGGTTCCCCACAAGGCAACTCTTCTGGTTTCCTCTGGTGCTGGAGAAAGGACCACAAAGATGAGCTCAGGGCTATCACTGCTTTTTGGCTCTCTGGAATATGGTAGAAAGTTTGCATGATTAAATTCCTTTCAGAATTGGAAAACTGATATTCATTCACATTCAAGCCTTTTCTGCTTATGTGTCATCTGGCTATGTCATTATTCAAGCAGCTCTGATGGCCAGAAAATGTAAAGTGGAATTGCTGTAAAATAGCTGTAGTATGAGATGGTGCCCATCATCATTGTTGCTTTCCTCTTAACTTTTTGGTCCTGAATTAATTCTGGTTTTCTCATTAATAACTAGTGTTCAGCAGTGCAAAGTCTTGTACCTTGTTCTGTGGATGTATTTCCTCGTGAGGGGTAAGACCTGCAGAGAGTCCAATCTGGCTGCTGCATGGGCAGGCAGAAAGAAGTCTTGGACAAAAAGCAAACAAACAAACAAAAAACCCAGCAAATTAAAACTTCTTGCAAAGTTGGGATCCTGGAAACCACTTGGATCCTGCTGGATCTGGAAGCGCCTGTGTCTGCAGCACTCTGTTGGACGTCACTTCTAGTTACACATGTGCCTAAGTATTTTGTGGGGCCAGGCCCTCAGAGCCTGCAGAAACACCCACGTGCTTCCAGACTCTGTCCAGGGACACAAACACTTGCAGTTTTTCCTCTGGAGAAACCCAGCATGTCCTTGCCTGCTGAGCAGAGACACCATGATGCACCCTGCATGGATCTCCTCATCAGTCAGGGACTGATGGATGGATAGATGTATGGATGGGTAGATGGATGGACAGACCACCACACACCAGTCAGGCAGCAGCTGAAGGTGATTTTCCTCTGGCTGCTGACAGCTTTCCTGGGGCAGCCGGAGGATGCCTGGACTCTGGGTTTGTTAGTGTTATTCCAGCCAAGCTCTGCAGCGAGATCATCTCTCATCAGCTGCATGTTATCCGGAGCTATGCAAGGAGCTGTTTTTTTAGAGGAAATTCTTGTTTTATAGGGTCTCCTCTGGTCTAGGAAAGAATCTATTAGATGCATGTGCTGCTCCAGGAGCAGACAAAGAATATTAACTGTGACTCTTACTCATGGTGCAGGTATGAGGGAGGAGGAAAGCTGCTCCTCTCCTTTTTGGCCAGTGATTGACTCCTGCCTGAATCCTCTGATTGAAAAACAACATGGGTTAGATCAGGGTTTTCCTCACTCATGTTCTTTCCATGTCACAGAGTACAAGGCTGGAGCTGGACTTTGTGCTGTCCTTTGTGGCTCAGTGACCTGGGATGCTCTGCCTGGCCGACACAGCAAGAAGCATTCCATAGCATAGGGCTGCTTGATGGAAAGCACAGATCGACTCCAGCTTCTGCCTGCTGCTGCTCAATGTAATCTGTAGGTTGGCAAATCCAGCCTTGAGCAGGGTTGTTTTTTTTTTAGGTTTGAGTACATCATGTTTTTGAGTAAACCTGAATTCCCTTATGTTGTTTTTAATAAAAAAGAAGGAAATCCACCACAGAAGTACGCACGTTGAAGGCTTCAAAAAACACTGAAAAAATGAATTGATCTTCATTTCAAGAAGGACAGGCAGTGGGACTCGGTTAAGCCATTGTCAGTATCTCTTTCACTTTCTGAGTGATTTTAAACTGTATAGTTCTGCTAAAAAAAATAAGTAAAGAAATCTTTCCTCGATGCCTGCCTATCTGTTCCTTCATTTTCTCGATCACTATTGCTGTGCTCTGCCAGACTTCAGTGCAGTTGTGCAACCAGTACTAGGCCCTTCTAACTGGATAAGCCAATGCTTTCTCATAACAATACAAAACAAATATAAATTGTCCAACAAGGATCTATAGTGCAGCATGGATTCTGGAGTCGTCTTCAAAGTGTTTCTAAAATGACCTATGGATGTCTGTCTAGTTTGTTAGGAGTCCAGAGGGATTTTCAATCCGATGGCCTTGGCTTCTTAAATTACTGCTGGAAATGTGGAGTTGACCTCCAGCGGAAAATATTTCTGCAAAAAATGTCAGCGAACTTTTTAGTGAACTTTCCTCTGCTGTTTCTTCTCTCAACGCAAAACAAACAATAGATTTGTATTAGGTGAGGCGAGAAAACAGAATGAATCTGTTTTGTTCTATTTTCTGATAAGCAACACAGCTTAACTGTTAACAAATGTTGGCCACGTCTACATCTAGCAAATACTCGAAGTGAAAGGTGCCTTTGAACTCACACTTGTAATGGGATGAAATCACCATCCCCTTTCTGCTGACTTTGATTAGAGCCGGTGAGAAATGTCCTCCTGCACTGGTGTTGCTTTGCGTGAGGCTGATCGATGGAAATGTGCCAAGCTCAATAATGGGATGGTGGGGAGCATTTGGTTGGGATGGTTTGGGGGTTCAGAAAGAGCTACAGTGCTTCCCTGAAATGCAAGAGGCCTTGTTGTGCTTGGTTTGGAGACCTGCATGGGGGTTTCCATCTCCCTGGTGTTGTCCTGACTACCAGATTATGCTGGCAGGCGCTCTAATCCGGTGAATGCTTCACTGTTCAGACAAATTAAGCAGTTCCAGCAGGATGGAGCAAAAAAAAAAAAAAGAAGCCTGTAATGAGCAAAAATAGGAGCTGAACCTGAGCCTCCTGCTCTGAGATGAGTACTTGCATGCATATTTTTCAAATCAAAGAGGAGGTTTTGCTTTTGACCATTAAGAAGCCCAGCCCACGGTATTCAGATGATGGATTTGTCAGTGCTTTCAGGCTCTTTAGGGAGGTTTTTAGTTCAGCCTTTTAGTAATGGCTTCAAGTTTTAAGGCATTTCCCTTTGTAGTCTCCCAATGACCTATTAAATTTCCAGACTCAGGGCACTAGAATAAGACCTTTGCAGACTCACTACCCTTGTGCTCATGGTGTTTGTTTGACATTAAGACTGCCACCAGACCCTGACTGGATGTGCTGGCTGTTTCCAGCACTGCTTAACTTTGGCCCAGTCCCTCATGCTGGAGAAACCCCCTCTGGTTATTGATCCTGTAACCACCTCTGCACACCCTTCAAGGCAAAGTCCCATATCTGGCATCTTTCCTGGACAGAGGGGCCTCAAGGTACAGACCCTTAAGCCCAAAGCTTTTTGCTAGTGCAGCTACGTGCCTCCAGAGCTCATTAACCCAAAAAAAGAAAAAATGTGATAAAAGACTAAGGGACGCCGGATTAGCAGAGATATGTTTTAAGTGCAGGAAATGTTATTTTTAAACAGCTTGAGAGGGTTAAATCAGCAAAAACCTCAGCCCCATTCCCCTCTCCTTCCAAGCACATGGTCTGGACAGTGTCCCTGGGATGAAGCACAATCCCATCTCCTGCACTGCGGCTCTTTGGAGCCATAGGGTGCCCTTAGCTGGGTGGCCTCTCTTCATGCTTCATTTCTGGAGTGATGGTTCACTCCAAGCAAGCCAGTTGCAGTTATTCCATAAGGTATCAAACTCTGCAAAAATCCCTTTGATATTTCACTGTAGCACAGTGAAAGAACAAAGCAAAACAACAATTACAATATGAAAGAAAGGTTCAGGGGGAAAAAAATATATATATCAAGGTCTACAAAACAAAGCGAATATTGCTATTATCTATATTGTATATCCTGATAGTGGGAAATACTAACTGATGTAATTCTAAAAAAAAAAAAGAAGAAGAAGAATAAAAAGTGACACAGATCAGCTCTCCAAACCCTAATGTTCCCAATGCGTGGGAAGCAGAATTGCATCTCTGCCATGCACCCTAAATCCATTTCTTCACAGCAAGAAAATAAACAGTTTTGTGGTCAGAAATTAAAGCTGAAACAAAGTATTACTGTTCTGCAGACATAAGCAGAAAAAGTTGACACGTATGGGGTATTGTATTTTACAGTCACATAACTGCTTTCTGTTCACCGCAAGAGAACAGGCAATTTGCTCATTGTTTTGTGTTGTGCTCCAAAGCATTAAGAAGAATGATCATTGATAAAACGGTAATAACTGGGGGAGTGCAGCTCCACTTTCTTGCTTTGTCTTGCCAAGGCTGGGGGAGCTGACTAAGCACTGTCCAGGCTAGGGGTGGACAGAGAACAGATCTGGTTATCTTCTTATATATCAAGTGGAAATACCCCAAGGGGAACTGCAATCTGAAACTAGCTCAAGCGGTTTGGCACATAACGTGATATAACCTTCACATCAATAGCGTCGCCCATGAGATGCAAAACAAAGGCCATGCTATTGTATAAAATCTTTCTTCCCTCTGGGCAGAAATGGATCTTGCTTCCTTGCTGCTTGCCAGCTACCCAAGTCGTTTAGTAATTGTTTAACTTCATGCTGATGAATGAATAGTAAAACTGAAACAGAGCTGCAGAACACAGTTCAAACAGCGAGATAAAAAGGATGGTTAATGTATGGATTGCAGCGCCCAGAAGTGAAATGTGAAAATGCTGACAAATGAGAACTAAGCTTCTAAAAGCAACACATGGAATGGATAAAAACCGAGGTGAAACATAGAAGGGTAGCACTGCGTGGCCTTGTTTGCCACGTGTTGCTGATTTTGGGGGAAGAATTTCTGGATTTGCCATCCTTCATCACTGATGGAAGCATTATCCCTTCTGCTCCTGGGCCAGCCTAGAGGTCTGACGCTTGGGGCACACTGCCAGCCTCATGTTTCATGTGTCTCCTTGTTATTGAAGTTTGAACTTAGCTTGAAGTCCTGGAAGTTCCTACCAGTGTTGTTATGGATGAATTTGTTTCTTAGTAGGGATGTCTACAGGGAGTTGTTAGCACCTGTTCAGCAGGTAGGGAAGTTAGTGGTGGAGCTGACAGTTATGTGACCCCTTGGGATCAATGAGGCTTAGGTGTCTGGTGGGTTCAGGGCATGCTTTATAAGGAGTGGGGGAAAGAATCTTTTCCCTGTTAGAAATGATGTGTTTAAAATGAGACTGTTAATATTCTGCTTTAAGTATTTCTGAGCCTAACAGCCCAGAAGGTGAGAACAATAAGATTAAGTTTTGATGACCAGTGCAGTTCATTAGCTCTTTTTGTCCCGCAGAGATGAGAATCGACTAATTTTTATGATCTCGTATATCCAGATGGAACCGTCATTGTCCATGTGGCACAGCAGCTTCTTTTGCAAGCAATGCCACGGAGATTAGTAGGACTGCCTGTTGTGCAAGGGACAATTTACTGCAACCTGTAGCAAACAGTAATCCAAAGACCTGAGGGCCTTTCTGCATTGCATCATGTTTCATTGAGCCACACATTAGGAGAATTTAAAGACTAGATGGGACCACTAGATTACTCAAACTAACCTCCTTGCATCTCAGGATGTATAACTTCATCCATCTATCCCTGTGTAAAGCAAGAAATCCAAATTTGGCTTGCACATGTCTTCCAGGAAGGCATCCAGTCCGGGTTTAAAGATACCAAGAGACAGATGATCCATCACTTCATCGAGTATTTCATTTCAAAGGTTAATCCTTCTCACTCTGAACATGCAATACCTTATTTCTCATCCGAATCTCTCTGGCTTCAGTCCCTACCCAGTCATTCTCACTGTCTTCCCTCATTATTCAATAGCTTTTCAGTGCCTAGTATTTTCATTTTGTTCTGTCCTATTCTTATTGCAAAGAACAAGCTCTCTAAGAATGGACTGAACAAGCATTTCCCTGGTGCTCAGCTCACTAAAAAAGCGCCTCCTGCTTTTCTGCATCCTTCAGAAGACAAACACCAGCATTGTTGGTGGCATTGCATTGCTGCTCACACATACCTAAGGAGGCTGTGCCCTTTCTGGAAGAACTTGAAAATGTTGATCCAAGAGAGTTCTTTGTATTGTTTCTTTTGCCTTTATTTTGACAGTTACCCCTTAATCTCTTCCACAGACTGCTGCAGAGAGCAGCTCCAGCCCAACCTGGGGTCAAACAGGGGGTTACAAACATTTACTCACCGATTCACTATATGCACAGTGGGTTTTGTGAAATGGATTCACTTAGAAGTTTAATTACTGAAGATTAAATATATGATGGTAGGGCTAGACTTGAACATAATACTGATGCTCAGCCAGCCTTGAACCTGCTTATTTGACTTGCTCAGCAAAATTCCATCAGATCTGTAGAACCACCAGATTTACCTATGTACATTTTCAGGTTGGTGTTTTGTGGGAGTTGGTTTTTAATTCCATGATTTACGTGATGTTAGAGGATTATGTTAAAAGTACTTAAGTCTTCATCTCCTTTTCTCTGCCTTGAAAGCATGCCCAGCTGTGGATTAAAAAAAGTCAATACTATATACACAGTGGTCCTTTTTGCAGTTTTTGCAAGATGCTTCTCCAGTTTTGTTTTCATAGAATCATAATATCATAGAATTGTTAAGGTTGGAAAAGCCCTCGAAGATCATCAAGACTAACTGTCCACCTACTACCAATCTATTTTTCTGATGGATACATAATATACGTGAGTTAAATACCAGGTTCATCTTTACGGGGTCATGAAACCTATGAGAGCTGATAGAGAAAAATAAACCTCTAACTAGAAAACAAATGAATGTGCCTACTGAACCTAATTACTAAGATGTTGCACCTGCTCAAATGATGTACTCCTGTGCCTGATGAACAGTGCAGCTGGGGAGCAGCCTGAAGCTCAGCCAATCATGGTAGAGCATTAGGGATTCACACATCTTTAAAAGCTTTAAGGCCTGAGCTTGACTTGTTTGCTGGCCCTGTCCTTACTCTACTTTTGAGGATTCCTGAGTGTATGTGCAGACCCTCCATGGTATCATATGGTCTCACGTGAGGAGGAAGTAGATACGCTTCAGATGACTTGTGCTGTGTGCTTTGACCAAGGTGGCTACATCAGGTAGGAGATTTGTGGCATGTATTTAACTGCTTCTCTACTTTCTAGTGTAATTCTAAGTGGCTTTGTGTGATGCATTTTTTCTTGCTTCAGCTGAAAATGTGGTGTTAGCAGTTGGTGAAGATGCATTAATAACACTCCCACTGATTTCAATAGCTTATACTGGTTTAACTCAAAGCAGGGAAGATTTTTAAAGAATAATATTAAAGCAAGAATGGGTTTAGTGTGATATGTAAGATGACATGCCCTGACACAGCTGAGTGCTGGTGTTGGGTTGGATCACAAGAGGAAAGGACTGATAAGTCCTTCTTCTTGAAGATGGTTCTTGTGCAGTCACCAGAGCTGTGTACATCTTTCTTGTGCTTTGTGTGTGTTATGTGACAATGGAATATTAATGCAGGGTTTTCTAGGTCTGAAATTAGAAAATCCTTGTTTCCTCCAACATTTTCTAGCAGTCAAGCTAACAGTTAATTTTGAGAAATAAGGCATCAACTGCTGCATCTCTGAATCCTGTAGCCCATCCTTCTAGGACACACATTTCTGGAAACAGCAATAAACCACAGCAGTAACTATAGGAGGAAAAACAACAGCAGCATCTTCATATGTTGGGGAATACTCTTTCATGTGGTGAGCTCAGCACCCACCCCACTGCTCACTGGGAGATCACACAGCAGTCAGAAGTATTGAATGAGTGAAAACAAACTGGCCTTCTGCCATGTTTGAAAATGTAGGGATGTTTTGGTTCTCCCAGTCAGCACCACTGCAACAGGACTTGTGCCCATGGGTCTGTGACTGCTGCCATGGTGTGAACTTCATCTCCCCTGGAAGCTGCTGCAGAGCTAGTGCAAAGGGACCTGTCCCTGGAAGGGACAAATGCAGGGTCACACCTTTGATCTTCATGGCTCAGAAGAGCACAAAGTTAAGGCTTATTCATGACAGCTGGGAATAATTTGACTGATGTGATGGAAGCTGATGACCCTTAGGAACAGTTTGATCCTTGGGAATAGTTTTCCTGGGAGCTGCACTCAAATGCTGATGCGATTAGCCATGATACTTTCTTCTACAGATCTGTGGCCTTTATATCACTGTGTTTTGAGCCAATTCTTACAACTCGCATCAACACGCCAAGTAAAACTTCCTGAACAAAGTTCCTGCATCTGTGTAGTAGTTGGCTTTCAATGTGAACCATCCCTGCTGCTTCGTATTTTCTAGATGCCAGCAGTGATTAGACATTACCATGGGCTAATTGCTTGTACAATTTCAGTTGTTTCTGGTTTTTTTTGTTGGTGTTTTTTTTTTTTACCTTGCAGTTGCCTTGAAATTTCCAGCTGCAACAACAGGAATGAGCCCCGTGCTCTCAGAAAATACATATTAGTAAAAAACAAAACTGATTTTTGTTTTGTTTGCAGCTGTTTATCCCAAAATTGGAACTACTCCTGCTTATTCTGAACATTATGAACAGACCCTATCCTGGTCAGAGGCAACATATCTGGTGCCAGCCTTAGAGCTCAACAAGGGCACCTTCTCAGCTAAGAGATAAATAGTAATCTATGATTTCTTGTCTGGATCTCCAGGGTTTCCTTTTAGTGCAAGGGATGCTGAATGCTTTGTTTAAGGGATTAGTGTGATATGTATTTTTTTTTCATGCCTTTGATACTGCTGTTCAACCTAGCTGTACATGCAAGCTAGATTCTGTTCCTGCTGGAGCTATTGCTTCATCTGGGAGCCAGGAGCCAGAGTACAAACAGCTAGCTAAACTCAAAGCCTGCTGTGCTGAAAGTATGTCTTCTTAGCCTATGACTGAGACACATAAGCCACCATTTGGAAATACTGTAGTTTTTGTTTTTTAAGAATAGTATGTGCACAGGGATTAAGAAACAACATTGCAGACACACACACGCAAAGTGTTGCCTCTTTGGGGCAGCATTGCCCAAGGCTCAATATCTTTCTCTTCAGAATCAATTTCAGTGTTTAACCATGTTGAGCATCCCTAGGATGGAGGCACACGGATGATGGCAGGGTGCATGACATCCCTCTGGCAGAGCAGCTGCAGATAACACTGCATTTTTCCAGCCTGCCTTGGCTTCATATAGTGCTCCTGGCCACCCAAAATAGAGGAATCACCCTGCTGCCTTTTGCAAATGTTGGCATGATATTATTAGATTCAGATGCTGGAACATGAGCTCATGCTGGACTGTCTGCACTGTGCCTGGTGGGTGTTTGTGAATCCCAAATCTCAGAGCCTCATGGTCTTTCCAAAATACCAAGCTTAGCAAAGCATTGCAGTACGGATGAGGGCATTACAAGAGGGCTGTACATGGCAGGCAATGGATTAGGGTTTTCAGAGGAGCAAATGTTTGGATCAGGAAAGTAATAGGTAATGATGAACTGTATGGACCTTGAGGTGATTTTTTTTTTTTGGTTTCTGTTTTGAACCAAACAATCCTAGTCCTTTCATTGACTCTTAAAAGCTAACATGGTCTCCAGAACAGTGTTACTCCCATACAAAGATGTTCAGCAGCATTTCTCACCCCCAGTCCTATTGCTGCACAAGTGTTACAGATGCTAAGGGGAAGAATACATCCTATTTCATCATGGGGGCTCTCAGCTGTAGAGATTTAAGATTTGCTGTCTAGTCTCGTTGCCTTTTGATTTGAGCTGTGGCTGCATTAGTCACACAGGAGAAGAGGTTACTTATTTCATTGGAGTTGCTGGGAATGAGTTTTGGCCAGAAACGAGAAAATGCGGCTGTCCTTCACCTGTGTTCTCACTGCTTTCCCCCCCTCCATGCTCCAATCTCTCCTAACATGTCAGGAGGCAATCAGTGGCCTCAGAAAAATGGTTCTGCTCTATGGAGGTGGGGCAACACCTCACTACTGCTATTAGCCAGTAGAGACATATCCTTAGGAAAAAAATGGCTTGGTTGGCACTGCAGCACCGATGGCCCTATGGCTTTGACCAGTAGGTCATAGCCTGATCAGTACCCCAAGCACTTCTTGGCTATTTATTGCTTTTCTTTCTTTCTCTCTCTTTTTTTGTCATAAGCAAGAAATAAGAAACTGTCCTTTCCCCTACTTACTTCATTAGGACTTTAATAACTGAAAGCACATTTTTGGCAATTATAGTTGGCAGGCAGTCATCAGAGTTCTTTTTTTTTTTTTTTTAAACAAGTCTGAACCTTTGCAGCAGTCGCAACAACAACAAAAAAAAGTTTTCTCCACCTCTTTTCCCTCCTTCAAAAAAAATATGAAGAAGAATCTTTGCCACTGTTGTGTAATACTCTGAAGTGAAACAACCAGTATCCTATACAGTTAGCAAAACGAAGGAGTTTACAGTTTTTCCAGCTGTTTCTGTGATGCAATGTAAACAGTAAAGAGTGATGGCCTGCCTTGGAAATTCTCCGTGCGAGCCACACAACTGGATTCCAGCATTATACGGTTATGCTGCCTGCTGCTGCTTCTTGTTCTTCTCCAGTTTCTGAGTCAGCAAAAGAAAACGTGGATATCTTACTATCACCTGTTCTCATTCCTTCCCTGTGGCAGGAGTAGTATAAATGTGTGTATGGATGTGGGGAGTTACCAAGAGAGTTGTAGTGTCTAGAAAAGAGCCACAGGGTTTTTCACAGGGAGGAAGAAAAAAAATCTTGTGTTCCCAGAAGTAGAGAGAATAAAAAGAATTTTCAGTGAGCTCTGTAAAGCAAGGTCATCCATCAGCACAATAAGTATGAGAGGGTCACAGTATGCTTGTGTTGGCCTTTGCTATGAAACACACTGTGGATGGATGTAGCAGCCACGAGTGCTCTGCCCATGCTCCAGTTAAACACTGTGATGTGATCTCAGTCAAGGCTGTTTTTTCTTACCCATCCACATGGATAAATCATACCTTGCAAGAGGCTCAAGGCATGTGTTCCCCTCTTTATGGGGTGCAAGTGGGATGGATGGCAAGCTGGTGGCAGGCATGTGGTAGGAGGGGTGGCAGAAGGCAGTATGCTACTGTGATTGGTTTAATACTGCTGCCCTTCCATCCATAGAGGAGAAAATCTCAGTGAATCTAAGGAGTGGCAGGGTAGGATCTGAGCTGAAGTGAGCCAAAACACTGTCCTGAAATAGTGCCCAAATGGCAGCAGAACACCAGATTTAGGTGGTAAGCATGTGGTTTAGGTATCTGAGCTAATACCTCCTCTAAGTCTGAGTCTGGGCTCTCTGTGGGACTGTACAAGTGGAAAGCTCCATCAATCATGTCTGCAAGTGCTGCAATTGCACATGCCGATGAAGCATTAACAGAGCCAAGGACTTGAGCTGAAACAACCTCTGAAATGGATAAAACTTCCTAGAGATCAAAACCCACTTGCTGAGGGGAAAACTGCCAAGTGTATTAATATATATATATATATTAACTATTTTGTATGAGCTTCTTAAAATGACCACAGCTCTTTATTGATACCAAGGCAGAGCCACAAGAACTCTTTGGTAGTTCAGCTCCCATAGCAATCCACAAACCCAAGATGCTTTTACAGGTCTAGACACTGCATACCTTCAGATACTGCAGCTGTATAGGTACATTTCCTGCAAACATTATTAGTTTAGTGTTGAGCTTCAAGTGGAAAATGAAGTGAAAGCTGGCAGTGCTACTAGCATTCAATTCCACTTCTTAGTTATATTTTATCCTTCCATGATCTTTTCAGCAGGTAAGAGAATGAGAAGGTTGGATACTGGTTTTGTGCTGAAAGGAATTATCTAAGTAGAGTCCTCCAGAGGGTTTTTTAATGAAATACAAAGTTTTACCCTCTGTTGATGTGCAACAAGCCCTCTCCTGCCTTCCCCCACGCCTGTCTTTCTATGGCTGCAACGTCTGGTCATGCCCTGCTCCACAGAGAAGCCAGGCATGTCTAAAGTGTATCTTGGCAACTACAGCGATAAACAGGAGGAGGTTTGGGTCTGTGTGCCAAGCTATTAGCTGCTGACAGAGCACCAAGCCAGAGGCTACAAATGTGCAGAGTGACCCAGTCAGGGCTGGCTGATGAGTGGGCTGCAGGCAGTGTACCCTGAGCAGCTTTGAGCCGTTCCTCCAGGAGGGATGGGGTGGAAGAAAATGAATCTGACATTGATGGTTGGACTAGATGATTTTAGTGGTCTTTTCTAACCTTAGGAAGTCTAACAATCCTAAGATGGTGAGTGAATGTAGGACTGAGAATCAAGCAGTTGCTCTAGAGCTCTGATCTGGTTGAGATGCTGGCAGTGACTGCAGCTGAGCTGTGAAGAGGAGTGATGATGTTCTTTGCAGACTCCACTTATTGAATCAATAGCTTAAAGAAAAAGAAGCTGGTGTGAAGAGGAGGGAGAGAAACATGCAATCTACGCACAAAGATTTTCTACTCTTTAGTCTTTTTTTTTCCTGTTCTGATTCAACACAAAGTCAAGGCATCCCAGAATATTCTGCAGAAAACAAAAAGATTGAAAGAGGCCTATTGAGGAGCAAGGGAGGGCCTGAGGGCAGGGCCAGCTGCGTGGGATTGGGGAGGTGCAGCTTGCTCTGAGTCACAGTGCAGGATCTTGAGTTTGGTTCTCCCACGTTCCTGAGGAGCTGCCCAATGAGTAGGAAGTTCCTTGCTCTGCAGTGAGTCTCTCTTGGCTTTTTGCTGTGGAATACTGGCCAGGAGCTGAGAAACCTTTCCTGATCTAAGTCACGCTGGCATCAATGTGTTGTCCCAAAGATTTTTGTTGAGCTGACATTTTGCAGTGTAGATGTTTCTCTGGCAGATTCCCAGCCTCCTCTAAGTAAAATACTGTCAGGTGTTTAGCAGCAGTTTAAAGCCTCCTCTGATGAATGATGTCCAGACAACTATTCTAATATTGTTTCACAAGCACTAGTGATGCTTTCATGGTATCCTGTAAAGCAAAACAGCAGATTTCTGTTGTGCTGCTTGGGCTTTTTACCACCTACAGTTACTGATTGCAGTGCATCTAGGTTTGTATTGCTTGCTCCAATACTCTCATTCAACTCTGCCTTATGTGTACCACACACAGTGCATCCAGTGAATTTATTCAGGCAGATAGCAGCTCTGGTGGAGATGCTCACCAATAGATAAGTTTCTCAAAGGAGCTCCTGTAGGTCTTTCAGAAACGTATGGCTGCAGTTACTCTGCTGCTAAACCTTTTCATATAAGGTTGGAATAAACTCCATTATAAACTAATGATTCCTGCAGTGTTATCAGAACTGTGCTGTTAACATGCGATTTCATTGCTGTTCTTGCCCATAACTTCAACCTTTGCAATGTGTTCATGCTTCCCTTAAAAACCTTTGCATCTCATTTCCATTATGCAATTTTTAATCTTTACGATTAGGTTCATTTTGGGTTTCAACATGACCTTCAAGTCTCTCTATAAAAAAATATATCTGGTCCTAAGTGTGTTATTTCTGTAAAAAAATGAAGAGTGGTCAAGGTTGCATTACCTGTATCACCATCAAGGAGCTCAGTGCAATGTGTGATGCTGCAGGGGGTGATGTAAGCCAGCCTGAGGATGGGAAATCTTTCTCGGAGATGCTTTGAATAGGAATGGGCAAAGGAAATGAAAGCTGCCAATACTGGAACGTTTTTGGAGTCGTTTAGGCTGCTGTGGTTGTGTGTCCCACCCTGTGACTGTGGGCGGGGGACCAGCCCTGCTGGATACAATGGCAGAGCTCTGGTGGGTGAGCGTGGGGGCATGCCTTGGCAAAGCAAGCTTTGCCCATTAAGCTGTTCCTTTTCCTTTCTAAATTGTTGTTTGTTGGTATCTCCTTCCTGCAGAGGATTTTGGCTCAGCTGCTGAAGGGTGGGTTCTGTAAGCGAACTCCTTTATTAAGCAGAACTTGGGGTTTGATCTGTCCTTCCTGTGGGGAGCAGCTGAACTCTGAGTCCTCCTGTCAGCTTTGGCAAGCTCAGTGATTTCTTCAAACTTTACAGAGGTCTTTTTTTTTCTCCCCATCATTTATATTAAATCATGTAAAGGACTCTGGGTCCTTTACAAGAAAGATCTGTAAACCACATCAGAAGCTGGGGGGAAGTTAAGTTAGTCTCAGCATGTATCTGAAATACCCCTTTTTCTCCAGCTGGTATCGAGGATGTTTTCACAAATTACATTCAGTGTTTTCAGGAAATTGACAAGAAATTAATGGCTTCATTAATACTTTTAAATATTTATTTCTTTATTTTTAAATCTCTGCATGATGTGATGACACAAAGTTCATAGAAGTTCAAGTTGATTGTAACTGCATGGTCACCTGTAGAAACTTGGCCTTGGATGTACCGATGGCCACTTGAGAGATCTCCAGTTTACCTGAGATTTAACCAGCAGTAATTAACTTTCAGGAAAGGACTAGTAGTTTCCTTTTCCATGTTCAGTGCCAGACTGAGGATACAAATGTTTGCACTGGATCAAGAGCAAGGCTCAAATGTGTGTGTCAACTAGAGCTGAACTAGATGCAGAAGAACAAGGCAGGAGATTTGTTTCTCTAGTTCCCAGTATGGTTATATCTACTTTTCTTTTTTCCATCCTCTTTGCTAGGAACATGCTAGTCCAAATCGCTTTTGCTCTGTTTGCTTCAAAGCAGAGTGGAAGGGGGTGATGGCTCCAGAAGCAGCACCTGCAGTGCAGGACAGAAGGCAGGGTCACCCCTTGATGTTCGGCTCCATGGGAACGGGGAGCTGGCACCACCTTGTGCCAATAGGAGTGGATCAGGCCCCTTGGCTATAAAATGCTCTCCAGCGTCTGCTGTAGCTGCAGGTGGTGGTGACATGCAGCTCGCTGGCTGCGCATTAAACCCAGCATCCCTCTTTGTGCTGTGAAGTTTATTCTTCTGAGTTGAGTGAATTACCACTGGACATCTGTAAAACACATTTATGTGGCTCGAAGGTTTCTATAGACAAAGATGGGCTAACTGTAGCTACCCTCCCAGTTTAGCCCCAGGGTACGTTTCTGCTGTGGATGTCTCCAGTGACAGCAGCATTCCAGGGCAAACAAAAGGCCAGGGAAGTGCTGTGGTCTGTGTTATCCATTAGTTGCTGGAAGCCTGTGCCAAACAAATTCTTACTGTTGCAGTTGATTTGTGTGTAGATATCAATGGATATACCTCTGAGAGCATGGGAATTCTGTCTGCAGGAACTCATCTCCAGCGGTCCACATTTTTGTGGATTTCCATGCACCACACAGGGTATTGCACATCACTAATATGTATGCTATCTGATTGCTAAAACTCAGGGGGATACATTTGCTATCCTTCATTCCTCAGACTTGCAAAAGTGTGTTTATATGCTCCACTTTTTGTATGGATACTGCCTTTATGAATCTCACTGGACCGTGCACAGCATGGTGTAAGGCATGTCTGGTTTTGGAAGGATCAGAAACATATTCTGATCTTTCCAAAAGAAAAAGTAAAGAACTCTCCCATAACTTTAGGACAGAGACATCTCTTTTGTGCTGTGCCTGAAAAGTGATGAGTTTCTGACCCATTAATTCTGTACTCAACAGCAACATAGAAAAGCAACAAAGCACCCAAGGATGCACAATCCCTGCGTGCACAAGGATCTAGAGCTCCTTTAACAGACTAACTCCAATCCCTGCACAGACCACGATTAAGGTACATGGGATAAAATAAATACATTGATCAGTTCAACAGACCTCACCAGATGTCACAACTTCTCAGTACAAGTAATTTTTCTATTTCTTTAAAGATAATTCAAAGTAACTAAAGCTGTAAAACTTTTTTTATTGTTATTCTTGGTAAGGGCCTCTTAAAAATCGGGAATCAAAATTACCTTTTAGTGACAGCTTACCCTTGGCAAACAAATGTCTGCTGAGCCCATTTGCTGGGATTATTTATGCCTTGCTCTCAGTCCTTATGTGAAGTATATTGCTAACATAGGACTCATCTAATTCGAAGCTGGGAGCGAAGCCATCGTGTAGTATGAGCAGGGGAAATCCAAAGATACAATTTTTCAGGCCATATTTGTTTTTAAATCTGAGGCATGCTGCAGTCTGGTTATTCCAAAGGGGACAGGAAAAGGGAAATGTCTCGAGAAGTATTTTTATGAACCATGAAGATAAATCACCTCCTTTAGAGCTGAGTTAGCAGTAGTCAAAGAAGCCATAATTCCTGAGCGGGAGGAACTTTGTGTAACCCTGTTCTGCATGCTGGCCACACGCTGCACCCTCACAGTGTTTGGGAGGGCCCTGGAGGGGACAGCAGCAGCAGTAGGGACAATCCCCACCTCTCCCAGCCTTCCCACCGGCCCCAGCCCACAGCCTTTTGATGGACCCATTATCTTTTACAACTGGGCAAAGGGGCCCCTCTCCTGGAAGAGATCTCCCGGGGAGGTATTTCTTCTGCCATCCAATCCCTTCCTGCTGGCTGAGCTCAGCCAAAAGGCGCTGCAGGATTAACCCTTGCAGGCCTGATTCTCTTCAGTCATTTGGGTGACTCCATTGGGAACGGCTTTAAGCACAAGATCAGGACTTTCATTTTGCTTTTCAGTGAGCACAGATGAAAACAGAATCTAAAGCGCCAAAACAATCAAGGCAGAAATAGAGACCAGAAATGTGTAACTCATCTAAGGTACTAGACAGTGACAGACTATATAAAATGTTATTGTTCAACAAACACTGTCTCTAATAAACTCCATTTACTAGTGTTAGCAGCTTGGCAACTTGGAAACCCCAAACTCTGGTTAAGTAAAGAAACAAAAAGCAGAGGCATGTGATGATACCCATAAACTGCACAGCTGGTTTCTGTTTTAAAAGATATTCTACTTTCCATATTAAATAAGGCTGCTTAGAGTGCAGAAAAAAACATATGGCTTTTTGGAAAATGAGGACTGAGTTCCAAAATCCAAACTCCCCGGCCACGTACAGTCATTAAAAATACAAGTGTGCTTTTTCTCTAGCTAGCTACTGTTATATCAGAGATGAACCCAGCTTGGCAGAGCAAGAAATGGGAGAACCTTCTGCTTTGATATCAGTGTCCAGGAGAGACCTGGACCTTGGGAGATGCTGCAGGGGGAGTTGTGATGCCCAGCATCACTGTGTTGGGCATGTAAGTGCAGGTCCAGCATCCCTGCCTGCTATGGGTAACAGGAGGAATGGAAAGAGCTCAGGATCTTGCTTTAAAAGATTTAGACATATATTATAGCAACAACAAAAAGTAGATTTAGATTGGGTTTAAGACAAAGGTTTTTTACAGTAATGGTGGTGAGGCACAGGAACTGGTTACCAGGAGAGGTGATGGATGCCCCATCCCTGGAGACACCCAAGGTCAGGCTGGATGAGCTCTGAGCACCTGATGGAGCTGTAGTTCATCCCTGTTCATTGCAGGGGAGTTGGACCAGATGGCTTTATAGGTCCCTTCAAACTCAAACAATTCTCTGATTCTATGAACAAACTGACCTTTTCTATCATCTTGGTGCAGTTTGACCTAATGTATCCATTTCTTGTTATTGCCTACAATTTCTAACTAAAATACAATTTACAGGTTCTTAAAAAATTGCTAGACTTTAAAACTCCCATAAATTTTGAGTGAAATTAACATCCAAGAAGTATCGCTGTCTTTGTTTGAAAATATCTAAAGCATCCTGTAATGAAACCTTCAATTTGAATGCTGCTGGCAGTGAAAGAGATGGCTATTAATGTTACCTTTGGTTTGATCAGCCTCCCAGAGCATTTCACTTTCAGTGCTTGTCTGCTTTATGATAATTCTGTCACACGTGAAGTCCTGGAAAGCTCCCAGCTCCTTGTTCTGCAGTCAGCAGACTAGACAGATAAAATTAAATCCTAGTGTCGTCCTGTGCTGACTTCCAGTCCTCCATTCTTCTTTGTGCATACTGGTTGTATGTACATATGGCCAGGTAAAATGAGCTTATGTCCTCTTAGAATGCTTTTTGTATTTAGAAGTAGGAATAGTACTGTGTTCCCAGCAGCAGAATTCATAGAGAGCACGTGGTGTGGTGGCCCCTAGATGTTGCTCTGTTGCTCTGCTGGTGGGGGATTTGTCGATAGACAGCTGTTCTGATGGAGTCTGCCAGCAGTTTAAAAAACATCCACATGATGGTTTACAGAGGGTTTTACATGATAATTCTGAATGTGACACATAATTTTCTTCTATCATGCGCTGTCATAAGTAGCCTTTGATGAATAACAAAACAATTTAAGCAGCAGCACTTAAATTTGGGGATGATTTTTGGCAGACTGAATAGCTTTAGGAAGCGAATCTTTCCTGAGGCCAGGATGTAAGTAAGAACATATTTATACTCATGTGGATTAATATGGGGGAGGGAGAGAATTTAGAGACAGTCGCTGGTGTTGCCTATCAGTGACTATCAAAGACTAATAGTCAGCACATCCCCAGCTAAGAGAGACGTCAAAACACAGAGCAGCGCCTGGAGGCTTGGAGAATGGGAAAAGGCAGCATGGGAAGGAAATGGGTGGAATTCAGCCTCTAGAGACAGCTAGATGAGTGTTGTGCAAGCTTTGTGTAAAATGTGAGTTTGTATCCAGAACTGTCAGTGGAGCCTGGGGAGGTAGAAAAGTCCTAGCTATTGCCTTGTATTTATCTCTCAGCAAGAAAACAAGGAGAGCCTTGTTATCTGCTGTCCATGATCATTTGTGATTGATAAGCACGTCAGTCTTAAAGAAGAGGTGAGTGATGTTCTCATTTTCAGTCAAGGGGAAATAAGGTCTAGAACCACAAGTTTGGAGACAGGAAGTTTTGTTAACTATTGATGAAGTCCCTCACTCCATAAATAACCCTACCTTGAAGGGAATGGAAAATCTCTGAGCTGTGGTTCAAAGAGCATGGAAAGCACCTTTTCTTTGTCCCAGAGCTTTAGTAACTGCAAAAACTAAAGAGGAAATCAATGCAAAGGAAGATGTTGCAGCATGAATTTGTCAGATATGAACTCAGTAAGTCAAGATGTAGGAAAGGACTGCCAATCATTCAGCTGCTTTTGCACTTGCATTATGGAATCAACAAGCTCTTCCCTTCCAATTGGGCTGTCATCTGATAAGTAGAAAAAATAAGGCTTCAGACATACATCCTGAGGGCAATGAGGAAATGTAGGCTGGAGATAAGAAGCCCCCAGGACAGCAGCCTTGGCTGCTGGCACAGAGATTTGCCACCTCCAGCAGTACAGATAAGGTGTAGGCATGGCCATAGAGTGATGTAACAGCACATTTGGCTTAAGTACAGGATGACCATCCCTTTGCATGTTGTCTGGGGCACAAGGCTTTGCCAGACCTTATTCTGCAGAGAGGGAATTTTAGTCTTGATGGAGCCATTAAATAATGAACTGGCAAGCCTTCAAAGAAGAGGCATTTATGCACCCATAAAAACTAGCATAGAATGGATCAGCAGCCACATAAAGGAAAAGTAAAAGAACAGCTTATCTACTTGTGGAAGCCCATTTAGCTGAGTTTTGGAAAGAAATTTCTCACCACTGTCTGTGCTTTGAGTCAGGCCAGCTCATCTACCTGGAGCACAAGCATCCTGCAGCTGGGAGATCTAGGTAGATGCTAACATCCTAAGTCAGATGGGAGCAATGTGGACAGCCTGGGGAGAGGCTCTCCAAAGGAAAAGCTCCATTAAAAGGCCTGAAAGTGTATTTTCCATGTATCTAGAGCCTTCTTTGTTAGCACCAGCCCATGAAACTACTCTGCTGGGCACCAAGGAGTCTAATGGGGATCAAAGAGTTTGGAGAGAGGAAGCAGGAGTGGGAAGAAGAAAGGAACAGCCTGAGCTGAGAGGCCATTGCAGTATGTACAGGAAGTGTTTTCTCCTATCTGATCCAACCCAAGTGACCCCATAGGTAGCTGGCATCTTCCATAGGATCAGACCATAATGGATTTTAAAGAGAAAAGAGCAGCAGCCAGGTTTCAGAAGCGTGGGTTGACAAAGCACTTGCACCTGCAGTCTGCTTATTTCACATGCAGTCTCCGTTAGCACATAAGCAGATTAAATGCAGACATTAGGTGTACTCTTGGCTCAGGCACTCCAGGTGAATGGTCGGCATTTCTTTAAAGACATTGCAACACACTGTAAGCATAGAGCCTTGCTTTCATTGTGGCCTCAACCACACCTTTTTCCTAAAGAGTTTATTTCACTGCTTGACTGACAACTAACCCAGTCCTTGTGGCAGAGGCACTTGGAGCTGTAAATGACTGCGCCGATCATCATGACCTTGCTCCATTACTCCTCATTTGCACAGCCCTTCCTGACACAGTTGTGATATTACCAGTCTGCACCCTCACATCTCAGTTTTCACTGTGAGCATGCCAAGAGGTTTTTCAATGCTGTGCTTTAATCATGTTGTATCCTTTAGCATTAGTGGAAACATGGCTCTAAAACCTTGACCCAGTGTTCATCATGATTAAAGTACCACCTTACCGCGATTCTGCTAGAATATACGAACATTCTGAACTGGGACAAATGTTGGATATCTGATTTCTGGGAAGCAGATCAGAGTACCTAAGTTGTATCAGATACTGTTCATGCTTTGTGCTTTCTTAGACTGTTTGCTCTTCCCAGTGTGCGTTCCCTACTGTACTAATGCTATGATGCTAGTTAAAATTGTCTCATCATTTGTCTATTGAATTAAAAGATCATCAGGGCATTAAAATGTTATTTAGTAGCTGCTGTTTACACAGATTGGTCATTAAAGATTCCAAGCTCCATTTAGCTTTGAGCTTACGAAGCAACTCATTATGCTATGACCGTAAGGTCCCCACTTAGCAAAGCAAAAAGCACATCCCATTATGTCCCATTATATTCAGTGAGTTTTAGGTTCATCTTTTTGCCTTTCGCCTTTTTTAAATTTTTTTAATTGGACATTTCAGCTGTTTCTAATAGTTACTGCAGATTGCTTTTCTTTTTTTTTAATGTCACAATATATCCTGTGAAAATCATCAAAGTCAGAGCAGTGGGGGCTGCTCAAGAAACCAATGTACATTCAGTTGTGCCATGAATAAAACAGTGTTTATAGATACGAACTTTGTACATGCGTGTAAATCCCACAGGCTGCATATTGCTGTTTGATAGAAGGCAATGACTGGGAAACACCACGACCAGTGCTGACTCATTACCTTTTGGTAAGATGGAAAAAATTAAACTAAGTCACAGAACACCTGCATCGCTCATTTATTATGTTATCCAATAGAGCTTTTTTGTGTTTGCCTCTTTGTTTCGCCCTCTTCACTGATGCTATCATAGATTAATTGGCGCCACTGCAAATGTTCACAGCTGTCTGCAAGATGTTGGTGAATGCATCATGTCAGTCATGCATGCTATCACCAAGGAGATGAATTTCTATCATTCTCCAGCAAGATAGTTCTGCAAAGGACCTAATAAAATAAAGTCTTTCAACAAGAGTCCAGAGAATATCCATCAGTCTTTGGATTAAACCAAGAAAGCCAAACTTGTGCTGATACTGTTATTACAACAGTTACACAGTGAAATTTTTAAGAAGTGGTTGTGGGACAAATCCTATTAGGCAATATAAGTAGGATGCCTGTTAACTTTGATACATGTAGAGCTTCGCATTCATGTATCTCCTATCTTGGTGTTTTTTTCTAATAACATTTATATGCATCTATGCAGGTTTGTTTTGTAAGAATTTTAAGGACAGCACTGTATATGGTAGCTAAAGTGCCATCCTTCAGGTTGTGCTTGCAGGTGGTGGTGGGCTTGTTAGTCATGGTGGTAACACTGCCCACCTGTAGCCCCTCAGCTCTCTATGCAATCTAGCTCTAAGAGAGCAAGTGTGAACTTTGCAGGTTCAAAGGAAGCCAAGGTGTTTTCTTGTGGGGATAAGTACATACCCATCATTCTTCTCTGAGTGGGTGGAGGGGGGGAAATTAGTTGGCCTTGTGGTGAGTCCTTTGGGGTTGGAGTGGAAAAGGGATTTCTGTGTTCCAAGAAGCAAAGCTTATCACCAGGCTACCTTGTGCCCTTTTCTATGTGAAGATGGGAGATCTGCATGTGGGTGTGCATCTACGGTAAGGTATCTGTGCTCACAGTTTAGCCTAGAATATTGATGGAATTGGAAGATTGTGTCTTATCCATGTATTCTTTGCAGTATGTCTTGGGTTGTGCTACTTGGGGGGGGGAAGGAAAAATCCTCTTTTTTCCTTGTAATAGGGTTTTCATAACAAAGGCAACATACTACATCCTGTTTAATGTTATATTGACTTACTGTAACAGGCTGCCTGTTTAGTGTAGCTAGAATGGTGTCATTGTAACCTCTATCAAATTTCAAAAAGTAGTTACCTTCACAGACTTGTTTTTAAATGACAGAATAATTTATCTAGGAACACTAAGCAGATTCATTTTGGTTCAGGTCTGCAGTCGGAATGAAATAAGCTACCCAGAACAAAAGCATTTTACCAGCTATGGAATTTTCACTTTTTGAAGTCCAGCCTGAACTCCTTTATGGTGCTTTTTCAGTGAGAGTCGCACTTAAAAGCATGTTACAAGCTCATTGCTGTAGTATTTCTCTTGAGTGGTGAGGGTTACTTGAAATGACAGTGCGTCAGTGTCAAGTGCTGGTATGTTCTTGGTATTTCTGAGTTTGCTGGAAGTAAAATAATAGAAAAAGTTCAGTAGCGTATGGTCTGAATGTATGGAAAGAGAAAAGGAAATGGGCTCATCAAAACCATTTTGCTTTATTTTCTAGTGCAAGTCTGAAAATTGTCTGCTGCAAAATAGTGGTTTCCTGAATGCCATAAATCTTTCTGCTTTGGCAGCCTGTCTTAATTGTTCCTAGCTTTGACTTATTCATTCAAGATACGTGCCCTTAATGACATTCAGTTGTGATGCTTAGCCATTATGAAAAAGATGTGGTGTTGTATCTTCAGCTCGTGCTAAAAAGAGGAGTGTGTGTGTGTAAAACTTCAGTAAAAGCCATGACTGACAAACCCAGCGCTGTCTTGTAGCCCTCCTCAGTGCACTGTGATGTGAGCTTACTTCCAGAGATGGGCAGTTTGAAGCGGTGGACTTCAGAATGAAGGAGATGACCTGGAAATGTGCCCTTCTCATTAAAGCTGTGACTGCTGCAGAAGTAGCTGAATCCTCATGCCTTGTATGAATTTCTTTATGCTTTGTGCAGGTGAAGAGCTGCAGGGAGTGGTTTTGATGCTCCTGTTAAGGAGCTGAACTTATGCTACAAAAGGCCCTTGGAAGTGGGATGTGTCTCTGAGAGCTGGGCTGTGTTCATGCTCAGTAGGTGGTATGGTTGTCCTGCAGGTGGGTGAAGCTGGTTCAAAGCTTTCTGGTAGCTCAGGCACCGCAGTCTTTTGTTTCCAAGGAAAAGCTTATCAACCTGGCTGTCCTCTTGTGCCATTTCTGAAGTGACAACACTGTATGGATGTTCCTTTCTCTTTTGAAGGGATGGTTTCTTCCTGTGGGTACACCAACAGCTGAAAGCCTGGCTCTTTGTTGTGGTTGAACCCAGCCCAGCCAGCTCGCCACTGTTTTCAAGTTTTATTTGCATGATGTCAAATAGCATGGAATATCCCTTGGACCACTTTAAGTCAGCTGTTCCCTTCCAGCTCAGTATGTCCCCTCAGCCCTCTGGGAGGCAGAACAGTATGAGAGGCTGAGCAATTGAAGCAGCCTTGGCTTGGTATAGCACAGCTAAAAAACTGGTGTGTTATCAACAGTGTTTTTCTCCTAGAGCCAAAACATAGCATTGTAACAGACACTACAAGGGAAAAAAAATAACTCTGTCCCAGCTGAAACCAGGATATTTAGCCTCAGCAAACAAGAGTGTATCAGCCTCTCTTCCCAGGGCTGCTCTACTGTTCCCATAGCCAAGTTTTAGAATCATAGAACTAGTATGGTTGAAAAATACCACTAAGATCACTAAGTCTGTCTGTCAATTCATCCCCATGACGTCCCACAGTGCCACATCTGCACAGTTCTTGAACACCTCCACCACCTCCCTGGGCAGCCTGTACCCAAAGCATTGTCACTCCTTTTGAGATGAGTTTTTCCTAGTATCCAACCCGTCGAGGACTTGGCCTCTAGCCTTGCAAGGTGGTATTTCTAGGGTAGTGCCTTTGTATCCGAAAGCTCTTGAGAAAGCCCATAGAATAGGGATGGCGATGATAAGAATAGCTGTGTTTGAAAACCACTTCTTCTGGTCCAAGAGGCATGTAAGTCTTCAGCTCTTGGAATTAATTAACCTCTATCATCTTTTGCAAGCACCTTATTTTATGCAGGCTTCTCTTTGTGCAATGTGTGAATCTCACTGTACTGCACAAAAAAAAAAAAAAAAAGAGCAGTCTCTTATGCTATTTTTCACTTAATTAGAAGAGTTATTTTGCACAGTTATGCTGGAGATTATATTTGGCTGGAGTAGATGTTCATCTGACAGAGCAACACTCTTGTCTTCTGTAACAGCAGGAAAATTGATCCAATGACCTAATATACCCCAGAACATCCATACTCCGAGTTCAGTCATTCGTACTGCTATTGCATGTAATTATTGCTTATGGTATTGATTTCTCAAAAGGTCTTTCTGTCTGAGCTAACAGCCATCTTGTCGTGACCGGCTGTTGAACTTTATTTTAGGCTCTCTGCTGCAATGCTTTAGCTGGCATGTCATCTGAAAATCCAGCATCTTTCACCACAAACCCTGTAGATTAATGGCAGAAAGGCCCCTAATTCTCAATTACATTAACCCTTCTTCTCGCCATTTAAAGAGAGAGGTGAGAAAGGCAGGGGAGTCTGGTGTTCTCTGCCTGGTTTCTAGTCTAGTTAAAAGCTAGGAAGTTTGAGTCCCCACCCCTGTGGGGCTTCATTAATACTTCTCCCAGGTGAACTTAGCCCTTCACAAAAGGGTTCTTTGTATTTTGCCTTTAACCAGCCCTTTGTTTGGGCAGATATCCAGGCCAGCAAGCATAAAATGTCAATATTCTATGTTGAATCAGTGGCTTTTTCCTGCCTTAAGTTTCAAAAGACTATTTCAGGGATGGTTATAACTGGACATAGAAATAAATGCATTTATGTATGAATGATGAAGAAGTGCAGAAATATGCAAATTTCAAAGAAGGAAAAAACAGATGTTAAGGGTGTTATGGCTCCTTTTTTTTTTCCTTATGGTGAAACAAGGGGTTTTGCCCATGCGGACGTGAGCCTTAACAAGCTTAGGAGTTGCAGTTCTTACTTTTCAGTGCATGGTGATATGGAAGTAGCCAGAAATTGCCCTTGGGAAAGCATATCCTAGTATGAACGCTTTTTCTATGTGTGTGTTAGGAAAATGGTACTGTTTTCTTTCTAACAGTAGAGTATCAAAGTGGGAGTTGCATCCAGATTCATCAAAATATTCTAGTCCCTAATTAAGGACTACACGATGAATACTGCACTTTAAATCTGAGGCTGTCATCCTGCTTGCTGGGCACTTTTCCCCTCTATAAGAGCGGTTTATGAGCAGTTGTCTCATCCTGTAGGTGCTGCAGTGAGACTCCTCTTCCTTACTGCAAACATCCATATAAAGAAATTAGGTTTTTTTCCTCGTGGTAAGCACGTTATCTGTACTGATAGAAGTGGAAAGAGAAGTAAAATTGCTACAGCTAATCTAGTTCTCATTTTTGAGTTGTGTGTATGTATATATATATGTCTGTATATATATATAAATATGTATATATATATATAATGTCTGTATATATATATACACACACACACACACACTTTCTTTTTTCCCATATCATGGGGAGAACATGCAACAGCCTTGGCAGGCAACCATGACGTTTTGCTGTACTTGTCTGGAGCTGGACTCAGACCCACCAGTGACATGATTTTTTTTATCTAAAGAGCAAAAAATTGGAGGAAAAATAAATTAAAATTGACTCAAACAACTTGCATTTACTTCATCTCATCAGAATGTAAACTAGAGCGGATCTTTGATGTTACATGCACAGATGTTGCATCCAACACGTCTCATGGCAAACACCAAGCAAGAAGCAACTGAGAGGCAGGAAGCTGAGCAGACCACAAACATTCAACGCTACAGGGATGGCCCAGAGCTGCAACCTTCACAAACACAGTGATCTAGTTCAGGTCTTAATTAAAACAGTGCTTTCCAAGATATGATAGAAAATCGTTGCTGTGATTTCACTCTGACTGTTAGCTGCATTTATTGATGCTAAAATGAGATTGGATGATGTGTAGGTTTCTGCCCACAGAGATGCATTTACTGCAGTCTGATTACAGATTGTGGTGTCCGGGTGTTCTTTCAAAAGTTACAGGCTTTTGGATAACCAGGAAGCTGACATATGTCAATTGTTTGCCCATGAATTTAGCCTTTATTGTGTTAGCTAGGCAGAGATTCCTATTTCAGAATCAATTCTGTTTTTTCTTCTAAGCACATCTATGGGCAGACATATCGTCTTCCTCTTGTCATACAAATAACTTCTGTAATAAGCATTTTAAAGTCTGTTTGAACTTAATCACAGACTTTTGATTCCAAATTTGTGCTTAGTCTTAAGATGAGGTTTCAATCACCCAGTTCTCATCAGTTTAACTCATATTTGGGGTCTGGATGTTGAATGTGTGGTTATAGAGGCATCAGCTGTGCTGTAAGGGGGTCAAAGCAGGAAACTGGTTGGGTTTTCTTGCCCATTTTCCTCCTCTTCCTTATTCATGCTCTTCTTTCTATTGCTGATGTGCCTTCCTGTGTACTGCTGTGGCAGTATGGTACTTCAATGCATAATGAAAAGTTAGACCCAGGCCAAAATATGCTATTTATAGTGGATGCAATTGGGCTCTATTGTGTGCACCACTGACACTATTGTCATTGTCCTCAATGTACTCTGTTAGTTTTTATGGTTCCCATGTAGGCAATTGGTAGTTCTAATGTCTCCAGATTTGATATATTAATTCATAAAAACTCACAAAGAAAAAAAAAAAATAAGATGTTAGGAGGTTTCCCAACATATTGGGACCTAAATATTATATGTAAAAATGGATATGTGCAAACAAGCAGTACAAAACTGTTAGGTGTTCCCACTTTATCACCAGTGTTATATCCACCCCACAGACATATGTTCCATGTCTATACTTATGGGCATTGCAGCACTGGGGAGAGGGAGGGCATGCTCCGGACAATGGACTGTTTCTAATCAGCTATACAAATGTTGATGAATGGCAGCAGATTTATCATCTGAAATTATTCCTTCCGAGTAATTTTTTATTGTAACACCAGGAAACTAGACTCCTTTTTTTAAAGTGTTTTATTGAAATCATCTGGGTGTGCTCTACCTAATAAAATGGTAGTCTACAGCTGCTGGACTTCCTGTAAGAAAGTAGAATTAATCAGACAAGCATAGATGCTATAAAGAGGAGTGGAAGTTGAATCAACTGCTGGAACATGGTGGAAAATGCACTGGGTCTGGGTATCGGTGGGTGTGAGATGGTTTCAGTATGGTGCTGTCACTGGAGCCATGTTCACATTCCCCAGCTGAAGATGGTGTGTTACAAACAGGTGCTTGTGCATTCAAGACAAACTGAGCAGGAGCACTGGTACAAATGTTTAGGGAGCTATTTGATTTCTATTGCATTCAGCAAAAGCGGTGTTTGGAAACTGTGGTTGTTCCAAGTGTGAGGTTTCAAAGAGAGCAGCCTATTGTCTGCTGGGTACCCTAAATGTGTTGCAAATCATGGGGTGCCCTGAAGACATGTGCCTGGAGATGCTGAGCCATCTTGGATGACTGGCTGCCTAATGTGTGCACAGAGCAACTTTGGCTTTGTCATGCACGAGAAGTAAATGCAGAACTGGTTCCTAAATCTGAAAATGGAGAAACAAAGCTGCCATTCAGGATGTCTGATTTTTGCACAGTGCAAGCAAATAATGGCTTGCCCACATGTTACTGGCTAGCTTAAGATCCAGGATGCTCTGCAAAGGTTCTTTCTGAAGGCACTTGTATAATTTAGGTCTGTTTCAGGGGAAAAAATATACTCACTTCCTGATTGTATGTTATTGCAGTTGTCTCGTCACTGTAATGCTCACTAATCATGCACTAAGTGACATGGCTGATATCAATCTGATGTGTTTCTCATCTGGGGATAACTATCTGCTTACTGCTTTAATTTTAGTGTGACTTCTTTCCCCCAAATTCATATGTTGCTCACTTTCAGAAAAGAGATCTGGCTAAAAGATGCTTTTTATTCTTCTTTTTTTTCCCCCCTCTGCCTTGTAGAGTATTTGTTTTTCTCTAATAGATGAGGAAAAGTTAGTAACATGAATCCCATTGCTATAAGCAGATTATTTCTTTCTTTATGCCTACCAGATATCACAATGAAGTTTTCCCCCAGCTTTTCAAAGAGCCAGCAAGTTAATTTAAAAGAAATATATGTGAAATATATGTGCGTGTGTGTGTATAAATATATATATGTATATATACACGGACATGCTTTGTTTGAGCCTCTCCCTCTTACCTGGGGGCAAAATTAAAGTGTTTGAAAAAAGGAAAGAAATCCATACAAAGGCAAAATGATGAAGACTGCGAGACTGAGAGGAGACCAGGCTGCAAGGCAGACTGATATGGGAAAATGTAGTGTCTGGCAGCGAGATAACAGTGCTTGTGGTGTCTGTGGCCAGATTGGTTTTGATGAATGACCAGCTTAGTGGTGTTGCCTCTATGACTCACTTCTTAGCAATCTGAAGAGGTCTCAGCTAAACAGCTCTTGTAGTTTTGCGCTCAGCAGTTTTCTCTCTCCCACTGTGAATTCACAGTAGGAAAGCACTTGAATTAGCTCTGTCCAGGGTGAAATCTTAGTTTGGAAGCTTTGTTTTTCTATCAAAAACATATTTTTACTCTTGGAAAGAAAAGAAATTCCAAACGAAGAGTTTTTTTTGTAACATCCGTCTTAAGTAAGCAGCAGATAATACTGGTACTTGTCTTCAGATGCACTTAAAAAGAACCCACAAGGGATGGGCGATTCACTCGTTTGCACCTTTCTGGGGACACGTTGGCAGTCAGTCTTCAAATGTTATGCGAATTCTTGCTTTGAGCTTGTTTTGCCTAATTTATCCCTTGCCCAGACTGGCACTTGCCTTGGGACACGATGGTCATTTCCTGCGGGGTTCCCAGGCAGAGAGAGCAGCCTTCCTGGCAAGAGGGTGACTGAGAAGGGACAAGATCAGGGGATTTCCGTGACTTCCCAGTGAGGAGAGAATAGTGAGGAGATGGCTTCTTCCTTAATTCGTCTTTTTTTCTTCTCAAATACCCTTCTTTACCCAAGGAAATAAGACTTCCATGTGCCACAGTGTACTGTGAGATGGTTACTGAACATCCTTGTGTCTGTGGATGTGTTGTCTAGCAGTCTGATGGCTCATCAACGTGAGGGGATTTCAATGACTCAATCTGGGGTAATTGAAGTGTACATTTCAAAGGTAAATTTCAAATGGAGCTTTCTGCCCAGAGGTTTGGTGCATAACTCATCCACCTTGAGTTCCCAGTGCTTCTACTATCCATGCACCTCTGAGATGTGACAAGACAGATAAGTAAAGTCCTGAAGGTTCCTCTCTCATCAGCTGTATTAATTTTAGGTGCTTCCTGGAGCCAGCCCTCCCATCCCCACTCAGTAGCCTCTTTGGTTTCCCTGCCCCAGAGTGTCCTCTTCATCCTCTTTGCTTTGTATACATTGCAATTGTGGAATTGCACAGACATTTTCTATGGTTAAGACAGGGTCCCTTTTGCCTCTATGTGAATTCTGCACATTATTTTTCATATTATTGAACAATGTCCACGAGTCTCTCAGTGCCGGTATAAATCTCTGATTATTATTTTTTTTCCTCTCTCTCTCTTTTTGCTTTCCAGTTGCATAGAGAGTTTGTTTCTGGTTTGCAGGGGTTCGGGGAAACAAGCTGCAGTCCAGCTGCAACCCTGTGCATTTTTATATGACTTTATTCAATAGCACTCTTGAGTAATACGTTCAGTACATTGCAGTGGGCTTCCAATGCTTGAGTTCTGTGCAAGACAAATATCTATGTGAGCTGACTGTTAACTCCTGTATCTAACACCAGGCTTATCACCCAGGCTACTAGGGATGGAAAGGCTAGAGCAGTCGCCTTGGTTCTACTGGCCACTTCAGTGCTGAAAAAATGGTTTGTTTGTTTTTTTTTTTTTTTTTTTTTTTTTTTTTTTTTTTTTTGCATATGGGTGAAGTCTGACCTTCGAGGATCAGAGATAGCAAAATCAATATGGAAATCTGACATCTCTGCCCTGACATTCAGAGCCCGGGATGAATCTGCCTTCTGCACCCCATAATGTTCTGTCAAAGCAAACTGCCGGGGTTGGGGAATTTTATAAGGCTGCTCCCAAGCAGCCATCTGTCAACCTGCCAGTAACCTGGTGCAATCAGTGGTGCCTGTAGAAAGTGATTCAGCTGATTACCAATAGAAGTTTTGATTAACATACATCCCGGAACTCCACTGGCAGTGGGAGCCAGCTGTGAGTCAGTGTAAAGACAGCAGTGAAGCAGAGCAGTGTGTTGGGGTTTTATGTTGTTGCGGTAGTTTTAATTCTTATTGTGTGGTCCTTGGGAAAAGAACTACTAATCCAGTTGCGTTTGTTAATAGCTCTGCTGTTTCGAGACTTTCCTGACATCTTCCTGGGTTTTGTGTGACCTTTTGTTTTCATTAAAACCAGAGGGTGCTCTATTTCTCTGTGACTCACAGCTAGCAAATGAAGTGAGGGTACAGATCCATGCACACACACACCAAGGCTCATGCCAGAAGGTGTTGCGTTCAAGTGAAATGTGCTGAACAGAAGCAGACTCTCAGAATGGGGAAATGTCTGCTGTGGGGAATGGGGAAAATGCTCTGGGTTTGGGAGAATTGGTTAGGGGAAGAAGTATTCAGTTGTGACTTTTGGTGTGGGCTTAGGGCTGGGAGTCCCCTTCTGGCAGTTGTGAGAGGCTTTCTCCTTTCCAACACACTGTGGAGATTCATCTTCATCCACATTGTTTGTGGCTCTTTATCCAGCAAGAGATGGCTCTGTGCCAAGCTTTTGAATGACAAAACCTGCATCCTGGTGCTGTATAATTCTAAGTCTCTGTCTATGGAAAGCAGACAGAAGTCGAGTTTGACTCTGCTATGGACCTGGTACACGGGGGCTCACAAGCCATGTTCTGTCCACACTACCCACGGACAGTAGCACTGTCTTTGGTACAATATGCATTGCACTCTTTGTGCCTCATTGTTAACTCTGTCCCCTGGTCTTCACATGAGAACACATCTATTTCCTGGCAAAAGCGATGTGGAAATCTTTCCCACCAGCTGTACATTTTCTGCATTTCTTTTGCTTTTGTTTTACTTAGCTATCTCATTCCACTTAAGCGCTTCTGAAATGTTAGCAGAACAGAGTAATATCTCTTACTCTATGTCCATTTGGACAAGAATGAATTTTTGCCCACCTGATTCCTTATGGCTTAATTACGTCCATTCATTTATTTCATTCATTCAGTGCCTTCATTCTCTTAGTCTCGTTAAAAGAATTTCTTGCTCTCCTTTGCTTGGAGTTCAGCTCATCCAAACTCTGTGCTGGGTTCCTGATATCGACCCCTGCATGCATTCTGGGGACATCCATGTAGAACCTGTATGTAATTGGCTCTCAGTTGCAGAATGACGGAGGATTTCAGACTTTGTCAAATGACTGATCTGGGAGGTGATTTGAAGGAAGAGGGAAGCCATCCCTCAGGCAGGGGAGATATCCTTCCTTATCTCAGTTTAACAAAGGTAGGCATAACTTTAAACCTCCAGAAATCTAGGGAACCCTTGAGATGAGGATATGGAGTGACTTGTATCTCTTCTTTCCCCAGTTTAGCTCAATCAGTTCCAGCTTCTGAGTTGTCTCATTGCCTAAAAGAAAAGCTGTTGTTATAGTCTTGGAATACATAGAGCAGGTGGCTGGGGGAAGCAATGCACATAAGCAACTGAGTCAGACAGGGATGGGGGGAAACACTGGTAGTAAATGTTTGTTTTAAAGAAGAGATACTAGGGGCGATTTCCTTCCTTCCTATTGTCTTAAATGAGCATAAGTAATACAAAACTAAATAAATGCATCATGCAATCAAGGAATGTCTTGCAATGTGCTCTGAAACAGTAAGTCCATTGATGCAATGTTTGAAAACTGTTGGTATTTCACTATTTCTCAGTGAAATATTCTAACAAACCCTTCTCCGTTACAGTATCTTGATTGATGAGTGAACGTGTTCACTGAATGCAATCAGTGGCTCTGGGGCAAGTTCTCTGCCAGCACTGCTTGAGCAGGACAGCCAGGAGCTGCTGGGCTATCCTCAATGAAGCTGGATCTGCTCCAGTCTTCTCCCCTTGTTTGAGGGAAAAGGCAGTTTTAGGGTGATTGTCACATATGAGGCAGGATCAGCTTGAGGTTTACGGATCTTCTGCACCTGCTGCTCTTGGGAGCCCTGTTACACAGGGGTGTATGGTCATTTCTGCTTCCTCTGCCCAAGCTTTGCACCATGGATCTTGTCCTGACCTTTACCTCTGCCCCACCATTACTTCACTAGCTTGTTTTGTTCTCTTTAGCAATTTCCTGAGTACGTTTTAATTGATTTTTCCCTCCTCCTCTACTTCATTCTCCTGGCTACTCTTCATCTATTCTTCATGCACCAGTATAAATAAACAGTCAAACAGTGGTACACCTCTGACTAATGTCTTCATCTTCAAAGCTCAACTAATGCCTTCATCTTCAAAGGCTTCAGCTATCTGGACAAGGAACTTTAGTCATGTCCACCTTTGGCATGAAGCAGGTATCTTTTTTTCTACTAGACAGGATCATGGGTCCCTTCCCTCAGGTTCAAAGGCAGGATAGTTGTTTCCAGGGCCCCTCACCACTTCAGAATTGTTTAATGTGAATCATTTTCCCTTTGTGGAAGGTCTTTGTTACTGGAATGAAATAATCATTTCTTTTTTTTTTCTTTCTTACAAGGAGAGGTTAGAAATTACGGCTGGGTGCCGTATGCACATTTGGTGAGAGGTCATTCACTGTGCTGTTTCAAAGAGGTAATTACAATTGTAGCTTATAAATCATTGGGGAGGTATCGGACTGTCCCCTCCTAATGTGGCTTTTTGCAAATGAGTGCTGATTATTTTCTTCCTGATGGTGTAATTGTATCTGGTCTGAACTTTCCATACAGATTACATACCGTTGTGATTATGTATTTGCCTCTCCGAGGCTGCCAGATACATACAGGGAAGCATGTGCGAGCTGACCTCTAGCACTGGCTCTGCAATTGTTGTTTCTTTCCCCTTAATCCCATTTCCAAGCAATGGTATCACTGAAGCAAAGCTTACCACCTGAACTATCTCGGTGGGGCAAAGGACAATCGTGCTAGGGTACATGTTCTCCTGGGGAGGATGACTCATCCCATTTGTTTAACTGGTGCAAGTGGCATTGATGCTGGGAAGATGTGTTAAGCTGTACCCAAAGCACAGTGACTAGCATGCTGCGTTAACAGGCTTATAACTAGGAATGACATTTTAGGGATTAGATGCAATATGGCTTGAGCTTGAACTTTATGTGAGTTCAGAAACAAGCTGGCAGAGATCAGTTCTAGTTGAAAAATATCTGTGATGCTGACAGTGTCATACTAAAGTAGGTTGACCAGGCAATGCTAAGTGGCAGTTGCTTACACAAATGAGTAATGCCAGGGGAAAAGCTGAACTATTTAGCTTGCAATATTTCCTCTCCTTACAAACAAAGGAAGCACTGCCTTTGGGATCAGCAACACTTAACACAGTACAAGAACAATGCTATCTATGTTTTTGGCTGGTGAAGATATCGTAGAGAAAATAATCTACTGTTGGATTTCCATGTGCCTGTGTAGCAGAGGAGAGAGGGCAACAGCTAGACAGGTCTCATTAGCCCACCAGCTCCGGGAGTGGAACATCCTCCCTCTGGCTGATGGATCCAAGTGGAGTGGGTCCTTCAGCCCCCATCAAGCTGATATTTCTGTCTCTGCTTTTCCCAGGCCTTCCCAAACCATCATGCTATGAAAAAGGCAGGGCAGGGGACTCCTCAGCTAAAATTATGCTGATTTCCATCAAATGATTCAAAGAAGAGAGTAAAGACAGTGCAAAATAATGAGAGTGAGCCTGGAAGGTGTTGGTTAGAACACTTGCCTGGAAGCTGAAATACTGAGATTTCCAATTTGGAAATATGTCTTTTTTCTTTCCCCTACTTAAGACTTTCAGATACAGACAGTCCATAGAAGTCACAAGTAATATTCATATGCTCATTTATCAGATCTAAATAAGTACTAAACTGCATAACTTATAAATTGGGAAACTGATATTGCTACAAAATTTCCATGCACATCCATTGAATGTTCAAACGATGCTGTTTCATTGTATCTGGAATGAACTCTTGTTAACTTTTGTATTGAACCTAATTAGTTATAAACACTGAAAGTATGTATTCTGTATGTTTATAGAACAGCAGTGCTTTTCTTCATGATTTTTTTAATGTCTTAAGCTTCTCTGATAGCTGTAATGTTTTGAGAAGAGAGTATATATAAATCCATGAGTTGAACTTTGGAGAGATCAGGCATAGGATTTAACCCTGCTACCCTTCTAGACTGTCTGTTCCTCAAGGCCCCAACCCAGCTTCAGGAACTTTCAGCTCCAGCTTCCCATTGCACTTATGACTGTTATTGTAACTTTTGCCATCCTTATCGCTGACCCTTGGTAGGGATAATGCAGTATCTTCCTACATGTGTGGTAACTGTGAGTTTCTATATGTTGCCTGTGTGATCAGAGTCTTGTCACCCATCGCCACTGCCTGATGTTGGGTTCATAAGTATCCCTGCTAGAGAGGCCAGATCTCATGCTTGAGGATGTCATTTAGATGGCAAAGTTGTCTCAGCTTAGATCTGAAGTAGCTCTTGTGAGTGTTGCATGAAGCAGGCAAGAAACAGATGGAGGTGGTCAAGCACCTCTGCTGTGTAATTTTGCCTGCATTGTAAAATCAAGCCTTGCATACTGAGTGCTGTGATTGTGCCTCATGAAATCAAGCATGATATGTCCACCTCTGCACTTCATATTGTGATGGAAAAGGCAGAAACTCCTATGTTTGAACTGGTCCGTCTTTGTATTCTACTCCTAGGATCTTTTACTTTTCACACATCTGTGTTTTTCTTGCATACAGGGGGTGTGGTTAAATGTCATCCAGGAAGGAAAAATTTCCATGGGGAGAGATACTATGGTCTTACCTGCAATTATTTAGGAATATCCATATTCTACAGAGCAGACAAATATTGCATGTTTGTAGGCATTAGTTAAGAGAGCAGCTGAGTAGATACTCTAAATAACATCAGCATTTGTTAGATGGGCATTGGAGTATGAACAGACTGTTCAAACAATTAAAATAGTTTTATAGAGCATTCAATTATCCTGGCTTATGAGAAGCATTTGCAAATTAAAGTGAGATAGTAATTATCCTCTGAGTATCTTTCAGTGTTCCAAGTAGCACTGAAGTAGGTTTTACTGGCTCAGATGCACTGCATGCGTCTCAGCACGACAACAGCAGTTTGGCTTTGCTGTTGTTGTGGTCTATCTCATTATGTCAGTAAGTATTGGAAACTGGAGACAGATAAATCTTCCCTTAAAATATGTAGGGAAACCAAGCCAGCCAAGAACTCTTTTGTTGGAGATTTTCATATTCGCTGGGTTAGGGGAAAGGAGGGAAAGATGGTCATTATACTGGGTACATCATTTCTGATGAACCCAGAATAGTAATCAGCAATTATGCTGTTCTCTCCAAAATCTCATGTTTTTACTCCCATGGCCTTCCAGCTCCCAAGGAGAGGACTTAAGCTCTCATGTCCCTGTATTTCTGCCTACCAGTGGCCCAGCCTTTCTGTTTTTTCCTTTTGACTGAAGCTTTATATTTTAAGTCTGGCTTCCATGGAGTCGCACATCCTCATTGCCTGTCCTACTGCCCCATTGTGTGATGACATATTTATACTAGATTCCTAAATCCACTGAAAAACTTGGTACATCCACTGATGCCTAAGGGTCTAGGGTGCTGTGCAACCTTCCAAGCTGGTTATTTGTGTACATATCTAGAAGGGAACTGATTTCCTCTCAAAATATCAAAGAGAGAAGGTCCACTCAGCCTCCTAGAGAAGATGTGGCTCCTTTAAACAGTACAGAAGGCTTTTCTATAAATACATCCCAAAATTCTCTAAAATTTGTTTACCCTTAAACTTATCTCTGAGCTTGCAGTTGCAGAAGATGGTGCAGTAAGTTCAGCAGAGCCATACAGCGCATGCTTTAAAGCAATTTACAGTACTGAGAATCTAATAAAGGTAGCTGACAAGATAATTGCCAAATTATATGAATTCATTACCACCATTTGCACACAAATGCTCTTTAATTATTTTTTGGCATCTGAGGAAAGGAAGAGAAATGCTGAGCTAATAGACACCATGTAATCCATCTGTGTTTGTTTTGGTGCATCCTGGATTTGTGGAAGACACTGACAAGAGATGTTGCCTGGGGTACAATGACCTCTGAGCACAGGAACAAAATTGCTGCTTGCTCCTCTAATAGTGTAAAACAAGAGAGTTGCTTGTCTTCAGATTATGACCCGGTCACCCAAAGCATGTGGGAAAAATGCATTCAGATAAAGGCTACAAAATTGTTAACACTTTTAATTATGTTTAGATTACAGAGCATTATACAACTAGCAGTGCCCACGTTATTGAAAATCTTATCGGCTGCCATTCAGTGAATGGCCCTGCTAATAAAGTGCTTCGTGGAATTTCTGCATGTATTTGTGTCTGGTGTTTGTCCAGCCACATCTCGGGGGGTTTTCTTCTGAGGAACCCATCTGAGCCTAATCCCAGCCAACAAAAGCCTATTTACTCTATTATACTCTACCACAGAGTACTTAGAGAAATTGTTTCCTTGCTATCATTACCATCGCTCGTGTATGTATCACACAGATTAAAATAAGAAAAATGATTCTTGTTTAGGCAGTTGTCTGAAGTGTTATTCAGCCATTTGTCTGCTATGCTTTGTTGAGCCATTTAGAAAACTCCTTCAAACTGCAGCAGTAAGGAACTTTTTTAATAGCATCTTTGTGTGATTTCATTTCTTCTTCTTCTTTATTGTTATTATTTTTTTTTAAGTAAGTCAGCAGTCTATTCTATGAGGGGTGAAGGGAGAGTATTTTTCATGGATAATATTGTGTCCAAGGCTTGTTGCTTCAGGTCTGAGAAGTGAAGAACTTAATGAAAGCTGACTTAAATTAGAATAAGAAACATTGGTCAGGGGTTTCTTGTGCATAGTGCAGATGAATGAATGTTGTGCTCACTGGCAGTGTGGAATGCCAAGGTTAGGTGACTATATACCTCTTCCTGCTTAGCACGTTCACCATTACCAAAGAACTCCATGGAACCAAATTAAGTTGGCAACCAGAAAACTTCAGCTGCAGGTTTGGTTTTGCGCTGAAGTGAGCATCAGACAGGTGGGCTGGATCGCCCACTGCTTCTTTGTGTCTTGGGAAGGGAACACAACCATGGGAGAATGGGAGAGCAAGGAGGGGACAGGAGGAGCTTGGAGGATATTGTGGTTGTGCCATAATCACATACAGAGCACTCTCCTTATCTCAAAAGGAAGGATGATCTTGGTCCCACACAGGGCTGGAGACACCTGGCACAACCTTGTCTGGTCTCTCCTGATACCTGGTGCAACCAGGTGCTTTGGGAGAATGAAAGCAGTAAGAAACCCAAGGAGCGGTGAAGTGACAGCTGATAACAGATACATGCAAACTGTGAAATGTTCAGAGTTCTTTTCTGCTCAGAGTCCAAAAGCATGCAGTGTTTCATGAGCCAGGTGTAGGTGACAGAGCAAAACTTTCAAGAAAAGTGAAGAGCTGCCCTGATTTGTTTGATGTCCCTAATTTTGATTTTGGGGGATGGGAATGTTCTTGGAAAAAAGCTTTGGGCAATGATTGTTGTTCAGCAGCAGTCAGAGGGCAAAGCTTTCCTATTTTTCCTGTTTAGTTTCTTCTCTGTCAACACAAAAAATTGCATCGTTAGTAAGAAATGCCCCACTCTTTGCAGACGTATGGAATTTAGGATGGGCAAATGGTAAGGGCAGGGAGGGAAAATGATTCCCCACAGGAGGACTTTAGGATTGCTTTGAATATTCTTATTTCTTCCAACAGAAAATTTCTAATTTCAGGAATGCTCTAAGTACGTGTTCTCACTCATGGTTGGGATAATCCAAGTATGTCGCCAGATTGCTCTCTCTCTATTTTATTTTTTTTTTTTTTAATGAGAAATAGGATAAGATCAACAGGCCAGAGTTTAGCTCAGCAGTTTTAGTGACTAAGCTTTCTGCGTGGCTTCTTAGCTGTAAACAACTTTCCAATTATGAGAGAATTGCTTCTTGTTAAGTTCTTATCTCATGAGGTCTCTAAATCAGATTTTACCCCTTTGCAGTTAAGAACACTTTAGTTAGGCCTAAACGCATGCTTAAGAGTGATGGTGTAAATGTGTGTTTTTCTAGACATAAATAATTGTAAGTTCACGTTGAACTAATTTCTGAGGAGTCACTTTATTCACGCATCACAGAGATCCTTATTCTCACCACTGATTTTCTCTTTAATGTTCATGATGCTTTAAGTCATTATGCTGCTAGCAAATAGCGTAACAGTGGATTAAAGCTGTTTCTGAACTATTTCTTTTTATTAACTAGGAGGTGTAAATATTTACTCTGTAGTTATCAGTAATGTATATTTTTCTTCAAATATTAATAGCAAACCAAACCTCTAATTAGGATATTAAGTGTCTGGTTGCACTCACGTAAATGTTTCCCTTTGTCAGATAACAAAAAGGGAATATCACTACTTTCATTTGGACTGTTTCAAACAAGTAAGACAACAGAAAGGGAGTTTTAAATACATATGCTATGTGCACGTTAACTCCTACATTGTTTTCTGTCCAAGATTATAAACAGCGTTCACTAAAGAGGCTTTAGATTTGCTTTCATTTCAAGCACAAATGATTGAGTGTACTGAATGTTGGTGGGACATCAGGCACCTTCATATTGTGCACCCTGACTTAAGCCCTGCACAAACACTGGAGGTGTGCAACCTCACTGCTGCCAGCAGGTCGCTCAGTTAAACTTTTATCAGCTCCTCTTGATGTCTGCCTATGTGATGCCTGTCAAGAGCTGGAGAGATGGATTTGTGCTGAACAACTACTGTTCAGATCCAAAAGGCTTTTAATAGATGTGTTACAAACTCTAGAAGTCGTTTAGTGATTCTTTAACAGTAGTTAATGACTGTTTTAGCGACAGGAATGAAATAAAATCAGGGCAGGCTGAACTCTTCCAAGTGATTCGTAAATCCTAAATGTGTGATTGATTCTATTCTTGACTTCATTCAGCAGTTCATAAATTGATATGAGAATCAGGGAGATAGGAAAAAAAAATATGGCTTATGGTCAGCTGTTGCCTCATGCTTTTGAAAGCAGGCAGACTCAGATTCAAAGCATCTGTTGCAAAACTAAATGAATTCCGGTTGAAATTTATTTCTAGAAAAGATGTCCTTTGGGACATTCCTGTAGTAAGTTGAATATTCATTTCTGCTGTGAGACAAAATTGCATCTGCTGTGTATGTTTTCGATTTCTGAACGTCTGAGGGCCAAATCCCTGATGCTCTTAATGGCTATAGCTGTTCTCCATTTTATTTATTTTATTTATTTTATTATTTATTTATTTTGTTTAGAGGAACTTTTGCTTGAGATATCCAGCCGAGGGATGGATTTCTTGTGAGGAGACAACTT
Source organism: Excalfactoria chinensis (assembly GCF_039878825.1). Lineage (NCBI taxonomy): Eukaryota > Metazoa > Chordata > Aves > Galliformes > Phasianidae > Excalfactoria > Excalfactoria chinensis. The sequence goes on from NC_092836.1 coordinate 6,330,639, forward strand.
TGGATATTGTTTAGTTTCTTGTTTTTGTTTGTTTTCTTTGTGGAGATAGAGTAGAATAGTGGAAGAAACGATGCCCTGCTGTGACTGGTAAGAAGCCCAATTTTAATAGCTTTCTTAATAGAAAATTGTGCTGTTCCAATGAAAGTTACTCTTTTGTTTCGTTCAAGTTTGTATTTCCTATGGGCACAATAATATTTCACTTAACAGCCTAAACATTTTCATTCAGAGTGGTGTCACTACGTGAGAGAGCATGAGGGATTCATATTCCAATCCTTCACGGTGGGCCAGGCTACCAGGCTGGATTGACTATTCATAGAGGGAGTAACACAAACTAACCCTGTCTGTTTTTAAATGACAGATGTTGGTGTTTTGTTGTTGTTGGTTGGCTGGCTTTTGTTTTAGGAAGAAAACATTTGATTTTGGTTATCTCTGGCTTTGTATTTTTTTATCAATGTCTATAGTGAGGACATCGCTCAGCAGTTGTTCTGTCCTTGAGGGAAGACTCATACACAGGTCTTCCATTGTCTTCCAAAATATACCCACAAAACTCTTGTAGTGTTATTTATTGCATGCTGGAGAAGCTTTCCATGGGAATAGTGACATGCAGATGACACAGGTACACACCTCTTCAGATACCTCATCACCCATGCCTTATGCTTTGTGTGGGTGTAGTAATACGCATTTGTGTACAAGAAATTTTTCCCTGCTAGCCTTACTTTGGGCTATTAGCCATGGTTGAATCTTGGCCAAGCTTTTTGATAAAGCATAAAGAATTTACAGAGTATGTATATTCTTTTTTTGTTGTTTTTTTTCCCCCTTTCCCTGTGGACCTACCTTTCTCCTGCAATGCGGCCCTGGAAAAGAAACTGCTAAAACAACCTTGACATTTTGCACAACATTTTCTGTATTCGTACCCTCGAGTTCTTCATGAAACAAGCACCAGTGGGGCAGTGTACAAAACTGCAAGCAAAATGCAACTTTACAGTTACACAATTCTTATATAAAAATAAAAAAAATACAATTTAATCAGAAATAAATCTGTGTTGGAGCTACTCCAGGAGATAGAGTACAAATGGTGCAGCAGTGTAGTTGATATGCAGAAATCCTTACTGCTGGGTTAGAGCTGATCCTATGTGCTGGTCTAAGTTTTAAGAATTAGGAAATAAATTCCTCATCACAGAGGGTGGGAAGTGGGTCCATGTTCATCCCCCTTCAGGTGAGGAACACAATCAAAACATCACCTTCAATTGCCTAATTATCCTTGAACCCTAAAAGAGAGTAGATGCAACCAAACTGTGGAGCTGTATGTTTTATATTTGCCAGAATGAGTCTATCACTACTCTTCATTGTGGTTTTTTTTAAGAATAGATGGATCACACCTATGTCCATATTGCCTGTCAGAACTCTGGATTCAGCAAATGCTGGAAAGAGTGGGAGAAGCTGGGAGTAGACACGACACACAAAGTGTGGGAGGGACATATTTGGAGGAGCTACATATATAATTCTCCAGTGTAATCTGACATTTTGGGGTACCTCAGCATGAAGACGAGCTCTAAAGCCTGCTATGTATTGAAACAGTTGGTTTCTACTGATGAGATTGTTTATAGAACATCTTGTGAAACTTTAGAAGCAAGCTTGCTTCTCAGAGCCAACTCCCTCAAATATTTCCTCTTCAATCGTACATGAATATTTAGTGCTGACATAAGATGTCAGATTGATTGCTTGGTTGTACAGACACAACATCATTTGCTTTAGGGCTTGACTTGCTGCAGTCATTTATCAATGTAAGATGTTTGTCCTGTTCAAGACCGATGAAAGTCCCAGATAATGAATCCAAGACAAAACCTGTTACATTTTAATGAGGGGTTTCTTGGCTCCTGCTGCCCATGTGTAGGGTGCTCGACTCTGTTGTTCTGCGTTATGAAGCCTCACTTCATTTTGACATTTACCCAGATAAACCGAGCATGATTTGACATTGAACAGATGACAGCTGACCCGTGGAGAAGGCAACAGACTTCAGCTCACTAATGGTGAGCTCCCAAATCCTGTCCTTTGTTGCTAGCTTCCTAGGAAATCCAGCCTTGTGGCAAACCAACCTTTTCCTCAGTGTCTGTGAGTTATTTACCCTATATAAGATTGCTCTGACAGAAGCTGATTTAAAAAAACAAAAAAAACAAAATCCACAAATATTTATCACACCTGAAACTCTTACTGTCAATTAGTCGCCCCTTTCTTGTTTCTGTTCAGACCTGGCATGCCTACAGTAGAGGTACTGAAGCCTGTCCGCATTGTTCTGTAGCCACTCTCAGCACACTGTTTGCATCTGCAGAGCATGATGTGCTGTACAGCTTTTGCATGCAGCTGGTTGTTATCTGCTTTCTATTTTTCCAAAGGAAAGAACTGTTTAGATTTCTTTTTTGTCTATTTTAATAGGGTGTTATGTTAATATTAGAAAAAATGAGGTTGCTGAAGAACTCATGAATATGAAGCAGAATTTTTCATGCGTTTGTGTCTTTGTCTCTTCTCGGTTGACTTGACATTTTGGACTGAAAGCTTGGTAAAAATGAACTTTGCCTTTAAAATGAGCAGCACAATTTTTCCATAGCTGTCAACCATATCTTCCATGCTCTGGATTTCCAGGGGTTCTTGTAAGTGTCTTAGTAATCACTAAGCGTGATTGGTCAGAGGCTGAGATCTATAGGTCAGAGCCATTGTACTAGTCTTACCTATTCTTCCAACTTGACTGATTGCTAGGCATAGTGCAGATGTTCTCAGGTAGCGCCACTTCTTGATATAAGGGCATCGTTTCCTGCATTGCTGCCTGTGACGTAGTTCTCCTATGCTCTGAGTTGTTGGTGTATTTACTTTTTTTTTATGAACCTCAACTTAGTAGAACTGGAATTTGAAATAGGTAACCTTCCCTGCTTTATCCTATAAAAATATATATATATATATTTTCCTTTCTGTTTCTAACTGTGCTTATTGCAAATGCTACATAAGCATTGTGTTTAATGGTGCGACAGTCAGAGTAGAATAAGTTACTGCAATTTGAGGAGTTCATATTTGGTATTCAGCTCCCAGCATGAGTACCAAATCGGATGGTTTTGTTCTGTGTTTTGTTCAAGACTGTCACTAACAATGATAAAAAATGACAAGATGACAAGCCCACATGTGCACTTAGGGAAGGGGAAAAAAACAACGCAGGATAATTCAATCTGTAGATCAGATTTCCATACTCTTGCAGTCTCTAGGGACTTGTGTGACTGACAACTCTAATAGTAGAAACCTGGATCTGAGAATCTTCCTCCTCTGACCCAGTGAGCCATTGCCAAGTGGTGATGGTTGCCTGATGCACAGCCCTAGTGTCAGCTGAAGAAAGAGAAACACCTGGGATTCAAGAGCTGAAAAATCAGTTCCAAAAGGAAATGCAAAGTGAAGCAGGAGAAGATCACAGGCAGAAAGTAAAGACTGAAGTACCTAAAATAATAGCATGGAGAAGGCATAATTGGGCTGTTCCTGTCTCACAAATCATGGGAATTTCCAGCCTTGGTTTCTAGTGACACAGCACTACTGGGATATTGCTGTCTCAGGCATGGATCTCTTCTAAAAGTCTATTGTGCAGCAATGATCTGAGCAGCGAACAGTTCCCTACACTTGAAATGAGCAACAAAAAGTGCAAGTTCAAGAAGAGAAAGCGTGGATGGGAGCACTGGGCCGCAAGGAGAGAAGGCCTGCTGTCAGCTGGGAATGCCATGCAAGTGATCTGCAGATCTGAGCCCCCATTTAATGCGATTTCTAACAAATCTTGCATCACGTTCATGATTATGGCTGACTACCATTCTTACGTCGCCCTTATCAGAACTTCTCTTGTCTCACCCCATAAAAACTGCTTTTATGAAGATGTGGAGTGGCCTACTGAACGAGTGACACACCACCTCCTGAAATCTAATAGAGCTGTTATCCTTGTGTCACCATGGAATCTGTTAAAGCATTCAGTTGAACATCTGTCCCTCTGTACTTAATACAGACCAATCTACTCTGCCAATTCCCTCCACCCAACCAGGTTCCTGGAAACACAGTGTTTTAAATGCTTTTAGAGTGGGAGGAAGGAGGGAGTGGATTTTTTTCCCCTCATTTTTCAGTCAGCTGCATCTGATAAAACAACAATTTGTAGCACTGGGTAACCCCAAACTTGTAAAAGCTGCTTGCAAGCTATAGTGCATAATGGAGCCGGAGCTCTTCAAAACCCATTCAATTGGAATCATATTGGTCCTGAATTTGGCAGGAAAGTCACTTAATTTCAGTGCTGAAATCTGTAACAAACTGGAAGTAATTCTCCATTAGCATGGAGTTTGTGTAAAACAAGGCTTCTGCTTCCAAAGCTGAATTATCCAGTGTAGCACAAGCTATTGTTGCTTTTAAGACCAGACATCCAAAAACAACCACGGCCATTTCCAGGTGTTCAGCGCTCACAAAGGAGGCCAGGTTTTCTGAGGCATTTGGATATAATAAACAGCATGTTGCACTCTTCTGAAAAATCTCATCCTCTCTTGGCTGCTATAGGAAGGTTTTATCTTCTTTATGGAAAAATAACCTGACCTTTATTTTTCCTTATTCTGAAAATACTTCTCAGAATGTCGTGTTTTGACAGGGTCCTTGTATTCGGTTTGATGCTGCCAGGGAAAAGACATGCAAAGAGCTCAGGACTTTGATTTAGCAGCAGTGAGCTGGAGAAAGCAGCAATGAAGTGAAGAGAGCAGGAAGAGGGAAGCAGGGCACAGCTGGAAGGGCTGGCTTATTGAGAGTCACTCTTCCCCATGTGCTCATGTAACGCAACTCTGACCATGCACCTCACCCAGAAATTCACCTCCTTCTGAAGAAGAGTTGAGCAGGACACTATTAACATCTAATAGATTTCATTAACTGATGAGCTGTAGGCCTGCAGACACAAAATAGTGATTGCTTTTTGCCCTTGTTTTGATGCTTTTTTTTTTTCCTAAATGGCAGTGGGTGCCCTGAGTTGTCCTGCCAGCACTTCACATGAGTCAGAAACCAAACCGGCTGCTAAATGTGACATAAATTGCTTCTGCAGTAGTTTCCAGTTCTGTCTTTGCAGGATCTCTCTATTCATCTATGAGCTGTACCTTTCAGTCAGGAAAGTTTCCAGGTTAGTACCTCTGGCTTGGCTTTCAACAAAGTCAAAGGAGAAAAAAAAACATTTTTTAATTTCCAGTTATAGATTTTTACTAGGGTATGTTGGTTTTGTTTTCTGGCCCATCTTCTCTTAAAAACAGCCTGAGAGCCAAACCATGTGAAAAGATGCTGTCTGTGTAATGCACTACTATAAGGATTGACGTGGGATATGGAATATTTAAGTGTTTATTTTAAGGGAGAAAAATCACAGTGCAGGTAGTGTATTAGCTGTGATAGCTCTTGATATCTTGAGAAACTTACTCCGTTTCACCTGCCAAGAGAGACTGCCTCCTGGAAAAGTGAAGGCAGTTTATCTCAATGAATACTTGGATAAAACAAAAAGGACATTTGCTGGCTGTGTACCTACAGACAAAATGGGTTAAGGCTAAGCTGAGTTTGTGTCTACAGCCTGATTACACGCTGCTGATAAACTCCTAATCAAAGAAGCACAATTCTTTTGAAGATCAAAGGAGCTCTTATACATGAGGATGTGTGCAATGTATCTGATTACAGGCGGTGGTCTTGTTGCTGAAAGACATTACAACTAATGGTCTCAAGTTGTGTAGGAGAGGTTTAGATTGGATATTGGGAAAAATGTGAATTTTGGATATTAGCATATTAGGAAGAATTTCTTCTTGGAGATAGTGTCAAACATTGGAATGGCTGCCCAAGAAAGTGGAGGAATCCCCATCCCTGGAGGTACTGGAGACCAGTGGATGTGGCAGTTTAAGGAGTCCCCAAGAAAAGGGGCTGTGCACCAAGATGAGCGTAGACAGTATGGAGGAGTTTGATTTATACACTGAAACTTTAGCTGTGCCTGCCAGAGGCTGGTACCAAAATACTGTTAACATTTCTTGACAAGAAGGTGCATGCTTGAAAAAAAGCTGTACATGGCCTTAAGTTGGCCTCAGTGGGGCTGGGGTACAGTAGGAAGGAACTTGCTTTGTCATGCCTCTGTGCAGGCCAGCCTTTATATTGCAGGTAGGCACCAAAATCATAAGATAACAGATAAACTGAGTATCTGGCAACAAGGATTTCCCCTGTAGCCACACCAATAGGAATCTCCAAAGAGATTTTTCAATTAGGAACAGATCAGATGCGCTAACACAGGCCGTAACTAATCTTTTGCACATCTTCCATTCTAGGCAAAATTTTTTACACTTTTCAACACCTGCAGGAATCATGGTGTGAAAAGCATGCATGAGGATGCCAGTTTCCTCCAGAGCGAGAAGTGCTCATGCTATATTTCTTCTCTTTTCTCCCTTCTCATCCATATAATCCAGCGCTGGGTTTACCAGAGCACTTCTGCATCTTTAATAAGATGTGCTCTCCCTGTCGGTCTTCTGACAGAGAAATTGGGTAGCAAGTGAAAATTTGAAGGGGAAGAAAAGTGTGGTTTCTAAAGTAGTAAGTTTTAAACATGTGACTCAATAGCGTACACTGGAACAGGAAGGACAGCAAGGTATTGCTTATTGCAATAAAAGACTGCTTTGAGAAGGATCTTGTTTTTCAGGCCCTGGATTAGTATTTATGGAAAATGCCTAGTGAAAAAGTCATCTCATGATTATCAGCGTGTCCCAGTCTTGCTGTCTCCTGGGCATGTTAGACGGTGCCTTACTCCTTACAAGATCAAATTATGTTACTCCTATAAAGCAGAGTAGTAAATGGGGTTTGCAAACTGCTTCTCCTATTAGTTTTCACACACTTCATGTAACCAAACGCAATCTGTTGATGTGAGGGGATTGAGTTTGGGTATGCAGACAAAGAACATTTTCAAGCACTTGAGCACTTGACATTTCAGTCTCAACCATAGTTTGCATCTGAAGGTAATCTGGGAGTTTATTTTGATTAGGATCTGAATAGTCATTTCTGATTAGCAGACTGCATAGATCAGAAATGATACTACGAAGCTGAAGCCATGCAGATTGCCAAAGGTAACATGCTGTCTTTGCTTACTCAGGTTTTCAGTGCCGAACTTATTTGAAGTTGAGCTGAACCGTAGAACATTTGTTAGTTTTGCAACCGTTGTCTACCCATCTGCTTCAGGTTTTGCTTGGTTTTGAGAAAGGTTGGATTGTTTAGGCTATTTTTTTTTTCCCAACTCAGAACATTAGGTGCATTAATCTTCTGAAACATCGAAACTTCCTGAAGATTAATCACAGATTTGGGTGAGCTATTTGTTGCACCCTGGCCACATGAAACAGGTGTTTGGGTTGGCACATCACGCAGAGTGCTCAAGAGAAAGACTTGGTAGATGAGAAGCAGCCCTGTGGCTTTTTCTTTGAGCTCTATGTGCTCTTCAAGAGTCAAGTAGCTTCAAATGTCATGTTCTGCAAATGATTCTTAGTGGAATAGATTCATAGACTCGTGGATTGATTAAGGATGGAAAGACTGCAGGTAATCTAAACCAACCCCTCCACAAAGCTTGGTATTTTATGAGAACATGCTGAAGGTACACTCCATCACATTAACCAGGATTATGTGGCTAAACAGAGTGGTATCCAGTAGTGAGGAGCTCCACCGGTAATTCACAACCAGTTGGACACTGAGTCACCGACTACTATCTCTGAGCCTGGAGCCCACCCACCTGTTCCACGTGTCTCTACATCTCCCCTAAGGGGTCAGTTTGGGTAGAGGATAGCACATTAAAGTTCTGTCAAGACAAAGAAGGAAGGCAGTAGTTGCACAACCAAAAGAAAGATGCCACCATTTGCAAATGGCTTTCAAAGAGAGGTGGCGAGCTCTGTGTCTTCTCTTTAGAAATATCCTTCAGTAGCATGTTTTGGTATTCCCGAGACTTGAAACCTCAGTTTGTTTTTCTAAGATCTATTTGGCAAATGAATAATGCTTCCAGCAGCCAACAGTGCTGCAAATTCAATACAGCAGGGAGCCCTCTCGTTAGGTAGAAGGGATTCAGGCTGCAGCAGTTAAATCTGACTGCTGGAGTCCCAGTCCAGCGTTGCGGAAGGCCACTCTTAAGAAAAGCATGTTTGCCAAATGCTGACAGATGACTGTCTTTTCCACAACAACTGAACTCTTGTTCAGCTTTATTTCACAAATGTTTACTTTTCTGCTGGGGTTTCAATAAAAGACCCTTGTCTTGCAGCAGCAGCGAATCATCCAGCACAAGAATGGAGTCTGTAAAACTGTCCTCATTTTGTGCCTGTAAAGCTCTTTGAGAGAGACTGCACTACCCATCCTGTGTTTTGCTTTTGGAAGGAAGTTAAACATACAGGATTTAAGCTATTTCTGTTATTGTTAGATCATCAGGACAAAGGGGCTGGTTGGTAGCAAGCGTAAAGTGATTGAAATATATGTCTCAGAGATTTTCCTCAGGGAAAAAAAAAATAGGAGGGGGAGGAACGCAATAGAAAAGTATAGTAATAAAGGAGTTTTTTTTGTTTGGTTTTGTTTAGTTTTTAAGAAGTGAAGGTCAGTCATTAAGTTGTGAGCTGCTTCGGTTTCTGATTTTATTTTTATTATTTATTTTTCTCCAAAGCTCCGCTTAGTGCATTATCATGCTGCTGACTTTGGGCTACCTCCAGTTCCCAGAAATAAGGCCCACGTTTGTTTTCTTTAACAGAGCTTTATTGCTCTTGAAAAGGAGATTCTGTGGTTAGATCGTTGCTATATCAAGACCACTGATAAGGAATGTATCCAGCACAGTTTTGTGCAATTGCTCCCCTATCCTGCTGGCTTTTTCTCCTGCACAGTGATCATCTCCCCATTGCTGAATTAATGCTTCAGCAACTCTGGGCAAGAGCAGGAATCAGAGTTTTCAGTTTCCACTTGCCTTCTGCTGTTTCAAGATTGAAGTGGTGCTGTAGTGGGAAAAAAAAGCAAGTGTTGTGTCTGTGCAGAAGGAGTTCAGGAGTGGGAGCTCTGCAGACACAGCTCCGGTACAATGAAGGGGAGGAATCATGGATGCAAAATCTGTCGTCTTTCTCCCCCACTTGTGTTGACTAAATCATGTGAGAGGGATTAAGGAGACCAGCAAAGCATTTTAACCCTGCTCTCACCACAAGAGCAGTGGGGATGTGGTGTGTTCGCTTAATAACAGGGCATGTGTATCAGAGAGGAGGGGTTAACAAACAGCCTTAATCCACTTAGCTCTGGATGCCGATGATGGGAGCACAACTTGCAGCTAAGAGTTTGGGTCCCTGAGTTTTCCTTACGGAGTGTAAAAGCAATGCATCCCTGCAGTGAATGGTGAGCCCTGGGGATCCCTCAATGCTTTTAGGAAAGTGGCAGCACTGCAGCACACTTGTAAGGACATTTTTTTTTCCAGACCAGGGGTCCCTCCCACTTCTCCCCCCTTCCTATGACACTCCCACCACCTTTTCCGCTCCCCCGTGGAGCTTTCTGAACCCTTTTGCTTTTGGATAGCAGCTCAGCTCAGTGCATCGTCTTTGTGCGCATGCCATGGAGAGAAGGGAAGTGATATTTCCTGAAGTGATTTTTCCTGAAGTGCTCCTGTAGCCCAGCAGGACAGAGGCAGCCAGCAGCATCACACTGGTTATTAAGCTGCACTGGGAGGGAAGAGCAGACTGCGGAGTTGGGGTAGTTTATGTACTACCAGCATTTGTAAGGTAGCTATTGGCTCAGTAGCAGGGAATGTTGCATGTAGCTCAAACAAGGTCATTTGCTCTTTGGTCAGGTAAGCAACAGACGCATGGCCGTTCCTCAGGAGTTGATCCTTCTGGGGAGGGAAGTTCAGAAGGCAAAAGAAACCAAGCTGGTTGGTAGGATCCTGGCTGCCATTCACTGACTGCTGCTGGGACCCTGTGGAGCAGCTAACAAGCTTTGCGTACAGTGATACAAGGCAGTAAATATTGGAAGAAGAGGGTGTGCAAGCTGGTATAAATCACATTGTGCTCAGCACTGTGGGCCTAGGGTTATCCTGAGCTTCTTTAGGTGTCCTTCCTGCCCTCAGCTCCAATGGAAACCTGCTTGGCTGGGAGTACATTAGTTCCACCCATAAACCAGGTTTCTGCACAGGTAAAGTGATAGCCTATCTGTGGGTCAACACTGTCTTTGTTTCACTGCGCTTAGCATTTTATTGTAAAATGGGTATAACATCCCAGCTACTAAAGGACTCAATAGCAATGACTCTTCCAATGTAGGCTGAATAGTGAATGTATCAGGTTCCTCTCATGTCTTTATTGCAGGGAGGTCCCAGAGCCATCTCCACGGTGTGATTTTCCCACTACGTATGGCCCAATTGTGGAGCAGGGATCCTGGCCCAACTGTATGGTCTCCTGGAACTTCAGGTACTTGATACTTGATATTTCTCTTATGGAAATAGCTCTATATAAATAGCATAAGAAGACAAACATTGTGCTCAGCATGACAACCAAGAAAAATAGTGCAGGGTCAACTTAAAGGCTGAGATGTGTTCAGAAGACAATGCTGACTCTGTGTCACAGTCAGCGGAGACCCATCATTCAGGCCCCAGTACTAATGGGAGATAAAGCAGCGCTTTCTGTCACATATGGATCAGCTCGTATGAACTTGTTCCTTTTATTTATTCTATATGTTGGCTAATGACAATACAGTTATTGTTCTTACATTTGTTTGGGAAGGGAAACGAACTGAGGACAGAACTGCAGTGCCTCTCCATGAGGCAAAGGAGTCAGGTTTTGTATTTGTTTCTTGCCAGTTAGCTTAGTACATCCTGTTTCACAAATCTGAAATGCAGCCTAAGACAGAAGCAATTCACAACCTTGTTTTATCGTCTTCTAAAGTATGATAAAGTAAGTCATGGACATCTCCACCAGGGTCAAATAAGAGGTGAGATTCTGATAGCTGTAAACCAGGCTGCCAGCTAAGGCGAATCCAATTATTTATGGTGCTGCAGGTTTTTGTAGTGGAAGCATATCACATGTGGCAGCCAGCAGCATACAACTTACCTTACTTTGGCTCAGCACTTGTTCTCAAGAGTTATACAACCAGAAAAAACACATCATCTATCACTGCTCCATATTCTTATTGCCCTCTTGGTGTAGCATTAGAAGAGATTTATGACTACTCCCTGACAGCCACCATGCCGGTTGTGACTGCCAGTTTGACTGTAATTTTAATTGCCTATAGTTGCTGCACAGAGCATTATTTTATTCTGACACTAAAAGATTTAATGGTGGAGCGAAGCTCCAAAATCGATGTTAACAAGTCTTTATTTGGGGCTATTTTATTTAATAGACTTTCTTAGCTACTAAGGGTGATTTACAAAACTCATCTTCACTGACTCTGGAAAAAACGGAGTATCAGCAAATATGTTTCCTCAGCCAGTAATAGAATGGAACCCTCCTTACTAGGAATCATCCCAGCCATATATTATCTCTCCCAAAGCACTGTCTGCTCTAACTTTTAACTAGATGTTTATTTACTTCAGTAATGGTAGCAAAAAAAAAACAACCAAACACACTTTCAGATGCAGACACAGAGATAGAAGAGCAGAGCAGATTTTCTTCCCATGCCTGTCTGAGCTAACAGTGTAGTCTTAAGTATCCTAAGTAACAGAAGTCTGGACCAAATGCTGTAAAAGAAATGGTATGTAACAGCCTTAATGGAGACATGGATGGCTAACCTAACAGGCATTCCTTGTCTCTAAGAGCCCTGCTGCACATAGGTGCAATGATTTGAGTTCAACGTGCAGATTTCTGCTTTAAAACAAGAAGAAAAACATTACACTGGCATTCTGTTCTGGCAAACAATGTGCCATAGGGGTTGTGCTCCCCAGCGGCAATGCCATGGAGACAATCTGTCTACTCCTACCCATCACATTTCTTTCCATGCTGGTGGCTGGTGGCACACTTCCATCCATATGCAATATCCAGGCTGCCAGCCGCAGTCATATTTGTAAAGGTGAAATCATGCAGCTGCTGAAGAAGCTTGCTTGCTCCTGATCAGAAACATAGATGAGCATTTTACAGAAGAGCTGCCCAAACCTATCATCTCAAGTGACTCCACTCTGCTTCCTTTTGCCCCCTGATTTGGCTGTACGTACTTAATAGTAAATGATATAATAAAGGATTATTAAGTGGAGCGAATGCATTAAGAATTGCTATCGACAGATCAACATAAAATATTCTAGGTTATTATAAGGCCCTATTACAAGAATATAGAAGGATTTTGCATCAGTTCATTTGCTAGCTATGAAACTGTTTCTCTGACTCAACTTTCACATGCTGTATTAAATGTACAGTTGTAAATGGAAGGTGACTGGGCCATTTATTGAAAACCAAATGGATTGGTATGATGAAAACAGAGATTGGATCCTGCCAAGAGCAATATGAAGAGATGACCAAAACGTGAGAAAGTCACAGTGTGTCTTTACTCCAAAACAGAGTCCTGAATTTGCAGCGTTAGAACAATCTATGTCAAGGACTTGAGTGAAGTATTATCTAACCATCTGAGACACAGCCCTATAATTCATGGGTCATTGACACAGTAGAGAAGATCAGTTCTGTCTATTGTAGCAGCAGTGGGGCTCTTAATCCATGGATTATTAACGTGGAAAATTGAAGGGGCTGTTACAGGCTTGTGGTTTATTAGACTATTGTGGATTTAGGGAGCTTTAATTTGAAGATTATGGACACAATGGAGTGCAACAGATCCATTGACAATGTCAGTGGCAAGGCTTTTGTACAGAAGAAAGCTTCTGCCTGAATTCTGGCCTTCCCCATCCCACAGGATGCTGCTTAGGGAAACACTTATGCGTCTGTGATCACCTTTGAAACTCATTTGATCAAAAGAAACAAGAAACCCACTTTGCTGAAGATAACGTTCACTGAGGGTTCCAGTCTGGAAACCATTTCTTTCTAATGAGGTTTTCCTTACTAGAACTTGATGTGCTCCTATTGTTGCTTTGCATTTTTCATGCTATACTTCTCTATCTCCATGGGATGCTCTCATACTCAAAGGCTCAGAGTAGACATTAAGGTAAGCTTTGTAGCTGCTAGAGTATTTGAGAATGGAAGTTTGTCTCTTGGGGGTGAGGCTCTATCACTGACAGTACCTGAAAAGATAAAAGCTCCTGGGAATTCACTCCAGAGCAGAGTAAGGGCATGAAAAATTCTGTTCGTGTTCAAGGAAACTGCCCCTTTCTGCTCTGTTCTGAGATTTATGATTACAATAAAAGAAGGAGGTAGCTATGGACAGAACTAACAAAAAGTCTATTTGGATAAGCATCTTGATGTGTCTCCTCAGTGCATGCCCAGCTCGGGGTGTCTGATTGCATGGGTTGGGTTTGCAGATCTTCAGCATGAGTCTCTGCAGCTGAGAGTGGACTATGGGGAAAAACAGTGAGGAAAGGCAAATGCCATCTGTCTCTCGAATTGTTCATTTTCCAGCATGGTTGGCCCTAAATGCAAGATTTGCTTGCAAAGATCTTTACTGCTGGATGTTGAGGAAGTCAAAGCATGAATACAATCAAAAGGAACTGCTCAAATTCGTGGGAAATGACTTGTGAATGGTTTGTGAATGATGGCCCAAGACTTCTAGAAACTGAGAGGATGACAGGAGGAGCAGGTCAGATTTGTCTCTTGTCTCAGCTCTTTCCTTAAGTTGGGTACTGCTTACTGTTTCCAGCTGATTTAATTTTAGAGCTGGACAAAAACTGAAGCACTTTCCCAATGAGGAAAGGACCAAAGGAAAAAGGCAATATGAGATAAACTGATTATTGGGTTCATGAACCGGGGAAAGCGAAAGAAAAGGAAGTTAAGAGCTCTTCCAGGCCAAGAGGGGAGCAGAAAGGGAAACCGAATGCTTAGAATTCTAGCAGTGATGCAGAGCCCTTGTTAAATCCTTTTAAAATAGATTGGGGTATTTCATGAGTTTGAGTGATTATTTTAATTGGGGAATAAAAATAGTGTTTTCTTGAAATAAACTATTATTTCAACTACACTTATATAAAACAGATAATTCAGTCTGTATTTGGTAGAAAATGTTTCGTATTCAGCCTGGGACTGGCTGATTAGCACAAATAAGTATTTATCCACTATTAACATTTACTTTGAATATTTACATTTGCTTGATTTCCCTCTTGTCCTCTTCCACTTCCCCTATTGCCTGCCCCCAATCAATGTTCCCCCCCAAATTTGTTATATTCCCTGGGAATATGAGTATTCTCAAGTAATGTAAAGCGAATGATGGATTGAGTGTATTTGCAATGCCCTTTGAAAACTGTCCCAGTATCCAAAGGTTGCTCAGTTTTATTCCTTTAAGCATTCTGTGCTTACTGCTGCAACATGTCATCTACACAGCCAGGAAGTTGTATGAGGTATACAAGACTCAAGCCAACAGGATGAAGTCCAAGTGATGTTTTAGCCAGCTTTTGAAATGAATAGAATTTTGTGACCCAGAACTCCAGCAGCAAATATTAACTGAGTGGTCAAACACAGATGGTCCACATGAAGTTTTCTGTGTATGTTTTAATTTGACATGTGAAAAGTTGGGATTTTGAGCACTATGTTGCTTAAGGGAGCATATATTGTTGCAATGGAACATGGACCTTCTTGGTGTTGGAAGATAGCTAAGCTTTAAAAATCTTTCAGGATTTATGCGGTTCATTTATGACATTAATACTGCAGCCTAATGTATAGGTGTACTGGTAGTGAAGTAGTCTGAAGATCCAAACTGTTCGAAGATATCTTACAAAATTGAACATTTAGATGTTTGGATAAAGACAGGACATGGTTGCCAATGCTTTTGCACTCTGGTCTGTAGGCAGGCACAGTGACGTGGGTCAGGGCTCCAGCTGAGTGGTGCTGAATCAAAACCAGAAAGAAAATTTGTACGAGAAAATGAACTTGAACTTTCTCCAAGGGAGAAGAAAGGCTCGTATCTGCACTAAGCAAATGTATCTGCTCAAGCCAAAGGTGCTTGACTTTTGGAAAGTAGTGAACATGAACCTCCATGAAATGGTAGTGCACCTATTAATGTTGACATAGTGGACATCTGCAAGTCATTTTGAAAACTCTGGTTGTTCTGATGCTCTAAACTCTAAAGTGATTGGAATCTTTCCTTGGAATTCAGCAGAAGTTTCAGAAATATGCATCAAAATGCTTAATATTAAACTTAGGGTTATGAAATAAACTCAGATCAGAATTTCCATTTTTTTCTTGAGCACAATGTTGAACAAGCAATCGCTGAATAACATATTTGCTATTTCTAGTCACTGATTGCATTTCCTTAAGATAATCACGTAATCACTTGTTTTTTCCAACTCTGCCTTATAGCATGACTGGAGTCTGGTGAAAAGCTGGAATGAAAGGGAGGTAAAAACACTGTAAAACTGAGGTAGGTGAGATGTTCTGATAAGTACATTAAGGAAGGAAAGACTGAATTCCTGGAGCTCTGTCATCACTCTCTCTGAGAGAGGATTGTGAAATAATGCATATTTTGGTTATTTGGTTGCTAACGTTCAAGGCAGAATTACGTTGCTGTTGTGTTTTGCCAGCAGACTGAGCTTTCTTCATGTCGTTTAGAAAGCAGACTGGCTGTGTCTGACAGTCACCATCAGAGGGGACACCTGGCCCCTGGTGGCACAAACTCCTGCTTGTGCATGGTGAACAGGCTCCTCCAATGGGACCGTTGCTCCCAGTGTCACATAAACCTCCAAAACCTGACATCAGGGTGCAGGGAGTGGAATAGCCTGGAAGACCTCAACAGATTCCTGGAGGGGGATGGGGGCCTCTTTAAAACCAAAATGCTTGACCAACTGCTTGACACAGCATTGCTGAGAAAAGGTGCTGGAGCTGAATGTCGCTTTCAGGTCTGAATCTCTCCTCCAAGTCTGTGTGAACGTTTTATTGTTAGGAATAAGAGGAAAGAAGGCAATATACAGGAAGCAGTGATGTCATATAGGCTCCAGATAGCATGGATTAACACAAAGGTAGTGGTTTTGATGTTCTCTTTGTACATTTCTGCTAGCAAGTACATTAGCAGTCACTGGTGCCTTGTAAAGGGGAGATGACACATTGAGTTTTCCAAGCTCTTTCTCTGTTTTTCAGCTCACTTGTTTGTTGGAGCACCTCACTTTCCTGATGTTTCTTCTTGAGGGAGAAAAGTACTGCTTTTACCATTTGCTAAAAAGGAAGAGCTGGGGAAGAGAAAACTAAATCAGATGGAAAGAGGTACACAGAGCTATCCTCAGAATTTTCCCCGGATGTCCTGCTTCCCTTGGCACCAGGAATTAAAGAAATTCCTATACATTTTCTGTCTGTATCTTTGTGAACCTAAATCCTACTGCATGTCTGTCACTAAATCATCCCCCTCTAGTTACAGAAGGAATTTGAAGTATTGCAAGGAAGCGATCCTTCTCCAGCAACAAAACGGTGTTTAATTTCTGGTCTTTCTGTCCCACGTGCTGTTCTGAAGAGCTGCCAGTTTGAACTGGGCACATTTCAGCTATCAGATTCTTTGTTGGGGAAAAGTCCCTGAATGCTTTGCATCAGAAATAAGTATATTTTGGTGCATGCAGAAAATATGCTCTCAGCGTCAAGAAAGTAAGGGAACTTTGGAGACTCCAGATTCCCCTCCAAAGGAGGATTAGTATGCCTTTTGGTAGTGGTTCACTGAAGCATCTGAAATGCAAGAGCTGGGTTGCATGTGGTCTCTTCTAAGAACTTGTTGATGGCAAATGAACACTATTAAGTTCTGAGTAGCAATTTTTCTCTCTTTTTCTTTTTTCTTTTTTTTTTTTTTTTCATTTTTTTAGGTTGTTTACTTTTTCCAGTAAACTTCTTCTCTCCAGAAGTTCAGCTGGGATTGCTTACTTAAATTTATTTGGCTAAAAACAGGAACTGAGCCTTAAAACCATTATTAATAAACAGTTTGTTTTTTACATTGAGGCATCCGATGTAGTCCACAAATTATCCTCCATTTAATTAAAGACACTCACCTTACCAGCTGTTTCTCTAATCAGCCTAATCCAAAGCCCATAAATTGAATGGTTTCTTTGCTAGTAATATCAGGAACTTTGATGCTGGCATGGCGCTTTATGGACTCTCTCCCTTGCCACCCCTGTTGTTAACAGGTCCCTGTTGGAGCTGGTCTGTAGAGGCCGTGTGACACAGATCAGCTTCTGGAGACTCTGCTTTTGTCCAAAGCTGGGGATGCCATACCTGGACCTGGCTCTTCTCTTTGTACTTTTATTTTCTTTGAATGCAAGAGTGGATGTGTGAAAAAGTAATGTAACTTAGCCACAGCTATCCCAGAAGAGCAAGTCTGCCATGGATGTAGCCAGCAACTCACTCAATGACCCTTCTAGCTAAACTCAAAGATAATTTCCTATGAAATGGAATGGAATGATTCAGGCAGCTGGTTGCAGATAGAAGTCTGTCTGCATCTATTACCATTGGAAAAAAAGAAAATATCTAATTTCTATTCCTTTCTACAGCTGGATCTCTGCGAGTCTCCTAAGTTCAGGAGTAACCAAATGGAAAACAATTCTATTGAGGGCTATGAATTACAAATACAAAGACAATGCTCCGGCTCCTGAGATCCCCCATGAACTCTGTGAGAGAGGTTTAAGGAGAAATGAGATGGGAAAAAGAAAATAAAGGTAAAAGCAAAAGTCTGCTAAGGTAAAATCTCCCTCTGCTTTAAAACTGACCTGCAAAAAGGAGCATGTGGATTAACCTTTTGTTTACAGTAACGAGCCAGAGATGTGTGGTTTTCTTCTCTGCATCTTTAATTGACTTCTGTTCCCAGCACTCATATTCTGCAGCTGCAAAAGTGGTGTGATTCAATTGGATGAAGAGAGAGCTCTGATGTCTGCAGGTAGGAGAGAAAAAGATGTGTCTATTATAATGAGTAGCTAGGTGTTGTTCTTCAGCCATACAGAATACAGCCAGACAGCTCTCTGATCTGCTCTAGCTTTGTTAAGCACCAAAAACTCCCTTGATCCTCTGTGTTTGTGTATGTGGTACATTCAAAAGAGGGATGAAACGAAAGCATAAATGCCAGAGCTCCATGAGGAACTCACTGGAAGTGTTTGGGGTTTTTTGCTCATTCTGTAATGTTTATTTCCAGCATCTGAATTTTCACTACTGACCAAGTAGCTGCACTAAAGTGACTGTATCATCTGCCTGATGACACCAGTGCTGCTTTGCCACTTAGATAATGCTTCTCAGAAATGGAAAGTTAATCTATTGGATTATTTTCCAAGTAATCTGGGGGCAAAAAGGATATAAACAAGGAAGCATCGCAAGGCCAGTATTTGTTTTTACGTATGACATGCTTTAAAACAAAGGTTAGCCATCTGGTCAGTCACTGTAGGGCAAAGGTTCAAAACTGGAAGTAGAAGAGTGCTGCTAATGGTACATGTGAGCAGAGCTGCATTTCAAGTCAATGGCTCCGATAAATCTGAATTGTTGTGCAAACCTATAAGAGCTTTGGGTGTTGGCTATTTGGGGTTATTTTCTCGCTTTATGATTTGTTCATGTTAATATGGTATGCAGCTAAGTTGAGAGGCTTGTTTATTTTCTCTTTATGGACTCTACAAGGAGAAGCATTTTCAGTTGGAGTGAGCTGGAAGCTAAAGGCAGCCTGGGAGGCTCTTCCTGGCCTCCTCGTGGGCAGATCTCCTCCCTGCCGGCTGACCTGGGTCAGGACTTTCCCCTGGGCTCCCCTGTACAGGGCCATTCCCACCATCAGGATCACCAATAGAGGCTGGAGTCTTGTGCTGAAGGATGAGAGCCTGGCTGTGGTCATGGCCCCTTCCTGTGCTGCAACGCTGCCACTTGGCTCCGCCGCAGCCTGTGTGCGTGGCCTTAAGTTCATCTTCTGCTGCAGGCCTCCTGGTATGTGAGAGAGTAAATTCAAGCATGCCAACATGTGCACTGAGGCAGCAAACTTAAGGGAGAGGGAAGGAATTCCCCTCCTTCTGCAGTTCATGGTGTCCTTCTAAACTATTTATAAATAGGTCTGCTGTAGCCTGTGTTTGCATTTGGACTGCATTGCTGTGCTTGTTATCAAGACTTAGGTCTGGAAGTAAAGCTCGGGTTGACTCCTTTCATCTGAAATAAAGAGGGGAAGAAAGTTAACCACGTAGTCAGGTGGCTCAAGGCATCAGTTCCCAGCTAGTTCTCTCTCTTGCGTGGCTGGGGCAGAGCTTTCGACCCACTTTCCCTTTTGCTCCACTTTTGTTTCCCTGCCCTCTTCATTAGCTGATGACAGTTTCATCTTCCTACATCCTTTTTAAAGAGATTTCCCCCGCGCATCATCTGGGATTCATGAACAGCAGAGATCTGGTAAGCAGCACAAATCACACGCTTCTGGCCTTCACTTGCCAGAAGCCCTGGATAAGTTCTCAGCTGAGTTTATACTGTGCCTCCCTCCAGCCTGTAGAGGAATTACATATGGCTCCATTTTCTCCAGGGGGAAAAAAAAAAAAAAAAAAAAAAAAAAAAAAAAAAAAAAAAAAAAAAAAAAGAAAATAAGAAACTTGCACCAAGAAATAACAATCTATATTGTGAAGGATTATTTTTTGCTGATTGAGAGGTGTTTGGAGATGACAGGCATCTGATCTCATCTTAAGCCTTAAATTGCAGTAAATCCTGTATTTATTTACTTTTAACTTTAACCAAATAAGACATTATCCTGCCTCTGAGTTAACACTTTCAGTGCTTGCTTTGGCCGAGCTCTGCTTGCTGCAGGCATTAACATCTTGCTGTCTCTCAAGAAGGAATTGTGCAGAGCCACCAGCTCCTCAGCTAAAACACTCAGGAGGATTGCATGCTTCTTCAGAATAGGTGATCTTTGAATCTAATAGCATGTTTGCTTTGGGACCGGTTACTGATAGAGGTTTCTAGGTGCTCTTAATGTAGGGAATGTAAGTGGTGAGTTGGTACGTTAGGAACCTAAACAAGAAAAGATTTATAGAACTAAACATCATTTTATTGCCTACTTAAGAGCTTGCAGTGAAATGTTTGTAGAAAAGAAGGTGCTTTATCCCAAAAGAGTGGTTCTATTTCTGCTCTTGCTAACAATGTTACAAAGAACCAAAAGGTCTCTGTAAACTCTCCACTCTGAGCAATGAATTAAGGCAAGATGAATTTCTAACAGTAGGTCCTGACCATGGGGAGAAGAATGTGTTCAAGGAAGTGGCTGGAGGCGGTCAGTTCGATTCCAGATCTAAGCTTGTGTTCATTTGTACTGATGTGTGCTTTTCCTCTCAATGATAATGTGTGCAAGTATTATGTCTTTAATTGCAGAAGCACTAAAAAATAAATGATTGCTGTTCCCCCTGGATGTGTTCAGTTGTTCCCAGCTCTGAACATCCCATGGGCTCTCAAGGCTGATTTCTGTGCAAGCAGGAGTTGTTACTTTGGCAAATGAATATTCAGCCATGTGTTTAGAAATCTAATTTACTCCCCTGGTACATAGTGTGAACGACTGCATGCATTCTGGTCTCAGTATTTCTTCTTTAATTTTCCTCCATTTTGCACTCTTGCAATCTCTGCAATTCAATTTGGCACAGTAATTGTTATTGTTCCAGTTGTAATTCCTGCAACAGGGGATCCTAATGCAGCATTGCTTGGTGCCTTGTGAACTCCAGCACTGGTGAGTACAGACCTTGCCTCAGATTTTATTATGGATTTCAACTAATTTGTTTGGGTATTTGTTGATGTGATTTACCTCAAATGCTGTGGCAAAGTGAATTGCCAAAATGATTTACCTCTGAGATATGACTTTTTATCTAGAAAAATGCACAGTTTTTGAAAGTGTTTTGGGATGGGTTTATGCATTGTGGTGTTTTTTAGCTGCTTGGTGTCTCAGATGAGTGGCGCAGATTTTAGTGTTGTATGTCCCTGAGCAAAGCAAACATTAAAAGGATTATTCATGAGAACTATCTCTATTTCCAGAGCAGTCTTGATGATGACAAAATCAATTATTTTAATATATAGTCACTTCGGTTTTAATTTTTTGTAGATCTATTTCAATTATAGAGACTAGCCATATTTATCTAGGGAGACCTTTAAAGTTGAATTTGCTTTTATATTTCTTCAATTTACGTTGATTAAATGTCATACGCTAAATCATTCCCATACCCATGCCCATTAACATATGATTTGCCCACTAGTAATTACTTTGTCATCCTTACTTCCTCAGGCTATTTTCATCTTTAAGCCACAGTTAATCCATGACCTTGGTGCTTTTGTCTCCAGGTCTGAATTATGTAAGTATTACAGAACAAAGATTGAATTGAACTACTCTCGGCTTTATTTTACAACTACAGCCACCTGATTGGTTTTTCTATTTCCACTAACTAAAATAATACAGTAAATGTAATTCCTTTATGAATGGATCATAAGGTTGTTCTAGGTTTTTTTGGAGGTTTTTTTTTTTCAGCATGGCATAGCCAAATAAGAAGTATTCCTATTGGGAAAGTAAAAATGCTTTTCTGGGTGTTTAGGATTCCTGCCAAGTGGACACAAAGACAACTGAAGCAGAAATGTACCCCACACTCCACAGTGGCCACTGCAATGGTAATTGAATAACATCTGCTGACAGCAAGCTAAAAAAACAAATTGGTCATGGAGCTGAAACAGAAGAGTAGGTACCTTTCTCAAGTACCTTTTTTGTAGTGTATCCTCAAACTCTCTCTCCACAAGACTATCCAAGAAGCTGAACACCTGTTGAATGTCAGGTTTCCTTTTGGACGCAGGAGTGCAGCATCACATAGCATGGTCGTACCTCTAGCAGACTGGGCAATTTGCTATTGCTCATGTTCCAGACAAGCCGTCTGATTCTTGTTTGAAATGCTATCTCTAAGCTGCTTTTGTTCAATCAGTCACTTTCATGAAAGGTTATAATCAAAAGGCCAGATTTTAGAAGCACCCTTAAATGATACTCATTTCCCAGTGGCATGTAAATAAGGGGTCACGTTTTCCAAAGAGAATACTGCCCCACCGCCAGTGCTGTGAGAAATCTGCTTTGCAGCTCCATGGCTGTATTTAGGGGGAAACATAGCTGACAGGCTGAGTCAGTGGCCCAAATTCTCCTCCCTTTATCCATGTAACCACATGAAAGCTTGTGCCTCCTATCCACAGAGTGTGCATGAATAATTTGCTTGGCATGGGACTGGAGCTAGCTAGCACAATAACTATGCTTTTGTAGGCTCCATATGTCCCTTGCTTTGGAGCTTTTCAAACGATGCAAAACTCTGGTACTGTGACTAAAATGAGAAAAGTCTGGGCAATGACTACAGAAGCAACTGGGAGTGACCTAACGCTCATGAAAGGACTCCTGGCTTCAATGGGTGTTGACCCAAGTCCATAAGTACTTGAGTTACATCCAGACGTTATGGAGATCCTGGAATGACCCCTGCAGTCTGCAGGAAGATTGTTTTCTTGTTTTGCTTTTTTTCCCCCGTTTGTTATGTTTGTTTCCAATCACTGCAAGGATTTTCTAATTTCCACACCCTTCAGAAGCTCCAGATTCTGTAACTGTACTTCTCAAAACATGCTCAAGAAATACACGCTTGCATTTCCTATCCTTCTCCACTTCTGTGCACTGAATATTTTTGGTGGAGGAGAGCTCAGTAACGGAAGCGTAAACCTTCTGTTTACATCTATAAACAAGATAAGGTACAAATTGCTGCAATCCAAACTTCCTTGCTCTGTCCCTCCACTGACCTCAGCTATAAACGAAAAGGAGCCTCCTTTCTCATAGCGGTAGGAGAGTTGGGTCCCTTGGGCAAAGTTTCAACCAGCAAAATTGCTTGCAAAATCTGTGTGAATTTTTCCAATTACCATTCCATTCATACACCCCCAGGGCCAGGGGCTCGTTGTGGTGGCACAATGACGGCTGGACAGCGTTGAGCCCACGATTGCAGGGAACTCCGGGCTCCTTCAGCAGCAGTGTGAGTCTGTTTGCATCTGTGTATTTTTCCTGAGTTCAAGAAATAAGTTATTCGGTCTTTTGCTAAAGGACTTGGATAGGGAAGTGCAAACTTCTAAAGCATTTTGAAAGGGAAAAAATAAAAAGGATAACTGGCAGCATACATCCATGTCACTGTATCACACACTCAAGCCTTTTCTCCTGGAAGCTTTTTATTGGGTCTAAATAGATTGCTTGCAAAATATCTAGGATTCTGCCAAGTAAGCACAAATTTAATTAAATTAAAATGCTACTCATGCATTGTTTTATTTTTATAGATTTCAGTGGATGTAGAAAGAAGAGCCATCAATAAGATAAGCTGGTTGTTTCTGTGCACAGGAACCTGACTCCCTGGTGACCTAAGCAGACTGCACATGGCCTGGAGGGAAGGACACAAGGAGAGGGCAGGGCATGAGAAAATCTCAGGGAAGGGGACAAAAAAGTAAAAGGGATTTCTGTCCTTGACAACTGTAGTTACAGATTTGTGCACCAAAAGATGTCGCAGCAATTTTTGCTAGAAGCTCACTGCCATTGGCAATCCTATTCTAGCTGCATTTGAAAGCCACCTATGAGACTATGGGCTTTTTTTAATCAGGATTTGTGTTGAGGCTTCCCTAGCCATGTCATTTCTGGATGCTTGGTGCAAGCTGAGCTGTCACACTTGGTATCAGTGTCAGACAGTAGGGTAGCACAAGGCTGAGCTTTCAAATACAAACACTGCATCTGCAAAAGGGTGAATCTTATACTGAAATTGTCTCTCCTCAGGCAATTCCTGGATCCCTCTTTTCTTGGAGCAGCTCAGCAGAGGAGCACAACTGGCATGGCTTACCCAGCAGCACGGCTCTGGGAGATGGACTGGTGCTCAGGTGAGGCATTGCTGTAGGTTTTCCTTACACTACTACAATTGGCATGTCCCACAGATGGGCCCCTAACAGGGCAGTAGTTCTTGTATGTTTCAGCAATGCAGAAGCTCTTCTTTCATTCTCTACACTGTGCAGTAGAGTGTAGGAGAGCAGCTTGGGAACAGCTGCAATAGAGAAGGAACATGAAGACAGTTCTTGGTCTGAACTGTTACAAAACTGCAAGAACAGCAGAGCTGTGGTGACTCCAGGTCTTTCCTGATGTTCTTGGTAAGAGCATGTCAGATTGTCAGATGCTGACTCCTGGCTCTGGGCCTATTTTCCATTCATAGTGGTGCTCAGTCAAATTTCTTGCAGTCAATCAGATACTGCTGCTCTAAAGCAGATGGTATTATATATTCATAGCTCAGGCTACAAAATTACATTCTCACTGTTCTGAGGATTTAGTTGATTCACAGAATTGAACAGGTTATGCACAACTTTGTTTTCATGAGCCTGGTACTACATATCCATTTGCTGCAGAGTGATGTTTTAGCTGTCGTGGTGTATGGTTCACCTGTGTGTGCTGAGAGATGCCAACACATGAGCTATGATGGGTCCAGGATCCTCAGCCAAGGGCTAACATCTCCCCATCCTGGCACTGTGTGAACACAAAAGCCTAACTTGGAGAAAAGGCTAATGTTTGGGCAATTATCTGTTCTGAATACAGGGTTTGAGTTACAAAGAGCTGTGGGCAGAAACCTGCTATGAAAACAGTATAGTAAAAATATGCTGCTGCTATGTCCAAGTTAGTCCTGATCCTGTAACAAATGCCACTCTGCTGGTGAGCTAGCGTGGAGTAATGCATTAACTGAGTGTGATAAGGCAGGCGAACTCTGATACCGGCTTCGTTTTCAGCCCTGTGTTTGTACTGCAGTTAGCACAAAGAGGTCTTGGTTCCTCGGTAGGCCTTGTCATGTCAAAACAATGTCAGTTAAGTCAACAAAGCCATTCATGTTACAGTGATTTCCAAGTCATGCTTCCACCTTTTAAAAATTCTGGGTGGAAATGTTAAGGATATTTAAGAATTAAGCTGCTAAAACATGGGGAAAGAAACATGGAAACAGCTGGCTTAAAACTCAAGCCTGATTCCTATCACCAACATTCAGCAAAATTACTTATAACCTAGTGCATACAGCAGGTATAGAGGCCTGAAAAATATGATGTGGGTCACAGAGCAAGAAACTAAGTCCTCAGCAGAGCTGCCATAGCTGCATGCGAAGGAAGCAAGCTATCCACGTGCACATCTCCTTGGTTTTGCCATCTGCTTCCAGACTACGAGCAGCTCCCATGACAGTGTGGTTATTAGGAAGGGCCAAACCCTCTAACCATGTCTGGGTAGCACTTCTGGCTGGGATAGAGATGTCCTGGGAGCTCTACTGCCTGGGTCATCAAATTCAGTCCCTGTTATCGTGTAGTGGTGCTGTGATTCACTGCAAACTGATCATGCTTGGTTTTAGAAGGAAGCGAATGTGTCAAAGCACTATTAGTGACAAATTCTTTTAGGTTGCTAACTAACTCCTTCAGCCATAGTACTTATTTCTCCTGGCAATGGAGTGCAATCCTACCTAGGTTCATCTTTCCTTGCATGCAAATGTCAAAGTAAGTCTCAGTGTAAAGGTCTGGGGAATTCTGAGGGCTGATCTATGTTTTTGCATGCTTAGAAGCTGACAGAATTAGCTGCTTACTCCATAGGGCTGAAAACAGCCAAAACGAAATATATTCTTGCACAATTAATAATTCATCAATGAAAGGAAGAGCTTTAGGATATCATTTGGAATGAAAACTGCTTAACGTAAGCCTCCACAATTCAGCCTGCTACTTACAAAGTTAAAGGAAAGGATTCTTGCTAGTTGTCCTCCCTTCAGGAAAGAAAAAACCTCCTCCTCTTGACCTTCCGCATTTAGGAACAGCCTGCATTTTGGGTAATTAAAACTGATGAGCCTGACAAACATTCATCTCCAAAGAAATACTCTACAGTAAACGTAAACTCTCGAGATCCTTCCAGGCATACCAGCACAACTGTCTCTTAAAATTTCTTCCCAAGCCATCTGGTGCCTTATCTTTGTAGCCAAGCCATACAATTACTTTAAAAGAAGATTGTTTCTAGAAGACTTTCGTCTCAGGATTAGAGATCCCCTTGGAAATCTCACAGCTCACTCTGAAACTGTCAGCCAGGCAGCTTGGCCGTGCGGATGCTCCGCTTCTTTCTATCGTGACCCAAAATGTCCATCTGCGATTCTCTGGGGGAAGATCTCAATCTCATGTGGTTTTCAAAGGGAATGAAGGAATTACAGGGAGAAGCTGGAGATGCTCTGCACTTCCAAACAGGGATTTACACTCCATTAATTCTCTCTGTGACAGCCAAGGCTGAGTGGCATGACACGAATGTGGTTACAAAGGCTGCAGCTAATTCACTTCATTCACCTAGATCTCTTGCACCTGCAGATTACCAGACCTGTGTGAATTTCAGGTTCGATCTTACACAGCCTTTGCCATGAGGAAAGGTAGTTAGTGAGTGAGAAGGCAGGGAGGTGTGGAGCAGAAGTGGCTGGTAGAAATGGGAGAGGATCAGCTTTGTAGATCATCCAGTGTTTGCTCTCTTTTTGTTGCATCCCACTAGTTCTGATCCCGTTCCATCTCTTACACTCCATCAGTAAATTCCTACTGGGAAAGTGCCCTGTTTTGGTCTCACATGCAGAGCTTGTAAAGCTAGGTAATAAAGTTAGAACTGCAGGCACCTGGCAGCAGAGCAGTGGCCTGGGCACAAACCTGGAGTGACAGATCCCACGCTAGCTGTGCCCGGCTGCTCAGAGCCATTGAGGGAAATGGGCATGTGGCTGAAGGCATTATATGTCTGAAAACAGAACATGCTCGACCCTCACTCATCCACAGCAAACACAACATAGCTGGGGAGAGATCAAATCACTTTTTTTGCTTTTCTCACATGTTTATATAATGTCCTCTGCCTAGGCATCTGTCGTCCATTCCTCATCAGTGCTGTTCTCAAAGGTACAAGAGCATAGAAGACTCCACCTTGATGATGAAATACTTCATTGTATACATGCCTGTCAGGTGAGTATTAACGAGCATGCTGTGAGGCTGTAAAATGCCTACTGGATATGGCACAGCTTCTGTACATCTCTGAGTGAACTGGTGTTAACAGGAGCCTGGATTAGGATTATAACAAACACATTTTCCAGCTATTGATGAACTTGTGATGATGTGATAACTAGAGCAGGGTTCCTAGCACCATTCAAACACAACATTGCCAGCGCTTCCTCTGGGGAGATGCCTTTGCTTTTAACCAACTACCTTGTGACACCCTTAGGGAAGAAGAGCTCGGTATCTTTTAAGCTGCTGAGGTTTTTCCTACTCTAGCAGAGGGTTGTATCTTATTACCTCTGGAGACAATCTTTTATTTAGGGAAAGAATGAAAACAACACTCTTAAAATACAGTTTTGTGCTTTAATGATCCCTGCACTGAAATATGGCATTGTATACTTATGCTGTGTGAGCTTAGGTGGGAGGGTAGAAATGATCGCAGGTCAGGGCTCTGTGCCCTTTGCCAAATCAACTCTCTGAGCCTCCTCTTCATAATGCGGCTGTGATACCTGGAAGGGCCATTACAATAATTTGTTTACATGAATAAAAGCACATGGCTCAAAGGGTAAAGCTTTTTGTACCTGCAGAACTTCCAGCATTCCCAGGTCACCGTTTGGTGTGGGATGACACAACATCTGCTCTGCTTAGCCTTCCTGCTAACGTTTTGGCAAAGACACCTGGAACTTAGCAAGGCTACACATGTATGTAGTATCAAAAGTCAAAAGGAGTGCACTCAGGCCCCGTTTGATTTATGGTGTGTCAAAAACAAAGGACAAACCACTACAATGTTTCACTTGATGGCTTAATTTGCACAAATCCGGGAAGGTCCAGAATTAAGTGTTTCCCAGCTACTTTAGGACCTGCCCCAGATTGCTGCCTGCAGTAAAAAGGGTTGGGGATGGGGTCTGTAAGTGCTTGTCAAGCCAGAAGAGCTGCAAGGCTGCAGTGGGACCCAGGGGTTGGGCTGCTCAGGGCATGCTGTCCCACCCTTCAGATAAGAGGTACATGCAGTATGTGAATGGTCAGCAGCAATGCTGGGAGCTGGGGAGGGGCAAACTGGAACCAGCACTTCTAAACAGAAAGCCTCAAGGGATCATTACATCCATCCGTGCTGACCTGAAATCCCACACATTCTCAGCATCTACGTGGGCTTTGCTGATCCTCCCACCCAGTCCCTTGTTCCTACTCATGAATCTGTTTTCCAGGGTCAAAACTGTTTCTAAGGTGAACAGAGTCAGTTCTCTTGCATGTGAGGAGTGATCGGAGGGACGTGTTTTCTTTTCCTCCTTCTGTTCCCAAGCACTAATTCCCCAGCATGTGCTGAGATGAATCTTTCTCTGCACATCACTGCCCTTTGCAGGAGCTTAAGTGGCTACTGTAGTAGATGAATTATTCTGTATATTTAAATCCTTATAATCTGGATCAAAAGAGCATGCTTGGCACTGAAAATCAGATTGAAAATTAACCGTACACCATGAGCCTGCAATTCTTAGCCCCTCCAAAGTAATAGGAAAAGATTAAAAGAGCTTTTATTAAAAATAATAATAAAGAACAGCCTTAATGTACGTAGCCTTTAAAGAAAATCCTTTATGTGAGCAGAACATCTTCCAAAACTGAGAGAAATAAAGCACAGGGTGATATCTTTGTTGCCAGAATAGGCAGAGAAACAAGCCAGGCTGAGGTCGGCTGTTTAAAGGGAATTAAACCTTTCACTTTCTGAGTGCACAGATTAGACACCAGGAGAAAATATGTTTGCTCTCTTTGGTTATCTGGTGGCACTGAAGAACAACCATCAAAGGGAAACATCTGCCTCCTGGGATAATCACTGGGCAAGAGAATGGATGCGGCAGATAAAGGTAGGTGACACCTACCTGGAGAGGCAGAGCAGCAAAGAACAAAGATTAGTGACTGGGGATTGCACTCACCTGTAAGGAAAAGGTAAGTAGGGTGAAAAGGAGAGTGAAAACTGTAGGAAATGTGGTCTCCCCCTGTATTCTTGCAGCCATTTGTACTGCCTGAATTCCCTATCAAAGTTCTGTTGTTGTGACCGGGTTCTCCTTTTGTAGTTTACAGAAGAGGCAATCGCAGCTCAACTTCTGCAGTATTTATGTAGGTAAAATTCTCAGTGTTTCAAGGGGATATTTCCACTGTAGGTATGGACTCTTAGAGGCTGCTTCTGGCCAGATGAGGACTTGAAGCCTGCACAATTACCATATCGTAACTATCAACTGATCCTTTCTAATAGGAAGGTTATTTGAATTTAAGTTTGTAGCTTAGTTTCTCTAATCTCCATGTAACCTATTTACTTATGCTACAGCTTTCATTCTGCACTTCCTAATCTCCAGCTGCAGAAATTCAAAGTGCTGCACATTGTGCCACTTTCCTGTCTGTCCATGGAAGCAGCATTGTTACAGGCAGTGCCGTGCTCCCAGGACCATCAGAAAGCCTGGATCTGATCCCAGAAGCACTTCAGGATCCTCCCAACTCTGACCCGTCAATTGAACCTATTTAGTTGCTCCATGGGTCAGCTCCTCACTTCTGAAGAAGGAAGGTTTTGATCTTTCCTTCTCTCCTGGAGAAGATGTGCCAAGGTTTCAGATCAGAGGGAGAACCCGTGATGATACTTCTTCATGCAACTCTTCAGTCCATCCCATCCAACCCACCCATGTCATAGGTATGAGCTGCCACATATCACCTCCTGAACTCCTTAACCCCACCACTGAAGCCAAATTAATTGGTTGTCTGGTAGAAATCTGAGCAAGAAAGTAAAGCTTTGACAGACTTTATAGGGAGATAGTTCAGTGGGCATGGTGGGAATGGGTTGGTGGCTGGACTAGATTATCTTAGTGGTCTTTTCCAGACTTAACAACTCTATGATTTTCTTATCTCAGCTCTTGCCAACACCAGCCCTGGTGTGAGGGGGTGGTGAGGCTCAACCCAGTAGGATGCAGGGTGCTTGTGAAATCCCATCCCGGCATAGCAGCTGCCCTAGGGGCACACAGATAAAGCAGCAGAGCTGTTTCCCAATACCTGCGTGAAGGAGATGAGCAGGGCCATGTCCCTCATCCATAACACAGAACCAGCTCCACATAACCCTTCTCTCTCAGTGCTCTGACTCAGCTTTTCTCTCCATTTCCTCAGGCAACTCCACTCTCTCCCCCCAGCATTGCTGGCTGCATGCTGGCAATCTAAGGCTGGAAGACTCCAACTTTGCTGAGCCCGAGAAGGCAGCATAAGTGAATTACCTTAAATTAAATGGAGTTCATACACAGAGGCATAGCAGAACTGAGATGTGACCTTCTCCTTCTGGTAAGCCTGCAGCAGCTACGTGAGTCTTTGCAGGTGATGATCTGCTTACATGTTCTTCTGTATTGATCATGTAAAATCTGCTAACAGCTTTGTAGGGCTTCAGCATTTACTTTGGAATACTTAGGAGGCGCTGTTTTGTCCAGAAGTGAATTCTGAACGGATTACTTTAAGGCTTCCCCTTCCTGCAGAAAGTAGTGGTGCTTCTGTTCTTTGTTCCAAGGGAAGTGCAAGTGGTGGGAACTTACACTTCCACCATCTAGTTTCTTTTGCCTTGAAATTTCATAGCATCTTTCCTCATGCTATGAGTATGAGTGTGAGGGACAGCAGGAAACAATGTTGAGTTGCACTCAGGCTTTAAAGAATGGCTAAAATTTCTATCTAAAGCTTCCAAATTGTAAAACAAGACTAAACAGGAAAAAAAAAAGAGACACCTTTTAGATGAGGAAATCTTTCTTTTCCCTCAGGATGCTGAAAACAGCACAGCACAAAAATAACTCTAAAGTTGCTTCAAGTGCTTCGTATCTGAGAAATGCAGAAGGAAAGCAATGCTATTAAAAGTGTTGCACGTGGGATTCTTTGAGTATGTGTTCACTTCTCCAAGATTCCATAACCGGCGTTTTTCTTTCTTTTCTTTTATGTAAGAAAACTCTACTTTGCTGCCGGTGAGCGAGGAAGTGGCTCTTCCCCCCTGTACCTCGCTCTGCCCGGGCCCCAATGGGGTTTCGGACCCGCCTGCCCCGTCCAGGCGCGGTACTGCCCAGGGCTTTGCCAGCGAAAACTTGCGAATCCGGCGTTCCTCCGAATGAAAGAAAGTGACATGTTGGATAAGGGGGGTGGGTGGGAGGAGAGGAAGGGCTGTCCCTGCTCCTGTAGGGCGGGATCTTTTTCTCTTGCTTGATCTATGGAGCCCGCCCCCTTAAATTGGCTCCCGGGAGCGCCCCGTCCACCAGCCCGACGGGGGGAGAGGCGGAAAGCGAGGGAGTGCAGGCAGGCGGCCGGCCGGCCGGTTCCCCCGTCCCGGCCCGTCGGTCCGTCCCGGCCCCTCCGCCCCCCGCGCACCATGCGCGGCCCCCGGCGCCCCGCGCCCCTCCGGCCCGCCCGCCCCTAACGCCGCCCGGCTCCGGCGCTTCCCCCGGCACTGCTCCGGGGGGCGGGGAGGGGGGAGAAAGGGGCGAGAAGAAAAAAAAAAAGAAAGGAAAAAAAAAAAAAAAGAAAAAAAAAAAAAGGAAAGGAAAGAAAAAGAAGAGCCCAAGCAAAGCGGGGGAAGGCTGCTCTCCTCTGAGGACAGCGCGCAGCACCATGCAGCTTGCGCCGCTGGCGCTGGCACTCACCACGCTTTTCATCGACGGCTTGAGGACGGGAGCGAGGAGGCAGAAGCTGCACCCCAGGCAAGGTACGGAGGTGCTCGGGAAGTGGGAAGCGGCCCGGGGGTGCTGGGCTGCCGCCTCTAGGGGGTGAGGCGCCCGGCCTCCCCTCTCAGGGGCATGTGCCTCTCTTCTTTTGCAGCGAAGCTGCTGGAGAAGCTCAGCGAGTACGAGATCGTGACTCCTACCCGGGTGAATGAGTTTGGAGAGCCCTTCCCCACCGATGTCCACTTCAGGCGGAGGCGGCGGAGCACCAACGCTGCCCCCGACGCCTGGACGGCCGCCGCCTCCTCCTCATCCTCCTCCCCTAAGGCTCACTACAGGCTTTCCGCCTTCGGGCAGCAGTTCCTCTTCAACCTGACGGCCAGTTCGGCCTTCATCGCCCCGCTCTTCACCGTCAGCATCCTGGGCGAGCCCGCCGCCGAGCAGCGGAACCTTTACGCCGAGACTGCGGACACCGACGTGAAGCACTGCTTCTACCGGGGACACGTCAACGCCCGGCCGCGGCACACCGCCGTCATCAGCCTCTGCTCCGGGATGGTGAGCCCCGGGTCCCTGCCCCGCCGGGCGCCCGGCGGTGGCGAACAGGGGCGGAAGCGAGGAGGAGGAGAAGGAGGAGCAGGCGAGGGAGGGTGGGCAGAGGGAATAGGGGCCGGCCCCTTTCCCCCGCCCTCGACTGGGGCTACGAGATGGGGGCTGGCTTGCCCCGGTTTGGTCTTTCTCGCAGCCCATTTTTATTATCCCGTCGGACTGGGGGAAAGCCCTTCTGCTCCTCGGGTTTTGGGGCAAAAGTGCCACCCAGCGGCACCCCGCCACGGAGATCACCGGGTGGGGAGAGCCCTGCTGTGGAGCCCCCAGCAAACTGCCTGGCACCGACACCGACCTGCAGCCCGAAGTCTGGAACGGTGGCTGCGGGGGTCCCCGGGAGTGCTGCCCCCAGAGTCTTCCTGCAGTATGGCAAAGAGTTGTGACCTCAGAGGAGATGCAACACAAGCTGCCTTGTAGCCTGTCCTGGTGCTCTGCTGCAGCAGGGGATGCTGGCTGAGGGAAGAGCAGAAACTTCCCAGCAATGCTCATTGCAGATTGTTGCACCCTCCTTGCACGCTGGAGTGCCAGTGAGGCACAGGAAGCAATGACTGCCTCAGGTGCTCCCCTGGGAGGTCTCTGCTGGTCACTGCTCCTGCCAGGGCATTCCAGGCTGACTATGTCGTACTGCTTCAGCCCCAGACCCCATCCCAGACTGGGGCCTGAATTGGGCTGGTGCACGTGTGTGCCTGGGCAGGCCTTCCTCCAGCACTATATCCCATGTAGTTACCCTGTTTCCTAGCCTAGGATGGCTACAGGATGCTTTCTGTCCTGGA
Source organism: Excalfactoria chinensis (assembly GCF_039878825.1). Taxonomy (NCBI): domain Eukaryota; kingdom Metazoa; phylum Chordata; class Aves; order Galliformes; family Phasianidae; genus Excalfactoria; species Excalfactoria chinensis. The sequence continues at coordinate 6,363,756 of NC_092836.1, forward strand.
TGTTTTGTGTTTTGTTTTGTTTTACCTCCCTGTATTCATATTCACATACAACTAACTGACACTTCTTCCATACCGTGCACTGAAGTGGTGCCTTTCCACACACAGGGATTTCACTGTCTGGACACCTCTCTTGGGTCCTCACATCTAAGTTTAAAGTCTATTTCACAGAGAGCTGTTGCATGAAAAAATGGTGCAATATGTTAGGGTTGTGCTGGAGCATCATGTCCCCTTGGGCAGGAGAGGTTCAGTCACTGGCATAGGGATGAGATCTGGCAGGTGTCCCCCTCTCGTGTTCCCTCCTTCAAATTAAGACCTAGCTTTTTGTAAGCTTTCGAAGGACTGCTGAATGAGGCAGGGTCTGAGAGTGTGATGGAGAGCTGCACTTCCAGCCTGTGCCTTCATGGGGGTTGTTGCAGACCTAGCTCACTTACCTTTCTTGTTTAATGTTGGATTGCAAAGTTCTGCTCATGGCTTGTCATTGACCTGGTCCTTCTCTGTCCCTCTCAGCTAGGCACGTTCAAGTCTGATGATGGGGACTATTTTGTAGAACCACTGCTGTCACTGGAGCAAGAGTATGAAGAAGAGCACAATAAGCCACATCTCGTCTACCGACACCGGACACCTCCAACCAACTCTTCAGGGGACAGGCAGACTTGTGATACTCCAGGTATTCATTTTATTCCTGTTCTTAATGACTTGGCCCTTAGGAAAGAGAGATGATTTGCAGTAAAAAATCACCAGGTTGGTGTGGGGCAGAAGGGATATGAGATTAAGGACTTTTCTAGACATGGTACGGCATGCGCTTGGCAGAGGCTTGCAGTGGTGCTGCTACCCTGAAGAGACGTGTGTGCCTGTGCTTTCTAGTAATTGGTTATAAGGAAGCTGTGGTCAGGAAAAATGTTATGGTTTCTGTTTCATCCCTGCTGTAAGGTTGGCAGGAGATCCTTTAGGCCGTCCTGCCACAGCTATCCCGTGAGCCTTTAAACCTGCTTTCTCTTCCCACCTCCATGTAATTCCTAACCATCCCAATCTGATTTGCTCTCTGTCTGAAATTCTGTTTCTGTCCTTTTGATGACATTGTTCTGTCTTGGTCTTGCTGTGTCCCTACTCCCCATACCTGGTTGTAAGTTGCAATGTCTTTTTTCTTTCTAGTGAAAATGAAAAGGTGCTACCACCCAGTCTGGCAGTTCTGCCCTTATTAATCACTTTTCCATGGTTCATTTTCAAAGGCTCTTCTTTCTTTTTTCCCTCCTGGCCCATCCTCCATCAACACCATCTCCCTGACCTCTTCACTCTTTCTTTCTAGTCTTCGCACATATGAAAGAGCACAAGCCTTTTTATCTCCTCTTCATGAGCCTTGGTGAGCAAAAGCTTTGCTCCTACTGTCCCTATTATCTGCAATGGCCTCCTGCTGCTCTCTGCCTCCATGACTTCCTGATTTTCACAACTAATCCTCTCCTTTGGCAGCAAGAACCACTGAAGAAGCTTACTCCTTCAGTGCCCCATTTCAGCTACTGTCTCTCCCTCTTCCTTTGGCCTGAAGCTAGATCTGCAGGAGCTGCAAAGCCTAAATAGAGTAGACCTTGAGTGGCTTCCCTTGTGTGGGCTGAGAGTCGTTCACATGCTGTAAAGCAGGTGGAGTTCTTCAGGGAGCAAAATTAGCGCAGGAAGGGAAACGTGGTGCTGGATTTGGCCTGCATTTAGCAGGTGTGACTGGTTTGGCACCTGTAGCTGTGGATTGTGGCCATGCTGTTAAGCTGCTCTGGTGCTTTGTGACAATTTAGAGCTGATGTGCTAATGACGTGTTTCATCTAGAAGGCATGTGGACATGTGTCCACCTGCAAACATGTACTGGGGGACAATGGTGCCTCTCACAAGGCTCTTGTCTGTTCTTCCAAGGGTTGCTGCTGGACTATGCCATTCTGGTTTCTCTCTTCCAGCTGTTTCTGCTCCCTTCTTTGAGATCAGATGCAGGAGACTCAGAACAGTTGGAAAGAAACATGGAATCTGGCACAATTCATCAGTAACCCTTGGAGGAACGGAGCAGCAGATCACAGGACTCATTGAACTAAAGGTAGCTGGGAGGGCAATTGCTTGACTATGTAGTTATAACAGCTCACTAATTTCTCCCCCCATGCTCCCCTTATATCACAGAATCATAGAATGGTTTGGGTTGGAAGGGCCCTTTAAGATCATGTAGTTCCAACCCCCCTGCTGTAGGCAGGGACACTGGCCTACATGTATCATAGCTTCCATTATACTTCTGAATAAGAAGAAGAATATTGCTCTTCACAGGAGTAATGCCCTATCCATGATATTCTTCCATGATGATCCTATATTCTCCTCTTTTCCAGAATACTTCTTGCTTTCCTTTGTTTCCTTTCTGTTTTCAGTTGTTTGCTGCAGTGGGAGGAGGAGGTCTTTGCCTCCCAAATGCACATGTAAGAGTTCCAGGTAGCTGTGATGATGGCCTTGCTTTCCACCCCACCCTCCTCATCTCTGACTCTCCTTCTTACTGCCATCCCTGCCTTCGGAAGGGAGTGTTCTTGTGCTCAAAGAGGAAATTCATGTGAGGGAGGTTTGAAGTACCCACCCTGCAGTAGAGCATGGGAGATTGCCTTGCCGGGCAGTGGGGCTATTAACAACGACCTTCTGACGGTGTTCTTCCTGGAAATGATTAATAAGCCACATATTGTGTGCCCTTACTGTGATGATGTAATTATGGACTGCTTGTGGTATTCAGGAAAAGTGTGTCCCTTGTGAGCTGACTGATTTCTAAAGCCTCCTTTGTGTTGCTTTTAGTTTTCAGCATCCTCAGGTCAACTTAGAAAAGCAGGTGTTTGATTTTGTTAAGTTTTAATTAGCAGCTTCTGATAATCGTGTAGGTGCCCTGACATACAGGGCTCAGTGGAAGGTCTGAAAAAAGGCCTTTCTCCTCTGAGAGCTGATGGATACCAAATGCATAAACTCATGTAGTGCACCAGCAGGGTCCCCTGGCAATGCACTTCAGCCGTCTGGTGTATAGCTCAACAGCTGCAATGAGCACTTTGGACAGAGTTTTCCTTGGGGTAACGAGTAATGTCGTTTCAGTCATAGGAAATGGTGCAATTTCTCCTCCTTCCCTTCTTTTAGTTACTACCGTGAATCAATTTGTCATCTGGCCGAGGATCTGGCAGAATAATTAGCTGTGCTTTCCTGAGCAGCTCTGTCAGGATGAAGACTTGGCCAGGCGGCCGGCGTGATGTCAGTAGGTGCAGCACCGCTACCACCCATCGCTTCACCATAGCAAGCTCTTCCGATCCGCATTATTAATATCTGCCCTTTTGAGGTGGGGGAGGAAGAGAAAAGATATTCCAATCCTAAAAAAAGAAGAGAAGGAAGTTGCTCATTGCGGAGCTGGAGTGCGGAGCTTTCCTGAAGCTCTGCAGAGGAACCATCTGACTGGGATGATAAAAGGCACGGAGCTGCATCCTGGGGTGCTGTGGGATGTGGAGGCTGTGACCAGCCGGCCCTGTGACCTCCTGCTGGAAGGTGCCTGGCGAGACCTTCCCCAGAAGGCACACTTCAGTTCTGCTGTCTTCTTCTCCCCTTTTTCTCGTGTTCCTATTTGCCACCTCTCATTTGTCTCCCGTTTCTCATGCTGTTGTTGTGTCTTTTCTTTTTAACTGAGTAACCCTGCCTGTTGGCCACCCCTTGTTCTGAGACAGAGTGGCCTCCATCTACCTGGTGGCCCCGTGTACTACAGCTGCTCCGTGGCCAGCAGTATAAATGCAAGAGTTGGACATTTTTGCTGCAAGCTCAGCTGTTTCATTGCTCCAAACTTTGCAAATTCCTTGCAGCTTTGACTGTGACCCTCACACCGAATTCCTTAATGAACTCTTTTGGGCAGCTCCTACTTTGCTCCCACTGTGTTTGCATTTCTGCTCTCCTGATTTCTGCTGTTTCCACTAGAGCTTTGTTAGCTAAATGCCTCCCTGCTTGTGCCTCATTTTTCATAACGATTTTATATCGAAGACCCACCCGTGGCTGAGATGAATAAATCAAGGACTACACATACAGAGAGCGTTGGCTATTACCAAGGCTTTCATTTCTTGCCAGCCCTGCACATCCTGAGGCTGATGCTGGATGTGGGCTCTAGGGCTGGGAGTGAGGAACTTGCACAAAGACCCGGCTCCTTAATGAGACCACTTCAAACAGGAATATCCAGTGCAGGCAAAACTCCTCATGCAGAAGCAGCAATAACACTATGAGGGTGCCAGACTAGTAGGAAGATGATTAGAGCTTTTCCTCTTTTTGGAGGAGAGCCAGAGGGCTGCAGCCAAGGCACAGGCCTTCCAGCAAGAAGTGTTGCAGTGGTGAGATGCTCATTGCAGGCTCAGAGGAGAGCACAATGGGGCAGATGTTACCTGAGTTGGGCTGGCTCTGCCCAGTGTGCTGTTAGGGGAGATGTAAAAGCCTGATGACTTTGTTTTCAGGGAGGAAAAAAAAACAAATAAAGCCCTGTACTGAGCACAGCCTCCAGGCTTGGCATATCCCATTACCTGCCAGCAATGGACACAGGAGGGTCCTATATTCACAGCTGGGTATTTAGTCATAAAGTGTTGAAGTAGTTTGCTTTCCTGGGAGGGCAGCATTTTGCCTCTGGCTTCTGCAGCCAGGCATGGCAGCTCCGGGAAGTCACAGCCTGTGTACTGGTTTGGGCAAGGAGGAGGAAAGAAGTGTGTGTAAGCTGTGTTGAGAAAGTGGCTGTAATAAGTGTAAGACAAATTGGCAGTGGGAACAAGATATTGCTGCTGAGCGAGTGTAACACAGGAATGATAGGTAATATGTCACTGATTATTATTTGTTGTTGTTGTTGATTAATGAGTAATTTGTAATAGATTACTCTTTCGTAGTAACTTTTAACAACCCTTTCTCACTGAGCACAGTACTGGGGGAGTCACCAAAGCAAAGAGGTGCAACCCTGTGCCTTGAGTGCTCACATGCATGGTGTTGCCAACTCAGTGACTGCAACCTTGTTCCCATGTGATAATTGGCATCCACCCACTCAGCCCTTGCTAGTGGCTTTTGTCTCTTCTGGGTGCCACCCATGGGAGATCATTGGTGGACCATGGTGCAAGCATCCCGCTGCCATGACCCCAGTGCTATGGCTGAGGGATGTGGTGGGAGCTGGATACCATGGGTAGAGCCTTGCTTTTGTCCTGTCATGTGTTGTGAGTTAGTGTTGGATCTCCTGCCTGTGTCTGGCATGAGATGTGTGCTCTCAGTGTGAGAAATGGCTCTGGTAGGGGATAGGGCTGAAGAAGACAGCTATGGAACACCTCACATGCATTCTGCTGAGCGTTTATAGATCTTACACTCTGATTTTATACCGGTGGAAACTTTGAATGTCTTTTCCATAGGGCTCAGTGTTCACAGTGTTGCTAATCTTGAAACCCTGGATACTTTGCATCAAACTGGGTAAAGCCTCTTCACGTTTCTGCTGTTTCTTTTGGACTGTTTGTCTTGCCTCTAGGCATGGTCTTGTTTTGGTTTTCAAGTCGGTGATCCAGTGGTATTTTGCATGCTAGGTGTCTGGTTTCCAGGCAGGTCTTCAGGCAAGTTCTGTACTGCTGGATCTCACGTAACTGGGGTTGCAGAAGATCTGCAGGGAGGTTTTCCTAAGCCTTTGCTTCCAGGTTGAGCAATCCTTGAGCTCTTTCAAAAGTCTGTTTAAGCTGTCAGCTCTGCTTTTGGCTTCAGGGTAATACATTGACTTCGTTCTTTCCTTCTGAAAAGTTTATCACTTTGAGGAAGTGAGCTGTAATTTATAGTCAGAGAGTAATTATTTCAGGTTTCCTTCCCTCCTGAAAACAGCAAACGAGAGTTATGTCACAGATCCTTATGCTAATGTAATTAATTCTATTTCTGGCCTCCCATTGAGGTAATAGCACAGCGACAGCCAACTAGTGCTTAGTTAAATGGGCCTGGGATGTCCGACACAAGCTTTTCCCATACTGAGATGGGAAGGGCTGTAATGTTTGTGCTATCTCACTGCAATGAGAGTGAAATAAGACTCAAACAGACTTCCGAATAAAAAAAAAAATGGATCACAGTTACTGATGCAGATCCCGTAATTGCAAGTGTGTTTGTTGTAAGCCGGGTACGTGCTTTTTGTTGTTATTTGGCAAGAAAGGTTGTAACAGTGGAAGACCAGCGCTGTGACACTTTGGTATTCACTGATTATTGTTTTGCAACTCCCATGTGGTTAACTTATTCTCCTGGAATCAAAAGGGATGTCCTTGCAGTTTTGCAACTCCTGTTGCGTTGTTTGCATGGATGCCTGCTAAAGAAGAGGGGTGGGTGAGGCAGGGAGCTATTACTTTGGTATTTTCCATCTCTACCCCCTGGCATATCCTAATGAAAATGAACAGGCTGACTGTTCTGTGGCTTTTCTTCCCACATGCCTGTACTGTCATTAACAGCATCCCTGTGGCCATCTCCTAGGCCAGGTTTCTTTCTTCCTAATGGGATTTTTGTTCTCATTTTATGGAGTGCCATCACAAAGATGTGGTGATCTCAGTGTTGTTTCTCACTGATGCTGAGCTGTCACTAGGTGTGAAATCTGTTTTATTGCTGTGGCCACCAAACAGGAGTCTTATACGTTGAAAGCTGCGTGAAGATCAAGGCAGTGAGCACAGGGGTTGGGTACCCAGGGCAGAGGCCAGGCCCAGCAAGTGCGTCTTTGGAAGCTCTGCAGGCAGATTTGGTGAGCACAAAGGCAGCAGTCGCAGCTGGTGTCCAGGTGTGCTGGCACTCCTGAAGCAGCGGGTTATGGAACTGGTACCAGTGATTTTTCTGTGCTACAACTGTGTCAACCATCCTTTAAACCAATTTTGTATCAGTTCAGTGGTGCTTTTGTGCCTTGCAGTTTCAAGATGTGGCTATTTAATTATTTTGTCTGTAAGATCACCTTGAATCATATCCCCTCATGTGCTCAACTTGCGTGTGCCTTAAAAAGGCAATTTACTGGTTTGTTCATTAATCTAGCTTCTGTCTGCTGTGCAAAACTGATAGCTTTCATGTACAACTTCTACCTTAGGCAGAGAAAAATTCTTTAAAGCCAGAATGCATTCTCTCATACTCATACATCATTAGGAAAGGAAATGTCAAGAGTATGTGTGGTCTTTGGCGCTTGGATGGTGTTAAAACAGAGAACATTTTTCTTTTGATGGGACACTGATAGGTTCTAACTGCAGGAGGAAAGGTGGGATCATGCCAAAGTTGGGTTCAGCATCCCTGCTGAATTCTTTCTGTCAGCCTCCTCTACAAGATGGGAACCCTAGCAGGACTGTAGGGTGGACTGGTAGGACTACTCTGCTTCATCTAGAGTGCTAATGGAGCTGTAGTGTTGCTTGCTGACATTTGCATATATAAATTTATGACAAATGCCAAGAAATGGACCTGTCCTCCCTACAGCCTCACAGCACTGAAGTGGAGCAAAGCAAGGTGCTCACTTCCTCCTGCCTCACACTTCCACCCCTGGCTGCTGTCCCAGTGGGGCGAGAAGCTGCCAGCAGCCAGGGAAGCTCTGCACTGCTCTGGTTTGTGCTGCTGTGAGAGTGAGGTCACAATTGTCACAGCAATAGCAATGGCTCCAGTGGCCACTGTTGTAACCGTTGTGGGCAGAAAATTTGATTAAGTTGACTGTGGCCAGAGCTTGTACCAAGGCTTTGGGACAGACAGGGTACAGGCTGCTGCAGGGAGCCCAGCTGAATTCTGATCTGCTTAATGAAGGTGTGCAATAAGTAATTAACTTCCAGACTATGGTGTTACCATCTGCAGGGCTGGATCAGAGCAGTTCTACGCATGGTACAGTACCGCTACGGAATAGCAAAATCCATGTTAAAAATCCTTGGTCATAAAGACCGTGTTCCTTTTCTATCAGAGAGTGGCCATTAATGTTATTAGCTCAAGAAATAGATTATTTTTCCCTCTCCTGCTTTCTCTTCTTTTTTTCCTTTTCCCTTCCCTTGCTATGTGCGGCCCTCATGAACTTGGAGCTGAGCTGGAATTGCTTTCATTGTCACATGTCTTATTTAATTGTGCAAATTGCTTTCTATTCCAAGGACAAGTCAACGCAGAAATGGAAAAGATTAGAACTGCTGATTGCTGTTTCTTTTAAATTTTGGTTTTAGCATAATAATAGCTACTATTTCAAAAGCAGTCCCTGGGTCTATCCTGTCACCCTTCCAAGCAGGGAAAGTACTGGGGTAAGGCCTGATTTTCCTCTGCCCTCTCCCTCAGCATGGATCCAGTAACTATTGCTCAGTGGGGAGCGTCTGTAAATCAATTCCATGAACTCTGGGCTGAGGCTTCTTGAACAAGCCAGCATAAATAGCATGGGCTGGAAGATGCCATCAGGAAGGGACATCCCTGTTCACAGTGAGTGTCACAGGATGGGATGTGTTTTTTTAAATTTCACATAACAAAAGAAAGAAACCAAGCTTAAAAAAAAGGAAGAGAAAAACCATGGACACTTTCAGGTTTGTCTAAAGACAGAGCAAATACCGAGTGTTGCTTTAGTAAAGCAAGCATTAAAATGGATAATATTCCAGCAGCTTTTAACCACTTTGGAAATGAGCATTAGCTGTTGAATGAGTGCACAGGCTAGCTTTGTACTTGAATTACTGGTCCATAGCTTGCATGGTTTTGAAGTGTTTGTCCGCGCATTGGGGTTTTGTTTTTTCAGCAAATTAAAGAAAATGTTTGGATACTTAAACCCACTCAGTCACTGCCGTGTGTAGGTAGAGGTTTTTCAGGTCATTTGCCAAAACAGAGCTTGCCAAGCAAACCGTTTTGCTTCCTGAATTCTGTTAATATATAAAAGGCAAAACCAGATGGAAAAGTATCACGCCCTGTTTTGGTGTTGTGGGTTGCGGTGGGAAGCTGGCGTCATCAAACTAGGTTTTCTTGTATGGCCGTGGGAGTTTTTCACTTATGCTTAATGAAACTGCAGCAGGCTGCACCATTCAGGAAAAGCATTTCTGTTGTGTCGTGGTCATTGTAACAGCGTGAGAGATCAGCAGCATTGGGCACATGAGTTGCTGGTAGTCCCATGTGCAGCTCTCAGTAAGGCTGGTGGGAGTTTTCATGCATGGGTTGAGAGCAGTACACTGCTATTAGGGTTTAATATTTTACAGGTGAATGTGAACCAGCCCTGAGTGCAGTTATATGCAAGATGGGTGAAGATAACGCTTACTACTACCAAAGTCCAGGAGGGGCTTTACGTGCAGGGTATCCCCAGTCAGTTACTCTTGGTTTTACAGTAACTAGGTTGGCAAACACGCTATACATGACTGGTGTCTGAATATCGTGCTGTAAGTGCTGGAGTAGCTTCATACATGGAAAAAGTATGTTCACTTTTGAAGGGGGATGAGTTGTGTGTTGGACTGAGGGAGCACACCAATGCAATACCAGCACTGTGCATGACCTATGTAAATAGAAAAAAAGGTGTTTTTTCCTCTGTGCAAGTCTGGTGAACATGAATGAATTTCTTTGAGTATCTCCAATGTAACAGGTGCATCCACAATGAGTCCTTGATGTTTCCTTCTTCTTTTGCATTCCTCCACACTGCAGCCCTCTGGCTGAGCATCTTGCAGTCCCTCATGCATTCTTTCCTCGAGTACCTGACCCCTTTGGAAGTTAGTTGTTTACAAGGGATATCAAAGTGACTGGCCAAGAACGCTGAGATGGGGCACACAGCATGCAGGGGACTGGCCAGAGAGCTGAGGTTAGCACTTTCTCCACCATCTGGTCTTCCTCTCACCTATAAGTTATTTGTATGCAGAGCTGGCTTCCCACACTGATTGGCACTGCACAAGTCAGGATAATGTCACGGTTGCCCACGAAGCTGTGCCAGCATGAGAGCACAACCTTGCCAGCACAACAGCATTGATTAGTGCAGAGGAACTAGGGCAATCCAATTATAACCACAAATGCCATTGGCTTTCTCAAATTCTTACTCGAATAACTGTGGACTTTCTGCTGTGTTAAGGTGGTCTGGACTATATCAAGAAAAGGGGAGTTCACAAGGCTTAGTTACTGCAGAGTAAATGGAATTTAATTCTTAAATACTCCATTGCCCATTTAAGTGTGGAGAAAAATAACATGGTTTTGGATGGGTAGATGTTGGCCAACCCCCTTTGTCTGCTGTGATGTTACAGTTTGTATTTCATAGTTCTTTTTTTGGAAATTATTACCAAATATCCTAGAAGGAAACTACACATCAAAAATAGCTAAGAAGTTTCTTATCATTTATATCTTGTTTGAACATTGAATATTCCTTTGTTCCCTAATATTATGCTTCCTCTAACCTACTCAGCAGGTCAGATAAGGAAATGGGATATTTTTCACCAGCATGACTAAATTAAACTAAAGCTACAAAGACCGTGAGGTCTGTAGCCTGGAGTCTTAGATGAGTCGTTCAGATCTGGCTTTGTATTAAATGCAGAAGCGAACAGACTCTCGTGGATGAATCACATTCAATTAGCAACTTCCTATGATGAAATGATTAAAAATTAAGTGGCATCAAATAAGACTGATTTTGCTCTTACATTTAAATAATGCTATAATTACACACTAATCAGATGGTAAATCTTAATTGTACATGTTCCATATGTTTTATTTGCCTGTTCTCCCTCTTCACTTTGTCGTCTTTGTGTCAGCATGGAATATATTTTCAGGCTGCTTTTATGTTTGGCCTAATTGAATATCAAAAGCAGTATATGTGAAACTTCCTGAATTCTATTCTTTAGCCAGTGGCAGCTGTGCTATTAGATGACCTTTACCATTCCTGTAGCACAGAATAATAAAGGAAGGGGGGGAATTGAAGCCCAGCCATGTTATTGTTAGAGACAGAAATAAATCATATATAATTGCTTCACTATGAAGGCCAAATCCTGCCGTCCTTCATGCCTGAGCTAGAAATACAGGATTTGAACCTTTGTTTCCTGTGGTTTCCTGGCCACCTTGGACGTGCCCAGAATCCTCACACCACAGTGACTAATTACCATCATTGAACTTGGGGCAAACGAGTCCAGTCACATCCTAGGTCCTACAGTGGCCCCACCATTGCTTGCAGTGTCATTGGATTCAGTGAGGTTACCCCAGCCTTTAAAAGTGAAGCAAAGCCTTAAATGTCAGACAGGCTGGTGGGCTTCCACACAGGGCTTGGTTATCTGTTTAGAAAGTGTTTGCTTAATGCTCAGATGAAGTAAATAGGTTTTGTGACATAAAATACGTGAATTATAATCTGTATTTGCTCTGGAATGTACTTTACGTTTGTCTGCTTTTTAATCATAGACCATGAGCACAGCCATAAAAAGAACAAGCGGAAACACTGGAGAAAACAATGGGTAGAAAGCAGCTTATTATCTGACGCGGAAATGTTGAAACACAGCCTGGAAGTGAATCCGTTTTCTGCAGATAGCAATGAGACGGGGAATGTCAGTGAGAAGAAGAGCCACAGAAGAACAAAGCGGTTTCTCTCTTACCCACGATTTGTGGAAGTGATGGTGGTGGCTGACAGCAGGATGGTTGCCTACCATGGGGCTAATCTGCAGCACTATGTCCTAACGTTAATGTCAATAGTAAGTATTCACCTGGGCAGAGAGATTCCTTACAGCAGCCAAAGATCCTGCTTTGGGCTAAATTTTTGTGTGATACCACCAGTTTGCCTCAGCTAGGTTTGGAGATGAGCATTAAGCTCGGCTGGGAACACTGTTTGGAGTTATCTACCTTCTCAAAACCATTTCACTCCGTTTCCTTTCTGCTTTCTGAACCCTGGGCAGCACAAGAAGCATCACCGGCCCAATGATCCACAGATTGAGCTCTTCTGTTTATTTAGGCCCATGAGAAATAGCAGCTGAATCAAAAATGTGCCTTGGGGACCATGCCTTCCCAGGGATAGATCCTAGTAGGTTATGCACTTACCTCAATTCTGTTACTGTTTAAAAGAGGAAGAGCCTGTGATCACCTTGGTCTTTGCTGCAGTTCTAGGGTTGGCTTTCCATGCTGCAGCCATGCTGCATTTTAGTTGCTAATGACAGTAGGATGCTGTTCTCAGGCAGGCAGCTCTATGGACGCATAGTTACTGGAGATGAGTATCCAACCTAGTCATGTCACTGCAGGGATTTTCATCCTATTCAATGCACTTGAGAAAATATGTCGCTTATGACAGTCTTGATCAATAGCCGTTGCATCTCAGAGCAAAGGGATCTTGTAATTTGGAGATGTGCTTATTAGAGCAAAAGAAAACATTGACTTTCTTGTGGTATGAGTGGGTTTGTTTCACTTAAAACTGTGCTGCTGATGGGAGGGTATTCTCAAGTATGCAGTGAGTTCATGGGTATATACAGCCTGGTAGAATTGGAGCACAGAGTGGGACAGAAGAGCAGCTCAGGAGAAAAATGGTTGCAGAGTGGATAGCATGCATGCATTGTCTTACTTGCTTCTTGAATAACATTGAGTATTTCTTTTTAAAACAGGTGGCTTCCATCTACAAAGACCCAAGCATTGGAAACTTAATCAATATTGTAATTGTGAAGCTGGTTGTGATACATAATGAGCAGGTAATGGATGTGGTTTTCTTCTCTTTCTGTTTGACAATGGCATTTGTAGCGGACCTTGTGATGAATGACTGAACACCTGCTTTATGTGTATCGCTTATTAGGATGGTCCTGCAATATCATACAATGCCCAGACGACTTTAAAAAACTTTTGCCAGTGGCAGCAATCCCAGAACCACCCCGAAGGAAGTCACCTGCAGCACGATACAGCTGTGCTTGTCACCAGGTATGGTGAATAGTCTCACAAAGACCATAGCCAGCCACGTGTCAGGCTGTCAGTACATCATAACTGTAGTTGTGTGAAACATTTAGTTTTCAATGTGAGTGTAATGACATACAGTTGTGAGAGCAGTGTAATTATGAGCATAATTGGGATAACACGTCCACCATGGTGGTGGATGACAAGTTCAGGACTGCCCAGGATCTGACCGAGTTTCAGCGTGTGGTGCAACCCTCTGGCTGGGAAGGAGCTGGTTCTGATTCCTGCTGGATGATATGGCAAAACAGCATGAGGAGGTTTGGTAGATGACCAAGAAGTTCTTATGAATGTTTTCATTATTGTCCTTGTACTTAAATTCACTGCTGCGTTGAAAATTAATGTGTCAGGTCTCTTCTGCTTTCAGACAGGATATATGCAGAGCGCATGACAAGTGTGATACTCTGGGTAAGGAAAACCTTTTCTCTGTAATTTAAAAACAGTTTTAGTTGCCTGTGCTGAACTGTGGGCAATGCTTCTTTTTCTATTGTAAATATCTGTGTTCTCTCCTAGGTCTGGCAGAGCTGGGCACTGTCTGTGACCCCTACAGGAGCTGCTCAATTAGCGAAGATAACGGACTGAGTACTGCTTTCACAATAGCACATGAACTTGGCCATGTGTATGTTTTATGTAAATACATTTACATTTAAATAGCTTGAGATTTATGTTAGCTGAGGCTTGCCAGCCAGGCTAGGACTTGGTACCCACTGAGCCTAATTATTTGAGAGGAGATAAATATACTTGGGTAGAAGGTGTACTGCCCAGGAAGATTAAGCTGTGATGTGACTTGGAAGCAGTGGAGTGCTACGGAGTTTATCTGAGAGCTGCAAAACCAATAGATCCATGTTTTGGGAGGGAGGTTTGACAGTATCCCACAAAACACCTAGGCAGGGGAGGAGAGCTAATAAAATATCTTATGTTGTTTCTACATGCAAATGTCAGTAGGAACAACTTCAGCAGCCATGGTGTCTCAGCCATGAGAACAAGCTGGATTTTCAGCCAAGCCTGGGAGATGCTGAGAGCCTTGGGGAGGACCCATGCGAGGGATGTGAGCATAGCACAGCAGCTATGCAAAAGGGGGGATTTACCCAGGACATCTGGCAGCTGGTTGGGATGAATAAATGAGCCTGATCCACCTGCTGAGCCATTTCACTAGGGACCTGTTGGGCATTTGGTTCAGTCCAAAGCGACCTCATGCTTGGTTTGCAGTGGAAACCTGTAGGTGTGGGATGGATGAGTACTCAGGAACAGACCGCTCATTGTTTTACACTCCCCTTTTCTGCATGGAGGGCTGGTTCAGGTGTTCTATTTTTAACATCAGTAATATTTATTTAAATGTGATTTCCTGACAGAGTTCCCCAAGTTTTTGCTTTCCTTACACCTCAGTTGTGGTTAATTCCCTTACTAATGTTGCCCCAGTGCTGCTGAGGTGCTCCCAAGCAGGAAATGCCTCTTTGCTCTTTTGCAGGGAGCAGAGGCAAGGTGGTTCACTGGAGGTGATCTTAATGGGATATAAACTCCCCGGCCTACAGGCACAGGATCACAGTGGGTCATTTCCCCTTTTCTACTTCAAACAGCAAAGCGGTTTAAGCCGTTCTGTCTCCGTCTCATATTTGCCACATTCTTCAAAACATCATGTGCTGCAAACTTCACGTGGGTTCATGCTGATATTGATGTTCGATGGCATTTTGTAAACCTGCCACATCAAGTGTAGGAGCCAAGTCTGTCCCCATTGCAGCCCGTTTTATAGCCTGCATAGGGTGCTGCCCGCGTACACGAGGGACTTTGGGCTCTGGTTGCCAGTAGGCTCGAATCATCCCTCTTCTTTAGGGACTTACTCATGGCTTTTTGGCTCAATTTCAGAGAACTTGCCATTTTTGTGAAGGTGGAGACAGGCACTTGCCTGCAGAATCTGAACCATCAGCTAGAAAGGAAACCACAGCTGCAGCTGTGTTACTCTGAGCTCCCTAAGGACTTGTCTAGCTGAACATGGGCAGTGGAGAGTTTAGCGGGGTGCTGCAGACCAATGCTAGGAACACAAATGTTCTGAAAGCATTAATGTTGTGCTTGTTGATGCTTATGAATATGTGAATGGTAGTGCTTTTATTCTGTAATGCCTATTTGCAGGGAACCCATGAAAATCTGATGTGTTTACTTAGTTCACACTATTGTTCTTTCTATGTTGTATACTTGCTCTTCATCATTTCTTCAATTGAATTTATCCCTGTTGTGTATCTCTTAGGTTTAATATGCCTCATGATGATAATCATAAGTGCAAAGAAGATGGAGGTAAAAATCAACAGCACGTCATGGCACCGACACTGAACTTCTACACCAATCCCTGGATGTGGTCAAAATGCAGTAGGAAATACATCACTGAGTTTCTGGAGTAAGGCTTCCCCTATGTGTTTTTTTGGGCTGTTTTTTTGCGTATGCCTGTATCCCGTGAGGTTCTTCAGTTAGTGTGAAATCCTGGTGTGCGGTGTTTGTAGGAAATAAGAGGGATTTGTGTGTGCACACATCCTTTACATAGAGCAGGAATGCAGCCCTGGCATCCAGTCCCTGCCAGTTCAGCCTCGTGATAAGCTGGCAAGGACTGGACTGTCTAAGGGGAGGAATAAGTCTTCCCCCATGGATGTTGCTTTAAAGGAATGTGTGTTCTCCTCTAACCTGAAGAGTGAGTTTTCCAGGCCCTGTGGCCCAGATACGGAAACACATTTCAGGAGGCAGATTGAATCTGCCTTTCTGCTCCACAGGTCAAGATAAAACCCTGGCACTAGTCCATGGTGGAGACGCTGTTGAAGGAGCCCTTGGGTCAGCTTGATACACAGTGATCACCCACTTTGCCATGATGCCTTCCCACGAGCTGTGATGGGAAGCAGAACAAGACCCACAGTGGTGCCATGGCAGAACCAAAGGCTCAATCCTTTGGGTGCTAATCAATTATTTTTGTTGTAAATGTATTCTAAAGCTCACTCAGAAACGAAATGCATGTGATATTTGCTCAGACATGCAGCTGGCTGCACTGTGGTAGAAAGTTGTTAGCACAGCATGAGGGAAGGATGGTGAATGGGGAAGCAGCTTCTTATGCTCCTGTGCTGGAGCCTGCAAAAGCTGTTAAAGTTGGGAAGTCTGGTGCCCATCTGCCCTGAGGACAGATCAGATAAACACCAATGGATTGTAGTCTCATCACCTCCTGTTTAAAGCTATTTTTCTGCTCTGTGTTGTAGCACTGGCTATGGGGAATGTCTGCTTGATGAGCCTTCATCAAGAACTTACACTTTGCCTCAGCAGCTCCCAGGGCTCATTTATGACGTCAATAAACAATGTGAGTTAATTTTTGGACCCGGATCCCAAGTTTGCCCATATATGGTAAGTGCACTTCCACACTTTAGTCTTTCTGGTGTTGCCAGAGCATAATAAGTCTGCCCAGGGTTGGGTGAGGAGGGCAATGGGCTGGTGTCAAGGCTGTTCCCACCAGCTGGTCCTTGGTTTCCCTGACTGCAGAGATGGGGCAAGCCATGAAGTTACTGTCAAGCTGGTGATTTAGTGATGGATCCTAGGGGGATAATTTCACAAAGGGTCATCTATTTTGTAGGGCACGTGGCACGTAAGAAGAATATATTCATATTTTGATGTTTCCAATATCTTAAGCAGATGCAGTGTCGGCGACTTTGGTGTATTAACATTGATGGTGCACACAAGGGATGTCGTACCCAGCACACGCCTTGGGCTGATGGGACAGAGTGTGAACCTGGAAAGGTCTGTAACACCTGGTGGTTTGTTCCCTGCAGTGAATTTCCTGTGGGTCAGCCTATAAGTGTATCAAAATCATCCAATCCCTGTGGCCAGTTGTATGGGGCACGGCTTCTGACTGCAACACTTGGTCTGTGGTTGTTAGCTCCACCCCAGTAATGTGACTAAAATGCACTGCACGGCATAATTTTGTTTAAAGCAGGTATTCTTTTTGGAGTGCTGATTTTTTAAATTAATGCCCTTGAGTGAACTCCTGAGGAAAACTTCTGCAAAGTTTCCCAATGCTTTTATTAGAAATTTCCTATGTGATGTGAGTAATTAGTAATTTTGCTTAACATAAATTTGCCAACTGGCTTCTCAACTTGGCAGCTTCAGAGTAAAATATAGAACTGGTTGACATTTTCTTTATGGAACAGTTCTGGCAATAATTCATAGAAACTTTCAATTTCCATGTGCACTGTTAGCTTCCAAGTAGCACTGTGGTTTCTACAATGAGTGTTTAGTTTTCAGTTATCCAGATCTCAAGAAAAATAGTTGGGAAAGAATTATTATTTTTTTTTTTTTGAGATACTTACACTTATTGAAGAGAATCTCTTTGCTGTTTTCCCTCATTTTTGCCTGTAGAAAAGGTTTCTCCATCCAGTTCTAATATCAAATGTGCCATTATTCTAAAAAAGCATGCCTTAAAAATTTGCTTTTCTGACTATTGATGATAAAGAGTTGAAGTTTTCATTGCCTAGAAAGACTCGACATCTTAATTCATAGTCCTTGCAATGTATTTTCATTAAAATATATGGATGCTATCTTAGATATAATTTCCTATATAAGCTGTGGATCTGAATAGTCATTCATTCAACCAACTTGACTGATCTCATTCAAGACAATGGGCAAAATGTATCAATCTACATTCCTGTCTCATGGAAAGGAGCAGTCAGTAAGACTGTTTTTGTTGCTGAGGTTGTGCATTAGGGATGCAGTTGGAAATCCTGCTCCTGTGCTATTCTTTGGAGCTAGTGGCTCACCAATATTTAATGCTTTCATGTAAAATCTCCCCTATTTTAAGAATCAGGGTCAACTTTTGTTATCCCAGGAGTTCCTCTGACTTCTTGTGTCCCTTTGCTTCCTAAGAAGACTTTGTGTCTTCATCTGCTCTGTGTATGAAGTTGGGCTCCATTTGCCTCTGAAATCTCAGAAATAACCATTTTGTTTTGATATTCCAAAAACTGGGCTGCAATCTGGTTCAGACGAGCCTTCAGTTACCTTCAGAGATGGCCCAGTGTGATGTTCAAGCATCTGCACTTGCACGCGTTTAGTTTGTGTTAGCTGGCAGGCTGAGTGCATCTGCGTGGATCTTAAAGCCTATGCAATGGAAAACATTTTACTCCACAAATTTAGCCAATCTGACAAGGCTGGGCAAATTTAGACAAATGTGACCTGAACTTCTTAACTGATAACTGAAGGAAAAACACCACAATCCAATCATGCCTAGGCATTTGAATGTACTTTCAATAAAAGGGCTTTATGGGGTAATTCTTGTATCTCTGTGTTGATCTAATTCAAGCTTAAGGTTTGGATCATCATAAACTCTCTCCTTATAAGTGTTTTCTTGGGCTTGTGAAGTGCTGAGGTGTGAGTCTGGAGTGCTTTTCCTTGGAATAAATCACTATTTTGGTACTCTGCTGTGGCCAGGAGCCCTATCAAATTGCTGCTTGCTGACTAATGCCTTGCCTCAAGCCTACGTGTTTAAAGTCCACCATAAGTGGGTTGGCAGATGGAGAAAATACCATGCCTTTTTTTATAGAGATATCTTTGGAAATGAGGGAGCCTGAGTAGCTAAAACAAATCTAGCAAAAATAGCTGGCATGGAGATTTAATCAGGCTCTCAATTTATTCTTCAATCAGGGGTACTAAAACAACACAGGAGCATTAGCTTGTTTTGCATGTGAGGATACTGAATGTGATACCACTAACCCAAGCAATGAGCCCAGCCCAGAGTTTGGGTGAATACCAGTCATGATGTTTTACAGTGTTTCACAGCACCGATGCATTACGGGTTAGAAATAAATCACTGTGCCACAAAGAAAGAAAACAAAGAGGGTAGTAAACTTGGACCTCTGTCTCTTGTGGGTTTTGGAGTTGTTTGAGGATTGGTAAAAGAAGAGTAGAGGGAGGGTAATCATTTCTGTCTCCTGCCTTATGGGCAGCAGGTAGCGTATCTGTTATGCATGCATGAAGCTTCACAGCACTTGTCTGCCCCCTGCTAATCTATTCAGCCAGAGTCAGCCCATGGATGGGAGCCGGATTTGGTGAATTATCTAGGACTCCTGCGACAAGACAAAGGAAAGGAAAGTCTGTTATAGTGTCTCCTGTCCCTGCCATTGCTCTCCTGTTCAACTTTGTGTCCATTTAAGTTATTTTGAACTTGCTCCAGACAAAAACTCTTTTATTCCCTTCATTGTCTGATCTGTAAGCTCATAGGAGAGAGAGCCCTGGCAGACTTTTTAGTTTTCTGTTGTAATTCAACATAGAAATTATTTTTGAAATACAAAAGGCACGAAGGCTGCACAGCCAGACTATTCACAGCGTGGTTCCAAGAAACACCATTGCGTTTCCATAAGATAATCTTGCTGCTTATTTAAAACAGCTGCTCTTTTTCTTTCTTTTCTTTTCTTTTTTTTTTCTTTTTTAACACCCTTGATTTGCTATCAATTCCAAACTCCCGGTTTTGAATAGAATCAAGAGATGTAGGTGATTTCCTGGTTAATTCTCAATCATGGGATGGGAAATGTATAGGTCATATCACAGTTCAATAGCTGTGTGCATTCACTAGTTAGCTATTTGGTCATCTTCTCTGGGTCAGTGGTGCCAAGCATGACTGTGGTTATATATTTAGCTGTGAGCATCAACGTGTCTGCAAGTTCTTTGGTGCAGCAGTGCTGTATTTATATCATGTGTTTCCGTATGCTGATGATAGCTGTTAGATCTCTTTGGGACTGACATGGGGGTCCCCATCTGCAGTTCTCAGCCCTGTAAATCTGCTGTTTTCCAGATAGGTTTCCCTGAAGTGTTTAATGGGTCTAAAAGAAGAGGGTGGGCTCATGGTGTTTCATGGTGGAACCTTTTGGTATTAGTGAAGGGGCTGGAAAAAATGCAGCACATTAGTAAATGTGACCCTGTTACCATAAAGATCATCAGGTGCTTCAGAGCCTGAGCAGATTCTGGTGGGAGGAACTAAAGCATGGATATGTTTTAGTGATGCATCTATGTGTTTTCTCCTTTGACTCTCTAACCTAATCTAATTTGTGAGCAATCAGTAATGTTTGAGCTTCATGTAATTGCAAAAATTTGGGCATCTGTTATTAGGTTAGTGCATCTCTGGGAGTGAATCTGCATTAGCAAGAACAGCTTAGTGAGAGTGAAACCCCATTCTTCCATCCATCCATTTTGCTCAGCGGGGCCAGAATGTGTCTCTGCCCTAAGCCATCCCTGTCTGTGCAGTTGTGCTAGCAGACGCACTGCAAGGAGACACCATTTGTAATATGCAAACCAGGGACAGGGGCTTGCTGAGATAATTTAAACCAGTTTCACAAATGAAAGAAAACAACAGTTATAGCTGGAAAACACAAGTGCAGACCAAAAAAAAAAAGAAAGAAAAGAAAAAAAATACTTTGGATTGAGGAATTCATTTTTCTTTCTTAATTTGCCCTTTGGATTGGGAAGCTTCCTTTCCCTCCTGAGCTCTGCACAGCTGTGGGGAGGTTTGTGTTTTCTCTGTTATTTCCCTTTTGTCTGTCTCCTCTCCTGACACTTTGTGGTTCCTGCTGCTCTCCAGGAAATCGGATAAGCAGCTTTTCCAAAGCGCTGTGAGTGCTGCCGTGCTGTTCGGCACCAGCAAGCAGGGAATATTTGGTGGATGTTGTTATCCTCGGTCCTCCTCCCATAAATCACTGCCGTGGGCTCTGCCTTTGCTTCTCTGTTGGTTTTTGTTTTATCAAAATGATAATAAAAATAAGTCCAAGTTTGCTTTTTCATTGTGAGGTAGTTCCTGCATTTTGAATCTTAGGCTGATTGCTGGCATTCCCTTCCCTGGAAGCATTCAAAGCCAGTCCAGATGGGACTTTGAGCAACCGGCTCTAAAGGAAGGCATCCCTGCCTATAGCAGGGTGGATGGAACTAGGTGATCTTAAGAATGCCTTCCAACCCAAACAATTCTGTGACTCTATGAATTGACTCATAATGGCAAAGCCATGCAAAACTTGACCATCTCTGCCCGCAGCACTGCCGTTTTGGGATGTGTGTGCCCAAGGAGCGTGAAGCACCAGTGGTGGATGGAGCCTGGGGTACCTGGAGCCCTTTTGGGACGTGTTCAAGAACCTGTGGAGGCGGAATCAAGACAGCCATCCGGGAGTGCAACCGGCCTGAGTAAGTGCCTGGATGTGGGGGGTAAGGCTGAGTCATGGGTAAAGTGCACCAAAATGGGAGAGGGGTAAGGAAAGAGCTGTCACGTCTGCATTAATTTATTGCCTCCTGTTTTCCCACTTAAAGCTGATGGTGTTTTTCTTCCCCTAATGATCAGAGGAGCCTAGGAGCAAGATGGGCTGTGTTTTTTATCAATTTTTCGCCATTTTGGCCCTACTCCGACTGCTTTTCCAGCTGTTCCTACAGGCCAGACCCTGTCTCATCCTTTCTGCTATCCTACTCCTGCTCTGGCTGGTTTTGCAGCTTTTGGCTACGTTTGCAGCTGATCCTTTATCCTTGTATGTTTCAGCTGGAGCAGACTAGCAAAATCTTTGTAGAAATCTGTGCCCCATTAGAAAGTGATACTGAAAAATGTTTGTCATCAGCCTGAATTGCTAAATCCTGACCCATATGGAATGGCAGGGAATTTGGCCGTGGGCTTCAAGGAAAAGAATGTGTGGCCTGAGATATTAATAATTGGTTGAGCAACTGGTATGAAAGCAGAGTGTTTGCACAAACTGTGAGCTATGCTGGTTGCTGTTTAACTGCATCCTTTTGGCCCCGAGAACAAGAAGGCATGGGCACAGCATTTCCCAGGCTTTTATAAGGGACATACAGCGAGGTGATGAAGAGCAGATGGGTCTGGCTAGAGGAAGGTGCTTAAAAATGCCAACCAGGTTTGTTGTGTCTCACCTTTGGTATCAGGTAGCTTAATGCCAAGGGAATTGCCATTACTGATGCAACAGCTTCTGCATCCCTCTTTGAAACCTGCTGCAAGCCTTTGGGGCCAGCCACGGGGAGGGCTGGTGGGAGAAAGGAGAGCTCATGCCAGCAGAGGCAGAGTGGCAGGAGGGCTGGCTCAGCTTGAGCACTGAAAAGGAAGAGAAGGTGTGAGGCCAAGGGAGATGGACTCCAGTCCCTTAATTAAAGTGATGCTAAGAAATGCACGAGCATGAAGGAGTGCTCATCATGCTGTGCTGAGTCAGCACATGCCATGCAGTCTTCCAGTAACCATAGAAATACAAAATAAGTACCTTTCCATGCACAAGAAAGGTTATGTGGCCTAACATTTGGATGCTGTCAGTGGAACGTGTTCTTGGTTTCCAGAGCAGCATCCATTTGGACTGATAGCTTTTTCTGCTAGAAAATTACCTTTAACCTAGAGGCTAACAAGGGGATTTTAAAATTCTGTTTGTCTTATTGCTCCATCAACCACAGTGCGTGCACACAGCTTTGTGCCAAACCTGTTGCATTGTCCCTGTAGTCTGGCTCCATAGTGTGCACTCCCACCACATGCCCTTCCCTTAACGTGGCCTGCTGGGGTGATGCAAGTGAATGAAGAAGGAATAAAACATGGAGAGGTGCTGCTGGGTGCTCTCACTGCCTCTCTTGTTTTTCAAAGAACTTCAGAAGTATACAGAGTCTCATCTTTCTTTTTCCTGCTCTGTTGATGGCAGCAAAAACAACCTGGAGTAAGATCTGAAATGGTTTTCATGTCTTTTATATTCAAAGGTATATATTCTGGCTGCTCCAGGACCTGGTGTGATATCTTGCATGCCAATAAAATATTATACTGATATTATGGCAGTCAAAATGAGCCCCCGTGCCAAGATACAGAAGAAAAGGCTGCAGCTCCTGACTCAGTCTATACCCTGCTCTTGCACCCACATTGAAGGGCACATTGCAGTGCTGTAAGAAAGCTCTGAGCCTCTGAAAAGGAGGCAGGCTGAGTATGGGCTTAAGGAATCCATTCACTCACCAGAACAGACCTGTCCCACCAGGGCTGCCCCTGGGAACTCGGGGCCAGATGGCGCTAGAAGAGCTGTTAGCTGCAGCATGGCATGTAGAGCAAGGCATAGTTGCAGTATTACAGGAGGAAGGGAGTTTGTCATGAGATATTAGTGCCAGGAGCCCTGAATGTGGGGATGCTTCTCTGCATGGGTGAGTGCTATCTGTGAACATTAGTCTGATCATGTCTGCATGTTGGTCCTTCCAAGGGATCCACGTGTGCTGGGAGCTGTGCTGGACATGTGTGTGCATTCAGGCCCTGGGGCTCCCTAGGTTGCTGTTAAGGAGATGTCCAGCTTAAAAGCAGGTGTTTGTAAGGAGAGCAATGCTAGAATGGTCCATACGATCCATTAGCTGATAAAATAGATGGTTCTGAGATGAGCCAAACTGAGGCCAGAACAAGGAGGTTCTTATGTGTGTATTGCTCCTTCCCATCTCTGTGGTATATTGTTGATGATTATTCATAGAAATGCCACACAATGCTGAAGAATCTAGTATTATTTCTTCATGACACTGAAGATCAGTGTTCTGTGAGGCTGATTTATTTCTGAGGGGCAGCTCTTTGTTTACTCAGCCTCTGTGGAAAGCAACACTGGTTTACAAACACCCAAAAATTGTTAGAGTGGTTTGGGGCTATTTTGAAATGTGGTGTTCCAGCCCTCAATGCTGAAGAGATTGCATAATGTAACAGCTTTGTCAGATTGCAACTGTCCTACTGCTGTATAAATGTTCTCAAAGCAAAAACGATCTTCCCCCATGAATGCTTCTGGCTCCCTGAGGTCTGGAGTGAGCTGCTGCTAGCACATTTCCCCATGTGCTGTACCCTGAGATGGTCAGGATGTCCCTTTGTGGCCAGAAATTCTGCTACTCGAGTCACAAGTAGAAAGAAGAACTGTTATTTGTGGGAGAAAAGACACTGCTGAGCTAGGTGGTTGATGCGTCTGCACCTAAGAATGCTGAAAAGCTGACATCAGTTGTAGGAGATTGTTAGTTAGCAGGATGTGAGGATTTCCTGTCTCTGTTCAGCTTAGAAACATCAAATCTGTGAGATCAGTGGGGTGTCATGGAGGGGTGGACTCACATTATGGGAATAGAATCATTAAAGTTGGAAAATGCCATTAAGATAATCCAGTCCAACCGTCAGTCCATCCCCACCGTGCCCGCTAACCCACATCCCTAAGCATGAAGCTGAATTCTCTGGCAAGGAAGATGTTCTTCTGTCTTCTCCAACTACAGCTGTATTCATTGAGAGCAAATACTCCCTTCGTTCATCCCTTTCACAGCTTCTTTCTTTGTTCCTGCAGACCTAAAAACGGTGGGAAATACTGTGTGGGACGTCGAATGAAATTTAAATCCTGCAACACTGAACCGTGCTCGAAGCTGAAGAAGGATTTCCGGGATGAGCAGTGCGCCGACTTTGATGGGAAGCACTTCAACATCAACGGGCTGCCCACAAATGTGCGCTGGGTGCCCAAGTACAGTGGCAGTAAGTGTCAGGGGCACGGTGCCTTCTTCTGGGGGCTTACTGGGCAGTGGCATTTGGGTAACACGCTCTTGGTCTTTCTCCCTCCCCAGTCCTGATGAAGGATCGCTGCAAGCTGTTCTGCCGCGTGGCAGGGAACACCGCTTATTACCAGCTGCGGGACCGTGTCATTGATGGGACCCCCTGTGGCCCTGATACCAATGACATCTGCGTGCAGGGCCTGTGCAGGGTAATTATTTTCCCTTCTCTTTTACAAGAATAGATTCTATTTCATGAGTTTTTCCTTGGATACAACCAACTCAAGAAGTTTGCTTCAGCTCAGGCACTGCCTGGCAAAGGTAGCGGTCACAGAAAGAAGGCAGAAGACCACAAAGATCATCCAGTCCAACCACTGACCCATCCCCACCATGCCCACTATGTATTTCAGTGCTACATCTACCCTTTTCTTGAAAACCTCCAGGGACAGTAGTGGTCCTAAATCTTTCTTTTTGTTTGCAACTGGTGTGGGATAGCCATGCTGTAAATTGGCACAAAAATGTGGGGAAGGGAAGCGATTTGTCTCATGGCAGCCTCTTCCACACAAAGCTTTTGTGGGGCTTAATTTGGAGATTTGTAAATGCTGTTCTAGTCTGCGTTTGCTCCATCTTGTTTTTCACTTTTTCTCTTAAAGCAAGCTGGATGCGATCATGTGCTGAATTCAAAAGCAAGAAGAGATAAATGTGGTGTTTGTGGTGGGGATAATTCTTCGTGCAAAACTGTTGCGGGCACATTTAACACGGTGCATTACGGTAAGAATCCGTTGCTAAAAACTTTTATCATGAAAAATGCAGGTCTATAAAGGATCTATAAAAGCCTTTACCACACTTAATCTACAAAAACACTGATATAAAATGTGAAATCCTTCTAGCTATAGGATATACCAGGTTATAACTATTTATGCTATCCCTAAATGAAGAGTATTGGATTGTGTAATGTGAGGTAATTTTGCTCATCTCCCTTCTCCCCATAAAAAGCAAATGAAACATCTGTGTAATAGCCTTGACTTTGCATTAAATCTGTTCTAGGCTATAATGTTGTGGTCCGCATTCCAGCTGGTGCAACAAATATTGATGTGCGTCAGCACAGTTACTCAGGGAAACCAGAGGATGACAACTACCTGGGTGAGTTGCAGTGCACGTTTCAGTCCTGGATGCAGCTGTTTTCTGGTTGCGTGGATAAGTCTGGTTGCCCCCTGTTAAGGGAGGTAAAGAATACACCAGAGGGGAGGTGTTTTCTTGTTTAGAATATATCCTGTATATCTACCAAGGATGGTCACCTTCATTTTGCTCCTTCTCTTTGTTCATGCCATCCTTGGGGCAAACTTTGGGAGGCTCATGTGATGAGAGGTGTGCCCTCAGGGTCATGTCTGGGAATTATTCACCGTGCTGATCAAAAACCCATACTGAGGTCTGCACTCAGTATAAATGTATGTGCCAGGGAAGGGCTGGGCTGGAGGTTCATAGCCCCGTGGTAGGTGAAGAAACTTGCTTCTTTGTGTCACTTTGGAAACAAATATTGGAGACCATGGTTCACCAAAGGGAAGCGATGCTGGCAGTTTTGGTTGTCGCTCTGAAAAGCTGAAAGTCCACATTTCCAGACCTTTCATAGAGGCAAAAACCCAAGTGGGTCCTCTTGGCCCTGCACAGCCCTTGTTTTCACAGCAGTGCAGTGAAATGGATGCACATCAGTACCAACAAAATCCCACAGCAATGCGATATCCTTTATATATCTTTTATCCTGGGAGAGGAAGAGAGGGTTCCTTATTTCTCTTTTTTAGGGAAAAAAAAAAAAAAAAAGTCATAGAGTCATTGAAAGGTTTGGGCTGGAAGAGACCTTTAAGATCATCAACTTTCAGCCCACCTGCTATGGGCAAGGACACCTTCTGTTAGATCAGGTTGCACAAAGCCCAATCCAGCCTGGCCTTGCACACTCCCCATGTGGTGCCTATTCAAAGTGGTTCACTCCACAATGAGCCCTAAAGAACTTCTCAATTCTTCTTGGAGGACCCTTCAATTTTCTTGGGAAGCAATGAAGTCAAATCTTCTTTAATGTTGCTTTATTATTGCTGGGAAAGCATCTCTTCACATTAGGCCTGAAGAGAAGCAAATGAGAAGTGTGCATTTGTCCACTTATTTTGCAGCTCACTGAGTGTGAAATCTTGGGCCCTCCGTACTGTGAACCTTGCAGTTCCTTAACAATTTAGGAGGAATTTGATGTTGTCATCAAGTCCAAGGCACACACCTACTGTTGTAGGAAGATACAGTAAGCAGGGAGGAGTCCTTTAATGAGTTTTACTGCTGCCAAATGACATTAAAGCCTCCACAGTATGGAATTTGGTTGAGCATAGAGTCTGCTTCTTGAGCTTTTATCCACCTATAACTGTACGCAACCACCAGTGTTTTGCTTCATTCTCTCTCCTCGTTTGGTGTAAAAACCTTCCCTTTGGTGTTTTGGTGTTAAGTTTGGATTGTTTTTCCGTACAGAGGCTTTGTAGTAACGTAGCTGTGATGGGTGAAATGGTGGGGAAACTAACTTAGGAAATTAGCTACATAATCGCATTAGTGTGAAGCTGTGCAGCAGACTGCTGTTTTCAGGAAACCGTTCCTTTTATAAAGCTGTTAGGCTTTAAGCCTTCAGTGCTTTCACATACCTTAAGATTTGGAATAATAAAAAAGTAAACAGGGAGGAGGGTGAAGGAGGTACTGACCAAACTCCCTGCAATTATCCACCAAAAAAACAAAGTTTGGGCAATTAGGGCAGAGAAATTTATCTTGAGAACACACCTGGAAACAACATGCAAGTCACCCTATCAGCAACAACTAACACAAATACTTGGGCAGAATGGCTTTGTATCACACAGCAGCCTGCCCCTAGGTTATGGGGAAGCTGTTTGGGAACGACTTCAGGCATTCAGCCTTCACTTTAGTGTGGTTTTCAAAGGAAAAAGGGATAGGAGCCACGTCTGTAAAATCTCTGCTGCTCTCTTTCCACCCTTTCTGCCTGAGAGTGCCAGTCAGCTTTGCCTCCCAACCCAGTGAAGGGGAGCACTGAGAGCACATGACCCACATAATTATGTACATCTGAGTTAATTCTGCGTCTTTAGTTCTTGTTTTTTGCACCTATGCAGCCTTATCTAACAGTCAAGGAGACTTTATATTAAATGGAGACTTTGTCGTCAGTATGTTTAAAAGGGAAATCAAAGTTGGGAATGCTGTGATTGAATACAGCGGATCGGATAATGCTATCGAAAGGATTAATTCTACAGATCGGATTGAGCAAGAAATAACACTTCAGGTGAAGTATTTGTTGTGTGTGTGTGTGGAAAAGCCTGCCAAGCGTTACTGGGCTGAAAACAACCGGAGGCAAAGTCTGTTAGTTTACTCCACTTTATCCTTCTTTTCTCCCAGGTTTTATCAGTGGGCAATTTGTACAATCCTGACGTTCGTTACACTTTCAATATCCCCATTGAAGACAAACCTCAGCAGTTTTATTGGAATGCCTATGGCCCCTGGCAGCCCTGCAGTAAGCTTTGCCAAGGTAGGTGCTCAGGAAGTCATTACAGGGTTCACCTGGGATCTCAGCAGTGTTTTCAAATTCTTTTCTATGTGCTTTCTTGGAGACTTTTACATTATGGGCTTGTTTCCCTGCCTGCAGCAGGAGATAGATAACCTGTGATGCCCTGCTTGCAAGGTGTAACACTGCAGTGGTGCTTTTCAGCTGCAAAGCAGGGAACCTTTGTAGCCCATCTCTTAAATACTACTACTAAGGGAAGAGGTGAAATAACTAATTTGATTGCTGTCCTGTATGTGTCAAACTCTGTGTTTTCTTTCTGTGTAGGAGAAAGAAAAAGGAAGCCTGTGTGTACAAGGGAGTCAGACCAACTCACGGTGTCAGACCAAAGGTGTGATCGGATTCCCCAACCTGACCCTATAATGGAGCCTTGTGGCACGGAGTGCGAATTAAGGTGTGCTCTGATTACTCATGTATATACATAGCATTTAATGTTTACTCCTCTTTCACCCCTGGCTGTCATCCCTTTTCTCAGCAGCCTGTATGAGGTTTAATCAAAACAAACAAAAAGAGGGATTAACCATTGTCTCTCTTGTCACCCAAGAGTTGTTGATGTCAGCCAGCTGTGTTTTGGGAGGCACATTTCTGCGTTTTCAAGTTTGCTATGTTGGATTCAATTAGTGCTAACTATTACAACAAATGCTCAATGTTTCATTCTGCCTGGATAGGAATACAGGCTGTTTGTAGGATGGTGTTGGGCAAAGAGGAGAAAAAAAAACCAAACATGTTCAAAACAAAGAATCGCTAAGGCTTGGATTTATCATTTGCTTAAAGTGAGGAATGGGCTAAAGTGTGGAGTGGGTTTGGGGCTGTCCCCAGTCAACTGCCAGAGAGCTGGAATTGATGGAGTGTGCCCTAAGTGATCGCAAGTCATTTTCCTTTAAGCAGCAATCTGGTTTTATTTCAAGAGCATAAAACATGGTGACAATAACCAGCTGCTGGCAAAGCAGTTTGGATTACTGGGTTTTTGGAGGGTTTTTCTTGGTTTGTTAAATCTGGGGTGTAAACAGCCACTGCATTCTTATCCTAGCCTTGCTGCAGTTTGCTCTCTGAGCATAGGAGCAGTGCTGTGTGCTTGCTGCTCAGGTGGCTCTCTTGCAGTGGACCATAGGGCAGAAGGACCCCAATGCTCCATTTTGGCTGTTGCCACGTATCACCTTTTCTTCCCGTCAGGAGGAACTGGAGACTGTTCCTTCCCTCCCAAAAGCAAAGCCAGAGCTGACTGCCCAGTACTTCCAAATTGCTTGGAAACCATCAGGAAGAATCAAACCTTCCCATTCAAGGATGTGTATTTTACTGTCAGACACCCCAGAGCACTTTATCTGCCATGTCCCAGAGCCCCACAGCTGCTATGACATTCTCATAGGTTGTGTCACCAATGTTTGCTCTCAGGTGGCACGTGGCAAGGAGGAGCGAGTGCACAGCCCAGTGTGGGGTGGGATACCGCATGCTGGAGATCTACTGCTCCAAGTACAACAGGTTGGAGGGGAAGACAGAGAAGGTCGATGACCGCTTCTGCAGCAGCCAAGCCAAGCCAAGCACAAGGGAGAAGTGCACAGGAGACTGTAATGTGGGAGGCTGGAGGTACTCTGCCTGGACCGAGGTGAGGGGTGCTGCTGTCGTGTCCTTTTTGGGGACTCTTTGGTTTGCAAACAGCGTGTGAAAGTTAGATGTAGCAACTCAGCTTTCCCTACTCTTTCTGGAGGACACCATGGTGCGAACGAGCCCAGTGCTTCCTATTCTCCACTGCTTTATGCTTTGAAGCATCCTGAGGTCTGTCTGTTGTGCTGAGCACCATGGGCTGTCCTCTCCCATCAAAGCCATCATGCTGCTGGGTGGTGAGAGGACACGGTGCCATCAGCGGAGGACTCCTGAAGTTTGTTTCCTTTATGCTTTTCAGCAGAACGCTGTTCAGTGGCCAAGAATATCCTTGGGTGCAGATGTGGCACTGAGAGAATGATGAGCCTGGGGCTTTCCATTGAGGGCACAGAAGGAGGGTGGGCTGTTGGGGAGAATTAATCTCTTGTAAAATGAGATCAAGCATCAGCCATTTGGGGGGACTGAAAGGCGACAGTTGTAGAAGTAATAATGGGGTTATAACCCAAGATGGATTTGTGAAACTCGTTGCCATGATATTTTTGTTAAGCTTAGTGAGATTGGATTTTTAGAGGAATATATAAAGTAATAGCCTGTTACTTAAAGTACAAATTGTTCTCCCGGAGGTTTCCTGCAGTCTCTTTGTAGTCCTGCCTGTAAGGAGGAAGGAGATATATGGGCTCACAAGACGTGTGTGCTTAGTGTCTGCTCTTTGCAGTGCTCCAAGAGCTGCGGTGGGGGCACACGACGGCGGCGGGCCATGTGTGTGAGCACCTATAATGACGTACTGGATGACAGCAAGTGCAGCCAGCAGGAGAAGCTGACAGTGCAGCGCTGCAGTGATTTCCTGTGCCCCCAGTGGAAAACTGGAGACTGGTCTGAGGTAGGAGCTGGCAGGGACATTCCCTCTCCTTCTGCTGTCCCTATAGTGTTGTGTTCTTTCCAATTGCACAGTTAGTCCTCCCCAGTTTTTCCATGCTCAGCCCTGACTCTGTTTTTTATTACCATTACCTCTTCCACTCCAAATGGTGCCCTTCCTAATGCAACAGAACCTCATCTCAACAGGCTGCTCCCAACAGCAGCTGGGATGGAGGAAATAGTCTCCAAAGTCAGCTTGTCACCTTTATGTCCAAATAGCTCGTTTCTGTGAATCACATGTTTTTAGGAAATTATGGAAGAAATTAAATGGAAACAAGGGCTGTTAACTAACGGTTGTTCTCTGCAGAATATGTCTGCTGCCCATGGCAGCAGCTGGGATGCTGGATGGGGTGATTGCAGCCCTTTATCATGCACACTCGGAGTGCAAGCCTCTGGCACCTCGATGCATGCTCCCAGAGAGCAGTGCTGCAGCTCTACCCTGCATCTCACAGCTGTCAGGGGCTGCTGGAAGATGCAGCCAGCCCTAGAACCAGGCTATATCTGCCTTGGTGTGGTGGTAAGCTTGGCTCTCCCTGTCTCTTTCTGGCCGTCCTGCTTGACACTCGTGTTTGCTGCACTTTTCTCTATGGCTGCTGGCATACTGGAAGAACTATTGTCTGGAATAATAATAATGAAAATAGCCATGAGGCTGTGTTATACCAGGGTGTGTTGGCCCAGTTGCCTCACTAACAGCATTTAGGCCAAGATTTTGGGTCTGCTCTCTGGGGCAGGAGCTGCAAAGAGCTTGTGCTTTGCTCAGAGAGGTGTTGGAAGCCCCATCCCCGGAGACATTCCAGGTCAGGCTGGACCAGGCGCTGATCAGTGTGATCAAACTGTAGCTATCCCTGTTCGTTGCAGCAGAGTTGAACTAGATAACCTTTAAAGGGTCCTTTCCAACACAGTAATTCTCTGCTTTCCCCCTGGCAGTGCCTGGTCACCTGTGGGAAGGGGCACAAGCATCGTCAGACGTGGTGCCAATTTGGGGAAGATCGGCTGAACGACAGGTTTTGTGACCCCGAAACGAAGCCAGAGTCAGTGCAGATGTGCCAGCAGCAGGAGTGTGCAGCGTGGCAAGTGGGGCCCTGGGGCCAGGTATGGAAGCCAGTTCATCCCAGCGATGTGTTTGTAGATTGGTTGGCTTGGGTGCAGCCTATGGGTAGCAGGAACAGCACCCGCCCTTTGTGCTAAATGTAATGTGGCATACTAAATGGGCCGTGATTGTCAAAAAACGATTGCCGAGGTTACGCTCCTAAATCCATATTTAGGCACACAAATATGTGGCCTAATTTTCACCAAAAAGAAAAGAAAAAAAGCTGCTGTCACTCAGTAGCAATTGTAGCTTTCAGTGTTTTCCACTCTCGGGGTGAGGGGGGGGGGATGGTGGTGGTGTTTTTCGCTGTTCAAATGAGAGTTGCTCATTTCTCCCGCAGAGTTCTGGCATCTTATTTTCCACAAAGCTGTTAGTTCTTAAAAATAAGAATCGGCAGCAAGGCCAGGCGAGTCGTCCCAGCCAGACTAATTGCCCATCGGCAAAAATATCCCTTAGTGCTTCTGCTACTACACGGTGCTGAGCAACCGGTTTTAAAGGTGTAGCTTCTCCCAGGCTA
This sequence comes from Excalfactoria chinensis, assembly GCF_039878825.1. Taxonomy (NCBI): domain Eukaryota; kingdom Metazoa; phylum Chordata; class Aves; order Galliformes; family Phasianidae; genus Excalfactoria; species Excalfactoria chinensis. The sequence continues at coordinate 6,395,835 of NC_092836.1, forward strand.
TGATTTACTGTGTGTAAATCATTGAAATGCTCACACCTTCATTCCTGAGGACGGTAAGTGAAGCATGTAAGGCTCTGATGGGCTCAGTGAATTAAAACTTTGACCTGATTCAAAGCTGGAGATGTGGGAAGTGGAGAGAAAGCAGAAGGGAAGCTGGGTTTTATAATGCTGCTCATGCTTCATGCCTGGACGTAGGCTGGGCTGATTAATTCTCTCTGACTGAAGCGACCACTCAGACCCAGCACTTCTTTCTCCCATCTGCCCTCTCTCAGTGCACGATGACCTGTGGCCAAGGCTACCAGATGAGAGCAGTGAAGTGTGTCGTGGGCACCTACATGTCAGTGGTGGACGATAATGAATGCAATGCTGCAACCAAGCCAACGGACACCCAGGTGAATCCTGCTGTTCCCCTCCATCTTAGGCTCTCATTCCCCCTTTCAGTGGTAACAGCGTGGGACATTTCCTCTTAGCATTCTGTCCCTATTGCTAAGGAATCAGTGCTCTCCTCAGCTCTTTTGGGTACCAACAGGTCAGGTCTTCACCCATGGTTGCCCTAGCCCGGCCTGAGAGAATGGCAGTGGTTGACTCTATGTCTAGTATTGCTGAGTTGTAGCTGAGCTGCTCAGTGGCCCATTTGGGTCATCACCTTCTGGCAGTGAGGGAAGGGAGCGGGTGAGCATCCAAGCTGGGCTGGGGCAGCTCTTGTTATATGGCTGTTACTTCTGTCACACTGTTTCAATACAGAAACACTGGCTATAAGAATCCCAGTTTTAGTGTTCTTAATAAGTCAGAGTCCATTGGAGTTCTGCCCATAGGAGGGAACTGATACCAAATCTTGCTGATGAAGCAAGAGCATGCAAGAAGAAAGCCTGCCAGCACACAAGCATGCAGGTCACATTCATGAGGCATCATATACCATTAATGTTTGCATTGAAGAGGAGGTGGGTTAATTGAAACATCTGCAAATCTTTCATCACTTGCTTTATTTTCCTCTTTTCCCTCATGGATCTCACGTGCAGGACTGTGAAATTGCAGCATGTCCTCCCCATCCAAATAGTCCCGAAGCCAAGAGATCCATATCAGGCGTTCACAGGACGCAGTGGAGATTTGGATCCTGGACACCAGTAAGCACATGTCGTAATACTTTCAGGATTATTTTACAGTAGACAGCATGATGTTTTTAATTGTATTTGCCCAGCTTTTTGTTCTAGCATATAACAGGAAAGTTTTCTAGTGCAGTGCTTGGTTTCTCTTTTGTAGTGCTCTGCAACATGTGGGAAGGGGACGCGGATGCGGTACGTCAGCTGTCGGGATGAGCAGGGCTCAGTGGCTGATGAGTCTGCTTGTTTCCACCTGCCGAAGCCCTCAGCCACAGAAATGTGCACCGTGACACCCTGTGGGCAGTGGAAGGCCTTGGAGTGGAGCTCTGTAAGCATCACAGTGCATCCTGCAGGAAAGCCTTGTAGGCATCGCTGCTGGAGACTTATTGCATTAATCTGTTGCCTTTCTAAGTGAGAAGGTTTTGAGCAGTGTTTTATATAGTTGTTGGTCTGGTGTACAAAGCTGGGAATGTGACCGTGTCTCCTTTTCCCACTGTAACACAGTGCTCGGTGACTTGTGGTCAAGGTAAGGCAACGCGACAAGTGATCTGCATCGATTACAGTGACCAGCTGGTGGACAGGAGTGAGTGCGACCCAGATGACCTCCCTGCCACCGAGCAGGACTGCTCCATGTCTCCTTGTCATCCAAACAGCCACGATTATGGCAGGCCCATCCACCCCTTCCTCTATCCGGACCATCGCCTCAAGCTGCACCCTGGAGGCAGCCCCAACCGAAACCGTGCACATATACCAGGAGGCAATCAGTGGAGAATTGGTCCCTGGGGGGCTGTGAGTGCACTGATTTTTTTCTTATTTCTGATTGGTTCTTCCTAGGCTAATTCAAGCTTATTTCTTTTTAAATTTCACTACACAGGGAAGAGAGCGGCCCTTGTCCCTGCTTTCTGCTCCCTCCTCACTTCCCCAAGTGCTGCAGTAGGGTGTGGGCATTGCCTCTCATCCCTTTGCACCATGCATCTCCCTGCAGATAGCATTGTTTTCCACATGCCAAAGGCCAGCCTCTGCTTCTTGGCTGCCTCCTGGGGCATTTACAGCTGCCAGAGCAAAGCAGAGCCTTGATGCCAGCTCCTTGCCCCCCCCCCCCCCCACCCAACCAGTTTGAAACACTTTATTGTGCAAGTCCCTAAAGGGAATTAAGCACAAATGTGATGTTAAACACTGTGCTAAAGGCAGCAGGGGTTACTCACCTGCTCAAAACTAGGCTCGTGTTTATTTTCTTTGCCTAGTCAGCACCTAGGTCATTGTACTGCTATTAGTGAGAGCAGAAGTTTGAAGTTAATAAAGCCTGTTAACTGTATTAAGTTTCTCACCGGGCATTCCCACAGTGCAGCACTCTGGGAAAGAGCTGGAAATGCACAATTACTCCTAGGCTCAAAGAGGTCGTGGGCAATTGTGTCTTTGCAGTGCTCCAGCACGTGTGCAGGAGGGTTCCAGCGGCGCGTGGTGGTGTGCCAGGATGAAAATGGATACACTGCAAATAACTGCGATGAGAAAACCAAACCTATGGAGCAAAGATCGTGCGAGTCCGGCCCCTGTCCTCAGTGGGCTTATGGCAACTGGGGAGAGGTGAGTGCAACATCAGAATGGTCCCAAAGAATGTTTCTCAATGTGGTGATAGGTGTTTATATATAAAATTATTAAGGGGAGGTTTGTGTTAGTGGGTGGCTGAAAAATGGGAGGAGGGAAGTAGCTGTTAGAAATGAGAAATATCAGCGTGTGAATGGCAGCCTCTGATAAATGGGTGAGCTCCAACAGCTGCTTGGTGTTGTTTTCGATTCCATTTGTCAATTTGTTTCCAGACAAAAGCAAAATCTAAAGAAACTGAGGTTTCTTTTTCTTTTTCCTTTTTTTAATAAGACTAGTTGAACTGAAAGCTTTCTTTGTAATTAAAGCACTACTCACTCCCTTCTGCAAATTCATCCTGGAGAAGCAATTAGAGAAACCTAATTGCTCCTCTGACACCACACTGGGCCTGGCAGTGTCATCACGGGGAAGCACAAATGGCTTTGAGAGAGAGAAGCATCATCATACATCACTGTGGGGATGTGATGAGAGGGTGGGGTAGGAGCAGGAGCAGCCCCAGGGTTGGAGTGTTATAGGAACCTGGTGCTGACTCCTTTCCTCTGTGCTGACTTGCAGTGCACGAAGCCATGCGGGGCCGGGACAAGAACGCGGCTCGTGGTTTGTCAGCGCCCCAATGGAGAAAGGTTCACAGATCTGAGCTGCGAAATCCTCGACAAGCCGCCGGACAGGGAGCAGTGCAATGTGCAGGACTGTCCTAGAGATGCTGCCTGGAGCGCTGGTCCCTGGAGCTCGGTACGGCCATAAGCTTTCTCTTTGTGAACCGTTGCGTGGATGTCCCGTAACAACAGATTTAGTGTGCTTCAAACCAAGGTGCTAATGCTTCGTGTCTTAAAACTGCACTTAAGAGGATTATTGATGATATATTTGGAATAACACCGATTTGGTAGGGGCTTGCATTAGAGAAGCTCGAGTCCTTCAATTGAAAGGCACTTTCTGCTCAGTAGCCAACTTTGTCCATTATGTTACACCATGTGAGTGCTGTGCATTACAGGTCTTGGTTCCGACTGAGTTCTTTGCACGTGAATTTAAACCTGGCATTTAAGCAGTACCTTTGCATTGAAGTTAAATTGGACTGATGTTTAATGGTAACACTGCACTGTGCACCTACTGGTTTACAAGTTGCACATTCTGTGCCAAAAACAAACTGATGGGGAAATCTGTACTAAATTTCATCAAATCCCAAAGCTCAGTCAAGTGTGTGTGGGTGCGTGTACCACCCTGTGCACTTCAGTATAGAAATCTGTGTGTGTTCACACCCGTGTTGCAATTCTACTCCCATATAAAACATGAGTGCGATGTGCTGTGCAAAAGCAGCTGTAAGCTGTTTGCATGCATCTCTCTGCTTCTGGAGTTGGCCAGGATCTGCTACAGAGATGCTTGTGCAGTGTCTTGTGAGGGCTGAATGCCCTGAGCTGGGAGCTGGGATGTGTTCTGAGTGTTTTTTGCTATTCTCTCTGCCCCTATGTGGGTTGGGGGTACTTCTGGCATGCTGGAAACCATGGACCTGCCCATTTTTGGAGTGGCCTTCAAACAGATGTTGACCTTTAGTGTGTTTTGTTGTAACAGCTTTTCAAGAAGATTTTCTTTTTTAAAAAAGAAGAAAAAAAAAAAAGAAAAAAGAAAAAAAAATAGAGAATTTGACTCAAAAGCACTTTATAAGGAAAGAAAAAAAGAGAGACCTGTTTGTAATGTATTGGACTTCCTTAATTGTCATGGTTTGGAAAGTTGTCTTGCTAGCACGTAACCTCACTAGTTTCTGTGGATGCTCTTGGTAACACGGACGCCTTCAGTAACATTTCTCAATATCTGTATCATACCTCAGTGCGTTATGCAATAGCCATAAAACTGCTGGACTAGTGTTTCTACGGTGCTTCACCAGTACAAGGGGCAGTGACACGACACGTCCCGTTCGAGGTGCTAATACATCCCTCGTACCCTAATAGCTGGTGCTACGATGAGGGCGGTGAACTCAGCAGAACTAGCAGCTGTGCAGCAGCTTTCCTGCAGCGCTCCCAGCTGAGGATTGCTGTTAGCCTTCATATCAATCACCTGTGCTGGGACATTGGTGAGATCCACAGGCAGAGTTGTGTTGCGTTTGGTGCCACTCAGCATTCAGCCTTTCTGCTGTTTGGCAGCAGGCTGGAGAGCTGCATCTGCTCCTCAGTGTTGAAAATGCAGAGTGCAGTCCCTTATGTTCCTTTTTTTGGGTTGTTTTTTTTTTTTTGGTGGTGTTGGGTTTCATACCCAGAAGGAATTTCCTTTGACTCTACTAATAATCTCTTACCTACATTGACCTTGAATGCCTCCATTCAAGGCCCTTGGCGGGCTGTTTGAAGGCTGCGCTGTCTTTATATATGGGGTCAACAGGACGTCGTGTCCATCCTGCAGAATGCTCCACATGTGTGTCTACCTCGTGCTACTACTGTAGGTAGTAATGTCCAAATCTTTTTGGTTAGCGTGGGATCACCTGATTTGCCTTAGCTCTGTCATCGGTTGCAAGCATCATTCTGTAGCTGTAATACTTCATCTCTTTGGATGGAGTGTCACTACCATATTTTTTTGGTCACTTTTGAAACAAGAGTATAGTATTAGCTGAAACTTTTCAGCAGTGTGGATTTATGTATTTATGTAAAAGTGTATTTATTTTTCCAATATTGTTATTTAATTTTATATAAATATTGCATACATTTACAATGTTTAATGTTAATGTTGAACGGTGAAAATTAAAGACAAGTAGAATGTAATCATAAATGAATTTGTATAATGATTTCTCGAGTCTTTTGCTAAATTAAGATCGTATTACTTAGTTTTGGTAACTTTTATTGATTTTTCTGAAATGGTTTACTTGCTTTACTGTCTTTCTTGATAATTAAACAAACACGGTTAAAAGTGAAGTTTGGTTAAACTAATTTCTCTCAAGCATCTGATTGGCTTAGCTTCACACAGGTTGGAATGGAATTAGCATGATTAAATACATGCATATTAAAATCAATTGAGTCCAAAGGGTTCAACCCATAGTCCTTAAGGCAATATTCCGCTGCAATTTTATGCAGGGAAGAAGTGATTTTTATCTGGCTAGTTAAATCCAGGTTTTACAGAGATAGTTAAATGAATAAACAGGTTCTGTATGGAAATGATAATCTTCTAACAGGAGGCTGGTGAGATGCCGTGTCATTCTAATGTATGTTCAAAGAAGGCTGAAAGGAGGTGGTGCTTTTATTTCCTTGCTGCTTTAAGAACATGTACTCAAAACACTGCAGAACTGTAAGCCGTGTGTTAGACCTGACTTCTTTTTTATTAAAATAGTACTTTAGAAAACATGCAGAGACTGTCACCAGGAGACAGAGTCTTTTTTTCTCTTCTGAACGCCTTACCACGTGAACGCAGATGTCTGTCCATGCCCTTGAATAACGAGAAGAAATCTTGCCATGTTCTCCAGAATGAAGGCAATGCGCGTGTTGTGTTATCCATCCCTTCAAACCCAAACCTCATCCCATTCCTCTTGGGGCAGATCTGCTCCTTGCAGTGGCTGCTGTGAAATGTCAGTGGTGTGGAGTTAACCCTAATATACACCATACCCCGTTACCATTTGAGGGTGATGACGGATTCCCTTGTTGTAGCCTTCTCAGTCTTCCCAAACTAGGAAACAGGCACAGATTAGGGAATACAGTTCTATCTTACAGCACCTTGCCCTGTTTGGGGCAGGTGGGTCATTGGGACCCCACTGCAGCGGGATGGTAACGTGTGGGTGATGGGTGGGTGGCTTTTTTCCTAAAGAGTATTATCATTTCAAATGTAATCTGCTCTGGCAAGTGCTTATTGCTCTTTGCTATCAAGAGTTTGAGCTTTTGTGTAGCTCACAGTGTCTGGAAAGCTGTGCTGTGTGCTTCCCAGCTCCTTACAAAACAGGCTAAAAGGCCAGTTGGGTTTTTTATTAATACTTTTTGTTGGGTTTCTTTGAAGGTTTTTCGATCTAACAGTGAAGAACTGGAGTTGGACTCAATGATCCCTAGAGGTCCCTTCCAATCCCTACAATTCTATGATTCTGTAATTGGAAGCTTATCATAAAATAATTAGGAAGTTAACTGGCTGGCATCCAGACGCCATTACTGTTGCTGTGAATTCTGTTTGGGTTTGCAGCATGGTGCCATTAGCTGGGAGTTGGTGGCACTGGCGGTTCTATGGCTGTGCATGGGGACGTTGGGAGTGGCAGCATCTCTCTGGGGCCATAGGAGCCCTGCCAGGAAGCTGCTACCTAAGAATGTTAATCCGAAAAATGGTTGTTGTTGCAAAATTCAACCCGTTGTTTACAAAATGCCTTCCCTATGAAGCTTGCTGGAAATGGGCTGTTCAGCAGCAGTACTCCCTATGTCTTTGTTCAAATAGCATTCTTAGAAGGCAGTGTGTCAACTCTTGCGAGGCATAAGTGATAACCAGGGGCAGATTTGGCTGCAAGTGTATTTAACTCTGCTGTTCTCTTCTCTTCTGCAGAAAATGAATTTGCTGTGACAGCAGCATTACCAAGCTGCCGTATGATTCCTTACATGTGTTTTTTCAGTAACATAACCATCCTTGAAAATGAAGTGATAGGCATGTGGGCTCTCCAGTCACTTAGGAGATTCATGCTGCTTTTTCTGTCCTTCGTTCAGATGATGTTGGTTGGTTGGTTGAGGCTCTGAGGCTGCAGCAGCCAGTCTGTATGTCAGGGGTTGTCAGAAAATAAATAGCAAGTCAGCCTGAGTGGGGGAAGGACCGATGCTGAAGCAGTAGGTGAAGGCTGGACATAAGGTCCCAGCACCAATAGCCCAGGCAGAGGGGTGCACCATGTGACTTGCGTGTCTTTGGAAAAACATGCAGAAAGATCTGCTTTGATAAAGCTGATACAGACCAAAAGGAGAACTTCAGCCTATGGATATATCCTCAGCCATCTGTCTGAAGCTGTCTCTGTCTCGGAGCTGTTTACTGTTCGCTCAGACTAGCCCACCAAAGCTGCTGTCTCCCTTGGGTTCCTGTCTGTCTCCTCTTTAGGATCAGGCAGACCTACCGACTCCAGGGACTGCCATTCTGGTGTGCTGATAAAAGGGAAAAAGCTGTCTGGTTTTGTTCCCTAGTCAGGAGAAAAAAAAAAACAAAAAGCAAACCAAACCTTCCCCAGCCTTTTTCTGCTGTATGTCATGCTGCTAGAGCATGCCAGCAGTCAGCTTCATCCACCTTAAAACCACCTGGGATGGTCACAGCCTCACCAGCCACCCAGCAGCCCACCCCTTGGTTCTCTTGTGCATGGCTCCCACATCTCACCAGTTGTCTTTTATTACTGCTTCTCCCTAAATAAGGAAAACCCCATAGACACGCTCCTGCTATCAGTTCTACCATGTTGATGCAGGAATACAATCAACAAAGCACTGACCGTGCGCTTTGCTGGATCAGTTCCTTGCAGGGTTGTTTTCCTGCTGCTTAACTCTGCTGTTGCAGAGTCCATGTCTCTGTCCCTGACCTACTGTCAGACATCTGTTTTTCTCCTCCCTGCCAGTGGCTTCCTTTGGGATGCTCCGTGGCAGCCACAAGCACAGGGATCAAGAGACCCCATGGAGGGGAAGGCTAAGTTTTGTGTTCCTCCCTGATGAATCCCTTTTCTACTTCCATTTTTATACATTTTCTCACCAAGATGGTTATTTTTCCGGCCCTGCACAGCTGGCCTGAGCTTGCATAAAAGGCTGAGGGACTGCTGCTCCAATAGGAGTGGCTTTGGCCTCTGTGTCACAGTTGGCCCCAAGTCTGCAGACCACACTCACAGACATGGGAGACATAAGCAATGCATACAGAAATGAGCTATGAGGTTCAGCAGGTCCCTGTGCTGTGCCTTGGGAGGTCTGCATGGGTTTTTACCCATGTTGCAGGATCCTGCTGTATGACCCCAAATGCAGTAATTGCTGTTGCTGGGATCCATGGGATTGTAGCATCTAGAAACAAGAATGTGAAATGATGAGGGATGCGAAGCACAATGGTGTTTTCTCTGTGTCTGACATTTGTGGTGTCTCATTAGTACAGTCGTTAAGGAAAAACAGTGTCATTAATCTTGCTCCAAAAGCACTCAATGTTCTGTTCATGTTTTAATTTTCCTAGCTCACAGGGAAGGTGAGCATGCGTGAAAGTCTGTCTGATGCCCAGGGACTGTATGCAGGCTGACACAGCGTTTGATCACTGGTGCATCAAGCAGAGATTTTCCTTTATAAAGCCGGAGAGCAAGAAGCAGCCCCTTGCTGCTGCATGTGCCCAGTGTGAACTCTCTATTCTGTGTTTCCAGCCATACAACGTGGAGAAATCCTCTCCTTGAATGAGACTTGTAAGTGACATGATCACATAACTAAAGAACCAAGGTGTCAGTTAGCCTCAGCTGCATGCTGCTTCAATTGCTACTTTCCTAAAAGTGCCACAGCATGGAAAATAGGCTCCAATCAGCCTTTTCCACATCTCACTATACCAGCTTCTTTGGGTACCTGGCACATTTCCTCCTCATTTGAGGAAAAAAGATCTATTGCATCCCTCACTGGAGAGTCACTATTTGGTGGCCTTTGCTTGTTTGCTGTTCAGGTTATGTAGCTTGGAGCAGAGATGCAGCTTTTAGGGTAGATCTGTGTCCATGGCCCTGCTGATTGCTGCACCTGGTGAAGTCTTTGTAGGGGATGTGGGTGGGTGAAAGAGGGGAGAAGGTGCTGTTTAGACTTGTGATGGTGATGCGTCTTCCCGTGCCCTTTGCGCTGAAGGGAATTCAGATGTACAGATGTCGTAGGGCTGTTTGTAGTGTACGTATGGGATGATGTGCACTAAGGAGATAATGAAATGTCCCTACAGGGGTGCCCATAGAGACTGTCTCCCAACAGAGGAGAGTTTGCAGATACCCAGGAGCACAGCTCCTAATGCAAAGGGGATGTGAGTGTGTAGGACTGTTGTAGCACTGTTGTTCTTCTGTTTTATTTCATCCAGCACACGATTCAACTCAGACTGTTGGAAAGGATGAAGGAGGGCTTACTTAGGCGGACTTACTTTCCACATAATCCTTAACGCGTGGAAATCTAAACCTACAGGGATTGATTTTAATTTCCTCTAAAAAGTTGCTCCTGGCACAATCTGATAAAGACATTTTTAGGCTAATTCTTCCCAGCCCCCTCTGCTGCCCTTCCCAAGCTATCTGAGCATACCTATCTGAGGGAATTCATTGGGTGATCACCGCAGCTTGCATTCATTACCTCAAATACCTCCCAAATCGCCCATGCGAGGGAAAGTGGTCTGACGGCATTTTCTGAAACTTCTCCTTTTTGGTGGTGAACTCACCCAGATTCTTGCCACCAGTTGGCTTTTCTGCCCCCTGTTTAGCAGAGTGTCCAGTGCTCAAAGGTAACGAAAGCAGAGCCACTCCATCATTTTTGGCAGCTCTGTGCTGCTTGTTTCCTTTCACTGATGTTGAGCATCACGTTCTGATCTTTCTAGAAACAGCTGATATGGAAATATTTTTCTTGTTTTCATTTAAATCCTTTTTGTTGCATTTATTTATGCTACATGGTATATTTATTTGGGAAAATCAGCAGCATGCCAATCCACGGCTCTTGGCATGTTTACAAAACGAATCATGCAATAAACATAATTCCCTTAAATCTGTGTTCAAACACTTTGATCCTAATGCTGTTAGGAAGGTCCTTTCATTCAGATTCTCTTTGTGAAGCACCAGGTGTGATTGCAGTGGTTTTAGGAGATGAAAATGATAACAAGAGAAAGGTTTATAGTGTCAATAGCATAAGGACTATGGCTTATTTTTTGAAATATTGCTTTTCTATTAATTTACTTACCACTGTTTTTCTGGGTTTTTTTGGTTAGCTGGTTGGGGTTTTTGTGGGTTTTGTTTGCTGTTGTTTGTTTTAAGAAACAACACCATCTGTTGTTTTCCAAGCACCAGCGTGGCTGTCCAGCCAGGGATGCTGAACTTTGTTGCCGTGCCTCTGCCACAGGCTGGAAACAGCTTTCCAGCAGTCATGTTTCCAAGCACTTTGGCAGAGACAGGTTGATCACTGGCACGTCCAAGTGCACGTGATCTTCAATTTGAGGGAGCTGGTCAGTGGAAAAGGCAATACAGTACCTTGGCTACACCTTTGGGGCTGCATCCAGAGACAATTCTACCAGTACGAGTCTTTCTATTGACTTCAAAGAGCCTGGGATGGGAGAGACCCACATCCAACCCCTGGAACTTTGAAGTATTTTCTACAGAGTGTGGGGAAAGGAAAGAAAGGAGTCTGTGAAAGGAGTGTTTTTTGTCTGTGCTTTTCAAACCTTTAAAGAATGCAAGGTCAGGGCTTACCTCACTGCAGCATTGTTATTGATGGAAGTTGTGAGCGGGCGGCAGCAGTTTCCAGCGATGAAAGAACCCTACTAATGAAATGCAAAGTTTCCTGGGGTCAGGGCTAAGGGGTGCATGCAGCAGCGAGGTATATCTCTGCGTTCAGTCTCGTGGCACTGAGATAAGTGTGCTATTGAATTGTTCTGTGCATATGGCTCACATATGCTTAAAATCTACGTGACAAGTAAAAGTTGGAAGTACCTGAGAAGAATTAGAAGGCAGTTACAAAGCAGGCTCTTTGCAAAGGAATTTTCAGTCTCTAATACTTGCTTACCTCAGGTTATCCAACCTCTCTTTTCTATCAGTGCAAATGAGATCATAACTCACATGTGCGTGAAACCAAACACGCAGCTGCCTCGCTGTAATATATATTAAAGGCAGACATCAAAATGATTAATTCCAGCATCTTGGTAATTACTCTTCAGTATTAACAAAATTAGCCTAATTACAGCTCCATCTCTAGGTGCTCCAAAATGTGCATGTAGACCTGCCACATCTTGGCGTGGGATGCCAAGATAAATGTCACAATCTGGCTCTGTACCAAATTCAAGTGATGTGTAGAAGAAGGATAGCAATTTTGGAAATGGTACCATATTTGCAAGACCCAGTGTTTGTCAACCAGCTTCGTGGGAGGTGTGATAGAAGTTGATAACTGGGTTTGGTAGGAGTTGATGTTTCCTTTGTGCTGCCGATGTTTGTTGCCTGCGGAGAGATGTTGAAAGAATGAAAAAATGAACACAGGATGAAATCCGAAGGTTTACAAAATTCAGATAACGTTAACTCAGACTTTTTTCCTATTGAAAAGAAGTGATGTTTATGAATCTCAGTGACTTGTGAAAGTCTCGTTTAAGAACAAGGGACAGCATATTCTCTGTTTTCCAAGGTAAGCTTGTGTGTTGGTGAAGAGCAGCATCCAACTTCCCACTGTTAGGGGCATGCTGGTGTTTGTGGATGCTCCACAAACCTGTTGTCTGTGCAGGTGGAGAGCAGCAATCAGTGTTTCCAGCAGCAGGAAAAGGAACCTTGACAGCTGTCCCCTCACCTTCAAAAGCAGAGCAGGTCTGGGTGTCCCTATGCCATCTATACCAGCACATCACACATGGGTCAGCACGATGTGGCCAGATCTGCATTGACTTCTTGAGTGGCCCTTAAATCCCATTGAACTTGAAGGATGTTGGCTACTTGTTAGTGGCCTTACAACAGGAAAACAGCCTTTTTTGGAGCATCATTTATGCAAGCTTTTAACAACAGTGGCTGATCTTATGACTTACATCACTTTCTTGACATGTTTGCCTGGACTTTTTCATTTCAAAGCAAGTTTTCTGCTCTCTTGTTTCTCCATATACCTCTAAATACAATAGGGGCTGAAGGATTTGGAAGCAGTGCTGTAATTTAAAATGATCACAGTTGTTAATGCAAGTGCCAATTTCTGGTCTAATGGATCTTCCAGAACCACTACACATGTGATCTGTGGTGTGTTAAGTTTCAAAAGTATTCGTAGGCTGGAAAGAGTTTGGGCTGTAATTTATTTCTTAGCAAATACAGTGATGGAGTAGCTCCAAAAAGAAGGAAGAAGGCTGATCTCTGCATGGTTGCTCCTCTTTGACAAGAAAGCAGAATGTTTTATATTGAAAGATGGTTGGATCCGTGTGTTTGCGCTCAACGACTGAGCCAGGCTGCCTGTGATACGGCATGTAATGAGTTGCATAACATGTAATGAAGAAATTGAAACTGAGTTTCTGGGTGCATCATGCTGAGTAAGAGGCTTGTTCTACAAGAAACTGTCATATTAAATTCTTGTCGTGATTCCAGACCCCTTTGATTCCTAAATCTTTTGGAGGAGACTAATCTGAAATCAAAGTGAAGTTGCTTGGGGTTTGCATGCCAGAAGCGGTCACATTTGAAAAAGTTCAGTGAACCTGCAGAGGGAGGTTGAAATGCGTTGCCTCACTACAAAGCTTGCAGCTAACATACCTGCTGCTTTGCTTTTTTGCTTTCATTCCTCAGGCTCTGCCTTCTTCTGGGTTGCTTTCAAAATGCATAAATCTTAAGGATGAGTGTGTCCTGGTTTTCTGTATTTGTTTTATTAAAAAATAAAATAAAATAGAAGAATTAGTTTATGCTGGTGTAAAGTAAAACAAACAGGAACTTTACTACTGAGGACATGGAAAAACTGTGTTTTGCCCCTCTGCCCAGTCCTCTGTGCAGTTACTTCCCTCTTTCAAGGTGCATATCACACTTTGCCTCCCTTATGTACTGCCTTTTGACCTCCCCATTATACCAAGGTAAAAAGAAACGGTCCCTTTCATGTTCTTGGTCCAGCTGAAATAAAGCATAGCCATGGCCCTTGCTGAACCGCATAGGTTGCCTTGCACCAGAGCTGATTTGTTGTTACTTTATATTTACAGTGTTCTGTCTCCTGTGGAAGGGGCCAAAGGCACCGCACTGTGTACTGTTTGACAAAGGAAGGGAGGCATGTAGAAGAAGATTATTGCAAGCACCTTGTTAAGCCCAATGTGCAAAAGAAATGCAGAGGGGGCAGATGTCCGAAGTGGAAATCAGGAGATTGGGGACAGGTGAGACATGTTGTATACCCTTTTGCACCCTTTGATATTCCTCTTCTAGCAAAACGGCTAGAAGCTGACATGGCTTTCCCATCACTTCTGTCCTCCTAACAATGGTTAAAGCTTGGGCCAGCTCCTCAGGTGGTGTAAAACCATGTTAGCTCCATGGGCAGCAGTGAAGCAGCACTGATTTGTACACAGCAGCTTGCTTTTGGTGTCTAACTGAGAGCAAATTCCCTGTATATGTTGAGCTTTTGCTAGGAAAGCTGTTAGTGTGTAATATTAAAGAGAAACTACTATTTATTTGCGTTTTTAATATTGTTGTTATTTAAATATGTCAGATCACGAGCAAAATCTGCTTTAGTTTTGAGGAATCTAAAATTAATTTTACTGTCAGCCTGCTGCGAAAGCCTGAAGAACAATCAGAGCTGCTCATTAAAAACACTTTTCGCTACCTTCTGTTACTTAATATCAGCATCGTTTAACTTTGCTTCATTAGCGAGTCACACACTGGATGCACAGAGCAGAGCCTGATGAGATGGGAAAGCACATGGAGTTCTTAAGCATCTTCTTTGCTGAGAGCATAACTTGAACCCTTGTTCTCCTGAAAAGAATGGTTTTGTTTTCACCTTGAGTCCACCGCATCCCATTTTTAGCTCTGAACTTCAGTTCTCTTATCTACCTCATTAGTGTGCTAATCAGCAGAATTATTGGAAGGCCCCGACTAAATGAACTGTTACCATGTAAAGCATCGTTTTCTCTCGCGGTCTGTCTTGCAAATTCAGGTGCAAAACACCAATTCTCACTGCATGCAAGTTGCCTACCAAATAAACCATTAACACACCTGGGCACACACGGCAGCTATAGGATGGAAAATAAAAGGCCATTAAATGCGCTTGTCATATCCCATTTGCGCCTCGTTTAAAGTGAGTGCCGCTGAAAGCCGTTCTTCTTACAGCTAATAATTGTAAACATAATAACGCTATGCTCTGTCGATTGCTTTTAAATGGGCTCGTAATAATTGACAAAAGTAAGCGCTCTAAAATTCCAACATTCCTCCGCATGATTGGAGTTAATTTTATTCAAGGGGAGAAAGAAAGGAGGTGATTTATGGCCTGCAGTATCTCCTGTGTCTGGGCAATTAGGGAATATTGGGATGCCATGAGCAGCGGGGGGAGCACCCCGTGAGTGGGGCCCAGTGCTCCGCTCTCTCTGGGTGTTCTGCATTTAGAGGCCGAGCAGTTCTTTTCTATGCTGTTACCGATCCGCTGTCCTACAGCAAAGCGTTTCTACTATCTCTAATAACTGGAAGGGAGGAAAAAAAAAAAAAAAAAGGCTTTTTTTTCCCCCAAGGTCTAAGTGTGTTTATGTTTGCAGCGAAATGTCAGATTTAATGTGTTTGGATCTTGTAAGTGCTATCAATTATGGCCATTTACTTTTCACTGCTATTTCTCCCTCGGTCTGATATTTACACCTTCCAGCTACAGGCTGCAGCCATGCCTTGTGTTTTTGCAAGGCACAGCTTCTCCACAGCTGAGCTGCTGCTCTGCAAGACCTCAGGAGAAGAAAAGTGCATAGGCTGTATAGAAAGGATGAAGAGGCTGCTGGCAGCCCCTAGGGCATCACACATCAGTCTCCCCCAGCCTGAATGGCTTCAACCCACCTGCTAGTACTGAGCAGCCCAGGGCTGCATGTTCCCAGGACAGGCAGAAGCTGCTGACCAGTATTTGGGGTCAAAACTTGTTTAAGATGCCCTCTGGGCAGCAGTTATCCCCCTAGGAAAAGATGTAAGGAAAAGCTTCACCCTGACTTTGCAATAATGGGCTGTGAGCTCATTTTCTAAGTACCTAATGGATCAATAAGGATACACCCGTTAATTATCAATTCGGCAAAGAGTAATTCTCTAAAAGCCCAGATTTAAATGAATGCCTTTTGATTCTTACGTGCTTTCTTTCAGAAACACACATTCTTTCTCTTCTGTCTATATTATATCCCTTAAGACCTAGCAAGGAAGGATTCACATCAGAGGGAAATTAAGTACTGCCGAATGAGTTACAGTGTGCAGTCACAACAGTAGGAAATGCTGTCTGAAGGAAAAACCAAGCTGTTCAAAGCATTGTAGTGCAGATAATAACTTGAAGATGTCAGAGAAAGAGAAATTCGGGCAGTTCCTGCTGTGCCTAGAAGCAGGCAGAAATGTGCCCGCAGTATAATGGGGATAAGAAAAGCAGTTCATTTATAAAGACGTTCATTTTCAGTTATAAGGTGTATCCTGACTTGAGTCACGTGCGTGTTGGAGTGTGTGCTGGAAGGAATTGCAACTGCACCTTAACTTTACATCTTGGTTGCTGTACACTTTCTTGTATCTAACAGAAGTTTGCTTTTCCTTAAAGCCCGCTGCAGTGACAGTCGTGGCAGCTGATGTATTTTGAACGGTGCATATTGAACTGCTAGAACTATATAATCTTTAAGGTCCCTTCTCAGCCAAGCTATTCTGTGATTCTATTTTTTGCCCGGACTGCATGAGAAGTAACGCACAGAGCCTCGCAGCTCTGAGTTGCCGTTCCATTGAACAGAGCTGCTGCCTCCGAGCATTTCCCAAACATAAACCCGGCTGGGGGCAAACCTGACCCTGCTTGAAGCCAGCAGCGAGAACTCCCTCTGCCTTCCAACCTGTCTGGAGGCATAGCAGAGCACAGACTCCCGCAGCAACCCGCGCCCCTTACCCACCTCTGTCCCTTCCCGCAGTGCTCGGTGTCCTGCGGTCGCGGCGTCCAGCGGCGCGCGGTGCAGTGCCACGGCGGTGGCCCGACGGCAGCGTGCGACCCTGCGAGCCAACCTGCCTCCCAGCGGGATTGCCAGCTCCCCGAGTGTCCCACGCACCGCTGGGCTGCGGGCGAATGGCAAGCGGTAAGCGGGACCCCTCCTGCCGGCCCCCGCTCGGGTTCTTAATGGGGGGGTGGAGGGGGTCTGGGTCTATCTGCGTTGGGGTTTTAGGGGTTGCATGCTGGGTTTGCCAAAAAGAAAAAAAAAAAAAGAAAAAAGAAGGCGGAGGAGATGCTAATGTGGGTTGGCTGTGCCCCTTTCCTCGCTGTGCTTAAGGGAGAGTGGAGGAATAGCGCGGTGCTGTGAGTTTATTGGTTTGTGCTGTCCTGCGTTTGGCTGGGGCCTATGCAAATATTGAGTGGGTTTGGGGTGCGTTGTTGCTTGGGTCTGGTGCTTGAGGTCTGTGGCCTTCTACAAGTAGAGCCAGCCCTGCTGCTCTGGGCACATAGATCTGGAGGAACTGGTGAACGTGGTGTTTCTCTCTTCACTGCCCTGTTCCCTCTGACAGCTGCTGGGGTGAGTTGCCTGGTGGTGCTGGGGAATGGGTTGATGGTGTGCTGGTGGTTCTCAGAAAGTGGCTACCTAAAATGCTATGGAGGAGAGGCAGCAAAGGGTCAGAAGTGTTTGGGACAGGAGGAGAAAGAGCTGCTGTCCCTGTGAAAGGAGCTGCCAGCCTTGGAAAAGGGAAAGGTGATGAAGCTGAGTCCCATAGAGGGTTGTCCTTCTCCCATAGAGGAGAGGGATCCACCCTCAGTGGCAGATGCAGGAATAGAGGTGGCAGAAGACCCCCTGTCAGAGTCAGCTGCCTCCCTGCAGAACCAGTGCTGGATTTTGCACCCTTAAGGCAACAAAGATCCCACTGACAGTGCAGCTGTGGAATCAGAGCCCGGTCCTCTTCACCTCAATGCCTGTAGTGATGAACAACCCTGGGGAGCAGGACAAACATGAATTATGCTCATTGTTATGAAACAGTTGATGCAAACGAGCTCATCTTCATTCCATATGATCTATTTACAATCCCAAGTAGTGCCTCCATGCATAACAGTGTGGGTCCTTGATGCCCTGTTGCCACCTGCCATGAGTTGAGGTGTCCCAGCATAGCAGCAGCCCAGAAGGCAGTAGTATTGACCTTCTGCTTTGGCAGAGCCCCTCAAATGTCCCTTACTGATGCATTTACAGGCAGCAAACAGCACGCAGTCACAGTCCTTGCCCAACGGCATCATTAGCACAGGAATGTTTCTCCTACATCTTCCTTTTGCCCCCTTTCCTATATTTCTGCATTTCTGAAGCCAGTGGTGATAACCCCCTGCTTCCCACCCTAACCCTAAGGTGGGTGCTGATGTGTTCCTAAGTTTCCCAGGGCTCCCCACCGTGCCAAGGAAATTTCACATGTTTTTAAGGCACTTTTGATTCTTGGAGTTTCCTCACCCAAAACTGATGGTTAATAGGAACGTGCAGGCATCACTCACTGTGAGCTCAGCCCCGTATCTGATTCCAAGTAGTTCAGAGCACTTCTTTTGTTCTGAGGTACCGATGTAAATGTAGCATCACCTTATCCCCAGCCATAAGTCCTGGTTGCGCTAACTGCAGTCAGGAGGCACAGATTGCATTAGTATTCTCCAAGTAACAAACCCTAACTGACATTAAAGCAGGATGTAAAATAGCATCCCCATGCTGCATTGTTCTTGATTTGTTATCTCTAATGGGAATCTGTCAAGAGGGATTCTGCCTTGAGAAAAGAAGACTGAGAGGGAACATGATCCAGGTCTATAAATATCTGAGGTGTGGGGGGCAAAGTGGTGAGGCCAGACTCTTTTCACCAGTGTTTGGAGGCAGGACAAGGGGAAACAGACAGAAACTGGAGCATAGGAAGCAAGTTCTACATGAATGTGCACAAGAACTTCTTTATAGTGAGGGTGGTGGAGCACTGTTACAGGCTGCCCAGGGGGGTTGCAGAGTCTCCTTCTCTGGAGATATTCAAGACCCGCCTGGATGCCTACCTGTGTGACCTGGTGTAAGGAACCTGCTTTGGCCAGGGGGGTTGGGCTCGATGATCTCTGGAGGTCCCTTCCAACCCCTATGACTCTGTGATTTACTACTCAGTTGTTGGGTCACCATTCATTAGCTGTTCTCAGTGCCCACAGCAGAATAGGCCTGGCTACATCAGGATGGGATTACCAAAAGGGGAAAGCAATAGAGAGGGTCCAAGTATAAACCTGTGGGAGGGACAATGCACAACTCTGGGAGCTGCAGTGTAATTCTTGAATCTTTTGACATTTGCTTTTTGGGGGAAATGAAGGCACGCTTGCATGCTTTGGATAGCAGAGCAACCCAAGGGATGTCTGCAGTGCCTCTGGAATGGGGCTGCTCCTCATCTGCACTTTGGAGTTTGATTTAGACAAACAAGAAGCACAATGAATGCTTGTACAAAGCAATGCCTTTGGGATTTTATTTTTTTAATTATTATTATTATTATTCTAAGAGTGTTGCAGAACTGCTTGAAACAGTCCTTAATTTGATCTGAGGGGAAAACAGCTCACCATTTGAGAAATGGGGTGAAAGAGATGATTTCTGTCACATGCCTGGGCTGTTTTTCAGCTCTTGCCATCCATCTCCGTTGTCCCCTGGCCTTGCTGTTTTATGTGAGATTTGGGTGGGTCATGAGCATGAGATTTCTTACAAAATCAGTCTTCATACCAAAGGAAAAAGCCTTTTCGTGCAAGCTGAGCTGTCTGTTTCTTGTGTGAGTTATGTCTTATAACCTTACTGTGGCCAATTGGAACCTCTGCAGCATTTCTTGATTTGTTTTATTACTTGTATTATGTCTCGCTGTCTTTGTGTTGTGTTTAATATGTCAGTGAGATTATTTTAATTGCCAGTTATCCCCAAAATACCAAGAATCAAACTGCAATTAACTGATGAGGGCAAGATGCAAAGAGCTGGTGCAGTTTTAGTTGACCATATGACTGCTATTTGCAGAGAAAACCAAAGCAAGGTGACATGTCAGCTTGGGTTATTAGGAACAATTTCTTCTCAAAAAGAGGGTGCTGCATTGGCACAGGCTGTGCAGGGGAGTGGTGGGGTTACCACCCCTGCAGGTGTTCAAGAACTGTGGAGATGTGGCACTGAGGGACGTGGACCTGGTGGGGGTGGGATGATGGTTGTACTGGATGCTCTTAGTGGTCTTTCCCAACCTTAATGATTTTCTAGTTCAGTGTGTCTGAGTGTGTCACACTTATCAGCAATCAATGATTTTGATGGAGTATGGGCTTTCAGTGTGGTTACTGCTTATGACCAATGTCAGAAAACCCATTGATGGCAGAGAGAGTTCATTCATCTAAAATTATCAAATTTAGGTTTAAAAATATGTGAGGAAGAGGAAATACAAGAGCAGGGAAACTTTGAGCATCCCACTGTGTGCCAGTGATGCTGCGCTCCATGCAATAACCCAATTTCACATTTTCCTTACGTAACAGGGAGCTATCAGAGGCAAACACACACAGCACGGTTTCTTTGCTCTCTGGGCAAATCACACTCCAGCAAATTCCTCCCGCCCCTTTAGCATTGCTGTGCTTCAGCACAGACCTAGGAGCAACTTCCACTGTGAGGACGTAAAGCAAGAGAGTAAATAAGGTTGAAAGCGCACGAAGCCCTTGGGGTTTCTTGGCAGACTGTGGGTTTTGCAATGTTGGCTGTTGCCTAAGAGCTGCTGAGTTATTCCTTCAGAACAAGGCTGCTTTGTAGGGCTGGATCCCCCTCCCCTCCTGCATGGTTATCACTTATTTATGGCAAATATTACGCTGCGTATTGATCTCATTTCCCCACGTTATCAAATATTTTGGCATTTTGATTCTGACAGCATTTTGCAATTAGGTGGACCTGCTAAGATCCCGCTAATTGCAGGTGAGCCAGGAAAGCAGGAGCTGCTGTAACTAGGTTAAACTGGCACAGTCCTCTGAGCCTGGGAGACTTCAAACAGTGCTTCTGTACCACCAGGGATGGTCTGGTTGAGGGTTTTATCCTTTCCTGAGGAAAAAACCTCCCATGCACATTACATAAAATGATTACCTTCATGCACTTTTCCTCCTTGTTAATCCAGTTAGTTGGAAGTGTTAGGAGCTCATTACAGACAAAATCTGAACAAAAATATGGTTTTACGGAGACAGTCACTTGTGCGCTGATTTATTTTGTTTCATTTGCATTTTCTTGGCCGTACAAATTGCTCCCAGGAGCATCGTGAGGGCTTCAATGGCAACAAGAGCAGTCTCACAGCCAGGGAAAGGATTTGAGCACAGACTCAAACCCTTAAAGTCTTCATTAGACCTCGGGGATGGTATAGGCTCAGCCAGCCTGGATTGTTATCAGGCAGGGCGGTGTTTCAAAATCAGAAGGATGCATGGATGAAACTGGTCAAGATAAAGGGAGTGGTGGTGTGCTGTGCAAGGGGCAGCCGTCTTTGTTTGGTGGGGGCAAGATGAGGGGCTTGGCTGTTTTCTTTCTCACTGTCCTGGCACGTCCCTTTGCGTCTCCTGGTACCACCACAGCTGGACCCCATTCTGCTGCCTCAGTCCATCCCCATCCCTGCACTGCATCTTGGCACCTACAGAGATTGGGGAGAGATGGGCACCCAGGGTGCAGGTTGGTTCTGTTCACAGATAAGCCCCCATGAGATGCCCAGCTCACTCAGGCTGCTGGTGGAAGGCTCTTTGGGTGTGAGGTTGTGGGTTGATCTACTGAAGCCCTCGCTGGGTTGGGTGAGCTGCTGTTTCTTGCAAGCAGTGCACGAAGACATGTGGAGAGGCAGCTCGGTACCGCAAGGTGTTCTGCGTGGATGAGAGCAAGCAGGTGCAGAGCAGCGCCCACTGCGATGCCAGCAAACGGCCCCCAGAGATGGAGAGCTGTGGGCTGCCACCCTGTGAATACATCTGGATCACCGGGGAGTGGTCAGAGGTGAGTCCTTATCATCCCCATCCCCAAGCTGGGATCTGGCCACACCGCCCCACTCCCTCCTCTTGCCTCCCACCCTGTTGAGATACTGCAACAAAGGCAGGGCTGTGTGGATTAATGAGTAGTTGGTTTGCTCCTGTGTGCAATTTCCCTGATGGACAGAGAGAAGAAGGGCTGCAGGAGATGGCCAAGATTCTAAAACACAAATGCCAATGTGCTCAACATCTTAGCTGCTAGCAGGAGGCAGTTTTCTTCCAGAGTGCATCACATCCAGCAGGCATTCTCTCTGTTCTGCTCTACTCCATTCTGCTCTGCTCTCCTCTGCTCATGGATTCTGTTTTGCTCTGCTCTGTTCCATTCATGGGTTCTGTTCTGTGCTATTCATGAATTCAGTTCTGTTCTACTCATGGACTTGGTTCTATTCTGTTCCACTCATGGGTTCTTTTTGCAGCAGGCACTGCACACAGGGGCACCCAGGGTATAATCTCAGCCCGCTTCCCTCTGCAGCAAGCACAGAATTACTTTCCACTTGGAAGGACAGCAGAAGGAAGTGAGGAGGCAGCTGCTGACATAGCCCTGATTAAAAAGTAAAGAGCCAGAAAAAGGAAAAAAGCAAACATTGTAGGGCTGAGGGGAAGGAAGGAGAGGTGTGCCATCCAAGAAAGCACAGGAGGGAGGAAGGCAGAGATGGGATCTTCTCGAGAACTAGTTTTCTTCTGATTACAAGGAAAGCCTCCTTTTTTTCCGGCACCTTCAGTTCAACATCAGTCTTGACTATTTCCTTTAACTATGGGCAAAACAAATTAAATTGAATAAATAAAAATAAAAGGAGAAAACCCAAATAATAGAAAAATCTCTGTTCCCAAGGGATTACCTGCTCCTTTCTTGGCACATGGGGGATTGCGCCCAGGAGCCATCTGGGCAAGAGTCCTGGAGCATCACTGGAGCCCAAGGGCTTGTAGCTATTCTGCATGCTGATGGGTGTAATAGTTAGAGCATTCCCTCGCAGCAGTTTGCCATTCCCACAAGCACTGACAGATGCTTCCCCTGCCTTCAGTGCTCCGTCACCTGCGGCAAGGGCTACAGGCAGCGCCTGGTGTCGTGCAGCGAGATTTACACTGGCAAAGACCACTACGAGTATGGCTACCAGAACACAGTCAGCTGCCCTGGTACGCAGCCACCCAACATCCAGCCCTGCTACCTCGGGGAGTGCCCTGTTTCTGCATCCTGGCGCGTCAGCAACTGGGGAAGTGTAAGTTTGACAAACTATGTTTTTTAACCAGAAGAATTTTAACAAACCTGTTTTTCTCTGTTACATTTCCCTAAGGTTTGGTAGGGGAGTGTTGGGGAGTTGCATGAATGAGTGCATTGAGTGCTGTTGATGCTGTATAGGGTCCTCTGTCCCATGCTGAGTGCTGTCATATGGGGGATTCGTGGTAGCCATGAGTGCCACAGTTGCCTTATCAATTCAGTTGTATCCCAAATTTCTGGGTATGTTGTGGTTTATACTGAATGCATAGCCAGAAAGTGAGATCGTTACCAGAGAAGAGCCCAAATCCAATGTGCTAGAGTAGAGGGAGTGATGGATAGCTGGCAGCTGGGGCAATCCTGCTTGTCCATGTGTGCGAGCAATGCTTATGAACCAGCAACCAGTTGAACTCTGGTAATCTGAGCCTTAAAAAGGTTTGTCTGCCTTTCTCCGCCTTCTTCCTCTTCCTTACAAGTGCTGGGATGGGGCAGGGGAAGGAACTTAACCTTTCTGTTAAAGTTATTTGTACTTCAGGCCCCAGAAATGGCTCCGCACAAGATCGAATTTTAGTTAAGGTGATAACATTTCACTTCTTTGGGCTTCTGACGTTCTTTGAAATGTGGCAGTTCTCCCATAAATGTGATTTATTAACCCAGCTCAGGCATTTGTAGGAATTTGTCAAACCTTTACAAGGCAACGAGGGTCAAGTCAAGCAAGATGTAGTTGTCACAGTAAATGGCAGGGCTGTTTGAAACCCAAGTTCCTCATGCCCTGCAGGAATCCTCAGGTCCTCCCTGAGAGTCAGAGCAGAGGGAGTGCAGCAAGGAGCTCGGACTCAATTTTTTGGTGTTTCCCCCCTAAATTTTGGTGTAAAATGTTCAACTTGTTAATGTAGCTCTGTTAAGAAGAGTATCCATTTCAGAGAGCACATTCTTTGAGCTGCTGAAGGTATCAGTGACTACAAAGTGCCTTGACCCTGCTCACCTCTGATCTTCAAGGGGTTCACTGCAAATTACCATCGCCTTTTGCTTTGCTTCATTGTGAAGTGTAATGGATTTGGAACTGATGAAGAGTAAATGCCAGGTTGCAAATGGTGTGGTAACCTTTGGTATTTCTGCCTTCATTTGGGCCATCTGAGCACAGAAGTTATGCAGATTTAATCATTTTTTCTGGGCAGTGAGGGGAAAGGAAGCTTAGAGATGGCATATTCTTGGTACAGTTTGGTTAGAAAACAGCAGTGTGTGCCATGCTTGTTCAGAGGCCCCTGCCAGTAACCAAGCAATGCTTCCAGCCACCAGGAGAGGACATCTAGCATTCCATCCTTCTAGTGAACATTTCTTTCTTGTGCAGCTTCCTCACTGCAAATAAAAAAAGAACATTTTTGCTTGAGCACAGTGTTGACCTTAACCATCATAGTCTCATTCATTAAAGTAGGTAAGTGCTAAGTGAAGTACCATCTTCTTGAAATAATGAAGGATGACAACATAATGAAGGGATTAATAATCAAAGGGACTACTTCTGTGATTAAAATTAAATCCTTGCAAAACAGAGACCTTTGCTGCTGCCTCTTTATAGAAGGGAAATTGGTTGTCTGTGTTCTTATGGTCCAAAGCCCAGAGGCCGCTGAGATAAAACACAACCTTCTGTCTCTGGTCTTTTAGTGCTCTGTGACCTGTGGGGTTGGAGTCATGCATCGCTCAGTGCAGTGCCTGACCAACGATGACCAGCTCAGCAGCTTGTGCCATGCAGATCTGAAACCCGAGGAGAGGAGGACGTGCCATAACGTCCACGACTGTGAGTCTGCAGCTTTGCACCTTCCTTTGCTTTTCTCATGCCTTGAGCATCTGTTCCTGTCAAGCTGCTGCAGATGTGTGGTATTTCCAAGTGTTGGGAGCCATCCAGCAAAGCACTAAGGCGCTCCAGGGACGCCTCTTAAAAATAAACACGTTGCTTTGCTGTTTGAGATGCCTTGTGAAAGAAATGTGCTGTACCATTGCTCAGTGATGACATGCAGTTCTGGTTTCTTTCAGGTGAATTACCGAGGAGCTGCAACGACGTTAAAAATCTCAAAGGTGTCACTGAAGATGGTGAATATTTCCTTAAAGTCAAAGGGAAGACGTTAAAGGTGTGTTACAGCTGCAGATTGTGCGTTTCCCCAAGGGGTAGAGGACACTGTGTGTGCTCCTCAATTTCCACTTATGTTGTGTTTGGTTTTCTGGGCATTCCCTTTGCATACCATGGCTGACAACATCACGACTTCTCTCTCCCAGGTGTATTGCTCTGGGATGCAGACTGACAGCCCAAAGGAGTATGTCACCCTTGTAAATGGAGACGCAGAGAACTTTTCAGAAGTGTATGGATACAGGTAAGGAATCCTTTTAGTTCTGAGCTTCCCAATGTCTTTGATTTCTGTGGCAATATTTTCTGGTCTTGAGTAGAAAGGGTTTTCTTTTGATTCAGATTGCATAACCCGACTGAATGTCCGTATAACGGGAGCAGACGAGAAGACTGCCAGTGTAGGAAAGATTACACAGCAGCTGGGTTTTCCACCTTCAGCAAAGTAAGGCTGGACCTGAACACTATGCAAATAATAAGTGAGTAAATACAGGGCCTTGCCATTAAAAACAAAATCATGTTTATTTTACACAAATGTAGCTGTAATTACCAGCAAGCAGTAGTAGTCCAGTGAGGCTTATTGCTGAATTCTCTTGTTGAAAGCTTTTAGGCATGATCATGTTTGCACTTAGAGGCTGCAACCCAAGTGCATCAGAGATGCCCATTGGTATTGCTAGTGTATGGAGGAGTGAAGGAGACTCTTGGAGGGGTTGAATCAGGGGAGATAACTGGTGGGGAGAGGGGCTGGGGGTTTGCAGGGCAGGAGGTGACTGTAGGTGTGCAAAACAAGTGGTTTCCTGACACCAGCATGTTGGGGAGCTGGGAGCTTCCCTGCTGTATGGGGACAGTTTCAGTCCCTTTGGCTCCAGGGATGCTGTCAGTTACCAGCAAACATTTAAAAAACATAGAACATTATTGGGAGCTCATTCAGTAAACAGTGGCAATTGTTAACAAACCAAAAGCCTTTCTCCTGAAATGACCCTCTATCTGATAGGGGTTTTGTTATTGTAAAAAGCTGCCATAAGAGCTTCTAGGTATGGATCCTTAGGAAATTCAATACCAGCTCCCTGTGAATTTCAGGAGGCACTGGGTACCCCTGTCAGGCAAGAGCTGTTGTGCATCCCCACCAAAATAAGGCTTCAGATCCAGAGCAACATATCCCAAATCCCTTTCAGTCCCTGGGTAGGATAGATTTTTGGCTTTGTTCAAAAGGAAGATTTAGAAGGTTCCACATCCTTTTTGAAAACGTGAAATTGTCTGATAGAGAGATAAAAGTGGAGTCATGGCTTCTGGTTTTGTTGCTATTCGTATCTAAGCCGTACATCAGCAGTGTATTTGAACGCATCTGTAAATGTGCGTGTATGGGCATCCTGTGGAACTCAGTGCTAGGAGTCATGTCTGGGATGAACTGGGGATTTAATATGAAAAGTCTAGAAGGTGAGGTCTTCATTAATATACAAAAACACTTCAGTGAATTTAAACTTGAGCAAAGAGTACGTTTACGTGTGTTTTGTCTCTCTCTGCATCTTTCTTTCTGTGTTATTCACCAACTCCTCTCTGCAGCAACTGACTTGCAGTTTGCCCGGACTCATGATGGACGGCCTGTTCCTTATGCCACTGCTGGGGACTGCTACAGTGCAGCCAAATGTCCTCAGGTATTTGACAGTAGCATTTGATAGTAGGAATTGGTGCTGTTAGTTATGTACAGGACCAACACCACCTTGGACTCTCCAGACCTTATTTGCAAACAGCAGTTTGCAGTGAGTTGCACTCACAGGCAGCAGAGGGCATCCCTCTGTCTCCTTCCCTCCAGCGCTGGCACTTACAGCACTGCTCAGCAGCTTAGGGACTGGCTTCTTACCTCGGTTAGGCTCCTGGCTGCTTATGTCCACCCACCAACCAGACAGCAGTCATGGGGAGCAAAGCTCACGGCCCTCTGGTGCCATGATGGGTTGGGGCTGTGACCAGAAATGGGCTGGGATGGGGCCTACCAGGGAGATCTGTGTTGGATGCTGATGTAGCCATGAATTTTACATCTATTTTGTGTAGATTGAGACCAGGGGAATGAGGGGCAGAACGTATTTAAGAAATAAATGAGAAGAATTTGTATTTTACTGAAGGCTGAATAAAAAAAAAAGCTCAGCTCAGTGGAAAATGTGGAAAATAAGTACAAGTGTGCCCTCTCCAGATGAGGAGGGGAAAGTGAGAGCAGCTGCAGTGTTCCTAGGCACCTTCT
Organism: Excalfactoria chinensis; assembly: GCF_039878825.1. Lineage (NCBI taxonomy): Eukaryota > Metazoa > Chordata > Aves > Galliformes > Phasianidae > Excalfactoria > Excalfactoria chinensis. Next base: position 6,422,863 of record NC_092836.1, read on the forward strand.
CCATCAGCTGCTGGAGCGTGTCAGGCTCCACGGTTTGCCATGGGAAAGCCAAGAATGCCCTCAATCGGCAAACCATGAAAAGGCAGCAGAAAACTGAGCAAGAGCAGTAAAAAACCAAGCAAAAGCCCCTCCTTCCCTGCAGCTACAGATGAGGAAGAGATTCCTAACCTGAGATGTGCTGTGATTTGTGCAACGTGTGCAAATCACTGTCAGAGTGATGGAGAAATTCAAAACGTTGCTATCAAGATCCCATTATACAATTGATGCTGTGAAGAGTGTGGCTGTGACACAGGGCTCTGGGGGTAACCAGGCTTCTCTCCTTGCTTTCTAGGGTCGCTTCAGCATAGACCTGTATGGGACAGGCCTGTCTTTAACGGCAACGGCGAAGTGGCTTTCCCAAGGGAATTATGCAGTGTCAGAAATTCAGAAATCCCCAGTAAGTCATAATGTTAATTATGGTTCTGCTCGCTCACGGGAAGTTTATAATTGCTGACATCTCTCAAATAGATGCTAACAGAAATCTGACATTAGAAATGAAGTGTTGCCTGTAATTGTAATGGGGAGACCCTAGTGAGTTTAACTTGATCGGAGTTATTGCAATTAATTAGTGAGCCTGCATAGTGGTGAAGCTGCATGCCACGAGTGCTGTGGGACAGAGCTACCTGTAATTAGCTGGCTGAGGTGGGCAGCGCTGGGTTTGATGAGCAGGGATTGACCCCAGGAGGGTCCGAGGATGAAGGTTTATGGGCGTGGTGGAGATGGGTTGATCTTAGTGGTCTTTTCCGACCTTTATGATTCTATGAATTCTACCCTGTGGATATCACCAGAGGCATTTAACAGTAAGCAATTCGTAACGTATCCTTTCTTGGGCTGCTTTCAGTTTCCTTCGAGAGAGTTGCCCTTGAGCCTTATTGGTACCAGAGCTGTTAAAGGAGTCTTTTTGGCAGCTTTGGATGCTGCAGGTCCATGCTCCAGCACAGCAGGTGTAAGAGAATTGGCACAGACCCTACATGTTCCATCTGACCAGTGCTTGGCAATTCTGCCCTCTTCAGAAAGGAGAAGCCCAAGCAGCCCTAGGGGTTTCAGAGAATGGATGTAATCAGAATTAAAACAAGGGTCAGGGAGGCTAAGGGACAGCTCTTGCCTCTGTCACCCAGTGGCATCTGTCAAGCACTGCTCCCGAGGTGTAATTGCAGCAGGAGCAGAAAGAAAAGCAAAGCAAGAAAAAATGACAGCAATCATTGCTGCAATCATGGATCAATTGTGTGAAGGGTGGGATGGAGCTCATTTAAAAATAAATTCTTTTGTCCTGCACTTAAGTCCAATCATCTGGTAATTGAGGGTTGAATTCCCCTCAAGGACTGTCTGACCATTGTAATGACCAAGAGAACTCTACAGAGGTGGGACAAGGAAGGCCACACATAGGTGTTGCTGATGCTGGCATTAATCCTCTGACTTGAGGCTGGAGCTTCCCCATTTGCTCCCCCATTTGCTGAGATCTCCAGCCCAAGGTCAGCATTCTCTTGGGTCTGTGCTGACTCTGGAGATGTAGAGCTGAGGAGGAATGGCACCATAGCCCTTCTGCATCCAGGCTCTGCCCTCCCAAATATGTTTCTCTACAAATGTCCTCCATGCCCTTCACATGCTCATTCACCACCAAAGTGCTGATGCTGACTAGATGTGTTCTTTGTCCTGCATGATCCAAGATTTGCACTCATTACAGCAGAACAAGGGGTTATTCACTGGGGGCAAGTTGAAGAATGTAGATGCTCTTGAGATATCCCTTCAGCTGGCCTTCTCCTTGGGCATCTCGCAGTGTGATTAATCAAAACTACCCTTTCTTATTTGTGTTCAGCATCTGACCTGGCAATACTAAAGGGACTTACATTTGCATACATTTAAATATAACTGTAATTTTGCAGATTGATTTAGGCATTATTTGTTTTTCTTCTGAGACATTTCCTATTAAAGTCCTGACTGAAATCATAGAGTCGTTGGAGTTGGAAGTGACCTTTAAAGGCCATCTGGTCCAACTCCCTTGCCATGAACAGGGATACCTATAGCTCCATCAGGTGCTCAGAGCCTGGTCCAGCCAAGGCATGTCTCCAAGGCATCCATCATCTCTCTGGGCAGCCTGTTTCGGTGCCTCACCACCCTTATTGTAAAAACCTTTTTCCTTATGTCCAACCTAAATCTCTGCTCTTTTAGTTTGAAACCAGTAGAATAACCCAGAGCTGGCTCTTTCAGAGTGTGGAGCCCTCATGTGAACTGTCATTTCTCTTTCTGCCTGCAGGATGGTACCAAAGTAGTAGGAAGATGTGGTGGTTACTGTGGGAAGTGTACCCCGTCATCTGGAACAGGCCTTGATGTGCAGGTGTTATAGCAATGGTAAGGCCATGGCCACCAAGCATCTGGCTCCCATATCCCAAAGCCAACTCACTGCTCAGCCCTGGGGTTTGGGCTTTAGGAATTGCCCCCAGAACCCCAGAAGGCAGAGCCTATGACGTGTGTTTCCCATCTGTTCCTTACAGGTTCTCTGAGAGCAGCCCATGGAGATGAGATGGATGAAGGATAGCGATGCAATACCTCTGCCTCCCACTTTTTTAACCTGTTGATGTGTGTATATAGATCGCATATTCTTAATGTACAGTATAATATTTATGTTTGGAATTATTTATTTTGATTTAATATTTTTGTACGTAAAATCATTATATTAAGGCTGCTTTTACTATTTTTATTTTTTATTGTTAAATCCTGCAGTCAAACCACTGCATTTTGCGTACTCTACATTATATGTAGCATTATGACAAGTGATACTTTATTGTCACTGTATTCAGTTGTTTACTTTCAATCAGTAATTTTCCTTCAGTTACAGGCTGCTTTAGCCCTCCACGGTGCTACACAATCTGCATTGGGGTATTTTTGGCATTTCAATCTGTCTTGATGAAAGGAAAATAGACAAGATGTGCTTAAATTTTAATTTAGTGATTAGGCTGACAGCACTCAAGGAAAACACGACAATGAATACAGTGCTCGTTGCATTAGCAATCTTTATCTTTTAGGTATGTTTTGAATTTCACATGACCTCTGTGGCCGGTGCTGAAAGCACTGGTTTGGTGCTAACATGGTATTTATTAATGCTCAGTAATTTTAGTTAATCCGCTGCCTTTATCAGTGGGAAAAGGAAGAAAGCAGAAAAATTATCAGGCGGTTCAAATAGAATCAATCATAGAATCCATCATTAATAGATTCAGTCATAGAATATCAAAAGCTGGAAGGACCCATAAGGATCATTGAGTCCAACTCCTGGTTCCATGCAATAGATTGAGATCTCCTCCAAGTTCAGGAAAATTCCTACAGATGGATCTTCAGCAGAGCCCTGTTTTGTGTAGGGCTCCAGAAAACATCCATTTCCCTGCTAATTGCATGTGCCACTGTGCTTCCCACTTCCATCTGGCAGCAGGGCAATGGGGCCATATGTTCCTTGGGCTGCAAGCTGAGGAGCTGCAGCTCATTAGGGACATGGTCACAAAATCCCAACACATGTTGGCTGTGTGGGGTCCTGCCACCTGTGAGGCTGGTGGGGACATGGGCAGGGCTGGGGGGCCACATCCCAATGATGCTTCCCACGCACCATGCCCATCTGTGGGGCTGTGCAGCGTCAGCGCTGCTGTGTTTCCAGCAGGATCAGCTTGTACTCGCAGAGTGCTACCCCACCCCCCCCAACAAACAGGCTGCTTGACGCCTACTTTTGTACAGCTTCCTATCCTCCTGATAAGGCATCTGTGCTCTTTGCTGTCTGCGATCCAATGTACAACCAGACCTTAACTGGTTTCTGTAGTGCTTTTGTAATGGAGAAACGCGGCTGTGCGATGCCCCGCCTGTACATAGCCTGCTGCTTGCAGCATTGCGCAGAGCTTCGTAGCACATTGAACGGGGGTGATGTGACCTGATTATTTTTGTAGTCTATGACTATGTCCCTTAATTCTTTCTCCTTGATTCTACGTAGCAATAGGGAAACGCTGCCCCAACGCCTTACACTGGGGCAGCCGGGAGCACGAAGGACAAATTTGCAGCACAGAATTGCCAGCAAGTCAGAAGACTCGCCCAGCTAAGTCTTTAAGTTAGGGGTGCAGATATTCAGCAAACCTGACCTCAGGATCTTCTGCATAGAAGAAGATCCCCAGACTCATAACCCATGCATTTCCCAGCCCACAGAGTGAGACTTGTCAGCCTGACAGTCAGACATTGACATATTGATGTAAATTGGTAGGCATCTGATGTGCAAGCAGGGTTGGGTTAAAATGCAGCTAAAGAATTGGTGCTCGGCACTCATCAGTGTGCCCCTGTCGCTCTCGTTAATATGCAGGCTTAAAGGGAAGAATGAGAATTGTATTCATAAATAGGGGTGGGGGTTTTTTTATTTGATGTTTAATAGCACATACAATAAGTGGATGTGGTTATATCTTAGATTGCTATTTCACCTATGTCTTCTGCCTATACAACAATAAGAATTGATACCTCCCTGTGGAAAAAAATAAATAAATGCCAAAAATACCACTTCAAGGGTCAAAGAAAAGGGAAAGGGAAAAAGGGAAAGGGAAAAAGGGAACAGGGGAGGGAAGGACAGAGAGAAAAGGGAAACGTGGTATAAATGGAATAGTGATATTTTTTGTCTTTAACGATAACTGCTCATGTGTAACTTGTGTAGGGGAAAAGGGAAAATTGCACTTTGAACTTTAGAGAGAAACAGTGGTGCTTAGAAAGTACAGGCTTGTTATATTTTCTGTACCGAAAGGAATGGCTATTTATAAAGAGAAATATTTGGACCTGTTCACATTCCTTTCTGCCGTATAGTTTCATAACAGCTATTAGCAGAGCCAGATGAACCTGAAGAAAAGTATCAAGCAAAACTACAATATAAGAATTGATAGATCACTGATCTTATGATTCATCATTGGGCTTCGTTAAACAGGATCAGACTTTGAGGAGCAGAGACATGAGACCCTCCCAGCTCAGGAAACAGCTCTGAGTTTTGTATGTCAATGCCATGATTTTTGTTGTTGTGGGGTTTCTTTTGTTGGGTTTGGGGGGGAGGGGGTTATTTTGTTCTTTTTGCAAGCACTTTCCTGTACAGTTTTGTTGTTTTTTTTTTCTTTCTGGTGATATTCAAAAAAGAAATGGAAAGATCTGTAAGACGAGTCTGTTTGGTCTTTCTGCATTTGCCATCGTATTTTAATGCCTGTATGCTATTATAGAGGCAAAATACTTTGTACACAAGGGAATAATACAGTGAATGGTAAACATTCTGTTCTGTGCTGGTATTTATTTGCATGCTCTTGGGTTCCCTGTTTGCTTGTCTCATGCAGAAGTGGTGTGGGGAGGAGGAGAGCTGCATGCACAGTGCTGTGCCTGTGGTATGGGGACCTTCAGGGGAGCACAGTGCTCTGTGACTGCTCTGGGTGCTCCCGGATTGTTGTCCAAGAGAGAAATGGTGCTCCCAGAGGGGTGCGTGTCCCCTGCACTGCTATGGGATGAGATTCACTCCAAACAGTGAATCCCAAACAGCCTGGAGGTTCCATCCCTATGAAGATGAAAATCTGAGTTTTGCCCTCATTGACAAGCAATGGAGCATCCGTGCAGATTCACCAATGGGCTCAAAGGCCAAATTTAGCATATTAGGAAACCAAAGTATTTCTCTGTTCTTGTATGCATTCTGCTTTGGAAATTGAGCCACATGCAAGTGTGCATTCCAACTGCATTCTTTTTGCAATTATGTAGCAATAGGGATATATTTATATCGGCCTATTTCCTAAAATATAATGTATTTTATTGTAAATTGGCAATTATACGTTTTAAAGGAGACATTTTTCTTTACAGCTTTTTGTTAACCATATTCAGATTACTTATTTTTAGCAAATTTGGACTGTGTTGCTGCTCCCTTTGCTTGGTAATTTCAGTGATGGCAGCAAAGAAACATGGTTATAGATTATTGCAGAGAAGCACTTCCTTCTGAGCTGAAGGTTTGTATTCCTGTGTTGTGGCAGGCAATGAGCGTCCCAATGATCACTGCTAATTAGTCAACTTCCTATAAGCAATTTTATGTCCACACAGCTCCAAATAAACTTCAGTGCTTAAAAATGAGACTCAAAAGCAGAGGTGGATCAGGAATTAGATGACCCCATTAATGGTTTACTGGAAATCTTCACTGATTATGGAAGGAAAAATATGCAGTCTCTAAAATGTTGCTTTGGGGAGGACTGTGAATTCAGGCTGAGGATCTGTGACCTGATCGTGATCAGCTTCAGCATGGAATTGCCACCCCACCAGCTCCCAATACCTGGAGGTGGAAGAAAAGCCTTCCCCTGGCTGTTTGGTTTGCAGCTGGAATGGCCTTAATGGCCCCTGCTGGCACTATGACCATTAGCCTGTGACCAAAAATGTCCTTCTTCACTGTCATTTTTCTTTAATAAATGATTAAAAAGACTCAAATGTGGGCTGCTGTGGAGCCACGTCTCCATGCGTGGCTCCTGAATAATGTTTCCCTTTCCAGCCCAATATAATGATGGGGTTATTTTAACACTTCTGACTGTTGGCTCCAGTAATTCTGTGAAAATTACAGTGCATTCCTCTAGCCTTGTTGCACAACCTACAAGTACTAATTGCTTCAGAGGCACAGTTGATCTCTTCAGCCTTCTCTCCTGCCCTAACAGTGAGCATTTCTTCTTCTCTAGAGAAACTCATTTTGTTGAAGGCTGCTGGAAAGATGTCTCAGGGAGCTTGGTTTGAATCAAGGTGTTTACTAGAAAACTGTCTTCTGTATGGCCATGAACATCATATTGAGAAATGGGGAGAGGTGGAAAAGACCGAGGATGGTGAACATTTCCCACTGAGGCACTCACAAACTGGATCTCCTGACCGAGTCCTGTTCCCAACAGCTGACTGAGGGCTGGCTTAGGGAAGGCATTAACAACCCAGCCGAGTCAGTAAGTCCTCCCATCACTTGAACTCTTCACACTGAGAGAAACGCCTTTTCGAGAATGACATCTGAGTTCATCCAGAAGTCTCTACGCTTTGAGCTGCTGCTCATTCATTGGGAGGGGATGGGTGCCTTCCCAGTACAAATTCCTGGCTCCCGCTCTGTAGCTTTGTACAGGAGGAAGGAGCAGAACGCCCAAAGCGGTGCCTGTCGGTCTCTCAGCATTTTCCAAGTATTTTTGCCTGTTCTGGAGCAATCCAGGCAGCGGGGATTGTAGCCTTCCAGAAGCAGATTTAGTTGACAAGTTTCTGACCTCTCTTTGCAATAGTGAGATGAAGAATGCTGGGAAGTTATTTTTGGCCTTCTCAGAAGAGTCTGACTTTCCACTTCAAAGCTGGCTTAATTTTTAAGCTATGTTCTATTACCAAACATAAGGCACCGTTTTTGAAAACTCAGAATGAGAACAGAGTACTGCTTTAACCTAACCCACATGCTTTTTGTATTTTATTTCCTAGGGGAAGATTGGTTTGTTTGTTCCAATAAAAGAAATAAAAACATCAGAACTGAAATTTCTATGAAATGATTTCTGCCCCTCTCTGGTTATAAAAGGGATTTCTGAAGTGTTTGGAAACACGACCTGTTGGCTGTCAGTACACAGAGACCTGATGCAGGCGCCAGGAGAAGGCAGAAACATGTTTGTCCTTCCTGAAGCTGAGACAGGGGTTGGTCCTTCATGGCACAGGACGATTCATGGCCATGCCCATCAACACACTGTCACCAGCAAAACCTCAGCCCTGCTTTGGGGTGAAGCTGCGCTGCCAGCTGTGGCATCCAGCTGTGGAGTGTTTGCTGGTACTTGGCATCTCCGGTTTTCAAAGCATGAGGAGAAGAGCCAGGAGTTCAGAGAATCCTCTCCTTTGTATAGGAGGCAGAGGGTGCCAGGGGAGGCAGGGCTTTGCATACATTCTCCCTTTAAATCATTATTTGGCTCCATTCACATGCTTATAATTTCTTCATCCTACTCTAATCTGTGACTACATTTCAAACAAGCAATTAAATTAATCAAGTCTTTGCTGCATTGTCCTTTTCTAATCCATCCTCTCTGGCTTGCTGACCTTTCCCTTTGATGCTGTTCTCTGCTTACTGCTGCTTTCCCCCACCCTACGCAGAAAAGAACATTTGGTGTGAGATGATTTAATTACTCCTGTAGCAGGGAAGGAGAACAGCTCCCTGCAAGCATCCCAGCAAAAGCCAACATAGCCAACAAACAGTGGCAGGGGCTTGTTTGCTCCCATGCCTCCGGATTTTGAAACACAGAATGATAGAATGGATTGGTTTGGAAGGGACATCAAAGATTATCTAGTTCCAGCCCCCAGCTTTGGCCAGCCCTTGGAGCAGGGCCAGATGGGTGATGCTGGGAGTGAGCATATCTCTGAATCCTGGCATTCTGGGGACCAATGCACCCAGGTCTGTGACACGTCAGATCTAAGGGACCTTCAGCCATTACGTTCTATTTTAGAGGTGTTGCCAAATTCTGCTGACTGGATTGCATAAAGTGCCTTGGAGTGTCTTAAAATCCTCCCAGCGCTTTTGTCAACATCTACAGCACCATACAGCTCTGTGCATGGCTCACCTGGAATGACCTGGGAGCTGCCTTTGTCAGATGCCTGAGATAATCTGATAATTTCCACCGCTACATCATCTTTACTCTGCGTTATGCAAATGGTATGTGAAGCTTTCTAGATATGACTTGCATTTGGATTTTTCCTATTTCATCATGCCTGGGCCTTTCAAGAGCCTAAATGCACAGAAATATGTCACCTGGGAGCATGCAAGCTGTAGGCAGTGAGTATCATAGAATCATCCCAGAACCACAGAATGGCTTGGGGTGGATGGGATCTCAAAAATCATCTGGTTCCAACCCCCCTGCCTCACTCAGGGCTGCCAACCACTAAACCAGGCAGCAGCTCAGGCTGCCCAGGGCCCCATCCAACCCGGCCTTGAGCATCTCCAGGGATGGGGCACCCACAGCTCTGGGCAGCTGTGCCACTGCCTCACTGCCCTCTGAAATACTTCCCCCCAGCAACTTACCTGAATCTTCCCTTTTAGTTTAAAACCATTCCCCTTGTCTCATGTTACCCCACGTGTCTTTGATACTTTTCTCATCTTCAGGAATGCTCCTGAAATGTTGAAGTAGCCTGGAAAGAGTGCGGCTTTAAGGTGCAAAGCAAATCATCCTGCTGGGTAGCAAGCAAGCTCAAGGGAGTGAGAAATAGCAAAAAGTTGCTTGTTGCTATAGAAAGAGGAAGTTGTGTACCAAGTGGCAGTGCCACTCTGTGTGGCTCTGTGCAGCTTCCAGTTGAGCACAAAGCAGCACAATGTAGCACATCTCCATCCTCAGTGAGAGGCAAGAAGCAGGACTGATCTGAACAGCAAAGAAACTCGGTTCTGGGGCAAAAGGGATATAAAGCAGCAATTTGAGGGAGTGAGGATGTGCTGTGCCCAGAGGATGCACACAGCGCACACTTCGCCACGCTGGCACCAGAGGGCATTGGAGCCTGAGCTTAGCTCCGTCCTGCAGAACTTCCTGATCCCACAGCCACAGTGATAGAGGGGAGGGTACACTGCTTCTTTTTCTCCCCTTTATTCTCCCTTGTTTTATTATTACTATTTGGGATCGTTGTGTTCCTTCTTGGCTCCGTGCTTCCCAGCAGGTGCTCGCCTCCGCACAGCGGGGCTGGGCTGCAGGTTTTATTGGTGCAGAGCCCAACTCCTCAGCACTATTTACAGGGAAACTGAAGACTGCCTTCAAAATTAACAATATCTGACTATAAATCTTACTGCGTTCCCTAGCAACTAACACAATAAAACCCTAAGGTTAAAAGGAGAAGGGTAATTTGGAGATACCTCAGGGAGCGCGTCATGGCCATTTGCATTCCTGGTTGGGAGGACAAAAAAAGAAAACAGATCCATGTGATATTTACAAATTACTGTATTGACGGAGGAGAAAGGTGGGATCATTCGGTGTGATTTTAATCAAAGCACCTCAGAATCGACAAACCCAACAGAAAAACCTCCCTGCAATAGTCAGACGGCTGTGATTAAAGAGCGCTCTGTAAACGTGCGGCCATCTGCAGAAATGGCGGAAGGGTTTTGTTGAGTTGCTAAACCCACTTTGTTACTGGTTTTGACATCTCAAGTGTGTGTACCACAGATTATAAATGTTCGAAGTAAATCTGACCGGAACGAGCCTGATGGAATATGCCCTAGAAAAGCCTACGCAGTGAAAAAAAACACATTTCAAACTGAAGTAACATAGCATGATTCATCCCAGCCTGGGTTCCTGTTATGCACAGCACAGATTGAAATTCCATATCCCCACCTCAAACTGAGGTTTATGTGCAATCTTTTCTGCCTGCAGTCATTGCAAATCTCAAAGCTGGAAGGAGAGGAAATACTGACTTGTTCCCCTCCTGAAAGACCCTCATGGGGGCATGTTTATTCAGGGAGGAGGTTTGGGAGGAGAAATAAAAGCCTCGTCCCTCACATGCTCATTCAGCAGACGTGGCATTGAGAGACATTTTTAAGCCCTCCTGTTGCTGTTGGAAGGCTTCAGATAATAACAGTTGGGCACCTATCACTTTTAGGGTGACAGGATTCATGTTGGGCTGTACATCACGGGCTGCTGCCAGGAGATGCACAAGAGGATGATGGGACCAAACCCGCCTGGATGTGGCACTGGGGAGAAACCAGCAGGCAAAATGAGGCTGCTTCAGAAGGGAAGAGGGTCCTTCTTGCTGCGTACAAATGGAGATAACTGGGATTCAGGCTGCCTTAGTCACGAGAAGGGCTGTGAGTGTCATCCTGAGGAAGGTTTGGTTGAAACACGAATGGGAGGAGAAGATGATGTATAGAACAATATAAGTGACAGCAGCAACAATAATTTGTCAGACAAACTGTCTGGCATAGATTATCCGTGTCTCAGTTTCTGAGTCTATGTGACAGCAGCATCTGACAGCCCCCACCTCCAAGCTGAGCCGATCTTCTCCTGAGAGGAAGATCTACGTGTTTAGAAAAAGAAATATATATATATATATATATGGGAAAACAAAGTAAAAACTTTAGGATGTACTTCATGTGCCAGCACAGGTAGGCCCAAAGCTGTGTGCCTGTCCCCTGCCCTCCTTGCCATGCCAGCATTTGTGCATCATCCCCCTGAATACAGCGAGCACAAGGGAGTGGGAGTGATTTCCTGAGAAGTCTTCACTCTCAGCAGCTTTTCTGGGGGAGGAAAGAGGAGCACTCAGGGCAGTGAGATAATGTTTCCCCTCCCTTTCCCAAACACATCCTAAAGACGATGTTCTGGCCTGATTTTCTTCTTATGCAGCATTTGAGCATCCCAAAAATGTGGATTGAGTCCTCCTGACAGCCCTGGGCCTGAGGAGGACAATGACTCCTACTTTGTCTTTGATGTCTCAGGTCAGAGAGAACAAGTGTTGGTAGTTAGATTTCCCAGATGGACCCAATCCCATGGGGGCTGTGTAACCTCGATGTGTTTGTGGCTCTGGGTGCTGAGCACTCCTCTTGCCTACCAACCTGAAGCTGGCAGACATGGGTGTAGAGCGATGGGCAGGTTTGGTGGCCCCATGGAGATGCTGGGTTGGAGGACAGGAGACCAGCTTTGCTTCATTGAAGTTTCAGACCTGCCTCTCCATCAGCAGACTGTGATTCAGCACAGCCACACCTCCAAGGACTGTACCCTCCAACTTTGACTTACTTTTGCTGTTTTAAACTTAGAGCCGATGTCCTCACCGGCCCTGTTATTGAGGGCACACAGCATCTCTTGCAACAGCAAGGCAATTAAAAGGATTTGCAGGTCACCTTTAAAGCATTTCCCACAGCACGTCGAGTCTTGTTATAAGTTCTCTATCCATTAATGCTTTTATTTCAGCAGTTTTAATTGAAGTTTTAAATATTCTGAACCTTATGCAAGACACCCAAAGTGCTGCTGAATTGCAGGTCCTCTCTTGCACAATGTTCATTCCCTGAAATCCTATTGACCTTCAGTGGAGACGACAGTCACTCTGTACCACTGATATTACTGTGTCCTATATGGTATATCATGTGGTGGAGTCGCCATCCCTGGAGCTGTTAAAGAGCCGTGGAGGTGCAGCACTGAGGGTTGTGGTCAGTGGGCATGGTGGGGGTGGGTTGGTATTTTGTGATTCTATACAGGTAGGGATGTTCTAATGTGACACCATCTGTATGTGTTCGAGGAGTTTGCCTCTGTCCCTGAGCGTTCCTAACATATCCTTGCAATAATAGCACAGGAACAAGAAATTGAGAGGGAAACCAAAAAGGAAAATGATGTGAACATTTGGCAGAAAGGAGCAATGAGAAGAAGCTGGGGGGGGGGGGAAGCTGGAGGGGCAAAAATAGCAACTGCAGAACAGAATGGGGAGGGAATGTTAATGTTTTCCCACTGACACGGAAAAACCCCGTGCAACAGGATTATCTTTCAGAATCGATCACCCTGGAACTTTTTGCACGAGACATTCCAAAGGCAGCCACACTGCTCCCGGCCACACTGCTGGTCACAGCTGTAACCTCAGCCTTTGCCCCTTCGGAGCAGCACGATCCCATCCCTTCGGGGTCTTTCCATTTTTCACCCTCGTGCTGCGGAGCGCTGCAGCGGCACGGTGATGGGGGGGGGGGGGGTGGGATGTTCACTCTGAAGCGGAGCGACGGCACCCGGCGGTGCGGGGCGGCGGGCGGACAGGCGCTCCCGGGGCGGTGCCTGGCGGCTCGGGGGCGGGGAGGAAGGGGCGGGGGCCCGGCGGAGGGGCGGGGGCGGCTCGGGGCGGCCACTGCCGCGCACTCGGGCTCGGACTCGGCTCGGCGGGGCCATGTTCGGCCGCGGTTCTCGTAAGCGGCTTTCGGGCCGTTCGGTGAGTGCTGGGGGCGAGGGTGGGTCTGTCTCCCTTCAGCCCTTCCCGGTTCCCACCTGTGGCTCCGTCCCGCTGCACGCGTGTGTCCCCGCTGTCTCCGAATGCTTCTTTTCTGGGTGTCCCTCACCTCCCCGTGTCCCTGTGCCCCCTATTTCCCCCCCTATCCCTGGATGACCTCTGCTTTTCTTGCAGCTGACGGCGTCGGGGGAACCGGAGCGGGGCCAGCCCTGCAACACCTGCGGGGATCAATGCCCCGGCTTCGCCCTGCACAAATGGAGGTAAGGCCCGGTGACACGCGTGTTCCCACTACTCAGATGCAGCGAGACTGGGTCCCACGGGTTGGGCTTCCTCCGGTGCTCTCCCCACGCAGAGTTTTGGAGCTCCACAGAGTATTTTCAGCAGTGTAAATGTGGCTTTTCAGGGAGTGTTTGTGCTGGTCTCGATGCCCCTGCTTCATCAGGTGGGTCTCTGTCTCCCGTGGGAGTTTTCTGCCCCGTGGAGCAGAACCTGGGTGTGTTGGTACCTGCTGTGGGGTGCAGCCCTGGGGGAACTGGTTTGTTCCATACCATGTGCTGCTGTCCTATGGAGTCAACCCTGGCAGAGAACAGCAAAAGTGGAATTGGCAAGGGGTCATCGTGTGGGACCCGTGGTTGGTGGTCCCAGGTGGCTTTGTGGAGCTCCCACCTCCCTTCTGATCGCGCATCAGGGTTTTGCCCCCTCTGTGATGCTGAGCAGTAATGCATCTAATGAGATAGATGAGCCCTCTCTTCCAGCAGAGTGTGGGAAAGACCAAGTCTTCTCACCTATTTCTCCTGTGTTCCATAAAGACAATAACATGGTGCCTATGGAGCACAGAGAACCCTGGCCTCATGCTGGGTCAGCCCCATTTTTCCTCCCCATGTGCTATCTGGAAGTGAGTTCTGTTCACAAGTGATTTGGGATTTAGTGATATTAAACCTTCTGGACTGGAGGGCTCTAGAAGCTGGTACTGACTTAGAGCCCTCAGTGACCTTTTAGCCTTACTTTATAGGCTATCCTCTTTTCCCCAGTATCTGCCATGCTTCTAGCACATCCTCCTTCTCAAAGCTGCATCTCAGCAGATTAAAGCGTGGGTCCAAAGCAAAGAGAGGGACACTGAATTGATTTATGAGTGCTGAGTTGTGTCTAAAGCTCCAGCCTTGCAGATGAGCAGTGCAGTGGAGCCCATGGGCCATGCTCTACCCTGGGGATGTGGCGTTGGTGCAGCTGCAGGTGGTGGATGAGTGGAGGTGATGGATGAGCCCTGATCCTCCAGCCTACACAGGTGCCAATCTGAGTAGCCCGTGCCCCACCTCAGACCTTCAGAAGGTCAGGACGTCTCCTGGCTGCAGGAGGTGTGCCCTCCTGCTAATTGGGATCTGCCATGTGTGTTAAATCTATGAAGTCACCCCTGAGTGTCTTTTTCCCAGGACTTATAAAATGGTTTCAATAGCCGCCCCAGGTTTTCTCATGGCTGAGGTCTGGGGCAGCAGGTGTTGTCACAGAGGTGCCTTTTAATAAGTTAAAGTGTCACAGAGAACTTTCAAGTGTAAGATAAAAAGGGGTGGTCAGCAGAGGGATTTTTACTCTACTCTGAATACTGTGCCCTGATTTTCTGTGCGCTGTGTTACCAATAGGTTTGCAAAATGAAGCGAGGAGTTGATACAATCTTACCAAAGGCCACTGAGCTTCTTGGGTGGTGTCAGATGTGTAGTGGTGACATGCTTGTGACCTCTGCAGCAGTGCTGCCTTCTGTGCTGCTCTGCAGAACCATTCAGCAGCAGGCTTTGCCCTGCTGGGAGCACCCACACGCAGCTGCCCCCTGCAGGTCCCACCATGGATTTGGGTTGAAATAGACAGATCCTTCTCATGAAGGAAGGGGTTACCTACCTTGGGCAGCAGTACATAGGATTGGGTGTGTGTCACAAGTGTCCCCTGCTCTGCATCCCGCAGTGGGGCAGGTGTGCTCCAGCTGCATGCCTTGCAGGGGATGGTAAGCCCTCCTGCATATGCATTCACATTTAATTGCCTCGATGTAAGAGTAATTATGCAATTAAAACAGAAAGGCAGCTTGTTTGCCAAAGCACAATAGAAAGGAAGGATGTTCATGTTTTACTAGTGAATGGCTTATTAGTGCCCAGGATGTGTAATAGCAGTTACTTCTGTCGTTCCCAAGCACGCTCAGGAGCAGTGCCCTGCGTGCATGGGGCCATGCAGCTCCTGCTGGGGATGCTCAAGGGGCACTTTAACTCCACAAATGGGATTGGAAAATAACAATAGTCTGTAAGGAGATCTACAGATTAAGGATACAAACCCAGATCAATTAACCACTGGAGATTTGTAAAGCTTTTTAAGACCCTTTAACAGCAGAATTTTGCTGATAAATGGGGATTGGGCTTTTTTCTTCCAAGACAGGAATTGGTGATGTGCTTTGGGGAGAAATAAAAGGATTTATGAGCTTGTAGGCGCTGAAACCAGAGCACGTCCCTGTTGCTGTCCTATATATACGTGATCGTGCAGGACTGAATTGCCTTGTTACCTGTGATTCTAGGTGTGATCTGTCCGTCAGGCAGGCAAATGGCTTTGTCAGGCACTAAAGGTTTTTGCACCCACATACTCTCTTGAAAGCCACTTTGCTCAGATGGAGAGGTGGCTTTGAGCATTGGCTACATTGATCATTCCTAGGAGCACACGCATCCTTCTGAGCCAGGGAAACCACTTGAAAGTAAATTGCATTCTGCAGAACTGCTGTATTTTCAGAATAAAGCCAATCTCTGTGATGTGGGGGGAAAAAAAAGATGAAAGGGGATTCCCAAGTAATGCAAAACTATCCCTGGCTTTAGAGTACATTTCTGAATATCCTTAATCTTACCCTTAAACTCTGATCTTGCGTTCAGGCTGGTGGATGAATTCCCTTGATAACGTGTTGCAGGGAGGGAGCTGCAGATCCTGTACCATTAGACCAGGACACATTGCCTGCTTTCACCCACTGCTACCAGATCCCATCTCTGATTGTAAGACACGAGTTCCATCCTCAGTGCTAAATCATTTAACCCCAAAGAGAACAAAGCAAGCCAGGTCTGAACAGACTAAAGGTTGTATTCTATCATCCCTGGGTGTGAAGTCTGTGAGGATGCAGCTTTAGGGATACAACCACAATAACCTGCAATTGCTTGTGTCCTGAACAGCAGAGCAACTCCTAATTCTGTCACGTTATTTTATGGCAGGCTGTCAGTAAGGTATGTAAGGACCTGTGTGGGCCACGGTCTTGAGGATGGAAACTGGGCACACACAGTAAAATCCCCGTTAATGCAGGCTGATATTTGAAAGGTGGCTTTGTGTGTGGGAGAAGTGAAATCAAATTCAATAAAAATCTCCAGCTCCTTGGGAGCCCGGTTGCCGTTTTCTAATCAGATCTGCATTACATTAAGCCGGGTACCATTCAGCTTGTTAACAGGCTTTAGTTTAAATAAAGCTGTCACTGGGGTTGGGTGAAGGGATGGCCATTAGAACGGTCTTTTGCATAATGTCCCGCAGAGAAGAGCCTGCAGAGAGGTGGGCTGGGAGGAGGGAGAAGGGAGGCGGAGGGAACTGCTGGCTGCTGCCTGATGCAATTAGTGCGGGTGTGCGAACCCTGAAGGTGACAAACAGCTCCGACACCACCCAGACTGCTGAAGGCCGAACCCAGCAGAGCTGTGCTGGGAGGTGTGGGGGGACACGAACCACCTGTGCTGCAAAGCTCAGGGACAGCAGAGTGCTGCAGCTCTCAGAGTGAAGGCAGTCAGGTGCTGTGGCAGATAATTTTAACAGTTGTCTTAGAACATTGGGAGAAGTCTTTGTTGCCATAGTTATTCTTCTCGCTTGCAGAAGTGGTAAATAACAGCAGTAAACATGACATAAGGCTGCCTCGCTGTTTTGCATCTTTTCTTGGCGTCTCTTTTTCTTGTGCGTGCGTAACTGTTGTCCCTTGCAAACACATGGGGTGAGGAGATCTGCTCGGCGTGTTCCTGTCACACTGCAGTGTGGGGTGACGTGTCCCAGGTCGTGCCTGGCCCTGGGCGGCTGTTTCTGGGCCAACTGACTCAGAACCCAGCAGTGTTCTGGGTTATTACTCAGGCGTTTCTTTGCTACCGTAACCCATTGCTTCGTTGTCATCTACTACAGAAGTCTGCTGACATCTGGTCTTGCCAGGCCTGGGAGGTGGAGAACATTGGGAAAAGAGTAGATGTGGCACTGAGGGCTGTGTGTTGGTGGGCTGGATGATCTTAATGATCTCTTCCAAACTTAATGACTCTGTGAAGCCCAGGTAATGCCTGCTCAGGGTGCTGAGTGATGGTGCATCACAGGAGCCCATAGACAAGGAAAGAGGAGATGGGTAGTATGATAAACCCACCAAGTAAGTGGTAGAACAGAACTGAGGAGATGTGTTAGGTTGCTGGATGGTGGTGGCTAGGTCGCATTGCATCGCGTGCCTCTGTTTTGTTGACAGTAGCTTGGGAGTTGCTAGTGGCAGTGTTTTTTTATGTTCTTTGCATGTTTATACAGTTCCTGTCCCCAGACATGATCCACCCTTGCGTGGAGAGCAGCACATACGGCCGTGGGGTGACAGGAGGCTGTGTGCTTGCAGCCCAAATATGCATCTTCCTTCCCACTGGTGACTTTTACCTCATCCAGAGAGGTGATAACACTTATAATGCAGCACGTGAACGAATAGCACCGAATCCTGAAGCATTTGTTTCTACTTCCAAAAAAAAAAAAAAAGTACAGATTATTGCTTCCATATGTTTCCAGCATTTTTAGTAGGTTATGTATCTCTCACACACACGCTCCCAGCTTTTCCCTTTCATGAATAACATGCTTTGTGCCTTTCTCCCCTTTAGGATTCAGATATTCTTCACTTCCTTGTATGTTTATTTGAAAGGCTTTGGGGATATGAGAACAGCAATGCCTTATCTTGAGCAGGCTTATGCTCTCATTGCTTCCCCGGTGAGCAGTGTTGAGTCCTGCAGTGTTTTGTTCAGATTTCCATTTTGCAGCACAGGAATGGGAAAGCTGTGCCAGTGGGGAGCGCAGCTCCAGAGGTGAGTCCCCATGGGGCTGCGGGGGTGGCTATCCCACAAGGACCCCCATTGAGGGATGCAGAGTAATCAGAAGTGGTTTTTGCTGGCTGATTTCTGAGCTCGTTGTTGGGTTGGTAAGATGAGCTTGTTCTTGGGGGCTGTTGTTGTAAGCAGGTCAGGCAGGGAGAAGCCAAGCCGTTCCTTGCCCCGTGACTCATTGCCAAAGCTGGTGTCCTTCAGCTGCTGTTGGGCCAGCTTTTGGGATGGGTGGCTGCCCATCACCTATGCTGCACCTCCCTTGCTATAAATGACCTCAGCTGTCCTACTCACCTGCACCTGTGAGATTAAGCACTTGTGCAAGCATTTGAGAATTCAAGGCTGAATTTTCCACTGAGAGACTCAGAGCAAAGGTGGAGTTCCCTGAAGGTGTTTGAACCATGTTGAGGTCCCCAAATGCAGGCTAGGGCTTTGCCTTGGATGGGCAGTGGGCACATCCTGCCTGTGGGTCTCACTATACTTTGCCAAAGGGCAGCATGACATCAGAATATGGCTCTGGGCACATCAGGGAGTAAGGATCCCCATGGGTTTTCCAGCTTCACCCTGGAATAATCCTTTCCATAAATGCCCAGAGAACAGCTGAGTCTGGGGGCTCCCGATCAGATTTTTTTTGGCTGTCCCTTGTACACTGTCATACCCCACTGCTAACACAGCCCCTAAGCCAACAGGGACAGATAAGGTGTCCTGTTTGTATTGGCTGTGAGACACCATATCCATTTTAACACAGCACCACAACATTACAAGGCAGTGTTGTCACTGGCAAAAAGCCTGAAATAAATTCTTTAATTTTTTTTTCTGTGTGATGTACAAGGGAGCAGGTTAGGTACGTGCCTGTATCTGGGCAAGCCCAGGGAGCCTGTCTGAAGTCCTTTACAAGCCATTGGGGATTGGATTGCAAGAGCTCAAAGGAGCTGGGACGCTTCTTGATTGAATTTCATCTGAACACAGGAGCCCCAGTCTGCAGCTGGTGTAACTGGAGTTGCTGCAGGCTGAGCTGCCCAGGAAAGCCCAAATAGCAAATTTCTCATAGGAAAGTGCTGTGTGGATATGTTTTCTGCATGTTTTGAAGCAGCCTCGTGTAATTCTAGTTTTATGAATGGGGTGAAAAAAGGCTAGTAGTGTGATGTGGGGTTTATTTAGTCAGCTTTTGGGGGGGGTTATTTTGTTCTTGTGAGTGGACCTGATGAGTGAGGGGGTAGAGCAGAAAAACACTGAGCTCTGATTTTACTTTATGTATCTTTTACTTTATACTCTTAGACTAAACAACTACTTTGTAAGTGTGAGGTTTTCTTTTGTGGGATTTTTTTATTGTTATTGGTTGGTTTGGTTTTTTGTTTGTTTGCACTAATTCTTTGGACAAATGCCTTCAGCTGCATCTCAGCACTCAATGAGTGAGGTGCTCCCATGCTTCTTGCCTAGTGTGAGCATGAATGTGTGTGTCCTAACTTCCCAATGGCAGCAGGGCAGCAGCCACCCTTTCTCAGGGCCTGGGTCCAACCCTCAGCCACATCACTGAGCTGATTGTCATCACCAAACACATCTCCATCCCAGATGAAATCACCCAAGACACAGAGCTCACAAAGTGCATGGCCAGGATAGATGGGCTTGCATGAGGGATTTCCTTCAAGCAGAAAGCTGTCAGCGCTGAAGGCTACAGCTACAAATTCGGGTGCCACATTGCATGTGATTTAGTGGGAGGTGGTGCACTGATTTAACAGCTCGCCGCGGCTGGGTGGGCAAGATGCTGTACCCCCTGCAGCCCCCAGCCCGAGCAATGGGGCATGTCAAAAACTTGGGAGGAGCAGAGGGATGAATGCCCTCCTCTGCTGCCCTGAGCTGCTCAGCCCTTTGGAGAGTTTCACTTGGGTTTTGTTCCCTGCTTGCCGTTAAAAAGTCAATCGGCAGCCCTTTATTCTGTTCAGGCTCCCCTCCCTCCAGCCCCAGTAATCCATCCTTATTATACCACTGAGTCACTCTTCAAATAATCAATTGCGTTTTCATTGTCTGCCTTGTAAGTATATCACCCAGCTTAAGGACTGCAGATAGCATCAGCCTGGCTCTTTGGCAGATGGTTTTGTAGTTCATGATGATGCTCGTTTGGATGTTTACTTTTTCCTCTGATGAATAAACTCCCAGGAAAGCTGGGCTGGGGACTCTTCCCCATCCTTCTGCTCTGTGGTCGCTATCTAATGTTGGAGGAATTTGTAATGTTAGCAGAATTGTCCAATATGAGGGAAGCTGATTATGGGGTGAGCATGGCTGATGTTGCCATGAGCCTTTATCTTAGGGAAACCCCAATGGCTGGAGCTGTCCTCAGATTTGACAGAATAGATCCGTAAGAAATTCAGGGTGCATTCTGCCATTGGAGAGGCCATTTCTTCCCCCTTGTGTGACTCTCTCCAGGACCCTGATGCTGGAGCTTAGCACTCCGAATGCTAAGGATCACAATTACTATTCTCACCTCCTTGGGAGGCGCTTTGTGCTCTGCCATCACTGCAAATATTTCATCCCCTATCCATTGCCCTCGTACGGATTCTGCTGCTGCGGCGATAAAAGACATAATGGCTGCTTTCACTGATAAGGAGAGTATAGAAATGTAATTACTGAAATCCTTATGTGGGTGGAGGAATCCCTGTGAGGGGTTCTCATGCTCATGAGCCCTTGGCTGTTCTGGGGAAGCTGCCTGCAGCTCCTGGCAGCCGGGTTGGAGCTGCTTGGCCGCAGCTGGGAGCAATTAGGAAGCACTGTCTTTCTCCTCTCCCTCCCTCCCCACTTTTTTTCCTCCTCCTCTTCTTGAAACCAACCCATTGGCCCTGGGGAACCAGGAAGGAAAGCCCCACAGCTGATAGTGCGTGGGTCTCTTCAGTCTGGCCCTCACGAGGAGTGCACTATAGCCAAGGGGAGAGGTATTATATAAAGTAGGCCAACAAAAAAAATATTTCCATGGCAGCAGTAACTACAGGAGACCTCCCCAATGTGTGCAGGGTGCGTCCTGTTTCCCTGCCTTCAGCTGTTTGCTTTGCAGTGTGCCCAGTGTGGCACCAGCAGTGACTGGCCACACTACTGTCCCCTGCTGTGGCCATGGGGATGCATTGCTGTGCCTGTGTTCTGCACTCTGTCTGGCTGCTAAAAAGATGTTTTCAGAGGGTTCCTTAGATGCCAAGAAGTCTCAAAGCCACCTTTTACCTTCTGTCATCTCACAAATGCATGTTTGATCCTTAAATACCCACGGCATGACAGTGAATAGGCTTTCCAGGATCCAATTCTTCCTTTTTATAGCGTCTTAGAAAGATGCTTTTATGTTCCCTCTGGCTCAGCCAGTGATGCTTGGCCTGCAACCAAGATGGTGAAACTAGGACAAGAATCACTTAGACAAGCAAGCTGAAAAGTTGTTAAGGATACCAACTTTTTTGTCGGGGGAAAATATTGATGGATGGTTTAATTTAAAAGAAAAAAAAATGAGTATTTCTCATGGAATCATAAAATTGCTTGAGTTGCAAGGGACCTCTTATGGCCATCTGGTCCAACTTCCCTGCAATGAACAGGGACACCTAGAGCTCGATCAGGTTGCCCTTTTTGATCAGCTTAATCTGAATGCACTTACAAGAAGGTTTAAGGGAAGGAGAGTTTTTGGGGTGCTGCCACCTCTAGGAAATGCTGGCTGGAAAGTGACCGCCTATACTGGGAGTGGAGTTATAGAATCATAGAATCACTCAGGTTGCAAAAGACCTCAAAGATCATCAAGTCTAACCGCAGCCTAACCGTAGTACTCTAACGACCCTCTGCTAAATCATATCTCTGAGCAATCATATCTCTGAGTCCTCCCAGCAGGAGCATAGGCAGGCAGCTGGGATTTCTGGGTGCTGTGCAGCTTCAAGCACTATTCTTGCAAAGGCCACAGCCCTGCAGGAAGCAGGTTGTTGCTCGAGGCTGCCCAATATATAAGGAAGCTGAAGGCAGAGGAGGACAGGGCTGATCAGCTTTCCCTGCTCACGTGCCAAACAAATGGTAACATTCATCACCGAGCCCTGTCTGTGCCTTATTAAATCTGTTTTTGGATTTAATAAGGCCATGTGCTGGTAGTGCGGCCCCTTTAAATGTCAGGTTGGAGAGGAGCTGGGAAGCGAGAAGACAATAAAAGTTAATATTCTGAAGTCAAGTATGTGCAGTGTAGCTCAGATTTTTAATATCAAGTGCATAATTTATTACAGGATGTAGAGGTTTCCAATACATACATTTGAATATGTTTTAATATTATCTTTCCTTCCAGTAGCAGGAACAATGGTGTTTAACAAAAGAAAAATGATTCCATGTTTCCATTCGTTGGTTCCAGCGTGTACCTCTAATAGGTGTGGGATGCACCGAAGCGTGAAGGCTATCTGATAAATGCCTGGATGATAAAGCTGTATTGTTTGCTCTGATTTCTTTCAGCTATTTTCAAACATATAAATAAAACATTTTTGAAGTGTACACCACGCAGTTGAGCACAGGTTATTTACTTTGTGCTGATGTACCCTACAGGGGACACCGTGAGCCCTTTGGTGCCCGAGAGCAGCGACCTCATGGCATTAGTTCTGCACGTTGCATTCGAGGTGGTTGCACATCATTTTAACAAATGTTTTATCCTAAGTGAAGTTACATGTATTTAAAATGCTATCAGTCTCCTCTTTAAGAAGCATTTGTCTTTGTGTACAGCAGAGGGCACTCGGTGCTGCTAAGCTGGGAGGCTCGTGGAGAAAACCATGGGGCTCGCGTTCTGTTTTGTATATGTGTGTGTGCATATAAAAAGACGTAGGGTGGCATATGTATAAAAATAATTCTAGCATGTCATATCCAACTGAAATGCTTGCAATGTTGCTGGAGTTGGATGGGGTGAGTGCTTTGATGTTTCCATACTCAGTGTGTGAAGGCAAAAAGAAGAGGCCCTGGGTAGCAAAGGGTAACAAGCTTAGTTTTCATTGCACTCACAGTCTAGAGATGAATTTTTTAGTTGTTAATTCGTGAGGAATTCAGATGTCCTCTGTCATCCCCAGGAAGCTACTTATCATAGAGTTGTTTGATTTGGAAGGGACCCTTAAAGGCCATGTGTTCCATCTCCCCTGCACGGTGCAATGACGCCTACAGCTCGATCAGGTGCTCAAAGCCCTGTATTTGAGTTGGGTTGATCTGAATCTTTGATAAGAGATACTGCAAGAGGTGGACATGTGGACACCTGCATGAAATACAGGTCAGCAAGCAGTGTGAGAGGGCGTGAGGTTGGAGATAACCAACAGATGCCAAGCACACATCTAGGTGGATTTTGCCATTGGGTGCTGTGGAGTGTGGAGATCAGAGAAATGTGGGAATGTTGGAGGGGCCTTATTGTAACAGGCACTAATTAAGGTTTGGATATATGGGAGTAACCCAAGATTAGAGGTAGGGGTTTTGTAAGCAGACTCATGGGAGGGCAGCAGGCTGTGCTGCAAGGCTGCAAACAGTCTGTATGGGGTTGTCACAAGCAGCATTCATCCTTGTCTGAGTGTTTTGTAAGACCTTGGTGCAGCTCAGGCACAACACACGTGAGGGTGCGGCTGGTGGCATACTGCAGAGACCCTTCCCACTTGGGTAAAAGTGCACTTACATTGATGGATACCGATAATTATCCATGGGCAGCATTCCTGGAGACCTTGCTGGGCTATGGGATGGGATCAGACTTGTTAGACCGATTCCTGTTTTACACATTTTGGAGCTAGGCGATCAGCCGGGCACCATCTCACCAGATCGATGTTCCTAAGCTAACTGGGACGCACTGGGATTTAACCCCCTGCAGCTTCAGGACAGGAACAGAGAGCAGAACAACAATATCACACCACAGCCAGGACCCCAACATGTACCCATGCTTCTTGGCTTTACCTATCCTATAGGCTTTGCTGGTCATTATCCTGCTTTGGACAGGCGGCTCACTGGGAAATGAGGGTTACAACATGTTTTGCAGGAGCTTTGCATCATTAACACAGATTTGGCAGTGTGAAGTTGGACAGAGTGTGCTTGTGGGCAGCCAGAGTTGTAGGAGCGACCTTCGAGCCTCAGGGCTCACCTTAGCCAATGTCAATAAGCTATGAATGAAATGAAATGAAACTACTTAAATACACCATTAAAATATGTTGTTATGTTAGCGTGTGGACCTTCGTGCAAGATTGCTCTTTAACTGTAGCCATTAAAGGACCCCCATGGAAGAGCTATAGGAGGCTGCTAAAAGCCATCTCTGGCCTTAACCACTTGTTGGCTACTGAGCAGATTTTGCACAGAGGTGAAAGCACCGTGATTTGGAGCATCTGCATCAACTTTGCAGCTTGAGGATCTTGTAGACAGTAAGAAGAAATGAATTTAAAAGGTGCTGTGTGTTGTTTTCAGGCGTCAAAGCCCAGCTGCCCTGTCTGCTGGCTCTTGTCCTCTTTACATGTGGTGCCCAAATCCTGGTGGCAGAGATGTGTTTAAGGGGGTCCTGCACGTCGTTTTGCCTTCTGGACTTTTCCAGATGATGCTGGAATTTGAGTAGTTCATAAAAAGAGCAAGTAGCCAAATAAAGGGAGTTGGTGGAAAGGCCCAATATATTTTATGAAGAAAGAAATGTATCCTCTAACGTGAGAGTTGTGTATTGTAAAATTTTGCAGGGCTGCTAGTGCTGTTAAATGCTGGCTTTTCCTCCAACCACTCTCTGAGTGCACGCAGGAACTGTGCAAACTTTCTTTTTGGCCTGAACTCCTCCAGGTCTGGGTGGGATCCTGGCCCTGGGGAAGTTGGTGGGAGACGTGCCCTGAGTTTCTCAGGGACCTGACATGTGGTCTTCAGCATGAGGCAGGCGATGATAGACTTTGAATGAAAAGTATTCGGCCTTTTATAGGCATTTTAGGCTAGGTAAAATACAGCTTTACATCTTCTTAATGCTTTTTGATGGCAAGAACTGCAGCTAAAAGGCCAAAATCTGTCTCGATGGTGGTTCTCCCTGGGAAATGCCTTTGTGCAAGCCAGGAAAAGTTAAGCTGTTTTGATTTAAGCAATGGATGGGTTTGCAGCATGGCGACGGTGCACGCTCTCACTGCATTTCTAACCATGGCAACCCAACAAGTGAAATTTCAGACCGGCCCCGAGGCTGAGCACAAGGCTTATCAATGGTTAAAATCCCCCCTAAAGCTGTTTGGGGTCTTCAAGCAGGCTGTGATCACTTGGGGTGAGCTGTCTGCTTGGGTGGATTTCATGCACCATTCACAGTTGCAGAGATCTTTCTCTTTTTGCTGCCCTCAAGCACATAGGGTAGCGAAATGGTTTACCTACGTGTAGCATTACTGGAGGCTGAGCCCCTGCCTGTCATTTAAGAGACACACAGGTTTGGAGAATAGCAGAACAAATGGGGATTTTGTTCCAGATTCAGCATTCTTTTGCTTTTCTGCAGAGTTGTCTGCAGCTTCAGCCTTGGTGCTGGCTGACCGGTGAGATTTTAACTGAGGCTTTTTAGTATTCTCCTTGTGCAGCCTGGATTTGTTCCGATGGGCTGCAGAGATGTGCTGCTGCTCCAGCTAAGCTTGAATTTCTTCACTGATAAAAATTTGATGTAATTCTTCTATCTTGGCCCCAAAGGTCAGGGTTGCTGAGCTCAGCTGATTGTACGAGACCCATGGAGTTCTGATCTGATCTGACCCTAAGAGTGTGTTCTTCTCTACCCAGATTTTAAAATAAGGTAAAATCCTAATTTCTAAGCTGCAGTTACAATGTAGTCCAAATCAACCATCTCTCCCCTCTCCCTTCTGGGGCCACTCGGCTCCTGCCTGTTTTCACAGGGTCGTGATGATCATGGAATCATAGAACTGTTCATGTTGGAAGGGACCATTAAAAGTCATCTGGTTCAACTTCCCTGTAATGAACAGGGATGTCCACAGCTAGATAATGCTCTTATGGAGAGTGGGGCTTAGAAATAGGACGTGGGGCCACACCAAGTGCCATGCAGACCACTGTGCTCTTCAATCCCCAACCCCTTTCTATGAGCTTCCTCCAAGGCGATGGTGTTTGCTGCTAGGGCTTGGCTGCTCTTGCTCTCCTGGTGTCCACCTTTTGAAGGGATCCACTGTTGGCTTTATTAGGAACTGTCCTAGGATTTTTCTTGCTTGCGAATGTGATCTTAGATGTCTCCAAGTCTGTGTGAATCGTGGTATTAGAGCTGCTTTGATGTCTGCATCGATACTTCTTAAGGCAGCTCAGAACAATTTTATGCAGTAGCCCCAAGGTGCTTGCACAGAAAAAGGTGCTTTGGAAATATGAATTCTGTTTGAGGACAGATTTTTCTCTCCTGCTCTCTCTCAATTCAGGACAAGGCAGTGAAAATGTAGCATTTAATTAAAGTTAGTAAAGGTTTGGAAGTGAATTGCTATAAACATAAAAGGCATAATCAAATGCCTGCCTAATCCCCACCTTTAGGGCACATTCAATGCAGAAAGAGCATAATGTGTGTGAGACTTGGATTGAAAAGCGATGAGGATTTGGGAGCAGATCTTTTATAGCTGGAGCTTCTAAATTCTTTCACTTCAGGCTTAAGGATTTAAATATCTGTGTATTATAGGAAAGCATAAAGCTTGGTTGATGCAGTCTGACACCATCCCATCAATCATTGTGGCTGTACACCTATATAGGCCTCGCAGTGGGTAGTACGGCACAGTGTCCCAAACATGGGTGTGATGGGAACCAGCCCCCAGTGAATGCCAGCCTCTGTCATGGGCTTCTCCTTCTCTGAAGCTCTTCAGACAAAAGCACCTGAAGTATTTCCCTTATTGTCCTAAAGCAGGATTGGAAAGGGATTATGTTGTTAATGCAGTTTCAGCCAGAGGAGCTGGGCTTCTGCAGCTGCCTTCTGCAATCTTAAGCTGCAGTTTAAAATAAATAAATAAAATTGAAACAATCTTTTATCCTGAAACAGTCAGAGAGAAGGAACCAAATGCTGTTATCTCCCTGGGTCTCCAGAGAAATAAAAGCTCAGTGCATTGGAGCTGCCCAGCTCTATTACCATCTCCCTTACCTGCCCACGTGTCCCCTGAAGCCAGGTGTCCTGCAGAGCATTATTTCCTCGTTTCCCTAGAACAATTTTTCCTTCAAGCACTGTCTTGTCAGTGCTCTGGTGTGGGACACAGGGGGATGTGATGGCACGTGGTGTATTGCAAGCCAGACGAGACAAGAGAAATAAGGAATCCTGCATGCAAAGGTTTCTGCCCTACAGTGTGATATGGTGACCGCAGCCACCACCCAGACCTGTGATGTGGTACAGGAGTGCATACCAAAGTGGCTGGCAGCAGGCTGCTGTTGCTCTGTGCAGGTGGGATGGCAGTGAAGTGGTGTTTGTAGCTATTGGAGATTGAGTGAAAAGGATCATCTATACATTGGCTTGAATCAAAAGGACTTCAGAGTGGTATTTTTGGAGACAGGACTATTGGGAGTGAGGCTGGGGAGTGGAAAGAACCATGGTTAAGGCCAGGATTTGTGTTGTGATCGAGTGCTCCATGGTTTTGCTTTGCAATTAAGTGGTATTCGGCTTTGTTTAGCTTTGGGTAGGAACCAGGCTTTGTTCTGTGGTCTGGCTGTGATTTCTGTTGCTGGTTTTAAGGTGTGAAAATCAGGAGTATTTCTCTTGGTTGAGAAGGAGCAGTGAGGTTTCATTTAGACGCTGAGCCATGTGTCTGCAGGAAGTATTTCCTATCCCACAGGGCTGCAGGGAGCAGACTGGCAACCTGGGATTGCCCAGCTGAGAGCATCAGCAATGGGATATGTAACCCAACAGAGAATGAAACAATCCCATAAATGACAAGGGGCAGAAGGCAGAGCCCTGTGTACTTGGTGGCCAAGATGAGAGATGCCCAGCACAGGGTAACATTAGTCCCATGCCTTGTGGTGCGGGGCCCCATGGAAACGGGAAGGGCTTTCTTTTTCTGTTGAATCGGGCTCTAAGCCAGGTGAAAGAAAACATTTTCCCAACACCAAATGGAAAAATGCAAGGCAGACGTCTTAAATGAACTGTTAAAGGAATAGAGCTGTGAAAAGAGTATGTTTTCTGTGTGCCGGGGTTATGCATTTAGCAGATTTTTGACTATTGGAGACCTCTGCAATTTGTAGACAGATAAATCTGTTGCAGCAGCTCACGGTGTAGCAAAAACTGAAGACAAACACTGGGATCTCATCAGTGTTTCAAAGCTCACTTGGACGGTACCATTCTGTCCTTCCAAAAAATCTAGGGGCATTTTTCCTTACCCCTTCCAGCCCTCTCCACTCTGTTCCTGCAGATCACTGGCAGCTCTACTCGTGCTTTAAAATAACCCAAGCTAAAAAGTGTGATTTGTGTTTCAGCGATTTTGATTACACCCACATACTATATTTATTGCCGTTTAAATCGTCTGTGTTAGCTCGAGATGTGTTTCTTTTGAGCAAGTAAAGAAAAAGAAAAGACTTGACTGTTGCTAACTGTTGCTAAGGAAAAGAAGATATTTATTCATCGGGGCACTTCTTTCACATTGTGAGGCTGGTAGCTATGGAGGAGGAACATAAGGAAAAGACACGGTTATATATTTCAGCCTTTCCATTATTGCTGTTGGACTGCAGCCATATCTACTGATGGGCAGCAGATGTCATTCCCCTCCAGGATCATACATCTCAGTGTGGTGAGAGTTATAGGTGCCTGATGTGAAAACCCACTGAGCATCCCTGGGCACTGCTGGGTCCCAAGCGTATGAGGCTCCAGTGGTCTGCAGCTCCACAGAGACTCCCTTCTCCTTAGCTTCAGCTTATCATTTTCAAAACTCCCCATCAAACCAAAGAGCCAAACGTGAAGCACGTGGCCATGTTCCTTCCCTGAGCTCCTGCTTCTGGGAATGTGCAGCAGTACCATTAGCTGCTTGTTGCAGTTAAGAGGTTTTCCTTTTAGCTGTCATAGCAACAAGAAAATATTGTTTTGACAGAAATCGAATTAAAAATTAAATTTGTCTCTTTCCTAGTAAGCGAATTGCTCACTTGTGAAAAATATAAATCACTTTGATCGGGATGGATATCGTTGTAAGTACCTCTGCGTGCTTCCAAAGTGAGTTTTGCAAATGCCTCATGCCACATTCTGTCCCTGCTGAGTTCGTTTAGAGCATCCCGTGAATCTGAGCTTTATTTAATGTCAGGCTTGGGCTGAAAAGCTTCCTTGGCAAAACTTTCTTGGTGCTTGCAACCTGCTAGAGCTTGGGGGGAAGAAACAGGTCTGTCGAGTTCCTGGGAGCAAAGGGAATGACTCCTCCAATGTAGCGTTTCTGTTCTTTCGATTGAAGCTCTGGTGTCAAAGCCCAGACAAACAGCAATCCCATGGCTGTGGTTCTTGGAGCACGATGCTGTCTGTGAGCTGGGAGCAAGGAGAGGTGGTGAGTCAGGGAGTGGTGCGGCTGGTGGGGCGCGGGGAGCAGTGCTGATGGCTTTGGGTTGCTCTTCCCCACCCAGAACATGGGCTGCTCAGGGACTTTCTGAGCCAGGTACGATTCACAGCAGTTCTTAACCCCAGGTGTTTTTCTGTCCCATGAGCTGCCCATTCTCCCTGAGAATCCACACTTGCTCTTGGCACTCAAGAGTTCCTTCTGGTGTCGCTGGGCTGGCACCTCCTCATTCTGTTGTTCTTCAGAGCTGAATGGCTTCCTGCAGCAAGTCTTGGAGCTGCGTGGGGTGAGGGTGGGGGGAGAAGGAGGAACAGAGGAGAAAGGGAAGAGACCTACCCAGCTGGGGTTTTCACATACAAGTGCTGCTCCAAAAGTAATGCCTCCTATTTTATTACATTGGCCCACAACATCAGAGGTGGATGTTAGTGATATGGCATTAGAGGCTGAACCTTCCTGCCAATATCCTATTACACTCTGTTGCCACACAACAGATGGCTGGAGAGAAGCAGTCTGACTAAATGGTGTCTGACATGGAAGTGCACTTGAAGAAGCAAAGGTGTTAAAATGAATTCTTCCATGTGGGCAACAATAGCACCCATTGGCATTCATCAACGCTTGCTAAATGTTATGAAGTGGATGTTGTGACAGTGGATGGTAGCATAGGAAAAGCTGGACTGCAAGGGCAGTGTTTTCCTAGCAACAACACCATCATAGCAGCTATGAAGCAGTGGATCCACCTCAGCTGGTGCAGATTTTTATGAGCATGCCATGCAGTCTCTTGTTCATCACTGGTGAAAATGCACAGATAATGGTGGTGGCCATGTTGAAAAGCAGTGTATTATAGCTGAGAACTGTCTCTGCCAAATAGTATTATTGTATTCTTTGCATTACTTTTGGAGCCACTGATGTGCATGGGGTGCATGATGTTTAGAGGGGACATCCCAGTGCATGACCCTCTAAGCTGCTATATGTACAAGCTTCAGTGTGGTGTTTCCAGAAGTAGGGAGAAGGGGAGAAACCACCTGGAACATCACCAGGTCCACCTTCTCAGAGGAGATCTGTGGACTATCAGTCATCTCAGCCATTCAGGTGCCCAGCTTATGGTTGAAAGTCAGCTTCCTTGTTTGAAATGTCAGCATTGAACTTTATAGCAGAAAATTTGCTTTCTCCTCATGGAAATCCCCAAACATAGCCTTTTCCAGCCAGCTCTGTTCTTAAGCATTCAGTATTGATCTGTGAAATAAAATCAGGCTCAGTCGGCGGCAGTATTATCTGCCACATGCTGATGCAGAAAATGATGCTGGCATTGATTCCTCTTTGCACACGAGGATGCCGAGGCAGGCTGTGTCCATGATCACCCAGTTTTGCTCAAACACTCTTTTTCCCCTAACTGAGCTCTGCAGCGGTGCTTCTCAGCATTTAATGCGGGTTATACTTCTATTTTTTGCATGTGTTTGTCGTCAGCAATGTGCAGAGCAATGCAGGCGTGCTGCTGAGAATTATTACATCACTGCTTTTTTCCACGCACGTTTGAAAAAGCAACACAAAAATTACACATATAAACAGCAGCATCTGTGACAGCAGCCTGGCCCAGGCAAATTACTACTTGAGAAAGTCAGCAAGGATCTCATGTGATTCACTTCCCTGCTCGCCAGAGCCACATCGTGCCCAGCGCTTTATTCCAGCCGCGATAGGTGTGTCTTTTTCTTTTCCACCCACATCAAATTCTTAAAATAAGAGCGCTATAAAAGGAAAAAAAATAACCGGAGTTTATTTTTCTCTGGAGCACGCTGGGCTCTGGAAGTTGTTATTATAGGTGAAGTCATCGCAGAGGAGCTTGTGGAGCCCTTGGGGAAGGGTGGGAGCAATGCTGTTCTTCCAGAAAGAGCAGCACTGGTGATGTCCTTGGGCAAGGGGATGAAGGATGGAGAAATCACTGTCGATTTCTCACTGTGATTTTGGCCAAAGGTTGGGTATTTCAGTGTGCATCCCCCTCCAGCACAGGGCTGCCGGGAGCAGAGCGGATCCACCCTGCAGTGCTGTCCCTCTGCTGGCTGCGCTGCCCAGGCCACGCAGACAGCTGGATTGTAGCTATTCTTTCTTTATTTCACATAAAAAGGAGTTAGATCCTTGTTGCCATGGAAACCAGCAGCCCTAATTATAAGGAGTTTGATTCAGTGGATGTAAAAAGCTACAGTTCTTCCTTTTTTTCTTATTAAAAAAGAAAAAAAAAAGAAGAAGAAGAATAAAAGAAACCAGCCATGAGATGATAACCCAATGACTGGTGTGAGGCCCATCTCAAGAGTTTTCCAGGAATATGCAGAATAATACCACTTGACCTCTCTGGCAGCGAGCTGGGCTGGGATCAGCAATCCCATCCTTGGCTGCCCATTACTTGTGCTCAGTCACAGCTGCCTTCAGGCAACCGGCTCAAAACAAATCTCAGTCATCATATTCTGTTTGATTTGCTTGGTGTTGCCATTGTCACTTGCAGTCAAAGGGCATAGGTGGAAGTAATCTGCCTGGTTTAGGTACTGCTCAGGGATCTGGGAAAGCAGCTCAGCACCTCTGGGTGCAAGAAGGGCTGTCCATGAATAGCCCCATTGAGCAGCTGCTGGGCTTGGAGCTAAGCAGTGTGTTAACTGCTTTGCCAGATCTGCAGGAATTTGCTAGTTTTGCAGACGGCAGTGAAGTAGGATTTACATCAAAACAGGATGCGAGTGGAGATGTAAACAATGCGTAAAGAATGCAGTGTGTGTGTGTGTGTGTGTGTAAAGTGGCCTTTTCAAGTGGCCTCTGAGTTCATCTCCCCCCTGTTGGTCTGCCCTTCTGTTCTTCTGAGGGAAATCAGCAGAAAACTACAAAATTAGGGAGTGTTTTCTCTTTTGGCTTTCTGGTTTGTTTTCTTTCCAGCAAGCAGTGAGCAGAGGTGAATGTCCCGCACGGGTCGGAGTGTGGGTTGTATTTGGGTCAGGAGGGTTACTGGGGGGGGAGGGCAGAGATTTGCACATGGATTTCATTATTTTATTCCATTTTTAGAATGTGCTTACTGCGAGTTAAAACTCAAATTCGTCTTGTAACACAGATACTTAAATCCTGGCCTGGAACCTTAGCTGAGAGGGGAGCGTTTAATACTCGCTAAATCCCTATTTCAAATAAACATGTGAGAGAGTGGCTTTCTGTTTTATTGGTGAAGAAACAAAGCTGATATTTTAGAATATACCCAATTAAATTCTGCAGAGCGGGCTTTCATAAGGGGATAAAGGACTGAGGCTGAAAAGCAGGGACTGTTCAGTGGGTGCTCTGATGTGCCATGAGGCCTCCCCTCAGTTTGCTCTCTGGGCTGAACAACCTAAGGGACCTCAGCATCTCCTGTTTCCTTCCAGACCCTTCCCCATCTTTGCAGCCCTCCTTTGGGCTCTCTGCTGGTTTTATGTGAGGCTGGTTCTGCTAATAGCTTCCCATTAACGGTGTGCTGATACCATGGTTAAGTGGCATGGTTAAAGTTGCACACGTGGGTGGTTTATCACAGGCAGCAGAGCCTCCTCCTGTGCTTAGCAGTAGGCTTGTGGTTTAAGTGCCGTGCTGAACCCTAGCAAAAGCTCCTCACCCCAAGCAAGACTTGAACCGGGCTTTTTCAGGACTGAAAGAATTTTTCTGGCTTTTAAATGCCTGGGGCTTTTTACAAGACATCCATCTCTGCTTTTAAAACCCCGCCACCGTGGTGTATCAGCACCTGACAGCTGTGACCAGGTAAGAATTATGATGTCTTGAACAGAATTTATGAAACTACAAATTACCTTTTGCCCACAGAAAACTAGAACAGTGTTAGTGGTTTGGGGTTAATACAAAGGAACCACAGTATTTTTTTTTCATTCAGCAATCGCCATGTGACTGATATAATTTTTTAATGTACCTGCCCTCCCAGAGTTTGGAATGTAGAAATATATATAAGGTATTAAAAAAAAATTACAAAAACCATTAGGCAGGAATAGCACGTTAAAATGTATTTTACATGTTTTTCTTAGCCCCAGTTAACCATATGTTAAAATAAACTTCAGCAATGGCAACAATTCTCATTCGAGATTATGTCTTAATAAAATAGTATGTGGGTGGTAAATACAAGCAAATACATTGCTGCACCGGAATGGGGGCTGAGCTGTTTTATATGATATTTATCTAAACCATCCCTGCTGAGCAGCTTCCACCTTGCATCGCCTGTGCTAAGGGTTTGGTCCCCTTCCCATTGGAGTTGATGGGACATCCCCGGGGGGCAGTGCTGCCGATCCGTTTCTGCTCGTTTTAATTGTCTTTTTACTTTCCAACTCTTCACAGAACCGAAGAGGAAACGATTCTGTCTGTATTTCATTTCTTTTTAAGCAGGAAAAAGTAGCCGGGGTCAGCTGCAGGTTGTGTGTTAGTGAGGGTTTCTGGAAAGCTCATCAGCTGGTAACCTGAGTGTGTTGCTGTGCTCTGAGGAGTCATCTCCCCGCCCCATGCAGATGGTCACTCCCTGTTTAGGTTTTGAGGGTGTCGTTTTGTGTTGTATTGCTCTGGTCATTTCTGCTCACCCAGTGAAGGCCAAGCAGTGTTTCCATGCATTGCCTACATGCAGTTGCTGTGATTTTAAGTGGTCATGCATTGCTGCTTGCTCTCTTCTCAGAGAGGAGAACAATGTCCAGGTGATGCTCCTGCCCAGAGCCATAAGCCTTTCAACTCCTTCTGCCCTTGAACAAACAAGATTTGTATTTTGATACTGCTTTTCCCCTAGTTCACAGAAAATTGCTTTTCCGTGTGCAGCTTTCCTTCTTGGCCAGTGCTCTGGAACTTGCTGCAGTAGTAGCAATGAACGACTAAATCTGCATTAAGGGCCAGCAATTTCCTTGCGTGGCTGACACCGCTCTAATGGCCAGGAAGGGGAATAGCTCAGCCTCACAGTCCTGTGACCTGGATTTCAGTGGCACAGCCAGACCATTACTCCTCGTTCTCTTTTCATAGCACCTGATTTTCTATCCAGGTGATAAAGGCAGCAAAGTGCCATGGAGGCAAATAAGCTGCAGCATGTGGATAAATCAAGGGGCTGTCTCTGGATATCCATTGCTCTCCTGCATTCTGGGGCTCAGGATTGCTTTAGGTTTCAGGACCCAGGCTTTGCAGGCATGGCAGGTGTGGTGTTTGGGGCTGGGTCCCATTCCCCTGCAGTGGCTCAGTGTCCCACCCTCGTCGGATGCATGCCGGCACTTGGGTTTTCCCCTCCTATCTATCTTCACTGCTGATCATTTACTTAACTTTACATTTATTTAGAATTGAACTCCAGCAGGCTGTTTTAATTGGTGGGATTGTGGCAGTGTTGTGCTAAACTGGAGACAGATGGTGCTTACACACAGACCACACATGGAGGTGCTGGGGGGGCGGCAGGAGGACTGGCGCTGGAAGCTCACCTCTGCTGTTTTCCTTCTTGCACAAGTGTATCCTAGAAAAGCAGCAGTTTGTTGGCC
This sequence comes from Excalfactoria chinensis, assembly GCF_039878825.1. Classification (NCBI taxonomy): domain Eukaryota; kingdom Metazoa; phylum Chordata; class Aves; order Galliformes; family Phasianidae; genus Excalfactoria; species Excalfactoria chinensis. The sequence goes on from NC_092836.1 coordinate 6,457,846, forward strand.
CTGTCACTTTGTCAGGACACCCAAAGAGCTCTTTTTGCTGGGGACAGATGGATGGGGTAGTCCCTGGTCCCAGCAGCATCGCAGAGCTTTGGCGGACACTGCCTCACCTTGCATCTAGCACAGGGTGTGGGGATGAAGCTGGGCAAAGGCTCTCTAATGAGGCAATATAATGCTTCATTATGAAGCGTTGTGTACAGACATAATTAGCTTAGCACACCAGTTGCCATGGTGTCTGACACACGTTGGTGTGAGCGCTGGGTTAACAATGTGTCCAAATGCTCAGCCAGTTCCTTTCATCGCCTGGAGCTGGAAGAAAGGAAAAATCCCCAATCCTGATGTGCAGAAGGGAGGTGCTGGGTGGGCAGGGAGCTGGGGCTGGGTGGGCATGGGCTGTCACTGTGGCCCCAGCCCAGTGGGGCTTCTTGTGATCTTCATGGATCTGTTAGAAGATGCTGCTCCAAGTGAGTGGGGAGCACTCTTGTCTGCTTCTGCTTTCTGGGGGGTTAAGTTGTACAACCAAGTAGGATAAACTAGTTCTCTCATTGAGGGGATTGCAAAGTCATAGTGTAGAGTTATCCCTGTGTGGGTAATGTGTTGGTTTGGTGCCTGGCTTGTCTCTGAGCTCCCTCCCAGTGCAGAGATGCCCTCCCTTCAGCCTCTACACCCACAGCTGGAGATGTAGGGCAGTGCCCCAGAGTGCTGATCATGCAACCAGAGATGTTTCTTGGTCTCAGGCTTTGCCTGGGAGGCTGTGATTGAAAGGCGCCCTCTGAGATTAGATTTGCCCACCTTGGCCATCTTGAAACTCTGAGGAAGATAAAAGGAATAAACCTGTCCTCCTGTTTTGGGTCCTACAAGTGGGCAGTGCACTGGTCAGTGGTTTGGGGAGCCAAGAAAATGTGCTGACCATGTGAAAGGGCAGGCTTGGCGCAAGGGTGTACTTGCCTCCCAAACGGAAATTGTGTTGCAACTTGGAACAAAGAATCTGTAAATGGTGCTGCAATGAGAAACTCATGTCTGACTTGACTCTGGTGGGATAAGGCAGCTTCTGACCTTACTCAAAGTCAATGGCAAAGTAACAACTGCTCGGAGCCTGGCAGCTGGATTAAGAGTGATCATAATAGAGTACTAACATGGCAGTAAAATCAGACAGAAATGCTGGGACATGCTAAGAAGTACAACTGGAGAAGCCCCATTCTGTCTTCCTACTGACTATATGCTCCCAAATGTTTGGTCTGGGCTTGGCAAATGGCTCCAGAAGTGGGACTGGGTCTGGGGCTGCATATCTCTGATACGTGTGATGATGAGAAAGGCAGAGAGCACTGTCTTAGGGTATGATTTGCCCAGGACGAACTGAAATGTACTCCTTGGTTGTTTGCTGTGCTGCAGCCAGGGCGCTGCTACGTGCATTTTTATGAGGCATTTTATCTAGAAGTGTTTTTTCTCTCGAGGACACTTTAAGTTGATTTTCCACATCAATTTATTTTTATAATTGCATCATGTTTACTGATTCTGGCTCATGAATTTCTAACATCTGAATGTTGTAACTGCAAGGCAGCCAGCCCTTCTGTGGAGATTGCATTTCATAAATACAGAGCAGAGAAACAGATACAGTCAATTAATTAGCTCGCACTTAGCCTCAGTAACAAAGTGAGTCAGAGGGTGTTTCCACCGGGCTGCACCCCACTCGGGGCTTTGCCACAGGCAGCTTCTTGCTTTATTTCCATCAACAGAAAGTCTGGTTGCACAGGGGATGTTCTCTGAATGTGGGAAGCAGGTGTGATGTTGTTTTAATACACCCCGACATGTGGTGCTGCTTCCTCACACCACCCTGTGCTGCTCCCCCTTTGCTTGGCATCCTGTCTGCATGAGAGCTTGCTCCAGTTGCAGACAGCTGCAGTGATTTCGTTGTGACACAGCAGCCACTAGGTACATTGCTCTTTCAAAAGGCATTGCCTTCTTCTTAATGGGAAGTATAAATAAACATAGAGAAAAGAACAACCATTGCAGTGTTTATGAAGCAAGCTAGTAGTAACACAGGTGAATGGGGGAAGGTTGGGAGTCATTAGTGATATTAGCAAGGATGAGCCAGGATTTCAATTAGATTCTCCTATGGATTTTGTCGCTGGCACTGAACTTGTATCAGCTGCTTGCTCAGCCATTTGGGAGTGCCATTTAACTTAGGAGTGCTTATTTCCATCCCTGAAGCAGTGATCAGCCGTACAAACCAGCACTCCCCAATGGTGCATCCCAATACCCTCCTGACTCTGTGACAAAACAGTGCCGCAAAGCAAAAAGCCACCCCAGCTTTGCCATCATCTGTCATTTCTCTTCAGAAATATGTGTCTTTTTTGAACCGGTTGGGACTTGCAGAAAATTGCTTTGTGCCTTTAGATGACTTGTGATCATTAGATTGCGATGTGCCACGGCCTGTTATGGCATGTGGTGCTCAGGAATATCCCCCTGGCTTATCCCCCTTGATGGCCTTGCATTGAGCTTTCCCACATCTCTCAGATTTTCTGGCTTCCTGGGCCTCAGTGCAGGCATTGCACTTTGTGCCTCCTGTTAATAAATGGTATTTACATAAGTAAGAGGGTGGAATATTGCTCGCAGCCCTTGTTTGGTGTAGAGTAGCTCTCGAGCGATAAACTGTTTATGTCTAAGAGGTAAATGATGTTTAAATGAAAGGGATGAGCGCATAGCTGAGGTTGGTGAGCAGAGGCAAGCAGCAGAGCAGAAGTCAAATATTCGATTTGCAAGGAGTAAAATCATTTTCTGTCCCTGTTCCTTTCCCAGTGCAGCACCCGGTGGGACGTGCGCTAACGTTCACCCCGTGCGGAACATTTCCTTACATTGCTGGCAAGCAGGACGTTTTTCAACAGCTTTGTGAACAATATGTCAATGGCAACTAAACAACTTTTAAATAACGTTTACAGACGGGTGGAGAACAGCATTTTTCTCCCAATATCAGCTTCTCCAAAAACACAAGTGCCGGTTTGTTCTGTGATACTCTGCTAACGTGATTTATTACCAGCTTCATCGTTTTATGGCCTTTGTAAATAATTTTTGATTAATTCCGAGAGTTTCTTTGGTGGCTTTCGAATGGCAAAGGAAAGAGCCAAGCTTGGCAGTTGGATAGTTTGACGTATTTATTGAGATCTGTGTACACTGATTATCACGCCCTCCAGCTCCTCAATGGTTTTGTTTACTCTGAATAGGGGTTTATGCACTGCACATGGAAGTACTATAAAAATTAAAACAACTTACATTTGTTTTCCTTGCTGTCTGAGCTCCAGCCTTGCAATCCATCCCAGCCGCCCAGCAGGCTGGGAGAAGAATTTAACAGGGCAGAAGCAAGATATGGCAATTCTCACTTAAAGTGTAGCCTCTTCTGAGTTAAAAAGGCCTATTCTTCACCAATAAAACACCCTAAACTCAGGGTACATGCATGAGACACGCAAATTAAAGCAGAGCTATTATAGAGTCTTGTTGGAAATATATGACCACTTTGTCTGTGTGGTATATATTCTTTTTATTTTATTTAAAAAAGAGAGCTGTTTGCAATCTCTGTTTATGAGTGGTCCCATCTGGAAACCATTCCTTCAGACGTGCATCCTACACAATAGATCAGTATTTTGCTGTTTAATATCAGTCTGGCTCCCCTGAGCATACAGTATATCCAGGCACTGGATGTATTTCTTATCATCTATATTGCTTCATTAATACTGCACATAGTGACCTTGTATCCGTGCAGTCGCTTTTGTGTGGTTGCTGTCGTCTCTTGTAGCCAAACAAAAGTGCGTGCCAAGTAACCGAGGTCACAAATCTGGGCACACAGATGCTTATGGGGCTGTTAACCACCACCGGCCAATTAAACGTGGCCTCTGTTCTCTAAGCCTTTGACCTGACAGATTGCTGGAGGATTTATTTATTTTTTTATTTTTAATGTTGTTTTGTTTTGTTTTGTTTTTAAATCGATGTAAAACTCGTGTTGGAAAGAGCAAGGAAAAATGTTGTCAGACCGTCTCTCAATGGCTGGAGTTAGCTTTGCCAGGCTGAAGGATTGCTTTGCGCCACCTGTGCCGATGTTGCACTTTGGAGGCATCTGAATGGGGACTGTGTGCTTAATCTGAATGCTCTTGTCTCAGCCAGCAGCTTTTCTGCATCCATGATGCTGAGCTGATTTAAATGACCCTCAAACAAGTCTCCTGAATGTGGGAATGCCTTTTTTTTTTTTTTTAAGCCATAGTATAAATGGTAACGTTGTCCTCTGCAAGTGGATGGGGGAACATGGGACACTTCCAATACGGATGAATGCATGAGGGAACTCTCTCCCTTCTCCTAAAAGGAGAAGAAAAAGAAAAAATGAGGAAAAAAAAGAAGGAAAAAAAACAATGCAGAAAGACCCAGGATTGAGAATTGCTCAGTCCGATCTGGACCCATCAGGCCCTGCCCTGGGCCGTGTACAAGTGAGGAGGATAGCAAGGAAGCTCGACCTTGCTGAAACCCAGCAGGATTTGTTACTTCAGTGAAGAAGCATGCAAGCCTTTCCTTGCATCTGTCTGAGAAGAGTTATGCACACCCAAGGAACCATAGAAACAACAAGTAATAACAGCGGCACTAAATGGCTTGCTCTAATCAAAAGCAGACTGTTGTGGTTTATATTTGAGCACTGTCATTACAAGAAACTCTGTAATGAGAATTATTTTTCTTTTCACATGCATCAAACGGATTCCCTGTATTAACATTAACAACCTTCCATGGAGCCCAAGGTATTTACAAATTGGACAGTGCTGCTTCCATCTTTCAGGAAGATTTTCAGTTCCTATTTAAATCACCCAAGGCAGTTGTGCTAGGCAGATTGAAAACATGAGCTACGTGGAAAATAATGTGCATGAGCTTTGCTGTCGATGAATATTTGTAGTTCTGAAGAGACTCAGAGCATTGCCCTGTGTTCGGTTTTGACTTACTGAGCTGCATTTCTAATGTCGAATGTTTGGAGCATCTGAAAAGATAAAGATGGAACATCCTTCTGCAAGTGGCAACTGAAGCTGAGTTTCCCTCATTTGATGAAACCCTCAAGGCCTTATTGTAAGCAACTCTGGATTTTGATATGTGATAATTGGGTTTATGCAGAGAGTGGGGCTCTTCCTAGCGGAGATGCAAGCTGCCAGAAGTACAGTGGTTAATCTTATTTTTTTTTCCCTTTGGAGAAGTTGTATGTCAAAGGGGACAGTGTTGATGTTCTGTCTAGCACAGAATAGGCAAATCTGCTTTGGGATAAGCTGAAATGCTTTTTCAGCCTCATTTTTAAGAAGCACTGGTGGAAACATTCTGCTAATCACTGCTGTGGCATTCATTTACTTTGCAAACAAAAGGCGCGTTTATAGTGGATAGAGTCTATCCTTAATTGCTTGACAAGAAAGCGTGGCTGTGAACTTGCAGGAGAGTTACACACATTCCTGCCATTACAGTTGGGCTGCCATCAGTTGACTGAGTTTTTGCTTCCATTTCCAGCTGCCACTCAGAAGCAAAATGCCTGCCAGCCTCAACCTTGCATCTCCTAGAGTGTTAGCAGGGATTATATGCTTGCATGCAGTTATTCCAACAGATAATCACACCTACCTGGTGTGGTATATGTGTTGGAGAGATGATGCTCAAAGCATGAAGTCAACAGCTAGCAACTCTGGAAAAATATTTTTTTCTTCATATATATATATATATATATTTAATAAAATTAGTTATGATGGTGTGATATGTTGCAGTGAACAAGCAATGTTGAGAAAAGAGAGCCCTGTTTGGAGGGTATCACAGCAGCTGGACCTTTGATGCTGAGGGCTTGGAGGAAGCCTTCAGGAAGGACAGGCAGTGAGGTTTTGGTTGTGCATGGGGACATCCAGCCCTGCTGAACACAGCAAGGAATTGGGCCAGGGAGGAGGTAGTGCCCTGGAGAAATACTTCCTTGTTTCTCAGGATAGGTATAATGGGATAATCCAGATTGATTTGCTGTGGGTTAAAGCACCAGGATTAGTTCCTTTGCCGAAGTGCTTAGCATGCAGAGTGCGTGTGGTGTCCTCCAATAAAGCACAGCCATGAGTGTTTAAGGGAGCATTACAAGTATTTTAATGACATTTTTCCCCAGGTGTGTTTGTCCATTTCCTCCTTTAGTTGTGTCTGATGGGCCTGTAAAAGCACAGGGAATGAATGAAGCTATACATGAGCAGTGTGGGGCTGTCTAACAAGGAAGTTTCCAGAAATGAAATGGTGATGCCAATTCATGATTCTCTGGCCAGTTACAATTTTGCATCCCAGCCAGTTAAGCACTGTGATCACCCCGACGAGGGTCCCAGGTTGGGTTATTGAGCACAGGGACTTAATGTATAAATCTCAGGGTCTGTTTCTCTGATAAGTATCCCACATGAGAGAAGAGGAGGCAGAGCTGCAATGGCTATCTGCGTCTTCATAATGTTTTGTTGGTGCATCCAAAGTTTTGGGGCTTTTTTTTGCTTTTTGCTATCCCCCCCCACCCTCCCCAACTCAACAGAAATTATTCCACTTGATTGTTCTCCAGAAAATAGCCATTAAAGCAGAATCTCCCTGTTTCTGCTCTGACACAGTGCTGTGTGATTGCTCAGGCTGCTGGGTCATCTCTCATCAGTTCAGTCAACACCCTGGGTGAACACATCTGTAAAATTTAGTATGTGTTTAAATTGGAAATGAAAAATTCTTCTTTTTGGGTCTTAATTCAGTATTTAGTATTGAAGAGTTGAGTGAGCTTTTGGAAGTCACGTCTGGTGGCAGCTTTCATTCTCTTTTGGCACCTAGACATTAATTAGGTATGAACCAAGCAGCTCAGCTGAGGAGCCCATTGTCCCCACCCATGAATGCATATGGGGATAAACGAGTGCCTTGACTGGGGCAAGCGTGCGCTCTCCCTCTGTGCGAATTCACATCCCTCCCTTTGAAACTGATGCACAAATCTACGTGTCACCATGCTGCATTCTCAATGTATTTAGCATGTGTGTCACGGGAGTAGTTGAATCATAGTGTAATTCAGAGCAGCACAACTGCTGTTGGTTCAGCTTTGTCCTCATCGTTGTCCTTATCAACTGTGATCTTGACTTCGGGCACCAGTCTTGCTGTTGGACACACGACAGCTGTTTTGTTGAGGTTGCTGTTTGCACATTGGTTTGTGGCGCTGCCGTTTTGGGCAATAACAAAAACATTGAACTTCCTTTTTTATAATATTGGTTTTCTGCTGTGTATGTTTATGGTATCTTGGAAGTAAAGTGTACTTTTGCACGTTATATTTTACATTGCGGAGAAGTGGTCCAAGAATATTTGGTATTACCAAGTTGTTTTTTAATGGGAAACATCTCTGCAGATACAGACTCAAATTTTCATTGCATGCTTAGTTACTACCAGTTGTGTGCTCAGTTAAGCAGATGCATCCACACCCATTTCCTCCAGTTGGAGTTCAATAGGATGATTTGCTTGCGAGACCTGTAGGATTTCAATAAGCCAAATTTGCAATGACAAACAAGGGAATTATAAGTTTTGCAGAGGTTTGTGTGTGCTGCTGTTAAGGTACAGGAAGTACTGTTTTTTCAGGTGTAACCTGGGTTATTACACACTTGTTCATGACAAGGTGGTCTTGCAATAGAGTTCTTCCAACTCATCCTGCAGTGTGTACAATTGCCTCTGCAGTCAGTGCATCAAACCCTCAGGGCATGGGGCTGGGCCAAATGACTTTGCTTGATTCTTTCTTTTTTTCTTTATGGTTAGTTGTTTGAGATAGTGACTTTATATCTCGTGTACACATAGTTCTGCAACAGGCTACTAGTTTCATACCGATTCCTGATCTTGAAAAGAGTTTTGCAAGGTGGTAAGCATTCGTCAGAGAATTACTATTCAATTTTGTGGTTGTTCAAACTTGACAGCAGCTGCTGATGTTGAATCTCCCTGATAGCTATTGCAGAAACCTTTCCCCACAGCAACCATTATAGCAGGGAATATCTCAGCAGTGACCAGATCCATCCTGCCTGGTTCTGAAAGGCATAGATCAGATACCCTATTGCATGTGTGGTGGGATTGCGAATGGGTGGCATGAAGTTAATCTTGCATGGCATCACTCTGCTTTCATGCCCCTTTCAGGGCCCGGTGAGCCATTTTGAGCCCAGGTGTGTGTGATCCTTTTGAAATGTGTGGAGCTGTGATACATTAATCATAAGTCATGAAAACTCGGTGTTTTTCTACACTGACCTTGTGCACCACAGCCTTTTGTTGAGTATTGAAAGTCAGTGGTGTGACTTATGGTTCAGCTGTTGATAAAGATGCCCAGCACTTTTTGCAGGAGGCTGCAGTGATTTGTTTTGAATGTCAATCTCACTTCACGTGTTTTGATAAACATCCTTAGTATATCATGTCTTTCTCAATCTCTCTCTCTCTCTGTTTCCTGGAGTGGTAATGGATTGTAGGAACCTTAATAAGCAAATTCAGACTGATCCATCAAATAACAGGGCTGAAAGGCGTCGTGTCGTTCTCTCGCTCAGCAAACAGACACGGGATATTAGGACTGTGAGTTGCAGACCTGTGTGAATTTAATGGGCAGGTTCTCATGATTCCCAGGGCCTTTGCCTGGAGCTCTAAAATAAATTATCCTCCATAATTTTAATATTTCATGAAATCTTGCAAAGTGATGGCATTGCGGGTAGATTAATACAAAAGCTATAAAATGCACATGTGCCATATGTTAGATGAGCACCAAATGGGATGCCTGGGATTCTTAGCGTCAGTATCATTTTTATGTTGGCATTAACAGTGATTAATGATGTACTCCTCCCTAGTAAGAACCTCGATAACGTGAGTGTTGTTACTTCACTGTGCATTTGCTTCATGCCAATAAACTGATTATTTGGCTAGATTTATGAAGGACGGAGATAAAACACCTGTGCCTTGGAAAGGCTGTTCTGTGCAGCACAGTCCTTCTGGCTACAGTGGAGCTCAGTCACCCGTGGCAATTAGTCCTACCTGACTTGAAAAATCCCCCGAAACCTGGCTCCCGAGTGTTTGATAGGATGTGGATGGTGCTGCTTTACCTCTGTAACTCTGCGGGGGCCTACAGTCATGACTGAATCGAGCGGAAACAGGAGAAAGTGAAATGTCAGGGAGGCTCAGAGTTCTAGCAGTAGGAGACTGTGGGAGCAGTTAGCAGTGCTATGATAGTGCGTTAATAAGAAGCATAACCATTTGGTTATTCTGCATGTGTGGTGTTTGTTGGGGTAGTCAGGCTGTGGAAGGTCTCCAGGCCATCACGGTTCCTGCAGAACCAGGTCGGTGCTGTGCTCCCCGTCTCACCTCTGTGCACTGATGTCTAATTCAATCTGTTAAATAGCTGGGCTCAATTACGCCAGGTTCATGCTTGGTGCAGACGTGAGCTCTTTGACAATGCTCGCTTCCACACTAATGAGCCGTCTTGGGTTTCTGCATTAATTCCATCTGTCCTGCTTTCTCTTCTCACACCGGCCTCCCCAGGCGCCTCTCATTTAAGCAGCCCTGTTTAAAAGTAACAGCTGAAATGTGAGTGCAATGATCCTCCCTTAGTCCTGTTCCAGGTGCGAGTCCTTGCACCCAGCCTGCTCTACTGGTGCTCTTTGTAAACCAACAATACTAAAAACAAGTTCTCTTTAGATCTTCCTCTGGAGTCTGGTGAAAACACCAGAAAACACCAGAAGATCTTCCTCTGGAGTCTGGTGAAAACACCAAACTGACATCTGCCAGTTGATTTGTATCATTTTTTTTTTCACTGGCATCAAGGCAGCACTGTGCCTTGGTGTTTTGCTGTGTCCTCCACAGCCGCCGTGTCTTTTCCTTCCCCTGGGTCCCTCCTTTACTTCAGCCTTTTGCACCCAGGCTGCTTTCTCTCTTTCACCCAGTCTCCTTTTCAGGACAGGGTGGCAGGAGGTGACAGGGACGTTTTGAATAGAGTGCACTTCTAACCAGGAGTTCATTCTGCAGCTCACTGGGAGGTTTTAAAAATTCATCCCCTTTGTGTTGGGTCTTCCTTTGATAACTGAGCACAAAACTATGTTTTTCTTCCTGTGTTTCCTGGTTAACATTCTAGTCGGTGCTCTTTGTAAGGAGTAAACAGAGTTCACTTGTTAAATATTCAGTTCTCAGTGTTTTAGGCTGCCACTTTTTCTTAAAAAAAAACACAAAACCAGAACCATAAAGAAATGCAGACGTATGTAGTACTCACAAAGTACTCAGACAAGAGAAGATTAGTTGGCAACTTCTTTGTGTTTTTGTAGGAAGAATCACAGAGGACATGAGTCTAACCCCTGTGTGCAGCATTCGTTCTCTTTGTGCTATTTGTTCAAAACAGAAAACAACTGAAGTGTATGGGAGCTGCTGGCAGCCACCATCCTTCCCCAGCACTCTTAGAGCGCTCTGAGTCTTCTGCTGGTGTCTTTGGAACGTGCCCATGCCCACCTGGGAGGGCACCCTTGGGTTAATTCTGAGCATCCTTCCTCCTTTAGCAGAACGAGCACTAGCAGGGTTTTGTTTCTAATGTCAGTTGGCCAGCATAGGGAAAGTGATGTCAGGAAAACCATTTCTCAGTGACAGTGTGATTAATTTCTTCTTAAGGGAAAGAAAGACTTGGGTATTTTTTTCTTTCCCGGCGTTGCCTAAAGATGGACTGACAGTAAAGAACCCCGTGATTAATTGCACCAAAAGACATATAATAGACACCTTTTCTTGGCACGATAAGCGTTTTGTCTGAATTTGCTGTTATCTAGTTGGCTCAATGCAGAAAAATAATCTCCGAGACTGCTGTAAGGGATGTTAACTGCATATTCCTTATTATAGATTGATCTTTGATATCTGCTTTTCTTTGAGCTGTTTTATTCCCACAAGTGATACAAACCCTCTGCCATTTTCCATATATCGTGTTCAAGTAGCTCAATACATTTTGGAGCCTGTATGGGGACATTTAATAAAGACTTGATGATTGCCTTATTCTGAAGGTTATGTGATATGAAAAATTATATATTGTTTTAATAACTGAATATATCTATGCTCTCAATTTCAGATAAAACAATATTTTTCTAATAAGGCTGAGAAATAATACCTTTATTTTTGTCTGCTTGTGTCGTCTAGAGTGTGAATATTTTTCCATCTGTGGTTTCCAGTAAAATGGATTTTCCACCTCTCTGAAATTTCTGCTGAAGTCCTAGCGATATTTGCTTAAAAGTAATCAGGTATTACCCAAATCTCTGTTCAAAGCAGCAGTGACCTTACCAGTGGTGAGCAATAATTGGATTATTTTCAGAGATGTAGGAAGATTCACTGTAATAACAAAGAAGAAATACCAAGTGATAACACCACTTGTCTTCCACAGCACTTTCCATAGGATGGTTTAATAGCTTAGCATATTATGAATAATATGAATAAGAAAGGCTTGGGGAATAGGCACTGCTTTGCAGTTGGGGGTGATGCACGTTTCACTGGGCTTTTTGATAGGTTCTTATTACTCAAATGCATTTACTAGGACACCTTCATAGGGGCAGGATGCAGACCATCTTTGCACCATCAGGGTGAGTAAACACACAGCCTGTATGCCATAGCCTGGTAGCAGTAGGCATGGTCCTATTCCATGTCCACCTGTCTGAATGGGTGCCACCACCACACCTTTTGCAGCCCATGGAGGACAGTGGCCCTGCAGCCACTTACTGCCCTGGGTTGCAGGATCGAGCTAGTGGGGTTTCTCTCTGAGAAGCTGAGCTGCTGTGAAGACAAATTGGAAGCCATTTGGAAGTGCAAATCCATAACAGCACGCTGTCGGGTGAGCCTGATTGCCTCGCACTCTGGTTTTAATTGTAATGAGTTATATGGCTCTGCACGACAGGGTGCCAAGCATCTTGGCTGAAACTTGCGTAATTCACGTAAGTGTTTACACAAAAGCCAAGTAAATGTTAAGCTTCCTACAGACTTCAATATACACGAGCTCTAGTTTGTATTCAGTTTTAGAGACAGGCAGAGGAAAAGCAGAGCGTGTGTCTGCCTATGTGTGAGCTGCATGAGTTAAAAGATACAAGAGCAAAAAAGAAAAGCCTGACCGCTAGCTTTCCTTTTAGCAGGCTCTGCAGTGACCTGACAGGTTCCTCTTCCCAAAACAGAATTCTGTGTAATTCAGTTTTATTACAAGATGCTCGAGGGCTCTTGTGAATTTTTGCTTGTTGACCACTAAAAAGAGGCTTCTGCCATTGAGGTTCCCAGTGTGCTTTGAAGTTCTCCTGTGATGCTTCTAATTACTGCAAGCAAGCCTTCTACAGCACAGCTTGCCACGTCATTTAGCCCACTGCTGCTATCCAGATGGGACCCTCCCAGCTATGGCCATGTCCGCCATGTCAGGCATGTGGATCAGTCTTAAGTCTTGACCCTTAGTAGTGCTTAACTGCTGGGACGTGACCTTGGCTGCAGCATCAGTTCCAACTATGTCACATGCCATATTGACCTGAGAAGAGCTGAAATTTGGGACCCTGCCCAGCAGCCAAACCCTACATCTGTAGGACACTGGTGATGCCAGGATGGCTTTGAGATAGCACAACCAACCAGCTATTTGGGAGTCTATTCAGATACTTCCCTGGGCACTCTGCAGCCTTGAGAGCTGTATACCTGAATGTAATTTTATTTTTAGAAAGCACACCAGAGAGCTTAACGGCCTCATTAACATGACAATTGCAACCCTTACTGTTGGAGAGTCTTTTAATTGTCTCCATTCTCTGTGCAGAGCCACTTGTAGTGGGGGGTTTAAACTGGGAAATGCAAGGAAGAAAGTGTTTGTGTGACTGGAAACCATGTGGACTTTGAAGTAGAAAGGCAAGTGCTTGTTTTGAAGCATCCTTGCAAGATTCTCCCACAAAGCATCCAAATATACAAGTTAATTCCCAGTATTAGGGAGGCCTTTCCTTCAAAGAGAAGAACCAGCTCTTCTCAGTGCCTTCAGAAGAGGCAATTTTTTGCTATTTTTAAGACTTTCTCTGGGAAAATAAAACTAAGTAAAAGCGTTTAAAAGGCAGCCCAAGCTCCCATTTAAGCAGGTGGATCAGGAAGTTGGGAAATAAGAGAACTGCCTCCCAGAAACAGCCAATGCTATGGCATGGGGATCACTGACCCGAGGGTTTGTGCCTTAGCTATCAGGACGTCTAACCTCCTCACTGCTGCTGTGCCAAAAAGAATGCATAAAAACAGGTAAAAGAGAGAGGAAGGGAGAGGAAAAAGGATTGATGTTTGGTTTTCTAGGGAACTCTGATTATTCAGCAGGAGTGGGAAAAAAAGCTGCGGAAGATGTCAATAATCTTCAGGATTATGCTAAAGCCAAGCTTCAGTCGTTTTACTGGAAAAATGCATGAGGTCTGCCCATTTAATAACCATCAACAAGAATTTCTCTAGGGCTTACTGTACTTTCATGAAAAGGATCAGTTGTCTTTAAGAGAAATGGTAATTCTGGTATCTACAAATACCCTTTGGAAAGCGTGTTCCAGGTTGGTACGCTTCTTTGATTGGTCTTTTTCTTCTCGTTTTCTTTTTATGATAATATCTTACACTCGCATCCACAGTTACACAGTAAAGTGATCAAAAGCAAAGAGTGGTTTATCATGGAAAGGCAAACCCCAGCTGTACGCCATGGTGCGGGCTGCGTCGAGGTAAAAACACGACGTGATTTTTAGCTACTGCTGTGTTTGTATTTGGTGCCAGAGGTTCTCAAGTGATTTTGCAGAGCGTGGATACGGTGCAGTCAGGGTTTCCAAAAAATCTGCAATATCTTGAAATCTATATAAGATCTCACCCTGCTGGGCTTAATTTTAGACTATGGAGTTTATCGTTCAAGGAGGAGAAATGGATTTGCGGTGTGCTGTATTTAATCAAGTGCAGCAAAAATCTGTCGCAGGCATCGTTCATCTTTGTGAGCCAATATTTGTTTCCATTTTAGCTATAGAATAACCCTGCCCCAGCGCAATGGGCTTCTTCGTTGTGCAGATCTGGTGTCACTGGGATTATTGCTCTGGGCAGGTGCTGGCTGGCTGGTGGGGCAGGGCAGTCCCTGTGTGTGTTATTTCTTTTCTTTTTTTCTTTAATGGGGTTGCAATACTGAGAAATGTATTCAATTGTTGTGAGAGTGCCAAGGGCTCAGGGTTTGGGGATGCTTGGAAATATGGGAAAGTACACGCTGTTCTCATGTTGGCTTCCAAAGGATGAGATATGTCCTGAGAGCCTGAGCCATTATATTTCCAGGAGTAAGAGGGTTTCAGGTGCATGCTTTTCCTAGAGGGCAATGAGAGGTGATGGGAGTGGGGTGAGGAGTTTCCACCCTATATTGTGGTAATAGACCAGGCTGTCCAGTTGTGAGCATCTCCTTTGCATGGGTCATGCCAAAACCTAAGCTATGGGTAGCAGAGTAATTGCAGCTAGAGAACATTTTATGATTTAATGAAGACTTTTACGAAATAGTATGATTTCACCCAGCTGGACCTCAGTGCATATGTGTAGCAGGGCCCATAGCAATGTGTATGAAGAGCTCCAGCCCCTCCAGCAGCTGACGGAGCAGCCAGGATTCTTGCTGGCAGAAATGTGGGGCTGGCAGGTAGAAAATCCAACCCTCGTGTGTGGTGTTAATGAAACACCCAGCTTTGTACCTAGAGCCCTTTGTGTGGTGGGGCTGTTTGGATTTATCACTGCATGAGGCTCAGCACCACGGGACTTGTGTTGCCTGGGGAAGAACTCCAATAATGGCCACAAATAGACCTCTCCTGTATCTCATTTCCAGCAGCCCTTAATTCAAGAAACAGTTTCTATCACTCTGGGTTCTGCCACAGGCAGAGAAATGGCTGAGGGAGAAAGAAGCGACGCTCCCTGAGCTGTGGGGAGGGGTGGTTGGATTCTTCTTAATTTGATGCATTAAAAAACATAATCTCCTGATTCTGTTCTGAGCGCCGTCGTTGCCTCATATATCTGCATGTCCTGCAGCAGTGAGTTCTCCAGCTTTGCACGAGCCTGGAGCGATGTCTTGTGAGCCAAAAAAATAAAAAGCAATGTGAGGAGGGGGCAGGGAGGGATGTGATGCCAAGTGGAACAGCTCTGTCTCACCCACCCCGGAGAGAAATCATTCGGATGCTGAAAGAGACAGGCTCCGTTGCGCAGATTAATGTGCAGTGTTTGGAAGCAGCCAGGAACATTTTATCCGCTCTTGGTGAGGTGGGAAGGAGCTGGGCAGTTCATCTCTGCAGAAGCCATTCTTTTCCCTAAGAGGGCATTTAGAGAAAAAATAAAAAGAGTACAGAGGTCTCTGGGAGCTCTCAGGCACTTTAATTGGCTGAACAGAGCACTTTTTGGTTGGGATTAATATGGATATTTCTTAATAACCTGTCACCTTGTCAGGAGCGTCAGGGTCAGGATTGCAAGGCTGCTTGCAGCTGGAGTTCTCGCCTTTCCTTCTGGTTTTTATTATTACAATAGCTCCTGTTGTTGCATATTCAGAGGCATAGGAAGATGGCGGGGTGTTGGTTTCTGCTTTTCTTCACTTGCAACTATTGTGGGAGCCAGAAAGATGCACCAGGTCAGACTGTAGAGAAAAGCTGCTCTGAAAAGATGAATGCTGGTTCTCTGGGACTGGGGGGACCCCAGCATTGCCCCCACCTGGGGCACTCCAGACTGGATCAGCACTTGATGGCTGGAGCCTCTGAATGCACACGGCATAATCAGAACAAAGCCAAGCAAATCCCAGGCAGAACACGAAGAAAACAAGTGATTTAGCAGCACTCAAAGATGGCTTCAAAGGTCCTGAGCCCATAAGCACTGTTACAAGTATTTTGCCACTGCTCTTGCTGCCTTTCATCTCTCAGTGGCCACCAGGCAGGGATGCCTGCAGGGAGCAGGCCGCTCCTTTGTGCAATTGTTGGAGGTTAATTTGTTTTTCACCCTTTTCCACCCTTTTCTCACTACCCTTCCCCTCCCTGTAGTTTCAGTGCAGCCCCAGGAGCCCCAACCTCCTCAATCAGTGGGCATCATTTCCACAAGCCTTCCTGGGAGCAGTATGGATGCACTCTGAAGGCTTCTCCAGTTTTGTCCTCCTGAAGCAATTATCTCCTGTCTTGGATAACCACCACCTCGCCTGCCCCAGGAGAGCTGTCTGCAGAACAGAGGGAGCTGCAGCCTTCCCTGCTCCCTAATGCTGTTAGACATTGCAGCTGATAAAGCCTTAGCGAGGCATTTGCTCCTATAATTACTCTCTTTTATCCACTGATAATTTTGATAGAGTTGCTTTTGCAGACCCCGCTGTCATCAAAGCTCTGTGAGTTGCCCTGTTAATTGTAGTGGGAATTAATGGGAATTACGGGCGCTGTGGGCCTGACTGACCGAGGGGAACACAGAACTGGACCTGTTCTGTGCTGCCCTTCAAGCTGCTGGTAAAGCAGTTCCTGGGTAAAAGTGGGTGTGGAGAAGGTAGGTTTGAGCATAAGCACAAGATAAAGAGCTTAATTGCAGGGAGTGCACGTGCATTTTCATTGCATTCATGGTGTAATTAGCAAAGACTTTCAGATTAACAAGGGGGGAACAGGGCCACCACTCACAGCCTTTGTGGTGACTGTCATCAGATGTGCTGGGATGAGGCCATCTCTTGATGGTGCTCCTGTGGTGTAAATTGATTTATCACCGTTGATGGGAAGTGAGTTGGAATCAAAGCATCCCTGCTGCTGCCTGACACCACCTGAGGTCCGGGCTGTCTCCAGGTATTCCCAAACAGCCATAGACACCACACAGAGCGCTTCCTCCAAGTTATCTTTGCAGAGAAGTTTACTTAAAGATGACGTGCAGCCTGCAGAGATGAAAAGAGTAATGTGTCTTACCTGCACAGAAGACCCATAAAGTCTTTGAATATGGGAGTCACATAGAGACCGTCCTTAGAAGTTCATTAAGGATAATGCAGCATATTGCTTTTAAATGCTCTTGTCATATCTGCCTGTTCAAAATGCACACCCAGTCTGTTGTTTGGAGCAAAGGGCAGTGATTAGAAAATGCCCTTAATAAGGAGCACGCATTCCCGGGAGGGAGGGAAAGGTAATGGCAGAATTGAGGCACTTCTTTTCTAACAATGAATGGATGAACAGCACTTAATCAGTTCCATGTGTGCGCGTCAGGGTGTTTTAAAGTCTGTTTGCTGGTTTTTGGACTCATCTGGTGTGGAGGAGGGGCAGTTTCTCTGCAGTGTTTGCAAGCAAACAGTTTGCACGTTGGTAAACACAATGAAGTCCTGCTGCTGAGTGCTTTGCAGGCTCTGTTGCTGCCTGGATACAAACTGTACCCCCCCCAGTCTCAGATGCAATTGCAAAGCAGGGAGTGAAAGCCTCAGGTGCAGGGAGGATATATGCTTAGGAAAAGGGAAACACCTTTCATAAATCATGAATGTCTTGTTGGGCCCTTTAGGATGGCATTTAAGAGCAGGAGGGAGAACATTTGTGATACTGTTACCCATGTCTCTGATTGTGGGCAGCCCTAACATGGTTTGTTGTGGGGATGCTCCCCGCTGTCTCTCATGGCAAGGTGCTACCGCTCACCTGCCAGAAGCAAAGCAATAAGGGAAGCTCAGATTTGCAGTACAAGGGTGGGGAAAGCCTATTTTGGGTCGGCTGTCAGTCAGCTTGACACTAATTGGTTGCAGTAAGTAATCGTTCTCCATGTAAATTAGACTCCAATTTCCTCTGTAGTCTGTCTGCTGTGTGGGCTTTGGGCTCTAATGAGGTTCTCACGTGGCGAACCTGGTTTGTAGCTGCTTTTGTTCCTGGAGATCCAGCCCAGCCCTCCCCACTGAGGGGGCTTTTTGGTCCCTCCCCTGGGAGAGATGGCTTGAGGCTCCCCATGTTGCCCAGTCCAAAATAATAACTTTAGTGTAATGCATGTTTGGATTATTTCTAACTTTAAAACTTGCAAAGGGACTTATTAGACGTACAATGGGAATATCCCTCAGAAATATTCCCTCCGAGTGGTGGGGAGCCTTGTTTGCTTCCCTATGAATGGAGCCCATTCAGCCCTAACCTCTGCCATGGCTGTGGAGCTGCTTGCACCTGGCCCTGCAGCTATGCACCTGGAGCACACAACTCTGGGCCTCTCTGTTAGAAAGTAACCACGCACGCATGCAAAGCTCACCCAGATGCTGGTCTGCATCTTGGAGCCACTCCAGAGCTGAGTATCTGTAACGAAGCACAGAAATCTGCATTTGCACAAGGGGCTGTTACCTGCGGCCACCCATTGTTTGCAAATCCAGGTCGCTGTGTGCAAGAGGAACCAACCATACATGGGGCAGCTCTGGTGCTGCTGCTGTGAGGGATGGCCAGGTCTGTGTGCTGCATCTCGACAGTTAACGTCTGCAGGAAAGGAGAACCATATGTGGGCACTAGGCAGGCTGCTCTTTGCCAGGAGCATTTAGTGATTCAGCAGTCAGCTTTGTGAAATTTGGTGCAACTTCAGGAACTGTGCTCTCACTACTTCTATAAGCCCTTTCTTTATACGGTACAGTCATGCCCTAAGTGTGCTGGTGTATGGTTGGACATTGTGATACGTACTGTTTTTATTGGCCTTAGCAAGTTGTGATCAGGGGGTACGTGCAGAGAGGGGCTGGTGGTTGTCTTTCTGCAGGAAGATAGGGATTCCTTACAAGTGGGTTAGGGAGAAAGAGGTAAAGCAAACCGAGTGTGGGTTTTTTATTGCTCCTCTTTCTGTGCTTTGCACACAGGCAAGGTAAGCGTGCTCAGACCGCTAGTCAAAACCATAAGGGGATGCTGGCTCCACCGAGAGCTAAATTTGGGTAAAGGGACAGGATTGGATTAAGGCTTACGATTTTCACCAATAAGCTAAAAACGGCGGTGGGCGTCACTCCGCGAGCTGGGGAAGCAGCCCTGAGCTCCAACTCCCCAGATGACCTCCGGCAGCTGAAGGCACAGCGGCTGCAGCAGGATGCAGCCTGGCCCTGGCACCAACCTCAGCGCCGAGCTCAGCCCCAGCCTCTTGCCTGCCCCTGTGCCATACCTGGGGGGCTTTCAGCATGTGACCTGCGTGCCCGTTTAGCCCAGTAAGTGATCACCCTCAATTTACAGCATATGAAAGTGTAAGCTCTTTTAGTACTGTACAAATGTTTGCATTGGGAAATGATTTTCTTTCCAGCTCGGGTTTCCACCCACACTGCGTTACCCGCTGCGTTCAGTGCCCATTGCCCCTGTGCTGTTGGGGCAGATGGGGCTGGCATTTGGACCTATGGGCTCCATGCAGCCTTTAGGTGCTCTGCTGTCCCAGCTTCTGAAGCTGTACTGCTTTCTTACTCTGCCTAAGAAATCTGAAGTGAGGAACCCTGTGGGAGCCTGGAGCTTATCGTCAGCGCTCGCTCTCCAGACATGGTGTGTGTGTCTTCTCAGCTGCTGCAGGGATTTGCGTGGCATGACAAAATGTGAATTCTGAACCTTTGGCAGCTGTGTTTAATAGAGAGGAAAGGGTTATTTTTAACTTTTAGATGTTGCTTTTTTTTCTTCTTCTCCTGAGTTATTGTAAATTCTGGGGAAAATGTCCAATTTATTTGAGGCAAAACAAAGGTTTCTTTTAAGTGAAACAAAGGCTTCAAAGTCCTTAATCAAGCTTTCTGGATTCAATTGCTTTCAAATGCTTTTGGAATTAAGCAGAGAGGAAGCTGCATTTTACAACTCGGCTGCTCGGTGACAAATTATGTGTTTGGTTGGAAAAAAGGATCCCTACATGGGAGGAGCAGGAATCTGCACTGAGCTGCTTGTTTACCTCTGTTTGTGTTTGTTTAAGCAGCGCAAATGAGCTGCATGCCTCCCTCAGGAAGCAGATGTTTCTATCCGTGCATCTGGTGGGGCAATTGGAGAGACAGGCAGGGTGCTGGTATGCACGCATACAAACCCAACACCCATTGCATTGGGTGGGAGCCTTAAAATATTCGGGTAGCAGAACGTGGGAGTGTGTGGCTGTTGGGGGAAAGGTGCTGAGAGAGCCTGGGTGGTGATAAATGTAGATTTCAAGTTCTGTGTGTTGTAGGAGAAAGTAGCTCTCAATGGGAATAAATGTGGAATGGATGGGTGCAGGGAGCCGATGCATTGCTGCATCCCTTGGAGGAGCACAGCATGTCCCATGAGCAGCCGTAAAGATGCCAAAAGAGAAATGCCTGTAGCCCGACCTGTTGGGCTGTATTCCTGTTAGAAGCTGCTTCCCCCTCACCGGGCAGATGCAGGGCTGCATCCCACAGCAGGACTGCGCTTGTTCGTGGGGCAAATTCCTTTGGAAGTGTGAATCATTGAGTTGGGATTTTTGCGGTGGAGGCTGGGAGATGATTAAATGTTCTGTCTGCAGGAAATTACCAGGAGATTTCAGTATTTTCCTGAATCAGCCTCAGATGGTGTGCAGCTTTTGGTTCATACAAACGAGCAGTGTTACGTGGAAGTCCCTGGGCTCGGCTGCTGGCAGGGCTGGACCCAATGAGTTCCTTACTGCTCTGTTGTGCAAGTGTGTTTGTGCTCTGGTACCATTTAAATAATGGCAGCAGCATGCTGATTCCTCTAATGATCTTGATTAAATTATCGGTTATTTCCTTAATTAGTCACTTGATCTACTTGCACCTCAAATTAGTCTGTTCACATAAAGAAAGAAAGAAAAGAAATCTCCCCTTTTTTTTTTTCTTTCACTTTTTAAGTCTTGTCCTCACCAAAACGTGGCTGCTATCTCATCTGTGTGCTCCTGCATCAGGGCTGGACCCCCCAAAAAGCCTCTTATTTGGGGTCCTTTGGTGGCCTTTCCAATAGAACCGAGGCTGGTGACCTGGAAACCCTCCAGCCATCTCAGTCCAGTGGTGGACATGGTGCCAGTCTTCTCTGGTGTGACACTGAGAGATGAGCATCCATGCTCCCCAGGGGCTACTCTGATAACTGGGGATTTAAAAAGCGATGGTGTAGGTGTGTGTCTGTTCCCGTGTTATGTGAACAGAGCAGTATGAATGCATTGTTCTCGTGTATTAACAATAAAAATTATCTGAAGCAATGTTGGCACAGCCTCCTTGCTGCACAGGAGGTTTTGGGTGTGCTCACTGTGCAGCCAGGATGTGCAGTCGTCTTTGGGAAAGCTCACGTATTGGAGGCACAAGGGACAGTGTCTTGGGGAGCCCTCCAACCACCATTTGTTGCCTTCACCCCCATATCTTAGAAAGACTCAGTCTACACTTTGGGGACTCCTTGTGATACGCATAGAGTGGCTCATGCTTCAGACAGCCAATTTGTTCTTGCTTTTGTACTGTGTATCACTCTTAATGACATTCCCCTTGTTAGCCTTATCTTCACACCTCCCTGCTGCAGAACTTGCTGAAACACGGATTGCGTAAGGAGGCTGTATACATTGGAGAGATGTAAGTTGGGACTCTCCCAGCTAAAACAGAACTAAATGCTTGCCCTCTGGTTAAATTTTACTATTGATGCCAAGAAACTATGTATTTGGGATGAATTACCGAGAGCTTAAACATACACAAGTATTATTCCTTGGAGCCTTCTATATTTTTAGCAGTGTGGCATGAATTTGGGCTGTATGACTCCCCTCTGCTAGCAGACCTTCCTGTGGCTGTATGATTGCTGGCACACCAAGCGTGGCACCTGGCTGGGACAGCTCTCTCAGCGTACAGAATGATAGGTGGGAAATATTCCAAAGTACCAATTGTAATGGCTTGGAAGGCAGAAAATACCCTATTAGTTTTATGTCTTGATTCCTAAATGGTTGTCCTGACTCTGGAGGTGGTGAGCTCTCACAGTCCGCTGTATTCTGAGATGCTGGAGTGTGGCCAAGTGTTGCAATGCCAGAGGGTGATGCTTCTGGGAGAGGATGGAGCAATCCCATCCCTCCCTATGTCCATCCTTGCTTAGCCACAGCTGAATAATGGATGTGCTCTCAGGCTTCAGATGTGGGAATAGCAGCCCAACCCCTGTTTTGCGTGTAGGTGGCAGAGCAGAGCTGGCCGTGGCAGTGGTTCCCAGGTGTGGTTGTATCCAGGCAGTATGGGCAGTTGTGTCTCATTGGGGTTGGGAACCTCCACATGCAATTAAGAAAGCCAAGGGATGGCAATATCAGACAAGTAAGTACAGTCAAAAAGTAACTGTGGTGCTGGCTTGTTCCCTCTGCCTTTATCTACATGTCTTGAAAGGCTGCAGAGATTGAATGCTTGCTCCAAAAGGGCTGGATTTCTCCTTATGTTCCCCTGAGGTTTGTGTTTGGTTTCTATCCTTTTAGTGTCGGTTTCTGTGCTGACATTTCCAACTTGATGCAAAGATAAAAACAAAAGAAAGATGGGCCTTGGTAATGAGGAGGCTATTTAACCAGGGAAGGACTAGCAAGAAAATGTGCACTGAATATTCATGGAGCTGTATCTATTAACATTTTAACTGTGCTGGCCCTGGGCAGAGCAGGAAAGCTGTCAAGAAGTGGAGCTGCTGTTATGCAGCAGACGGAAGGTGATGGCTCTCACCTTACTGCAGGTTCCATTCCTGGATCTGGACTTGCAGCAGCAAGCAGTATTTCCACAGTTTCAGGATTTAGAGTCCTGAAAATGCTCACAGTAAATATTTCAGGCCTGATTTCTCTGCCTGGCATTAATTCATCTCCACGCCTGTGTGAGTGCGGGTGGCTGACACCAGAACCCTGATTCACAGGCAGGCAATTAGAGAGATAAGCCAAAGTGACTTCATGTGTCTCCTTTTTAGATTGCTCAACTTGGAGTTGCTTTAAAGGGATGGGATTAGCAGAGATTGAGCCCTCAGCTGCTGCCTGGGGCTTCTATCCAACATTGGCTGTAGGTACCAAGTCAGGGAGTGCGTTGTTCGTCATGTGAAACTGTGCCAGGAAGATTAGAACTGATGATAAAATGGCATTAACACTTGCTTCATTAATGGAGTAGAAGGCATCAAATTATTCTGGTGTCATATATCTAAAATATTTCCTGTATTTTGTAAGTATGCTACTTAATTGATTGAGATACATTTGCTTTCTGGCTGTTGCATCCTCGACTACAAGGATCATGGCAGAGGCCATTGGACTAACAGAGCAGTATGTGGAAAGTCTGAAGCCATGGCTATTTGGTAGGCTAAGAGGAGGTGGGTTATTGTGTCAGGTTCTAGGATACCTGTTTCTAGACTGTACTGCTTGCCAGTGTCTATCTTATTTGGGGGTTGGATTGGAAGCCTTGTGTGCACGATGCTGGCCATGTCCCTTTTGTGCTGGCCATCTCCCACGGGTTTTCTGTAGAGCATCATGAGACAAACTTGGTATTCTATCTGCAAATGTAAAAGTGACATATGCAGATATAAGAAAAATACCTGCTTTACCTGGATGCCTTTTGTGTAAAATAAATGCTAATCTTAACTAATGAGCTAATAGATTCAGTGTGGATGTCTCTGGGGTCCATTTACATCCTTCAGAGGTCCATTAATTTCCACAGGCTTCAGTGTAGACAGGCCTTTTGCTTTACCAGAAATGAGCTTCTCTGCTCCCAGTCACAGTAACACTAGCACAAATTGTGTGGCTTGTTCCATCACATGGTGCTGAGCATTGCTCACTGCACATCACTGTTGTGTCACATTTTGCCACTTTGCATGAACCAAGGCATTGCTGCGTGCTGCATGCTGCATGCATAGGTTTGATTAATGTAAGCTGTTAACCTTTGTTAACAGAGAAGGCAGCAGCTCAGAGATGCTCAGGCTCCTTGTGAACCCCATCACTTGCGGGAGTGAGAGATGATCAAAGTCACAGCAAATGGCTCTTTTGCTCTTCTTGTTACCTTGGCGTGATGCTTGTCAGGGGAGTACAAATGTGTTTCTTTGCACTGGGAAATTAAAGAAAGCCTTGTTCTGGCTTCTCGTGGCATGGTTTTAACCCTTCAGCATGGTGTTTGTTGACATCCTGGTCCCAGCAGTTCACCACCTGCATGCAATTACTGTTGAGCCCTTCAGCCTGGCCTCACCCAGAGCTTGTTTCACAAAGGGGTTAAATTTCCTCAGTGGTAAACATTTTCTGCTTTTGGAGCTTGTCATTATTTGTTTTCTCAATGCTCTTATTTTCTGAAGCGCTGTTGAACCCACACTGTGGGGAGCAGCCCCTTGCATGACGAGCGTAGAGCTCACACTTCCAAACATCTTCACATCAGACACGTTATCAGTGACTAACAGCCACTAAAAATCAGCGGGAGCTCAGTGCTTAACTCCTGCCCAAATATCCATTAGGGCCCATGCAGCCTACTGCTCCCCTTGGCCATCTCTGTTGACAAAGGCCTGGCAGAGAAGGAGAGAGATGGAGCAATCCTCCCTGAGACTGCATTCACAGTGTGCCCGGGGTCTTGGAAGCTGCCTGTGTCTAAGCCACAATGTACTTTCCTCTTTAGGACCCATGGCTGTCACTTAAGCTTGACACCCTGCTGCTTGCTGCATTTGTGATCCAGTAATGCCCTCAAACTGATAAGGGGTTGGGTGGTAGAGCAGCATGAGTAAGGTGAGTCATTCTCCTCTGTCGCAGTGCAGTCCCCAAAAGGAAATGAGGAGCAGCAAGTGGTCATTTGGGATACCAGGGGTACGCTGGAGAGCTCAGTCCTTGGCTCTCCAAAACTTGGGGAAGGGCCACTTGAACTCCATAGTGTGAGGCATAAGTTTGACACACCAAGCAAAAAGCTCATCCAATGCCCATAGCAAAACCTGATAGAAATACTTCACTATTTTCTATGCAGTGGTTCCTCTCTGAGGTTCCGTGGGCTTTAGGTTTGTCTCAGCTGAGAGGTGATGAGGTTTTGTTCTAAGCCTTGTATGAAATCAGGCAGGAGCAAAGCGGAGTCCATATTCAGGACCATCCTTCTGTTTGCTCATGTGGAGTGGCTGCAGAACAGGATGGATGCTTTCCCCATGTCTTACTGGAAGGAAAATTTCAGTGAAGTCAAGACTTCAAAGCAGAGGTGCTCAAAGCACAGCAAGTGTCAGAATGCTCCTCGTCCTCGGGTTTGTGCTACATGCAGCAGCCGCTCGCTGGGGGGAAGGCAGCTGTTGAGCAGTGATTGCTGCTTATTACACTAATTATAACATTCTCGCCAGTATCGTGAGCTCCCCTTCTCCTTCCCCATCTGTCTGTTTGGCCATCCATAGCTGCTCATCTTTGAGATGTCTTTCAGGAGGATGCGTTTGGAGTGCTTGGTGCTGCAGGGAGCCTAGCTGTCCCCCTCTGCTTCCCCACACTGATACAGGGGGTCATCATGGTTTACACATAGAAGGGATTTGAGGCATTGAGCTGGTTTCTGTGGGCTTATTTCAGAGCCAGGTAAGAGACTGCTCAGGTCATAGTGCTCCCCATCTCTTCTGTGCTGTGACAGCTTGGGGGAGCAAAGCATTTTGATCCCCACTTTTGGACTCAAAATTAGCTTCAAAACATCAGCTGTTCTTTTGTGGCAAGGAAACAATGCAAGTTACGTGCTCAACAAAATGCAATCCCAGCTCCTCTGGACTCCCAACCTGGTTTTTATTTTGTGGGAGGTTATTCACAGTCACACAGCTCTCACTTTGAAGAGCAGCCCATTCTGAACCATGAAACAATGAGGCTTGCTAAGTCTCTAGCAGCATTAATTGCTTCTAAAAGGCTGATGTATTTAGTCTGCTAATGTTTAGCAAACAAATTTGTTTTGCCCCTTTGAAGATAATGCTTTATGCAGCACAGTTTGGTAGGGGGAAAAAGGAAGAAGAAATGGCCTGTGGCTTTCAGCCTATTGAACAAGTAAATAGCATCTGGTAGGAAAAACTGCAGTTGCTATTGCTGTTGTCCCCCACTAAAAAGTGACTGGGTGCCTTCAGCCCTCCTGGTGCCTGCTGCGAGCAGGCGGCCCTGCTGGAAGCACCATCAGTAGGTGATATTGTGCTGGTGTGGTGACACTGGTGTCATCCTCATGCTCCTCCATGGGTGGGATGCAACCATGCAACTCCCCAGCTGGGGACAGCTGTAAGCTGTGCCTTGTTGTTGTGACAGCATCACCTCCTTGCAAGGTGGTCAACCCAGACCTGATATGGTCTTAATCCCTCCCTTGGAGTCCCGCTCGTTTTGCAGCTGGTTTAGTTGCATTTCCCTGTAGATTGCGATAAGATAAAAGCTGGGCCATGTCTTACAATAAAGGAAACCAGTTTAGGAGATGACAGGTTATACGAGGGAGGGATTGGGGCTTCTCGACCGCAGCTGCCTTTGATGGGGGCTGTGATTGATTCCGCACCGCGCTGACCTTTTCATGATGGGCTGAGCAGCTCTAATGATCTAGATGGGGCTGGTGATTTGGATATTGTACTTGATGTATAAGGCTTGACGTGGCGTTGAGAAATGGGACTGGGAGATGACTGACAGGCCTGTTCTGTTAAGGATGCTGAGGGCATAGGCTGCTTTCCAGTGATTTCTTTCAGTGTGAATGTTTTTGCTGGATTGTGTTGTAGCAGAGAAGTTTTGCTGTTAAGTATCTGCCTGTATACAGCATCTATGCTGTTAAAAATGATAAGGGTGTAGTAACTTGCAGGACAAAAGGCTTATCATTAAAAAATCTGTTTGAATTTATACTTAAATTAATGAATATACAGTGAATTGATTGTACCCTGATTTTAACGCTTGGGCTCCTCAGGCAAATAAAACAACAGAATAATCTGCACCCATTATTTATCAACAGAATAAAATATCAAATCTTGGAGGTCTTGCAGGCAGCATTAAAGACCTTTTAACTTCCATGAGCTGAGCTCTGTTTAAATCACACCCTGGCTGGCATATCTCATGGGTGCTTGTGGCAAGAGTAATGAATTTCATGGTTTGTTATGAGCTACTAAAACCAATACAAACACAGAAAACCCACGGTAATCTCAGCGTATCGTTCAAGGAAGCAATTTCTAAGTATGAACAAATGTCAAGCTACGATAACAAATTGTTGGTCCTAATTAAAAGGAAGAATAGCAAACAACTCGTGTCATATGTATCTGATGCCAAGTGGTCTCGGGGACATGTGGTGTCCATCAAACCTTTATGCCAGGGCAGTCAGGATGCAAACCTGTTGGTGTCTTAAAATGCATTGATCTGACGTGTGCTTCAGGTCCGTGATCCTGAAGAGTCTGGGTTGGTGAAATTAAATGGAACTGCCCATTTTGTATCATTTTATTATTATTAGTTTAAATTTAATCATAGAATCACAGAATCACAGGGGTTGGAAAAGACCTCTAAGATCACCCAGTCCAACCATCCACCTATCACAATGTCAAGGTTAGTGTGGAAGCCTTGTAATGAGTAAAGTTTGGGGTGGGCCAAACAAATGTGCCACAGCCCATCTGCTCTTCCAGGATGTATCACCCAGGTCTGCTTCACACTCTTGGGTAGGAAGGAAAAACCTGTTTTGCTACCTTTTTTCCCCACTGAGTGATTAGCTGTGACTCATCTCCCTGCCTTTGGAACGTCACTTGGACATGTGCTGCTTTTGCAGGACCCTGGAACAACTCACATCTGGCCGCTGAGCACAGGGACAGCTGAAAAGGGAGAAACAAAACATCAGGGATTTGCACAGCTTTTGGGGGCAGCAGGTGGAGGCAGAGCCTTCCTGTGCATGGCGCAGAGAGAAGCTCTGTGAGCAGACACGTGAAACCCTCAGGGCGTAACTACTGACCCGAAACACCCGATCAGACAGGTTTGAAGCAAAAAAAATGAAACAAAATTCATGTAAAATGACAGCAACCCTGGCTGTGTCAGGTGGTGAGGTGCGTGGTGGAACAGGGCTGTCCTGTAAGTGCATCTTCAGCTTGGTGTAAATGGACAGTTAATTTGCGTTGCCGATCTAAGGTTTAGATCTTTGGAAAATTTACCATGAGATAAGCTGAAGATTTATGGATTTCCTTTGTAGCCTGTTTTCACGGAGCACTTTATTGTTTGTGGAAAGGCCCCAAGAAAAATATTTAATTAAAAAAATAGTGCTTTGAGTTTGTTTAGCTTAAGTTTTGATACAGAGCTCTAATGAGGCTTTGGTAGACATTATTAAAGGACGCTGTTAAAAAGCCTTTAAATAAGGATACTGCCAGGCTAGCAAAGGGGGAAAAAATAAAGCATAAGCATGCAGATTGTTGTTCACATTCTGTTACAAATTTGATTGTAACATACTAAAATAAAAAGCATTGCAGCGCAGAGTTAAAGCCAGAGGTTATGAAAAGCCTTATTGTTGTTAAGCTCTGCAAAGCTTCTTGCATTGAGGTGATTTTAAAAAAAGGGGGGAGGAGAGGGGGGAGTGATGCAGTGATGGATTGGAATCCAGTCTGCAACTCCAGCATGGGAACAGTCTGCCTGCACTGTGTGTCCTGAGCAGTGTGCCTTGCTCTGAATGACACTATGTGGAGCAGTTCTGTTTGCTGGCTATCTAAGGACCACAGAAAGCTGTTCTTATGGACTGTGTGTCTGCTGTTGGGCTTGATGGTGTTTTAAAAGCTAAATTACTTGTTACCTACCCATCACACCACTGTCCCTAAGCCACTCAGAAGTCAGCCTACACCCCATGGGCAGCTTTTTGGGACAGCAGATATCCTCAGGCAGCACATCCCTGTCAAGCTGCAGCAGAGGATGTTCAGTAAATAATTCAGTAAGGCAACTTGACCTGACACCCATCAGGTTCAGCAGTATCTGTGTGGCTGCAGGTGGCCGTGCCCTGTCTCCTGCTGTGACCATAATGTCACGTGGAGCGCAGTGGGTTGTTGGCTGAGCAATATGCCAAGTGAAGGGAGAACACGGCACTTTAGGGGGCTCATGGAGTGATTTGTTCGATTAGCTGCAGGGATGAGCTTGTACAAATGCAGAAATTGTGATGTTCAGGTCTTTGCCTTTACAACTAGCAGCAGAGGACAAAAAGATATGGCTAAAATCACAAGAAGTTATCCATCACGTGCTTCTGAACCTGAGCATGGGCTCCCTGCTCTTGGTGAAGCTGCTTTTCATTCTGTATTTCAGCAGCTAAGGTTTTACCTCGGGTTGTTGGCTTCCTTGCAGACAGCTGTTAGCATCCCTCCTTGTAGAGGTGCAAGTCCTCCACGTGACCTTCAGAATTGTGCTCCAGTTGCTCAGTCCTCACGGTGCTGCTTAACGAAACACCATCCAGCAAGGAATACTGTGTGCCTTCTAGAGTTATCCCAACACGTGGCCTTTTCTCAAGTGTTGCATTAGGGAACAGTAATACATAGAGATTGCCAGCAGTCTGTTAGTGCTCAGAGCTCGAAGGCTCATTTCCACTTGCCTAAGACAGTTACATGTCCAAAAGTGGCATCTCCTAATCTGATTTCTAGTCTCAGAATAGCCCACTCATTGGATTTTGTGGATGTTCAGGCCTGCGAGTGTTGGAGTAGGAAGAATGCCAGGAACAATGGTAATACTTGCTGTCTGGAGATGCCAAGCTCTTTTACTTATAGCTAGCCATGAAGCTGAGAGGCTATAAGCTGTGGTTTTTTGTTGATCCTTTACATCAGCTCATGATTGTTACCCACATTTTATGTGCATCAGCCTTGGAGTATATTTGCAGTTTCTGGTGTGATTCCTTTCTTTGGATGATCGTGTTGGTCAGGACAGCCAAGCAGAACATACTACAGAATGCATTTTTGCTGTAGGATGCCGAGATGGGGACATGGGGCTCACACCTCCATTTGTCCCACATTGGGGTAATCTTGGGAGGTCATATCTGCTGCTGACTGCATCATGGGGACAGGGGGTGGGGTTGGACGATGGTTCTGCTGCTGGAGAGACAGTCAGAGCACTGATAGATGCTCTGTTCCCAAGGCTTTATAGCCAAGAGCCTTTGCTTCTTGGGAGTGAGTGCAGATAAAGTCAGGCATTTTATTGGTGCTCAGCAAAAAGGAGCACCTACAGGACCCATCACATGGCATGGTACACGTTCTTGTGCCAGCTGCAACCCCTTGTTACTCTGCTTTTAACAACATATTTCCAGGAAGATCATTACAGTAAACGTGGGTAATTTCTGCTCTGCATACAGGCTTTCTGTTCTACACTATCATTTTACAAGCAGGCTTCTTTATTTGCTTTTACCCTGCTTAGTTTTGTCTCGCTTCCTTTGTATTTTAATTAACATGTTCTGAAGTTAAGAGGAAAATACATTATCGTGGGGCCTTGGCACATGAAGCAGACAGAGGCAAGCTGACAGCCTGCCTACAATGCCAGCACAAGCTGGGAGGGACAGGATGTGCAAGTGCAGGAGGCTGAGGGGCTGCAGGAGCTTATTTCCTATGAGCATTGCTCTAGAACATCCTCTCCATCACCATGCAATAGAGAGGCAAAGGTGATGCTGTTGGCACCAGGGACCCAGTTGGGCACAGCAACAGGCTGAGGGCTCAACTCCTGCACTTGCAGCTGTGCTTATAAATAAATCAAAAGATTTGCAAGTGTTCAACTATTCCAGTAATGGCTGTGAATATTGGGAATTAAAGGAGGGGAGCTTCAGCCTCCCTGCTGGGGCAGCTGCTCCTGGGGGACACAGAAGGTGCGAATCGGGCATCTTTCAGGACTGTGCAAAAGAAAATGTATTAAAATATGCGGTGCCCATAAGGCTGTGCTAATAACTTGCATTTCCCAGAATATTTAGCCCTGCTGGTGCGCAAACAGGCTGTGTCGAAAAACCAGTGGGGAATCGGAGCAAATGACTGCAGAAAATAATTAAGAGGGCATTAAAAGCCAGGAGAAAAACGATCCACCGCTCGGAGCCAGCAGATCGCTGCTTTAATAGCCCGCTTACCTACGAAGCAGTACTTTAAGTTTGACAGCGAGTTGCGATTCGGTCAGTGTCAAATGAGATGATAGTCGGAGAAGGATAATTAGCGGCTTCACACCATTCAATTGGGGCAGCTGGTGCGGAGCCAACAGTTTGCCAGGCGCACATGCAAGCCAGAGGGAAGGATTTGCTCTCCCTTCCCTGAAGCAGCCTGCGGGGCTTATTGATTTATAAGAGCAGGCTGATTTCCATGTAAATAAATGCGAGGGTGGCCGGGCAGCGGCGCGCGGTCCGGATGCGGTGACTTTGGCTTGCTGACATCATTGCTCATTAGCATGCAGGAGAGGAGAGCAATGCAACAGCAGAGCCCCGCGCCGCTCCCGCACCCGCAGTTATTCTCTGCGGGCTGCATCTCTGCTTGTTAGTGCCTGGTGCTTGGAGAGCAAATCGGACGTCCTATTGCCGCCACTGAGGGTTTTAGCGGAAGGTGGGGTCCGTCCAGATTGGGAGCTGGAATCCAAGCAAATCAACTGAAGAGAAAGCTTAGCGTGTGGGGGAAAAGCAGTCTGTTTCTCCAGGGGTGATTTTTCTCTGCTGCTGCCACGTAACATCCTACAGGAGTCCGCTCTGAGCAGCTCCAGCCGCAGCCCTGCGTCTCGCCCCACCGCCCGGCAGCGGGTGCACGCGGGCTGTCGTGCCGTTCTGCCCGCATCCAGGATGCTTCACTGTGCTGCCGTGCTGCGAGCAGCTGGGCAGAGCCGAGTGAGCTGGGACGAGTAGCAGCAGTGTCATCTACACGGGCAGGTAAGAAGCCACCTTTGGAACAACTTCGGAGCTGTCATACATTTTTAGGGGGGAATAGAAGAAGAGAAGTGGAGGGATGAGCAGCGTTCCATGCGTGCGCATCACTGCGCGCTAACTTTGCTCCACGCTCTGTAAGCAGTGACCTTTGGAGGGGTTGTGGGTTTCTTCCCAGCCTTTTCTGTTCTTGTTGTTTATGGTTGGAAAAGGTTAATGGTTAAATTGCAGCTCTGCAGCTGCAGGAAGGTGGACGTAGGGATGCCACTTGAACAGATTTTTCATTTTAAAAACTATCAGAGAGGCTCAGCTGGCTTTAAATGAGAGTAAGCATTACAAAAGCCTCCTTTCTCGATGCTGATTTCATTGCTTGCATTTCAGTGCATCACTAGGAAGCCTGGCTTCTCTGGGCATTGCTGAGCAGACTGTGCAGGCTGTACTTGGATGATGACATTACAGCTCAGATGTTTATTGTGCTGCTTTTGGATTCCCAAGGATAGGGAGTTTTAAAGTAATAATCTTTCTACATCCTTCTTTTTAATGCCACAATGCCTAAGTATAAACCAACCTAGAACTGAAACCTGGAGGCTGTGTTTTGCAGTGCAATCTTGTAAAGTCAGATTTCCTCTTTTTTTTCTGTTCCTTGGAGGAACATTATAAGCAGATGTGACATGGACGTGACCTGTGACCACGGAAAGATTTTAATCCAGTTTTGCAGTCGTGATGCCTTGGTTAAACAGTGATTGAATCTTTTTGAGCTGTTGAGGATTAGCACTGGGCAGAATAATGCCAAAATAATTATTGGCACCAGATGCAGCGTCGTCCTTTCAGTTTTAGCTCTGTTATCATGTAACCCATCTGACTTATTTTTATTCCGCTATTATTTCACCTGCTGCGGGAGCACTCGCACGTCTGGCATCAATGCTTTGTATTTATCGGGGTACTGGTGTGAAGCCTGGGTTACAGATTTGTAAAGGAAAACGATCTGCAGCTAACCAGATTACGTTTTACTTTGCATGTTAATCTCCTCCTGCTGCTTGTTTCAGACCAGCCGGCTTCAGCCGAAGCGAGCACCCAGTGCCGTGCCCTCGCTGCTGGCTGGGGTTAGCTGCGCACTGAGCGGTCTGGCAGTGATTGCTTGCTCAAATGGGCCAATATGATGTCTCAGGGGATGCTGCATAAGCCTCAGCTTTTGAAATAATGACCATTTCCAGAGCAGTTCATCCTGTGTCCGAGTATTTGGCCTATCAGCTGTTTGTTTGTTTTTTTCCCCTTTCAGGCATAGGGCCTAAGATGTGCTCAGATAGAAATGTGTTTACTGCTTCTCAGGGTTTCTGTTTGTCATGCCACAAATGCAAGCCGGTGCTGTCCCTTTAAATAGCACATCCAGCCTCAGGGCAAAGCCCAGCTCCTGCTCTGGCAGGGTCATTGCAAAAGGGAGAAACTGCTGGAGCTGCAGAGTGGTGGGTGAAGAGAGAGGGGCAAGGGGATGGATGCTGCTCACAGAGAGACCTGAGTCATACAGGCTTGGAAGGCTGAGGACTTTGTGTTGAACCTGTGGCTTGGAGGCAATTTTCTTCCTTCAGTTAAGCAGCGGGAAGAAACCCATTGAAATACAGCTCTGTATCTTGTTGGTCTGGAAAGCTGCTGAATGGTCTAATTAAAAATCTGACAAGATCAGCCGTGGCATAGGGCAGCACCGTGCAGCACACACATGGGAGTGATGCTGAGCCCAGAGCAAGGGCTCAGTCCCCGGCGGCCACAGCTGAGCCCTGGGTCTGGCATCCCTGGGGACAGCTCTGTGCTGCTGGCTCCTGTCCGCCATATGATGCCAAACCCACAGCCAGCAGAACCAGAGGCAGCCTGGGGGCTCCTCTGGGCTGTGCCCCAGGGAAGCAGGGACCAGGGAAAACGTGGTACGGACCCATCCTCAAGCGGATGGTCTGACTCACCAAGAAGGCAGCTCAAGAAATCCTCTGAGA
This sequence comes from Excalfactoria chinensis, assembly GCF_039878825.1. Taxonomy (NCBI): domain Eukaryota; kingdom Metazoa; phylum Chordata; class Aves; order Galliformes; family Phasianidae; genus Excalfactoria; species Excalfactoria chinensis. The sequence continues at coordinate 6,491,470 of NC_092836.1, forward strand.
CTGTTTCTGCAGTGCTAGGGGTTGCTCTTGATTTTTTTTTGTTTTTCTTCATTAGCAATTGCTGCTGTTGGCACCAGGATGATCAGGAGGAATTATAATAAGAGAGTCTTACTGCAAACCTTTCAGGAGATGGGCACCTATGCCATCTCCACTGTCAGCACTGGAGCTGCATCTATGGGAACAGTTTGGTTACTGGATTATTCCTTCCTTCATTTCATGGCATTGCTGTACTCTGTTGCTGTTGCCTTATATTGATCTTTTAAGCCAACTGTTCTTACAGCATCTTGGGTCAAGTGAGCTGTCCTAGGAAGGACACCAAGAGCACCTTGTCCTTTGGACTGCTGCTACTGGAAATGTCTGTGGCCCTTCCATTGACTTCTAGCATCCCACTTTTGCAGATAAAAGCTTTCCTTTTCAACCCAAAGATGACACAAATTCTTTGCAATTCACTGCTGCTGAGAGTTTTTTGTTTGTTTGTTTATTTGTTTGTTTGTTTGTTTTTTGGAGTCTGTAAGAGTGTGAAATGGCAAAAGGTTTTGCCCAGAGAGACGTTGGTTTGCAGCTGAGCTTTGTTGGGCACCCAGCATTTCTCTTGAGGTTCTTGTGTAGAAGCTGATGTTTCAGGTGTCAGTGTGTACCTGGGCTGTGTGTACCCTATGAGCCCCACAACACATCCTGCTGCCATGTCTCAGCTTTCCCATCTGTAAAATGGCAGAGCAGTGCCTGTACTGGACGAGATTTGCAGGGCACTCTGAGGAAGCGTAGGGCTGTGTTTGTTTTCCAGTTTGGGCAGATTTCTGCCTTGCCTATGGGATCTGGGGAAATGGAACGGTGTAGCTGGAGCTCAGGGTGGCAGGATGCCTGATTAGCTCCCAAATGAAGGGAGGAGATAACAGGCAGGGTCATTGAGAAGCCCTTGTTAAGAGGCTCAGGGGTCACATGAGCCACTCCAAATCCTCAGCCTCACCCTTTTTCCATGAAGTCTTGTAGTTTGGTGACTGAAAAGTCTGATTGCAATCAGAATGATGGCTCAATCCTAGGAAGAAATCGGACCACCATATACCTCTTACACCTCAATGCAAGGGAATTACCCATTATATTTTACGCAGAGCATCCAAGCTGAGTAGAGAATTGTTCTTTTTTTTGAGGGATTCCCAATCTTGCATGCTAATGTGAGCACAAATGCATGCAAATCCTTTATAATAAAGCGTAACACAGTCGTCTGGTAGCCCTGTGCTGCAGATGAGGCTCTATTCACACATTGTGTCAGTGACAGGGTTGCTCCCTCATGCAACCCATTTATTTCCATCCCAGAAAAAAAAAAAAAGCAAGGAGCAGAAATAAGCAGTGCCAGTGGGTGATAAGCGCTGTTTGCCCAGTTCCTTCTATATGCAAGAGGATTTTAACATGGTGGCGTTTGCTGCGTGATGCCCATGTGCCCATCCAGTTGAGCTGGAAATAAGATCCTCAACAAGGCAGACAGGGCTTATGTGGGCAGGAGCGTTGCATTAACAAGCCCAGGAGAGCAAATCCCTGCTCGTGTAGCCTGAGAGCTGTTGGCTGGAGGGACGCAGTATGAGGCCAGCTTGGCAGGCACCATTCCTGCTGTCCCAAACCATTTGCAAAGAGCTGTTTTCTTCCTCCCGCTGTCTTGGCTTCAGGCTCTCTCTGCTCTCAGTCCTGCCTTTCCCAGGGTTTTTTCAGCAGCTTGACTTACTGTTGGTGCTGTTGAGGTTATGGGCTCTGGCAATGGCAGAGGCTGTGCCCTGTTAACTGCTGTATGTAACAAGAGACGTCCTTGTCCTACAGACCCTGCACATCAATTGGGCTCCTGTTGAACATGATGGAGATGGACCTTGCCTGGAAACATACTTCTGCATCCTAAGCAAGAGGGGCTTGGGAGCCAGATTTTCCTCTGATCTGTTTGGCCCTGCTTCCTTCACATTCCCTTGTTGGGTTTTGTTTTGTCTCGTTTTAATGCTGTAGAAGGAGGAGTGCTCAGCTGAGGGCTGCTTGGGACGGTGGGTCCCACGTGTGCCAGCAGCACCATGTCAAGCAGCCTTTGTAAAATCACATCCCTCCATCTTGTAACTTCATCGGATGAATTACTGACCTTAAGTCGAACAAATTTTTCAATCTGTTTTTGAGCCGCTGCTGCTTTGTACCATGTGCAGTCAATTCAAGGCGGGCTTCTTTCCAGCTAAATCTGAAACCAGGAAATGTTATTTTCTCCCAGTGTTCTTCCCTCCCTCTCAGTCTGGCTGTGGGGCTGCCCCATGCACAGCTCCTGGGGATGCTCTGTAGCCATGCTTCCCACAGCAGCACATTCCCTCTCTCCTTTGTTCTTTGCCCACAGGCTCCTGCTGCTTGGCAGCTCTTCTATTTGCTCTCTGGGCCCAAGACTGGGGATGCCATCAACTTTCTGTGCTTTATTAACAAGCATAGAGTCACTAGGCTTCTGTTCAGCAGTCCTTACTCAGCTCTGAATCAAACAAGTTTCTGAGACATTTCATGAACAGCATCAGTGGCTTCTCTGTTGTTGGGCATCTCTGATACTCACCAGGGCAGCACTGTTGCATGATAAGCTTGCAGATCTCTTTTGCTTTCTCTGGGACACCCCAGTGTGCTCATCCCTCAACCTCGGTAATGCCTAATGAGCTGGAGGGAGCTGTGAGGCATGCTGGCAGCCTCAAATATCTCCCAAAGCCTTTGGCTCTGCACCAAAGTATCAGCACCACTAGGATCTTGTCACTTATGCCACCATCCATGCGATCCAGCATCAGCACTTTGTTGCGGTGTTGTTATCCTGCTTAACGCCACTCTGAGTGCGGTTGGGGATATTGCTTTTCCAATTTCATCTCACGTTTTGAAACGTACAATTTGATATTAAGCTTTTACTACCGGGAATTATTTTTAATTATAGAGAGCTGGAAGATGATAAAGTTGAGTAAGTGAGACCTATGTGAAGAAGTCATGGAAACCATATCATAGAAGTAGAAAGATACTCCTAAGATGCTTAGTATTGTTCCCATGAAACAACATATCCTAACATAAAGAAAATAATTGTAATTAAAACTGTTAATCTTCTGTTTTTAACAAGGGAAAAGAAAGAGAAGTGAACCTTTCAAGGGCAAGCTCTTGAAGTTGGTGTGATTTACCCAGGGAGGTGGTGGCAGAGCCATGCCTGGAGATGCTCACTGTTTGACAATGGAGAGTGGTTACAAAGCCTATTGTCCTGGCCTGGGGACGTCACCGCTGAGCAGATGGGCTCCGTGTGTCCTTCTCAGCCTTTGCTTTTCTGATCCTCCCAGGCAGTTTTTAAGCAATCTGACTTCTGCCCTCAGGAGAGTATGGCTAGTGAATAATCCTCATGAAAACCTCTTCTAGCCGCCGCTGGAAGATGTGAAGCTGATTCCAAAACCCAGATGGCAGTGGGAACTCCTTTCCATCATGCTTCTGTGGTACCCATGGCCCCCGGTACGTAGTGCATCCCAGAGCTCTGGGATAGAGGCTGCCCTCACTCAGCCTCCCTCCTGGGGCTGTTCTCTGCATCCTGCCACCTGATACCACCATTTCTCTCATTAGTTTTCCAAGAGCAGACTGCTGGGCTGTCACCCTTTGAAGCGTGTGATTGATGTCCTGAAAATTAAATTTGGCAAAAGAGTCCTAAACTCCACTAGGATAACCGCCCAAGTCACAAACGCTGAATTCGAGGCTCTGGAGCTATTAATTATTCTTAACATCTTGTTGCATGTTGAGCTGCTTCTAATCATATCATGAAATGAGATGGAAAGAGCTAAGAAACGAACAGCTTTGCTGCGGCAGAGCCTTTCCACAGTAGCTGATAAATTAACATATTCACATGAAGTTGCGCCTTGATTATTTTTTAAGGTAACAGCCAGAGGCGGTGCCGAGACTTTCTGGCTGGATGCGAACCAGACGCTCGGTGTGCGTTTGGGTCTGTGTGTATGTTAGGTCTGATGAAAGGCAGGAAATGGGAAAATCTGGCAAATCTCCCTGGCTTGACTGAACGGAGCCTCTTGACTTTTGCTAGAGTGCATTTTTTGTGCTGTAATGGCCAAGTGGAAATTTAGACTCAAAGCTGGATCTGAGCACTGGTATGCTTCGCTGGCCTGTATGCAGCGGTGAAAAAGAGGGAAAGGTGTTTGAGAATTCAAGCCCTGATGTTTAACTATTGCTGCCCTCCTATTTTCTTTGGTTTCGGTTATAGCAGAGAAAGCTGCAATGCTCACAGAAACTTCTCTCTTCCTTTGTTGTCTGTTACCTTATTATTTCTGAGACGTAGGCCTGATTCCCCCTTCCACTGCATGAAGAAAAGCAAAAGGATACCTAATTCCATAGAAGTCACCCATCTTTGATTAGCACAAATTAATTCAAAATCCTGTGTGGTTACTTCAAAATAGATACCATTGACCCATATTGTGGAGGAGCATTGTATTTTCAGAAATAGAAACTAATTTATCAGTGCTCACCATAACCCCTTTTTTGAGGTTTTCAGCCCGATTCGTCCTTCGCTCTCACCCCTGTCTGTCCTTTGCTCAGCTCTAAGCCCACAAAAAAATCTCCCATCGACCACCAGCTGTAGGAATAAACCTTCAAAAGGAATGTTAAGAAGTGGTAGTTGTATTGAATTAAGCTAATGTGTGCTAAATGGCAACCTTTGGTTGTGCTTTTGGTTTTTATTATGTGTCCGGGGCAGTGTGTAAGTTGTTGAGCCAGGCTGTTAGCATCCCGCTGGCTTGCAACCCTGGCTTACGTTGCCTCCCTTAATTTAATTTAGCTTTATATGTTCAGGCTATAATCAATTTTTATGCTACTTTAATAAGCAAATTTATGCTATCAGCATGCTAAAAAGACTTGTCATTCACAGCTTCCCAGTCAATCCACCATTTTGTGCATTAGCCAAGTGCTCGACTGTCCTAAATTTGATTGCTGTCCTAAATTTGGTCGCTGCCCTACAATTACCAGCTGGCACGTTGCTCCTGCCAGGCAGGCACGTGGCCCTCGCACCGAGTGGCCTCTTTAAATGCTCTTTGCATTGCAGTATAGGGAAGAGCAATTACTTAGCCCCAAACATTTGACAGCCTGACCCAGCTGGATTGCCAAATGTTGTCATAGAAAATATGGACTTTTATTTGCTTCATGTGAGAGAGACAAATACTGTGTTAGGAAGTGCCTGAGCACTAAAATAACGGTTGTGTTGAGCGGTGATGGGCCAGTGTCTGGCAGGAAGCTCTCCTCTTTCCCATTTACAGCTCACTGGGGAGTCTCATCTTTAAACTGAAAGAGAACAGATTTAGGTTTGATATTAGGAGGAAATTCTTTACTCAGAGGGTGGTGAGGCAGAGGCACGGCTGCCCAGAGCTGTGGGTGCCCATCCCTGGAAGTGCCCAAGGCTATGATGGGACCCTGGGCAGCCTGAGCTGGTGGGGAGCAGCCCTGCCCATGGCACGGGGTTGGAACTGGGTGAGCTTTAAAGACTTTTCAACCCAACCATTCTATGATTCTATGATCTGTTCTTTTTCCCCTCTTGCAGGAAGATTTGTCTCCACTGTAAGTGCTCCCAGGAAGAGCACATTGTAACAGTTATGCCTCTGGAGATGGAGAAGACCGTCACCAAGCTGATGTTCGACTTCCAGAGGAATTCCACCTCCGACGATGACTCTGGCTGTGCACTGGAGGAGTATGCATGGGTGCCTCCTGGCCTGAAACCCGAGCAGGTAATCCTAACGTTGGGCTTCCCAAATATGTAGTATGAATTCACTCTCAGAAATAATCGCCCTTGTTTTCTTGTAGGAATACGAATGCTTGCTGCTTGCAATTCATGTCTGTTCTGAACACACCAATGAATTAAAATAGAGATGTAACCCTTGTAGGACTTTGGTTTTGTTGTGTCTGTAGGTATAACTGGCAACTGAGAGATGGAGAAACAAAGTACCTTTGGGATGGGGTTTGTTGCAGTGATGAAAGGAAACAGGAAAAACATGCCTGCTGCTGTTTTGTGGGGGAAAGACTGATAGGATGCTTGTGTGTCCAGGGCATGTGTCTTGTTCCCCTGGGCCTCCATGCTGCTCCATGGAGGGCCAGCACCAGCAGCTTGCTGTATAAATAGGCCAAAGGTTTTGGAGTTGGGCACTTCAGTCATGATGTTTGTGACTTGCTTGAGCTTCACAGGAGCAGTTCTTTCCAGCATCTCTGCTAGAGGAGTTTAATGGGATGGATTAGACCTTAGCATGCTGTGTGGAAAGCACATTGATTTCTGCTCTGTGCACTTCACAGGATTCGTTTAGTTTTTATGCTGTTCTTTTACATGTTCAACTCCGAACTTAATTTGCAGAGGAGATTGCAGAATGTGCTTAGCCTTGATAATTGCTATGGCAATCATTTTAAATCGTGTAAGGAGGTTGGGAGAATGTGGAAGGCTTTCATTCTTATTGTTACAGTCACTGTCCTTAAATACTGTGTTTTCCTGAGCTTGTATTCAGAAGGGTTCAGGCATTTCCTGAAATATTTTGGCACCATCCATAGGCTGTAAATATTATCTGTCTGTTTAGAGAAAATCCAGTTGTTTGGGTTTCCTTTTTTCCCCCCTCTGGTCTGTGCAAGCCTGGCTCAGTGCTTGCTCTCAGCTCCACAGCACTGTACGTTTCACTTGGTGCCAGCCAAGCATGCAAATCAAGGAGCAGCCCTGCCTTCTGTCCACTTCCCTGTGGTAGATGCTCCCTTTGAGCCTCCCAGGAGGCACTGGGTGTATGGTCTGGTACAGATGGTGCTGATGTCCTCCGCACCAAGGGGCACAAACCAGGTGAGTTTCAGAAGTCCCTCTCGAGGACCATGCCCAAGCTGGTACCTCTAGCAGCAGGCACCGAAGTCTCGTGTATTACCCAGGATAGTGTATTTTTACGTTCTTCCAGCATCTGTTTCTTTCTGAGTTCACTGTGCTCCTCAATACAAATGCTGACTACACTTCTCTAGGTGCATTGCTGGGGTTTTCAGCAGGTCTGACTTCTCTAAGCACCATGGAGATGAAGAGCAGCCATAGGCACTGAAATCCTTCCAGCATAGCTCATTTGCTGGCCTCCTGAGTACGTTTTACACCTCAGATGAGCCTCTAAAGAGACAAAAACAAAGTGTGGCTGCAGAATTGCTGCGTGGGGCCAGGAGTTGTCCTTGCATGGAGAACAGCTCCCTGAGTTTCTGATTTCTGTTTGTGTTCAGGGTAGGGGCAGTGTTTGGGGTGAGAGAAAGTGCAGGATCACCATCTGAATGGGGCTGTAAAAGGTCTGCCAAAGGAAGTGTATGGCACTGAATATACTTGAGTTTTTGTACTTTACTGTATGAGCTCTGTGTGGGTTCTACTGGACCTGGATGCTGATGAGATTTTGGTTTATGCTTGTAGGTGGTGGTGATGGTTGTGGTGTGGAGAGAATGTGCTGTGCAGCCTCCTGAATGCTGGTGTCTGAGCCTGCAGCTGCTGGGAGCTTTGGGTGGTGGACGCAGCTGCAGGCTGGGACATTGCTGTCAGGCTGGGGTGAAAATACAGATTTGCAGACAGTGAAATTTTCTCTGCCTTCCACTGCCTCGCTGTTGTATTTCTCTGACGTGAAACAGATGAAACGAAACAACTTTTTCTGCAATATTCTACATTATTAAAATCTCCGCACAGCATATGAGCCAGGGAGGTAAGTAGTCCCCTGAAAGACTAATGCAGCTCTCTTATTGTACTTGGACAGCAGCCTTTCTACCTTGCTGTTCTTGGGAGACAGTGTTCGTGTCTCACTCAGCACAGCAATTTGCAGGATTTCAGGGGGGGGGGAAGCTGGCCAGCAACCATAACATGAGTTTTTGGCAGTTTCAGCAGGTCATCCTGAATTTGGAGAGTCCCTTCCATCCATACCTTAAAGTATTTATTAAATATAATCTAAATGGAAACCAGCCCAAACATATGAGGTCTCATTGGATTCCTGGACGCTGATTTGGGAGAGGTCAGCTGGTCCATGCTATGTGCCAACCGTGTGAAAATAGCATTGGTTACTGAAGCATTGGTCCAGTGTTTACAGATCATGATCCAAACACTGTGTTGAAGAGTGGAGCTCAAGTTTTCCCATGTATTATGTCTGATCAGCATACAGGACTACAAAGTCCTTACACAACAGTCATGTCTGTTGTGTATTTCTAAGCAAGCTTATACCACAGGGTTGAACTTAGTAACATAAAAAATGTTAAAATTCAACTGCATAAGTTATGGTAAAATTTCATCAGGAAAATGGGCTAAAATTAATGATGCCTAGGCTCAAGAAAGAGAATTTGAACAGGAAGGAGACTGGAAATATTAATGTGCGGAGGAGTCCAGAAGAGTTGGTTTGTTTGGTGTCCCCAGCCGAAGGGCTGGATCACTCCCTATGCATTATAGGAGGAAGAGCACTTACTCAAGCTAAAACTTTGGCATACAGACACAGATAGAAACTGGCTCTGAATGCATTCAGGCAGGAAATTGGAAGGGGTTTCAAACTATCAGAGGTGTAAGGCTCAGCGGCAGCCTGCCAACAGGGAAGGCGGAGGGTGAAAACCCAAGAGTGAGCTCCATAAATCACAACGCGATCAGAAAATGTGGTTTCTTGCAATAGCAGTTGGCTGTGCAGGGTGGCCGTGAGGTTGCAGTGAGCTCTCATCTCACCTGCGTCAGGACCCTGATGAAAAATGGTCTCGTGGCAGGAGGTGGATTTCTCTTCTGGAAGATGCAGCTGCTGTTGTGGATGGGAGCAGTGGGGATGTATGGAAGGAAAAACGGAAGCTTGGGGCTCAGAGTACTCCTTTCTGCCAGTCTGCAGTTCCCTGGACAGATAAAGAGATAGATGTGAAAGTCTTGAAATGAGTAGACAGCAATAGAAACCCATCCTGAGCAAACCCAAATCCCATGACATGGGGATGGGGAGCCAGCTTGTCTGCTGGGGCTGGCAGCCCGAGCGCTGGGCTGCCTCACGCTGACACCACATCTGGGAGCAGATGCATGAGAATAAGTGCTTCTGTAATGTGTTTTTCACATATTTAGGCAAGGGCTGTGTAAGTAATACATGTGAATGCTCAGCCTTGAATTCCTTGGGCCTGTGGTTTGGAGAAACCCAAAGATGTTACAACATGCCAGCTTGAGTTTCTGGATACAAGGGGCTTTTGAGGATTCCTGTCTTTATTGTGTCTCAATAATAGGAGCAGCTGGCTGTGGGCACAGCTCTCAAATGAAACAAAGGATAGGCCTCGACTTCAGCTGCAGTGTGGCTTTCTGTATGGCTCCAGCATGCCAGCATTCAAGACCTTTCTATGTGCTGTAAGAATTTAATTCCTTCTTGCTGACAGCACGCTTGCTTGAATTGAGCCCCATAAAAGTTAGGAAAATCTCATCTGAGCTAAAATTAGCCATGCTAAAGTTCAGAAGACCGTTTTCTTCTAAGGCAGGCACAAGGACCGGGACCTCAGGAGCTTCTCAGTGTGGTGTGAGGCTGTCGGTGTCACAGGGAATTTGTTCAGGAGTTGATGTACATGTTGATTCCCATGTTTGGATCTTTTGCAAGGTTTATACTGCAGCCCTGAGTTACAGAACCTCCAGGCTCCATCAGCTGCTGTTCATTAAGTGAGCAAAGGATAGTGGAGACAAACCTACAGCAAGCGTGCATTTACAACTTACCTACATATAGCTGCTTTCATCTCCTCAATGCAACAGAAAGTCATTTATCTGGGCCAGCTGTCTGTGGGGATGTGCCTCACTTGGGCCCATGGATCATGACCGAGTGCATTTTACCTTTTCACCCTTTCTTGAGCCCTATAAATCCAGCAAACTGTTTCACTCCTTGTGTACAGCGAGGGATAGTCAAGACAGACAAAAGCAACCCTATGCCTTAAGCCCCAAAACAAGGGGAAAGTGAGAATTTGTGGCCAGGAATAACAAGATCTTCATGAATAACTCCTGATCTTACCCTGATGCTGAGAGCAGTTGTACCTCATGAGCTCATGGCCTGGAGCTGAGCTGCTCCCCCACCCTGCAATGGACCAGTGGAGGAGGAGGCATGAGAATGTTCCCAGTCTACTAGAGGAAAACAGTGTACAACCATGTATCTGGACCTCTGTTCTCTTTCTGTGTCCTAAGGCATCGGTTCGATGGTTGTGAGCCAATGGGAGCTGTTAAAACAATTTAATTCTTGAGCTGTCTTGTCAGGGAAGGAATTGGCTGCTTTTGTCAGCCACAGAAACAAAAAAAAACCCCACTGATCAGACATGGGTTGCACAGTTCTCAGATTTGAAGCACCCATGTGATGGATGACAGAGGTAAGAGGCAGGGGAAGAGCAGGGAATGGAAAATAAAACAGAGCCATCCCAGTGTATTGTCCTGGAGCTTTATTCCAGTGTACGGTTACAGCCTCTACTCACTGCAGCATTACTGTAGCACGCTATCCCACAGCTTATAAATACAAGAGCATTTTAAGTGGCATACCCAGAGGAATTATCAGCTGCAATCAATGCAGCGGATGATTGCTATAACTGCCGGTGCTCCCGAGGGCTGTGAGGGTCTGCTGGACAGTACACCACAGCCAGACCACCTTCATATGCTTCGGAAAGCACTGTTTCTGTCTCTGTTTAATCCAATTTTTTTGCTCCAAAAGAAAAACCTCATGGCACGTCCTTTCACAAGCCTAAAACTTGTGGATGTGTGTCCTTGATTCAAATGTTCTTCTTTAGTGCCAGCAGGAAGCAATGTCTCTGCAGGATCTTTTATAGAGCAAGAGCTGCTCCAAAAGCTTGACAGAAATTGATGTCATTCTCTACAAGAAACCAGGGAACAGCAACGCTCAAGTGGATGCGCTGCCATTAGTCGTGAGAGGAGTGCATGGAGAGCTGCACAGTGTGCCAGAACAAATAGATGTTATGGGAATTGTTTCTTTTTGTTCCCTGCCTTTGTCCTTATGATTCTGGGGTAGGTTTGCAGGAGCAGGGATGCAGGACAGCCCAGCGCTGGGGATGCTCTCTGCTGTCAGCGCATGGGTTTGGGGACTGATCTCCCACCTGAGGCTTTTGTGTGTCTCTCTCCACATTTCTCCTCATTTGTGGCACTTTTCCAGCACAATTTGCAGCCCTGGAGTTGCTGGTTTTGTCCACACTTTCTGGGGGTTCCTCAATTATGAGATGGGACAGATAGTTCTGAATAACAGCAAGCAAACACGCCAAGATGCCTTTAATGCCTCCCATCCAGCAGCTCCCTGGTTGCAGGGCAGCCTGCTCGTGGGCACAGCAGGGAGGTGGGCCTGTGGTTACCCGGCAGGGTGTCCTGCTGCCATGGGACGTGCCCGGCTGCAGCCCCGCAGTGCTAGCTCCTGCTTTGTTCCAGGATGCCTGGCCTTGCTGCCAGGGCTGTTTTGCTCTGAGGAATAAAGAAGCGCTTTGTATCGTGATGTCTATGGAGGAGGAGGTCGTGCCAGGTGTGGACCCAACTGAGCCCATTTTCTAGCTTCATTCTGGCTGTGATCTGTAGTGCTCTTTTGTGAGTGTATGTGTGCAAGCACTTGCAAAATGTTGCAGATGCTTTGATAGAGTTATTTATATGTGGTGTGTTTGTTTTCCATCTTCTTTTTTCCACCGGAAGCCAGCAGGAATTGTAGAGTTAACAAAGGTATCGGTATTGTTCTGCTGTTGATTCCAAGTGCTCAGTGTAGAAGATCCTGGAGACATCCAAGGTCAGACTGGATGGGCTGCGAGCACCTGTTTGAGCTGTAGGTATCCGTATTTATTGCAGCAGAGTTGGACTAGATGACCTGTAAGGGTCCCTTGTAACTCAAAGTGATTCTATGATCACCCCATGTCTCACGTGCCTCTAAAAGGCCAGCATGGGCTTGTTGCAGCTGCTTGGGCCAAAACTCATCATGCTCCCAAATCTCCCACGCCCCTGCTTATCCAACCACGGTCCCTTTTTGGGGTCATGTCCGGGCACTGTGTTGGATGAGGTGCATCCTGCCCTGGCAGGGCTGGTTTGGGGAAGGCAAAGCAGGACTACTGCCCAGCTGTTGTGGCTCTGCAAGTCGTCACTTGCAGCTTCAGCATGCCAGGACACCTCATGCTCCTTTATGGCCCTTCCAGCAGTACGGTCACACTGAGCAGCCTTGCCTGATGGGTGCTTGGGGTGTTGTGATTGGGGTGCACCTGGCGGAAGGGTGTTGTGTTTGCAACCTGAGCACGCGCTGCCTGAAAGCACTTGCTTTTCCACCCCCACTTTTATTTCTTTGATCAAAGAAATCTTTCATAAATGCCATAAGCTCACAAGTTGTTTGCAAACCTTTCCTTCCTGGAGGAGGTGTAGAACCTTGCCTGCAGAGGGTCCAGGGGTGCTTTGCCTTTGGTGAGGATCCTGTGGGGCCACTAGCAGAAGCCGTGCTTCTGCCTGTGTTTGGCAGGGATGGGGTGGGTTTGTAAGCTGACAAAGTTAAACTGGAAACAGAGCCCGAACCTAGGAAGGCTGCAGAACACAAAGGCATTTGTAAACTAATGTAATTACTTTCCTCAGTGCCTTTGAATAAAGTTGGCTCCACTTTAAAGGCTTTTCTCTACCCTCATATTACATTGTGTTCTTTCCTTTCTCCTGGTTTCTATCTTCCTTATTTCTCTTTTAGCTTGGAGGAGATGTTAAGTTCCAAAGTGCATATCAGCAGTTGTTATCCGTGCCCTCGCTAAAACACAGGGCCCTTGGAACATTTCCTTTTGAAGATGAGGATAGTGCACGGAATGGGGAGGATGGCTGGGAAGGTCCAGGCACAGCATGGAAAGAACCCTGGTGGCATCTGGGGCCCCCAGCCTACACTGAAGTCTTATTGTGACTTGGTGTGATGTTCAGATACTTCAGTGGATTCTCCCATGAAGATGGGAGCAGAGGGGTGAGTGGGGAAGCCTAGCAGGAAATGCCAGCCATGTCCCTCAAGTGGCTCATGAGCTTCTTGGTTAGGATAATTATGGACAAAGTAGGTCTGTTGCAAGGGGAGATAGCAAGACACTGAGTTTCTGCATTGTACAACACAAGTATTTAATAAAAAAGCAATTATCCGGTGTAGCTCATGCTGCAGGGCCTGGAAGGTCAGCAGAGAGCTGTCCACCAATGCCCAGGGGTTGGGATCAGCCCCTTGGCCGCAGTGGCTCTGCAGAGGGTTCATGGCTCTAAGGCTTGTGCATTTTTTGAACCAGAACTGAATGGAGGGTGAGCTTTTTTTTTCTCTCTCATGGAAAATGCTGACCTTTTGTACAAAAGCAAAGTGCAGACAGAGCAGTTTTACTTTTCCAGCGAGTTAACATTTTCTGCAGGCCTTTCTCCTTGGAAAGCCAAATGTATCTGAAAATCCCTTTTTCCTTTATTTTTCCTCATTCTCAAGCATCACGGCTTCATGGCTGGGTTTTGCCAGCCCAACTCTGGCAGCCTGCAGCTGGGAATTGGCAATAAATGAGAGGTTGTGTTACCTGAATTATGGTCACCTGGGCAAGGGCTTCTGCTCATCACCTGTGTGTGGTGGGGGCTTGTTTATTACCCATAGCCATGAGGAAGGACCAGCAGCTGCCTCTGCAGCCCTTCTGCAAGCATCCATGCAGAAGGTCCTGCTGGCTGCCTTGACCCCAAAGCAAACCCTTTTGGGTTATTGCAGGCAGCAGAACACAGGTTGGAGCCTGTTGTATTTGTTTTGCTTTTCAAACTGAACTGCCCATCCCTGCCAAGTAATGTTGCTGGTGTGATGAGAGCCGGTTCCCACAGACCTGTTGGGGTTAAATGGAAAACTTCCCAGCGGAAGCAGGAGAAGGAGCCATGCGCACACGCAGTGCCATGCTGAGCTCACGGGAAGGCAGCTCCTAGCTCCCCATGCTGAGGGAAAGGCACGTATCCCTGCTTCTTACCTAGGGCGCACGTCTCACAGCTCATTGCTATAGGGGACGGAGCAGGCTGATGTCATTTGGCAGCTCTTCAAACAAAAAACAAACAACCAACACAAAAAGATTTCTGGTCGCTGCCAACTTCAAGGACACAACGGGCGAAAGAACTTCATCACAAGGAAGACAAACGGAGCACCCTGAGTGCAGATGGAGCCGGGCAGCCCAGCCAATGCACCTCAAGGGTTGGCCTAGAGGAGCTAGCAGTGCTCAGAGCCCCAGGACAGCAGCACAGGGAGAAGCCAGAGCCCAACAGCTGGACAGAGACCATGGCAGGAGGGACACAGCAGTGAGTTTGCTGCTGCGAGCTCTACTGTGGACCTGGTGCATGAAGTCAGGAAGCTCACCAAACATTGTTACGCCATCAATAGTGCTTTCCAGTGGATATATTTGCTCCCTTGTGTTGCGTGTCAGAGGAATGTGTTTTCAGTGTGCTTTGATGTCCTTGGATGAAGGATGCTCTATAAATGCAAAGTAAGTGTTATAACCTGCATAAGTTTGTTCCCTTTTTTAACGTAACAAAATGCTTTTCAGCCTTTGGTGGTTTCTATAGCTGGTGGGTCTGTTCCTCCTGTGCTTTAGCAAAGCAAATCCAGGGGTTCACATGGCACACACACAGTGTGTTCCTCAGCTTGGTGACGTGAGCAAGTCCCCCTGTCAGCACCACAGCTGGAAACACAGCTGAGCTCCTCTGTCATAAAATCCCATGATGGGTAAGCTGGATCCAAGAATTGGTTCGGAGAGGAATGGAGACGTTGAGAAGAAAACACCACAGCAATGGTGTCCAAAAAGCGCCCAAAAGCAGAGGAAACACTTTAGGGGGGTTCATCCCATGGTAGCAAAAGCAGAAAGCAGTTTGTATCTTTCTAGCCAAGCGCAGATTGATAGAAGCCATCCATCCCCCTTCTCCTGCCCCAGCATCCAGAGCCTCCTGATCGCAGCCGAGCAACAAGAGCTTTCCTTACCTTCACCCCCTCCTGCTTCTCCCCATGCTGTTGAGCCCCTGCCTGGCCGTTTTGGGGCTGCTGCGAGGCCAGGGAGCCACATCCCGGCCCTTCCATGCACATCCCAGGTGTGGCAGCCGGAGCGCAAAGTTCAGGGCGTGCTTCCTCACCAGGCTCTTCCTGCACCAGGGCACGCCAGGCCCCACCATGCTGCGCTTGTCATAATTGTTTTAATTATATACTCTGAGACGAAAGAGAAGGAAAGAACAGCAAACAAGGCTTCCAACAGATGTTATCTGCTGTTTATTTTCACAAATTGCTGCAGAAAAGGCCCAGAGGGTTTTGATGGAGGTGGAGGCTGAGATATAGCCAGCAACACAGAGGCTGCCGGGGCACAGGCTTTGTAACCTGCCCTGCCGAGGCAGGTGCCGACACATCCCCGCAGCCGGCCAAGCATGCTAACGCTATGGAGGCTGACAGAGCAAACGGTAACAAGCCGGCGGGCGCTGCCGCCCTCCTCGAGCTCTCTTTTGAGCAAAAGACAGCAAAACCAAGGCAGCACGTGGCTGTTTTGCTTTGCTCTGCTCGGTCAGAAATAACCTGTGCCTGGTTTTTGCTCCCTAGGTGCACCAGTACTACAGTTGCCTTCCAGAAGACAAGGTGCCCTACGTCAACAGCCCAGGGGAAAAATCTCGCATCAAGCAGCTTCTGCACCAGCTGCCTCCTCATGACAATGAGGTGAGTGACCTTGTGATGTTGGTGACTGAAGGGGATGGGATGCTCTTCCTGGGGTCTCTCTGTTCGGAGGTGCGGGTGGTTCTTTCTGCAGCCCTTTTTGCTTTTCCATGGAGTTTGGCAGCACTGCTGTTGCAACAGAGTTGAAACTGCTGTTTGCTACCTGTTAGGATTCTGCTGGAGGTTGGGAGCTGTTTGTTTTTAGAGTCTCAGCTTTTGTTTTTGAAATTATCTGCGCTTCTCTGACATAAAAGCACTCCCTCAGCCCTTGGAAGCCACACTCAAAGCAGCTCCAAGTGCTGTTTATCTCAGCCAGATGCAAAGTAACAAAAGCCTTTCCCAGGCACTTCTTCCAGCTCACCTTGACATGCACCAAGTTGGTGAGGTGCTTTTCTCACAAGCTGTGAGCCTGGGAGGCCGGGGTTTGAGTCAACACCTGCAGAGCAAGCACACCTTGCTGCATCTTGCAGGAAAGACGTGTGAGGCAGCAGAAAGGGGCTGCTTTCTGACGTCTCTTTTTATCAGGGAGAACATTGGCTGCTGCTAGCCCACAGAATTTCCCTTTGTAAACAACGACAGGAAAAAAAAAGAGTTTTGTGCTCCTTTTGAAGAAGCTGCTCTGGAAAAGACAAGTGGGTACTTTGTCTCATCTAGGTCAGGAATTCATGAGTTTCCCAAGCGTGGCTGGGTGCCACTGGAACAGCGCAGCACTGCCGGCACCATGCAGGGGCTTCGAATGCACCCTTGGGCCCAAACCTGCCTGCCTGCCTCCCCTGACAGCATCAGAAACCCACAACTAGAAAACGCTGGGATAAATGCACAGCAAAGCAAAGCTGCTGCAGGCTGGAACCGCAAGCAAGTGTTGTTTCCCTGAGCATTGCTTCCCTGAGCATTTTACATCCAGTTCCCGCTCGTGCTTGGTTTTGCTTCTCTTGAAGTGTTGAGAAACAACAGTTGGAGTTCCCAAATAGCTGGAACTCCATCGTTTACGCAGGGAAAGTGGGCTATGCTTGAGAAACACCAACAAAACATTTGGATGCTGCTGTAACATCTCTGCCATAAGGCAGCTGGGGGGGGAAGTAAGCCTGGTTGTACATTTCCAGTTGATTTTCACTTATGCACGGTTGAAGTGGTGGCTGGAAGGGTCTGAATTTCTGCTGAAATCACACCTATGGAAGTGGCTGTACGTTTTCCTGGATTCCTTTAGTGAGCTTTGCAGAACCTATGGGATTATGGCTCAGAGTACTGAGCATCACTTCTGTTTTCTAGGTCCGTTACTGCAATTCATTGGATGAGGAGGAGAAGAGGGAGCTCAAGCTCTTCAGCAATCAAAGGAAGAGAGAAAACTTAGGGAGAGGAAATGTCCGGCCGTTCCCTGTGACCATGACAGGAGCCATCTGTGAGCAGGTGGGTAGCAGGCAACAGAGTGGTAGGAGTACCTGGGTTTGGGGCACCAGAGCTGTCAGTTTGACTAATCCCATAGCTTGTGCAGAGAAAGCTTCCTGGGGATAGAATTACAGAATCATTAAGGTTGTAAAAGACCTCTAAGATCATCCAGTCCAACCATTGGCTTACCTCCACCATGCCCACTAACCACATCCCTCAGTGCCACATCTCCACAGTTCTTGAACACCTCCAGGGACAGATTCATAGGGAGGAAGCAGGAAGGGTGTTCTTGAACAGCGAATTGGCACTTTCTGCCTCTTTTGCAAAAGCATCTCGTTAGGGAAGGACTCACTGGTCTCATGTCTCACACTGGCTTCTCTAACAGTGCGGTGGGCAGATCAATGGAGGGGACATTGCCGTCTTCGCCTCGCGAGCTGGGCATGGTGTTTGCTGGCACCCTCCTTGCTTCATCTGCAGTGTCTGCAATGAACTGCTGGTTGATCTGATCTACTTCTACCAGGACGGCAAGATTTACTGTGGCAGGCACCATGCTGAGTGCCTCAAGCCTCGGTGTGCAGCGTGCGATGAGGTAAGAGCCCACAAATCCCATTAAATCCCCACTACCCACCTCTGTACCCTGTTTTTCTATAGCATGAGGTTTTTTTTTTCTTGAGTGACTCATAAGAATAAAGCAGAATCCACAGTAGGCAGTGATTTGAATTTGGGAGCCAAGAGCTGGACTGAAGGGGTACCACCAAAAAGATGCACCCCAGCACAGATGCATAAGGTATTTCCTCTCTGTACACAGTGGGAGCGGATGCAAAGTATGATGCTTTGGCTTTGCCTTGCAAGTTTTTTGTAGGGTTTCCATTTGGCATCCTGTGGGATTTTGTGTTGAAATCTACCCAAAGCGTTTCCAGTAACAACACACCCACCCATGCTTTGTAATTTCAGCCTGGTTCTGTATGCCCTTCCTTCCTTCTCCTCTCTTCCCCCAGAGGAAGCCTCTGGTGGGATGAGTGTTGTGTTTCTTACAAGCAGTAGTGTTTGAGTGCACGCCGAGCCAAAACAGGCTTGCAGAGAGGAGATTAAAGGGATGCAGGAAGCTGAACAAATGGAATACAAAACGAACGTAGAAAACCGTGCAGAGTTGACTGAACATTTCTCAAGTGTCAGTCTCTGTATAAAAGGCTGGTGAAGGAAATTGTTCTGGCTTCTAAAGCTAAGAAAACCATAGTGTGGAAAACCATATGTACTATAAAATACCAAGTCCCATCTATGCAAGCGTATAATAGTAAAAATCCAGGGCTATGTGCACTCAAAATATGAAGAACATTGATGTATGTATCCAATTATTTTGTAATGTTACCAGTGAAGAAACAGCTCCTAACCATGCAACTGGCCCAGTTTCCTCGTGGTTTAGGCTGGGTAATTTCTTTTCTTGTACTTTTTATCCTTGCAAATTCTTACACTGGGCTTTCATTCAGCTCCTTCTTTCACACACGCTTCTTCCATTGGAGCATCCAGCGCTTACTGTGACAAGGGAACTCAGAAAGAGGAAAGCTGTTGGTGCAAGCAGGTGGCAGCAGGGTGGGGATGATGGTGAGGAGCCAGGTAGCTCTGTTTCCCCTCCAGAGACCTGCCACTTTTCATTGTGCTTTCAGTCATCCTTTGTAGTCAGATCCCTGTTTCAGAGCCGGGTAGATGTGTTTTAATAAGTGGCTGTTCATTTCTTCTAAAGTCCCCCAGATCGATAGGTTGTATATAAGTGTGTTTATTACCCTCATCGACCCCTTCTGCTGATGGATGTGCTTACGAGCACCCCTAGGACCCATTACTGCAAGCTGGGCATTAACACTTTCTGGTCTGTGCACCAATTTGCATTTTAACAGAGTGTGAGGCTGGGGGTTCAGCTGTGAAATTCAGAGGTTGTGTGAGCAAAAGAGACA
The DNA here is from genome assembly GCF_039878825.1 of Excalfactoria chinensis. Classification (NCBI taxonomy): domain Eukaryota; kingdom Metazoa; phylum Chordata; class Aves; order Galliformes; family Phasianidae; genus Excalfactoria; species Excalfactoria chinensis. The sequence continues at coordinate 6,510,455 of NC_092836.1, forward strand.
CAAAGACCACATCTGGGTCCCCTCTCTGACTGACTCTGCTCCATCGTTGCTTTTCTTCCCCCAGATCATTTTTGCTGATGAATGCACCGAGGCTGAAGGGCGGCACTGGCACATGAAGCACTTCTGCTGCTTCGAGTGCGAGACCGTGCTGGGGGGGCAGAGGTACATCATGAAGGATGGGAGGCCCTATTGCTGCAGCTGCTTCGAATCCCTCTATGCTGAGTACTGCGACACCTGCGCCCAGCACATCGGTACGTGTGCTCCTCCCTGTCCATGGCAGAGCAGTCCCAGGAGCTGTGTAACAAGGGAGAGCTTTCTCTGGCAGAATTTAGTGCACACATTGTTCTTTTAAACCTCATTTTCCTGTAAGCAGCCTATGTCTTTGAATCTCAGCTTCCTCCCAGATCAGCTAGCTGAAGGCTCGCACAGGAGTTAATGAGCTACTGATGCAAAAGGTGGTTGCTTATTAGGCATCGTGATTGCTTCTGTTTGCCTTTTTTTAATTAACCTGCAGACAGATGTTCTCAGACAGAAAGAAATAGTGCATCAGAGTCAACCTGCCTTTCTGGAGCAGGGAGATGGGCTGTCTTGGGGTGTGCTTTGCACCGAGCCTGGCTCTTTGCTCAGTGCAGGGCTGCATGGCTTGCTTTGCCCTTTGGCTGAGCATTTGCATGCGGTTGCATGCGTGACGCGCAGGCAGCCTTTGTCTGTCTGTGGAGGTGAACTCATGTGCTTGTGCAGCGTTCCAATCATTCACAGGCTGGAGGGAAAGAAAAACCATTTTGCTCTTGTGCAGCAGGCAGGTGGCACAGGGGAAGACACGAGGTTTCAACAAAGCACTTGGAAGATGTGTTTGCTGCAACCTATAGCACATCTTTTCTGAAAGCTCAGCTGCAGAGCAGTGCAGAAGCAGCTGTTGTGCCTCTCACAGTATCTTCCCTTGTGTTCCGCGCATCTGCTGCCAATTCTTTGCTACAGAGCCCTGCATAGACTGATCCCTGCTAACCGGCCACTTGCATCCCCTTCCCCATAGCAGATGGGATTGCATTTTGCCAGGCCTCATTAGAAGAGAGATGCCTGTAACAGGTAAACACAATGGCTGATCACCTGGTGTGAGCACTTTGGCCAGGGCTGGTGCAGGGAGTTGGCACTGAGCATGCTCACTGCCAGGTTTTCCTTCCAGATCCCGTTTTGCTGTGTGTCTGCACATTTCTAGCAAAGAATGGCTGCAGGCATTTTGCTACAACTTGCTCGTGGTAGTTGCTAAATGTGCTTAGCAGCTGTGGAAATTGGAATTGGGCATGTGCTTGAGACTTGGAGGGACTGGTTGTATGGCAGAGCTGCTGAGCAGGGAAGCTGTGCCCCTGTCTCTGCAAGATGGCTATGGATCATTGAAAAAGGAGATGATGAAATCCCACCCGCTGTCTTTTCTCTCTTTTGTCTGCAAGGGCACTCCAGCCTCTGTATAAAAGCATTTCACTCATTATGAGGGGAGGAAAAAACAACTAGGCTAAAGCAAGTTTGATTTGGAATAAAAGGGATTGTGAACATATAGTTCATGTGTAAGTCAACCAGTGGCATCAGGCACTTCCAATGGCAGGGCTGCTGCATGTGTGTGAGCAGGGGCTGCAGTGTGCTTGCAAGCAGGGCCATGCACACGTGCAGCAAGGCTCCCCACAGCTCAGCCTGCCTGCATCCTGTGTAGCTGTTTCTCAGGTAACAGGGGCTTTTGCCCAGAATGGCAGCTCAAACAGCAAATAAATGCTGTAATTGAAGCCTTGGAAGCTCTGCTCATGGCTCTGATGTCTGTAGCAGGCACGTGCTGCAGCGGCTCTGGCTGACGCCTGCAACTAGCCTGGGGTGTCACTGGCTGGGGACAGGCTCTTTGCATTCATTCCATTGCTTATCCCAAGAGGCTTGGCAGGAGAAAATTTGGCTGAGTAGGAAGCATGGGGATGCACTTAAATCTCTGGAGCAGGCTCTGTCTGCCTTTTGGAAAAGGGGCCCCAGCAGCCAGAATAAAGCAAAGCTGGGAAGGCAGTCAGGACTGGAGCAGTGAGGGGCAAGGATGAGATCTGCTCTGTTTTGTACTTACAGATCCCTCTTTATGGTTTGGTTGGATGCTTTTTGGTTTTTAAATAGGCAGCATATTATTGCTTTGGCTTCAAGGACTTTATGGAGAACTTCTTGCATTCCTCTGCTTTATGATCGGAAATATCCCCATTTAATGTGAAATAGCTTGAGGCTCGCCTTCACTGCCTTTCCCAACATTGAGCAGCTCCCTAGCAAAGGCCTGCAACCTGCAAAGAATTAGGAATGGGTGTAACTTCACACGCCAGAGAAACCCCACCAAAGGGCTTTTAAGAGCAAGTATAGGTAGGTGTCACGGGGTGGCCAAGCAGTGAGCACATAGGGTTTGGGGCAGGAAGCAATGAGCATCCATTAGGTGGCCTAACTCTGTGCATGTTTCCCCCAAGGTATTGACCAGGGCCAGATGACATACGATGGTCAGCACTGGCACGCCACTGAGACCTGCTTCTGCTGCGCGCAGTGCAAGAAGTCCCTCCTGGGCCGACCCTTCCTGCCCAAGCAGGGGCAGATCTTCTGCTCACGGGCCTGCAGTGTGGGTGATGACCCCAATGGCTCCGACTCCTCCGACTCAGCCTTCCAGAGTGCACGGGCCAAGGAGTCCCGCCGCAGCGCCAAGATCGGCAAGAACAAGGGCAAGGCGGAGGAGGCGGCGCTGAACCAGCTGCAGGTCACCTCCAACCGCCTCTCCACCGACGTGGACCCTCTCTCGCTGCAGATGGACCTGCTGAGCCTGGCCAGCCAGACTCCGAGTCTCAACCGGGAACACGTATGGAGGAGCAGGGATGAGCTCTACCACTATGGGAATAAAATGGAGCAGGGACAGGCCCAAAGCCCCCTGCAGCTTCTCAGCCAATGCAATATCAGGACTTCCTATAACCCCAGCCAGGTCCCAGGCTCGCAGCCAGATTTATGGGCTAAGCATTTCAGCAACCCGAAAAGGAGCTCCTCGCTGGCCATGAAGGGGCATGGAGGCAGCTTCATCCAGGATTGCAGAGAGGACTACTACTCGGGGAGGCTTCGCTCTCAGGAGAGCTACAGCGACATGTCCAACCAGAGCTTTCCTGAGACACGGGGAAGCCTCAAAGTCCCCAAGTATGAAGAGGAAGAGGAAGGTGGGATGCCCACACCACAGTGCCGCACCCGGCACCCCATCAACGCCCTGAAGTTCACAGAGGACCTGACGCCCACCGAGCAGACTCCCCGTGGCTCCATGGAGTCCCTGGCTCTTTCCAATGCCACAGGTATGTCATTGCTTCCCTTTGTATGTCACATGGCCCTGGTGCTCAGCAAGGCTCCGTGTACAGGGTCACTGTGGCAGGGGTCTTCCAGCATTTCCTCCTATTGAAACAGATTCCGGATCTGCAAAGCACATGGCCACCCTGGGCTGGGACACACAAGCTGGGCTCATTATAACCTGTTGTAATGAATGCAGGGGGCAGTGGGGTGCTTCTATCTCTCTCCTGCTTGCCACCAGTCGTGCTGGCACTAGGGCAGGGTGGGTACCAAGGGATATGGCTGGGGGCCACCGGCTGCCTGCCTGGCAGCCCCCTCTTGCTTGATCTGCCTGTTTAGCAAATGCAATGCTTTGTAAATGGTTGGCCTTTCTGCATAGCTCGAAACAAATGTTTTCAAGCTCTTTAATCCTCTCTTTTGTGCAAAGGGAGAAAAAAATCAAGGCTAACTGCTAAAGCAGAGACAGATTCCAGCATTCAGCGCTTTGAGGACTTCTGTCAGCTGCCATTGTGGGCTAGAAATATTTTTAAATGCTTTGAAACTATCACAGTTAACCCTTTTACACAGTGTGCAGCTATGGAGCTCATGGTTAGTTAAGGCAAATTCCTTCCCCTTTCTGTAGAGCTTTTTTTTCTCCTCTTCCAGTCCTCCTGTAACGGTGAGAAAAACTCATGCAAATTGGGCATAATGTCTTGCACGAGTGCTGGGCCTTTTTGTCCCAGGTGCATCCCAGTGTGTCATCTCACTGCAGATGCATTTGGGTTTTGCTTTTTGGAGTAGCTGCATGGAGATAAGCACTAGGTTAGGGTGCAGCCCTGCATGACAGCTCTCTCCTCTCAGCCATGCTCATTTGACACAGCTACCGATTGTTTCAAAGTCCCTGCACTTAAAACTTCTGGGTAAAGAAAACACCAAGCCTGCTTTTCTTTCCGGAGATGCTGCCTTGTTCTTTCCTCCCTCAGCCTGTTCCCATATTAACAAGCATTGTTTGGATCTGGGCTCATCATAGCCCCGTGAAATCAAGTTCCTCTCCTGTTATCCCCATCCACGAGCTGCTTGGATGCTGCCTGGTGTCCGATCTTGAGGGGTCCCCACCTGGGGACATGCTGGGAGCATCACCACATGCTGCTAAACCCCAGCTCAGTGTCCTCCCATCCTGGCTGGGCAGGTTTCCTTTGATACGCCCATGCCTCCTCACCCCATTGATGGGTTTCAGCATGTTTTTTAAGGTAGTTGCCAGCCCCACGCCAAGAAGTGAAACAATCTTTGTTTTCAGCCAGGATCTCCCTAACCAGCAAATGTGAGCGTACAGGGGGAGCACAGTGATGAGCTGGAGCAGGCTTTGCTCATACAGCCTCAGACAGGCACAAAGAAAAACAAGATGTGAAATGCAGAGGGAGCTGGGGCTGCTCCGCATAGCAAAGCCCCATGTTTCAGAAACCACCCCTGTTCCTGAAAACTCCTCTTGTGCAAACCCCAGTACGAATATTCTTGAGCAACACCGAGTTCCTATGAGCAATATCTGAATATTGAAGCGACTGTTTCCTTCTTTGGAACTGAAGTGTAACAAGGTTTCCAGGATACGGGTCAAGAGACAAAAAACGTGGCAAATCTTTCTTATTAGAGTGAAAACTCAATATGGATTTTGCTTTAGAAACCCCTTTAGAAATGCTGGAAGATCTCCCAGCAGCATCCTCTGTCGTGTAGCTGCAGTGTGTCTCCTTGCAGACAGTGCCCGCACAGTGATTCGCTTCTTTCCTGCTTTTCGGGGAAGTAGCTCAGCATGATGGGGCTTGTAAGGCATGTAAGCAGTATCTCCGAAGGGGGAGGTGATAACATTTTTATTAATGTGTAAGATCTAATAATCTCCTTTGCTCTTGGACCTGGCTCAGCTTTGCAGGGGCACTGGGCTAATGACAGGCAGCTCCCAGCGCTGTGCTGCTGGCAGAGAGAGCCAGGAACAAAGGCAGAATTATCCCATTTCATGGGCAGCGTTTGGAGGACAGACTCGGTGACCTGGACAAGGTCTGTGATTTGGAACCCAGGTGCAAGGCTGAAATTTGGCTGTGGGGCACAGTCTCTGCCTTTCCTTCTCCCCTCAAAGCAAACCCTGTGGTGCATATCACGCAAATACAAACCAGGCTGCTGCACTGCTTGCTTTTCCCCATGCACATCCAGTAAATCATGCTAAAAAAAAACACACAAGGTCTGCCAGTAGCTCCTCTGGTTTGCAGCCCCTTGCAGAGCACACTCCAGCTGCTCCAGTGCTCCTCTCCTGCCCAAGTCCCTTTGTGTTACCAACTCTGCATGGTTGCTTCACCTTATAGCTGAAATAAGGAGTACTGAGTCCATCTGATACTTTATGGCATTGCTGAAAACATTCTTTTTTTTATGGTGTGCTGAAGGGCAAACAGTCCCTGACCTGCAGAGCACGTATTAAAAATGGAGTCGTTCCACCCTGGCAGCAGATTGTGCTGCAATGTTTCTGTTATCACTTAACTAATAATTAGAGCTGAGATGTCAGTAAGAGCAGGCAGCAACACGGGCATGCAGCGGTGCTTCCTATCCTATGGACAGAAGAGTTAACTCAAGTCCGAGGAGCCTTTTGCAGCTAGACTCTGCTGGTTGCATTGCCCTCTAAAAAGGTTTTGCAAGCACTGTGTGTGCCTAGCAGCTAAATCAGACACCAAGAGCTGCTCTCTGATGATTCCAAGCCATTTCCACAAAATCCCAGCTGGTCAAATAACCCACTTAAGGAAGTACCTGCAGGCTAAATGTTTCTCTGTGGTGACAGCCTCTTTGTGTGCAGCCTGCAGAGAGCGTGAGTGCTTGGAGGGGAAGCTGCACTGAGTGGTGACACTGTCGCATGCAGAAGGAGACAGAGATTAGAAGTACTGAGAAAATGTGTTTGTGTGGGGGTAACAGATGAGCTTCGTTTCCGCTTCTCATCTGTCACAGGCATAAATCCAGGAGAAAAAATGTTAACTGGTGCTGATGCAGAGTGCAGTGTGACTGCGCATGCATGGCACACGTCTCTGTTATCTTCTCTGTTACAAGATGCCCAGAGGCCCCAAACAGTTTGTTTTTTTCCAGGACTACACAGCAACTGTGATCTGGCCAGAAAGCAGAGAGAGATGATGTATGAATGCGAGAAAATGAATGAGTGCCGGTGCCTGCGACACTTTGCTGTGTCACCGCATGGCACAGCCCCTGCTCCTCTGTGTGGGAGAAGCTGAAAGCTGGGACTTAAAGGGGAAAAATGCCATTTCTCAGGGCTGAGATCTGATTTCCAAGAAGGCATACTGTGGCTCAGCAGCTCCTGCAGCGAGAGCTTGAGAGCAGCTCCTGACCTCATCCCACACACCAGTGGGGATGGACTTCAGGAGGAGCAGGGTCCAAGGGCTGATCCTAGCCCTGTGCCCCACTGCAAGGGGATGTCCAGTGCTCCCTGTGCTTCATCCTGTGCTTTGTTTTGATCTCTGCTCAGCTCAGGGATGTGCCCAGCATGTGAAGATGTGTCAGCGCTGAAGTGCTGTATAAGTGCCAGGAACATTTCTTCTCCTGTTCTCTGGCATTTTGTCATCGAGTGTCATGAGGTTTGGCGTGCTTCTGTACAGCTTCATCTCTTCTGCTCTGCACATGGACCTGCAGAGGCAGAGTAAAGACCAGAGGGAGAAGAGAGAGGGCAGCAGTAGCACCTCAGGCCCTCCGCATCCCTGACCCCATGTGCTGGCCAGCTGAATCACAGAATTATTTGAGTTGGAAGGGACCCTTAAAGGCCATCTGGTCCAACCCCTCTGCAGTGCACAGGTACACATACAGCTCTGTCAGGTGCTCAGAGCCCATTCAGCCTGATCTCGGGTGTCTCTAGGTGTTGGGCATCACCACCTCTCTGTGCAACTTGTGCCAGCGACTCACTGCCCTTATCCTGATCAGTTTTTCCTTATATCCTATGTAAATCTCCTCTCTCTTAGTTTAGAGCCATTTCCCTCTTGCCCTATCACAACAGACCCTACTAATGAGTCTGTTCCCTTCTGTCTTATATTTGAAGATGGTGCAGGAGCTGGTGGTGGCCTTCGGCTTCACTGCTGCTTTCCTAGCAGTTACCCTTCAGACAAGGATGGTGGTTGTCTGTGGGGCCAGTGGCACAGATTTCCAAAAGAAGCTGCTGCAAGCGTGCTCACTGTGACTCTTCCAACTAAACATCACCCTGGGAACGCTGTGGGAGATGTTTGCTGGGAACAGAGGAATGATGTCCTGATTTCATAAGTGATGTAGAGAAGCCTGGCTGGAGATGGCCACCTAAGGTCTTCTGTTAGTGAGCCAGACAGAGGGGGCTGGACTGAATTCCCTAACTTGCGGGGCACCTGGCTTTCCCTTCGCAGCCTGTTTACTTTCCGTGCCTTTCAGTTACATAATGGCTCTGCTTTATTTCTGCACACCCCAAGGTCGGTCAGCTACGAAGCGAGGCTGAGTTATAAACAAATCCCTGGGAAGGCTGTTTGTCCTTAAGTTCTTTTTTAGTTCTTGGGGTTGAATTGAAAATTAATCATGTTTCAGAAGTGGGGAGGACGTGCCTGCCCTGTGCTGCGGAAGAGACTGAGCTCTGACATGGGGCAATGGGAGATGGCACACGGTCCCTGCCAGGCACCTCTGCGGGGTGCCAAGGACTGCTATGTGCAGGTGATTGCCTGTACTCTGGTGAATGTGAAGGTGAGGAGAGTGAGGCAGTACAGCCCTGTTTGCTTGCAGTATGATAAGTTCTGCATTCCCCTGCTGGGCTGAGGCAGACGACACCATCCCTGCAGTGGGACATGGGCTGCAGCGATGCCTTGCCAGTGTTAGCCAAGCTTCACAGGGAGTTTAGTGGAATGGGGACTGAGAGCTGCTTCCCCTCCCGGGTGCCTCATTTGCAGCCTCACACCAAGCCTACGTGCTCACTGCAGCCCCTTTGCTGTCATTTGCTCAGTGTTTTAATAATCCATAATTAATGCAACCTGCAGCCCTGGCTTAGCAAAGCACACACAGCGCAGCCGGGGAAATTGAAGCGCGCTGAAGAGCTTTGTTGTGGCAAGGTTTTCGAGGTGATGCATGCAGGGAATATCAGTTCTTTGGACTTTGTGCTGTTGGTTTGCTTCTTCTGCTGTTATTTTCCTTGAAACCCTTATATAGGATTGACAAAGCTTTTGCTGTCGGGTGGGGAAGGGCTTTCAGACGGGCTCATCCTGCTTGTTCCTAAACAGAAGCCTGCTTTGTGCCCCAGTGCTGCAGCCAGCTCCAGCTTCATGTCGAGTGCCCAAAGACAAGCTGCATCTTTCACTTGTGTTCATCCGAAGCAAACTTGTTTCCATGGCTTCAGTGCACACAGCAGCGAGTGGCAGCTAAATAACCACTGTGTCCTTGTGCAGAGCTGCGGCTTTGGGGCGTGGTGTGTAGCAAGGAGATGCTCAATAACATTTAGGATTTTTGCATCCAAAGCCCCATGTGGTGCATTTATTGCATGTACCGGTGGGACTCCAAGCATGCCTTTGCAGAAGGAAAGTACCGTGGGAGCCATCACTAGGTTTGTGTCACCCCAAGGTGGGAGCAAGGCTCCTGCATAGCCCTATGCAGTAGGTTCTCAGATTTCCTAATAGAAGATAGCCACTGCATGGCAGAGTCTCCCCTTCACACTCCCTTTTTGCCAGGTTAGGGCTCGATTGGGTTATATTAACTGTGTTCCCAGATGAAACACGTCATTAAGAGGGAGCAGCAGCAGCTGTAAATAAGTGCAGGTAACTGGAGGAGCTTGGGCCTCACTGCGGGCTCAGTGGCCGTAGGAGGGGAGGGGCAGTGCAGGACCACAGCAGTGTCCCCAGGGCTCTGAGGAGCAGCAGCAGCCATCCATGCTGAGCAGCTGTTTCCTTCCAGTATCTCATTTTGCAGCCTTCTAACTGCTTTTATTGCTGAAATTCTCCTTGCAGTTCAGCAGACCTGGAGAAGGATACATTCCCCTCCTCTCTGCAAGCGTTTTTTTCTGCATACTGAAGGCTGCTACATCCCCTTCAACCTTCTCTTCTCTAGACTAAACAAGCCCCGCTCTTTTCAAACTTTATTCCTAGGTTGTGTTTTCTAGATGACATTTTTATACAAACTGTTACTGCTGTCCCTGTGCTCCCTGCACCCAGGCTGGAAGGTTCCTGCTGTGCTTCACTGAGGTTTTGGCTTGCAGGAGAGGGACAGGATTCTGTAATCTCTAACTTGCAGCTCTGTGGTCTTCCCCCTCTGCATGGCAGGGCTGTGCTCCCTCTGAAGCCAGCTCAGCATTCAGCCTTGCTACAGTCAATGCTTTCCTAGCGATGCGAGATCTTATAATGCATGTGCTTAATTATATCCAGGCCATCCAGATCAACAGCCAGAAACATCCCTTGGACCTAATAATCACTGATTAAACCCTGTGCTGGGACATGAGTTGTGCATGTATCTCAGGGCCCGTGTCCAAAATTGTTTTCCTGTGTGCAGACAGGAGGAAAAGGAAAAGCCTCTGTGCCTGCAAGAGGCTGGAGCCCCGTGTCCTCTGTAACTCAACCTGAGCATCACTGAGTCCTCTCCTGCATGCAGGGCTCCCACGGATGCTCTGCTCTCCCTGTGCCTTGGTAGCCTGTCCCTGTATGCTCCCAGCTATTCTCACTGTATGCAGCCCTACAGGAGCTGAGAACGCAGGTGCTGTGTCAGACATGGCAAGGCCCTTGCAAGCGATGCTGCCAATATGTATCCTGCAAAGCACTGTATCGTTCTTTCTCACTACAGAGCTTTGCTGCTTCTTTAAGAAGGAGTTGTGTGGATGTCACCATGGGTTCATTTGCTTTGGCATCAGCTATTGTCTGACACAGCCGATTGAGGCAGAGTTCAGCTGGCGGCAGCTGTGATTCACGCTTGGATCAGCACTGCCCATGCAAAAGGCTTCTGCTCACGTTGTGAGGGTGCTCACACAGAGGGGACTGGGGTTAAGTGCACAATGTGATCCCAGTGTAACCGGGACCAAAGCGGCAGCCGCTCCACTGCTATAAGCCAGACATTGCCGCAAGGCAGCAGCAGGGATAGGAAACATCGTGTGGGGCTGCTTCCAAACAGAGGAGGTGAGGGGCAGCTGCAGAAGCTGGCAGGGTTGGGCTAATCTTCCTGAGAGGCACCAACTTGGTGTGAAGTGCATCCTCTTCTTGAACAAAACACAGCTTTGCTTTTCTAAGCTCTGCCTCTCCCTGTCCCCACAGCATTCAGGAATTGCCTTCATTTAGTTGGGTTGAGAACTTTTAGAAAACCTTGCAGGATCTTAGAGTCACAGAATGGCTTGGGTTGGAAGGGGTCTTAAAAATCAGCCAGTTTCAACCCCATGCTCTAGGCTGGTAGCCCCACACCAGTTCAGGCTGCCCAGGGCCCATCCAGGCTGGTCTTGAGCACACCCAGGGATGGGGCACCCACAGCTCCTTTGGGCAGCCTGATCTTGCTGCTGAGTCCCAAAGATGAACTGAAATGGACTGTGAGCAGAGTTAGTGACAGCAGCCCTTGTTCTCACTCATTTTTGACTTGCAATGGCTAATGCCAAAGGAGCTGAGCTCTTGATGAAATGCAAGCAGCTTTTGTTAAGGGGAAAAAAAAAAAGAAAAAGTTCCTTCTTGAATTGAGGGTTGGGTTGTTGGGCTTTCTAATTCATTTACAAAGTCATAAATTCTTGGTGATTGCATAAGGGGTGTGTGTCATGCTGAAAATCCTGCTGATGGTGCACAGCGCTCCCAGTTCGGTCTGCACGGGGAGATTGTGACGGGGAGCAAAGTGCCAAAGCAAACACTCTGCATTTGATTTGGGATGAACTGTATTTCCTTTGAAACAGCTTGCAAAATATGTTGTCCTGAGCTTGTAAATGTAAGCACTCACTGCTGCCAGTAGTCAAGCCAACATGGAGGTAGTCAGAAAATGGTCAGAAAATACAGAATCACAGAATGGCTTAGGTTGGAACGGACCTTAAAGATATCCAGTTCCAAGGCCCTATTGTGGGCTGGTTGCCTCCTCCCATATCAGACTGCTTAGGGTCCAATGCAGCCTGGCCTTACACCCTTCCAAGTATAGGGCATAAAATTCCCAGAAGAAAGGCCAGGGCTATGGTGCCATGTGGCATGTTGAATTTCTTGACCTTGTGATAGTGCCAAGCAGAAACCCTATTTCTCTGTAGTGGGATTAAGGCTTCTTGGGCTGCAGGGAAGCCCCTTGTACTTGGCTAAGGCACTTGCCATCCTACCATGAGTGTCACCTGAGGACCAGACAGTGCAGCTCAGTGACAAGCCTGAATTGGTTGATGGCCCTGTTTTCGGCTGCTCCTGTCACTGCTCAGTCCTTCAAAACATGTCTTTGCTGAGCAAGAAGTGGGTGCTGGATCATGGCACCCTACTTATCTCAGTGTGCAGGAGGCCTCGGGTTACCTCTGACGCATGGGTTTGTTGCTGGCATCAGTAGTTATTCCTATCAAGCCACAGACAGCATAGACATATGGAGAAGGAAGTTGTGAAAAGCAACTAGCAGTCCTTGGAGTCCAACTCAAAACACCTTAAGTTGGTGTGATTTCCCCAGAGGAGAATCTGTCTCCTCTTAAAAAAAATAGCCTTGAAGGGCTCTTCAGGACAGCATCTCAAGAACTGAGCTGATTTTAAAATGAAAGGCCACAGTTACAGACCAAAGACAGCCTTTTCCCTGCACCCCTGGTGACAGGATGTTCTCCTGAACTCTCTTTTTTCCCTCCCTTTCCCCTTCCCTATAAAGGCCTCTCTGCAGATGGCGGAGCCAAGCGCCAGGAACACCTCTCCCGCTTCTCCATGCCCGACCTGAGCAAAGACTCAGGCATGAACATCTCAGAGAAGCTGAGCACCATGGGGACTCTCAATTCCTCCGTGCAGTTCCGCAGTGCCGAATCCGTCCGCAGTCTGCTCTCAGTGCAGCAGTACCAAGACCTGGAGCCCAACCTGCATGACTTGGCCAGCCCCATGGGCTACCGTGATCGACCGGCACATGGCCGCCTGCACCAGAGCTTTGACTACGGCAGCGGGGTGCCCGGGGGCAAGCTGACAGCACAGGACAGCACCAGGCATGCCCCCATGAGCGAGCGCACACGCCGGCGAACTCCACTGCGGGACGATGAGCGGCACTACCGCCCACACCGGCCACGGCGCTCCAGGCGCTCCCGCTCAGATAACGCCCTGCACTTGGCCAGTGAGCAGTGCTGCCGACTGAAGGAGAGGCCCTCGCTGCGAGCCAGGGAGGATTACGATCAGTTCATGCACCAGAGGAGCTGCAGAGAGAGCCTGGAGCAGGGTTCCCGCAGGGATGCCTACGGCCACTGTCCCAGGACGGTGTCAGACCTCGCCCTGCAGAACCACTTGGGTGAACGGTGGGGGCCCTACTTTGCCGAGTACGACTGGTGCTCGACGTGCTCCTCCTCCTCCGAGTCTGACAACGAGGGCTATTTCCTTGGGGAGCCGATCCCCCAACCTGCCCGCCTGCGGTACGTGACCAGCGAGGAGCTGCTGCACAAGTATGGCTCCTACAGCATGCCCAAGTCTTCCACCTTGGGCGGCAGGGGACAGTTGCACAGTCGGAAAAGACAGAAGAGCAAAAACTGTATCATATCCTAATGGCATCCTTGCAGGGGCACCTTCGGAGAATGTAGATTAACTCACAAACTTGCACTGTTCTAGATCATGTAAGCGCTTTTATTGTAAGAAAAGGACCCGAAGAGGAAGGGTTTGTAAGAAGGCTGTAGACTGGCTTCTATAAATAGTTATAATCCTGGGCACGGTGAATATATTTTGCACATCTTACCTTGGAAACACAGAAAAAAGAAGTTCACTTTAGCCTGTAATATTTACCAAGTAGTTTCTCTTCTTTCTCTCAGATGCCACCCTGTTGAGTTCGTTCTGTTACCACTCTTTGCTATCACCATCTGGTCACTGGTAGCTTTTGCTTCCCACCACATCATCGTTTTCCACAACCCATTTTGGTACGCCTTTGTCTCTCTCAGTGTGGGAGCCTAAGTTAATGTCCACGACTGTTGTAAATGAGATGTAAATGAGAGTTTGGAGAAAATATTTTTGTATTTTGTAATATCGGAGGAATTTCTATATCTTAGGAGTCACTGGGAAAATGCATGCACATCCATTGCTGTTTTCTGCCTGAGCTGAACAGAGAACTTTGGGCCCTCCCTGTTCAATTCATCATCAAATTTCTTAAGTGTATCAGTGAGAATTTGATTTTTTTTTAATTTTTTTTTTTTTCCGTTTTTTTTTATTCCTGGTAGGGAAAGAAAACATTTTTCAGACTCATTAAATCTTGAAGAGCCCAAGGCAGCACTTTGAAGCCTGCTCACACCTGTGGTTTTCAGGTACACTTATCAGTCAAATACAGGAATCCTGACAGCTGCAAAAATGACTTTTTTTTTTGTCAAATAGGAAAGAACAGAACTACCAAATGTCTGCAAAGTTGTCAATGACCAAAGCTGGAGAAGGAATTTTACACCTCTGTAGAGAATGCTAAAGTTAACTAAACGTCGAACTATTCTTTGGAGTAAATAAAAGTGTAAATGGTGCAATTGTGTGATGTCAGCATGACGTTGTTTTGAATATAGACTTGTCTTATGGTGCTCTAGTTTCCTGGGTTATGTTAACTGCTGTTCATTACCAAGTGGAAGTCTCAGCATTGCCTACTGCCTAACACTTCAGAGACCCAACTGCAAGCTGCCCCCCGCTGGCCAACGCCGTTGTGTGTCACAGCGGTAGGGCTCAGCCGTGTTGTGTTCTGGTGGACGTGAGTTGTTCTCTGTACGCTTTCAACCATCGGGGCAGCAAAATGCAGTACGGGAGGTGGATGCTCTGCGTGCTCTGCCCTTCATAGCAGCAGCCCTGGCATCCCCGTTGCCTCCCAATGGGAGCTGGGGAGGACAGAAGGTCCCCACTTCTCCCCCACTGCAGGAGCAGCACTGGTGGGGGACGTGGGGTTGCCCACCCACAGCAGCAGATGCAGAAAAATTGTGAAGATGAGTGTCTCCGTGCCACAAAATATTGCTAGGATTTTTTTTTTTCCTGTTGTTTGTAAAGGACTATGTGATAATTATTATTCCTTGAAAAAGAAAAAAAAAGATGACAAGTATATTTAAAAAAAAATACTGTTTTTTTGTTTTTTTTTTCCAGTTGGAATAAATGGAAGTATTCATCCAAAGGGAAGAGTCTTGGGTGTATGTTTCTACTCTGAAGGCGTGTTGGTTAATTGTGAAGCAATTAACAAAGGCCTTATTTTCACTTAGCCCTTACTACAGTCACAGCATAAGGGTCACCTGGGTCCCATCCCCAGCTCCATCTCTCAAAGCAGGGGGGGGAGGCTTCTGCCCCCATTGGTTTCTCTGTGCTAAACAAGCCAGGTCTTCACCTGGTGCAAATCAGCACACCCAGCTGCCATCCATTGCACTGTTCTGCATTGTGCCAGGCAAGGTTTCAACCTGTAATTTATAAATAACAGCCTTCTCCTTAGAAAGATCACAGATCCTCACTTGTTTTCCCAAACAGGCCTGGTGAGGGGGGTAGGGGCATTGCTTTCAGTGACAAGTGTGACGCTAACTACAGGTTATTATATAATTGGCTTTTAATATGTACAATTTAATTCTCTGTCACTGATTAACCGCACAATGAGTGTTGCCTATCAGCCCTAAGTACCTTGTACAGCTGAGCTGCCTGAGGACTGACGACTGTTTGTACAGCAAGCTCTGCATTGCTCAGGAAATGGGCAAGAGCTAATCCCTAGGCATAACCAACCAGCCTTCGCCTCTCTGCAAATTAACTCAAGCAGGGTAATTCTGCCTGTTGCCCAATAAGCATCCAAGACTTACTGACCATCAGAATTGCAGTGCATTTCCTTAATAAATGGATGGGCTCATTGAGCAGGGGCTTCTCAGCACCCCAAGCAGGGCTGTGTCCTTCACAACACCACGTCCAGTCCTCCTGCAGCACTGAAATCAGAGCAGACAGGCAGCAAATTAACCAGTATCTTCTTGTGCTCCCTTCCTCCGTGCCCTTTGCCAGCACAGCACAAAGGTCTCACATCATGTTCCCAAAGAAAGAAAACACCAAGTTGGTACAAATTCCAGCAGTAAAAACGTAAACCTGGTTTCCAAACCTTTTTCATTTTTCATATGGGCTCCAGCAGTCCCATGGGGGAAAAACTGGTTGTTTTTCTGGGAGGGTTATTCGGAATATGATTAACCATTTCTGACAAACCCACTGAGCCTGAGGGCTGGAGCTATGAGCCCGTAAAATCCTGCTCCCACACCATCTGGCCCCGCTGGGTTACTTACCATGGTGCACCCACTGCCTACATGCAGGTTGCCAGCACCTGGGAGCAGCCTTCACACCCACCCTGCTGCCTTCCCCTGCTCCCAGAATTTGGAATCCGTGGCTCCAGCTGCAGGTGGGGATGAGCACCAGGTGGTGGGGAGCCGGGATGATGCTGGTGGAGGGGCTTTGCCAAGAGAGCCCTTGACAGCTGTGGAATGTGAGTGATCCTGGCACCACGTCAACTTTGCTATTAAATAAGAAAAAAAAAAAAAAAAAGCATTAAAAGTTTGTTTAGGTCCATTGCTAACATTCCTTTTTTTTTTTTTTTCTCCTCAAAGGATATTTTTTGTTCTTATTTTCCTGCCCCCCAGAAAGAGCACTGAGGATTTAATGACTGCTCTCCTCAGAGGGCCTTGAGGCTCTGTGCAGCCCATTGCCACAGTCAAATGTGCCCTGTACGGGTAACACATTGGCCCCAAAACCACCAAACTTTGCAGAGAAGCATCCAGTACACCGAGCCTTATTTTTCAGGAAGCCAAAAGCCACGCAGGCTCGAAGCCTAGCAGATAAATTACAACCAGATGAGCAGAGGTTCTGCAGAGAGACGTAGCAACGGGAAGGACAAAGTCAGGAACTCTGTAGCACACAGCTCAGCCCATATTTGCAAACAGCACGCACAGCTCTGGCGAGGCGAGGTGCCACCCTGCAGCCACCTTCTGCCATCCTTAGCCAAACCCAGCCAGACAGGAGCTGTCATCCTGGCATGTTGGCACAGGGAGCTGCCACCTGAGCTGGCAAAATTTGCTCCTTCAGGATGAGAAAAAGAAGCAAGCTCCCCAGCAAGCTCCCAGCATTTACATACAATCATGCTATTTATGAAATCTAGGCTGCCCTCGTTCCCCTGCAGATTATTAGACTGCCATCCTCTGTGGCCAGGGGAAGCTCATTAGCTAAGAGCAATTTCAGACTACTTGGTTGGAAAGCTCAAGTGGCCTGTCTGTTTGTGTGCGTGTGTGTCCCATTTTCTCACACCTCCTGACATGACAGTGAAGAGCAGCACATTTTCAACCCAGATCCTTCCAACTATTTAGGAATTCAAGTCCCATTTGAGTACAAGGGGAGTTGGTGGCCAGGGATGCCGAGGGCCACAAACACGTCACAAGAGAGCTGGGGCTATTTCCAAAAGCATCTGCAAGCCATCACACTGCAGTATCAGTGCACTCACAGCCAGTACCTGATAATAACATTTTTCCTTCAAGATCCAGATGGAATATTTCAGTTCTGCACCATGGGAGCCCCATTAGCCAGGCTGGGCTTTGCAACCAAAGGGTTCTCCATATCTCCATACATGCTTTTACTTTAGAGAGCTCTACAAGCGTCTGCCCATGTGCGCCCTACAAAAGGCCTTCCCATTTTTCACTATTCTTTTTGACAATATTAAGAAGATATCTTTCCTTAGACACCACATCCATGCTTGGTCTCCACCCGGGAGCATGGGAGCTCAGAGCCACACAGTGCACCTCCACCTCGCTGCTCTGGGACCTCTTATCTGCAGCCCCACCTTTGTGCTGCTATGCTTCTGATTAATAACACGGAGAATTACTGGTGCCCCTGTGCTAAGCACGGCCGCAGCCGTTTGCTAAAGCATTCTCAGGAGAGTTTTCCCGTTGTAAAAGCAAATATTTATATCTGCTGCTCTCTTCGAGGCTCTGGATATGATCAACTCTTAAAGTGAGATTTAGCTGAAAGAACTGATTTATTAAAATGGATAAACAAAGTGCTGCGAAGCAAGTTAATTCGGTCTAAATAAAGCATTAAACTCTGAAGAGCTCACATCACATCACAGCATACGCATATACACGCATACATATACATGCACACAGCTATATACACGTCTCTATACACACACATAATTCATACAATCAAACCCACAGCCCCTGGGCTGTGAACCCACAGCAGCTTCAACCCCAGGGGACACCAAGCCATGCCCACATCAGTGTGTGCAGGGATTTATAGCAGCTCCAGCCCAGCCCAGCTGCTGCTTCTGTCCAGGCTTGGTGCCTCAGTTTCCCCATCTCCAAAGCTCCACTGTAATAATGTTTTATCTGTAAGAATCCCGAGCTCTTTTCTGTGTGCTGGTATCTAATTGGCCCTATTTGCTCATGAGTACTCTTTTATGGCTGATGCTGGAGCAGGCTCAAGAAGCTTTTATTTTCGTGCTTGGCTTAATTAGCTTTTTTGGAACAGCAAAGCAGGGCAATATCCATTCTTGCTGCTCATCACATATTCATTATTTACATTTCCAGTATCCCAAGTAACTCGGCACAGAAAACAAATAAATAAAGAGTGAGGCATATACAAAACATCTGGAGGTGCTGTAATTACTACTGATTGTTTGCAGTGCTCAAGGGCTCCATGGAGCACGTGACAGAGCCCATCTGTCTGTTAGAAAAGACAGCAATGTTTTGGCTAAATGGAGGTTTTTGCTGCGGTGTGTCCAGCAAGGAGCTCCCCATCTGTGGTACCCACATGGGTTTGGCTGTTCCTGGACTCTGAGCCAAGAGGTGAAGCAGTGACGTTTCTGGTTGGAGTCTGGAGGCAGCAGCCTTTGGAGCTCTTGGCCACCGGTAGTAAATACAGCTGGTCAAACCAGAGCTGTCAAATAATTTATGGCATGACTTTTCAAAATAGTAAATCCCACCATCCATCCTTCATCAGATGATGCGCCTGGTGAACAGTTTATGAATATTTAAGAAGTTTTACTCAATTAATAGAACCTTGTAAAAAACAGTTTAAAAATATCCAGTGAAACATTTGCATGTCATGTTTCTCAGCTTACAGGGGCAGGAAATGGGAACCAGTGAGTGATGTTACAAATCAAACATGCCCATAGGCCCAAATGTGCACGTGTTCATCTGGCACCCAACCATGAGCACCCCCTGACCCACCCCTCCTGCACCCTCACACTCGGGTGGGACATGGGTGGAGCAGAACTTCTCCATGCCAAGTTTCTGGGGACATTTGGAGTCAGGTTGATGTGGGTTTGATGGAGATGGGGATGGGAATGAGGATGGGAATGGGAATGGGAATGGGAAGGAGAGGGGAGGGGAGGGGAGGGGAGGGGAGGGGAGGGGAGGGGAGGGGAGGGGAGGGCAGGAAAGGAAAGGAAAGGAAAGGAAAGGAAAGGAAAGGAAAGGAAAGGAAAGGAAAGGAAAGGAAAGGAAAGGAAAGGAAAGGAAAGGAAAGGAAAGGAAAGGAAAGGAAAGGAAAGGAAAGGAAAGGAAAGGAAAGGAAAGGAAAGGAAAGGAAAGGAAAGGAAAGGAAAGGAAAGGAAAGGAAAGGAAAGGAAAGGAAAGGAAAGGAAAGGAAAGGAAAGGAAAGGAAGAAGTCCATTTGGTGCTGGAGACCTGTGCCCATCAGCCTGCATTATTGAGCAGCCTCCTTTCCTACAAAATCCATCTCCAACAGCTTGTATTTTGGATTTTTTAGTGCTGAGAGTCAGCAATGCCTGCTTCACCACCTGGCCCAGCCATGACGGCTGAGGGCTCTGCTCAGGGGAGCAATGCTTTGCATATATGTATGAACACAGTCACTCATGGTGAAAGATGCAGAGAGGAAGTTGATTTGGGATGCACAGAGAGCTGGAGAAAACAAGCACTGCTCCCTATGGAGGCTTTATGGCAGCCCCAGAGATCTGAAGCTTTAATGATGCTTGCTTGTTAACAGCCATGAGAGTGCCGGAGAGCCTGGCTGGGGGAAAGAAAAGTGGAATGTTCCCAGAATCACCTCCATAATTTGGAATATCAAACCAAAGGTTGTAAGGCCATCATTATTGCCGAGCATCCACTGGGCTCAGGGCATAAAATTCCTTTTATTCTTCTCAAGAGTCAGGATTTGCAAGTGCAAGAGATTTCCAGGTGCTTGTCTAGTTCCCAGTTTGTATGCAAATGATGCTGTAACATTTCGTAGGCTGAACGAGCTGATTTTAGTTAGCGTCAGTCAAAGTGTATCAGCCTTGTCAGAACAGAGATAGTTTGATTCTTTCAGGTCATAACAACCCAAAACTCTTGACAGAATATTCAGGCAGTTTGAAGACATGACGAGCAAAATGAGAACGGTTTAAAGCATTATCCTTTTCAATGAAATTATTACCTTGAGATGCGCAGCCACTGCCTGGGATCTCCCCAGCATCTCCAGCAGGTTTCTACTGCTTGCATTAAAGTGGGGACCGAGCCCCTGAATTTGCTGGGGTAAGTGAGCTGGTGTCAGGGATCAGCCTGAGAATGGTGTGCCCCAGCAGGTGCTGGGACTGGGCTGCCGTGGGAGCACCCTAGCACTGGGCTGGTTTGTCCTCAGCTCTGTCCTTTCTGCCCAGGAGCCAGAACCAGCTTTGCAGGATGAAAGAACTCTCCAGAGGATCCTGAGCTGCTAAACTGGGCAAGTCTGGGATCCAGGAGATCTTCTGGGAGAAAGCTGAAAGCCTGTTCATTAACCTCTATTGCCAGAGCAGCTGCTTACCTGTCCTAAGCCAGTTACTGCAAGTTTCCCATTTCTGCTGCATGCAACTTTTACACCTTCATATACCACTGCTCTCCGCAAAAGACAAAAGAAGCAGACATTGCTCTGCAATGAGCTCTGAAAGCAGATGGATTTTCATTGACAGTGGCAAGCACAATGCGCTCTCACACACAGAGAGTTCTGCATCACAGCCCCTATCATCTCCATGAAGCACCGTGAGGAAATAACACGTTTTAATACCAGCATGCACACACCCCTTGAGCTCTGGCTGATAAGGCAGTAATCAAGTTTCACCACCGCAGAGCGAGCTGCTTTGTTATCTCTGTCCCAGAGATAAGCCAGCCCCAGAGCTGCGGGGTACCCCTTCCCATCAGCACGTGTGCTCCTCCAGAGCAGGGATTTCTCCAATACCCACTCCATCACCCTGCAGTCAGAATATCCAAATCCACGCTGGTTCCCGATGTGTTTTCATCCAACAGCCCCGATAACCACGCTGGCTTCATTTTCATCCTGCATTATTTATTCATTGCAAATTTAGCAAATGCGGCCCATGCCATTCCAGCAGGGCAAGCAGTGAGGATGAATTTACTGCTGTAATAATGCTGTAATAGCTCGGTATAGCATAACTCCGTCCTTCTAAATTAAGCATATGGAGTGGGTAGATGGTAGAATGTACTGTTGGACATGTGGTGGTGGTGGTGACTGCAAACTTCGGTTTGAAAAAGTGGGAAAAAAAGCCCAACTGTTTGCTCCATTTTCAAGGTCAGCCATTCTGTCCTGTACACAGAGAAGGAAACGCTAACACTTCTCCAGCTGTTCCTAGACAACTGAAATCTGCTGCTTAATTCCAAGGCCATTTGGTCCCCATCTCCAACCTTCAGCTAAAAATGCACTGATTGCTGACGGGCTGAAGCAAGAAGAAAGAGCATTTCGTGTTCCTGCAGAAATACAAAGAGACACAAAAATCTGCTGCATCCCGTAACTCCAATCCCACAATTAGGTCTCCTGTCATTTTTTTTTAGATGCTCTGCCCTATTTATCCATGACTTCCTGACCCTGTTTCTATATCTGATAATAAAAAACAGTATTCTTGACCTCAGGTGACCGAAATCTACAGGAACTGCACTAACTTTTAGGAGGGGATGATTGCTGCCATGGAGCAGGACTTGGTAAGTTGGACAATGGGAGATGGGCAATGCCACGCAGTGCCACCAGCCCATCCAATGGCTGTCCCCAGACCTGGCATTGAGATGAGAGGTATTTTCTCATTGCTGGTGGCACTGCCTGCAGAATTCTGATCTTTTTGGCAAACCCAGAGCTGCGAAACACAGGTGGTGGCTGAGCCCTCAGGGAAGCTTGTGCAGGGCATGCAGAGAGGATGCAATCATCCTGCCTCCAAATGAGAGTCAAGATTAATTAACAGTGATAACCTTCCTGCCCGTGAAACGCTACCTGCTTCCAGCCAGATAGAAGTGGTGAAACTGTGTTCCTAAATGCCAAATCTAAGAATAGATGAGCCATGTGTCAGCCACGTCACCTTCTTGTCTGGTAGATGTATATTTCGTAAAGGCAGAATATCTGTTGCATGAAAGCCAGCCACCTGCCACTGAATGGCAACCTTTGCTGTGCCACAGCATGTTCTCAGTTAACTGAACACACAGAATCATACAATCATTAAGGTTGGAAAAGACCTCTAAGATCATCCTGTCCGACCCTACCACCCGTATTGTCCACTAAATCATGCCCCTAAGTACAGCATATTCCCTTTCCTTAAACACCTCCAGGGACGGTGACTCCACCATCTAATGCTAACTCCCAGCACTAAGTGCCCCAAAAGCAGCCTCTGAGGGGAGCACAACAATCCTCAGCCAGGTCAGCAAGGCCAGCAAAGAGCATCCAACATGAACATCAGGCTGTGACAACTGACACAGAGAACTCCTCCCCTACTGCTTTTGCAGACGTAGGTCTCAGGCTCAGCTCTGTCACTCTGATCCCTCTGAGCCCACCCAGCCCTTGATACATGCCCTGGTGTCCCCAACACCTCTCCAAGCAGCAGCATCCTGAACTTCTGCCTCCTCCCACCCGAGCCACATGCAGCCTGTGTCCCTGGGAGGGATGTAAGGGGCTCTGCTGTGGGTATAGCCGTGGTCGATGTGTCTCACAGCCAGCCCTGGCATCTCCATGGCAACCTCAGGGATGCTCACAGTCACTGCACGTAACCTCCGCTCTCCGAGTGCGCACACAACAAGCAGATGTCATCATGTTCTGTCTTGGTCATCTCTAAGGGGGCAGTGGAGTAATGCTCAGGGAATTAATGAGAGGCAGCAAACTGCTTTAAATACAGTAATTACTGCCATGATTCCGCTGGATTAAAATCAGCCTCTTCCTTAAGATGCACAAAATCTCTCCCATCTCTCAGGGATTGCTCTGCTGATGCCACTCACTGAAGCCCTGCATGTGCTGCTGCAGTGATGTCTGTGTCACTGCCGGCATCCATTCCTGAGCCCTTCCCTTCAGGGGAAGCTCAGCCCTTTTCTGCTGCTCAGGGTGCCTTTCTGTCTCACAGCTTACCTATGCACCCCAGATTCTCCCTCTCTCCTAGTCCAGCACTGTGCTCCAGGATGCGGGGAAGAACCAATTACGTTGTTTTTAGGGTTAACGGGTTTGTATTCATATTCCAAGCCTTGCTTTCACATCTATAACTCATTTTCCAACATCTTCAAGCAAATTTCACACTGTTGGAAAAATGTCAAGGGTTTAATCTGATATGTGTGATATTTACTGTTGCCACCAGGGAGGGAGATGATCGTATCTTCCACTTCCCATCATGTTTCTTACAGAAGCGAAAACGTATCAGGAGAATTCTCTGTCTTAAGCCCATGCACTGTATATGCAAATGAACATAAATCAAACTGAGGAGCACAGACAAGTAACCTTGCTTATAAGAGACTCAAGGAAGTTTTTTGCAGTTAATGGTTTTTAGGGTTCATAGCTCTGCCAACACGCTGTACTATGCAGGACCTGGTGCTATGGGGCTCTTCTGAGCACCTGCAAGCCCAGGGCACGAAAGCTCTGGTGCCACAGCAGGGAGGATGCTCCTTGCTTGCTATCACTCACAGAGGAGCCTCTCCCGGCTCATGTATTAAACACAGCTATAATTAATGCATGGCATTCTGCTGATAGCCAGATATCAATCGATAGTATCGACTTCGGTGAATTTCAAGCTGAGCTTATAAATGTAATTTAATTTCACCCAGATCGAAGGAAAGATAAAAAAAAAAACAAAACCAGGAAGAGGAAGAAAGGAAAAAGCATGCTGCATGAAAGCAATATTGCTAAGGAATCATTTTGGTCAGATATCCGGATCTCAGAAATGGGACTTGAAGTGTTTGTGGCAAGGAATATGCTTAATTAGATTCATGCCTGAGAAGTCCCCAGCTGTTCTGCAGACAAACAGAAATATCTGAGATTTCTTCCAGCTCTGCGGAGTCGCAGAGATTGGCTCCTCTCCCCGCTGCCCCAGTCTGAGAGATTTGCAGATGTGATTACTCTCTGGTGCTCTGTTGCAGACAATACAAGATGCCACGCAACCTCTGAGCACAGAGCAAATATCTCAGCGTTTTGCTCCATGATTACTTCCACTGTGTTCACTGCAGCAGCTGAAAAAGCTTTCGCTATTTTCTCAGGCAAAAGGCTTTCTGGAAGTTGGACATAACACACAGTCATTATGAAATGAAAATACCTCGTGTTCAGGACAGAAAAAAAAAGAAGAGAGCTTTGTGAGCATATTAAAAACAAGAGCGCTCACCATGTGGATCGTTGTGCCAAGGCAAAAATCCCTCTTCTCAGGAGTGTCAGTGCCTTTGTGTACCCAGTGCCCGCTGTGTTCTCGTGGTCACCCAACTTAGAGGTAGACGCTGGCTGCCCTGTAATGATGGTGGGGGACTGCAGAGCAGCCGCACTTCAACTCCATCAACCCCCAAAGGGTGAACCCACTGATGATAAAGTGCTCTCAGCTCCTGGATCTCAGGGCAAACCCATGTGCTGCAGGGGATTATCATGCACAGACCGCACAGCTGGGGTGAAGCCAAAACAAGAAGCAGGTGCCAAACCACTGCCAGTCATAAACCCCCCATGCTCAGTGGGGAAACAAGCCCAGACCCTCCAACTGCCCACATCCCCGGGTCACCAAGTCCAACCACAGGCAGAATGTTGCTGTCTGAGAGCCCCAGCTGTGATTCTCAGGCTCATTCCATTACTTGCTCCCTGCTGCTACCTCAGCCCAGGTTTTGAGGTCCCACCTCCAGCCCTGGGCCTGGGGTGCTGAGTATGGGGCTGGTTGTCCACAGTCCACTTTCCTTCTCCTTTCTGCCTTTCCTTCTCATTCCTCCCCTTCCTTCTCATTCCTCCCCTTCCTTCTCATTTCTCCATTTCTCCTGCCACCCCTTGGGCTGCTCCAGAGCTCACCTCACTGCACAGGCTGGGAGGTCTATGGATGCTCTATGAATCACGCAGCCAACTGCAGTGGACCGTGTGCTGCTCTCCCTGTCCTCCAGAACACCCATTTCCATTTACATTAAGGGAAATTAAGAATGCTTAGAAGATGATCACTTCGGCTCTTAAAGCTTTTCTTTCTGATTCGGTGTGTTTGTGCCTTAGAACAGTGTTTCAAATATTGTGGCACTCGGGATGATCTCTGTTTCAGTGACGGGCAGGTAACTGCAATTAGTTTTATCACGGTGCAAATTCAGAATCCACTCTGAATGCTTTCTTTTGAATTGAGTTAAAAGGAGCTGTTTGAGCTGACAATCATTTTGACTGCAGTGTGTGAGAAAGACTCCAATTCTAAACTTACGGGAAAGGCTCATTTTACTGCTGGGCTGAGAGTCTGCCGTCTCCGAGCTCGTTGGCATCACTAGGTGAGAGCCAGAGCCAGAGCAAATATTTCTCTGGGCTCCCACATCCATGCAGTGTGTTTTAGATTACACTGAAGTGGATTCACAAAAGGAAGCCGGGGGATGGCAGGGAGGTGAGCGTGGATGGAGGCAGCGCATGGGATAATGGAAGGAAATGGTCAAACGAAGACAAAGCAGAGGCAGGCAGAGAAATGGCAAAGGGCTTCGGGTTGAGAGCTGCTAAAGGAGAAAGTTAAAGTTATTTGTATCATTCTAAGCAGGTTAATAGAGCACACAGCACCTGCCCCCCCCCCCCCCACCCACCCATCCCCTGCTCTCATCACTCTGTTACGGTGATGGGTACGAAACACGCTACACCTGAGATAGGAAAATAAAGGGGTTTAATTGTGCATGCATGGCTGCAGACAGCTCTTCAGATGGGCAAGAGCAAGGACAGCTTTGCAAAACAGCAACCAAGGACAAGGCTGCCTGCAACTCTGAGAATTGTCATGGAAACTACAAGGAAAGTAGCACACAGCGCCAGGGAAGGTAGGAAGGAAAAAGGCACTGGAAATAGCTGCTGCAGGAAAGTCTCCTTGCTGGGCTTCTAGACATTAGAAGTCAATTGAATAAATTGTTTGGTAATTTTAGATGTTCTTTGAAAAAAAAAAAAAAGTTTTTAAAGGGGGTAAAGAAAAATAGAGTCAAAGGCTCAGCAAAATGACCAGGAGGAAAATGCTCTGGAAGGAAAAAGAGTGAATGCAAATAAGCATCCTGCAATGTGTATTACGTAGGCAGATACACATAGATTGATACAGTCACACTTGTGTGTGTTTGCTTATATACAGCATGCTATACATATATGCTATTTGTACAGTATATGTATAGTTATATGTGTAACTATATATGTGGTATGTATAATATATACAGCATATATATAACAGTATTATATATATGTGTGTGTGTGTGTATATAGGTGTCAGTCTGTGTGTGTCAGGACAAGGCAAACAGAGGTTGATTCAGAGGGTGAGTATCTGCAAAGTGCACAGGCGTTGTACCCTGCTCACATGAGTTACAGGGAGTTCTAAATCACACCACGTAAAACACAGCATCTGATATACTGCAGTACAAACTCAAACTGAAAGGAGGTGACAGCAGGAGAACTGTCTCATTTACCAGGTGAGGTGAATTGCCATCCCCCAAATGCAAAAAGCACATGGGATAAGGAAAGGTCTGGAGCAGAAGGGATGAGGAAGGGAAAGCCATGGCTGAAAGGAAGCAGGAAGAAAAATATCACAGCACTGCCATGCTGGTGCAGCTCACATCCCCACCTTTGGACTTGGTGCACTCAGGACAAGGAGCATCAGCGGCTTCTCCAGCTAATTTGATACCCAAATCAATGGGCTTTAGGTAGGTGCACTCCAGGTACAAAAGCAGTGGTCAGAGCCAAACTCCCATCAGTTCTTGAGTATCTTGCTCTGTGAATCCAGCAGTCTGCTCAGACTGCATCCATCCAACGTGGAGTTTATTTTAAAAGACAGCCTAATGTTAGACTGCTCTCATGTTTGCATCAAACACCGCATGCCTTGATTAATACATGTTTGCCTGATTTGCTATGAGATCTGAATAGAAGTTACACGACGCTTCTCAGCCCCGGCGCTTTTCTTTGCATGATGTGAAAATGACCTGTCATTACAAAGAGTGAAAACTAAAACGAGGCTGTGTGTTTGAAAAGAAGCTGTGCAAAAGACCTGCCAAAGCACATCAATATTTGTAATTACAGTGGCAGGTGCTGCTCTGTGCGCACACACCACTGAGGGCTGCTTTCCCACAGATCAGCTATTCTTTCTCCCATCTTGCCCCCATCGCCACCAGCGCAGCGCTCCCACCTCTTACAATGTGCCTCATCAATACCCATCACGTTTCCCTTCCTTGCCTTCATCCTGGGATGGCCATACAGCCAACCCCACTGCTGATCTCCTTCCCTACGAGCAGTCTGTGCCAGAGGCATTGGCATTGGTGTTGAGATGCAGGCATGGGTTAACTGCAACTGCTTCTCATTCCCAGCTCATCTCAGCCCTTACCTGGCTTGCGCCTGAGTTCAAGCAATTGGCCATCACTGAGAACTTGTGACAGCTGACAAATTTAGTTCAGGTTGACCCTGGGGTTTAAAATGCATTTGAGAACAGACACACAGACTGACAGGCAGGCGGTATGATTGCGTGAGGCTATTTCCTTTGACAAAAGAAGCCTTAAAAACCCACGAAGGACAAAAGTTACTGAAGCGCCTCAAAAAAAGGCTGACAGGAAGGGGAAAATGGAGTAACTCCCAAAGCAGCAGAAACATGGGAAGATGTTAAAATTCTCACTCTCCGTTTCAAATTATCTCAGTAAAAAAAGGCCCGACTATAGGATCATAGAATCACAGAATCCTTGGAGCTGGAAGGGACCTTTAAAGGTCATCTAGTCCAACTCCTGTGCAATGAACAGGGACATCCATAGCTGGATCACGTTGCCCAGGGCCTGATCCAACCTCACCTTGAAAAGTCTGCAGTGATGAAGCATCCAGGAGACCTTATATAACACCAAGGGTTTTAAGTGAGTTTTTTGCTACCAGCACATGAATTCCAAACAGATGGCTTATTTAAAGATCACGTGATACGCACTGAAATCAATATCCAGATTACAGTGGGGCTGCTTCAGGGAAATAGATATAATTGTAGACGTGTGAAAACCATCCAGTCTGGACAAAGATTGGGGCAAGAGGGATCAGCGCTTCTTCAAGTCTTAGAAAGGCAAAGAAAGAGTTGAAGTGCACGTAATTACCAGTGAGAGGCATCGCAGCAAAGCAGATAAAGTTAATTATACAGTAAAGGAGCATTTCCAGTTGGTGCGGTAGTAATCACAGTCAACTGAGAAGTGCCCAATGGAAGGAATCACATATAATAAAAGCAATCATTTAGTGTAAGTGTACAGCACAAATGACCTACAAAGACAGAGGCAGATGCAGACACACAGCTGGAGATGACAAACCTTAATGAAGGCTCGTGGGGTTCTACAACCAATAGGAAGAATAGGAAGCAGACCCTACCCTGCATGCTGTGTCCCACCGAACCCTCACACCCATACGCAGGAGCTATTGGTCTGTGCATTCTGACATGGGGGGGGGGGGGTGAAACGTAATACCTGAAATCAAAGGCAGCCTTTAAGGTTTGAGCATAGATCATTTGCATGTGTGTATGTTCTATTGCTGTATGGGAGCAGCATGGGAGCAGCACAGAGACGCTGTACCAAGGGCTGCAGCAGGTGTTAGGACAGAGGAGGAGCCCCACAGCCGCCCTGCCTGTCCCTTGGTGCCCCACTGCTGTTAGATACTATCGGATTCCCAGACCTCTAACCAACAATGAGCTTTAGTTTTGTCCCCCTCAGCTACTAACTCCAACCAACAGACCCTAACGCTGCAAAAGACTTAATTTGGGGCTTAAATGACACGTTGCTCTTGGCAGCATCCCCGACGTGCTAACAGGGGAGGACCTGCCGATTCGAAAGCGTCCGGATAAAGAAATAAAGGGCACCGATGAAAGCGAAACGGACACCCGTCCGATCAGATGGAAACGGCTGAGGCTCACAGCACGGCTCCAAGCGAAGTTCATTGGTATGAGCGGGGTGGGCCCGCAGCTCGTGGCACCGCACACACTCCATACACCCCCTATAGCCCTTCCCACCCGCACACACGCGCTGTGC
This sequence comes from Excalfactoria chinensis, assembly GCF_039878825.1. Classification (NCBI taxonomy): domain Eukaryota; kingdom Metazoa; phylum Chordata; class Aves; order Galliformes; family Phasianidae; genus Excalfactoria; species Excalfactoria chinensis. The sequence goes on from NC_092836.1 coordinate 6,539,286, forward strand.
ACGTGCACCCCCTATAGACCGCGCGCGGCCGCTTCGGCCCGTTCTGCGCAAGCGCGCTGCCGCGACTCTCGCTCCACCCCCCCCATCACGCACGGCTGCCACTCCACGCATGCGCACATCCCGGTCGCTGGACGCCGACACCTCCGGGCCAATAGGGAGCGCTGCAGAGCGGCTGGCAGCGCCGGAAGTGAGGTCAGCGTTTCCGCCCGTCGCGGCTGAGTCACTGGGCCGCGCCGCCGTCCCGGTGCCCGCCGCCGTCCCGAGCCGCCCCGAGCCGCCCCGCCATGCCGCTGGAGAACCTGGAGGAAGAGGGGCTGCCCAAGAACCCCGACCTCCGGATCGCACAGCTCCGCTTCCTCCTCAGCCTCCGGCCCCGTGCGCCCGACCCGGCCGCGAGGGATGAGTTGATGGCGGCTGTGAGGCTTCACAGTGAGTGCGGGCGGAGCGGGGAGCGGCGGGTCGGCCTGTCTGCGGGACGGGGCTGCATCGGGTTGGTCCTGGGGTGGTCGGGGAGTCGTGTGTCCGTGCGGGGATACGTGTGTATGGATGTACCGTCCTGTGTATGGATGTACCGTCCTGTGTATGGATGTACCGTCCTGTGTCCGGCTGTGCCGTCCCGGCTGCAGAAGGACACGGTGGTCGGCCGTGTTGTCCTTCGGTAACCAAAGCGTTCCGGCTTTTCTTTTAGACATGGCTCCGTATTACGAAGCTCTGTGCAAGTCTCTGGAGTGGCAGATGGACACGGAGCTGTTGAGCAAAATGAAGAAAGCTAACGAAGAGGAATTGAAACGGCTTGATAATGAACTGGAAGATGCTGAAAAGATCCTGGGGGAGAGTGAAATCCGAGATGCGATGATGGCCAAAGCTGAGTACCTGTGCAGGATTGGGGACAAGGTGGGATCACAGCTGTTGTACTGAAGCTGGCAGGTGGCTGAGCACCACACGGCCATTCGCTCACTCCCTCATCTTCCTTGTGGGAATGGGGGAGAGACCTGGAGGGAAAAGGGAGGGAGTAGAACTGGTGGGTTAAGATAAAACTATTTACTAAGATAGAGAATCACAGAATCACAGAATCACAGAATGACCCGGGTTGGAAGGGACCTCAAGGGTCATGTAGTTCCAACCCCCCTGCCTAGCAGGGCCACCAAACATACGCCTTTACTAGATCAGGTTGCCCAGAGCCCCGTCCAACCTGGTCTTGAACACCCCCAAGGTCGGGGCATCCACAACCTCCCTGGGCAGCCTGTTCCAGGACCTAACCACTCTCCTAGTAAAGAACTTCCCCCTAACATCCAACCTAAATCTTCCCTCTTTTAACTTAAAACCATTTCCCCTAGTCCTGCTATTATCAGCCCTTTCGAAGAGTTTGCTCCCCTCCTGGGAGTAAGTTCCCTTCAGGTATTGAAAGGCTGCAATGAGGTCACCCCGCAACCTTCTCTTCTCCAGGCTGAACAAACCCAACTCCCTCAGCCTGTCCTCATAGGGGAGGTGCTCCAGCCCCCTGATCATCTTCGTGGCCCGAGGGTTATGATTATGTGTATACGTGTGTATGTACATATATGGATATATACATACGTATGTATATGTAAATTTATGTCACAAGTGATGCACAAGCAGTTGCTTACTGCCCCCCCAAACAGCCCACCCCCTTCAAAACTCTCCTTCTGCATGATGTCATATAGAATGGGATTGCCCCTTGGCTGCTGTCCTAATTCTGTCCCCTCCCAGCTCTTTGGAATCCCTCCTCCCCAGCCCTTCCCTAATAAGAGCTGAGAAACTGGCTTTGGTTCTGTGCAACACTGCTTTGCAACAGCTAGAAACATCAGTGTGGTATCAGTGTTGTTTTCTTTCTAAAACCAAATCATAGCACCATGCTAGACCCTGGAGGAAAACAACTCCGTCCCAGCTGAAACTAACACAATAGCATGAGTTTTATGAATTCATATAGAAACACCAAACTGTAACTGGTCAGAAGTCACTCCAGAGAGTGCTGAATGGAAACTGGCTGCCTTGCAGTGGCTTTTTTCTATGGCACAGCACATACATGGGCTTCAGATTGGGGGAGGGTGTTACTGGAGTTAAAATGAAGCAGTGAAAAAGCAAGTAGGCTGTAAAAGGAAACGCTTCCTGGAAAGGGAGAGAGCTGTTTTCTATTGGTAGATATCGATTTTCACTTACTTTGTGTCTGTAGTTGATGGAATAGTTGATGGAATGCAATTAATGCACCCACGGCAGATGTTTTTCGAATACTCTTGATTGCTTTGAACTTTGTTGTAATGCAAATGGTTGTTTGGTTAGGAGGGAGCTCTGACTGCGTTCCGCAAGACTTACGACAAAACCGTGGCCCTGGGACATCGTCTGGATATTGTGTTCTATCTGCTGCGGATCGGCTTGTTCTACATGGACAACGACCTCATCACACGGAACATTGAAAAGGCCAAAAGGTACAACAGTTTGGGTTGGCCGGGGGCAAGAAAGCACTTGTCAGACAGACTGTAGCAAAATAGATGGATAAAAACAAACCACGTTGCCATCAAGAAATGCCACTGACAGCCTATGAGACAGAAGCACAGAACGGTGGGCTGGTGTTAACTTGGACTAAAGAGTTTCCTGTTTCTCAGTCTTTCATGCAGAATGTTCATGCAGAAGCAGTAGCAAGGCTAGTGGGTTGCTTCAGCTATTTTCCTAGCAACTGACTTGATTGGACTTTGTAGCCCACCCCGCTTTCTCTCCTGTAGCCGTTAGAAGACAAGTTTGGATGTAATGATGTTGTATAATTTTATTACTGCAGGGATGCCACCTGAACCCAACACATCCAGTTTCTCTTCTAGAAGTAAGAGCCCGGTGCCAGGATGGTATCCCCTCATTTCCACAGCTGGCTTATCTCTGCGCTGTCAGCATTTAATACTTCACTGTTATAATCTTATAACGTTAATGTCACTCCTGTGATTGTTGAAAGTTTGCCCGTTCCATTGGTAACTTTTCTATGCTGTTAGTTGGACAGCTTTGATTTTAGCAGCCAAAGAAGTGGAGGTCTGTTGTCACAGCTGAGGTTGATGGTAATATTGATGTGCACATCTCGAGGAAGGTCTCATTGCTACCCCATGAAACCTGGACTGTATCTACAAGTTATAGCATATAAGAGATTTTTGCCTTCTGTAATCAGGTGGTATCATGTATGATTTACTGTATGACTTATCCCATAATGATTTTACAGAAGTAATTTTCTTTTTGTTCTATTTTAAGTCTAATAGAAGAAGGAGGAGACTGGGATAGGAGAAATCGTCTCAAAGTCTACCAGGGTCTGTACTGTGTAGCTATTCGAGATTTCAAACAGGCAGCAGAGCTCTTCCTTGATACAGTTTCAACGTTTACGTCCTATGAACTTATGGATTACAAAACATTTGTAACCTACACTGTCTACGTCAGCATGATCGCGTTAGACAGACCTGACCTTAGGGAAAAGGTAAGGAAAGCAAGTGATGGCTGGTCCCAACAGACCCAGCCTTTCTTTAACATGCTGATCTCCAGGCTAAAAGGGATAGTCTTTAAATGTGTTTTTTGTTTGTTTTCAGGTTATTAAAGGAGCAGAGATTCTGGAAGTGTTACACAGTTTGCCAGCTGTACGACAGTACCTCTTTTCTCTGTACGAATGCCGATACGCAGCCTTTTTCCAGTCATTAGGTAAAGCTATCTTGTTTCTTATAAGAGCATTTCAGGTGCTGTAGTGGCTTGTTTCACATCATTCACAGCTTCTGTGGAGTAGCTACAGCGCACAGAAAGAGCGGGAAACAAAACACAATTTAGACAGTGACATAAAGTTTGATGCTGTAGTGTCACTGGCTTTGTCACAATATCGATTGCATTTAATTACTACTTCTGATTCTAGAACTATAATAGTCATAACAAACTGTGTTTTGTATAGCACAGAATATCTTTCATATCCGGAACTATGCAAGAATATAATGTAGTTGTGTTCACACTGATGATGTATTAACAGTTTGACTTACCTAGACGGTACCTCACATTTCTTACTCATTAGATTTCTTTCTCTTGTTTCAGCTATTGTAGAGCAAGAGATGAAGAAGGATTGGCTGTTTGCACCTCATTATCGATATTACGTACGGGAAATGAGGATCCATGCATACAGCCAGCTCCTAGAGTCGTACCGCTCCTTGACATTAGGATACATGGCAGAAGCTTTTGGAGTCAGTGTAGAGTTCATAGATCAGTAAGTTGTTAAGCTCTTTAAGTGAAATGTTTGCTCTGAACCTACTTAAGTTACGCTTTCGTGGAGGAGATTGGCTGCATTTGAATGTAATGTTTCAGGAAAGAAAATAATCGGAGTGCAGTTTCTCATGAGAACGGTTCCAGTTCTGCTTTAACTCTGAGGGTCCTGTGTAAAACTATTCCTTTGTGCCTAAGTTTGTTCTTCATCCTGCTATTCCTATGCACCTTAATAAGCCACAACCTTTAACATTCTAGAAAACAACACAGTTCACAAATACAGCAAGGTGAATATTCACATTCACACGCGTTACCTGCCCTACACATCTGATGGTGTAGCTTTGCTTGCTTTCTGCTAGGTAAATAGAATCTGGTGTTTTTCACTTAAATCAGGCTTATGTTGCAGTCTCAATTTGCAATTCACTTTCTGCTGTAAGAAATCAGATCAGCTTTAGATCATGGCAGTAACGAATATGAAGTGAGACGGTGGCATCCCCTCGGCTGTGTATGTGAAACGCTTTGAATGCTTTCTTCTCTTAAAGGAATTTCAGATTTTTCTAACATAGGAAAGTGTTGTGAAATGTTCAGAACTGAATCAGTTGGTGTTTCAAGATGCACCAGATAGCACTCAGTTCAGAGGTAAACGTTTCTAAGTCACACTGCCTTGTGTGCTTCTCAGTCATTTAGTAGTAGCCGAGGCTTTGTCTTGCAGTAGATCATGCCAGGCTTTTTTCTAATTAGTATTATTTCCTATAACATCAGCAGTGTCACATAGAACAGCGGCTGATGAAGCAAAGCAAACAGAACGTTTAGAACCGCTAGGAAATAAGGAGCTGCTACGAGACTCTTTAAACAGACTGGTGATATTTACAGCAGGATGAATTCTGGATGCGTTTTTTTGCTGAGTGCCACCTCTGAATCTGAACTGCTGAGCATAATGATGAGCCTCAATTAACTTGAGAGGGAGATTTTGGCCTCAGAAGAAAACACAAGTTGTGTTAGAATTGTTGGAACGATTGTGCTTGTTTCATGTCCAAGCTTTAAAAAGATGAGAGTGTCTAAGATACCTCATGGGAATGTATTGCATGTACTTCAGAAATAGGTGACTGTGATGTTTTGTAACAGCAGATTCGATGCTGGTAGGCCTGTAGTTCCTTGGTGGTGTTGAACAGTCATTTATTGATGGTTTTTTTTCCTCTTTATTTAGGGAGCTTTCAAGATTTATTGCAGCTGGGCGATTGCACTGCAAAATAGACAAAGTAAATGAGATTGTAGAAACCAACAGGTAGGACATCGATTCCTGGACGTTACATTTTACAGCCCTGTGGAGTTCTGTACATTCTGCTCACGTTTATGTAGTAAGTTTCCATGAGGTAAAAGATCTCAACTCTGACTGCTTTTTTTTTTCCCCCTCTCCTTTGCACTTTCTAGGCCGGATAGCAAGAATTGGCAGTACCAGGAAACCATCAAGAAAGGAGATTTGCTGCTAAACAGAGTTCAGAAACTTTCCAGAGTAATTAATATGTAATTTTTCTAATGCAAGGGAATGCAAAATGTAGATGTTTAAAGCATTTTGGAAATAACCTATAAATATATTGTATAACTTGGTATACTGTAGGTAAAAAAACCAGTAGCGAGAGCGCTCACGTTTTTACTTTCCACTTCATTATGTACACACTGTTTTGTTTTGGTGTATGGATCCCAGTTCATTTATTAAATGTATGGTACAATTGATCTCTTGTAATAGATTTTATTCCTTCGCTTGGATGTGTGTTATGTTCAGTGCTTCCTAGTAAAGCAAGATCTGTACAGAAAGAACACGGCCATCCTTTTTCTAAGACCTTTATATTTGAATCAAAGGTGAAAAGAACTAATTGCATAATAAGGAAATAGCCAAAGATGTGCTGGTTTTTGAGCACTATTTAGACAAGGCAAGTTCTTACCGTGAGGGAATTGCAGCGTAAGGCAGAATAAGAGGCATTTTCATTTTCTAGCCCTGATGTAGACCAGAGCAGGAAGACTTCAGTTCCGGCTGCCTTTTGGTAACATCTTTTCCACTGTCCACAGATACAGATGTTAAGGATATTAGATGGCAGTACTGCAAACAGTGTGAGCCACAGGGCTCATTGAATTGAGGGATTTCCTTTTTGGTGCAGAAGTGAGTTTTCCTTCCAAAATCTTTGTATTTCTCGAGACGGCAGCACTGTGTGGAACAACAGGAATTGCACCGGATGGTTCTTAAAGACCCTTTGATTTGCCTCAGTTTGTTTTCTGATCTGAGCGTAGCACTTCAGTTTCCATGTCAAGCAGAAATGATGGGATTTCTGCTTCCTTCAAGCACCGTGAGGTAACTCTCAGTTATCTTTCAGTGCCTGGTGATAACGGTACGTTTTCCTTTGGCTTGTTTCAGCTCATGATTTCAATTTAGTTCTGATTGTGTCAGGCTGACCCAATTTGTACGTTGTACCTATCCATAGATTTATAGTCTGCATGCCAAAGTTGTACATGCTCTCTTGTAATTTAATCCTGTGCAGTTCCTTGAACTACTGCCATTCTCCAGTTTCCCCTTGGGAGGCCAACTTAGCTCTGGCACGGAGGTAGTCGGACTCAGATGCTGCTTCCAAGCTGCAGCCCTACAACCCTACGTTAAGCTGTGGGAACGTTATGGTCTGTGGGTAAAGCTCTTCTACATAGTTGTTGAAATGTAATTTGTGTGTGACTGTCCTTTGGTTCACCTGTGTCTGCTGGCTTGCCAAAGACTCCATTTCCTCTCTCACTGAAGATGGGACTCCAGAGCTTGAGCTCTGGCCTTACAGGCAACAGACTCAGTTGCTATTGAAAATAAAAACCTGTTGTGGACAGAAGCGGATACAGGCAAGTGAATGGAGCTCATCTATAAAGCAGAGGATGGAGGAAACTTCCAGCACTGTTAGAGAGCAGCAAAACCAAGCAGCAGTGCTCTGTCCCTGCTGCTTTGTATGGATTGGACAACAGCTGTCACAATGACAACTGTATCTCGCTTGCTTGGACACGGCCTGCTGTTTGCATGTCTCAGGCTGCTTTTCCCTCCTTGCAATTAAGTTTAAATCCAGGTTCATCTGAACAACTTCAGAAAAGGTTTATGAGAGTCTCCTGAAGTTTGGTGCTCCAGAAGAACAAGAGCAAATCAAGCACACGCTGCTTTTCTGCAACAAAGGTCCCATGCTGCTTGTTAGGAACCAATCCAATAGTTAATGCAGTATTGAGCCAAAGCACTGAGAAAAGCATTCAGTCAAATTAAGAGCCTCACAGCAGATCATACAAGCCACGTGTGTTTGATTATTTGTTGCAGCAGAACGTGATGATAATAAAGGAACCCAAATTTGCATTTAAATAAAGCCAATGGCAAAGCTCTTCTATCAGCTGCTTCAGTAGCTGGCGTAAGTAAGTGAGGGCAGGCTGTGGTGTGCCAGGGCTCACAGGGCTTTGCTGTGCTCATTGCATTTGTGGTTGTCACGGAGCCGATGCCTTGTCCTGGGTACAGGCATCTTCCTATGAGCGTGGCAGCAGAGGCACCACTTTCTGTCCACAAACTCCAGGACTTAAGTAAGGCTACGCTCCAGCTGTGATCAAAAGGTATTTTCCATGGCAAACCTCTGCTACTGAGTAGACGAACTTGCTTTGCTGGGAGAAGCAGCAGCCAATGGCAGTCTCTGCTCACTCCCATGCAGAGTTGCGGTGCCCAGTGCAGCAAAGGGAGAGACAGCACATGCAGAGCTCCAGGACACCTCACAGAGCTCAGTTACATGGATAAACTAAGCTGTATTTCTTTACCTTGTCAATCTTAGGGTATACAGACTCCTACTTTAAATGCAGCTGACAGCAGTTGAGCCCTCAGTTCTGATGGATCTGATGGCAAGCAGAGCGCTGCTGCATGAATGCACGTCTCTGGTAGAGCCCAGCACAACTCCGGTACCAGCAGCTGATAACAGGGAGCAGCAGTTAGGAAGAAAAAGGGGGAAAATAAATAGCAGAAGGTAAATGGATGTTTGCAGGAAGGTGAGATAGATAGATAAAAACATTTCAGCCAACACTACAGTAATGCAGGTATTGAAACACTGGTACTGGAAGCAAAGAACCTGCTGACTGCCTGACCCGCCATTTCTTCCAGCATTCATTCCAAACAATGAAAAAAAAAAACCCTTTTTACTTGGTGCTAAAATAAAATAAGAAGGAAAAAAAGAAGAGAGAAAGTAAACCAAAAGAAGAGCAGTGCCCGGGCTGTGGAGTCGGACCGGTTGTGCAGAGCTCTGTACAGCTCCACTGTCCCATCACAGCTCTTGGGTTCCTCCGAGGGATCGTAAAATGAAGCAGAAACATCGGATGCGTTCCATGCAACCAACCTCATTTATTGAAAAGTCCTAATTTTATTGCCTTGTTTAGTAACATGTTTGTTCAACAAACTAATCTTCGTCATGAAGCAAAGCACAACTTTTTTTTCTTATAAATAGTATAAATTATTTTATTTACAGAAACTTGTTACAAAACAAATAGACTATATATTTATTTTTTTTTCTTTTAAATATCCAAAGTAATTTTTCTATCCCATGACATTTGTTCATGTACTGTACAGCAGCCAACGCGGAGTTCAGCTGATCGGATGCTCTTGATTATGTATACAAATGATCCAAACTATTCACACATTGTACACAGGAGATTGCTTTTAGAACCAGGCTCAACACCGAGCAAGATGCTTTCGAGGCCTACATTCACATTGACATCACGTAGTGCTCGTTTTTAATATGACCATCTTTACAACGTAAAACATCCCGCACAGAACGGAAAAAAAAAAATAGATGATTATTTTCTGCTGAACGGCGAAACGTGAAGAATCTTTCCAAGCCCAATTCCCACCTCCAGGCCAGAATGAGTGAGAGATGAGAGATTCCTTGGCAAGAGAACTCTTACGGGAAGACAAACTGCCTTAGAAATGTCATTTGGAAATCACATCTCTGTTTCCGAGTGGTGTCCAGAGGTACTTCAAGGTTTTTGTTTTCCTTATGGACTATTTTGAACATTTCCTAAACAGTTTCACTTCTGGATGAATAATCCCCCATCCCCTTCCTGCCCCAAATGACACAGGTACACCGACTGCTGGTTAAAATAAGCCCACGTTCCAAACTCTTGGCGTTACCCCAACTCTGCATTAAAACGGGATCATTCCAACACAAGGTACTCCAATGGAAACATCGTACAAAGGTTACCAGCATCGTTTGCTTTCCTTCTGTCGATCCATCTCAATGACTTTATATATGTATATATATAAACGTGTACGTATGTATATGCACAGACATATACACACACACGTTGTTATATGTAGGTGGAAAAAGCAAGCTCCGACATTTCAATTGAACATTCAAGTCATTTAAGGAGGAGCTGTCTCAACAGTCCGAGCTCGGATCGAGTTATATCAGGCACTTTCAGTTTTTCCTTTAGTTTGAAACCACATGAGACCCACACGGACACGCTCACAACAACGCGAAGGAAAGAGAAGCAGTGTGTCACTAAATGGAGTCCTCTGGGAATCGGGCAACTGAGAAGCAACGCCGGAGTGAGGGACGTGGCCAGGGGTGCAGCTCCAGGCACATGGAGGCATCCCTTGAGTTGCAAAGTAGGCATGTTGCTATTGGCTTGGCAGTGAACCACTTCAAATTATACATATATTATATATATATATATAATATAAATATTATATATATATATATATAAGAAAAGGTATTTGCTTTTCCTTCTATTTTTTTTTTTTTGCCTTTTTTTTTTTTTAATAATTAATCAATAAATAAATACTAGATGATCTCAATTGTACCAAAACTGGATATCAGAAAAAAAGACCTGTGCAAAAATACATATTTAAATATGTACAATCAATTAACAAAATATGTTTTCTGAAATAGGGATACTTCAATATTTATAATAGAACAAGAAATTCCAAAATAAAGATACAAAAGTATGTTTTTTTCTTTTTCTTGTATAATTCTTTGTTCATCATTGCAGCAATTTATTTTTAGGTTAAGAAAACTGCAGGAGTCATAACGAGAAGTCGGAAAGACTATAAAAAGTGTCTCTCTTAAATTAATACCAAAATCTGTCTAGAAACAACCCAGCCACTGCTGATTCCTTTTTGCAAGGAAAATGGATTTTCAGCTTCCTTTGTTATTTACAGTCAGAACCAGGGGGCTTGAGACAACGCTCTGCTTGGAACCGAGATCTAAAACATACTGTAAAAACAGCTCTATGCCCACAGCAGGCGGACCTGCAGTGCTGCAGCCCGCTACTCCAGCAGCTTCCAGCCTGGCTCTGCTCTCACTTGAAGCTCTGCCGGAGGAGCACGAGTTTGCCATTATGCTTTCAGATCAACAGAACCTTACCAACGGGGCGAGTTTGGGCACAAACTCACGAGATTCCATTCTTGCCAAATCGCTTGTCCCTGTTGTATTTAAGAGTCGAATTGCACTTGTGACTGACATCGTCCCAAAGTGACATTTCTGCCCCAGAGATTTCATCACAGCACGGGTTTCACTCCACACGCGTTGAGACTTAACGATGCATTTTGATTTCTCTTTGTGGCGTAATACTTTGGTTCCTTTCGCATCAAACCAATCACAGTTCCAACAATCCTCTCAGTAGGGCGCCTTATTAATTACGGATCCTCCTGTTCCTGAACGGTTGTGTGGGACTTTGTTTATTTTAAAATCAAAGTTTGCATAATAAAGAGTCTATAACACGTCGCTTCCTAAGAGTGATCTTTTATATCAATTCAAAAGCTCAGGTGTCTGCATAGAGGCCGCTTGCTTTGCCGTACGACACCGCTTTTGTAGCAAGTTCAGGTGAAACTGAAAGCATCGTCAGGTAAACAACTCAGCGACTGCTACTGGTAGTGGCTTTGGATTCCCTGATGTACAACTTGCCACCGGAATGGGGAAGGCTGGGCAACGGGAACAACGTGACAGGCTCAGATTGTCTGTTCTCAGCGACGGCTGGTGCCCCTTTAAGGCAGAAAAATGTCTTCTTGGTCAATACTCTGTTTGCCTTGGCTTTGCCCCTTCAGAAAATTTCAGTCTGTTTTTGAGACTTTACCTAAAAACTTAACAAAAGGACCCCGACGAACCAAACCCCAACACAACAACGAGCCCTTGAGCAGAATTCACTTCTGAGATGTTCTGAAGCAACGCAAAACATTGCCTACAGGCTGAGTGGGTGCACAGAACCATGCAGGGCCCCCTGACTCACAGTGCCAGGTGGGAGCACAAGGGCTGCAACGTGCACAGCTGCACCTGACATGGAACTCAGCCGTCATCCACTCCCCAGCTCTGGGGAAATAAAATGAAATCTGAGTGGTTAAAAGCACGAACGCTTCAGTTCTACAAAGAAGGCATAAAATAAGGGACTTTTTATTATTATTATTATTATTATTATTATTACTATTTTTTTTAGAAAATATTTAAATAGTTTAAATACTTCACTTTAAAAGGGCTATTTCTTTTTTTTTTTTTTTACAGGCTGGAAGGCCAACCCAGCCTAACGTAACCAACACGGTTGTTATTTCACAAATAACAAAGGTTGATGGCATACAGTAAAGGTCAAGAAATACGTTCTTTGGGCACATAGTTCTAGAGGTTATTTGCCTTTGCTTCATATTTTTGGACTGCTTCAAAAACAATTCACTTTTCGTTTTCTTCTGCAATCAGATCTTATCCAAAAGAATAAAAAACAATTCCTGTATCACCCAAGCGTAACGTTTTTATGCTTGTTTTTTTCTGAGCCACGGCCTCAAACAAGTTGTTGCTGTTTACTGTTCCGATCGCTGTTTTAACGTTTGTTTGTTATTAAACTCTTGATACCTCCTTATCCCAAATCACTTGCAAAAGGCTGGGCAAAACACAGACTGCTTGTTTGAATTGTGCTATTTCTATATCCCATTAAAGGAACATTGCTATAAAAACACTAAAGCCATCTTCCCTTCTCAAGGGCTTCTTTCCATTGTGCCTCACGCATTTTTGCCCCTTGTTGCGGGCTCCCCTGTGCTGACAGTGTCCACCTGGCAGCTATCACCTACAAAAGACACCATCAGTATAAAAATAAGTCCACAGTAATGTTTATTTTCCCCCCCCTACCCCAGAAAACATTCCTTTGCCCAGCCAATCTATGTCAAAGAGTGGCAAGATGATGTACTCCTGTAAGTAAAATCTCACAGATTTGTAGCAAACCAGTCCAGACCACCGTTAACACTGATAAGAGCAATTATGTGGCTGAACTTCATCCAGTGTCCATTTCTAGTAATTTCACTGCTACAGACATGGCTTCAGGGAAATTCCTTGTTTGAGTGACAGTCCAGTAGATTTCCACACCTGAGGACCATGGGAAGCTGGGAAAACTCAAGGCATCTTGGAGTCCAGAATTCCAGATGGAGGTTTTGCTTGTAGTGAAAATTGTCCAGTTCTTTTCTCACCATGGTATATTCAGCTATCAGGGACGGGCCTTTGGCTTTTGAGCAAATAAATGGAAGAGAAGTATGAGTGAGCCAGGCTGTTTTAGCAGGAGCTCCTAAAAGACATTTTCTGGACATTTGAGAGCATATTTTGGGGAGAACCAGCAGGCATAACCTGACACACCACTCATAAGCAGTTGGCTCATCTGAAACTTCACAATTCTCAAGCTAGTGCTTTTTCAAGTTATAGTGGTTTTGGACACAACCTCCTTCCTTCAAATTGCATTTTTCTTTTATTTTTTATGGTACAGTTGGAGTAACAACTGTCAGCTAAGCCCAAAAAGAAGGTTCAGTCAAATAAATGATTGTTTGTTATCTTAAACACAAGTGGTGAAAGCCGCCTTTACAGCTGAAACTCAAAATTCAGCAGCTGATCTGAAAAAGATCTCGCTGACCTCCTACCTCTTGGCATGCTCAGATTTCAGGCTTTTTAGCACCAGGGGAAACAAAAAGAGCCTTGAGTTTTCATCTGGAAAAATCTAGTTCCAAATCTGCCCTCTAAAATTCCGTTTTCTATACTCTTTTAATTGCATATGAAATCATTTTAGCCCTCCAAATGATCTTTCAGACCAATCTGGAGTGACAAGAAGTTTAAGCTCAATTTATCAAGAAACTTCTTTCCCAATACTATTCCAGTGCCATGTGTTTAAAAGAGTAAAACTCCAAACTAGTTTTTTCTTTTATTATAGTTATAGTAAATGTTTGTTTTATAAACTACAAAGGTTTCTATCTATCTTACTTCTAAAATTTAATCTTGTTAATACTAAGAAGTTAGTCAATGGCACCTTGGGATTATAGGCTTATTTTATCACAGTTCTGTTATCAGCATCATTATGTTTCACTTTGTAGAGTGTTTATTACTGACACGAAAAGAGGAATTTAGGCTGAGACGTTCAGTTCAGCCCCACGGCTGGCTGCGAGATTTTATAATCGTTATTATTTGTTTTTAAATGCAAGAATTGAATTTTATCTGAGAGCGATTCACAGGGAGAGCACCTGTGGGAACCCGGGATGTTGTGTTTAAGGTGGCTTCAAAAGTACATAAATAAACTCACGCTTTATACGACAGAGTTTATAAAAATCCTGCACAAATGTACTATTAAAAAGACTCAAAGAACACGACCAAGTAAGGAAGCTGTCTTTTCCTTGAAGTATCTGAAATTGGCTATTAATAATTAAGAGAGCAAATCTAAATATCAGCATGTGAAGGGACACGTTCGTACTGGGTTACTTGGAGACAAAAGTTCCTACCTGATGAAGAAGAGAATTGTTCATCAGTCCTTGTGTCCCTGGGATTGCACCAGTGTGTTTTGCGTGAACATTATTCACCGATGGCAATTTGGCAACTTTGTTTGACTTGCTGCTGCTGCTGCTGTTTATGCTGCTTGAACCAGGTGGGCACTTTCTTTTCTTCCCTATTAGTTTGTCTAGGGAAGGATGCGAATGTGAAAAACCGCTGTGCGAGTTCACAGTCAGCTCGCTGGACTGATGAACAAATGGCCCTAAGGAGAGAGTGGAATCGCTGCTGTTCATCATCACGCTCATTCTTTTTATTGATTCTGCAGGGCTTCCAGTAGGAGGACCCCTCCCTGATTGGTCATGTTTGAGGCTAACGGAGTTAGCTTTGCTAGTCATACAATTGAGGCCAACGCTGTGGGACGAAGATGTCACCGACGGATGATAGGAGGTCCCAGAGTTTCCAGAGTTAACCACACAGTTTTTTCTAAAGGACTCTGTGGAATGAGAAGGTGCTAGCAGTGCGGAACTGTTTTTACGCTTCTTTCCTGAGCCGCCGCCGCTGCTGACGCTGCCGGTGCTGTTACAGGTGCCACTGCCAGCAGAAGATTCCTTAGGTTTAAAAGATTTGCTGGATTTCAACTTCTGAGGTTTGCTGGGCATAGGTGAAGGTACAGAGGAAAGCACTGTAGGTGTTGAAGGGGACGAAGACACTTGTCTTGATTGCATACTGCAGACAGGATCCACTGCACCCAAGGTAGCGGGATTTGCATTTAGTGTAGTTCCATGTGATGGTACCGATTTATTGTTCAGAGACGTACAGGAAGGAGACACCAGAGCTGGAGAGGACATAACGGTGGTGGGGAGGAGGAAACCTGTCGTGCTGACCCCATACTGAGAAGCAGGTAACGCATTTGTCCGGTGTGGTGCACGAACTGCTGCTGTGCTACTAGATGCTGGTGGAATTTTCCTGTGGGTAAACAGGAAAACAAAGAAACAGGTAGCTCCCCTTCTTTGGGATAACATTTAGCATCATTAATCAATCTCGAGATACAGTCACTCCAGTTCCAAAATATTTTCCTAGCACTTACTTAATAGCTGCAAGAAAACGATGAAAGTTTGAGGGAACTGGGTTTGATTAGCACTGAGAAGAGAAGGCTCCAGGGAGACCTCATCGTGGCCTTCCAATACAGGAGGGAAGCATATAAACAGGAGGGTGAACGGCTGTTTACGAGGGTGGGTAGTGATAGGACAAGGGGGAATGGCTTTAAACTGAGACCACGGAGGTTCAGGTTGGATATCAGGAGGAAGTTTTTCACTCAGAGGGTGGTGACACACTGGAACAGGTTGCCCAAGGAGGCTGTGGATGCCCCATCCCTGGAGGCATTCAAGGCCAGGCTGGATGTAGCTCTGGGCAGCCTGGGCTGGTGGCTGGCAACCCTGCACATAGCAGGGGATTGAAACAAGATGAGCACTGTGGTCCTTTTCAACCCAAGCCATTCTATGGTTCTATGAAGACAGGGAAAGCACACGCCATCCACCTTTGGCTTCACTAATCTAAAGACAGGATTATTTGTCTGTAACTGAAGTTACAGGTTTTGTTTATTTCTACAAATACCAGCAAGAATAAGAACTCCTCCACTTGTACTCACTTCCACATCTGCGAGTTAAGATGCTTCTCCACCATGAAGTTAAGTGCACATCGAATATGGTTCCACCGCTTATCAAACACGTAATAACCTCTTCCAATCTGCCGACTACCAAATGTGCAAAACTGAAAAGACAGATTTTTTAATTGGCATTTTCTACTTTCAGTAACAAAATATCTGTTTATACATACACGTGAAGTTTTATCATTTCTAGATGTCTAAAGCAAGGATTTTGTACATGCAACTATCACTTCTGAGTAGCTGTTAGCTTACCTGCTTATAGCCTGTATAGCCTAACCAGGCAATGAAGTTTGTGATTTAATATAAACTAAGTGGTTTTAACAGGCAGAAATTGGAAGAGAGGTGCATCTACTGCTAAGGTTGTACCTTAAGGTTCAACTTGCTTCTTCAACTAAGCAGTCAACATTTTGTCAAAAACAGTAATAATAAATCAACTTGCATTATCAATTAGTAAGAAAATAAGAACCTTAAAACCTGAAAAAGATATATACACAATAGAAATCCACCCTTAAAACCCCCAAGGTATTTGTTTACAAATTCAGAGCCAGTGAGAGACCAAGGTTAACTTTGACTTAAAACATACAGCGGCTGGTTGAGGATGATGACCTGAATAATGACAATCCAGTTTTTCAACAGGCTCTTCTTTTTCATCACATTCTCCCTCATCGCTGGATAACCGAGATGCTGGCTCAGCTGCAGGCAAGGGAGGGTGAGGGGACTCGTGGACAGAAGGAGAATCGCTAGGGGCATTTCCACTGTGCTGGGCTGGGCAGCCTGGAGGCCTGGGCAAGGGAAGCAACAAAGGTATTATTAAGGCAAGGCCTAGCAATAAGCACTTAAGGATATTTTAGTACTGACAGAAGGAAATATACATTAACAATTGTTTGGTACGATCCAGAGTCTCACAACATACCTACTTAGGGGAAGGACAGGAGGTGTTGTACCCCTGGAAAAGCAGCAATAGTTGGAAAAAATGTTTAAATTGATGCAAGTCAGCTTCTGCTGTTTAGAACTCCAAACCCTTTTTTGCTATGAGTTACAACTCAGTGTGTAACTGTGAACTGCAGACAAAACAGTCACCAGGTCTAGAGCAAAAACGCTACCCTGTCCCGAAGATCTCTCTCTCTCTTTCAAAATTCACATGACGAAGCAATCAGTGTTAATTTCATACTACTGGATATGCAGATTGTTCTTACCTTGGAAGACTGGGGGGGTGAGATTTGGGTTTGTTAGGTAATAAAGGCTTTGATTCTGTAAGAGTAACTCCATGAGAATTTTGGTGCAGCTCCTGGGAAGTTTTAGTAGGTGAGGGATGTGGTTCCCTGAGAGGGGGCATCTGCTGATGATGATCCGAATGTCGAAGAAGTTCCTTTTCCCTGGTTTTGCTTTTGTGCTCAGCTAACAACACATCAAATCGTTTTCTTCGACCCTGTACAGCCCTCCGCTGCGTTAAGGAATGTGTCTGCAAAGCCATGAATAAATCATTAATCCCAGGCCATTAGATCTGTGGAAATTAAACACTCAAGACACATGTCTGGAGCTCTAGAATACAGACAATCACCCTGTTTGTGGCTTAGTGAACAAACACAGAACAGAAGAATGACTTACAGAACAAACTTGGACAGTTCTGGGTGTGATTATATTGCTTGATAGATTATATTGCTTGATACAAAATAACCAAAAACAGCAATTGAGTTAAAATTTGTTTCAAAGGTCTTCCAAATGTCTTTTCAAAACAAGAAATCACCCAAGTTCAGTCACTGTGGGTTGTTAGCGACAGCTTCATCTACCTTTGTTCTGCACGGGGCTTATTTAACTGATCCTTCCCTTTCTAACAGTTTAGCTGCTTCCCATAAGAGTGGCTAAACATTACACAATTGCAGGGGACTGGGATTTTCAGTTGTTTGGGACTCATTGATATCCACTTCTCCCCCAAAGACTTGTGAGCCAAAGAACACTTCTTATCTGATGGAAAGTTCTTAAAGATTGCTTTATTTCGGTTTGGCCCCCAGGTGTAGCTCACAGCATCCTCAGCAGACTCATTTCTCAGTAAGCTGCAGGGGTCCATCCAGTGGCACTGGTGTCTGCACAAACACCTGCTAAGTATTTGCTGCAGGTTTTGCTGGGAGAAAGGGAAGGGTACAGCTCGGCTGTGCTATGTACACGTGGAGTTAGAAGCATTCCAGTGCCAGCATCCATGTTTAAAAGGTTTACACAATAATGAAGAACTGCAGGTTACTTTAAGAAATATGTTTTTGGATAAATAATTAACTGGATTCTGAAAACAGCTCCTTCTTGGTTGTTGGCAATGTTGCTTTGAGAGGAACCATTTACAGAGGCGATTACTGACTGCAAAAACTTGTACTTTTCTGTGTTTCATTATATTACCCCAGAAATCAAATGTAAACCTTGCAAAATCTTACCCTGGTTAAGACATCCTACCTTGCATGTCAAAGACCTAGTACAGGGTTTCTTGGTTTCCACATCAATGACACCACAGTATATATCAGGATCAAATTCTCTCTCTGTCAAAGATGCACAAATATCCCATCATTGAAAACAGTTATAATAAAGACATTCTGAAATACTAACATTTTCTTTACAGAATTTAGCCATACTGCCAATGTTTTCAAGTAGGACACATGCAAACGTGCACAAAGATATGTACAATAATACTGTACAAATACCGAAATTACTGCACCATAACACTGTTTTCATATAGGAAAGAAGGAAAATTAAACCCCTTTAAAGACAGTGGAAGAGAGAAACTTTAGAACACAAGCTGATAACTGTAACTTCTGGTGGTTTCTGAAAGCAACAGCCACATTTTAAGTCATTTGCATCCCTTATGAACGTGTCTGATCATAAATTTAAATTCTAATAGGTAAGCAAACCTCGTTACAACTTAAGTGTTCTAAGAATAAATATTAATAAACTTCCAAAGGTTATTTCTATATGTCTTTTCTACACGTACACTAATAAAGAACAATATAGCAAATAATATTTAAAACCAATTACCTGACAATCTTTTATGTAAAAATTTCCTATTATTTGTATTTTCTTCAGGTTTCTTTTCCAAAAATGGAGGCACAGAGAGAAGACCTTTACCATTCAGTATCTGTCCAGGGGAAGGCAAGGGTGGCTTTGGTATTGAGGGACAATTAAGGCCAGTCTTTATTGAGGAACTCACAGTAGTAGAACAAGTTGGACCAACAGCAGCTTTCAGTTGGGCACCATCTATCTTTGGATGAATCTTTTCCACTTTGACAGATGGAGTCATACTATTGTTTATGAAAAAGAAACAGAAACAATTGCAAATGGTAGAACAATGTGTCATAAATTACAAAAAGTACTCCAAATGCTGTATTACTCAATACTCAGATCTATTAGTAACACAAATTTAGACGCTCGTCCTTAATTCTCAGTTCTAATACTTTTATTTTTTCTTATGTATTTTCACATATTTTCTGATGTCTACCCATTTCTCCTGAGCTTTTTCCACCAATTCTTCTTAAGTATATCAGAGTCCTCACTGACTTCAGAAACTTCCCTACAATGAAGGTAGAGATACTAGATCAAAGAACGAAGACCCCCTAGTAGCACAGCCGTTATTTACAACAACTCAAGGTGCACCTTTGCCAGCGTTGTGTTCAACAATTCCATTAGTTGAACTATCAGCTTAGACTAGGCTGCTTAAAGAGATCTGGTGGAGTTTAAAGTGATCTCTCAGAACAAAAACCCTCTGCGACAACAAGAAATTCTCCTGATAGAGCAGTTTCTATGCAAGTGTTAATGCTCCATGCTTTCTCAAAACGTATACTCACATTTTATCATGGGGAACTTTGCTATGCTGTACCGGATGCATTAACCTGTTGTTTCCGCTGATCTGCAGCTTGTCTTTGGGTGATTTCAACAACTTGGAACTTGATGATGATGATGATGCACTAGTACCTCCACTGGATGAACGGTTGCTCCCACTTCCACCGCTACCTTTGTTTTTTGAAGGGAAAGATGAAATGAGGGAAAATACTGAAGAGGAGGGAGGAGTCAAAGGCGGCTTGCTGGAGGAGCTGTGTCTTCTTTCTGGAGAGGAGAATAAAGAAAAAGAAGGTTAAACTCGCAAGGCCCAAACAGAAACAATTCTTAAATACTTCACATTGTCAGTTATTCCATTAACATCTTTCCTTTACTGGCTTGGGAGGTTCTCTGCTACACACGGAGCACACACTGAGGATTCAACCCTCACTGTAAGCCATGAGGTTCCATTCATTGCTGGTGAGCTACATTGCTCAATCATTACAGCTTAGCTTTTACTATGCACTCCCCACTCTCCATCTTACAGGGCGAGAAAGTGAGACTCAAATGCAGACCTCAGAAACACAAAGCAGAGACCCCTATTTCCCAGGTCAAGCAAGCTTAAATATCAGACTTCCTCAAGCAGTAACTACTCTCTGTTAGCATGTCTCCTAATAGTCAAACTGATAATGGAGCAAAAACAAAAGTCCACTTTCTGATGATCTTTCAGTGTGGAATGCCCTGAGAACAAGGGCTGAAGCAAGGAGTTACATGCCTTTTGGTTTTCTTCTTATTCATTCTATCAATCCTTTCAAAATAGAATCCTATTTAGCAGGAAAAGGAGCAACGTATATTCTTCTTTGAGAAAGGATATCCAAACACTTGAACAGTCAGATTTTATCAGTAGACATGCGGGAAATTATTTAACTTTAAAGTGTTAGCATTAAATATTAACCATTAATACATTTCCAGAACCACTCCAGTTAAAATAGTCTATATCTCACAAGGGTTTTTGGGGGGGATAATGAATTCTCAGACATGGAATACTCAACAGCTGCACGGAGTTCCCAGCTCTGCCTACACAGACACACTAACGGAGCATTTGCTCAGCTGATCTTTGGACACCTGTGATTCCTAAATGAACCCTGCACGTAATCAACACCTGCTTAGAGATGTCCCTCTGGCAATCTAGTGTATGCAAACCATGGATCTAAGAGAGAACTGAGGATGAACAGATCCATCTGTGGGTAACACCTCCTTCCCAGCTGCTATTGCTAATGGTGCCCACATGCACCACTGGATCCTTTATGCACTTTGACTTAAATTTACTTAAGCTGCCAAGGAAGCAGGCTACTCATGCAGAAAATACAAAGTAATATATCCACGTTCTGCCTATGGGATCTGTTTTTCCCTCCCGTCCTAAGTACAGCAATGACATGATAGGGGGACGATGGCTGATAAGAACTCCACTCAGAGCTGGAAGCTGTGATGTTCATTCAGTATGATCTGCTTAGTTTTCTAGAACCCTATGCCATTGAAGAGTTCTCATGTATGCTAACATACTTATATTCTAGCCAATTGCTGTGCTTCTAACGTGACATGCTGCTTATTGCCAAAAGTCTTTTTATAGCAATGGCAAGAATCCCTGAGCAGCTTTGATAAGTTACTATTTGAGGGCCATTAGTTCAGCGATGCTACACCCTATGAGATTACTCCGTGAGATAATGAGAAGAATTGCTCAATACTCTGCCACCTTCTGTGTATTTAGAAAACCCAAAGTCTGAGTACTTAATAGAGTCACAAATAATCTCTAGTAATCTAGTGGCCCACTAATGTAATCTCTGGGAGTTTGTTTTATTTTTCCTTTTGGAAAGGGGAGTGTTGCTTTCTTGGAAACAACTTGGCAGGCGAGAAGAAAATGAGCCTGGGATAACACTGAGTACCTCCTTGCCTCCCAGCATTAGGAATAAACTGGGCAAAATATTAATGTCTGTTATTGATTCAAACGATACGGACACTTCTCTCCTGGCAGCTTCAGCTGGTACCATTCAATTAGCTCCAGACAGAGTCATTACTGACTGCTACCTGCATGAATGTTTAATAGCACCAGTCTCAATACACGTGAGTTAATGAAAGAGGCAAATCTGTTACTGCTGATAATCAAAAACATTGACCTAGGAGAGCTAAGGCTAATGGCTGATCAAAATGCAAGACTACGGTCTGCCAGAGACACTACAAAGATGTTTTCTCTGCCAGAACTGCTGCTGAGGTGTCTTAATTTAGCTGAACACGGGCAGTCACAGCACAAGTAAGCACAGATATCCTTGGGATGTTAGCAGACTTCTCAGTGACAGGACAGTCTGATTCAATCCACTACCTATTGCTTATTACTGGGGAAACTGTTCTCACTGCAGTGTGAGACACTGAGGAGGCAGAGCTCCCTGCTACACAAGTCTTCTGGTCATGTCCTCAGTTACCCATTACAGGAAAATCTGCCACAGCAAAAATCAATATATCTGAGGGAAACCTGTACCAAAACAAAGCCTTAAATCTTCATGAGGGGGCTTAAATAAGTGGTCTGAGCTTCAAGACCAGGTTTTCACTGCCTTTACACATCACAGTACATCACATCGCAGGGCATGGCTTTTCCATCCCAAGAATGATATAGAATAGCTTGCAAAGAGAGGTGATCTGACAGTCCTGTTAGACCAGGAGATGCGACAGTGTTACAAAAACCTCCAATGCATGTTACGATGCACTAAGGAGAAGAGAGAAAATTAAAACTGTGCAATCTTCACTCATTTCCAATGTATTTACTGACAGACTGACATACTCTCTTCACGGACAAATTACTACACAGACTGTCACTGAATATCCATGACCACTATGCACGTTATGCCAGCGCATCGATGATTAACTCCACCAATCATTTGCCAATCTAAGGTAGTTCCCATATGCCATTAATTCTGACTTGACTTGAAAATACTTTAAAAAAATATAATCACCTCCAGGTGTTCAGTTTTCAGTCTTTTAAAAGTCAACACACGTGCACCTTCCCTTCACGTAACTCTTGAAAGAAAAAGGGTACTTTTTAATGTTCTGATTGCTCCTGCAAAACCTCAAAGTGGTATTTCAAATACAGAGCCTGTCCAACGTGGTTCTCATCTCTGAAATCTCAAGGGAAGGTTTCTGTTTGTTTTTAAAGCACAAAGAGCTTTTGCTTTGGATAAACAATTGGGAAGTTCCCCTTGATCCCATTCAGACTTGTAGGAGACGCAGAAGATTCACAAACATTAAAGCAAGTTGAATGACACCATTTTGTCCCCAGTGTAATCAGTGATGAGCTGCAAATCCAACTCACAGCACTCTGCAGAGCATGACTTAATGTTTAGTATTACATGCAGCCTGAATTTATCAGGTTTAGTTAACTGGAAAAGGAGAGGAGGAAGAAAGAAAACAAAGTCTCCCATCATATTTGGTTACTGCTTCTAGGCAGTAAGCACTCAGTTTTATTTTGATTTATAACCTTATTTCCACACTAACCTAAGAGAAAATCATTTTCCTAAGATAGTAATTTGCTGTATGCCAAACAAAAATAAGTATATAATCAAAGTCTTCCAAATTTTCTTCCCAGGTCTACGCTTCGTCTCCAAACTTCAGGAAGTGTTCTGTGGTGCTCATTCTCCATGTGCATCAATTAATAGCTTTGGGCAGCAAACACGATGTACAGATCGAGTTTCATAAACCCATTTTTTTTTAATACTGACTGCTTACGTCTGTACTGGGCAAGAAGTCAAACTGACCTGTGTCAGTCCTGGCAGAGCCATCACTAAAACTGAAGAACACCCATTCAAATCCTCAGGCCAGTTTAACCCAATGAAAAATGCTGTGACTTCAGACAACAATTCAGTTTTAGCACAGGTGAACCGAGCTGTAAGAGTATTATTCAGAGTACAGAGCTCAATAAGTTTACTGAAACAAAGCATAAGCTTACATTTCTGTAGCTATTACCTGACATGTCTAGCCTAAACTAAAAGCATGTTAAGTGCTACCTGAAACAAGCTTATCCTTTTTTCATCACACTCATCTACTACACGGCTTATCACTTCAGAGATGAATTAGCACAGTCATATTAAAACAAGCACCATTCACCTGAGATGCAATTTTCTTCAGTGCACATTTCTACAGTCATTTTGGAGAACTAGTTTTCTAATTGCTCCAGAAAGATGGGATGCAGTGCATGCCATGAGGACACAGACTGGGACTGGAGAAAGCCCAGAATGAGTCAGATGAGGAGGCTGGGGTCTGTGGCTGCTGTAATTTGCAGCACTAAAAGCTCCCATGTGCCTGTGATTCTGCTTTCATGCATGTTCAGAATGGCTTCCATCCCAACATGGCTGGCAGCCAGAGGATTCTCTACCTGTGGGTACTTCCAGGATCCTCACACCAGGACACATTTTAACATGAGATACAGATATTGTGTCTCTGTGGTATAGACTAAAACTGGCAGATGAAAGCTGGAAGCTTGGAGACAGACACCTCCCCCACACCGCTGGGTTGCACTAGTCTTAATACTGAAGAATTTAACAGAAGACACAATCACAGGTGATGCACATGAAGGCAGAGGAGCCAATCTTACTCCACTTCTTCAACAAATAAATGAAGTCCGCAACTTCACAAGAGCATTTTGAGCAGTAAATCCTAATTTGACCAGGACTACCCAAAGTCCTTTGTTCTGGAAAGGTTTTTTTCTTCAAGACACAACCCTCTCCTGCACTGTGTGCCAGCTTGAGCCCTCACCCACCAAACTGCATTCTGTTGTGAATTGCTCTGGAAGAGCATCTCATCGCAGCTACAAATATAACCACAGCAACTAACCAAAGACTGGCCTGTAGATCCAACCTGAGTGCCTGTGTTGAGCAATGACCCACACTGACCTCACCATGACAAAAAAAAGTTACAAACAAACCCCAAAAACAGATGGATGAAGAATCTGCAAGAGAAACTCGGGAGCTAAAATCAAGGCCCATCAGACAAAATGCTCTTTCTTTGATGCCTTCCTGGCTGCATGCAGCTGGTTGGGAGCAATCGCCTGCAAGGGGCCTTCATCTGCTGCTCATTCTCTTATTGCTGCTTCATTATCCCACACTAATCACAGGGCCCAGATACTAAGGATTCCGCCTTAATCTTCCACTGATGTCCCTTTAATCATCTGATCGGTTCTGTTTGCACCGCAGTCAGGATGAGGTCACTCCACGTTCAGTTGGGTGGTGTTAAACCAACACGGAGCAGAGCAGGCAGCATCTACACTAAGTTTTATTTTTCACTCCAGCAAGAAAGTTACAGAAGAGAATACTCACAGAGACCGAGCCATCAGCATGACAGACCGCCAAGGGTTGACTGGCAGCAGTGCTATCTGTCATGTCTCTAGAGGGACTCCTCGCATAAAAAAGCACTGCTTGCAACCAGCAGCTGATATTATTGTTTAATGCTCAGCATTAGTAAAACCACAGAGAAAGCTTGCCTGATAGTCATGTATGCTGATGTCACTCCATTCACAGAAAAGTAATAACTGAGCAGGAGAGGCAAAAACATTAAGGAGGCCTAGAAATGATACTGCAATGCAGAGCAATACACACATGGAGTAACACAGCATGTACATGTTCCCATCGCTCGGCACAACTGCCTTCCCTGTAAATATGTAGTAGTAGGTATAAACTGCTTATCTAAGAAACAGGTTTATGTAACATCTTTTATATAGACTATGCCAAAATTAGCCACATTGATGCCAGCTCATATCTCAACAGTTCCTCGCTCAAAACATATTCAGGACATTAGATGTACGGACTGTATTTCCTCTGCCTGTGAGCAACCCCATGCCATAAGAAGGCAATTAAGCCACAATGACAAAACCCTACTTAAAAAACGTATCAAAAACCCACAGAAGGGCAATATCAAACCAATTCTGAAGAGCATATTATAAAACCCAAGGGTCACTTCTGCAACTTCCCCCACGCAGAAAATCACTTTCCTCTTTAAAAGCCTGAAGCCAACAGACAAATAGAACAAATACACCGAGAATTGACTGTGGATGCTCCAGGGCCATTTCTAAGTTTGTAGGGCACAGAATCACCACGTCTCACCTCTCATATGTTTTCTGCATCTTTGTGCATTTCCTGCTCTGGTGGTCCAGCAGTCCTAACCAGAGCAAAGGTCTCATTGTTCCAGATGGGAATTCCTAAAGCAATCCCTCTGTCAATCATCATAGAAACGCGCATCTTGGAATCTCTCTAAAGAGCACAAAAAATCTGCCTCTGCTTTAATTAGCGTCCACCAATTCATTATGGAAATTCAAAATTACAAAGAACAAGGGGGTTTTTTCAAGATGTGCTTTGGTGACAAATGCACCATTCGGAATCCCAAACTCTCATATATATTAGTAGCAGGACTTCAACGTATCCTCCTTCCCCAGTCTCAGCGTGAGCACTGAGGTGCTACTCCATCTCTCCTCAAGTTTCCCAACATTTACCTCTGAATAACTGGAAATTATTTTCTCAAGTCCTGAGAAGTGCTGTGATGGTTACTCAGTTCACCACATCCTACTGAACAAGAAGAATAACGCTAATAGCTACATTAGGGTCCTCTTTCATTACAGTAGTTACAGAGCAGCACTAGCTGCTTACAACACTATAAAACCGAATGCGCTCTGATTCCTACATACACACGTTTAGCTGGATTTTTTGAGATCTACTTACAAGACGTGAAATGCACCCAAGTGATCGCTCTGCAAATATTTTAGATTAAAGGGTATGAAATTAAGTGTAAACAGGGTTATATTTTTGCCGCCGTTGAAGAAAATGGAGTAGGAGAAAAAGCTCATTTTCCTTACAAGATTCTCAACGCCAATTTCGAACCTATAAAACCAGCTGACAAAAAGGACACAATCCTGCAACCGTAACTTGGATTATTTAAATGATGGATTTTAAACGTCACGGCTACAGCACAGCCAGGATGACGCTGTGATTCTCTAACCAGACCATCCTAACTCAGCAGGAATGGCTTTGGCTTTCCCCATTAGGAAAACTGCAGCACAACTGCCCCCCAGAGACCAACACTGCAGAAAAGAGAGTAGAGGGAGAAGACTGCAAGTAGCATTATTAAGAATGCAGCAAAAAGAACCCAGCAAGACTAAACCATATTTAAATGAATAACCTTCAGGTGCACCCTTTCTGCCACTGCTTCTTTCCCACAGGGCACTGCATATTACTAATGCTAATTTTTCAGTTTTTCCCTATTTGTTACTAATCCCTCCCAAAGCCCTGCACGCAGAGCACACCAGTAGTTCTGCAATCAGATGCCGCAGGGTGTAGGATTACTCTTTCTAACACGCATGTGTTGCCCCTGAGCGATGGGAAATAGCCCTGCAGCCCCCACTGATACAGCACTGCCAGCCCCCAAACCAGGCAATGCTTTGCTCTGTGCTGCAGGGGCAAACTGTAATTAGTTTTGCTCCCATCGGGTCCACTTCAGCTGCTGAGACCCTTGTGGGGAGCAGGAGGGCTCCCAGGAGTGATGTGGGAAAAGTGAGAGACGGGACAAGGTCTTCTGGGCACATCAGATCTGAATGCAGAGGTTGGAACAGGGGGTTCCAGGACAACATCCAACCCATGGTGCACTGTCTTGAGTGACTCAAGCAGAGGCAGGGGAAGGATGCATTTCTCACCATACAACCTTTTGGGGTGGGAACCAGCCTGTAAATCTGTCAGGTACAGGAAGAAAAATATCACAGAAGTTATTATGGAAAGACAGACAAGTGTCTTAGATGGTAACCGGGCCATGAAGAGATTATAACATTCACATTATGAGCACTAATCTCTGGGCAGCCTGCTGACGACATGACACTACCTGCATCATCTGATTAAGGACAGGCACTGAACAAGCCGTATTTTTGCTATTAACAAACGTGTTGTTTGAAATTCACTTAGGAGAAGCTACAGTGACAAACTAAAGCACCATCTAATGGAGGCACTGCACCATGCCCACTGACCACACTGCTCAGTGCCACATCTCCGTGGCTCTTGGGACGATGACTCCGCCACTCCCTGGGCAGTCAGTGCCAACACAGAGATCAGGATGTGCCTTTCCCACCGCACTCTTCCCAGCCAGCACCACCAAGGCTGCTCACCAGCCCTTATAACGTAATATAGTAGTAAACACCTGCCTGCCTTTCATCCTCCTAATGCTTCTCTTCACAGCACATTTGAGCATTTTAAAGTTTTTCCTGCAGCTATTTCTTTACCTGTAGTAAACTTCAATCCTTGCATGCTGACTGTCAGACTCGGCTCTTCTACAAAATAAACATGCTGAGAGTGAAAACTACTTAAAAGCCATTAGCGAATCAAAACAGAGAACATCCAGGCATCGCCATCCATAGCACAGACATAGAGAACCCTGGCTGAGGCCTTTTGCTGCAGGGATGCGATGAGCTGGGAGCTTCAGGACCCCAACGGGGACAGGACTGTCAGCAAAGTGCAGTAACAAACACCTGACAACACGATGCAGAGGAGCCAGGGTAGCACTGAAGATCCAGGGGACATGCCTGCCCTGCACCAGCTTCTCAGCACGGGTTCCGAACAAAAGACGACAGCTTTGAGAGATGAAAAAGGGAAACAAAGTGGTGGTAAGGCAAATTGGAATGCTTTTCAAATAGACGGTTCTAAATCCAATGCCTTTCTGAAATGTGAAATCTCTTGGAACTTAATACCCAAACCGCAACCTCGGTGGAAAAGGGAATAAATTGAGTTGTAGGGTTTTTTGTTGCTGTTTTTCAAGTCGGATCCTCACGTTATTTTACACCCACACACCGGTCATTTTTTTTAATTATAAGAAAGGATCACTGCAGCTTAATTCATGGTCAATCATTACTGGCACGAACCAACTGTTCCCATGTTTAAAAGCACTGAACACGCTGGCCATACACCAATTAAAATTGTACAACAGCATTAGCACAGCAAAGTCTTCCAGCAATCACTAATGCAGCCAAACGAGGGCACGAACTGAGCACGCTTGCACAACAATGCCTTTCAAACGAAACAGAGCAGCCTTTTCCCATCGTGCTGTGAAGGCGCCCGGCAGTGCTTGCTGTACGCTGCCTGTGCAGCCCCGGCGCCCTTTGCATGAGCGTTTGCAGCAAGCCTGCAGCTGCGCTCGCCCCAACGCGCTTCCCGTTTCCTCCCGCAGCACTGAGGGACGGATTTGCCCCCTGGTTTGGGAATTACATGGATGAACGAGCTCAGGAAAACAAGCTCAAGTGAACAAGCCCTTAATAGTTTCTTTCTTTAATTAACGCTTTGATTAAAAGCCACCCATTTATCTAGAGGCCTGACAAGATTGCAATCAGCCTGCAGTTTTATTGCTGCAATTTGCCCCTCTGTTTTCTCCTCGACCGCTCCGGATTTGAAGGGGGTGGGATTCCGAATATCAGCACGAAACCCCCCGTGGTGGCCGGATCGCTCCCCCGCCCCGCGGGCACAGCCCCGCTCCCCCATCCGCTTATTGAACTTTGGCCAAATCGCCCCGATGACATTTCAGGAGGGCTCCCGCGGGCCGCTCGCGTTTAATCCTCATTTTCAGCTTATCCGCTCCGATCCGCCGAGGCCACCGGCGGCACGGCCCCGCTCCACCTCCGTCGGCCCCGCTCCGGCGCCGCGGGCCGTCCCCGCCCGTTCCCCCCTTCATTTCCCCCCCCCCCGCCCGGGGCTGCCCCGGGCCGCAGCTTTACCTCCGGCAGCGCTGGAGTCGCGGCGGCGCTGGCGGCAGCCCAGCGGGGCGGGGAGGTGGAGCCGGCGGCGATCGAAGATGGCCATCGCGGCGGGGCCGGAGGTTAAGCCGCTCTCCCATTCGCACAGCGAGCGGGCAGGCCGGCAGCGGCCCCAGCAGGCGCCCGGAGCTCCGGGCTGCGGCCCCCTGCGCGACGGGGCCGCCCACTGCAGGCTGGGCTGCTTTTTTTTTTCCCCCTTGCTATTACTGTTTGCTGGGGCGTCTCTTAAGTAATTAGGAGAGGAAAAAAATAAAAGAGGGGGAGGAGGAAAGAAAAAAAAAGGAGGAAAGAAAGAAAGGAAAAAAAGCACGGGAAAAGAAAGGGAGGGGATGAAAGATTAAAAAAATAAAGTGGGGGAGAGTAAAGGAGGAAAGAAAAGGGGCAAAAAAGAGGGAAAATGAAGGGAAGGGGAGAAGTGAAGGGGAAATGAAAAGAGGAGGAGAAATGAAAAGGAAAGCAAAAGGGAATGAAGGGAAGAGGGGGAAGAAGAGAGAAAAGAAAGCACAGAAGTACTTGATGACAAATATATATATATATATATATATATGTATATATATATGTATGTAGAAATATATTGCTTGTGGCTTCTGCTCTTGTTTTAAATGCCCATCGCCTTAAGCTGAAGTTTCTGGCCTTTCCTCTCTTATCAAGTGCCATTCAAATTCATTTTTAAAGTAAAAAAGTGACTTTTCCTCTTGAAGTTTGCTAAGAGAAAGGCAAATATGCATGCACTCATGCAGATACACTTGTGCATCTGCTCGCTGCATTACTTTCTCTTGAACAGCAGTGAAACGGATGCAGGAAGCATCATTTCAGGAGGGCTGGTTTTGCCTTTTTGGTTTTTGTTTCTACAAAGACCTCCAAAACCCCGGAGACTCCTCCTCCAATTAACAAGCTCAGAAAGAAATACGACATCCTCAAACCCATTTCTGGAACACCAACTTTCCCACATCTCTGCAGGAAGGCACACAGCAATCAGCTCCTCTTTCGCTGAGCTCCTCCAGCAGCTGACAGCTCCAGCACCTATCCTGTTCATTAAAGGCAACTCAGCCATAAACGCATTTCCCTGCACTGAGCTCTTTTAAAAAGCCATCTTTCTCCTTTGCCAAAATCAGTAGCAGCAGTGCATGTTTTTGGAGGCTTTGTTGCTGCTGTACGCTGTTCTATTTGACACCTATCATTAAAACTGGGTAAGAGTCCAACAGATTTCAGTGGTTCACAAAGCTCTTGACTTTAAACTACCATGTGGGGAGCCAGCACCGATGTGTTTGTTTTCTTACCAACTAGAATTTTCCTTCCTTAGTCTTTGATTTGGTCTATTCTCATTTTAGGACCAAGAGGGTGAGTAACTTATTTTGTTTCTTGTTCCACAAATAAACTGACTGAGATCGGGCCATTCAATTCCAGCCTGAAACAATATAGTAAGTTGTCTTCCTTCTGAGTGAGAGCGAGGACAAAGAGTCCAATCAGTAGGAGCCCAGCAGCTGGGTGTCAGAGCTGGGGCTGGAATGGAAGCGAGAGGCATGACGGCACATTCACATGGCGAGAAAGCGAGCGGCCGGCTGACAGCACACGGCTGCTGGGAATGCACTGGGTTTTATGCCTTGCAAAGATTGAGATCGTTGACATCTACGTTGTAACACAACATTTGATTTATTTTTTTTTTTAATTTATTTACTGTTTTCTAATGAACGAGTAGCTTCTGAGCAATTTCAGCCAGCTTTTAGGGGATTTCACCTTGAAACTGATGGATGGATGTGCTATGGTTAAATGGGGAATCTGAATGGGCATTCTGATAAGTTGAAGAGTAATCTGACTTCATAAAAGCAACCTGTTATACATAGCACTGGGATGATGAAATTATTCAGTGCAGGATGTGGGGGGAGGCAGCTCTGCTGTGCTGTGCTGCAGAGCCTGACATCCAGGGCCTGGCTGGTGAGAAAGCAGCCAATAGAAGGACAATTGGAATAGTATTAACCATTGCAGAGGAATAAAGTTTGTTTCCTGTGCCTCAGGATAACAGAGCAGCATTGGTGCCCTCCTTTCTACATTTACTCACTGAACACACAAACTTAAGAAGGTATTTATACTATGTGTGTTGCTGACACTAAGCACACGCACATCCAGTATGGAAGTGGCATGCATATATCCTATTAAACTGGGAGGCAAAAAAAAAAACACAAAACAAAACACAACACACAATCTGAAGCTGTGCGCGCACTGGGCAGGAGGTGTTGCAATGGGAGGGTGAGCAATGGCAAAACACGCAGCACAAAGCCACAGACACGGTTCCATTACCTCCACTGCACATGAAACAGCTCATTTATCCTCTCTAGAAATTCAGCAATCTCAGGCACCAATTGCACAACACTTGAAGCTGGCTGGTGCAAACCAGCAGTGCCGCAGCAAGAAGCGTTCCTGCCCTCTCCCCCAGTCCTGACTGCTCTGCTCGAACCTTCACACCATCTGCTCCCTCCCTAACAAAGACAAAATGATCAGCTCAGAGACCTGACAGCCTCCCAAACTGCACGCCTCATTGTGCCAAAGCCTGCAATTAGCAGAGCGACCAGCAGCAAGAAGTGCCTTGATCACAGGGAAAGGGCTGCGGGGCTGAAGCAACTCCTAAACAACTGGCCATGACAAAGAGCTATGTTGTGAGCTGTGATAACGGCCATTTTGCCCAGATCCTGAAAGTTGTTGATACCTAAGATTTAGATTTGCAAGGAATTTCATCTGATTGATATAAACACTGCATAAGACGGGCTTGCTTACACTGCAGCCTGCTTAGGTTTACATTTAGTACCCTCTAAAATGATTTTGTTGTAAATATTTTGCTTCAAAGAGATTGTTTGGTTACGGGTTACTATTATTATTCTTCCTGGAAGGAAGGGAATGACAGGCCTTGAGTCAACACTGAACTTCTTACAGCTGATCCATTGAGAACTTCATCATGGTTACCTGGAAAAACTACTTTGCTGCTATGCAGTGAAAGAACCCCACCGTAAGCTGCAACACCACGAAACCAACCTTACCATATACAGCAGTAGAATTATATAAGAAGTAAAGCAGTGCTTCGGATGTATCTCCGAAGTCTGATTTTTTCTCCAAATCTGGAAAGAAGCGCTCTGAAACACCACTATGAATGAAATTCCTGCCCTCCAGAACCACGGGACTATGGATTTTGAAATCAGTGGATTTTTATCTGGAGCAGCCTTTAAAGCAGGTAGGATAGAGGAAATTTTGATAGCAGACAGTTTCTAAGTGACACAATCTGTCATCCTCATTCAGTGACAACTGACATGGAAGCATCAACCCTTGCAACATTATATACACATATAGAGTTACAGCATCTCCGTAGCTACTGAGGCCATCACAGGTATTTTCAGAAGCTGAATGGTGGAGAGCTTTGTGTCCCACACAATGACCTTTGGTCAAGGAGTACATGGCACTATGGGAAGGGACTGAACGCCATTGGTTTAAAACTTTATAGTCCAGGAGAGAGTCAACATGATACATTTCCAGGAATGCATATAGTTGTCATAGAATCATGACCAACATTGGTTATATGTGGCTTGTAATAGACTGAAAGCCAAAGCAAAACTGAAGAGAATGAGGACTAGCAAGTCCAGTGTCAACAATGACGAAGGTCAGAATGTGACTGTAAGGTTTCCCTCTATGATCTAGAAATGAGAAAGGAATGGAAAACGATTACTTCACTAAGCTCATCTTACTACAGTTGACAGTTGTAAGAACATCAACATGCTTAGCCTACTGACTCAAGCAAAGACTTCAGCCATGTAGTAACAAAGCAGATAGAGCCATTTTCCCCTCTCAGCAAGGAGAAAAGCCATGAATTCCATGTGAGTATCTACGAATGCTAACTAACAGCTTTTAAAACCACCAGCATTATACCACACAAAATTACTGATCATCTCAAACCCAGCTCTGTTAATAAATCCACTCACATCTGAAAGCTTCAGAATCAGAGATGCAAGAGCACGAGGAAAGTGTTGCATCTCCTACCTAACAGAATGAACTGCAACATACTGCAGAAGCCAGAGCTTCTGACTGCCAGAGAGACAAACAGGTTCTTGGCAGCCTGCAGGGTCACACAGAGGAGACAGCACAACACAACTTCAATCCGGAGGAGGAACAAAATCCTATGGGGTAAAAACATGAAAAGATCATCTGGCTACAAGGGAAGACTGCCTTTGGAAAGTACTATGTATGGAGTTCTGAGATTTTCGGACACTCTTGCCAAACAGGAAAAACTCAGTTACATAGAATCTGCTTTAACTCTCCAGGAACCTTGTCTAATTGCATCTTTTAAGAAACCACTGTGAAGAGTGAGAGTTTCATACCAACATGGGCAACTCATCATTTGTGGAACAGAGAACAGAATAGAAGACAAGAGTCTCTTGATGATAGCCCTTCTTTCTCTAATACAACCTGGAGAAACTAGTTTGAATGTAATTGCAACCTCTATGGCCAGCAGCTCTCTCACACATTGCAGAACAGGCAAGCTTATTAGGATGCACATACTAAAAGATATAGGGTAAAAACCTTAATTTTCTATTCAAGAACTACCATGTATTTTTTCATCAATTACAGATAATAGGGTTTTTAAGTATTTTGGTTGCTACTGCTGAAATATCTAATAAATACAACACGGTCAAGAACAGTACCACAGACTAATGCTAATTTTCATAACATATTTATCTGTTTCTATTTCCTGCATTAAAAAAGAAAAATAGTTGTCATTGTTTCCAAGTGCCCCCTTGTCACAGAGCTCTTCCAGAGCTGGGTACAACAAGAGCTGGCCCAGGACTGCTACTGAAAAACAACTTGAATCTTTGGTGCATCTGGACACGACTAAACGTTATCTGAAGAGACTTCAAGACCATTTATGTTACTTGGATACAGCTATTCAGTGTTAAACTGTTAAACTTAATTAAGCTTGATAAAAAGCTTAAAGCTGGCATTAACTGTACTTTTTTGAAAGTGAGTGTCAGCCTGCAGTTTATATTACTACTCTTTTAAAACTCACTGTGATTACAGATGAATATTCATCAACAAATGTAGAGCTTTCAATGCGTACGAAGTGATACACACTCCCTCTTCTGGTAATCTCTTAAAAGAGCTTGTTTCTAAACTTACTGTATCAAATGTGAGATTTAAAATGTATCACATTGCCTGGGTAAAAAAAATAAATCAAAGGGTTGATGTCAATAGCTGCAAGTTACTTTAGAAGGCAAACACAGCCAACTGTTGATGGAAAATAAGCAAATAAATAACAAGTGAAAGTTACTTGATGCAATGCCTAAGCGAAAGCTAAGTACAAGCTGCCTGTGTACACTGCAGCTGTGCCCCAAACCAAATTGCTATTGATTTCTTTTAAATTAGTAGGAATTTCATCGTCTTAAGTTTTCCCACAAGTGTGATATGCATGTACGCATCTGATGACAGTTTTTGTGCCCTGCAGTTACGTGAGAGACTATAGCTTTCAGAATGCCCCCTACACCTCCTGAGGCAGCAGATGAAGCTCTTCCAAAACAATGCCTTTAGGTGGGCCCTGCAGGGATACCTTTCCTCCATTTAGCACGCTGCCTCGTCTCCTCTCTGCTCACAGAACTGGGTACACTTTCCTCTTCCTGCTCTACTGCAACAGCAGTGAGAAAGCTACACACATCCTGTGGCCTTCTTACTCTCTACAAATAATTACTTGGAGAATTTTTAAGCACAAATCAGAAAATCAGCCAAAAAAGAAAAGCAAAATAACTGTAGAAGAAAATGATGATGACAGACAGGTAGGTGCACACAAACGCATTTATCCGTCTCCTTTCTTGATGGTCAGTGTCCCATGAAGCTGGGAGAAGTGTCCCAATTAAAAAGCATCTTTTTTCCCCCAAAAAACTTCTTGAGTCTAAGAACGCCACGAGATTACACAAATCACACTTGCACACACTGCTGCCAAAACATAAAGAAAGGGAAAAACTACTGAAAAAAACTTTTGGTTTTGGTTTTTTGTCTCATCAAATCTCTCCTTTCTTCTTCCACTCCCCCTCCAGTACAGAGTAATCAAGGCAATAACCTACCTTTTTCTTTCTCCCTTCAGTGAGCTCATTTTCCCCTGCTTTCCTCATTCAGTTTCCTCCTTATTGTCTTCATCTATTTCTTTTCCACACGTTTTACTTCAGTTCTTTGTTTTACATTTCCCTTTTTAGCTATTCCCCTGTGTCCTCTTTCCCCTCCTCTCCTTCTTGGACACGCACCCAGACTACAAACCACTTCTGGCTGCACTGCAATCTCTGCCAAAGCCTCCAGCCTCCTGCCAGTGCTAGCTGGACTCTGCCATCCCATTCCTTACCCTTCCAGGTGTTGCACAGCTCCCAACCCTCCTGCAGCAAAATGGCTGGGAGCAGCAGTACCATGACTAAAGGTACCCGACTGAATGGTACTGCTGAGATTTTCTATCTCCCATTCTTGCACAGGCAGAGGAAAAGGGGCTATGTGTAAATCCTTCCTCTTCCAAATGTGGCATTTTTTCAAGAGATGGCTGGTAGGATGAAGGGATGCAACCTGTGCCACTTGAAACTACGTGCTGACAAGAAAAAAAAAAAAGGAACAATTTTCTTCATGACAGTTCAATACTCAACACTGTTTTAAATGCTTCCCAGAATGCTTCTCCCTGGAATTATAGTGGTGCTCATCTGAGGTCTGCAGTTCTTGGAATAATTTACTCACTGTATGAGAACACACACTTGGCCCTCAAAATAAATGCAGAAGTCCTTATAAATATTTGATTGATTTACACGTGGTGGGCTCCCCAACAGCACATTCACATCTCAATGGCTATGATCCAGCCTCAAGTTCCCCTCCATGACAGCAGAAATCCTGCTGCTCTTTTAACAACTGATCCAGCCTCCTTCTAGCTCCCTAGCTTTTAAACAGGTTGCAGTTTCATTCTGCTGTGCTCCATTTAGGGCTCTCTGCCAAAGGCTGTGTGCCCATGGCCTGCCCTCGCAATGCGTGCCACCTCCTCTGGCAGAGCTCCAGCTCAAAGGAGTGGCTTAGGCATTAGAAAGAGCCCTTTTAGTTAGAAGGAAGCCTTCCAAGGATGTGGAGCATGGAAACCGATGCAGAACTGCCTTCGCTGCATCTGCTGAAAACCTGAAATAATTCTGAGAGCTGCACTGTGCTCCAAGCACCAAATGAATTTTCAATGGTGAAACCCTGCATCGACTTTTAGATGAGTTAACTCTCTCCTTTTGGATCTCTTTAATAGGAGACCTGACAACTATTCCCACTGGCTTTTTCCAAAATGAAGCTGAAGACAATTATACTCAGCAGCTCCTTATATCAGAATGCCTTACCTTCCTTCTTCAGATCGTACTCAAATCTATTATCAGTCCACTAACTTTCTGCCTCTTGCTGAACAAGTATTTCTGTAAGCCACAGTGGACATGGCACTACTTCCTCTTTTCCCACAAAGATAAATATCCTTGTTTTCTTTCTTTCTACTTGTTCTCCCTGTGCTGATGTCTACCTTGAAAAGGGAGCGGTCTGCCCCAGTCTTTGAATACTTCACAAGGGGATCATTATAAAGGAACAGGGTTTCCACATAACATTTGTATAATTATCTATATTAGCCTTGTTTTAAAACACTTTAACTTCAGTAGAACGGAATAAAAAGATATTCCCTATCCAGCAAGCCATAAAACAAGGATTTCCGCATGTAGGCCTGCTGCTAGGGCTGAACGGCATGAAATCTGATTCCTGTTCACCAGAGGTAAGAAAAGCCAAAAGCACACCAGAGCGTTTTTGAGTTCAGATTATTTCAGCACACATGGTGCTGTATGTAGGCAGAACAACACGACTTATACCCTAAGCGGTACGCCAAACAGTTTTCTTTACATCTGAAGCTGAACATCACCATTTTTGTTTGTTGATGCTTCTTATTGCCTCCTGTCTTCAACCAGAGCTTGACAAATCCATGTACCCACAAAAAAAGGGAAGTTCTACTATACTAGGAAACCACCACCGACTTCTCAAACAGACTCCCTGCGTTTCCATGTAATAAACAAAGACCACAGCCATTATGCTTACAAAAATAGCTTTCTGCACATGAACTGCCTGTGCAACCACAGCACACACTTTCATTACTCCTTAAATTCTCCATGGCAGAACCGTTTCAGACTTTAAACCCCAACACACACAAGCTAAAGGCTTTGGGGTGCACATTTCAAACCCCAAATATGATAACAGAGCTCCTTGCCAGGTGGTAGCAGTTTCTAATTTAACGATGCGTTGTTTTTAAATAAGTAAACGATCAGTTGCAATGGTTTTCTGAAATGAATCCTGTGCTGACCTCTGAGCCCATTCCTTTCTGGGAATATGCCAAGATGATTCTTAAAAAAGTTGCAGAATTTCACATCTCTCTGCCAAGGAGAAATTCAGCTTGTTGCTGCTGGATCCGGAGACTGGAACGGAGACCCAACTGCTGGAACACAGACTGCGTGAACTACTGCAAGAGGACTCCGTGTTTAAACAGAAGTTGCTGAAGCTGCCAATGATAATTTGTTAAATCATATACATTAACTCAGGCTATAATATGCCAAATGCCACCTGTGCGTGTTTGGCAATACGCTTGGCAGATTACTCCAGCACATCTGTGACACACCAGATAATATTCAAGTTTTATCTTGGTTATTAGACTCCTACAGAAGATTACTGATACCCAGGAAAATCCCCGTGATTTATATAAAATATTTTCATACTGTTCTAGAAATCATTAGCGAACAGTGGACACTTCATTACCAAAACAAATTACTTGCTGCCAAAAGCATGCAAGCCGTAAGGAAAACTTATCCCTCCAAAACACAGATGAGCTCATGCAATCTCCTGCAAGAAAAAAATTAATAAAACAAAACTCAGCAAACAAAACCCCCCTCTTCAGGTCCAATGGCTTTGGAACAAGATTCAGTACATTCCTTTCTTTCCATATCTGCCTCAAATGCTGCTTTGCACAGACACTTTATCTCTGACTTTGTAATCCTTGCTAAACACTCTAAACAAAAATAAAACATCTGCAGAACTTCAAAAAAAAAACTTTTCAAATATTAAACACTGCTGTTAGATTTCCAGAATTTGCTGCTGCCAAGCACTAGATAACACAGAAATGGCAGGGCAAATTGATATTCAACTCACATCGCGTCAAAAAAGAATATTACACTGCTTCCAGCCCTCTATGATTCTGTGATAATACCTGAATCACTCATGATACAATATCCAAAATACAAGAGCATGTTATCAGAGATGGTTAATGGATCACTCATCCCAATTAAAATAACAATGACTGTTACTTGTACTCTCTGAATCCAGGTGCTTAACACAAAAAGCAAACAAATGAATTAAGAACAACAACAGAACACCACTCTGATCAGCCAAAGTAGTAAACCTGATAGCTAAAGGTGGGTGTGAGAACTGAGTGAAGGAGAAAGGAATACAGTCATACAAATAGACGTACAAAGGAGATTCAGGTGAGATTTCACAGTGACTTGCTGGATGGACCCAAGCAAGTAACACATGTGAACACCTTTCTCTGCAGCCAGGATCTGCCTTCCATGGTCTCTGCAGGTTGAGTAAAAGATTGTGTGATGATCTTCATTTCCATTTCACAGCCTCCTGGAAAGTTCAAGCGTACAAATCTATAGTACTGTTCGCTTCCTGAATCCTACACTTTAAAAGTGTCCTGTGCAGAAATACAGATGCTTGGGTATTTCCCTTTGGTTTACAGAGCAGCAGAAAGCAAAGCTCAGAGCAGTTACTGCATGCCAAACCTATGGAAGCTAATCAAAACATGGCACATACCTCTATAATGACTCAACAACCTGACACACTGTAATGGTCTCTTTCCAATACTTACTGTATTAATGGTTTCCACAATCACTGCATGACTCACAGATGCTATCAGTTAAGTTTAACAGGTAGCATTCCTAACGCTATACCTACTGTTAGGAGTTATAACCCCACTTGGTATTTATGGAAACAAGAAAATCTGTTGGAAAAAGAAGAAAGAATAGGGGGAAAAAAAAAATAGAGGGAAGAAAATCCACATCTCTAAACTGGTGCTGCTTCCACACTAGTGAGCTATCTCCTCTCTGTGAGCCACTACAAAGCACACAGGGAAGGGCAGACAGGAGGCTGATCACCACAGGGAGATGAAGTAACCATGTGGAATGGCTGAAATACCAGCAAAAGGTCACACGGCCCCAAAAACACCACACTTCTGGGCTGCCACAATGTACCTGAAATAAGTGCAGCTACAGCTTCTGCAAAGAGCAGCTTTCTGCTGTAGTACAGCTAAGCATCTATTCATTTAGCACATTTATTAATGGGAAAAAGGAGGAGGAAATTAAGGGAACGTTTTCAGTCCTAACACAGGCTAGCTGCCCAGGAAGTATTCCTGACAAGGGTGATGGTTAGCAATTTGACAGACAAAATCAGTTTTACTTTAAAAATTAATATAGGTAGAGAGGAAACTGTGCAGGACTCAAGAAACACACCCAAATAGTAATAGCAAAGGCACCTATATATTACATGGAAGCTGGAGAGGTTGGCACATGATCAACCAGACTGTCAGCTGCAACTGGAGAAAAATACTGTGTTTTCTCAGAAGAGGTCACCAGGATAAGAGATCACAGGTGCTTTGCTCATAGGACTGAGTGCCTGGGTGTCACAGCTTTTTCACTCCTTCACCACTGATTGATCTCGGCTCCAAAGAAGATGCTGATGCCACAAAAACGCAACCATTCCAAAAGCAACAGCAAAAACACTGGCAATAAAACGCTTAAATCATCTGTTCAGTCCCGAAGGAGAAGCAGCTGAGGTGTGACAGAAGGAAGATTTGTTCTGAATAGCAGGCCAGCCCCTGGGCTGCCCCGCACCCAGAGGGAGAAGCCACTGACTGAATGGACTGAAATCAGCTGATGGGCACAGGCCTGAGGAAATCTAGATCAATGTGCTGTAGGAAAAAATAATCAGATTACATCCCAAAAATGCCAACAGATTTTGACCCCTGCCACATATATGTTGCCATACATACACAGCAAACGTCACAGAATTTTAAGACAGTGACTGTGTGTGTGTGTGTATACATAAAACAATAGCACTAACAGTACTACCAATAGTACCAATTTACCAGAGTTGTTAGAAGGGCACTTCACACTCCAAATACATGCCTAGATTGCCTGCAAATATATTTGATTTTGAATTAGTATCTCTTCCAGTCACATCAAATAGAAAAGTATGTCATAAAAACGTAGAATATTTTACTAAAAAAAGTAAAATATTCTGACGAGTAAGATTATGTTCAAGTTGTTACTGACCACAAGGGAGGAAAAAACACCTATCATTTGTCCCGCAATGCACTCTCAGCCTAAGTAGTTTATTACAAATATGCTTTAGAAGAAATTAATTAGCTCATTAGGCCTAGTTAATAGTTTGTTTATCCTTCCTTTGACAAAAGTGACATTTTAAAAGGGCACATTCTACTTCAGAAAACAAACTCCCATGTGACACGTTAAAGAACTCCAAGTACAAGCAACACATAGCACCATAACTTTAGGAATACCTTAAGAGATCGCTTCCTCTGGCAACAATTAAAAATAACTGTAAAAAGCTTAAGATCATTAAAAAAAGGTACAGCTTCAGGGACATGCTGTAATTGTTGATTGTATTAAAGTAATCGCTCCTTTCAAAATCCCTGGAATAAAGGCACGAAGAAAAGACTCGATTCATGGAAAACTGACTGAGATGAATCCAACCTTTATTATTTTCTTAGCCTACTTCTTGTTTTAGAAGTACCATATGAGGACTCCAGCTATTTCCTTCTCCAAGTACACAGAGCGAGGAGTACACTGCTGAAGTCATCAATCATCTCCCGTATTTATCAGCTTTCACATTCAATTCGCTAAAACAAGGGACAACCACATACAGATCTTTAGACTTAAAAATAGGAGACAAGGTTGCTAGCTCGATGCGGAATCAAAGTCAGCTCTCTTACCTTTCTGAGACTATTTGGCAAACCAAGGTCTTATAACAATTTTCACCCCACCCAACCCTGTTTTTCTCATCAGATTGACTCCTCCCATTTCCTCTGCAAGCTGCAGCACTTGTTTAGCGTCTTCATTGTTCAGAATAGGTTTAAGAAATACCAAGAAAAGCCTTGTCATTTCCATCCCTTTCTTCTCCATTTCTCTCAGAGAACCAATCTAACATTTCTAAGCTTACACTCCTACAACATATACAGAACAGGAATGCTGCATTAGTTTTTCTTCTTTAATCTTTAAAATATATTTTCCATACCTGCATTTTCTAATTCCCTCTTTGCTCTGTTCCTTTCAAATTACAAATACTGCTTACAGGAGAGTTTAAATTAATAACCTTAGAATATACTAGGCTTCTCGGAATGAGTTCAACATTGATACAAGCGGCATTACAAAACCCAATAATTCCATGTCCACAGTCAAGAAGCAGTACAGCACCTGAAACCTATTTTCAATCTGCCCCACAGGCTGTCATGCCAACAACTACAACACTGTCTCTACAGTATGGATCTCCACTTACAAGAAAGTAGCTGGGAGTCACCAACTCATTGCAGAACATCAGTCCAAATCGTATGCAGAAGCCAACAGCTCTCCTCTGTCACTACCAACCTGAGCCAGCTCTACACTCCTGGCCTTGAGGCAAGAATCATGATGCCAACACTCAGAATTGGGTACCTTCCAGTTTTCCCCCATAAATTTATTTTTAACTGGCAGAATCCATTTAATATGATATTTTAGAAGGACTTCTTGAACACCCCAAACTGATACTCAGTGACAGGTGAGGAATCACACTGGCAAGGGGTGGAATTGCTTTCAACATATACAAAGGCTTACATCAACTGGAGTAAGAGAAGCATAATCCCTTCTGCTCTTCTGGCTCCCTATAGCCCCGGAGACGTAAGCTGAGTTTGCTTTCTATTTTATTACTACTGCCATCCACAGATGAGCAAGCAAACTAGGAAGAATCATGTCACAACACCTATCAGATTCTTCAGTGAGCGACTGCAGAAATCCAACAGCACGAGTTGGGATATATCCTGCATAGCATTCTAACACAAAAACCAAGTGAGAAAGGACAAGAAGTGCACTTTCTGCATTGCACAGGAAGACCATTCCCCAGACTCAAGGAAGCTGCAGAAGCAAATGTGTCTTTTCTTGCTGGAGGATTTAAGATGCAAGGAAAGCTTGCTCTCAGGTCCGGAAGAGACTCCCCACCCATATCCAAGATTTTCTATCCTTTAAAGCAGCAAAGCAAGCAGTCACATACTGGGCTAGAAAAAAAAGGAACACATACAAACAGACAGACACAGGGAGGAAGGAGTAGTTCGGATGTTTATTTTTTTCTCTAATCAAGCGCTAACACAACTCCTCAATTTCTCAAGAAACAAACAGCTGAACACCAAAAACCTCCTATTTATGCATTCACATGAAAATGCTTGATATCAGTTTCTAATCTCAAGACATGTATGGAAAAGGTCTGCCTGCCTCTCTCAGCTATTTCTGTAGGTAGCAAAAGAACACTTGAACTCGCAGAGCACTCTGTATTTTCTCAGTCCTCTATAAATGTTGGCTAGCACCAGCCAGTGTAACAAGAGCTTCCTAGCACAGTTTATATACAAAACCATTGGACCATTAAAATAAATACGGACTGACACTACTGAAAATAAATAAGCTTTCTGCTCCTTTGGAAGCATATTATGTTTTAGAGCAGAACTTGTAAGTTTAGCTTTTGGTTAAGCTCACAAATTCAAACTGCAACGGAACCTCGTGTGAAAAATAATCAGTGTAAATACACATGGAGAAATGACACATACAAACACACTGCACATCCTGTCTGGGAAATACGGTATAAATGTCACTTCAACACTGAACTGCACGTGTGCAGTGCTTCAGGAAGGCATTAAAAATTGAAAGGAACAAGATCTTCATGTAACTGCATTGTTATGTATATGAAATGATTAAACACAGGTTATGTTCTTTGACATTATTTATAATTTAATGTTCTATGTACCATCAATTAAAAAAAAATAAAAATTGCCAGGCTTAATCCTGATTTAACCTCACTTAATTATTAAAAATAGTTAAGCACTTACCATAATGTGATTGAAATGCCTGTGGTTTTACGACCTGATTACAGTGGTTACACATCACCAAATAGAAATCATCATGAGCCGGGCAAAGACCAAATATTGGCATATCTAAAAACAAAAAGACAAAACGGCATATCTCTCAGCTGCTTACAATGATTGAGAAACAGTTTAATTACAGAGCCACGACACTAGTGCTGAATCATTATTTCAATACATGTGTATAAAATCTGACAATGAGGGAAAAGAAGAGCATATAATGCAACGGATACTTCAGTGCTGGAGTACTCCATAAGCAAAAATCTCCCTGCAAAGATAAACGTAAAACAAGTGATTATTTCTAAAAAGCATCTATTAGAAATCTGATTTAGGACTGACCATCTTATACCAGATGCAAGAACGTAATAGGAGACCGACGTCAAATGACAGACACAACATAAAGGGATATTTTACGTATTCTGAAACAGGTTTGGATTTTATTCCAATTTCATTAAATGAGTTCTAAAATGAAGTTTACTGCATTTTTTTTTTAAACCATTTTAGAGCACAGTTGTTGAGCAGGTAGCATTACGTGCCTAATGGTTTTACTCGTTTAGCAGTGCATTATAGTTCAGCCATCTGCTGCCAGAGATCTGCGTAACTGCTACATGAGAGAGAGAAATAGAGAGATAACAGTATGTCAGAGCACGTGTGGATTTGGGAGATAACATACATACTTGCAGACTTTTACTAATAAAATTAGTGGCCCCAACGTTGTTTTTTAAGAATACAGTTTAATGTTTAAAACCCAATGGAAATATTTATTGCATTGGTACAACAAAAAATGTTACTCATTAGAAGACAAAAAAGAGGAAACTGCACACATAACGGCGTATTCATTCATCACTGCCAAAGAGCATGGCTGAGGGATTTACAGCACTATTTAAAGGATTAAGGCTGATATAAGAAAACTTATTTTCTTCTAAGAATACTCAAGTGATAGATTTATATGTTAGCAGTAAATTAGAAATTAAGGGCATTATTTACCCCTGTGCTAGAAGTGTTTTGTGTTAAAGCTATTCCCGTGCCTAGATGTATATTTGTAACCACACACTACATTGAACTAGAAAGATATTCTCGCTGATGAACGGAACACCAGGTGTGGAGTAAATGGAGTCGCTGCACTTTCAGAATGCTGCTGACATAACCCAAGGCAACCAGGGGCTGCAACACTGCCATCCCCGCTGCCTCTCGCAGACAAAAGAATGCATCCACATTGAGCAGCTCCGAGAGCGAAGGGCTCCTGCAGAATAAGGGTTTTCCTCCAGAAATGTCATTATTTTTC
This sequence comes from Excalfactoria chinensis, assembly GCF_039878825.1. Taxonomy (NCBI): domain Eukaryota; kingdom Metazoa; phylum Chordata; class Aves; order Galliformes; family Phasianidae; genus Excalfactoria; species Excalfactoria chinensis. The sequence continues at coordinate 6,584,079 of NC_092836.1, forward strand.
TTTATAAAAGAAGGTGTACGTGTGTGCTCTGAAAAACACTAATAGCGCTATATTGAAACCGAATACAGTACAGTATAAGGGCAGCTGCAACCAGATTGTGCCTACGGACCCAAACACAACGACTCAAGTGGCTGTGACAGGTCACAGCTACACTTATCTACATTGCAGGCAGCAGTTGCCTTACAGAATAATTCCACACTGATTCGTGCTTCATTAAGTACTGAGTGGCGCCTTGTAAATAATTTTAGTTGTATGGTATTTTGGAAAAGGAAAACGTTTGGAGACCTCCAGGTACATCTAATGTACCACAGATTAGGCAAAATCCTGTAAACGTACCCTAGATGAAAGGCAGATAGGAATAATACATTTCTATTTTTCAGTGTTTACTTCACGTGATTTAACTTTAAACTGGTTAAGGAAAAAGAAATACAAACAAATATTTATATTCCATATAAATATATAAACTTAACGGTCATTGGTTAATGCTCCATGCAGGAGTTCTTTGGGTAGGCCTGCATGAAATAGTTTCCACAAATAGTCCATGGTCACTTCCATTTGACTACTAATACACCGTGATGAATGGGACAATAACAGCGTACACTGCCTGCTATTTACATTGTTAATAGCACACGGACTGGCTACTACTGTATAATGCCTAACGAACTGTAAACCCACACCCTGTAACCTTTTCTCTGATCCAAACCTTTCCTGACAACACCAAATTCACAAAAACAGCCTGTACAAAATTGCAGGGGGAAACCACTCCCCAAAGATAAGAATAGGATTGCCCGCTTCTATCTGTCTTGCAAGATAAAGCGCTCCTTGGCATTAGTCACAGTCACTCAATTCAAGTAGCACCTTATGAATATTTGCTGGAAATAGGGGGCAGTAATTTTACACCACAAGTGAAACAAATCAGCAGAAGTTGACATAAACACAAGTGTTTTCCTGTTTCAGTTTCGGGATCCCCAGAAATGGGAATAATTTAGGAGCAGCCCTATATACAGGGAAGTGCTTCTTTACAATTTGAAAATCAAAGTTCCAGGTGACAGAAAGCAATAGCAAAGCACTACGAAACACACAAACTCACCCAACCCATCCTAGGAGTAAACACGGTTGATGCAGAAAAAAGGATTTGCTGCGCACGCCAAATCACAACTGTGATTTCAAAGGAAGTCACAGACCAGACTGCAGCTGGATCACACAAAGAACTTCTGCCCCCAGTACACTACAGCCACTGATACAGAGCAGCACCTACATGCAGATGGTGAGTGAGTACTAAGAGGCTGGAGTCCTAAACGCAAATACTTTGTTTTCTCCTACGTGATAACATTAACTTTGAGCTTCTAATTATCAAAGCATTTATTTTAAATTGGTGCAATAAAATCCTTTTGTTGCTGTAACTGTAGGGCTCCAAATACAACCAGCACGGGACGATGCTGAGAGGCTGCACGGACACAAGAACAGCCCACAGAGTAACAGTGCAGGTGCCAGTGGGCATTAAGCAGCACCAACGCTCTCCAGACACCCAAGATGAGCTTTACAATGGGTCTGACTTCAGAGACTGTGAAGCAAGAGCAAGAGGAGGCTTCAGTGAACTCCTATTTCTGTTCCTGTGTCCCAAAAGGACAAACAGCAACACGAAACTGTTCTGAGAATGACACAAAATATACTGTGCAAGTATTAGAGAATATACAGAATAGTTCAACAAGATGCACATAACAAAGCAAAGGGGATGGATGCTCAAATTCTCTGCTTCCCCCCCCCCCAGCCCCTGATCACAATTCAGAAGTCTTGCCACTGATATTCCACTGTCTAATACTTTATACCTATTTCACTTAATGACATGCAAATTCTCCATTTAAAAGTCTAATGAAGTTTACAGTATTCCACCAGTATCATTTCAAACACTCCGTTCCTCTGAGTTTAAAGATGACTTCTGAAATCCTTAGCTGTGGATGTAAAGCCCATGCCTCTCATGGAAGAGCCTAGCAACCGTGATTCATATGTTCCTCTTTCAGAGCTGGGCTGATTTAACTCTCTCCATCTGGGAATGTTTTTCAAGGTCAAACTAGAAATTTAAACCAAGACCTCAAACTTTCAATTTGTTTTTGATAAACACAGTATTTATATGGCGGCTACATACAAACACTGTCACACGAGCTGCTAGTTACATTAATTCTATTAACACCGTGAAGAAAAATGACTTCATTTACCTCCACGTTAAACCTCTGAACATCGCAACCTTCAGAATGCATTTCTTTCAAATGTAACTCAGCTCCACTTTTAAAAGAAGCAAATTCTAATGATATATTCCTGTGTACTTCCCCAAGAACAGCACAAGCACATGTCACAGATACTTCTGAGATATCTGAACTGCATTACATGCTGACTACATAGTAAGGAAAATGCTTTTCACATGGAAAAGGCCAACTCAGCATAGTTCTAATATATAAAAAAAGGAAAGATAACAATAAAACAGGACCTGACATACCCTACCACCAGGGACATGTCTGCTCTGAGCTGCCATTTCCTCTTCCAGCAAGGCACAGAAAGGCACCAGCAGGTAACTTCTTGGTGCTTTCAGCATTTCCCTTTGGGACAGTCACGCTCACACTCACTGAAAGTGTCTCTGTGCTTTCAGTTCTGCTACTGAACGTCACAGACAACAGAACAAATAAAACAGCCTACAAACACGCAGTGAGATTACAGGTCATCAGTCTGCAATTATGGAGTGATTAGAATTGGTGAATTCAGTGACTAGCAACAGCTCTACTGCATATTCTTTTATTGCTTTTTCCTTTATTTTTAACCTCCCAAATTTACCCAATTTCCTATAAATCTTGTTCCTTTGTAGTCTGGGACCATCCTGTCATGTAACTATCCCAGAATCTAAGAAGAAACATCCTTTCCAAAATTTTTGCAAAGCATCACAAAATGGTGAAGTTATAAAACCTTTGGAAGAGTGCAGCACAGGGAGCCCAAATCCTGGCTGTTCTCAGAGACCTTTTGCAGAAGTCTGCTCACCACAGTCGAGAAAACAAGGAGTGAAAAATGAAACAGAGGAAGAGAAAGCAAAAGCAGTGAGGACAGAAATGAAAGGGCAAAGAATAAACTCTACTAGAGATATGGTCAAAGAACAGAAAGCTTGATGGAAAAACAAAAGCGACAAGAAACCATAAAAATACTGCATAAGTATTTTCCAGACAGAACACTACTAAATCTCAATTCTTCCCTTCCCATTCCCAGCATGAACATCTGCTTAGCAATATTATTTTTCAGAAGTCTGTGTCTATTTATCACAAGTATATACGTACTGTTTCCAATGTAGTGCATCTTGGCAGTGGACACTTCCCACGTTGATGCCCAATGGGAACAGCAGAACCTTTCGACTGCAAGGACCTCCACAGCACAGCATAATGCGCTCCAACCCAGTTAAACTTCCAAAAAGTTTTTAATCAGCTACAGTTAATATTAAATGCATCCCCATTAAAATGCACTGCACTCGATTACTAACTCTGCACTCATAACAGGCGTAACTTCCCATTATCTTCACAACTCCCCAACCACAGAATTTGCTTTCTCTGTACCGGGGCTCGAGCCAAATCCACCCTGAGCAAATGTACAACTCTCCCCAAACCACCAGGGCTTCCAGTAAGATGTCAGGAAATTGTTTCAGAGCTATAATGTACAGAAATGGCAAATATATCCCATTTGTTTTGAAATGTTGCCAAATCTGACTTATTTGAACCACTGACTTCATGGATAAAAACTTCTAAGTTCAAATAATGTACACAAAAGCTATCTGGAGTACAATCACTCCACACAAGTTGTGTTTTCCCTTCTTGTTAGGATGGAATTAGTCTTGAGCACGCTGTGGTAAAAACGATGTTAGCACACCTTGTTTTAAACTCACGGGAATAGTAATCTCCATCTCCAAGGGCCTTTATTAGAGCTTTTCTGTAGGATAATGCAACCCTTCTCTAAAGTCTGAAAGAAGGTCAAAAAGGAAAGAAAAATAATAGTAAAATAACTTTTTGGTAGGGTGATTCAGCCACAGGTGCAGTACCTTGGCACTAGTTGTCATCTTGAAGGAAGAAAGTTACGATGTCACCTCCCTAAATTTTCTTACGACTCTTGCTCCATTGCTATATTCTCATCTTCGAGCAACAAGGTCTTCCTATTCTTTTATTCTTTGCAGTCATGCAGAACATGAATGTCATGTAAATACTTGAAAGCAAACAAAACTTCCCAAATCGTTGCTCTGATAAGCTTATGACTTCAGGAATGAGGCATGAGGAGGGAGAAGGCAGGCAACTCGCTCAGCATTTAGGATCACACCAAATGGAAGCACTGAACGAGGCTGAGCTCAGTTAAAACCAGACCAACAGCCTGCAGTCTAACCCAAAAGCCAATATTCTGCCAAAAAATCCTCACAACAGGAATCCAGCAGGTTCTGTTGCTGACATCAGTTGTGAATAATGAGTAATTTCCAGGTAGGAAGAAGATGCTGGATGTAAAGCTGTTGGGCAGTGTTTCGTGCTCCAATAGTGCTATGACAGATCACCCTCCAGACCAGGAACTGTGCCCACAAACAGCAGGAGCACAGTGAGCTGTCTTATCTAAAGCTCCCATCCATTCACAAGTCACATAGCCCCCTTATTCTAACAGATACGAAAGTTAGATCATGTTTTTTGTTTTTATTTAAGTCAGCATCTCAAAACATACCTTTCATGATCACATTTAATTTTAATGGCTTAATACTCAGAGTGCTTAATGAGCACAAAGCTTCGAACACAATAAGGGATTCTAGCAGGATTTTTGAGGCTTTTTGCAGAATTCCAATACACACTCACAGAACAGAAATATTTCATGAACTACGTATGCAGGCACAACAGATTTGTGCTTGCAAAGAAGATATGCATAACCAAACAACACAGAACCATCACATTTACAGAAGCACCTTTGAAAACAAAACCATAGCCTGCACAATTCATACACATTGCCTCAGATACAAAAGAAGGTTTTAATACAAAGTGAGGCACAACAAATGGATATTCCCACTCTACGCTGCCAAAGTTAAAAGCCAAAAGACTTCCAAGCTGTTTCACTTAAGCTCAAAGGGAAGTGCTGCTACCACAGTACTTTCTGCAAGGTAACCTATCCTTGAAATTCACTGCCAACTGTGCTCTGTACATTCTTAAGTAGCTTACATTTTTTGCACACGCAGCTTTTAAAGCGCAGCTATTTGAGGAGACGTTTGACAGACATCGCTCCACTTGGGCTCTGAGCACAAGTGCATGAACTTTGTTTCACCACGCAGTTACTGATTGATAGGATGAAGGAAGGAACAGCTGAAGCCTTGATTAAATGTTTTTACTGCATTTACCACTTTGGCAAATGGAACAATCACGTATAATTTCATTAAAGTCCTAAGAATACCCGAACCTCAAAGTTTTGGCTCAGGGAAGAGATTTCACTTCAGGACCAAAACAACCCACAATCTAGTTTAACCATGCACAGCAGTTGCATTACTAGATTTGATCAGCTGCAGATCTTTACCAGGATAACAACATTTTATCTCTAAAAGCACAGTTCTCTCTCTCTCTCTCTCCAGTCTCCTTTTTGAACACAAGATAGTCTGCTTTTCCCAAGAAATACAAGCTACCGTCCTGCAAGGATAAATTACCATATGGGTTTTTATACTGCTTCCTCAAATATCAGGCAGAATTTTGCACCATGAAACCCCAATGGTAACAGACAACCTACCTTCACCCGCTCTTGCTTTCCACGCACTCAGCCACACCACACTGCCAAAGGTCCATGTCCTGGACCAACCCTCCACCTCCAGCAAAAAGCCTTTGCTGCATCCCGTGGGCAGCACAACTCCTCCGCACAGAACCAATCAGCAAGTCCAAACACCAGCCAGCCCTTCTAGAAGGGTATCAACACCCGACCACTGCAATTCTCCCTGCAGTCTTTCCTCTCGCTGAGGACGCAGAACACAGCACTGACAGTTGTTGTCTCCTCTGAGATCGAATGGTCTTGGGGAATTTCTATAGCGTGCTCGCTGATAAAGAACAGAGCAGCAATCACCAACAGCGTGTCATGCACACATGCACCTGCAGCCTAGAATGCAGCTGGGGGATCTAATTTTAGACTGCCAAGATTTGAAAGTTCCTGAAATTACATATAAAACACATATTAAAGCAGACATCCAAGTATTTAGTTAAATTCTTTGTATATGAATTCAGCTACCCACAATCTTCTAAAAGTCTAACACAAAACACATGTCAAACGGCTCACTCAGAACTTCAAACTACTACACAGTTCTTTCCAAGTTGACAGAAGGTTGTCTTCAAAACCATCAATTAATAATATCTGCAGCGAAATACAAGTCCCATATTTGAAGCTTTTCGGCAGAGCACTCTCCACATACACCATATCGTTGCATTAGGTTTCCATTTGTAAAAACTACTGTCATCTGTAAAAACTATTCCATTTACTCATTAATTGGTTTTCAGAGCAGAGGATAAATTATTCCAGTCGATTTGTATATTACATAAATGCTTTATATATAATTTGTCATCACTCGCCATAGAACAAACGTTCACTGAAAGTCTCACGTTACTTTTAAGTGACATGATCTCATCGTGTCATTGCTATATTTTAGGGAAGCCAACAAATTATTAGGTATGCTTCCGTGGCAAAATAATAATAAATAAATAGTTACAAATCTAATCCCAAAAATAACTCGAGGGACTCTCAGCATTGAGTTTAATTCTGCAATTGCGACATCAAATTCGAACAGAATTCAGGAAATATAGAAAGTTTACACCTGCTATTAGTATTACTGTGTAATTTCATATGAAAGGGCACACAGAAGCACTTCACTTACTATGCAGAAAAGCAGGGTCTTTTATGTGGAAAAAAGAGTACTGGCCAAGCAATTAGCCACAAGCCTAGTCTCAATTAAAATTAACTATATCATAGAGAGAATAGTCTAAATTACATCTTAAGTCACGTACCTCAAAGCATGTTACTGTTATTAACTGTTTTTACATCAACATTTTTTTCCTCCTCTTTTATATACAGCACCCTGTGTACTTCACAGCAGCTGCACTCTTGTAGTAAGAAAAAGGAAGTTTGTTTTTATTTAAATCTAAACTTACAGTTTACATTCAACTGCTCACTGCAGCAGCAGTACTTTGATGTGTTATCACTGCAAACTGTGAACGCAACCCAAGTTCCTCACCATCTCCTATCTCTTATTTAGGCACGCTTTTGAAGAAAAAAAATCAGCACGTGTGGCTCAGTAGAACTTTTTGCAGTGTTTCCCCACACCAAAGCAATGACGGCCCTACCTTCACGTTAAAAACAAAGCAGTTGAGACATTATTTTCCCTGCCACACAGCACACACGCTGTGCTCACTGGTGAACCTGTTCTAGCCCCGTTCCTTGCTGACCACAGCTGGCCCGACCTGCTGTGTGACAGCAACACAGCACTGCTCCTGAGCTGTGCTAAGGCAATGCTGCTTTCCACAGGGCATTCCATTTCGCACGGTGCGCTCGATATGTGAGGCAACAAATCAGCATATACAAAACAAAAATTAAGAAAAATAATACTGATGACCCGTCAGCTAAATTCTCCTTCAGTATTTTCTTTTATTAGGTAACCTAATTACCTAAAACTACCCCACCCTGCCACTCCCATTCTTCATACACTTGTACATCCACTTCAAAAATAAGACTGTTTCAATCATATAGCTATAAGGAAACTGATGCCTGTCGTTTTTGGAATGCCAGTCTACATTTCTGCATCCCTCCCAGCTTGGCAAGCACTATTGGTTCTTCATTAAAACATGCTTCCTTTGCTCCACACATTTCCTAACAGTTAATTTGATACGATGTTAAAAAATATATATGCAAGTTGCATATTTATGCATATTTATGTGCAACAGGCATATAAATGTTCCATAGCAAAAAAAAAAACAAACAGCTCACAGTACTTTGACATTTAATAGGATTAAAAGATAAAGCGGAAAATAAAACAAGGTTTTTGTTGTTATAGTAAGGAGACCTAACCTACTTCTCAGAGATCTGGGCACACAGGTAGTGACACTTATTTGAAACTTGGACACTGCATGCTTCTAAATAAAGACGACTGAGTACCTCAGTAACTCAGCTGAGCAGCCAGTAAACCTCAAGGCCTTACTTCACATAGCTGGTATATCAGAAAAAGAATTTACTCAACTACGTAACATATGGATCTGGTGGCTTTCGTTCAACTCATGCTTTTGATGGACACTTCTAAGGCTACTTTTGTCCTCTGGTTCTACTGCAGCCTGCAGTCAGTCCTCCAGGAAGAAGGGGGATGGGTACGTATGAAGGGGCCCAAATACACAGGGGGAAGAAAATAGAAACAGTTCTTCCTTTTGTAGGTCAAAAAGCAAAAGTGTTCTACTATAGAGGGGAAAAAAATAAAGGACTGAACAGGGCACCAAGTTTAATATTTGGACATCTCTTGTTAAGAAGGCCATAAGAAGAATAAGCCTGATTACACAAGCAGTAAGCCAGAGAAAGTCATCACTGTGCAGATGTAGCAGATCAGACACGCTGAGCGGAGCCAGGCAAGCGGTGCCCCGCAAACCCCATCACCCGCTGAGCATGAGCATCTGGGCACCTCGTGGTACAGAACCCATCTGCAAAGGCACAGCAGAGGAGGCATGGGAGACATGTGGAGTCAGCACTGAGAGGCACAGCACAGAACATACAGAATCTGTACTGAAAAAGAAGACGCAGGAAAGAATGCTGCAGAGCCCTGGTTTACTGCCAAACAGATGACATAGAATGACAACAGCTAATAACAGGAAAATGATAACAGAAAATTGAGAGGTGAACAGGATTCTTTGATACCATAACAAATTTGTAGTTTACCAGCCTCCACCACACTGGACAGAGATTCAGCCACCTACCTAACGAACTGCTGCAAATGTCTTTGGGACAAGGAAACCTTGCTTTCCGATAGCAGCAGGTTCTCTGCCTGGCACAGCACTCACACGCGTGCAGCACAGGGCTAGGGCTGAGGTCCCAGCTGCAGCACCCAGCTGCCCCGGGTTAGCCAGGGCAGGCAGGGAGCCAAAGCCGCAGCCGCTGAACTTGTTCAGCCAGTCTGCCCAGAGCCAGCCCACAACGCGCTTGGAAATCGCTCAACAGCTTCTGCTTCCAGCAGCCATGTGCAGCACTTGGGGGAGATGCCACAGGAGCCCAAGGCAGGGCACTGCATGCAGAGCCACCACGGGTACCCACAGGGCTGCTCTGCAACCTCGAGATGGTGCACAGCATGGAATGGTCCAGTCCTCACCTCCCAGCGCTGGGAGCAGGAGCACAGCACAAAACTTTGCTGTTAAACAACAAGCAAAGCTCATAGTCATGCATCTTCCCATCAGGCCTTCCCACTTCACACACAGGAGCACCGGCTGGCCCTGCTGCAGCCTGGGCTCACCTTGCAGCACTCAGTCTTTACATGGCTGTGGCCGTGCCATCAAGGGCAGCATGGCTCTCACTGCTCCTTCTCAGCCCCAAGGAGCACAGCCACAGCACGCTCTCTAGATTTTACTCTTGTCTCCTGTGCTCTACCTACTCCGTGGATAAAAATAGCTCTCTTATCTCCAAGGCTATCAAGCCAACACTTCAGATCATTATGCTCAGGCCTCAAGAACTACTGAAGAGACTCACAAGCTTTATTCCAGCAAACAACACAGAGGGCCATGCCCTGCTTTTTGGGGCATAAACTGACAGCCCTGCAGAACTGGAGGGATATTTCCCAGTGCCCAAGTAACAGGGAAAACAGGATGACTGCTGTCTCTCTTAGCAGAGCTGAACACACTCAACACACAGATCATATATTACAGAAAACAAATTCACTAAGAAAGCATCCTAAAAAACATAGCTCCTTCCAAACCAAAGGCCAACAAAGTCTTTTAAACCACCACACACTGTGCCTGATAATTGGAAACAATTTTCACTCCACTGACATATCCATCCAAAATAAAGGCACTTAAAACCTATGCAGAATGTGAGGCTTCTGGATAGATTTGTTTAGAAGTACCGTTTGGTATGGCTCACATTAATGTATCGTGACACAGAGAATGTCTCTTTTTTCCTTTTGGCATCATTTGCAACACCTTTCCACTAAGAGAAATGTAGGTGACAACTCCTGCTCAGCAGGGTAACACAGATACATGTGGGTTTTTCCTCCAGCTCAGAGTATTACTGGGAACCACCTCAGGAATTCCAGGCAGAGCTTTTCAATTCTAGCACCTAGTTTTCTGTCATAGCTAATTACTGAAAATCAATTAGAAAAGAGGTAATACTGACCATGACGTGAAGTATAACAAACCATTACTTGCTGTTTACATTTAACATTTAATACGCTTACATACTCTAACAAATCCTGCTTTCTACTGCAGTTATTCACTGATATAATATCTCTAACACTCTAAAAGATAAACAAGATACAAGATCTACTGTGTGATAAAACCATGTAGGTAGTCAAGGAAAAATGTAGATGAGATTCACTCTGACAAGATACATAATCAAGTATGTCCCAATGGATTTTAGAATTACCAGACAAAATATGTGCTGGAAAAAGATTTGTTTAATTTTAGCAGGCATCATCTTGTTTTGGAAAACAACTAAGTTGGAATACGACAAATGGTTTACTCAGCAAAGATGGAGGGGCTGCTTCATGCAGCATTGCTGAGAGGAAATAAAAGATTACAAACCACACCCCGGGTGTAAAGTGATATAGATTTTGTTCTGTATTTTAGCCTGAAACAATAGCCAGAGGGTAGCATTTAGGCTATAGCACCTTGACAAAGCAATGGCTACAATATCTGGGGACTGACAATTAAAATGTTTGCATAGCAAAGTACTTCTCTGCTGGTTGTTTGATCACAAAGTTCTAGTGAATGTGGCTATCTTGCAAATGCAAACCATCTCGCCCATGGAGCCCAATAACCCAATCCTGCGTGCATGCTCCAGTCATAAGCAAAAGCCTTGTTAACTTCAGTGGCTCACGACAAGACCTCATACCCCCAGATACCACTTCATCAACGGGCACAACTCCAGCTTCTACACTGACAACAAATACTGTGTAGTTCATACAACCAGTGAAAAAAACCCTCTACACATAAAACTGAATTTATGAAGGGTAAAGTATAATAGAATTTGTCACGAAAGGGAAACAAACAGCCAATTTGCTGCATATTCATATGCTATTTACTTTTCAAATGTAACGCATTAAAGCTCCTAAACTTCACTATAATGAAAGCTGCTGTAAGACTTTCAGGCAGCCATATCAATGTCAAACAGGCCAACAAAATTTCTGGAAATAAAGCTGTAGGAAATCTAGAGGTAAGAAAAAGTTCATATGACAGTCTTACAACCTCACAGTTGCTCCCTATGGGATTTGAGCACTTCAGCTGTTTTCTATACATTTTTTCCTATGCTGCCACTTAGGAACACTGTATTTCCTATTACACTACAAACGTAGCTGACGAGAGGAACACGTAAAGTCCTGCTTATCCAGAGAAAAGCAGATCAAGAGTACTGCGTAAGTTTTCTGACTGTTATAATCCCAGCAGAAGGGAAGAGAGGCATTATGAATTATCCCTTTCACCTCCTATTATCAGTGAAGTTTGTCTATTAGTTAGTCTGAAGCTATCAACAGTTGAAATCAGGGCGGGAGTGAGCTTGTAAATAAATTATCTTTCTCATGGGAAAACAGGTTACCACAGAACAGCTTATTCCACAGAGGCCGACAAGCAGTTTACATACAAATACAACCAAGTCTTTGAATACCATCTACTCAAGCCAAACAACTTAGAATATTTACCATCAAAGTAACTGCTTCCAAAACTAGCAGTCATAACTCCAAGCAAGAAACAGTTTGAGAGCCACTGTGTCACCTGCCCTAGTTCACAACACCACAAGCAGGGGTACCTTTTGATTGTAGAAGGCTTTCTAGCAACAGGAACACTGACTACAATAAATACCTCTCCTTCCATGACAACTCCATTAGACTTTGAATTCTCTTTACTAGGCTTCAATGCTGATAAAACCAAAGTATAAATAAAAAGTTGAATTCATCTCAGTTATGCACTCCAACCGTATCTAGGAAATAATATTGAATACCATGCATATTTCCACTGTGGTGATTTTCTTCATTGAAAGAGATAAGCAACTTTTAAGCATCTTACAGGCAACTTAGAACACTTGATTACAAACTAAATACTATTAGGATTTGTGAAAGACAAAATGTTTCCTGTGTCATAAGTTGTGAGATCACACGTAACACCAGCTGGCAATTGGCCATTACTGCCATCAGGACATTAGGCATAGTGCAAAGAGGTATAATAACTGTAGGTATTTCCTTTTCTGGATCCACTGCAATGAAAGAAACAGCTTTTAAAACAGTAACTTCAGAGAGAGCATCTTCCATCCTCTTTAACCCCATTTATTTAGAAGTAGCCTTCACTAAGCCTTTGTGTCTTTCCTGATCTACTTGGACTCTAGTGCTGCGTTACCAGCTCAAGGGAAAACCATATTTCTGTATGATGCTTACTGCATCCATCTTCTCTTACTGAATGCCTGTTGTTAAGTATAGAGCAGAAACTATAGAAAAAGCAATGTTCAATTAAGACATCACCTCTTCTGTATTCTGCATAGGAATAACCTAGCTACTCATATATACCTCCCTAAACAAGTGTTAGATAACAAGGGATTCCTGGACTGTTACGTAGGTGCATTAAATACCTATTTCAAAGGTTCTTTTCAAAAAAAAATCTTGCTTCTTCACATATTACCAGATAGATTCAGGTAGTTTTGGAGCTGTAATTCCAGTGAAAGTCTCCTGCAATAACAGACTAATACTATGGTAATAGCTAAAACCTGCAAAGTATCTTTACAGCATTCTATTTATAACATGTGACTCATCTCACCAGAAATAATCAAATATTGTAAACAGAACTTGAATTTAAGTGGAAAAACAAAAAATAACAAGGAGAAAGAAAACCCGGGCCAGACATTGCAGATAACAACAGAACCAACTAGTTCTCAAACACCCTATTTCTCCACCTCTCTCATAAAATCTCTACGATTTTCTTAAACAGTTGGGTGCACTTTCAAAGATTCCCAGTAATTGTTTTCCAACAACCACTCCACAAATCCTTAAAATGCTTTCTGTAAATAGTCCATTAAAACGCAATGAAACGAAGAGGAGATTTATCTGATTACAGTCTGTGCATTGCTACGCAGAACGTCCAAAAAGAAGCATCGCACATTGTGCTGCTACCTTAAAATATTTATTTCGGTCTATTAAAAATTCCCAGTGTATTTTCAGGCAGTCAGCGACCACAGAACACTGTGAGCATCTTTGACGTGATCTAACACAACAAAAAAATCAACTCAATAAAGCGCCTCCCGAGGCTGAATAAAAACAAATTTAAATTCAAAAATAAGATGGTGTCTCTCCCTTGTATTTACAACTTCATATTGGAACAAAAGTTTCTCCATGCTTTAATTATTTATTAAAGCCACCACTGGGGAAAATTCCAGACCTTGGGTCTATGGGATAAAGATGCTTCTAGTGATTCCTTCCAGCTCAACCCTGGATTTCACTGCTCAGCCCTTCCCAGCACAGGCTCAAGAAGAACACCAGCTTACAGCAGAGCTCTCAGGAACTTCTCAGTACTCTCACAGCTCTGGTAACTCCCATTAATAACGATTAATGTAATCAAATCCCAAAGCTTCTGCTATCTGCTAAATACTCGAGAGGTTCATGGAGTCTTTTATTTATTTATTTATTTTCTTCGTCCCCCTCTTTTATTCCCCTCCAGGACATATTAACTGTTCAAGACCAGAGGTTCAACTGCTATTAAGTGACACAACACTGAACAGAATTTGTCCCCACCTGCTCTCCTGATAGATCCCAATGGTAACAAATTCTTCCAGATTGTCTTCTGAAGGCATTTACCAAAATCTGACAATCTACATTCTCACATAAAATTCAGCACTTGCTTTATTAAGACCAGTAGAGTCTAAAGACCTAGAAAAGTGATACCATACAATAAGACTCATGCTACTCAGCCAACATAAATTCTTATCTGTGATACCTCCCAGCACATCAGGGACCATTGCTGAATTAACCCCAGCCTGTGATGAATTGTCTTCTTGGCATCTCTTTCCATAACCACTGACTGGATGATGTCACCTGAAATAGCTCAGCCATATGCACAGAGCAATTAAGACTTCCCCAAGAACCTTATAGCCTCTGAGTACACACAGTTAAAGCACTCCCAGACTTTATAGATGCTATAAGGGTGACAAGGACCTCTTTTTAGCAAAGATTGAACAGTCTTTCATTGACAACGGATCAAATCCAGCTCATCACCTCAGTCACAAATGCTGTCTCCTCCTCCTCTAGTTTGTTGCCAGTTATCTATAAACTGGTGGGTTAACTAGTAAAGCACTTGATGTAGGCAGCATCAAGGGATTCACAACTCAAATAATGTTAAAAATAAATTAAGAAACAAGGTTATGTGTGTAACAGAAAGAATAAGATGCTCAAGGTCTAGCAAGATACCCCAAGACTTCAGAATGCACTAGATACACTACTAAAAACAGAATCACTCAATTTTTAATAAGAATTGTAGAATAGAATCAGAATCTTTTGAGTTGGAAGAGATCTTTCAAAGTTATCGGGTCCAACTCATCTGCAATGAACAGGAACATCTATAGCTCGGAGCCATCCAGCCTGACCTTGGGTCTCTTCCAGCACAGAGCTTCTATGACCTCTCTGGGCACCTTGTGCCATTGCTTCACCACCCTCAGTGCAAAGAACTTCTTATGTCCAATCTAAATTTCTCCTCTTTTTGTTTGAAACTATTTCCCCAGGTCCCATCAAGTTGTCCAACCAAATCTCTCCTCTGCTCTTCCAGACTTTATTTTCCATTCCGAGATGCAATTGTTTCCATAGTATTTTTGTTATTAGACATATTTCAAGTTTATTTTATGAGTCCATATAATAATCTAATAGACTTTCACATCAATTACTTCAAAAGAGTTGTACACATTAGTAAGTGCTACAGCAAATGTAACAACTACACCATTCCTAGTAGCACATATGTTCTCTGTCTCTCTCGCTCATACAGCTTTGTGGGCTTTTGTTTATTTTTTTGGGAGGGGGCAGGGATCTAAAACAACACACAAGGTAGCTGGTAGCAAGTGGGAATTTACAGGGGGAATGGGATTGCTGGGAAGGGATGGTTGGAGTCTAGGGGGCTGTGGGAAGGACAAGCTCCCATTCTCAGTGACTGGTTGTAGGCTGCATAATTTCTACTCAAAGCTCTCCCAGTCCACAAATGAAATGAGCCAACATGTTGTCAAAGTTTGCAAGAAGATAAAGGTGGTTCTGATGGAGCCTGTCAAAGCTACCTGAAACAAATTCTGAGTGAAATCACAGTTTCCTTTAGAGATCGTCTGCAGGAAAACAATGGGTCTGAAAGTTTTCTTAAAGCAAACCAAATTCAGCATTGATTAGCAAGAATCTCCTAAAAAAATGTCTGTGTTTGCTGAAACTGTTCAAATTCTTATTACAAAGCTTAACACTAACATAATGTTCTTCAACTGGGAAAGTATCAAGACATCTACTGCATCTCTAATGTGAACTAAGTATGTGTGAGCACACTGTATGCATTTGACGGCACATGCTGCAAGTATCACACAAATAAGTTTGAATGATATACCATTTTAGAATGTGAGATGAATATAAGAATATAATAGAAGACAACTAGGTTTTCTGCTTCACTATTTTAGAATGCTTTTGCAGATTATAATGCAACATGCTGAAGTTTCTTCATCACAGCAAACATGCGGCAGGGGAGTCACACCTTCATCTAGTTCACAAAGAGTAAGTAATTAAGTGACCGGATGAGCAATGATTCTGTTGTATGAACTACTTACAAAAATAACTGCAGTACAATTGCTTCTAACCATTTGTCATAAAAAGATTTTGGTGTACAAAGAAAGATTTAAAGAGTTCTTTAAAAACAAGACTTTTCCCCATGATGAAGGATGCCCGTTTCTCATTTTCACCTGTTGGGGATTTTCCATAACCAAGGCAAGCCAAGTGCTTTGGGCTCATAACATATTCCTGTGGTTCTAATTTCTACATCAAAGCTCTGCATGGACTCTCACTGCCTCAGAAAGCAACATGCAGGAAAGCAACCAGCGAGATTCTCACTTTGGTGAAGGTCTTCGAGGATCTCAGCAGGGAAGACTGTATATTATGGATTAGCAGAACAGAAAGCATATAAGAGCAGTGAAAAAGAAACAGGAAAATACAAGAGGAACACTGACAGTTTGGGCTGCCATAATTTCTAGTTGTTGCTTTGCTGAGAGATTGGGTATGTCAAGGAGGGTTAGATGCAGAAAAAATATTTGAGACTATGAACTAATTTTAGTTTCCTGATCCCTGCATAGAACTGGCATCCCTGACAGGTATTAAGGACTCATCAGGCTTCGCAACAACCAGCATGCTGAGAGAGGAGCTGCCTGATCAGCAAATAGGAAATTCCAGTAACAAATGTCCTCCTAAAATCCTGCATCTCTTCAGAGCTTGCAGATGTTGTTCTGGAATTGCACTGTTATGTCCTTTATTTCTTTAAAAGAATAACAGGCATCATTCTTTTCCTTTAAGGCATAACAAAAGGAGAAGCTGGTAACATTAACCCTCTCTTTAATACAGAGTTACAACAATGAGAACACTCTTCATTCAGGAGATCCAAACTCTGCTGTCTAAAAGCCTGACACTCATTTCTTACCATCAGGCAGAGCAATGCTGAAGCTAATTCCTAATAGGAGACTAAGAGCAAAGAAAGAGCATATGGAAAAAGAAGCAACTATAACTCAGTGGGTCCACAGGCTGGTTGGAGCCCAATCTGAAAGTTGACAACTATTAAATAAAAGAAACAGCTCTTGGCTTTGAAACCAGTTTGAATAAGTGGACTGTAAAGTCATGTCCCTTCTTCTCTCTCTCTCCAGGCCATGAATATTTAGTTCCTTTATGCAAATTGGAAGAGTTGCAATACAAGGTTAATTTAACCTAAATAACCTTGAAATCCTTTGTCAAGTTGGGCCTCTGAGTCAAATCCCAATCTGAAATGGAACAACTTTCTCTACACAACAAATTGTGTGTTTAGCCTTATTTAAACACTGTGTGGTGTGACAAAAATCTTGGGGGTTAGAATTGGGTTTGACAGAATTCTTAATTTCTTTAATATTTTCCAGGTTGAAGCCCATTGTTCAGGCCGTCCAATTGCTTAATAAACACTTGCTCCTCAGTTTTCAATACAAGATTCCTTCTGGGTAAAGGAATCATTTACAGTGTTCTCAAAACCTGATTTGATTAACACAGTACACACACATGTTGGTGTGTTTTGCTGATCCTCATGTCCTTTCAGAGCAAATCTAATTAGTACGACTTCATCTTTTGCACTGCTTTGTAGGCAGAGTTCCCTGCAGACCAGCTATACATGTAAGTCAACTCAGTGTCTCATTGACACATCATGATAGCATCAATATAAAAAGACATTTAAAAGTCTGATATAGCAACTAAGTTTCAGTTTGAAATCTTCCTTTTTTCTTTCTAAATTTTAGCAACAGAGGAATTGGACAATAAATAGACATTTTGATTCAGCCTCAGTATAGATCACTCCCTCCCATCTTTATTAAGTCTATGCCAATGTGCTTCAGTTCTCCTTTACTGTTTGCAGCTCCCAAGCAGAAGTGCTGAATCAGATCATCTCCTGAGCTCCCTACATGCTCTGCCTTTTCTGACTGCAAACAAAGTTTACAAACTTAGCCTTCCATTCCTAACAATGTCAAATAAGTGACTCACGTGCAACTGATCTGGCATTTATTCCACAGCTATACTTCTCATTAAGTCTGACAAAGTGAATTTGTACTAACAATCATAAAGTTTGAGAATGTTCCTACGTTACAAAGCAAGTTTGAAAATCTGGAAGAAAAAAAACAACAAGGGACAGAACTGAATATCAGTATTCAGACTTGTTACTGTTCTCCCACTGCCTGTCACAAAGTTACTGGTAACCCATAGGTGTCATCTGTCATTTGGTTACAACTCCAAGCAGCACTGCCGCTTTAGAAACCAACAGGGCCCTTCCTGAGCTTTTGCTAATCACAGGTGAAAGGTCACTCTCACTGAGCACCGAGAAATAAACACAACTCGCTGACATGACAGGGCGAGCAGCGTCCGAGCACCAACACAGATCATGATCCCAATGCAAATGCCCTAAAACAGAAGGGTGCTGGTCACACAGCTTCTTGAAGACTCATTAGGACCAGAGAAAATCCCTCTAGAAACACGGGAAAGACAATACAATAAGTAACCTGTACTTAACCTTGCAGCTGTGATTAGATATTATTTAATGACAATGCTGATGGCATCGCCTGCTGACAGGCCACAGGTCCCAAAGCAAAGTGGTTGGATGGAAGCGGAGTTTCCCATCTCCTTCCCATGTGAGTCCTTCGATACCTACTTCCAAGCAGGGAAACTTCTCCGGGTACTTTTCCCTACGAGCCATCAGCACTCACTCACCTTCTCGGCAGAGTCGCATCGCTTCTCGATTTTTCCCGTATTCCTTGAAACTTTCTTCTAGTGCAGTTCCTGAAACAGAAAGCGCCCGGAGCTCAGCGCACGCCCACCCGGCACAGCCCCGGCTCCGGACGCGGACCCTCCCGGGGGGGGGGCAGCGTCGCTGGGGGATGCTCGGCAGCACCGTGCCCGGCAGGGGGAGCGGGGAGGAGGGGGGCTGCCCACCTGCTGCCCCCGGCCCAGGCTGCACTCGGGCTCCCCCAGAGATCGGGCCCCGGATCAGGGAGCGGGGGATAATAGGGGGGGGTGGGGGGGAGGGGGACACCTCCTCCCAGGCCCTCCCACCGGTAGAAGGGCGGCTCGCGGGGGGGCCGTCCGTCCGCTCACCGTCGTTCCCGTGAAGTTTAGCAGCGTCGACCCAGTGGCTCCAGGGCTGCCCCAGCATCGCCTCGGGGCTGGGCAGGGACCTGCGCTCCCCGACGGCCGCCATTGCCGCTGCGGTGGCGGCGGGGCCGGCGCCGCTCCCGCCTCCTCCGCCTGCGCCTCCCTCGCCGTGCCGGGGCCGCCGCTGCCGCTGCCTGGCCGCCGCCGCTCTGCGCTGCTCCCTTCTGACGTCACCCGCGGCCCGCGCCGACATTCTTTCCGCTGCTACAATGTAACGAGAAAAGTCAGCGGGCGCTTAAGGTGGCGCCGCGCTTAAGGTGGCGCCGCGCCGCTGTCAGCCCCGCGCCCACCCCCCTCCTTCCCCGCCGGCTCTGCCTTTCCTCTCGGGAACCTGCGAGCCCGGGGGCGGCTTCGACTCACCTCTGCGGCGGCCCGGGGGGCAGGAGCCGAGTGCCCATTATGTATGGGAGCGCTCCCTCCTCTTCACCGCCCAGGTGAGGCGCGTTTGGGCGTGTTTGTGTGTTTGCGCTAACAAAGCGGCAGGGGCCGGGCTACGCCGCCCGCCAGGCGCTCCCCGGCTCCATGGGCCGCCTTTCCCTCTCCGCAGCACGACCCGCGACCCTACAAAAACAACGGCCGCATCACAACCCCGCCCGACCTCCCTCCCGCTGCCGTCCCGGGCCGAGGGGCGGGCACGGGGTTGGGCCGGGCTCCCCGCCCCGCCCCGCCGGGCCTCCTTAAAGCCCGCCGGCGAGCGGCAGGGCAGCGGCGAACGGCGAGCAGGAAACGCGCCCCCCGCCCCGGGACCTGCTCTGCGTTGTGCCGGGGGCGGCGGGGCTCCGTGCCGGGGCAGCGCTTCGAGGCCGGAGGGCCGCGAGTGGCGGTCAGCGGTTCCGGCACGGGACCGGGCAGCGGGATCCCGCGCGGCCGTTACGGGCGCTGCCGGCGCGGGCCGTTTGAACGCAGCGATTTCCCCTTCCTTGCCCCACTTTGGTTTTCTGCGCTAACTTCCGCACCGAAGCGCTGATGTTCCGGCTCGCCGAGCCGCTGCCCGAGCCGCCCGTGCCCAAAGCTCGGCGCTACAAGTGACGAGCGCTCGGCAAGTTCCCTGAAACTGAAAGTATTTGAAAGACGCTTTCACGCCCCCGAACTGCTAATAACGAAGCTACGGAGCCCTGCAATAAACTAATTCCAACGCTAGACTTTTCACTACGAGATTCTCTTTCCGACCATCCGCTGTCTCAGCCGCGATACCCCCCGAACCGCCCGCTTCGAACAAAGCCGTCGGGGCTGCTCCGGCCCGGCCCTGTTCCACTGTCTTCTGGATATACAGCCCCGAAAGCGGAGCTTAAAGGCTATGGGTGCTCCTTTCCAAAGCACGGTTTCAGCGTTCCGCGCCCCTGATGACTCCTGTCAAACGCAGGCTGATCTGTATTACAATGTTCCAAGGTACCGTAAGGGAGATTTTTCTCCCCTGTTGATCACACGAGCTCCCTAAGAAAAAGGCAACTTAAAAGGCAAACACCAGAATATTCAGCTAAAGATAGCCCCAGTGACTACCACCACAGCCAGGTGTAGTAATCCATCAGCCTCTGGACCTGGGCCCCGGATCCCTGATCGATCAGTTAGATGCCTTTAACTGAACTGCCATTTCCCAGAACATCTAAATCTCCTTTCGCATATGAGTGCAAAGCACTTAAGGGACCAGAGTTGAAAGATAACTAATGAACAGAGAACGTTACGCCTTTATTAATTATCTAAGAGCGTATTTTATAATATAAATAACTACTTACAATGAAAGCTAAACACGTCAGTGGGAGATGTCAGTCAGGTGCTAAAACAATCCTGAACTTCTAAACAGAAATTCAACAACTTTGTGCTGTAAAAGCCAGACAGGAGATGAATCAATTACTGATGTCTTTCAAGCTGAGTTCATCAGTGCTCCACAAACACCCAGAGCTGAACTCAGGCTCCAGCCATAGAACAAGGTACGTTACAGACAGAGTTATATTCTCGGTGTCAAATGCTCTGATCACAAACTGTGTTCATACGACTCTGCTTTGTCCTGGAGAACGCTGCCAGCCAGCTGTCCCTGCTGCAGTTTGAAAGACTGATGGCAGGGTCCATGAATTTCACAAAGAATTTTGCTACTATTATTTATTTTCCATTCATCCTACAGCAAATAGTGATGGGTGGCCATACAGAGCACACCACCACCTGCCTTTCAGCATTAACAGATTTTACATTGACACACTGATTTACTGTTCATACACCACAATTCTTTCCTTTAAATGTTACTGCAGTACGTGTGTCAGTGATAGAATTAGAATGGCTTAATTTGATAAAGTTTCTTTTGATCAGCTAAGTACCTTAACGAGCTAATATATTGCCAGCCTTTCAGGTTCTAGCATGAACACTCACCAGGTTACTCAGAAGTAGCTCTTGTTTTTAAAGTGCCAAACAGGTAAATATACTACCTTTACTTCATACATCTCCCACTGCCTCTTTCTTGCTGTATTTTCCCTTTTTCAAGCCTGTTCTTTCCCCTCTCTCTATACATTCCCACTACAGATCTAATTCTGTGGTCTGGCCTCGGGCTGTCCCTTAGTAAGCTTCCTTCCTCTAGTAACATTTTTTCCCACTACGCCATGAATACATCAGTGTTCCAGCAGAGGGAGGAAAGTGGCAGCAGAAAGATGGTTTGATCAGTTCAGTGCACAGGCCTGATTAGTCAGAGAGCAGGAATATTCTTTCCCACAAACTCACTATGCTGCAGATGTGAGCAGGTTGATTTTGTTTTTAAGCACCTAAGTTCAGTTCTCTTAAGCCATTTCCAAATCACTGTGCGTGGTTGCATGGTTGTGCTGATGATTTTAGAAGAAAATAGGCAAAGCCCTGAAAATTCATCACGTTAGAAGGTCAGAGCTGAAAACATGTATATACGCTGTATACATTGAACAGAGGTGGCTATTAGGAATCTGACACACCCAGGTTGGGAGTACAGTCATTCACAGCTCCCTGAGCAATCAGTTGAGAGCCCAGGATGCCTTGGAGATCAGTTTGGTCCCTCCTGATCCAAAAAAAAAGCTTTTGAAGAAGAGCTCCTCTTCCTACTAACCACAAAGTCAAGGATGACCATACTTCTAAACTAAGTACCTCTATGAGGAGTCCAGAATTAAGAGCAATTAATCCGGTCATGAACAGGCATAACCCACCAGTGTAAAAGCTGCCAAGAAGCCCATGCTCCTTTAAGAGAGCAAAAAGTTGTCCAGAAACACTGCCAAAGGGTTTAACTGAGGGAGCAAAACAGCCCAAGAAGTGATGTTGGGAATGGGATTGTGACTGAACAACAACACACATAGTGAAGAACTGAGAGGAAAAAAAAACAAACATGGAGGAATAAGTTCGGCTCAAACAGATTAAGTGGAAAAGGAAACACGAGGCAGGAGAACAGCAGAAAGCAGCAGCTCGTGCAGAGAAGACAGCCAAGTAATGGAGTGAAGATGAACAAACAAACAAAACTACAACACAATCTGTAAAAGGAAAGAAAGAACGGAGTCAGGAAGAGGAAACGAAACACAAAAAAGGGGGATAATGCAGATTCAAAGCTTGCTGAACAGATTCAAAACATTAAACATGGCTGCTAATGCTACAACTAAATACATGCCTACCAACAGCAAACAACTGCTGGAAACTGCAGAGGAAGGCTACGTTGTGTCATGACACAGCAGGCATTTCCCCACCTGCACTGACAGGTTTCATTCTCTTGCCAGGTGGTCCTGGAAAGCTGTTCAAACAGGGAACACCTCACTCAGATGTTCAGTTAAAATCTATGAGACAACCTCCATACAAGACCTGAGATGTGATCGTTCTTATTTGGAATGGAAAAGGAAGGGTGAATCTGCAGCTAAACTCCTATAAGCAGAAGTACAATGTTACACTTGTTGGTGATTTTCCACAACAAATGTGAAAGGATGCATGAATTAAAATGTTGAAGAGGGAGACAGACAGAACCTATGAGGGTGCCGTGTTGTCAGTACTCAGAAGAAGGAAAAATAGCACATACACAAAAAAGCCTCTTGAGGAAAAGAAGTGAGGGGCATCAGTGCACTGAAGGAAATCAAGTAAGTTAACTGTGACCAAAGGGTTTGAAGCAATCAAGACGGGCTTAAAAGCTAAGGAATATATTATTAGCAAAGACTTGTTTGTAGATGAGATTCAGGCTGAAACAACAACTGG
This sequence comes from Excalfactoria chinensis, assembly GCF_039878825.1. Taxonomy (NCBI): domain Eukaryota; kingdom Metazoa; phylum Chordata; class Aves; order Galliformes; family Phasianidae; genus Excalfactoria; species Excalfactoria chinensis. Next base: position 6,607,381 of record NC_092836.1, read on the forward strand.
AGGAGGTGACACACAGAAGTGAATTCCCGACCCTCACATCAGCTCCTGTTGACAGCAGCAGAACTGGGAGTAGATTTTGTGCATTTTAAAGTATGTCTGCACTATGAGAAGCAGAAGAATATAATTGGGCAAGTAGAAAGGCAAGAGATAAAAAAATCCATATAAATCAGCATGTCCAGGTGATGAGAGAGCTATCCAGAATAACAAAACAGACCATTTCATTTAAACTCCACCACAGGAAAACGTTTACACAACTAAAATGCATTATAGCAATCTGTAGTTCACTCTCACCTCCAGTGAAATCAAGCGGCTTCTCCCTTCATACACAGAACTGTGATCCCTCAGAATAATAACCACAAGCAGCACACAATAAAAAGTGAAACATCAAACCATGACAATCTATTATTCTTTTCCCCCAGATTCTGGAAATAGTATAATTTTATTTATGAGTAACACTTCAAAGAGAGCTGAAGGTGCTCAGAAGCTTCGGAATAGAGCTATTTTAAATACTGAAAAGTGAAATTACTGTGGATGCCTACTACGAACCACCTGTACCAGGGAAGAAAAAACCTATATGGTTAAAATTAGAAAACTAACTTGAAGTATCTTATTCTGAAAAGAATGAATCAGGGAATAGAGCCTAATAACTGTAAGAATGTCTGAGAATCCTGCACTAGGACGAGAACACAACGGATACCCTCATATATTTACTTAAACTTCACAATGACCACACTGTTATATTAAAATAATGTAATATTTTAATAGCCAGATGATAAATATATGCCACTGCCAGGCCTTATAAAATACACAGCATCTGTCTTTTAAAATACTCTCAGTTCTTGCAGAGAATTTAACAGAGCAAATACAGAGTAGTAACACAACATTTCCAATTTTTAAACGTGAGCAGGTAAAACTACACATTGTACTTCCAGTTAATGATTTGGAAATCAAACTTATCTTTATTTATTTTAGACGTGGTATTGAATTCATCTTTTGAATTTGGAAATGTTAAAACAATCCCGGCAATCTGGCTATACAGATGAATAATTATAATCAAAGGAATTAGAAATGGGTATGACCTTATACACAGCTGATACGATATTACAATTTAAAGTGATTGTAATACACAGCTACTCAGATTAATTGTAACAAAATATTTGGGCTGAATTTCCATTTGTTGAAATCAAAGCACTTAAGGGGAATACTTTGATATCAACAATCTTCAGACAGAACCTACCTACTAGGCAAGGCTTCAAAACCTGACTGGTTTCTTGCCAGCTTGTCTACGGCTCTGTGGTAATCCACTGAGGCAGGAGACTCTGGGTCCATGAACAGCCTATATAACTTGAGAGCTCCCTGAGACCACAATGGTGCTGTCTGCCACTGATGTGAATGCCTGAATCCTCATACCCTTAGAAGTCTGACATGCTGATTACCATCAACATCAAAGATCCTGAGCACCCTGGCACATGAAAATTTGAATTTATACCACTCTTCACAAATTTCATTTCTGCTCACTGGTGCTACCCACACTGACAATGCATGCAGCAAATTATCAACAAAAAAGTCATACCAGCTGGACACAGACAGGTATACGAGACATACCCACAGGTGCTTGGCATTAGCTCAAAAGGCCATGGATGTGGGCCACAGATTTGGTGGCAAACTGGCTAAATTGCTGTGCTCACAGTCAAAGTGGAAGCCAGGCAGAAATTGAGGTCCTTGGGGACCAATAGTGGGTCCAATCCTGTTCAATAGACCATCTGGATGATGGGACTAAATGCATCCTCACCATATGAGGTGCAGGCCACATGAATCTTGGATAAGAAGGAGATATGCTGGAAGAAAGTGTCACTGTACAGAGACTGGAAGCTGAAAGCCTGAATCAGTTCAAGAAAGATGTTAAAAAACTGAATGAGATCTATCAGAGGACCACCAAAGTGATTAGAAGGTTGGAAAACATACTGAAGAAGAAAAGAGAAATTCTGCTCTAATGTAAATAATCAGCTGGGATATACGTCCCATGTCTCCATAGTAAACTTAACCAAATTCTTTAGTTAGCTACATTTTCATATTCTCACAATGTCTGATGACATAAATAAAAGGAATTTGAGTTCATTCTCTGATGGTCCTATTGTAGGGTTCATGTACACAAGTCCAGATTTCTGGAATATTCCAAAATCCTATTATAATTAATCTAATGGAAAAAACTTTCTAAAATATACCAGGCTGCATTGGCTTTGAAGACCAGTATTACACCAAACCCCATTTGGCCTCCACTGTATAAGACACATAAGAAGATTCATTAAGCATGACAGCACAGCAAGCTTTAAGTTCTCTGCTGAGGTAGAAGCCATAACTGTTGAGCCATAAACCTGCCCAAACCTGTGGGCCTGAAATGGTACAGTCTTGCAAAAGGAATCCACAGGTAACTTTTACACTATTTCTCTTCCTGAAACAGCACTTTCTTTCACATAAACTTCCAAAATATAAATTTTCAAATGCAGAATTGAAGGGTTAAAAAGGAATTTTGCTGAGCTGTTCAAGAGAAGCCAGCAGTTTAAGAGTGACATTGCGACAAACATTCTGCACTCTTCTTGAGCCCAGATTAATTCTGCCACTTAAATAAATTCTACAGTGAACACAGAGCTGGTCTGCAATGTCCCCTTCTGCTACAATCTACTTTAAAAGATATTAAAAGATGATTTGCACAGCAAAAACTAGTTTGTCTGAAGCAGACTGGATTTTCCAAGTTCGTGTATAAGGAAAATGCAAACTCTGAGCAAAATCTTTTTTTTTTTCCATTATATCAAGAAAAAATACATAAGATGGTGAAATGCATGTGATGACACAGAGCAAATATTGACATACAGGGGGAACAGAAAGAAACGGATACTGTGTCAATGAATTGGAAGTTCCTATAATCTGCAAAATCAGCCAAATTTAAACTTATTATCATAAATCTTATTTTTTTCCTAATGTTCTGCCACAAATGCCAGCTATGGAGAAGAACCTCGCTGTGTTGGGTAACTGTATAATTCTTACCCCAGTTTACAATTCTACTTTCTGGTAGGCTATGGTATATTCCAGAGCATAAGAGCCTTCCAATGCATTAAAACATGACAGACATTCATAAATAGATAAAATTAATTACTTGGAAAAAAAGAAGTTCATATCTTCTAAACTGTAATAAATACATTTAGAATGCTGTGTGTTATGTATGCCAAACCTTCTTTGTCCAAATCACTTGATCTAAGTGACTGAGGTACAGCTTACAATCTTTTTCTGGTTTGACTGTTCCAAGCTTGAAGCCCCGTTAGGTCAATTGTAAAGTCACTTTATTTCCCACTGAAACATATATTAAACACCTGCATTTAAAAAAAAACAGCACACAAAAAACAACTCTCCACACTGCATCTGGTAACACTTCAGGCTTGCTTTGCAACCCTGTTAATATCCTGTTCTCCACGCTCCTCACATCTGAAGTATGTGAATATTATGCTTAAGGAAAATATTTTGGTAAGCATGTCACAGTACCTTGAAATTGTGGCGAATCGCTGGGTTGGTTTATCAATTGATCTTCATCTGTTCAGATTCTGGAAGCTTTCTCTAACTTGTATCTGATTAATTCTGAAACAAAACAAGGAGTACAGCAGTAAGACATCTGAAACCTTACTTCAGTTTCATAACTCCGATTACATCTATTTAAAATCTAATACGACGCATTCTATCAATCAACTTTACAAACACAGTTTCTGCAATGAATTTAAAGTTGAAAGGTAAGCACGGAACTGTTATGCCCTCTTTGCACAGAACAGCTCTTTAAACGGCAGCCTGACATTACCAGAAAGGTATGCATTGGTTTAAATCTCAATCTTCAGCCCAGTTACTGCGCTTACATCGCCAACCACTGACCAGATTTCCAAGCAGAAACTGGTGTCTGTTTTGCCAGCTGGTAAAATGACAGCGCTGTATTTTCTGCACAGGATTCTTCTAGAATATAACATGACTCCAATAACAGGAGCTCTCGGTACACAGACATTGACATTTTTACCACCGCGTCACAGAACGTGGATAGCTAAAAATGATCCCTGGTGTAAGAGTCATTACTGACTATTACTGTATTGCTGATAAGGGATTTAATAGAAATTAGAAGGATACACAGACCGAAGCCTTTCCCACAACAGGAACCTCCGTGATCTCAAGTTTTTAAAATCCTTTTATTTACTGCTTACATACTTACTGTTTACACAAATTTCAGCACGGTTGGCTTTGTTTTAGTATAAATTAAAGCCTCATTGGTTAAAACTTTAAAATGTTTCTTACCCATTCTCACGCATGGGTTATACTGAAGATAAAATAACTGGCATTAGTGTTTTGAAGTTAAACCAGCATTTTCCCTTCATTTTACTAAGAAGCCACGAAGATGGATATAAATAAGCCACCTAGTGCTGTGGACGGATGACACTTCAGTGAGAATTATTTTTTCCCCTCCAAGGATTAAAGTCCAGACAAGAGGAATGCAGTCCAAGAGGGCATCCGAGCTGTGCCGGGGCGGGAGGGCTCAGCCTGACGGAAGGTGCAGAACGAAGCTCTTCCTGCCTTCTGGGGAGCTGCCTGCACTGACTTCATGCCTTCAGATCCTTTTTATGCACTGAGGACAAGCCCCTTTCTTCTCCTTTTGAATTGCAGCTTACCAGCTGACTTGGCCTGGACTGATAAGACCTACAGATACATTTACAGTTTCTTACCTTCACCAAGCTTTACTCTGTTCAGTAACATACTTGAGCCTAAGAAGCACAACAGAGCTTCATGATATTCTAATTGCTTGGTAAAATAAATAAACACATACAAATTCATGTATTCGGTGGACAACACTTGAGAACAAGTACAGTACTATTTTCTCTCCCCTCTGCAGTTACTGTTCTGCTTTACGGCAGTTCAGACTCGAGGTAACTAAGTTTCTACACTAATAGAAAGTCTCAGAAATTATAAATAAACATTACACAGAAATATCAAATCAAATCCTACAACACGAGGCTTCCTTTTCAATTCTTGTTGCAGCTCACTGGGAAAGGAAATGTTTTGTCAAAAACCTTTTCATTTTCCCATTGCCCGTTCAAGACACGAACTCATGCAGACCCTCCCCTTTGCAGAAGATCACTCAGAGCTCAGCCTCACAGACTCAGCCCCTCCAAGCGTATGATCTTCCTGCCATGAAAGTAACTCAACTGCTTAATCTCAACCCCTATTTCTTCAGGGAATTCGGAAGCTCTGCATGCAGGACACTCTTCCTTTTATCCTGATTCAAATGTTACAAGATGGATAAAGGGCACGTTTTGCTGCTTCGTGCAAAAATGGAAGCCAAAAAGTCACCCATAAAACAGAAGGCTTCTCTGAAGGCTTAAAAATCCGGGAATAGGGCAATCAGTGGGAAGTACAAACAATGGAGCAGATGAGGGTGAATGAAAAAACAGTAAACATTTTCTTCCTATGTAGAAGAGATCAGAGCATGCTGTGTTACCACCTGTGAATTTTGCTGTAGGGATTACATCTGGATTTGAGTTTGAAGGAAGTCAAGAGAGTAAATTTCAGAAGAATAAAGTGACAGTTTAATGACTCTTTAAAGAGGAGTCTTTCTCTGGATAATAGGTGGCAAAGAACAGGAACGATTCTTACTGAGAATTTACAGCAGGTCAATTACAACCACAACTGTCAGCAAAGAGTAATGTAAGGCAGGGATCCGATGATTGAGAATAAGCCACCAGGAGCTCCCTCTGCAGAAGGAAAGCACTTCAGTGTGCTGGAAAAGGGAGAGCGAGCTGCAGGGTGGAAAGGTGACAAAGATTCTCAGAGCAGCAGTCCAAGAAGATGGCAGAAAGCCTGCATTTTCAAACCAGACTGAGCATTATGTCACTCCTTGTGCTTGAATACCAAAGAAACTCAGTTGCAAGTGCTGCTCAATACCACGCAACACAGGAAACCACAACTGGGCAGAGCAAAAGCTATATCCTGGTGAAAATTGTATCTGCATAGACATAGGTAATAAAGGCACAGTCATGATGAATAATGAACACAATCCATTTAGGAGAAACATATTTACATGAAAAGTGTAACTCATTAAAACAAAGCCTTTTGAATAACTCTAACTGAGCTGATACAAAACACAAATAACTACACGCAGCAAGGCATACCTAAGGTATCTTAATTCCAACTCGTGTCATTTTCCTTTGTCTAATTGCAACAGAAGACGATCTGCATTCATCATTTTGCTCAGGAAATCATCTCATCGCTAATTTTACATTTGTTTTGAAACATCTTTTCTCACAACGGAGAAGTCTTCTTTGGCAGTACAATTTAAAAAGCCATAAGAAGCCTTCGCATTATCACACTTCAACAGTTCAAATACAACCACACAAAGCACAGAAGAGACAGGCTAAAAAATTACCCAGTTTCAGAAATCATGACAGATATTCTCTAAGCAGGATCTTGTCTTCTAGTTGAAAATACCTACGTTTTGCTGCATGATTTATGCCACCACTTGAAAGTTCAGTCTGAAAAGCACATTAGGTTACTGCAAACAAAGGTAAGTAAGGACTGTTGAAATTATATTTATACATTTCTTTAAAACCTGTATTCGTATGCACCTGTAGAGAAGAAAATGATACGTTCTGTCTCTTGTGTGATAGGAATATTTCACACCGGTCACAACTTGTATTGCACCAGAAAAACAGGCAACAAAAGGCTGGTAACAAGCAAAAGGATGCTGGACATCAGGAATATCCAATCCTCTACAAAGAAATAAAATCCCACTTGGCTCATTTCAAAGGGTGCCCAAACATGCAATATCAGCCCAGACACTTCTCAAGATAAAAAGGCACAGTTAATCAAGACAATGCAGAGTATACATGATTAACATGATTTGCAAAATTTATTACCGAGCTTCTCTGTTAAATGTAATGTTATTCAAGCTACACAGTCACGGTTATTGCAGATTAAAGATTACAAATTAGCTCCTCATGTATATCATTATTGTGAGTGGCTGCATTTTATCTGTCTAATTTTAAATTACTGCAGGCAGATGAAAGGCATCTTAAAATCTGGCTCATAATTTAGGTCCCATACCACTAACCTGAACAGAGATGGTGGCTCTTACATGGGTACCACACTATTCTCAATGTAAACAAAGGACACTGGCATGCACCCGAGGCTAAGGATGTCAGCATTTTTCAAACACCTTTCTGACTGTTCCATTTTATGGTGATGCAATATGACCTACATTTTCAGTGGCCAAAGAGAGACAGAGAAATAGAAAGGGAGGAGACAGAGAAAAGGGAGACAGACAGACCTTTTCTGCCCTTATCCTCCACGAACTGAAGCTGTAACTGTCCCTCACAGAGACCACAACGGGCAAGAATAAAATCAGAATAACATTACAGTAAATTCTGCAGGTGGTGTTGAGAGTATCATAAGAAATAGCAAGATTTTTTCCTGTAGTCCTGTGAACAAACACATACTGATACCCTCTACGGGAAAGAAGAGCAGAAGAATCAATAATTTTGTTGTCAGTTGCCAGTAGAAAGCTGCCTGTAATACAAACACTTATTTTACTACCTTTTATTTCCCACCCTGTTTGTACCACTTCATTTTTATGTATTCCCTTTAGATCTCAAAATGAAACACAAAGTAATACACATCATTATCATCACTTTTACAGAGAAATTGAGGAAGAGTGATTTGCCCACAGCTACCTACCAGGCCCAGCACAGGGCTGGGAACAGAAAGCATCACTCTTCATTATCTCTGTGCTGCGCCATCTATTAGGCACTGTGATACCTGTCATACTAACACATAATCTTGACATAATTCCAGAATTATCTCTATCTCGTCTTCCTTGCATATGAGCTTCACACAGAAAACTGCACTAGATCACTACTAACTCTCTTCAGAAAGCTTTCTCTTACAAATGATAGACCACATTTGTCAAGCTGTCTCTGGAAATGGACTTCACTGTGAACTGCAAAGCTTGACATAATGTGCCAATGGTATTTTTCACAACAAACATGTAAAAATAAACACCCAATTCAAGCTATAGTTTCTGTGGGGTTCTCCCCTTTTCCTGCAGCCATAGTATCTTACTTTTCAGAAATCTGTATTTTTCCACTGTCAAACTGTGGTGTTTAAAAGATGAAGGGATGTCACTAGGACTATATTAAGCAAAAATCAACATCCTCTGCTTATCAGTTACTGATTTTTAGCACAAGACCTGTCTTGCAGAACACATGCAAAGCACTTACAGCATCACAGCCCCTTTACAAATGCTGTTACGCATACAGATACACAACATAACATTCAATCATTTTCTTATTACCAAGATTGAAGGCCAAAATTTGATCTCAAATATACCTCTGTAAACCCAGAGCTGTAAACTCTGCAAACTCCAGTGCTTTCCAAGGAGCATCTTGAGATTTGCACAGAGGTAAACAAGCCTGTAATCTGGCACTGAATTCAAAACCATATATCAATAAAATTTATAGATTAATTCATGTTTTTGAACTGTATTTATTATAACAATAGCTTTCTTATCATACTGTATTCATCTCCTGAAATATAATCATCCCAGAGCAGCAAGTACTGAGAGACTGCCGCTCCTCTGCAGTTACAACAGGCAGCAGCACACAAGCAATGCTAAGTCCAACCATTAGCAGTGACTGGGCAGGCAGGCAAACAGACCTGTTCAAGGGAAAGGAGAGTGAAAAGCTGAAGCCTACTCTACTTTTAATATGAAGAAAGAGTGCGGAGTCAAGAGGCAGAGAGCTGACAGGAATGAAGGAAAGGAATTGCCTGTAAGTGGACAGGAGAGAGGTTAGAAATGAAGAGTGAAGGACAGACACTGCAAAAGGAAGATGAGGGACAGGGCAGAGGTGGAAGACATGACATCTAAAGCAGTAAGTATTTCTTAAATGACGCACAGCTGTGAGGCTGTCAGGAAATCCTCATTTCTAAAAATCAGGGTACAACAATGTATTACTCCTCCACTCCTCTCATCCCTGGTTGCACCTTTTGCAGCCTACTGAAACTGAATTTAGCAGGAAATGAGGATTCCTCCCATCATAAACAGAAATCTGTTTCTGCTAATCTGTGACAAGAGTCTTGCTGATCTGTAAAGAAGTCTCTTATCTATTTTTAGCATCACCAAAGCTCTCTTTTGCAAACGTCTCACTGCACCATTTTGTCAGTTACCCTTATTCTTTGCCTTTCTTTTTTGCTTATTTCTTTCTTCATAGCATCTCTGATTCCATTTGAAAGGGGGAGAAGCTGAAGTGATAGTTACTACTACCCAACACCACAAAAACTTCAACTGGAGAAGGCAGCCAGAGCAGAGATAGCAGGGTTCAAGCCAAAGCAACCCAGCAGTCTTCCCTTCTGCCTACTGCTGACTGCCACCTAGAGTCAGAGCCACTGGCTTGCACACAACAGTGCTATGGAGCAGAGAGAAATGTCAGAGCAATGAGAGAAACGTTGATCCCAACCATTTAAAAACAACAACTCACATTCTAAAAGCCTACAACTACTTTAAAAATAATTTGGGTTTCTCTTTTTAATGACTAATGAGCATTTGGTCCATGTCTCCCACCTTTTCTTTCTAAATTAAAAAGGCAATTTCACTTTGTTATAAACACCGAAGCTGTACACACAGGGAACATATACATGAAACAGCATTACACTGCTTTGCAAGTAAGTCCCGTATTTCCCACTGTGTGCTCACAGTAAGAAAGTGAGTGCAAAATGCCATTCTTAACTGGCAAGTCAACCTGTATTCATACTGACACCAACAAACCAATGGCTTAAACGTCTACAAAAGCCCACTCAGCCAACAAGACTTCTTAACAGAATCCATTTGTCACATGCTTATAACTATATTAACTCGGGCTCTTTATTATGCTGTATAAAAAATCTGATTTTTTCCATCATTACTCACATAGCTATTAACAGGGCACTCAATTTTCACAAATTAAGCAACCACTGGCTGCTCATTAACTAGATAAAAGGAAGTGTTTGTTGCCATTGCTATTATTTACCTGAGAATCAAATAATTTGTATTTTAACATACTTCCCATAGCAGTTACTCTCTGCAAACCATAGATGGATAAGAAGCCACAAGTGTGTATCTGCTAGCAAACTATTCAGCTATGAAACCCATTTATTAATTATAGCTATTAATGTCTCGTGAAGAAATCAGTTCCTCACTCCTCTTATGGTCAAGAAGACTGGTAATTATATGTTATAAAAGTATAAGATTTCTTCTCATCTTTATCATTACAACAGACAGATAATGTCCAGGTCACACACTGCACCTCTTTCTTCCTGCCTGTCCCACCAATTAGTATATTTTCCCTAAGTAGGCATATATCCACAGACAAAATTAAATGTCATTACAAAGCTCACATCACCTATGAACTAAAGTCACACTGTAGTTTATCAAAAGCAACAATTTCTACCCTTTGCATGCATGCAGTGACCTGTAATAATTGCTCCTTCAGATCCACACTCGGGCCACACTGCACAAAGCACTGCACAAAATTTCTTAGCTTTTCCAGGTAGAACAACAGTCCTATGACTAGCCTGGATGTAACATCAGAGCAAAGAATATTCAAAGAGGAAGAGGACAGACACTATAACATTGTCTTAGAGGCCTACATGCAATTAACACTCTTCCAACAAACCAAAACCCACCGATAACCAAAACTTTTACCTAACTGCCATAGCCTTTCTTACAAATACAAAAAACTCCAGTTGAAATAAAGCTGCTGAACAGGCCACAGTGGTAGAAAAGATGTTCCAATGTATATCAGTCTTATACTCTGATCCTATTAGAGCCTGTAAAGTTTGCAGTTAGATGTCTGTTAACCAAAGGAGGGGCAGCAGGAACATCCAGAGGTTGGCCAGCCCATCACACAGCCCCAAGGCACAAAGCTAGACTATCTGTTGGGAACAATACAGGTAATTGAAGCTGTTCTTAAAGTCCTCAGGCAATGGAAGCACCATTGTCCCCGCAAAAGATTATTCCAACTTCACTCCACCAGAAAATTGTCCAAGCTGAATCTTCCTTGCTGCAATCTGATCCGGTTCTCTCCTTATTTGCCATAAGCTCCTCGCTTTGCAATGCTCTCCAACCAATTTGTCTTCTCACTCTCAGCTTCCTCTCACTTAAGCTGAGGAATTACATTCTCTCAGCCGCGTTTTTCATCTCTTTAGGCAATTTCTTCGGCATCTCCACACTTCCTCTTTCCTGATTTCATTCTGTACAGACCCTGCTGCCCTGCACGTGGGTACTTAATAATTACTTTACCTCAAACTAAAGGACATAAAATAGTCTGATTTTCAGGATTCTTAGTAATTTATGTATTTTCCTGCATAACAAAGTTTAGGAGACTCAGCTGGAACACAGCCAATACTCCTTCTGTATGTAGCGTTTTGTACTTATAAATAAACCTAGTAAAAGTACACGTGATATTCCTACCACTTTAAAAACTCAAGTAATGTTCCCGAGATAATAAAATGTCATTATTATGGTCTGAGCACAAACATAAAAAGGAGGTTGGCCCCATCACTCTGCAGCAAAACTGTGCATGTTCCTGTTGACATCACAGACGGTGCACAAAGAAGAGTTGGTGAAGCACTAGAAACATTGAAAATTGCTTGCCAAATGTGAAGGAAAATAACAAAATGCGGCTTAATAGAAGTGAAAAGAACTCCTGTATCTGCCAGTAGCCATCCTGTGCTAGGCTGCTCTTTTCCCCAAGCAATGACAGTGCAGCTGAATAAAAGATCCCACCTGCATGGGAGGCAGCAGAGAACAACTGCTTACTGCAGGAAGCCTCTGGGAGGGAGCAATGCCTGCAGAAGAGCACCAAGAACAACCACCAGGAAAAGAGATACAGAAGAGCAGTTGCACTCATTGATACAAGCAGAAAGAGAAGAAAACACAAGTTGCAAAAGGGCTGTCTTAGAATTGCCATCTCTGCGCCAAGTCCTAGAAAGACAGGATGGGGAACTGGCTCTATTAAGAAGCAATTACAAATAAAGAAGATTCATTGAGAATATGCCAGTCCTCAGGAAACTACCTGTGTCATCACCACATTAAAAGCCTATGCCAACATCTGAGATCTGGTGGTACATGCCTGCTTCTCTGAGACACATCCCTGTTGTGCTTACCATATCTGCTCCCAGGGGACATAAGGCACATCCCACACAGTTGGAGCCAAACACATTACATACAGTGCGTACATTTTATTGTTGACATTTTAAAAGATAAAGTCTATTTTGAAATGCAAACACCACACAGCCCTGTACTGAACTGTGATCGTCCCGAGTCCATTTTAAATTCTAACACAGGGGATGTAGCGCACCATCTTAATAATTCATCCAACAGAATGGTGCAATCTTAGAACTGGAAAACAAACAAACAAGCAAACCCAACTCATTCCAAAGCTAAGGCTAAAAGTGCTCCCTTTAAAACCAGCCACTTCCCTTAGCGCTGTGGAAAATCCCATTGAAAACACATCAATGCCTTTCTCCAGTACAGCTCAAAATACGTTCAAGAGCTTGAAAGATCAGGACAGATTTCTTTAACATAAACATTTGAAAACAGCAGCTCTTGAGCTATTTCCTTCCATTTGTTTGATGACATTTGATCTACAGTTACAGTCAGTGGCTGCTGTTTGTTCAAGTTTTTTGACGTAACAGGAGGGAAGAAAAGCTTTACTAGCAAACTGCACTGTAAATAGTCTCCTGTTCCAATCCAGGCCAAGTAGCTGCAGCTCAAGTGCACTTTAGGTATTTTTTTCAATTTCAAACTCATTACATCATGTAATAAAATTCCCATATGTTCTAACATACATGTGCGTGATTTCATTTGAGGCTATTTTCTTGTTCAACCCCATTCTGGCTTTATGCTCACACCCCACAAACCACAAACAGATCTCAGAAATGAAGAAAACGTTCAATAAGCGTAACTGCCAAAGCAACGCTGGAATGAAACCGAAGTGAAAACATTTACAATCAACCACAAAATCACAGGTGCACAGTTGTAGTTATTATTAGCACGGCTTTGTTTTACCCTCAACTCTTAGAAGCCCATCTTTATTCATTTAAGCAATAAAACCCAATCTCTCTGCCTTTTCTCCTTTATTTGAGCACTTTTATCCACATATACTCAATATTTATGCTTTCATTAAAATAAAGGCAAAAGACAGAGGGCCAGAAAGAATCCCTTACAGATTTCAGACATTCTGCACTAATTCTTTTCAAAACCAGAACCAAAACAGGATGTTTGTTTATACCGAGTCCCTACCAAAATATTGCTATAACACAGATTGGACTTGGAGCTTTGTAAATCCTACTCAGAAATAACATTTTGGCCCAAATGCATGGATTTTCATATGAATTGACCTTAACCTGCATACACGGTTACTTTCATAGCCACACATATAATCACTTTCATATCCCAACTGAAAATCTGCATAGATGTACAACACGTATGTATATACATACACTAACTAAATACATAACGCATCTGTGTCCAATCTCTCCTTTGTCAGTAGGTCTGAAATCCATTGTCCCAGCTGCTTCTTGCACCTCCCCCAAAGCAGTTTATCAGGCAGATTTTTTTGTTATGGTTCCACAAGGTGTTGTTTTTTTTTTCTGCCTACACTTTTCAAGTCCAACTCCTATTCCTGCTTGCACATAAAATCTGGCAATTACCACAAAGGCACTCACACATATCTTTGAAGAGAATCTGGTCTTCAATCTGAAAGTGATTTTTGCAATGCTTGCAGGTCTCTCTCTCGCACTTCTGAAACGACTGCTTTGATTTTATGCATTGTTTCCTTAAATGCTTTAGTTCTGAGTTGTCTAATAGCTGAGTGCTGGGCTACAGAGTTGAGTTCATTCTGTCCTTCTGAGAGCACCACCACCTTACACCAGCCAACAGCCTGCTGATTACAAAATTCACTCTGATGGAAGGAATTATGAGCACTAATCTCCTCTGGATGGAGGATAGCTGGGTTGAAGGCACCCACACGTGGTGAGTATCTAGCGGATAACAGCCCCGCTAATGACAAAAAGGGAACCAGAACCATCCCCACCTCCTGGGTTTTGAAAGCAAAGACTGACCTTTACTCTCCCTTTGAAAGAAAGAGCTTATGATCCTAATTTCAAGAGAGCGTGAATCCAAAACGCTCCCTGGAGAAAGATGCTTAGCCCTGGATACAGGCAGGATTTAAGCACATTCCTACTTAGCTACTGGGAAGAAAATGTGCATATTCATCATCTCTTTCCAGCTGCTTCAGCTGGTGTAATTCTAATGGAGCACTTGCAAATCCTGAAGTGTTTGGCCCTCTCCTTTTTCTGGCCTCAGGTAGGTCGAATCTTCCCTTTGGTACAACCTGCCTGAGCAGAGTGAGGAAGGGCCACAACATGCATCTCCTTATCTGGATCTCAGCCTCTGCTGAGATGGATGAGAGCACGTCTTCTTCCCAGTGGAAGCATGTCTTCTCTTTGGGGGTTTTGCCCTGCTTTGAGTCACTGGTGTAGGGTAACAATGGTCAGAAACATGACATGATGCACTAAAACATAAGAACGTAAAAATGAGCAGGCATCACCAAAGCATGTGACCACGCCTCTGTTTCCCTGCTTAGACCCAGAAACCAGGGTGTGAGCACGTGCCTCAGTGCATTGTGTCACAAATCATAGCTGTTCCTAAACACTACCACTGACAGAGTTACTCTATTAAAAGAAAACATACTTTTATGCCATGAAGCAATCCATGGCAATATATAAGACTGTTTTTAAACAGAAACTGTCAGTTTGTCAATACAGACCCAATTCTTTCTTTCTCCATCTTCTGAAGACAGAAGTGTTGCCTCCGACATCTTCCCATAGCATGGAACCTTACTTTGCCAAGCTCAGAAAGCCATGTAAAAATTCTAGGTGTTCTTCCACAGATTTCAGCTGCTTGTAAAAAGGAACACATTGCAACCAACCCCGAAACCAACCAACCACCTTCTGTAATGTTATAAAGCCTGAAGGGCTGAATCAGACTCTGTGAGGCTCTCCTGAGGCCAGCACAGGGCCATGGGGTTCTCCCAACACCACTACAAGGACAGCACAAGCAGGAAACACCTGGCTTCCCACTGAACCTTCTGTAAAATCTCCTAGGAACACTACCAGCTATTTATTTAGATGTCACAAGTAAATAAGGTATTCACAGCCCTCTGATTGTTCACCCAGTACTTAAAGCCATGGTTAAACACAAACATTTACCACCTGGCTCAGCTCCACCAAGGACAAACTCTTCTTCTTAGTCCCTATTAGAATCTCAATCAACGTCCATGTCTTCCTCTGAAAACTCTGGAATGCCACTGGTGATCTTCAGGGCACAGCGTGAATGCTACCAAACCAGTGAATTGATGCATTGAGGAAGGAAAACATAAATACATAGTAATAACATACTGAAAACATCCTGCCAACAAAGAGACTACCAGATTAGTGACTAATTCTTTCAAAACAGTTCCAAAAGCATAAATGGCTGCTTCCTCATAACATGCATGAAATACAAAGTGTCACCCAAAAATAACCCCAAAGCCGTTTTAAATCATGGATGGCATAGAACCTCCTACACATCACACATGCAGCTGGAACTTCTGGGGTTAATGATTTTTACACCAAGAGAAAATCGAACTACCTAATACAGCTTGCTGCAGTTTCATGACACTGAGTTCTATGAGACACGTGTTAGAACACCTTGATGTTCGCACCAAGCAGGAAGCTACAGTCCCAATGAGCATTCTTGCTCCCCCTTTTCTTGTTACGCTATAACACTATGAAAACGTGCTAGCTCTGTGGAAACACATGGATCCATGTTAGGAAAGCTTTTTACAAGGCTAAGAATCACACTGTTTAGACAAAAATAAAAGAAGAAAAAGCTATTTGTTTTACTTTTTTTTTGAAAAAAAATCAGTCCTATCTGCCAAGAGTGAATATTTTAACATCTGCAGAACGAGACAGCAAGTGGCAGAGCATTTTTACAGAATAAGATGGCAATCACTTGAAACACTGCTGCTGATTTGCAGTAAACACTGAGGGTAAAGAAGCCAAAGAAGACTGCAGACAAAACGTAACAGTAATTTACAAGAGAAAACAGGGTGACACCAGCAGGTTAGCTCAATATCAGCCTTGCAGAAAATCACGGAATACAATCAACAAAGAACTGAAGGACGATATTGCTAAACTTAGGCTTACAGAAAATAGGTCTCACTAAATAAATTTGGTGTGACTTTCTGACAAGAATATAGGTTGGACTGGATAAAAATACCCTGTAGTTTCTGACCTACTATACTTAGATCTTGGTAAGATTTAATGCCACACAACAGTTTGATTTAGAAGTTATTCAACACGAAGAAAACCTGGAATCTAAAACCACCTCATAAATTATTAGGGTGGCTTAGGAAAAATATTTTAAATCCAGCTCATCAATAGTTAAAGATGTTTGCTTAGCTCTAAAAATCATAGCTCATTATACCCTTGAATACTACGAAAAGCTTCTTCACCTTTAATTCGTTCTGCAGTTGGAAAGTATGTATATATATATACACACATAGTTAAAGGGGAGGATGTATAAAGTTAACTTCAAGTCTGTAAAATTATTTCAGAGTTTCTTTTCAAGAAAGAAAACCTCAACACGGACAGATTTCTTCAATTAAGAAAATAATAAAGTGTACTTCAAAGCCATTTTTAGGAACAAAAAGAGAATAATGATGAAAATCTGAGCCACTTCCACACATGTGTAACAACCTCAATGCTAAATGTATCCAGCTTACACTGTATCCAGGGACACCTGGAAACATTACAGAGTATCATTTCACTAGTTAGACAAGGACAGGTGTGTAACAAATTATTATTAACATGTAGCACACGTAAAGGAATTCAAGGAAAGAGGAAAATCTACATCATGTTTAGCTTGGTTGAAAGCTTGCACAGGTACTTATTCCAAATTACCTGGCATGGAGGAATATGCTATGCCCTGTGCAAGACATTTTTTCCTACCACGTGGATCTGCAATACTGATTTCTTAAGGAAGGTTCAATGCTACTCAGTATTTCTGCCTGTTAATTGAAGGATTGTATAAAAGACCGTAGCTGATGGAATCTGCACAGAATGCAAGAACTGGTGAAGGATAAATAAGAGCGAGTCAAGCCCGTTCCAGAGACCTACATCAAACACTGAATTAATGCAGAAGACATCCTTGGCTACAGCCTAGTGCAACCTGCACCCCATACACGTATAACAAAGGTTGTTTTATACTTACAAGATGAGGAACTCTGCTTGGAAGTGGAGCGAACTGAAAGAAGACTCCAAAGACATAGTGAAAACTCAATGAGTATAGAAATCCAGCAAGCTGGAACTGGCTTCTTGGGCAAAACACCTCGTGGCAAAACAGAATAGCAAAGACAGCAGGATTTAACATCAGCATGTAGCCCTAGTGAGATTCTTCATGATGCATTTAGCAAGTTCTAGTTCCCATTTTGAAACAGTAAAGTTAATGAACGCTGACGATACCTGAAAGATCTGCCTTAGAATGAAAAAATAACAGCTCTGTTCTCTAAATTCTTACCATAAGACTCAGGACAGAGCATTTATAAGAATGCTGTAATCAGTGACACAAATGAAGACAAGAACAGCATAAAAGTCATTATAAATTATTAACTAATTATACGGACTGTTGTGTTCTAAATTAATTACTCCAGGAATTTGTCACTGTGGAGAGTTTAATAAGGCTATCTGACCAACACTGGAATGATAAACAATAAGTGAGAAAATATTAGATTAAATGGCAGAAAATGACACAGAAGTATTCTTGCATTATTAAACAAATAACTGACAGTTTGCACCCTCAACATCCAACAGTTCTGATCAGCTTCTCATCACAGTAGAAAAGGAAAGAGCTAAGAGAATGGCAAGAATCGTATTAAGTGTTGATAAGTCCAGGATGCTCCAAGATGCTGAAGACAGAAGATCTAAGTAGGGTAGGAGAGGGAACAGCAGCAACAAACCACGCTGTACAAAATCTGTATAGTTCACTTAGGCCGCCTTCTCACCCTTTGCCAGAACACTCTATCAACATCAAAGGGACCAAAGCCTTAGGAAAAGCAAACATTTTCATCAAACCGAACACATTAAATGGAAACATTCAGATTTCATGAAGGTTTTGTTGCACGCACACACATGGCTCAGGGACTCATCGCCCACTCTTTGGCCTAAACTTTGCATAACTCTGCAGAAAGCGCCACTTTTCACATCAAATTCTATCACTCACAAATCACGCAGAGATACATAAAAATGTCAAGAAAGAAGCGTATTTACCCAGTTTTTCTACACTGGAAAGTCTTCATTCTAGAAAATCCAGATGGAGCCTTAATGACCACTCACTGTAGCCCTTCCCAACAGCGCCTTGCAAAGAACCTACCAGGTGCCAATTCACAAGCCAAAGTGCTGGCCTGCAACAATCTAGTAATATGTAAACTCCTGTTACAAACCTCTATCCAGAACAAAAGAAGAACCCATCATCACTCAGGGCTCTAAAACCAGGAAGATGGAGATGACACTGCATGCTGACACGGCTCTTTCTTCCTTACACCCATTTTCTGTTAATGCACAGCACCACGCGGAATGAGCCTGCATGTATTTAGTGTCCAACCAAGAGGAGAAAGTAATGCCAAGATGTCAGGGCCTGGACATACGTCTCACATATAATTACTGTACCAACGTATCTTACAGTAACATTACAGTGACTTTAGCATGGCACAAGCGTCAACATTTTGGTCCAAAAGGTGAAAACCCAACACTTGATCTCATCCAACAGCTTAATGCCTCTTTTCTCCCGGCACACCCCAGCACCGGTTAGCTTTACCACCCACAGCGCAGCACCCCAGGAAACACCTTACAAACAACATTTCCACATCCTTCCCTCGGCCCCAATGCTCGGCCTCTCAAGTCAAGCCACGCACCAGGGATGTGACCCCAAGTGTGACCCGGGGCGCTCGGCCCGGCTACCCTTTGCCCTCAGCGACGGGCCCACGCCTCGATGCCAGGCGTCGAAGGGTGAGGGCCATGTGCCGAGGGCATGGCGGGGCGGCCCAGGAGGGGGGCGGCGGGGTCGGGGGCGCGGTGGTTTGGAGGTGGAGCCTGGCTGCGGGCGCGGGGACCTCCGCTTCCCTCCCCCGTCGGCCGCTCACCTGGCGGGGCCGTCCCTCGCCAGGGGGCCGGTTCCGCGCGGGGCGCGGGCCTCCCCTCCGGCCCTCCCCGCCGCTCCGCCGCCGGGCCGCGCGTTCGCCGCCAGCCGGCTCAGGCCCCAGCCGCCGCCGCCGCCGCCTCCCCCTCCATGGCCGCCGCTCTCGCCGGCTGCATTGTGGGAAGCTGACCTCACTCGCTGCTGCCGCCGCCCCGCCGGCTCCGCCGCTCGCCGCCATGGGGGCCGTGACCGACGGTGAGACCTCCTCCCTCCTGCCCTCCCTCCCGCTGTCCCCGCTCCGGGCCGCTCTCCCCGGGGAAGCCACGCGCCCCGCCGGCTCCGCGCCGCGGCCTCACCCCGCACGGAGCCTTCCAGGCCGCTCCGCTGCGCTCCGTGCCGGGGCCTGGGGCTCCGTCGGGCCTCTCGGGCCCAGCGCTCCCTGCCGATCCCAGGCCCCGCGTATTTAACGCGTTTTATTTCAGCCACATTCTGCTGGGTGAGCTCCTGCCGTGCCACGCTTCCAGCACGGAGCGCTAAACCCGTGTTTGTCCTCAGATGAAGTTATCCGCAAGCGGCTTCTAATTGATGGCGACGGAGCCGGGGACGACAGGCGGATCAATCTGCTGGTGAAGAGTTTCATCAAGTGGTGCAACTCTGGATCTCAGGAGGAAGGGTATTTGTTTGCTGTTTTTAAGTCTTGAAACTCATTGCTTTGCAGTTGAGCATAAAACTGAGCTTCTGTTTAGACAAAGAAAGTAAACTGCGTTAAAATGCATCCGGCTGGGCTGGATGTGGCTCTGGTGGTTGGCAACCCTGCACCTAGGAGGGGGTTGAAACTAGATGATCATTACAGTCCTTTTCAACCCAGGCCATTCTGTGATCTCTGCTATGTTCAGCCCTGTGTGGTTCTCTGGACAAAACCCAGGAGCTATGGCAAGAAACATGCACTGGAGATGGGTCAAAAATGACAGAGCAAACCATCCTGAAATCTAACAGCGCAGTGAAGGCTCTGGAGATTGGCACATTGCTTCATGATTCAGCTGTCCCGTTATTACAACAGGATCACAACTTGAGTGTTCTATTTGGCGGCTCTGCATTTGTTCTGCTAGGTGGGGGCTGTGCTGCTTTTGCTGTACTGCCCTGAAAAGAAAGAGGAAAACAAACAGGCCAAAGAACCAAAGGTTAAGCAACAACATGTTGTTCTGCAGTAGGGTCTGTGCCAATGCTGGAGTGCAGGAGGGCACTCTGTGATGATGCTGTGCACAGAGAAGCGCTGGAGTGTTAAAATATTAATCGTGATGGTCACAGAGCTGGCCCTAGTTGGGAAGGGTATCATCCCTGGAGCAATCTGCCCACGCTGTAATGCTGCTTTATACCTTTACGATGATAAAATTAATCGGTGCGGCATTCATTTTTAACTGTACTTTCAACAGTTGTGCACTGAATCTTTGAAGTCCTTTATTACTTTAGTAATTGCTGTCGTTTTAACTGTTCCGTACGTTACCTGAGGCTTTGTTTTCCTCGTGATATAAAAACAGGCAGGTATTTTCATGCTGCTGAGGAATAAATGTCTTGTTTGCTTTCAGTTACAGTCAGTACCAACGAATGCTGAGTACTTTATCGCAGTGTGAATTTTCCATGGGAAAAACTCTTCTGGTATATGACATGAACCTGAGAGAGATGGAAAATTATGAGAAGATCTACAAGGATATAGGTAAAAGATGAGAAAAAAGCATTCTATGCTTATCTGAATTTCTCTTTCATAAAGAAACTCGAGTCACTTCTGATAAACAAAATGTAAACATGAGATAGGTGACAAAAAAAAACCTGTTTTAATAGCACTCATACTTGCCCTCGTGTCTTGTCAGCGTGTCAAATGTGTATAAGTAAAAGCCTTTTTTAGTCTGTCAAAGTATAGATGGTTTTGAAGCCCGTGGAGACAGCAGGCAGTATAAAATATTAAGAGCCGTTTGCGATGATTTAGCTGAATGGATTGATGGCGTTTGTTGTTTGATTTGTGTCTCTCTTAAAGAAAATAGTATAGCCGCAGCACATGAGAAGATTTCTGAATGCAAGAAACAAATCCTGCAAGCAAAAAGAATTAGAAAGAATCGCCAGGGTAAGCAGCAATATTTACACTGGGTGGTTTTATTAATGTGTTCTCTTTTAAAATACATTGTACAAGAAAATAGATCACATATTTTTTGAAAACTCAGAAGAAAATGCTGTCCATCAATGCTACATATAGCATTATCTGGGGGGGTTCCACACAGACTGCTGAAAGTTTGGTTGTTGAGGTTAAGGCAGTAAATCTTAGTGATGTAACATCAGGAGAACTTGGAGAGTAGCTCAGAGGTGTTCTCAAGCCAAAGAAACCCTCCCGAGCATCCTATGATAATTCAGTTGGCTTAAGAACTAAAGCACATTATTAGCAGCAAGACAAAAGAGTTAAATAGGCTTACAGCCAACACCAAAAGTTATGTAAGTCAGCTCTTTAGGAGGAAAAGTAGGACCTAATACAAGAACAGTTGTACCAGTTGCATACTCACCAACTCCATATATGGCCTTGCAAAATACCTCTAAAGCAGGTATTAAAGACATCTGTTCCCTATCCTTAAAAGACACACTGATATTTTTAGTTGAAATTTAAAACATTTCTCTGTAAGTCTTATCAAAATTTAGCAATTGGGGAGGTAAAATTTTGCTCACTAAAAAGTGAAATGTAAATATAGTTGAAAAAAAGAAAGGAAAGAAGAACGAACAGCTGTAACAGGTGAAAGGTTTTAAAACCTTTAAAAACACATCCACGTATGCTTTGTGGATAATGTTAGACTCTATTAGAGACCAAAAAAAGCCTTAAGAAGTAGGGAAGTAGAGTACTTAAATCTTCACAAGCACGGATCTAAAGTGTTTGCTTTCAAAGATGTTCTGCCCACATTTTCCATCTGAATGAGGTGGTTAGTGTACATAAAATAGTACCTCCAGGAACTGTCCACTTTAACTGTCTGTATAACCATCATGTTGTTCTTTGCGTACAAAACAAAGTGGAAGAAAGCTGTTTCTCTTGCAGCATTTTATTTTTCTCTAAAAATCTGAAATGTCTGTGTAATGTCCTATCCACAGAGTTTTCTGTATATACATACATATATATACATTAGATTATATATAAAAGCAACGCTAGTCATCTACTTGGATATGTTCTAGTCTATTGCTTTACATTTTTGCCTGAATGTTCCTTTGTTATATGCAAGATATTATGTAGAGATTGGAAAACATTAAAACACTTTTTCAAGTAGCAGAAAGAGCTGATGGGAGATTTTGTATTCTTATATCTATACCTTCAGAACTTAGACTAATAAGACTTTAATTTCTTTCAGAATACGATGCATTGGCCAAAGTCATACAGCACCATCCAGACAGACACGAAACACTGAAGTAAGTATAAGACTGTATTAGATTATAATAAACCAGCAAATTAAAAGTCACTAGATTTTGACATTTTCTTGGTTTCACTATTTGACCTTTTCCTCCCTGTTTCATAGTTTCTTTTGATGCAAGAAAAACTTGTGTTTCATTTTAGAATTGTGCCCTTATCAGCTTTCTTCCCTTGATCTCTATCTGTATGGGTTCAGAAGCATTACTAATAATTTTGTATTTGAAGTTTTTCCATTGTTAAGGTGAATGGATGAACTCAGATGTAAATGCACGGCAGTTTATCAGTGACAAGTTGATCAGGAAAGAGAGATAGCACGGCAGTGCTGTCAAGTGCAGCAGCAAGTAATCATGCAGAATGTGTATCACACAGGCAAGTAAGATAGAATAAGAATTAGAGAAAGCAAGAGAAAGCTTGTAGAGTTGTTCTGTGTTTTCCTTCTAGTAGTTGTTCCTGCATGCCTGGTTATAAATTACTACCTTGTGTACCACAATATAACTTGCCCTGACATGTAGGTAAGACCTACCTGTTGTCCAACTCGTCCTGCATATAACCTTCTCCATTACATGTCACAGCTGGGTTTGGATCACTACCTGTGCTTTTGGGTCACTTTGAGCAATCACGAGGAGATCATCTTTTGAGTACTATTAAGCCACAGAAACATTCCAGGACTCATAGCATCTACAAGTTTGTTCTTCTTTACCTGATTAAAGGCATGACATCGGATTACTTTCTCATTTAAATGTAGCTTGTTCTTATCCTGCTGTCAGCTTTCAATGAAATTGTAGAGGGAAGCTATTGTTTCACGTCCCATGCTGTTTTATAGCAGAAGGAAGATTTTTGTTCATGTTATTTACTCTAATATTAGCAATTTGTCTAGCTATAAACTTCAGACACTATTTCATATGCTTCTTCCTCATATATTATATTTTTCTTGCATTTCATTACCTCAGTCTTGGTTATCACAGTTCATTCTCTTGTAGCCTAGCTATTTCTTACTTCACTAATCAACACATGCCACTTATCAAAGGTTCATAAAAAAGGATTATTGAAAGTGAAGCTTCTCAGATATGTCATTTGATTAAGAATGGAAACAACTAATGGATAGGGTTGTTTTTTTTGTTTTGTTTTCTTTTAAGGTGTCAGATTGTTAAGATTTGGGAGGGGAGGATGTTTTAATTTTGCACAACACATCCAAATGTCAGTTTCTTGAGCAGAGCTATAAATGGCAATAAGTTCAGCTAATGAATTTAGCAATTTGGCTGTTCTTAAACTGAATTTCTTATCTCCTTAGAGGAGTATATTGTTAGAAATACCACTTTGCTCATGCACTGTAATGAGCATCTACAACGTATCCCCTTGTGTCCTTAAATCCTTTATACCTGTAGTCCAAGACATGGACTTGAACTATGGCAGAGTCTCTTATTTTACTGATTTTACAAATCAGACATAGAGAATGGAATCATTTTTAGAGGGAGCTTACTTCATTGGTATTCCAGCTTTAACTGACTTTTCCACCTGAACACTAAAAATAGAAACTATGTGAAGTTTTCCTCCAGTGTTTTAATTACAAGGCTTTCTTTCTCTAGTTTGAGAGAAAAATAAAGAAAATCTCATATTGTGAATCAGGAGAAACCACCCCTTAAGTAAGTCAGGATGCAGGGAGACTCACTAACAACTCTTAATTACTAAAAACTCTAGAGAAAGCTTCTAGTGAAGAGAAACGTCATGGTTTATTGCAAGAGTTACGTTTATAGCTTTAGCAAGTCATACAGCACAATAGGACAAAGTTGAGAAAAATACTTTTTTTATGCTTTTAAGGGACTATTTCTTGGAACAACTAGTCCTGCAGCACAAAGGAGGAGAAGTTGTTATTGACTTAGTCATGAGTAATGCATAGTAGCCAATTCAGGAAGTGACAGGAGCTGAGCCTCTAAATGGCAGTGCCAGTGTAATTAACTGCCTTATCAGAAGAGCTGTTACAGCACGAAGCAATGACACCAGTCTTAGAAAAGGAGACAGAAAAAGGAGAAGATTAGGCAAAGATTTTCCAGAGCTGAAAGTAAAAGAAGTAAAATACCAGGTATAGCTTGGATGTTACTAGAAAATTGCTTGTCTTTCACTGCTTGCTTATAGCTGACAGCAATGCATAAACAATGTTTGGTGAAAAAGAAGCCTTTCAGAAACTGGAAGCCAGATACTAGTGAAATCATTGCACAAGCCTATAAGCTGTCAGCCTGTTTCCATAATAGGAAGGTTTACTATGCCACACCCAACCATATTTAAGGCATTCCCCTCCAAATACCAGTGTACTACCTCAGAAATAGACAACACCCTCAGGTTGCATTAAACCTGAGCTTTTTCTCAACCATCATGACTAGAAGCCCTTTTGTGCCCAGACTAGTTGCAATAGCCCTCAGTGCTTCAGAAAAAAACAACTTTGTTCCCTTGCTGACCTGTATGTAGCTTTGCCTGCTAATTAATCAGCCTCAGTCCACCTGGCCTGTAAAAGAAGAGGTTGTTCTCATCACATGGATCATAAATTACAAGAGAAATCACAGGAAAATGAGAAGAGCCAAACTGGATGTTTGCTTCATCCTATTTGTAAGATAGTCTACAACGTGGTACCTATTATTCTATGCTATTCTGTATCTCAGAAAGGCTACTCTGTATCTCAGAAAGGATTGTAGTGGATCAGATGCAAATAGAAAACTATCAAATGCATGCAAAAGGGTCCTGAAGAGGGAATGCCAGATTACATATGCAAAAAAGACAGGAATAATGACCAAGATTATAAGTGTTGCATACTTCCTTTATCTCTTACCCAATTAGAATAATAACTGGGATGGGAGAAGAAAATCAGAGTATTTATAGTATTGCAGGAATACAAATATTAAATGTTGCTTTCTAAGGAATAAGCTGAAGCATGTATCATCAGAAACGTGGATTACTCTGTGAAAACCCACTGTAAAGTTCATGAGATCCACTGTTTTGTCTGATCAGGCTATTGTCAGAGATAGAGTACTTGACTATGTGTTTGAATTATCTGACAATTGTTGTGTTTATTGCCTGTGTAGGTGAAGTAGCCTTACAGGTATGTCATTCCTTTTATTATGCTTTGTTTACCTTTGCAGTACTATTACCCTTATTGCTTCATTTAAGCCTAATTTTCAGTACATTCAGAGAACTTTAGAAATAAATAAATTACTGTGACAATTCCTTTCCAGGCAGCTAGAAGCTCTGGGAAAAGAACTTCAGCACCTTTCTCACATTAAAGAAAATGTCGAAGATAAGGTAGGTCTTTCATAGAGATTACTATATAATTATTTAATAGGAACATAATTAAACAAGAATCTGTTAGGAGTTGTTTGGCTGTATATGCTCTGAATATACTCTTGAACATTCCAGTTGGAGCTGAGAAGAAAGCAGTTTCATGTTCTCCTGAGCACCATCCATGAGCTTCAGCAAACACTGGAAAGTAAGTGGTATTTTTATGCAATACATACGTGGGTTGGGTTTCAGCAGATCAGAGGATGAGATGGCTTCCAGCAGTGGGTTAGCTACGTGCAAATTTGAATACAGAAAAGCTAAATGACTTAACGCTGTGAGGTAGGGAGCCCATAATAGAATGGGGACTAAAGCTGTCAAACACAAGAACTAAATTCAAGAATGCAGTCAAAACATTCTTTTATCCTACCAACCATATTTAAAAATCAGTGTTTACTTTTCATGCTCTAATACAGATAATTTTGTTTTAAATATTATTTACTGGACGCTTGCTATGTCTTTTGAAAACAGAATAATTGGTATAGTCTGTGAGCATGACCTGATTAACATACACATGTGGCTATAAGAGCAGACTTTCATTCTCTAAGGCCCTCTAGATCTTCTTAAGCAGAATGAACTGTTAATCCTAGATGCAGTTTAGCAGAAGGTTATTGTTATTAAGCGTTAATAACAGTTGCTGAAGTATTAGTCTCTAAAATACATTTTTGTATGATCATAAGGTTTACCTTTCAGTTGCTGGAATTCTGTGAAGGAAGTAAGAGTTTAGTGGAAGGAACAACCTTAGCTGAAATAAACCATCAATAAACAAAGATGGGGCCATATAATTTGAGGCAGTCTGGCACTATTAGTTTAAATTGATCCTGCGGGATTTACCCCATATTTCCTGTAATAACTATTGAAGAATCAGCCTTAAACATGTTTTTTTTTTTTACATAGTGATACTCAACTACACATTTAAGGCAATCAACATACAATACTTCAGCTGGCACGGCTTTGCACTGTAGCTTGTAAATATAATCTAAGCACATTTAAATAATAGTATTATGTTATTTTAGATGATGAAAAACTTTCAGAAGCTGAAGAATCTCAAGAAACTCAGATGGAAGCAGAGACCAAACAGTAAAGTAGTGAAGACTACTGATGATACTCTTGAAGAATACACGCGTACGTCTTCACTTTGTTTTCAAGCCAATAGAAAAAGAGCAGGAGCTGAAAACTTTCTATTTCTTCTGTGAATTTTAATACACAAGTACATGTTTTGCTTTTGTTCCAGGCACAAGCAGTTCCAGGACTGTACAGATGGACCCTTTGTGTTAATCCATAAACTTTGACAAGAAATACGTTTTGGCTTACAAAAGGTGAATCGTCTGTACAGTAACTGTGAACTAAGATGTTTGCAAATCACTGTCAATAAAAAGTGTTTACAAACAGTTTTCTATTATTTGGTAGCCGAATAGTAAAGCTTCTTCTTCTTACTTGATATTACACTGGTGTCAGTGTACCTTTGTACAAGTCCCAGTTTCCATGCCTTATTCCAGATGGGACCTAAATCAGAGCCCAGGTCTTAAGTTTTCAAAGTAGACTAGAATGCACTAGTCCAATTCTATAGTATTTTCTATCAGCATTTCTCAAGGAGCGTAAACCAACAAAAACTCATACTATACTATCTTTGTTTTTTTTCTTAAGCTGATCCAAAACACTGCAGTGATCTGAGCCTCACAACGCGCTGTTCTGTGCACCCATTTCAAAAATGCATTTTGAAGTGACGCATTCAGACTGCAGTTGAAGTACTTGTTCTTGTAGAACTAGGATTGTAGTCCTGATACAGCTTATTTTGTTTCCTGCTTCTGGATTTAATTTGTCAACTGAGTATTAGGAAGTAGGTTGTGGAGCGGTTCCTTCCTCATGATAACAAACGTGAGCTGTAGGGCAATAACTGTAATGTTAATGTTAAAGAATCCAAGATACTTCGGTAGTATTAATAGGGAGTGTAGAGTGCATCCACCTTGGGCTGTCCAGCAGTTTGCTGGGAGGTAAGAAATACAGGTTTCAACCTTGCTGACAAGAGAAGAAAGTTGAGTGTGCTCTAAGCTTTCGTAAGGCAGCAGGCAAGGATTGTGGGGCAGTAGTAGGTCATATCAGTACCTGTTAGCTATGTTCTAATATCACCTGTTAAAACAACCCTGCTGGTGGTTTGGGTAAAGGAAGACATCAGACTACAACGTAAGTAGGTTGTCCAGAGAAGTTGTGGATGCCCCATCTCTGGAGATGTTTAAGGCCAGGTTAGATGGGCTCTGGGCAGAAGTCCCTTCCAATCCGAGCCATTCTGTGATACACTGTTGGACTAAAATAACAGTACTGTACAGAATGGAGCCTCCTCCTCAAACAAGGTGGCAGCTAAGTGGTATTTCTGGGATTGCAGCTTTGGGCTTCTGTAGTCTAAATGCCACATAATTCCCATTCTCAATGACAGTGGATTTGCGTGCACTGAACTGAACAGGCATCTGAGCTTGTTTTGTTTGCATTCCAAGTTTGCTAAAGGCAAGCCAGCTGAATGAGAAGTCATACAACTTCAGTAGCACAGTGCAGCTGTAGACTAATAAGCTGTCAAAAGTCTTCTAGTTCACAGCTGGTCAACTCAGAACACAGGGGAAGCTCAGGTTTGCCTGTTAAAGCCTGTATAGACTTGCTCTTCTTCTTGCGCACTTAAAATATTGCAGATTGGGGGTGAAGGGAGCAAACAAAAAGGATTTTAGATGAAAAATAACACTGTCAAGAAGTATCTACTGTTCTGTGTTTCCCCTCCCCCTCCTAACAACAGTGAACAGTGAAATATTTTGCAAAGCAACAATACTCAATTATTGCTACATCAGGGAGGAGTCACCATCACGAACCTATGAATGGTGAACACCATAAATGACCAAGTAAGAAGGTGGTGTCACCATACTGCCTTGGAGACTAGCCAGGACATGTATGACATTAACTCATTGCAAGTTCAGCTTCAGTGGGACTTCAGAAATCTTAGCTCCTGTTTTTTCAGTACTTAAACCTCTCACTTCAAGCCACTGCTTCATCCCTTCCTAGAAAGTTCTCCTGTTAGGACCTCTCCTACCTGCATTGACTCCCAAAGTACACGTGGAGACAACCGTGGCATTTAAATAAGAAACCCTTCTTGCTTTTATGATTTACCTTCTTCCCATAGCAGCTGAGAAACGGCTGCACCTCTAAATGCAACAGCTACATTTCATTGCCACACAGATACAAAAAAAATACAGGCAGAAGGGGAAGTGCTGAAGTGACAAGCTGACATGGAGCTCCTTTGTGAGGGAGAAAACGGAAAGAAAAAGGGAAAGAGGGATAAGGAGCATCAGTTTTGCTCTGAGAACCCGCATGCTTTTTATTCTACATCAGAACGATGCTGTGCTGCTGTGTGAACCATTGAACGCATCCATAGTACACGCCCGGCCGGGGGCTGCGGGGCCCTGCGGCAGCGGCAGAGGGCAGCAGACGGCAGCGCTGGATGCGAACGGGAGCAACGCGGGTGGTTCGACCCGAACCGCGGGCGAAGAGTGGGGATTGTTAATTATATATATATATATATATATATATATATATACATATATATATGTTTTCTATGCTTACCCAGCACGGGGGATTTTCAGAGTCTCTCACCTAAGCTACCCTAATTTCTAAAGCCTCTCTTAGAACACTCAGGTATATCAAACACTGTGAAGCAGCAGAAGGTCCTGCACCGAAGTCAGCACCCCTTGGCACAAAGTGAGCAGCTTGCAACCAAGGTCAGAAGGCATTACTTTTGGAGCAGCCTATATTTACATCAATTTACTACAGCAGATACAAAAAGCGCAACAACTCTGTTTGATAAAGCAAACCCTTAGCTACAAAACCACTACTTCTCAACATAGTCACCACCATTAGTTACACATTTTCACCTGTAATGAACAAGAGCCTGCATGCCGTTCTTGTATTTATCTGCACCCACAGTGGTGCCCCACTGTCACAGCTGGATCACGTCACCTACCACCTCTCTGTGCTCATTATCCACTGTTTGGTACACAGAAACATCTATGAACAGGCGCACTTTTTTTTCCAGGTGGAGGAATTCAATGACACACTTTTGCTCCATGCACACTTCCATATTAGATGCCTTTTTTATCAGGCTGCCCCTCTGCTGCCATTCACTTCACCACAGTAAAATGGAGCCTCCGATGTTGTGGGCTGGTAAAATAAAACAGGAGGCACTACTTTTGGAGCAGCCTGCTGCAGCCAAAAAGCCGACACAACCTCCAGCTTCCTCTCCCACACTGAGGCAGGGGGAGCAGAGCCCAGCAGTGCAGCCCAGCCCAGCCCTGTGGCTACACTGCTGTGTTCCTGCCTGAGCACATCCTGCCCCAACAGCCTGAGGCCACGGCAAGAGCTGTTTGGGGATCATTTCACACTGCCGTGCACAGGATTTGCAGTACCATACTGAGAAACCCAACAAAGGTTGCTGAAAGTGGTATCTGTCCTGTGTGAGTACTCAAAATAAAAGGTAACAGCTGACATAAGCTCTGGTAAACACTTAGGTTTGCTGGTTTTATGAGGTAGTAAGGAAGCGCTCTGCAGCCACCTTTCAGATAATGCATCATTTCACTCCTCATACGAACCTCAGTGAAATTCCTCTTCACGCTGAACTTTCTGCCCCAGTTTCCATGTACTTTAGCTCCGGTGCCAACTGCAGTGTTTTCCCTCAAGCACTGTTCTGTAACTAACAGAGCTCCCAAACAACACTGAAGCTGGAGGATTTTGTAAGAGACAGCAAAGCCCTCTTTGAACGGGCAGAGACTTTACTTGTATTTACGCCGTGCTCAATTCTCTGCCTTCCTCCTCCTCACTGCCCAACCCAGTGGCGCTGAGCACCCTGAGCAACAACAAAGGATCACAAGACACAGGAGGAAACATGTAATCTCCTTACTCCAGCACAGTGAACAACCAGCACGTTTACTATACAGAAATGGATGCTGAAAGGGGATTTGTGTTCCAGAGCATCGTCTCTCAGTGCCAGGATGCAGAAACATCCCCTAAGCCTCACAGTGCTAAAGGCAGACTGCAAATCTACAAGTACATGGGTTAGTGCTGACCTGCCTGTGCCGTTCTACACCAAATGATGCGGTGAGCAATAAAACAAAACAGCTCACTTCTTTTTCAGGCTTGCCACATGACACTGATTTGCTCAGTGCTGTAGAACAGCTGGCACACAGCAAACGCTTAGGGACAGCGTGGGGCAAATCTTAAGGATGCAGCAATACAGATCCCATGACCTGAGTGAGGGGCTGTGCTGGGAAACCACACAGAGAGGCTGCAAAACCATATATATAATCAAGGGAGAAAGAATGAAAACATCACCAGTCATAGCATGGTTTGAGGGCAAAATCCTAAGGAAAGGAAAAGGTCCTTCTGACAGCAGCACTCCTCTGCAGGAGCAGTGGAACTGGGGCCCTGCCAGTGCCCATTTGGCCCCTGGGTGCTCTTTAATCTGATGCCACAGAGTTTTTAAAGCGTGCTGATTCTCCCCACAGCCTGCTGCCAACCAACTGATGGTTTACACTGCTAACAGCTCCCAAGGAGGAGGACTGCTGAAAAGCAGTGGGAATATTTACTTTCTGCTGCTAATGCGAGTCGCAAGCAAAGGACTTCAAAAACCTTCTAACCTGCATGCAGGGAGCTACAAACCGAGCCTGGCTGAGCACAAAAAGAAGCTGCGGGATGTTGTTCCATGGGGAGAAACAGCCAAACTACAACACGTCCTCGGAGCAGAGCTCTGGAAGGTGGCTGAGCCACAGCACCGCCTGCAGGGAGGGACAGAGCCTGAGAAGCCACAGCCTGCAGGTTTGTTTGCTTGGAAGAGCATGAAAGAATGAAAGAAAAAAGAAGGGGAAAAAAAAGAAAAGGAAAAAACAGAAAGGCAAAGGAAACTGACCGTGAGCTGCTTGTCTCTGCCTTATTCCCACTCTCCACCACCTGACCTTTAACCTCTCTATGTGCACTTCTATGCACTGGTGTGCACACACGCACCCCTCCGACTGGATCACCTGTGGGCACTCAGGCACACAGTACAAAAGCACCTCTGGAAACTCCAATGGATTAAATGTACACATTTTTGGCTCTCATTTTTCCTGGCCAGGGCTCAAAGTCCCACACAAACTGCTGTTCCTCTACTGAAGCAGCCCAGGCACTGCTAAGCTGCAGCTCCACGCACTTCCCTATGCTTCCACCAGTGATACAGAAATGGAGCCACATGGAGGAGTAAGTGCTTGTTATTGTTTGCCTTGACACTCGGGGAAGCGTTGCAGAGTTGGCCTACCTTGCTATTTCACCCACTGTCAAACTTTGCTTTGCAATTACTCATCTCCCAGGGGAGCAGGAAGTAGCAATTTCTCCCAAGAAATAATAGCAACCGACCAAAATGAGCTGATTGCATGGATACGTCAGCAAATGAGACAAGAACAGTTCCTGGTTGTATTATCCTTAAATCACTGCCTGCTGGTGGCTGTGCCTGCAATTACCCATCAGCTGCAAGGGGCAATGAGCACCCAGCCCTCCTCCTGTTCTTTCATTTCAACACCAGTTCCTCACGGGTGCAGTAGAAACAGGTTGTGCAGTGATGTACAACCCCTCGGTCAGAGCATCACACCAGCACTACATGCTTCTGCTATTGGCAGGGAGGTGACACAGTGACTGCATCCCACCCGATAACATTGTCTTTGGGAATCCCAAAGAGTCGTTGGGAAGGTAAACAGTTACAGTGGTGAATAATGCTGTGGCAGTGCCTGTGATTAAGGGACAGCCAGCGTTATAATTATAAACTAATAACTCCAGCAGCTGACAGTTCAGCTGTACAGCAGGCATGTTAACATGAGATTGGCAGTTCCATGCTCACAGACCAGCAATTAAAGTTTCAGGGAGAATTAGCAAGAAGTACAAAAAATAAGGTATGTTTCTTGCCTACCTAATGCTCTAGGGAAATTTCAGCAAGATCTTTATATCAGCGGGCCTTCAGGTAGCTTCCAATGGTTCTATGAGTCAGTAAGCACGACACTGAGGAACGTGGTCAATGGGCACGGTGGGGTGGATTGAGGTTCAACTTGGTGACCTTAGTGGTCTTTTCCAACCTCATTGATTTGATGATTCTATGAAACGGTGGGATGTTGTTACCCTTGATTGTCCTGCGCTTGGACTTAACTTCTTCTCAACATCACACACTAAGAAGTATTGGGGCTGTGCCTATAGGACTTACAGCATCTTTCCATGCATGCCGCAGGGCTGCATAGAGATTTATCCAGGAGTAAAACATTTGCTGCTCTACCGTTTCTACAGTACCCTTCTTCAGTCTGGTGTTATTTATTTTATCCCTAGATCAAAGTGTTTTGGCTACCTCTCTTTATATTAGACTAGTCTCATCAAGTTCTCACTCCTCCTCCTTGAACAGGCTGCATTTTGCTTCTAAAACCATAAAAGCAACTATTGAAAACACCTTATTCCATTTTTTTTTTTTTTTTCTGATTAGAAGAAATCCCCTCCACCAAACTTTGTAGCTGCATACATTAGAAGACTGATAGCAAACTCTGATCCCATTCGCTTGTTCTGCACATCCAGCTCTCCAGGTGACACACAATTCTTATTTGCCTACTTCCAGCTCACTGCTCAAGCTTTCAGTGTCATATTCTAAGAATAGAAATAGCAACTTAGTTTACTAATCAAGACTAAACCCGAAGAAAGAATTTATCATCCTGGCACATGACACTCTCCCTGCTAACATCCCTGCCTGGCACTAGGAGCAGAGCTCACGTCCCCACATCCCTGGGCTCCTGAGTAGGAAAGAAGAGCAGAAGCAGCGGAACAATTGCTGTTCTCTGCTTGTACTGTCTAATTATATTTAGTGTTTTACACGCAGGCACTACACATTAATGTCGGGGAAGGACATTTCTGCCCCATGTTTTCTCTTATTCTGCACTTTTCCCAGGGCATGAGAGCAACTTCTAAATGCAATTTATATGTGTGCATATAGATAGATGTGAGAGACTTTCTAATAAAAAGAGGATAACTGATGCCACAGGAAATTATGAATAGATGCATGCATACACGCACATTCAAACACATCCTGATCCCTCAAAGCCTTTCAATTTCTGGAAGGAAACCCTAATAAAGAAGGAAGGAAACCCTAATAAAGAAGGAACCCTCTGCCAGTTCATGCTCCCACCAAGAGCTCAGCAGCAAGGAATGGGGTGAGTGCACACCCAGGCACTTCTCATGAGCCCCAGTACAAGAGTACTAAAGAGTAGTACAAAACCATGACAACATGTCATAAGATGACATAGATGTATGAATAACTTGTCTTTGGTAGTACAACTACTCTGGTATAATATTTACCCTTCAGTAATGAAAAGTAGTGCATTATGGTTGGACTAGCTGATCTTAGAGGTCTTTTCCAACCTTAATGAGGCAGTGGTTCTATGTGTGGGCATGGTGGTGGTGGGTTGATGGCTGAACTAGATGATCTCAGTGGATTTAACCAACTTTCAAGAGTCTACGATATAGAAGAGTAATTACATGGCACGGTGATTGTGAGCTTCAGCTGTCACCTACAGGAAGGAAGAATAGGGTTTTCTTTCTACTCCACCCTAAGTATAGGCATAGAAATGTGTCAGCCTCCTCTGCCATCCAGTCACTGTCGAAGCACCCAAAACCTTCGATCTTTTCCTTGAAAACTGTTACGATTGCTAACCAGTGTAAGGCTGGTTGAATCACCTTAGCCCTGGGAAGAAGTTACATAATAACAGTTCTGTGCTAGCTGAAGGCAAGTGTTTGTATTAAAAGCCAACATCAGAGCCCACACCCAGCCCCAGCTATTGGTGCCACTGCAACATTTCAGATGTGCTCATGTACGGAGGAACCCTGTCGGATTGGAGCCACAGGAGGTAAACCAGTAGATGGAAGAGGTTACATGTATTTCTTTCCTAATGGGACTGATGCTGTTCAAAGCTCCCATAAAAATTCAGCATGAAGGCTATAAACCCCCACGAGCTTAGGGAGCTCTTCATGATCACTCAACCTTTAAGCAGATACAAAGGAAACTTTTTCTCTGCCTCTCTTTAAATATATCCATCTCCTCGGGAGCAGCTAAAAGA
Organism: Excalfactoria chinensis; assembly: GCF_039878825.1. NCBI lineage: Eukaryota > Metazoa > Chordata > Aves > Galliformes > Phasianidae > Excalfactoria > Excalfactoria chinensis. The sequence continues at coordinate 6,642,581 of NC_092836.1, forward strand.
CTTTTAGAGAAAACTTGATCAAATTCCTGAGACAGCTCATTAATTCCAGTCACTTCAGCAGTGACCTCCCCACCACTTGTAGCACTCAAAAAGGTTATAGAATGCCTTAGTAAGGATGAATCCTGTTCATTAGCCGTTTCCCTGCACTTACATATTCATATTGTCTGGCCTTGTTAAGTGTAGAAATCTATTCTCTTTTAATATATTGTTAACAGGCTTTCTTTTCCTTTTTTTTCTAGTTCCATAAAGTTTGTGAAATTCCCAAGCTCCTCAGAGGCTCTAATGCGCATTACACTTTTGCCTCTGTTCTGACTGCAGAGTCAGGAACTCCTGCACTAAACCACCTCTCCTGCATTTTGGGGGGGGATCAAATGTTAAAAGGCAGCATGTCAACTCATAACCAGGTCTGCGTGATGAGGATAGGAAACCATAATCCCAAGTAGCACAACCTGCAGCACAACCCAAGTAGCCACGACTGACTGTCATGCAACTCCAAACCAGAAAGGTTTGGCACCAGCAGGTAACTCACCACCAAAGCAGCCTTTGTTCTTCAAGGCAGAGAGTTCTGCTGACTTGTTGGACTGTAATGGGAGCCGGTTGAAATGTCTCAGCTGTGCAGCGCTGAGCAACGTGAAATTTTCCTTTCAAACAGAAGCTCTGAGGGGCCTTGGGCAGAGGAGATGTGCTGAAAAAAAACCTCTCTCTCTAAAAAAAACTAAAAATTTGGGGATTTCCATGAAAATGAGGCCTCTTTTGCTGTTAACTGCATATAACCGTGTAATACTCTGAAATAAGAAATGCTATTTTCTGCCTTTTTGATCAGCTCCCAAAGTTAACAGCCTCACAAGCACTGAATCCTTTCAGAAACCCTGCACAAATATTCCCCTTATGCATCTTACTGTATCTGACTACTCAGCCAAAGCAGCTGCACGAAACATTAGCAGCTGATCTGAGCTAATTCAATCGTTCTGATGAGGCTGCAAGGGAAGAATCTGAGACAGAAGAACTACATATACTCTCATATACTAAACCTCCTCTGGCACTGGGACACATCACAAAGCAGGACCTGCCCCGACCACAGCTGCTGCTATCCTCAGTGAGGTCACACCATCATGACATCACTTCATGATGAGCTCCTGCTGGTGTTTATAACCCAAGCCCAGGTACAGCTCACTCTCCAAGAATACCTGCAGCAAAACAGTCGGCATCTGTTACAGCTCCTTCACCTTTCCAGGATGCTGTTCTGATGACCTGGGGACAGCAGAGCCAGATCCAGCATCCTTTAAACCACTGCTGACCTCAGTGCTGTTGAAGCTGAGCCTGCCCTCCAGACCCCACTGCTTCATCAATGCGAGGCTGACATAAGAGAGAGCAGAAACACGATTCATCACTTTTAGGAGCCACTTTGCTGTGTTTTTCAAGAATCATGACACACTCAGCTGAATTTTACCAAGAAATCAATTACCTACCAGCTATTCTATGTATCAAAATAGGTTTCCAGGGAAGTAAATCATCCTCACCTTGCTAATGCTGGTAGCACCAAGCCCATCTGCAGGAGCACATTTCCCATTAGAATGGATGGCAATGTATGAACCCATACAGCTGACAGACATTTACAGAGGATAATTACAGAGATTGCTGGAATATCAGTTACTTTGACATGTTAATGGTATCTTTTTAATGAGATACATAGGTAGGGAGGTGATAGCAAACAATGCAGTAGATGTTGAGCTGATGTGCCATCACCAGGACAGACACCCAGGGTGTTTTGTTCTGCCAAAGAGCAGCCCACCCTGAAGCACAACTATGATGCCTTAAGGCCCCTCACTGCAAGACACTGAGGCCCTGGAGGGTGTCTGAAGGAGGGCAATGAAGCTGTGAAGGGGCTGTAATTTATGACTCCAGCCACGTGCATCTCATTGCCCACCCAGCATTAACAGCAGAGCTCTGCTGGGCTTTCAGGGTGGCTGAGGAGCTGATTGATGAGGCTCCAAATGAAGCTGCAGGTGTCAGCACACACAAGAGGAATATATTTGTTTATGGTGACATGAGGCCTTTCCACACAAATATTTTCAATGTGAATTCCCCATTTAGAAATCTCTGCTGCAGACATATTTGCTGTTCATACCCCCTGAAGCAAATTTCACAGGTAGTTCAATCCCAATCCCAGCTAACAGCTTTCAGCCCCGCTCTGGACACTGCAGCAGTGACACTGCCACATGTCCCATCCAACATATCCCATTTCCCAGAATGGATGCTGCCTCAGTGTTTATCCACTGTCCCATATCAATCCCATTGCTATACATTGTTCTCTATGGGGAGGCCAGAAGTATACAAGCATATACATATAACACATGAGCACACAGCCTGCCTATGCTTTGTTTCTCTTTTTTTACCCAAACAGGAGTAACAGAACATGGCACAGAGGGGCAGGCCCTAAAACCTCCTGTTGCTAAGATTAAGGAAGGGAAAGCCCTCCTCTCCTTGCTGCCTGCAGTCGAGCTGCTCTGCTGAGCAACAGAAAGACAATCTGCTTTCATACAGACATAAAATTGCTATGAGTGACATTAGGGAAAACAATGCAGTTTCTTAGAGATCTGTAGTATTAGGCACTGCAAGCAATTTTCTCTGATGGAGTTTGACAACTTTGTCCAAAAAAAAAATATTAGATCTCTGGAAGCTACAAATAGTCTTCAACAGAAACAGATTTAAATACAAACCAAAGTCCCTCACGCTGCTGTAAATCACAAGGGAAACATAATTCATTTGCAGCAGTTTTCAACGAGAAAACTTGGCAGCCTTTCAGCGAGTTTCATAATTGCTCTATTTTAAACTCCAGCTTGAAAACGCTCGAGATTGCTTTTAGTTTTATTGAAAGGTTAATTTCACACCTCCAGAAAAATACCAGCTTTCCATTAGATCTAACGGAGTGTTAAATCGAAAATTACAGACCCTTCATGCAAACACGTCAGGTTTGGTGGGTTTCTATCCCATATTGCTTTTCTTTCCCTCCCAGTGAAGGCACAGCCGTGTTTGAGGCTGCCCCCGTTGCTCACGGATGGGGCTGAAGGGATGTGGCTGCTGGGTGTCATTCCCCTGGGACGAGTTCAGAGCCCAAATCCCAATCCTTTGTGTTTGTAGCAATAGCAATCCCTGATGGACACAGACACTTCATGACTCCCAATAACATAACTGGGCAACAAGTGTGTATATGTGTGTGTGCCTATGGATAGGGCATATAAAAGAAAGAAGTTCATGCAGCTGTAAGCATGAGGAAAGCCACTAGGAAAGCATGTTGCTATTGCCTTCAAGAAAACTGTGATTCAGTACTATGGGGAAAAAAAGTCACACTGAGTTTAAATAGTTTAAATTCAATTTCATCAGAAATCGTTTGCTAAGGGAAGAGAGGGAGGCAGGGGGCAACTGTCATAGAATCTTTTGAGTTGGAAGGGGCCTCAAAGTCAATGGATCCAACTCCCTGCAATGAACAGGGACACCTACAGCTCCATCAAGTGCTCAGAGCCCATCCAGCCTGACCTTGAGTATTCCCAGGACCAGGGAACTCACCACCTCTCTGGGCAATCCCTGTGATTCCTGGCACCACAGCTCAGTGCAAGGCACAGGGGTGAGTGCATGGTGCTCCCTGAGCAGCCCCGGTGCTGCTGTGATCTCCCCCTGGGCTTGTGGGCTACTGGGAGCACGTGGAATGAACCAAGCCATAGCTTCACTGGGAACGTAGCACATCTATGGGATGCTGCCTTCAGGTTCATTGGTAACAATTTCATCACTACTTATAAAATCACAGAACAGCACAGGTCAGAAAGGACCTCAAAGTGTCCCCAGGTCCAACAATTCATGAGAAAAAGGAACCCAAATAAGGTTCTCTAACACCCTGCCTAAAGGCACGTCCAAAGAGGGAGACATTTGAGGTATGTGAGACAGTGGCACACCCACACAGCTGTGGGTGCCTCATCCCTTCAGGTGTCCAAAGCCAGGCTGGATGGGGCCCTCAGCAGAGGGCTGGAACTGGATGATCTTTAAGGTCCCTTCCAACCATTCTATGATTCCAGGACATTTGGAATGCAACGCAGAGAGGTGAGGCACCAGTAAAAACAACTGAGCTTCCTTTAGCTGATTCCTTTCTTGCTTTAAACAAGTTTGTAGTTTCTCCCCATAATTATTAAAACGAATAACTTGGTTGTCTGAGATGCCCTTGTCTAGAAACAGCAGGAAGAAAAAAAAAAAACCACACACGGCTTATGAAAGAAGCTCCTGCCTTTGTGAAAAATAAGCTTCCTTTTAACATTTGCAAGTTATCAGCACTGCGAGGATCCTGGCAGGGGTGAGCCATTCTGCGGGAGATGGATGGGCAATTGCCGAACAAAGGCTCGTGCAATTTGGCTGAGAAAGTAGGAAAAAATAATTCAGTCATCAGTGAGAGCACCTGCAGGCATCCCTCTGCACATCCCAGGTGAGCACCATCGCTCATCGGAAGGCAGATAACCTTTATGCTTCCATCTGACATTCAGCCCCTGGCCTTTAGAATCACTGCTCTTCCGATCTTCCCCGTGTAAATCATCACACTTCCCCTTTTTATGATATTCTAATTAAGAAAGCTGTGATAACAGTAACTAATTATGTCCATAACACATTTTGAAGCGATCTCTCTGCCTGTCAACACTCAGAGCTGGAGTCTAAACTTTGGCAAATGTCCCAGCGCCAAAAAAGGGTACGGAGCAGGATGCCATAACCTCCTGTCATTAATCTTGGATAAAGAAGTTCCCATGAACAATCAGTGACTTGTTTGCCATCAGCCTCCCACATCCTGCTACAACTTCTCTGATACAGCCTCACCATGCTCTTCTAATAGCTCTCTCTCAAGCATAATCGCTGCCTTTTTATCATCCCGCTTTCCTGAGCAAACAACACCTATTCAGAGACAAGCACAAGGATGCACTGCGAGCAGTATTTCATCTATTAGGAGATGTGGAACTGAACCCATCCTTTAAAACACAACAAACGAGTCAAACAGATTACGATGCTTCCTCTCCCCAAACACACAAAGCTGTCACATTTTGCAGCTGAAACACCAAGGCCACAGCATTTTGCTTCCAGCAAGCAGAGCTGCTGAGGGTGCTGCACTGTGGAGAACACAGGGGAGCTTGAATGCAGAGCTTTCAGAAGTCAACACAACCAATAGGAGATGCCTCAATTTACTGTCATTGCCAGTGGGCTTCCTGCATCTCAGGTGTCTCCATCTCCTCCTGCACTAGGAACACCCCCAGCCTGGAGCCACAGCTCCCACTCCTTTATCCATCCTAATGGGGATGGCTGCTCCCTCCCATGGCCGCAGCCACTCCAAATGATCCAGTCCTGGCAGCTGGAGCCATGCAGGCATCTGCACTGAGGGTTGTCATATTCAGCTGTTGGAGAACTGTCTCCTCACTCGATCAATTGATAGCAAATTTGGGATCCAAATCCCATTGTGACATCTTTGGCCATTGAGTTTACACTAATAGAAAACTGTCTGACATACCAGATTTCCTACAGCAAAATGAGATGTGAGCTGTTGGAATGCCACAGCCCTGGGCTGTACCAAAGTAAACTCAGCACCCCGATGGGTAGCAGTGTCTGTCTGGGTGCTGGTCAGTGCCTCTCTGGGGAGTTTCAGTCTTTGAGCCATGTCAGGACTGCGAGTAAATTGATTGCATAGACGCCTGTGGTCTACAGAATGCACAAGAAGGAACATAAAGTACCAGCAGCTTGTTTTATTTCAAGGCCTGTGAGATCACAATGACATTGGAGAGCAACAAGCAGCCACTTTGCAGGACCTCTCTGTATTAGGCTCAGTTTTTGGCAGTGCTACCAGGGGACAAAGCTCAGCAGTTTTCAGCTGAGCTGTTTTGGCAGGGACTGAGCTGCTCTGCAGCACTGCTCACACAGCACCTGGCAACAGGTTTGCATCCTCCTGAGCATGCTACAATTACAGACAAGCTATAAGCCATTTCTTCTGGATCGGCTTTTACCATGTCTAACACAGACATGTCCTCCATGACATTTAGAAACCATAGTTTAATACAAGGACCAGATAATGAGCCAATCAACAGCACTAATTTCACCTAAGCTGTCATGGTTAAAAAATGCATAGCTCTTTCCATGCCAACAGGTGCAATGCAATGGCTTAATAAAAAGCAAGGGCAAATCACAGCCCAGTGTAGCAGCCTGCAGGTGGCTGCTCAGGGCACTCCTACATCTTTTACAGATCCTTTAGGAGGGAACGAAGACCCATTCCTCCATGGTGCAGGATGCTCAGAGCCCCAAGCAGCCTACAAGTCTGCAGAGTGAACCAACTCTTGGAAAGATCACAGTGGAAAAGCAAATGTTTTGCTGAGAAGCCATTTCTGAGAGTCACAGAATCACAGAGGTTGGAGGGGACCTCAAGAGATCATCAAGTCCAACCCCATGCTAAAGCAGATACCCTATGCTAGGGTGCACAGGTAAGTGTCCAAAGGGTTCTCAAGTATCTCCATAGAAGGGGACTCCACAACCTCTCTGAGTTTTATCTGTACAGCAGGAAGCAACTTTACACCTGCTCCTTTGGCAAACCATAAACTCACATTTGTGTTAGGGAATCAGCAGCTTTCTTAATAATTAAAGTATTATTCAGATGCCATGGAAAGATTGGCATTTCTGAGAGATGCTCACAAACTGCCTGAGCTTTAATGCGTTCCTCCTTATTTAAAGTTTACATATGAAATATGGCATCTACCATTCTCTTGTCCATAAAATATTTATCTCTTTCATCAGTGGGATGGTTTAGATCAAAGCCAGAAAGCAGGAACGATTCCAGTGAACTGTCTGCAAGCTGCCCCTGTCTGGAGGGTGCCCATCCAGAAGCAATGAGCTGTTGACCACGCACAGACAAAAATAAATACAAAAGTGCCATGTAAATGACTGCTTATTGAGATCTAATTTGCAGCTTATCACTTGGCTGTGTCAGCTCCCATAGAGGGCTGCCACCAGGTTCCTGATGGATGGTGCTGCTGTCATCATCCCATTCCTGTGTGGAAAGCCATTAACACTAGTGCTGCTGCTGTCCAAAGCCTTTGAGTTCTTTGCACCAAGGAGCACAGGCAGCACTGCTTGATTTAGAAAAGGCAGTGAGAAACCTTCCATGAGAAAACTGTGGGACTGACCTCTTCCACAGAAGGTCCCCATCTGCAATAACTTCACACCACAAACGTCTATTGAGACACGATTTCATTCATATATTAAGCCATCTATTTGAATATTTTCATGCATATTAAAATCCTATTCCCAAATCTGATTCACACTCTTTTGGGGATAAGCTTTTTAACTGATAACCTCCACTTACAAAGTCCACCTTCTGGATGAGCGTTAAGACACGAGCAGACTCGAGGCAGCCCAAGGAGACATCTGCAAAGTTTCAAGCACAAGCCAAAAGTCTGTGCTGAGAACTAACCGAGTAGAAACAGCGCATTTGTGAACAACAGCAATAACTGTCCTGCTCCTTTTCAGGAGTTGGGGGGAAATAAAGAAGTCATACACAGAGCAGGTGCAGAGTCGGCCAAGTTTGAGATTCCTGCAGTGATCTGTCTGGGTAAAGGTTATTTAATTTAGCAAGATACGTTGTACTCAAGTGTTTAAATTAGAAACCTGCTCTGAGCTGAGGATCTGTGATTAGGCGAAGAAGAGAGCAGTAATCACTTGGAGTGCTGCACACAAGGGGCAAGCAGCCCCACAGAATCCCTAATTTCTAACCTATTTATGCAATGCAGAACCACACACCTTAATGGTTTAAATATTCCTCTGTATGCCGAAAGACTAAATGCTGCTTGGATGAGCAGGCAGCCATTTGCAGTCAGGTCATTCGTCTTTCAAAATAGCAACAGAGCAATCTTGTCCTGTCTGGCTGGAGCCACTCTCTCTAGGTACAGCATCCCAAAGTGCTTCGATCTGTGCGACCTGAGAATGTGCTGTGGGCAACTTCAAGCAGGAAAGCTATAAAATTGCTTCTCGACATGCAAACCGCCATCGTTATCGTGTGCTGTGAAAGTACCAACACATCACCATGCAGAGACCACAGAGAGCTGCTTCTCGAAATGTAATCAATGTTTCCTCTCTCCCAGAAACAGACCTCTATTTCTATAAGTAATGGGTGGGATGAGAGAGACACTCAAGAGCTGATAACACACTAGTAAGAGTCAACCAGAAAAACAAAGAACTTAGATTTACTTTAGTTAGAGCAAAACTGGTCTGTATCCATCACCTTTGTCTGACTTGGATTTCATGGTGGAGTCAGAACACTCTTAATAAAATACACTGCAGTACTGTATTCCACTGAGCTACAGGCACATGTTACCACCCCATGCAACCAGCCAGGACTCAGCTTTAACCACAGATGGGACACAAATCTGTCCTGAGCACTGGGTGCAGACTCCCAGCCTGCTCCTCTCACACACCCAGTCTCATCATAGAGGGAGAAGAGGAATGAGAAGCCACAAACATCTTACTTGTAGGCCAACACAAGCACTGCAGTTCTCAATATAGCTGTTTTAGGGGAATCAGCATGCACTACTCTCAGCAGTGCAGCTGAAGTCTGTTGTATCAGCAGACAGATCTTTGTCTCCTGATGCTGCTCTATTAGCATGCCTTATGTTAACTCATCAAATTAAGAACCCTGTGGGAAACCAGAGAAAACTTGGAAAAGAAATTAAGGATTGCATGCAGCTTCACGTTGGATACTTTACCAACAGGGTAGCAGGCACAAAAGGGCACTGAATGGGAAAGGATTGAGCAAGTGGGCTCCCCAGCACCATGGCCACAGCCAGCCAGGAGCTGGGCTCCTGCCCTCAGAAGAGAGGTCTTCAGGTGGGATGGTACACTTGGAATTAGAGTGTTAGCTCCAACTGGTGGCTGTTAGCAGCACCATTAATGCAGCAAGCACCTGCGAGCAAGGCACTGGGTGCAGCACTATGGCCAGCAGGCTGTTAGTGCAGCTCACAGAAACCAACTGGATCTTGGGCCCTATATTTCTAGACATGGTCCCAGCCCATCCCTCCCCAAGGAGCCATTAACTAATGAGTAATTGAGAGACACTATTTCAGAGCAGTATGTCAGAGCTCCCTTGAGCACATATCACATGGGACCAGGGCTTGACTCCCACCACACACACCTGTGAAAGGGTCTCTTGAGGGAAGGTGACTTCTGTGGTAATTACCTTTGGGAAGATGCAGTTACAACACATTGGCATATTACAGAAGAAATGGCAAAGCAGCAGGTCTCTGCTATTATCAGGGCTCCCTAAAACTTAATGGGCTGTGTTAAAGCGTAGGAGTTTCTGAACAACAAAGCAGTGATCTGTGGCAGGATAATAACAACAACAAATTCACAACTCTCATGAATTATTTGAGATATTTGGGATTCTGGTGACAGTGAGGAGAAGGGAAGAAGAGAGAGATTATAAGTTACAAAGAAAAAGTAGCAACATGGTTTTGAGTTCTTTACACTCATGCCACCAGTATGTTGCCCTCAGCTCACAGCTAGTATTGTACCAAGACGTGATCCACAACTGCCCAGAACAGATAGCCCCTTTCTCATTAAGATCAACACTACAGAGATGAAAATGGACTGACACTGTATTGAGCTTCAGGAGAGAAATCTGGGATGGGAGCAAGGGCACAAATGCTTTCTGGCCTTTGGCACCCAACAAACCAGAGGAAAGCTTTGTTGAGAAGAACATCACGAACAACTCCACTCAACAACATTTTAATTCTGAAAGGCTTTTGACAAAGCCCCTCTCCAAGGCACTTAAAGCTGCTAGAATGTCACAGGATAAGAGTAAGTATCCTTTAATGCATTAATAACAAGAAGGATTAAAAAAATCAAGGGTAGGAGTAATCCTCAGCTTTCAGAGGAGGAAGAAAGCCAGGCTGCTCCCTATAGCTGTCATCTATAAAGTCATTTGATGGCAAGAATTTATAAGGAAGACAGGTCAGGATAGCAGAACAGGTAATTTTCTGTATATATACATGTATATACACATACCTGTAAAGGAGCAGACACCAACTCTGCAGCCTGCTTAGCACACCTCACCACTCTCCCAAGACTCTGAGGAAGAAGAGCATGTTCTTTCCATCAGCATTTTCAAGCTGATTCAAGACACTCTGCAGCTGAGAACTCCTCGTTAGAGGATCTAAGGATGATGCCAGCTGCTATACAAGCACTTTCCCTCTAACCAAGCTCTGCTACAAGAGCAGCTCTTGCATTTCTCTGGCAAGGATAAAGAAAACCCTACAGTTTCCCAATGCTTTCAAGGGCTACAATAAATATTTGAGAAGAATTAATTGCTGGTATTTCATTTGATATGCTTACCTACCCATTCTGTTGCGTATACTTAAGCGCTGCCAGTATTGCTCCTCCTCAGGGTGCATTCAGCTGAAGACTTCAGGTGCTCATTAATTAATTCCTAATTTGCATGGGCCTCTGCTTAGAATTCTCATACAAAATTATGCTCAAATCGTGCTCTGTTTTTAGCTGAGTTGAATCCAAGCACTGAAACGCTAGATGAGGAAAGACAAATTGAAGAGTGAACGTGCAGGTAATAAAGCTTTCCTGTTTCTCAGAGGTTCTGCAGTAACCTTGGACTATGTGTGGTACAAGCATGAATTTAGAGAAGAGATAAAGAGGGTTGTGAAGGCTCCTAAAAACACAGGCTATGAGCTGCTGATAGAAACAAACGACTGATAAACAGTCTTGTTGTGCTGGGTATTAACATGAGGTTTTCCTACAAGATCCAGACACATCCTCTAGGAATGAGAGATTTTTATCAGGGAAGAAAAGAAGGGCTTCTCTGTATCTTTTAATCACTGTCTATGTTGCCCAGTGTTAATACAGGATTTGACAAAGCCACCTCTAATACAATCTGTTTTTAATTTGTGGTCTTTATTACAGCTTATTGTAGCTGCCTAATTAAAGTTTGTCAGGGAGGTAATCAGCCTTATTTCTGTAGTGAGAGCAGTTTAATAAGAAGGTAATTTTACAATTTGTTTTCTTAAATTAATTAGGCAAAATCCTATAAAACCCTCTGAGTGGGGTCATGAACCCGAGCGAACTGTGGCACTATCTGCAGTGTCTTGAGAAAAGAGACCACCTGTTAGTGGTCTTCCTTTGGTGTAGAGTCATACCTGCCAAGCACAGCAGTATTTGCACCTTATCAGGAGCAACCTACCACATGAGGCTTAACCTGAGTGACTATTAGCATGTGCTGCTTCCAAACAAACCCCAGAAGAGCATCAGGTGGAAGCTGGACACAAATAATAGAATTAAATCAAGAAACATCCAATAGAAGATGTGGGAAATGGGTTGGCATGTGTACACAGACTTCCTCTAACAGCCCAGAAGTCAAAGCAGACCAGCAAGTATTCCTGGAAAAAAGAAGCAGAGGAATAGATGGAGGGCTTTGAGATCCCTTTTGGAGAAAGAAAGGTCTCAGCACTGGGCTGTGGATCTTTCTGCATGTCTCCACTGTAGGAATGCCTGGTACATTTCCAGTGCTCTGCCTAGCCTCATTCTTCAGACTGAAGCAGAGAGCAAACATTCATGAAACAACCAAGCCAAAAGTTATGTTGGCTTTTGCTGCCTTCCCAGAGAGCTCACTGCTTGGTAGCACTGACTGACCCCTTACTGAGCCCTACAGAAATCATGAGCAGTAAGGCAAGGCTTGTGCAAAGATCGCTCACTGTGACTTGCTGTCTTCTGCTCTGGTGACACAAAGGTGCCCTGAGGCTGAGCAGCTGCTGCTTGCTGTTGGGAGGTTGTGAGGATGGAAAAGCTTCTGGGATCCTGGCATGTCATTTATTGATCACCTCAGGTCAAACAGGGCTTGATTTCACCCACTGATGAGCTCCTGCATCCATTTAGGCTGCTGGTTTCACTGGAGGGCCTGAAACAAGTCTGCCCGAGGATCCTGGCCCCTCATTGATTTCAGCAGTGTGTAATGTGCCTTGTGCATCTCCAGACAAAATAAATAAATGAATCTAGAAAACAGCAGCTGAGGAGAGCAGACCATAGCGAAAGAGGAAGGAGGAATAAGTTGCGCTCAACCCAGATTGTATTTCAGCTCAGAAGTGATCGCCACTGCCCAGGCTGGCTTTTTTAGTACCTTTGAATGGGAGGAACAAGGAAAGAGGCACTACACCAATTGTGCACAATGAGCGCAGAATCAGTGAGGTTAGAAAAGACAGCAAAGATCACAAAGCCCAGCCACCAACCCATCCCCACAGAACCGTGTCCCTCAGTGCCGTGTCTGCCCTTTCCTTGGACACCTCCAGGGAGATTCTGCTGCAGACACCCAGCACTGGCCTAGGGCTGCTCCCATGAATTCCTTTATTTTCATTTTGGGGATCACATTTTCACTTCCTTGTTACGTGTCGGAGATTGAGACTGACTCTTGTTGTGGATGTGCATAACATAAACTCACTCCTACAATAACAATGAATAAAAGATAAGTCCTGTGGCTCTGAATCTAAGTCTAATGGCTGATTTGTGCAGTTGGGGATTAGAAAGACAGCCTGATGTATCTGGCTGCTGAATGCAGTGCACTGTTTGCCTTCGCTAGAGGAGGACTCAGAGCTATAAACACTTGTGGAGTGAGGGAGCAGCAGACGAGCAAGGAGGGAAGATGTAGCTCCACCAGAAACCATGTAAACTACTGTCTGCAGTAAATGTCAGTACAGGAATTAAAAGCTGTCGCTTCAGAGTGCCATAAAAAACACCACTTCTTTATCTAGCTTCCCTGACTGAACCCAAAAGAAAGACATTTTCTTTCTTCCACTGGTGTTTCAGAGTACTCCTTTGTGGCTCACAAAATGCAGCACTTTGGAGAGAACATAATTCTGGGACAAAGCTTGTCATCTGCTCTGAAGTGAGCTCCCAGAGCTGGAGGGGAGTTACCTGTTGTTGTGGTGGACTAAGAAGTTCTATTCAACACAAAGAAAGTAACAAACACCTTGAGGTGAGGAGGCACGGAGCAACATATCCCTCAGACTGTAAGGTTTCAGCCCCAGAGTCCCAGCCAGGTCTTGCTGAGGGGTACAAGAGCAGTGAGCCATCTGTGGAACACGTTCCTCTTTACTAAAAGTTTTGTGCAAGTTTACAAGCCCAGTGCACGTGGCCTTGGGTTCCTGGTAGAGACTGGACTGGAGTCAGACTGTCCCAACCTTCCACGTCTAGCAGGCTGCAGATTTAAGGCCAAACGAAGTAAGAACCTATTGGCCTGGGTATGCTAATTCGAGTATGAGAATGACTCTACCCTCCTGAGCCAAAGATCTGAGGACGAAGCTTTCAGCCCAGCTCTCCCTGACCCCTATTTCTCATCTGACAGTCATTTGGAAGCACACAGACCTGCAAGTATGATTCAGAGCTTTTAGAATAGAACTTAAAACTGAGATGCAAAGCCTGCAGAGCTTCCCAAGCCCAAGCCCAGAGGTCAGGTGTTGACTAGCTGCTCTTCAAGCTGCTTTCACATCAAGGGGGGGATCAGCAATTGAAAATCAGCTACGGGATGTTCACACTTGCAGAGGAGACGGTAGATCTCATCAATTTAGCTGCCTGCCGACTCCTTAGCACTTGCGTGGGCTCTGCTATGAGAAATCAATGATGAACTCCCATCGTTTCCAATAGGAGCAAGCTAGGAACAAAATAAAGCACAACGGTAGCCTTTTAAGCAAGCTTTTAGCCAGCTCCCCAAGGATGCAGCCAGACATGCTGTCTGTGCCAGATCAGCTTCAAAGCTGTCAGCTGAGAGTGCTCGGGGCAGCCGCAAATAGCCTGAGCTAATAAAAGAGCATCTTCCACAGCCAAGCTGCAAACTTCTGCCTACCACAGTCTATAAGGAGATGGTGGGGCTCTTAGAATCATTAAGGTTGGAAGAGACCACTAAGATCATCTGGCTCAACCATCACCCACCCCCACCATGCTCTCCAATCACGTCCCTCAGTGTCACATCTCCACAGCTCTTGAACACCTCCAGGGATGATGATGACTCCACTATTTCCCTGGGCAGCCTGTGCCAGTGCCTCACCACTCTTTCTGAAAAAGAACTTTCTTCTAATACCCAATCTAATATCTTCCTGCATCCCCCCTCTTTACAGCATCAGGCAGGGCTGCCAAAGACAAATGTAGATCAAGCCTAGCACACCCCATTGATGCTGTTCAGAAACAATCAAGACCCTCCTGTGAAGCTCTGGCACCCAGCCCCAGCTCTGCTACATGCACACTGTTTCTCTGCACCTCTGATTCCCTCCTGACCATTTCAATATTGAATTATGTTTCTGACTCTGGATTTCTGCTGTGCTTTGCACAAAGGCTTTTGATCGAAGCCAGGCACTCTGAACACTCGTGCATCACACCAGCTGCAATAGAATATGAAGGGTTGGCACGTGATGAGATGACAGAGTGAACTGATCTGATAAAAGGCTCTTAAGTCATTAACTCAAGTCATGCAAGATTAAGAAACATTTCAGCAATAACAGAAACCGTGTTAGGGCCCTAGCAACTTCAAAGAACACTTTCTTAATTGGCTTCACAGCATTGTTCCTTTTGCCTTTTGTTGTAACAGAGGAACATTAAGAAATTCATCATTTCAAAGTCACCAGTGGCTCTCAAAAAAGCTTTTCAGGGCTGTGCTATGGTTTCTGTACTTCAGTAATAGGAAAAGCCTTCTAGGAACTCATGTTCAATCCATCCTTCTACCTGCTTATTTTGTACGATCCCACAGATATTCTGCCTGGGCTGAAAACAAGGGGCTGGAGGAAGAGGCTGGGGGCACATTACCACCATGAAGCCATGATACTCCTGGAGGCAGAGCTACCAGTTTAAATCCTCACTTTAACCTGTGAATGTTCCACCTCCAGACGACATCCTTGCCCTGGGATCAGCCCCACAGAGCAATCCTTTGCCTGCTGAGCTCCCTTCTGAAACCCATTCAACACTCCTCTCAGCTCCATCCCACACTGCACAATGAAGCAGACCCATCCTCCCAGAACAGCTGTCTGCCAACTCCCTGCTGCAGCTTGTCTTTCTTCACACCAAAATCTATTACAAATCATCCTCTTAGCTCTGAGAACACTACGACCCTTTTTCATGTCAAGGAGTTGAAGCCTGTTACTCAGCTGACACTAATTTCCTCTCTTTTAGCACCAAACTATTTGACCCCTTCCTGCTTAAAAAATTATGTACCAAAGCTAAACAGTTGTTGTATTCTTTTTCAGCTAGGAAGAAAAGGAAATCAAAGGGGTTGCACTGTTTTGCTGGCTCTGTTAACAAACCTATGCTTCGATTAGGTGCCCTTTGCTCATTGTCCCTTCACTTGACCATCCCTTATCTGCTTTCTTCTCACATTTTCATGAAGCTATGGACTCAGTGGATACACGGACCTAGCACATCCCTTGGTCACACGAGCACACCACTGCAAACACTGGACTTGAAATTACTTCCATAGGGGTCACCCATTGAACAGGTCAGACTGGAGAAGGAAATAAAAACAAATGCATCAATAAACAAAGCTCCATTCAGAAGGCTTAGCAGTGGGTTGCCAAGAGCATGGACTCAGGCCAATGTTTACCAAAAGCTGCAGCAGATCTTCCTCGTCTGCCAACCAGAAGCCCCATCAATACTGCCCCATTGGCACTCAGGGCTGCAGCTCCTGGAGCAGCATGAGCCCCAACCAGCACATCACCTACAGGTAGCAGGTTTGGGCAAGGCTTTATTCCATTGCAAAGGCAACAGCAAGAAGGGATGCAGCACTCAGTGTTAGCTCTGGGTGCATTTCACCCCTGCTTTCCTTACAAAGCACCCATCATTTTGTGGATTTCACATTTCTGATCTCCTGCAGCAGGTCAGACAGCAGAGCGAGGCTGACCAGTGAGATCATGAAATCTTCAAAATCAATTTTTTTCTCTGGTTCCTCATCCAGGGCAGAAATGATCTCCTGGTACTTCGGCTTGTCTTCCTGGCCCTGTGGAGAATCATCGATGAGAAAAACATTAAGCATGAAGCTCCTTTTTTACTGCATCACCTGTTAAAAACACCAACCAACAACACAAAAACCCCACAACGAAGCGAGACGCCTCTGTATCTTCCTATTTAGATTTTCAAGTCCACACTCACACTACTTTTTCTAAAGATATCCCAAGAAACTCCACCAGAAATACTGAGCAACCATCTGAATCTAGAACACAGCCTTTAGAAGATGCCCAATGACATGATCTTGTTATTCTTGGAAGGAAAGTTATCATCAGGAACATTTTGAGTCCTAAACATCTCTCTCACTTACTTAATTGGTTAAAAACAAACAAACAAACAACACACACAAACCCTCAACACAAACCAAAAAAGGCACTAGTTTTACAAATGTATTTTTATCACTTTATGAAGTTCCTGCTGTTTTTGGTTTTTAGAGATGGATGGGAGGAGCTTTCCATGCCCTGCTGCTCACTGGTAGAATATGTAATTTTGCAGCATGGGGATGACCCTCCTGGTATCTGGTCAGTGCTCTGGCAAACTACCAGCCA
Organism: Excalfactoria chinensis; assembly: GCF_039878825.1. Taxonomy (NCBI): domain Eukaryota; kingdom Metazoa; phylum Chordata; class Aves; order Galliformes; family Phasianidae; genus Excalfactoria; species Excalfactoria chinensis. Next base: position 6,659,176 of record NC_092836.1, read on the forward strand.
CTTACTCAATTGCAATTGGTTTCTTATCCCATACATGCACAGAAACTTGTCATCATCCAAGGGCTTGTTTCCTTGTTGCTTTTGCAATCACAGTAGTTTATTAGCAAGAGCTCAAGCAGGTGTAACAACAGTGGATTATTGCTGTCACTCCTCAGTGAGCCCCATGTTCTTGCTTTATATTGAGACATCTGGTCAACTAAAAATGCTCTCACCAAGCCTAGTGACATCTCACCTGGGATTACCCCATGGATGGATGCACACACAGCAGTGGAACAGAGACGTGGGTGCTCAAACTCACTCACCTGTATGAATCTTGAAAACTGGGTTTGCAGCAGGCTCTTGGTTTCAGCATTGCTGAGTTTGCCCTCAGGGTCAGCAGAGTTGTTATACACCAGCACAGCAGTAGCAAAAGCTTTTTCAAGGTCTGAGCCTTTTTCTAGAGCTAGGGGGGAAAAAAAAAGTTACCAGCCTATCAGAAAAAGCAGTGTTTGTGATATAATTGAAAGGAATCTGTTAGAGGCATCCTGAGTGGGTAGGAATCAGTGTCATTTCATTAAAGTTAATGAGCCTGAAAGTGTCTATACCCACAGAGGACCTAGCCTAGATTTTATATGGAGTGGGCCAGCCCCATACCTCCTGTCCCATACCTGAGTGCAGGTTTTATCACAGCTGAGATATGCTGGGTAGGGAAGGAATTAGGGTGAGGCCTGTCCAGTTACTCCAAAGGGACCTGCCAGCCGACACCTGGGCAGGTGTTGGCTCCCAGGGACCTCTGGCAGGAAAACACAGCCCAACTGGTAAGCATCAGCAGCAGAGCTGTACACTACTTTGTGATGTATTGGGGATTTGGGCTGAAATATTTGGCTGGGTTCATCCCCTTGCTCCTAAACCACACCTGGAAAACCATACGCTCTCTACTCACAGCTACATGTCAGATCCTAGATATATAAATGCTGGGGGTGGAGGCCCTTACCTTTTATTGATGCCAGCTGTTTGGAAATAGGTATGCTGAAGGGAGAGAGAAGAGAGGAACGTTAGTCACCTGATGCACACATATAGTTTCTCTGTAAATGACCTAGCTCATTTTTACTGTATTTAATCCCCCTGAATCCCAAGATTTCCCAAGGGAGACCAGCTTTCCTTCCCAACAGGGAGACCAACATCCTTGGGATGCTTACGGATGGACCCCTTTTCCTGCAAGGACAGGCTGAGAGAGCTGGGGCTGTTCAGATTCTTATTAAATTGCCAGAGAGAGGCATGGCAACCTCTGCTAAGTCCCAGAAAGCTCATTGCAGGAATACACACCCAGACAACGACTTCCTAGCAGAAATCACCATAGATGCAAAAAGCAAAGCCATCACTCACCGCTTGGACATGCCTGCTGCAGCCGGAGGGCTCTTCGTGGTGGGAGCAGGGTTGACAGAGTAGTGTTTGGTGCTGGGGACGCTGGCTCTGCAGCCACACATTGCGCTTGTGATCAGCGTTTGTGATCTCTAAGCAACTCCAGCAACAGCAAACAGGTGGTTGCAAGCTCGGCTCTGTACAAGCAGCCTGCCCACAGCCGTGCCCCATCAATAACGGAAGCACTACCTGGTGATCACAGGACCAGTAAACCCTTGGGATTAAAGCAGCCAGTGGAAGGTGGGGCTGAGGGATCAGTTTTATTTTATTTATTGGCACAAATCTTGCTAATAGAAAACATGCTGCCTGCCTCCTTGCTGTAGATCCTTTCCTAGAGGTGTCCAGGAGGGAATGCTGATCTAAGGCACTGAGCAGCTGCTTTCGTCCCACAGTGGCTGGCGAAAGGCAGCAACCACAGCCACCTCATCCAACCACAGCCACCTCATCCAGCACATCCTTCTAGGGAAAGGATACAGGGTGATATCAAAACTTCCCAGGATGAGTCCTTATGTAACAGGACACATAAAGGAGACTGCAACAGATGGCCTAGAGAATTAAAATGTTTTCCTCATTTAGTAGAAGCTAAATTACCAAAGGCTAATGAATAAGGATGTTCACCACCTTACTGTTCGTGGATTTTAATTATCTTAAAAAGCATGGGAAAAGAGAACCTTTAATTTTCCATCTAAGAGTGTCATTACTCAAACAATTCGGGGCCTTTTTTTGAGAGGTTTAAGCTGTCTTAGATCTCTAGCGCATTCTTTAGGACTGGCTCATGAATAAAACAGAGCCTGTAATTGCAATGACGCAGCCAAAACACATATAATCAATGCTCATTATCCCATCAATTAACACACTAAAATTAAACAAGAATACAGCCTTAGTAATCTGCCATCAGCTTTAAAAAAATAAAAAATAAAAAGCCCCGATATCATGTTGAAGTGATAATTCCCCTTTACATCTGCTGAACCCTACAAGAAGGCATGAAAAGCCTTACAATCCTGGTTAATCCATAGAACAGAAATGCTTGGGCTTAGCAGCATCCAAGGTAGAAATGAGAGCGAGGAGCAGACCCTGTTGCATGTTTATCAGCTCTAGGCAGAGCCAGTTCCTGGGTTTTGGGCTCTTTCCACTGTCAATCAGATTTCAGCTCAGTTTTTTTTTTCTCTCTGTAATTTAACCAACTTTGAGAGCCTGAGCTCTACAACAGGTGATTCGTTTTGCTGGGGCATTAACAAGTTCAGGCAAGCCTGGGCTACACTCTCTCTCTCCAGGATATATTAATTAGTGTACAAAGTGTGTTAGTGCACTACAGATAGTGGGTAGCACAAGGCTAACCTTTGCCTTTGCACATGATCACTTTGAAGACAGTGAGATTTTGGCTGTACGTGTTGATGGTCAGCAAGGTGTGCAGGGAGCGGGGCCATCTGTTCTGCATCTATCTCAATACACTCCATGTGTGAGATATCCAGGTGATCCCATCAAACAACTTTTAGCACATTTCACATGTTAACAATATTGTCTGCATAAAATAGGCAACCTGATACCTACCTCTATGGGAACGCTGTGTGCAGTTCAGTTCAGCTTTCACAGGCATTATTGCCCTCACTTCCTTCTTGGTGCTTTGCCAGAGTTTTCCCCTTCCTTCCATGTGCTTTCTGCCATTCAAGATGACACATTATGACTCAGTGGGGCAGCAGACAGAGGCAGGTGTGGACTTGCCTGTGCTGAGAAAGGCAAGGGATGGGGGCACAGGAGAGCCTAAAGCCATAGGTGCACCCACACCGTCATCCACTTAGCTGTCATTCCTTCAGTAAGCTCTCAGTAGCTCCTTGCTGACTTGCATGGGGACATTTCAAAGTGGAGGTTTTATTTAGAAACAGGGACACAAACAAAAAAAGGAGCTCTATAGAAGGAGGGTGAAGCCAACACCAGCCTCCTGCTGAGGCTTCCTGATTGCCTTCATTGAACTCACCTGCTGCTAAGCATCGTGAAGAAAACTAAACCTTGAGCCACTGCCAAACCTGACCTTCAGAGCACCTCAGCCCATCTCCTCACCATGTGTGTAGCTCTCAGCTGAGCCTGAGTTTGAGCTCTGGGGTCAGGAATGAATAAAATACTAATGAATCCCACTGCTGGTGAAATGCCATTTAAGCAAAGAGACTAGAAACAGGCTGTCTGCAAGGAAACATCCTTAGTCATTGCACATCCAGGCACTCTTCAGATATGGCATGTAATGTTGGTCAGAATCTGCTCGTGCTGCCCCATGGAGCTGCCCAGAAGCAGAGGGTTGCAGAGCTCCATGGGCGCAGGCACCCTGCTGCCTTTGAAGATGTAACACAAAAGGGACAATCCCTGCAGTTTGGGCACTGCATTCATTTTCAGAGCAAAGCCTGCAAATATTATTGCCAAATAATTTCCCCTCTGAGACATGTTTCATGATAGGAAGATTAGGCTTTAAAAAGGTAATGATGCCCATTTAAAAATAAAAAGAACAAACCCTAAAATTTTATTAAAAAAAGCCACAACAATAAAAACATGCGAAAAGAAACTGGTTGCTAAATGAAACCAAAGGGATGTTCCACTTCCTCAAACATTAAAACTTTATACCAAAACGCTCACGAAATCCAAACGTTTACCCTAGAGATGTATGGCATTGATGGATGATGGGGCACTCAGCACCACCTATTAATACTGAAATGCAAATTATTGCTGCTCTTAGAAAATTCCAGGAGGAAAAGCTCTTGGTATTAAATAGCGGGGGAGAATAGAAAGTAATCCTGAAAAAGAATGGCTAAGCTAGGGAAAGCATAAACTACATAGCTATCCATTCACACATACAGAGGTTTAGATTTGAGTCTGCCTCCAAGCTAGTAGACAGAAGACTAAATGCATGTGATGTGACTGCACTGAGAGCACCTGCAGGTTAGAAATAATTATTAATAATTAACCCCATCAGGCAATTGCAGTATGAATCCATGCAACAGGAGCAGGAACTTTCCCCAAGTCCCAGCCATCACAGAAGCTCTGGTATTGGCAGCTCAGTGTCTGCAGTGAAGGAGATTTTATCAATCCAGAAAGTACAGATTTGCTCCCATCTAGGTAGGTAGCTGAGAAATGGTTTAAAAAGAGAAACACATGGGAAAGCAGGAGGGACAGCACAGAAGACCAAGGAACATGTTTTGTTTTTTTTTCCCAGGCTGACCTAGTTATTTAACTAACTGGCAGAGATACTCACTAATGATGAAGAAGGAAAGCACTTGGTTTGCCAGCAGCAGAGGATGCTAGAGTTTACTTAGCTGTTTGTCTTTAAAAAAGGAAGCGTCAGATAAAGTCTTTTCTCTTGCTGCTCAACATTCTGTTACACAGTCACTCTTCTCAGTTCAAATAAATTCCAATTCCTCAGTGCTTGCCAAAGGATAAGCCTTGAACCCAGAAAAAGAGGGGAAGCACTCAAATATATTCTTATGTAACACAGGAAAGCACACGTACCATTTTTGTTTTCACTTTTGCTGCAGCCATAGTGCATTAATCTGAGAAGATGTAGATGAAAAGCTTTTTCATCACTTCTAATTCACAGCAAAGACATCCCTGGAGGACGTATGGAACAACAACCAGCTTATTTGTTCTGTGTGGCAGCAGGGACATAGGCTACCCATGGCCAACCCAGCAGGGAAAGGGGCAAGTCTTCCATGAGAACACGAGCCTCTGTCACTACTCAACTTTTCCACCAGCTCTGCATTTTATGAGACAGCCTTTGCTTAGATTAGGTGTTTCATAAATAAGAAGTCATGTCTTACTTCCAACCCTGGTCTTGTATCAGGAGCAGCCCTTTCTCAGGGGTAACCCTTGAGATCTGGAAAGCCACAGTCCTGTGCTCATGTGGCTACAAGCATTCCAGCTTGTTTGAAATGGGGAATGAACCCAAGCAAAACTCAAGTTTCTGACCCTCAGCACTGCATAGAGAAGTTGGAAAATGCGACCCTGCTCACATATGGCAAAGCTGATGAAGTTTTATCACCCAAAAAAGCCTCTCTACTTCTCAAAGAGAAGCCTGGAGGACACAGTTTATAACAGTCCTGATCAACTCATACAAAGCAGATTTAAAGAAAAAAAAAAAAACACAACACAAGGATAAAGAGTGAAGGAGAGGACAGTAGAATGAGACACAAAGAGTTGTCATGACACAGCTATCCCTCCCCACAAGCACAGATTTCATTCTCTTCTGGCTTGCCTGCATTTAGCTTTTTCCAAACGTACAAATGAAGGAGCAAAAGAACAGAAAGTCCAAATAAGAATTTTCACTGACCCAGAAAATTAGATTTTACTCCCATTTAGCTGTTCAAGCCTGTCTTTCCTACAGGCTTGAGAAATGGCTTTTCCAGCAATCCACAGAACTGGGATAGTTAGCACAGCACTGGGCTAGTCCTATTGGCAGATGGAAAGAGAGGCATAGAGGTGGGCAGATATTAAATTGCACAGTTTAATATATATATTATTAAACTTGTGATAGTGACCATTAAAGACAAGTACCGATAGAATCATCTTGTACTCCACTGCACATTAAAACAATCCTCATAAAGGTGTTGGAAAACAGTAAGAATACGACCAATAATTTCAAGCACAGAGATGATATTCTGTCCATCATAGTTGTTTTGCAGCGACATTTTAATATTATCATACTCTGAAAAAAGTGCATTGTATGCAATAACTTTATTAGGGTCAAATAGATATCACAATATAGATTCATCCACCAAGTAGCCATAAATTGGTTACAACAATCATAGAAGAAACTAAGCTGTTTTAAGCTAAGATGCTTTCAACATTACAGCTCATACAAGATTATATACTGATACACTTTTATTTAGAAATGCAGATGATCAGTTTTGATTATCATATCGTGTTTCAGGCTTTACTTTGTGTCAACGCATTCGATACTCTGCAGTGAGGAATCTCCCAGGGAGAAATCCCAGTGGGCTATGAGCCAGGCACTGGCTATTTTAGCGTGAGTTCCTCTGAACCTGGGCTATTTGGTCAATCCAGTTACATTCTCCAGTAGCACCAAGCTCACGCTCAGAGCGGCAACAGAACAGAGGGAAATCTAACAATCTTTGAACAGCACAGATAGAAAGACTTTCTTACGATAAGAGGGTATAAAGGAATGCTTACGCTTCGTAAGGTCACAACAGTACATGCATTTTTCATGTTTGATTGTACTGAGGAACAGGGCATCTTCAGGTGGCTTTATATACTGATATCTGCACCTCTGTTATCTTAGTTAAATAAATACCTTTGTAAACATATAACACAGTTACTTGGTCCTTATTCTCCACAGCTCACATATAAAGATTCACAAAACATCCATAGAAATAGTGATTTATAGAATGAATACTTAGCTCGGTTAAATGGAATAAACATCGGTCAGGTACCATATATACTACTGAATGCCATTTCAAGGAAAAAACATTTTTGTTACAAAGCATTCAGAACTTGGGTAAGCCATATATTCAACTCTGCAAAATATATAAAAGATGCATACTTCTTTTAAACATACATTTAACAAAACGTAGTGGCAGAAGTTGAGAAGTTCCATTTACACAGTCCAGACATTTGGTAGTATGAAACCGCTTATCCATGCACTAAGTTACAGATGACTCGGTTAATTGAAATAATAGTAAAACCTTCTGAAACAAAAGATGTAATCAAAACAAAGGCTCTGAAGAGTCACAGACAGGCAGTTTTGAAACCGTTACATGCACGGATATACCGAATAATCAGTAGAAATAATAGTAAAACACTTCTGTTTCTCACCAAAATGCAGAAGGAAATTTAATTATATTATGCATATTAAATACTACAGACTTGAGGCTACAAAATGCTTCTACCATCTTAACACATACAAAACTACCATAAAGTTATCTCTACAGTACGCACTACAACATGGACTCCAGGTCACCACCTGTGATGCACACACCCCTGTATATGCCTATCAGGGGCTCAACATGCCAGCTCCAGCCTCGGGCCACCTCCCATCCACCTCAGGAGGTAGGGTCAGATCGTCAACCGACATAGAACTCTGCGTTGTAGTATTAATTTGTGTAAAACCCTTAAAAACCTGGTGCCACGGAAACTTGAGACCCGCTAAATGCTCTATGTGTGAGGGATGTAAGAGCTCACACCGCACGAACTTTAAATCTGATTAGCGAAGGAGGTCGGCCCGCTCTGGCCATAGCTCTGGGGCTGGCTGTAGTCACCCACCTGCCCATAGGAGCCCGGCTGGTTGTAGCCCCCGGCTGGCCCGTAGCTGTCCTGGTTGTAGCCGCTCTGGTTGTAACCACTGGACTGCTTCTCCATGGTGTCTGCGGCGTGCCGCTGTCCCGAGGAGTGCCAGCCTGTCTCCTTAAACACAAACCAAATGTTGCCTGCCCAGAGGATAAAGTTCAAGAATCCAAAGACCTGGATAAGGAGAAAAGGAGTTCGTCACCAACAGCCTGATGGCTTGGACCCCCCATGGTTCTTGAAGAACCAAGGTGCCCCGGTCAATCTTTCTCCCCAGACCTGCCAGAAAGATCTCTAAGGCATGGAGCAAACATTCATATTGACCTTCTATGGTGAACTGACAAGGTGAAGTGCCTATTTTCCCTGCTGTTTTAGTAAATGTGGGATTTTAGCCCAGAGCAGCTTTTTCAAGAACACAATCTAGCCTAAAGAAACATTGGAAGAAAATATTTTAAGAACAGAGAAATGAATTGCCCTGCTGGACTGAAGTCATTTATTTTGTTCTTTAAGCGCATTTTAAACACTGAAATAACACTTAAGCATATCACTGAAACATAAAGACCAATTTTGCATTGCTCTTTTCAAGGCTTTTTAAAGGAATCTGTCAGGCACAACCCCTTTTTCTAAAGCACTGCAGCTGGGGAAGGTTTCAAGCAAAGGACCCCTGTCCTCTACACCCATCACACTCCCAGGTGCTCTGAGTCAGGCTCTATCTTTCCCTTCAGCAAGCTTCTGCTTCCAGATAATCCAGTGGATTCCTTCCACTGACAGGTTTATACCCACTGACTGAGGTCAACGCACAGGCGAAACAGATGAAAATACATTTGTGGGGTAATGGTGTAAGTCATGAAATGTGTAACATTACAACACTTACAACAGAAGTGTTCAGGCTTGACATAACAGGACTGCGAACGGGCAAGCATTTGTTGGACTGCTGTTTGCAGGCTGACATCAGCAATAGCACTTCGTCCGGGTCGGTGGCAATCTTTACATCGGACAGTCCTTTAGCCCAAGCAGATGAGCCCACTAGCCACAAGAAGGAGAAGACCACTGTCACAATGAAATCCTAAAAGACAAATCAGTTGGGAGCATTACAATGGCTTGTCTGTTGAGAAGAAAATAATTTTAAAAGCCATCAGAGAGAAAAAAAAAAAATAAGAACTTGTTATTTCAGAATGAGTTGGGATTACTGCCATCACCTACAGTGCTAATTTCCAGGGTTTTCAGGCTGCCATCGACACCTCCAGCCTAAGGGCAGATCCCTGCAGGTGCGTGGCTGGTGCATGCGGTGCTGAGCTACCCTGGGTGCCTGGGCAGGAGCTGAGCCCTGCAGGGGGCTGTCCCTGGCATGGCTTTCCACTGGGAAGTGTTTCCACCTCAAGCAGAACCTGGAACTGCCTAATCCACAGCCACCAGCTGAGGAGCTTTCTCACCAGCTGCAGGTAAGGCCAAACATCCCCGTTGCACACACCATGCAGCCTCTAATTATCCCCAGCAAACAAACAAACAGAACAATTTGCCAAACACAGAGAGCTCCTCGGTCCTGGCAGCACTCCCAATTCCCATCCATGAGAAAAGAGAGAAGAGGTGCAGCGGTGCCTGCAGACTACAGCCATTCCCCACAGCTCTGCTCTGAAGTTCACTTTTCCCCCAAAAAGGCTCTCTGGAGCATCAGCTTCTCCTTGTCTTGGCCAGAAGAAGTGGCCAAGTGCCACTGTTGCTGTGTGGGTTTGGGGGGAGCTGGGGGAGGAGATGTGATTTTTCAAGCTTTCCCATGTCTTGCTAAAACAGAAGAGCCTTTCTGCTGTCATCTCCCATGCCATCTGTCAGCACACAGCAGATGGCAGAGGTGCCAAAGTCTGACATCCCACTGACTGCATCGCGTCTTGATACCCCCCTCCCTAAGGGGCTGCTTCCCCTCTCCCCTTTAAAGTAAAGGTATACGGCAAAGGATGAGCAAACCGTCATTAAGAAGGCAGTGTTTAGGGTTCTTATTCAAAGAAATAAGTGATCTCTGGAAACATGGTTCTCCTCTTCTCCCAGCACCCCCAACGTTGGGGGAACAAGCTCTTTGTGGCACCAAGAGAGGATGGATGAAGTAGGCACCAGGCACGTCACGAACAAAGGGCTGCTCCGCTCACGCAGATGGGATCACATTAAGTGAGCTTGGATGCTTCCCAAAGGACACATCCTTCCTTTTTAACAGCACCACCATTTATTTTCTGTGGGCTTTGAGTTCCTCTGACCTCTCTTTCTTTGTGCTGCCCAAATGGGTTCTCCTGAAGAGTGCTCTGTGCAGGCCGGGAGCTGACAACCATCTTAGCACCCAACAGGAGCAGTGCAGGCAGAGGAACAGAGCCTGGCAGACGCATTTTCTTCTCAGGGAGATTTCCAGCAGAAGGAATTATTGTACACTTTATGCCTTAGCAGTAACTGAATGAGAAATGAACTCCTAGAGGCAACAGCTCAATTGAAAGTATTTTCTGAAAAATTCCAGCTGGTAGAAATGCCAGATTCTTGCTAAGCTATGAACTATGATGGTATATGCTCTTTTCTTCCTATGAGGCTTGACATATTACCAACCAGGTTCCAAGTCTCACAGAGGGTTCCCACCAGCCCAGTAGTCTGGGATGCACCAGAGGTTTGGGGAATACCTTTGTTAAATGATAATAATTCTCTCTCAGTGTTTCCACACTGTTATAGTTTTGCAAGCGAAGCCAAGCTCTGGAATCAGTGCCTTAACAACAGAATAAATGAATAGCAGATAAAAAGCTGAGGCAAACAGACCAAAACTAATGCAATATAGAAGATAAAACTTGCTAAAAAGAGGACAGTTATAAAAGCAAATGAAGCTCCCCAACTACAGCAGAGGGGTTTGGACATCCCCTTTGTGCTGCGCAAGAAGCAAAACCACAGAATCATCATAGGATGGCTTAGGTCGAAGGAGACCTTAAAGACCACCTGGTTCCAACCCCCCTCCCACAGACAGGGTTGCCACCCACTAGATCATGATGCCCAGGGCCCCATCCTGCCTGGCCTTAAAAAAAAAAGCCCAAAACATGCAACTAGAACATGAATTTGTGCCTTCCTATTTATTTTGAATCGTTGCTAGCCTTCAAGCTTTGGCTGGAGCTTGAACTGCTCTTGTTTGCAAGCAGCTTTGGCTTCCTGGCTGAACATTTTCACAACTCTGGGTGGAACAGAGTTACGAGATAATGACATGCTGAAAATAAAAGTGAATCTCAAGCTAAGTTGTTCTGTGGCTTAATGTCTATCTGGGGAATTTCTCCTTGGTAATTAAAGCCAGAGTGTCTGCATACTAAAACAAATCTTGCATTTGAATGTTTAATATCCCCATAGCAAGCCTTTGTCTTCTTTTGTGGTTTTTTTTTTTTTTCTTCTCTTCCTTTTTGTCTTTGGAACAAGGTAATTTTTGTAGTTGCCCTCCTGAAATGGTGCCTACAGATCTCTTCAGCGTGTACTGTTGTACAGTTACACCATACTCCTAATTGCAAGGTTCCATTTTCAGATCTCAGCTGAGACACTTTGGTCTGCCTGCCTACAGGTGCCTTTGAGAAAAAGGCAAAATAGGAACATGTAGGAGAAAGCAAAAAACAAGATTTAAAGCACACAGGATATCCAAGGGGGGAGTTTCTAAGAACTTGGATTATGCATAGCCAAAAAAAAATCCTTGCTGTCTTTTTCAAGTTGCAGCTTGCTGTTACCACTTTGCCAAGAAGTGCCTACTTGGAGCAAGCTTTGAATGAGTTACACACTTCCAGCTACGGCCTTGGGAACTCGGTCTGCCAGCAGAGCCCTTTGGGAGGCACCAAGGTGTGCAGCAAGGGCACAGTGCGTCCAGAGGAGGTGGCAGAAGTGGGCTGAAATAGCTCTTTGAAGTGCAAAGAATCATTTGGGTCATTCATCATTTTTTGTAACTGAAAATGATAAAATGATTTTGCCTTTTTTTTTTTTTTTTTTTTAAAGAAGGCAAAGTGAAGGAAATAAAATGCTTTACCAAAGACATCTCTAAAGAGAGAGTGAGCAGTATACTTGACTCACGTGGGCCACAACATATGTAAAGAACCAAACAACTTTCTGCTTAATGTGATTGCTCACAGGACTCCAAACGTAAAGGAAAGATCTCCTTACATGGAATCATCTTCATGCACTTCAAGAACGAGATTATCAAGTAATCACTAGAAAAATGAAATCTCTCTTTCCAGAGTTTTATCAATCACTTTTTACCTAAGCCATGTAATGCATTTATGTTAATTGACTGGAATAAAGCGATATACACTTAAAAGTGAAGGTACCTGAGGGTTCGCAGATGCTCTATAACTTCCCAAAGCCAAACACAACACAAGAGTTTAACCAAACCCAGCGCATGAGTTTGACCAAATCTAGTGCATAAGTTTAACCATACCCAATGCATGGTCCTCTCCCAGTCTTATCTGTCCAGGATAACCCCCTGTTCATTAAGCTGGGAATATTTCCTGCCACAGTGTCTCACTTCACACCGTACATTAAAATGTTTTCCCACATTTCCATCCTCTAAATTGGTGCCCAGCGTGGCTCTCAGCACAAGCAGTCAGCCTTTCCCATGTTTGTGTCAACAAGGTGAACTCAAAACATTTGTGACTGAAATCTTCTCCAGGAGTCTCCTGGAACTGTGGTCATTATGTTCTTCCTAATTGTAATGCCTGCGCTCAGGCCTGCTACAATTTGGGATGCAATGACACTGCTTTACTGCCTGTGCAAGAGAGGTTTGAAAAAAAATCTCCTAACATTTCATGTAAAAGAGGTGGGTTTTTTTTTTTGCCTCTATCCACTGATCTTTCAAATCCATCAAGAGGAAAGCAGCCAGTTCTGAGAAGGCGCAGCTTAAAGGCAGATGTCATCCCAGACTGAGCAACTCCCAAGCCAAGAGGAAATGCAAGGCTTAAAGCAGGACTGGTTTTAAATACACAGTTGTGATCAGGCATGGCAGCAGAGGAAAGGGCAAAGTCATCATCTCCCAACCATCACTAAGAGACAAACACCCGACACTGCTTTCATCCCTTGCACAATTCATTGCATCCCTCAGGAGAGCCCTGCAGCCCTGGGAAGCTGCCTTGCACTCCATGCAAGGATGGAACCCCACTTCTGGCAGTATAAGTAACCCTAAGCCACTGCCCAGCACCACCTCCTGGCAGGAGCAGCTCTGCTGTAGGGCACACAGAATCTTCATATTCAGAACAAATAAGGTCACGTAGGCTTGCTTTAAAGACTGGAAAACTGCAAACAGCAGCTTTGGTAACAGGCACCGGTTAAATTTAACTTGTAGATTCAATTACAATCCATTACACAGAACAAATTAAATCAACACCGTGCTGATGCTGTAGCGGATTGCAATGCGCATCCTGTGACAAACATAACTGCAGCAGCTGTCAGCAAACTCCCAGGCAATGACAAATGTCAACATCATAAACTGACACATTAGCACTGTTTTTGTCATTCCTTTTTCCATCATGCAGGATAACGGGGTTAGTCAGAAAAAAAAGAATTATTTTCTACATGGAAATTAAAATGGCAGATCTCTGCAACTAATCCTCTGCATAGACAGTTTGAGATGAGGTATTGCTTGATACCAACTCCATCAAGCAAAGCAAGGCGCTATTTATTCACTGAAGGAGAATGATCCCTGTTGGTAACATGATGCATCCCTACAACCTGCATTTGCAGAGGCCTGGCCTAACTAACATCATGCACCTATCCCTGCCTGGTTGTGATGCTCTAGTGGGTAATGGACATCTCGAACAAAACAGCTCTCCTGGGTTTTACAGCCTTGATGTATAAGAAAAAAAAAAATACACCACAGCATTTCCTTTTCATTGGGCACCTTTAGGAATCACTAAAAAGAAAAATAATGACACAAAGTGACAAGGGTTGCTGGGTGCATGTAATGATAACTGAAAGGCAAGGATGTTCAAAAGTCTGTGCGGAGACATAAATGTGGCAGGAGCTGCAGGTAATTCCGGAAAACCAGCCATGTAATTTTCCAAATCAAAGTCACTTGGCTGCACTCAGCAGTAATTAGCAGAAAGCAATCTCCCTGGCTGGGCATGCTTTCATCTTTCTGCTATCTAATTCCTCCTCTTCCCTTCATTCCTATCAATGGAGCTCTGCTGTCACAGAGCTGCCCTGAACCCAAACCACATGCAACCACCCAGCTCCACATTCACTGTCCATATGGACATCGTCACTGCAGGTGGTGGTGGGGAAGCACAGAGCCCCACAAACACACACAAAACTGTCACCAAGCCCCACTAAGCCATGGTGCTGTAAGTTTAAATCCCCATTACAATATTGAGAAAGGTGAACACAGATGCTTTAGAAGTTGGGCTGCTGGATCTCCTGGACCACATCACAGCCTCAACCACCAAAAATGCTCCTGAAAACACTGCAAATGCACACTTACAATTAGAGGTCCCCTGTTGTTTTCACGGTACTTGTTCTGGAAGAAGATATAAACCACGGTGGCAGCCAGTGAGTAGAGGAAGGCGAAGACCGCGATGGTGACAAAGAACTCTGCCGACGAGGAGAAGTCTCCTATCAAGGAGAGCGTTTCTCGGCGCTTGCCTTCACAAGTGGGAGCATCGAAATTCACTTGATGCAACCTGGAAAACATCCCAAGGAGCACAAGGTGAAGCACAGAAAAAACATTACCTAAATGAAGATATGAATGTATTTACTGTGCACTGATCTCCTGCTTGAATTGCGTGGGCTGTGCTCTTTGGAGCTGCTCTTACACGTGGGGTTAATTCTTGATGAGATCCCAAGCACATCTTTTCATCAGTCTTTCAGTCAATGAGAGAGAAGAGATGATGTTTCTCTGGTTTGGAATTGCTCACTGGCCCCCCCACCCCCTTACTGGGGTTTTGCCATGACAGTAACTGAAATAAAGAGTAACATGAGAAATGAAGGAATTTGGTTCTTGAATTCTTACAGTTGAGAAGAAAACAGGGCTTATCCTCTCTGTTGTGCCTATGAGACGTCTACATCTGTAAGCTCACATCTTCTTTGTGTAACACAGCTCAGTGCACAGCTATTGCAGCTGTTGGCTTCTATATCAAAGGCTCCTGTCTGGCAGCTCCTGTCAGACACTTTTTTGCTTTAACAATTTTAATTTCTGATTCTGAAAGAGAAATAGGGTCCCTAGGGGGGTGCTTTGGCTGGTAGCATTGTGTTGTCCTATCAGTGGCGACATGGGGCCTAAGAAAGGCTCATGCTGTTCTGCTCTGCACTGGGACAGCAAGAGGGGATGAAGCCAGCAGAAAGTTAACAGCAGCAACTAAAGTTATGACCTGGTGCTGAGAAAGGGTGAGGCCTTCTGGGAGACATTCCTCTGCTCAAAGGCAATTAATGTGCGCAGCAGCAAGCCAACAGCAGCCATGAATATATGGCTAAATAAAAAGCCGGGTCCATTGAGGGAAACCAAGATAGATTAATGGAAACTGGAGCATCGCTCAACTTTCTGCCTCTCTTCGTCCAAACAAAGCACATCCAAAGCCTTTTGATCAGCAGCTGAGGCACAGCAGCAGCTATCTGCCACAGGCACTGCACTCCCCCAGCTTCTACCAGTGTTGTTGAGGTGGGATGAAAACATGAGATGTCTGCTCAGATTGCAGACAAGCAGCGCCTGATTCCCCTCCTCAACACAAACACATCAAAGCCCTCTGAGAGCTGAACAAGTGAGAGAGACTAAAGCCTCTGGACATACAGACTGCTTCTTGGCTCAGGTGCAGGGCTTCCTAGCATTAGTTGGGTCTTACTGACCTTTCCTAAAGGCGGAAAGGGGAAGGGGAAGATTTCCTAGTGGCTGCTGTACCAGTTCTGCAGCCTGGAGAGAGAGTGGCTTTGTTTTAACCATCACCAGGACTATGGAAAGCTTCTAAATGCAAGATGTGGGTAGCCAGAAAAGAAAGTTCTGTGCTTTTCTCACCTACAGCTGTGTGGGTGCTGTATGGACACAGAATGAAACTGGGAGATAGGAACCTGGCCCAAAACCTGTGAAATTAACAGCAGGGGGAGTGAATCAGTACAAAACTCCAACTCCATTCCCCAGGGGAACGCAACAGTGTGCACAGAGGCTGTGGCACCACTTTCCTTTGCTATTCTCTATTCTCTGGATTGCATCTCATTTCTTAATCATATTCTATTAACATCTTACTCTTATCTTCCCAGCAGTGTTTTTCTGGCCAAGCATCTGTCAGTGATACCAGATACCCTGTGATCACAGAAGCCTTCTTCTGTCAAGTTATTTTTGTTCACTAGCTTTTCCTTTTTAGATTTCTCCAGCCTCTGAGAAGATGTGCAGTAATTGGTGCCTCTTTTGGCCACTGCACCTCTGCCCAAACAACCGAGATCTCAGCTGAGCAAAGGGCCCCAAAATAGACTGTGACACAGACCTGGGAAGAGAGGATGCTGACTTTCAATACGCGTTTGAAAAGTTCCTTTCAGATTGGGGAGGATCAGTGATAGAAATTTCAGTTTTAGTAATCAAGCCTGCTTTGATCTGGAATGGCATCCCAGAGGGGAAGCTCCAACTTTCCCACCAAAGCTGCTGAGTCAACCTTTATGGGGGCACAGTCGCTCAGTGGTGACTCACAAAAAATTACTTGCATCTACATCTCTGCCTCCTACTTTTGATGTAATTCTCCCTCTTCTGCTTCTCATATGGTCTGACTTAATCTTCATTCATTTTCTCTCATCTCCAATTCTTTACAATCCACCATCTCCTCAGAGCCATCCTAGGCCAGCATCCTCCTTCTGCTGCTTTTCTGCCTCCAGTACCACCCCTGCATTTCCTTCTCACCTCCCCATTTCCTGGGCAATATCAGGAGCCCTGAGAGTGACTCTTTGCAATCACACCCTCTGCTGCTCTTCATTAACATCTGAGCAATAATATTGGTCTTCGTTAGCAGAAGTGATTGTCACTGATTGACAGATAACACAAATAAAGAGCACTTCAGTAAGATATTTATCTGTTTAGGGAAAAAAAGTAATGAAATCATTTTCCCCACAGCAGACTTCCCCCAAACTGGCTATCTGCCCTTCAGGAATGTGATCTTGCAGCCTGCACACAGCAGAGCAGCACTGAGGCCATCCTCGCTGCTCATCACTGACACCAACTCTTCACCTGCTGGGTCTGTTTGTTAACAACAGCCACCAATGCCAGGCTTTCCAAGCTTGAATTCCCCCTAATCCACTTGAATCTGAAGCAAAGTCCACCAAAGGCTGTCGAGTCGCACTGATGAAGCCATGGTAACTAAGGGCTTGCGAGATCTATTCTACCACTTGGCAAACTTTCTGCTGCTGTGAGAAATATGATGACAAGAGAACTGTATTGTCTGGCTTGATAAGACCAAAAAAGGGTAAGAATGTTTTACAGTGGAAAAAAAGAAAAGAAGGGGGATTTTTACATTGTTCCACTACAGCAAAGAGGGGGTTGGCTTTCAGACACTAATTACCTGTGAGCCAAAAACAATGCATGACGCCAGGCACACTGAACAATGCTACAGCTGGAACATGTGCGTGGGGGAGCGTGAGTTGCGCTCTCTTTGTACCAGCGTGAGGTTGTCTTTCCTTCCTGAACTTCTTCCTCAGTGCATTTCTCAAGGGAATTGGCTTTTAATTATGGCCCCTCTCCTTTCCAGCAGCCCAGAACACAATGATCCTGAAGCCATCCAGCACTACCAACAGGCACAGGACAAGAGGCCAAGCAGGAGAGCATACACTGAGCACTCCAATCTCCCCTGACTGAAGAAATCTCTTCCTTCAGAAGTGCTTAGCCTTGAAGCCAACAGAACATGCAATTAATGGCAAGTACTTCAAGTATTATTGATGAACAAGCACAGATTTCCCCTCTTGAGGTTTGATCACTGCCTGGATTAATAAAGACCAGATAAAGCTCTGCTTCTGAAAATTCTCAATGGGGGTTAGCGTTTCTCCATTCCTTTACTAGGATGTGGTGAAAGAAATACAAGCAAGAAAAGAAAAATATTAAAAGAAATATCAAGTTTTGGCAGATTGTCCTATTTTCTGCAAACAGCATCTTGCAATACCACCCCCCAACCCGTCTATGACACGCTTGAGCAAAATCTGCAACACCCACACATGCACTTGCAAAAAATGCAAAGATCTGTGATCCTTGCATTGGGCTTTATTTCCCCCTCGCTTGTTTCTGGGAGTCACACTGTCAATTGTATTTACTGTCTGAAAAGCAATCAGAGAAATACACCACTGGAAATGAGTTACTGCAGGTAGTGACCGTGAAGGGATTTGTTGTGAAATGTTTATCTTAGCTGATAATCTCCAAAACAAGGGACAAATGAGGTTTCGAAATACAGTAGGGAAAAGCTGAAATGCACAGGGCTGAGCTGCTCTGGTGAGACATGAACGCGATGGGGATTTTTGCCTTGCTCTGGGGTACAAAGTGATGTTTACTACTCAGACAACAGTAGAAATCTGTCTGAGAAGACCTGTGCTTGGGCAGTGGGAAACATGAGGTACAGAATGCTCACCTGCCACAACAGACACCCCAGCACTGCCTGAGCATTACCATGAGGTTTCACTCACCTCATCCTGCACACATTTATTCCTACTTCTGTCCTGACAGCTGAACATTCTAATGACCCCATTTGTCACAGCTCTCTTTAGTGGCTTACACCCATTTGGATGCAAGTCTAGAGCAGGCATTGCTTAAAACACAGATGATGCTACCAGGAAGCCAATCAGTAAAACTCCACTGACCTACATTCATTTCTGGTTTATGTCCAGTTAAAATACTGGGAAACACTCACCCCTCTGTGTTTTCAGTCTAAGTTGTCAGGCTCCCAGCGCACTCTTCACATATAGCTGCCGTGCAAACATTTGGCCAGTGCTGTTTTGCTGGAGTGCTGTTTTTAATAGGACAAGCTGTCAGCCACAGTTGCTGTCTCAACACAGCATGCTGCTGCCTACCCAGAGCAGTACGGCATTCACATCCTCTGCTCCTTCCATCTCCATTCTTCACCTCCTATCAGTTCTCTCATTAGCACAGTGAGGCTCTGCAAGTGTTCAGGTCACTAAGAAGCAGAAGGTCAGAACTGTGTGGAGGATGAGGTGTAAAGGCTTTGGTGTAGGGACAACCTCAGTACAACCCTAGTGCCCTGTCCCTGCAGGTAGCATGTCTGGAAGGCCAACAGTATCCTGGGCTGTATCAACAGAGGGGCAGCCAGCAGGGAGAGGGAGGGGATGTGGATTGGGATTGTCCACTTCTGCTCTGCCCTCACAAGGCTCCCAGTAGAGGAGGGATGAGGAGCTGTTAGAGTGGGTCCTAAGAAAAAAGGTTGAGGTAGTTGGACTCATTCAGACTGGAGAAAAGGCAGCTCTGGTGAGACCTCAGTGCATCCTTCTAGAACATGAGGGAAGCACCTTTTAACACAGTCTACTAGGAGTAAGACAAGGAGGGATGGCTTTAGGCTAAAAGAAAGGAAATTTAGGTTAGATGTTAGGAAGAATTTCTTTACTTGGAGGGTGGTGAGGCAGTGGCACAGCTGCCTGGAGCTGTGGTGCCCCATCCCTGAAGGCATTCAAGGCCAGGCTAGAAGAGACCCTGGGCAGCCTGAGCTGTTGGGACAGCCCAGTGGTTAAAACTGCATGGGTTTTAAGTTCCCTTCCAATCCAACCATTCTGTGATCCTATGAAAGCCCCTGGAAAACAGCCCACACAGTGGCTCTGTCCCATGCTCCCGCAGGGAGACGTTGGAACACGTGCCAGCCACAGCAGTGTACCTCCCCAGACTGCACCCGTAACAGGAATTCAAGCCCTACTACTCCATCGTAACACCAAAAAGGAAATACAGTGTCTCATTATAGAACACACGCTGCTGTGAGTACTCACAACGCTGAGTGGGTGATCCCAGCCCCAATTCCAAGCCTACATCCAGACCCAGATTTATTCCCCGAGATACTTTCACAGCTCTCCTCAAGCACATGCTTCTCCTTCCCATGCAAACAGAGTGCAGCACTCAGACATCCTCCACCAGACTGTGCCAACCCAAACATCTCCTTACATTGGGCTCTGTGGCACAGACTGGTAGGGTTGCAGATCTAATGATCTGTGGGCAGGGGGGTGCACCAACCCTCCGGGTATTCCTCTGGAACAACATAGGAGCCAACACACTCTGCTGCTGCTCTTTGCCTTGTGAGAAGTAGGGTTCATATACAGTTTAATCTAGGTCTGTAAGTCCTGAAAGCAGCAGTTTCATCTTCAGAGCTAGCTGAGATAAACACACATACAAGAGCAATTACAGAAGAAGCAGCAGCATTCATTCTTGTCTATCATATTTTCACATTAATGCTGTATTTTATCTATGGTTTTCCCAAGCACGTTGTCCTAAGGCACTTGGGGCAATCAAACTCATTCCTCTGTAGAGTTTTACAGCACATCTCCAACAGAACTTCCAGACAAGACATTTTCATCTCAAGCACTTTTCTGAGGGACCCTATGGTCCCAGGTAAACCTTCAGGGCTGCTACTCGGAGCATGCAGATTCGGGAGCAGGGCAAGGATGTGCGTTTGATGGCTGCCACGTGGGGTATGGGATCAGATGGCAAACAAAGCAGAGCCAAAGGCTTTCTACTTCGGTTGCTTCTGCATTGGCAGCGTGAAAATGGGAGAAAAGAGAATTGCAAGGGAAGTCGTAAAAAGCCTGGCTTACAGAGAAGGCCTTTGTGGCATGCACAGATAAAATGCCATCACCACACAATGCTGTAGAGACTATTCATGAATATATATTAAAAATTCAAATTGGGAAGAAGCTGCATATATTAAGAAATCAAAGAGTAACTTCCACTTCAAGATCAAATTATGGTTAAAGAATTTTTCTGACACCAAAACAGCGTTAAGCATAAAATACAGCATCTATGAAACCAAATAGGCCAGTCTGGATCAATACCATCCCCATTCATCAAGACTCCAATTGCTTTGTGTGCCAAAATAAAAGCTTCTACAGCTTAATGAAGATTTAAGCAGCACCATTCTCCCTCTTCTGCAGCAGACGCCTTCTCCAGAAAGTTGCTTCCCACTTGCCTTCTCCATCTGAATTTTTCCCTATTAAAAATTCATTGAAAGCTGAAGAGAAATACATTTGTTGAACACACCTGAATCTCCTTCACCCAGGGCTGGCAGACAATGTAAAAGCAAGCAGCTCTAACAAAGCCAAGGTTCACCTGATAGTGTTCAGAGCTCAGTCTGATCACAGACCTGCTTCCCTGCAGAGACCTGACCAAAGTCTTGCATGCCCGACCACCAGGGATCCACATGCCAGGGCCGTTCCTGAAACAGCTCAGGAAGTTCTGGCACTCCTGTCACAATGGAATAACATTTTTACTGGGATTCCATTTTGACCTTTTTAGGCAAATCTACTCAAAGGCCACAATTAGGTACACAAAGCCCTGCTGTGATCAGGCTTTGAAGAAACTGTTGAGGAAGAAGATAATGAATCCCATGACTAAGCCCTGAGTGCCCACCCTAAAAGGCCAGTTTATATAACAGAGCACTGCTGAACATCCCCATCTTCACTGATGTGTTTTGAAAGCTCTTCCTTGTCAGCTCAGATGCTGACCCCTGACCCGCAGTGCTGGGCGAGATGGTCACAGCTTGCCAAGGAAAGGAGCTCAGTTAATGCAGTTTTCATGGATGGATCTATTGCAGAGTCAGAAGGGACCACTGCAGTTGTGCTGCTCAGCCTCCTAGCCAGTGAACTACACTCAATAATCCCCTCAGCTTGTTTGTGCTAAAGGCACACAGCTTTTCAGAGGCACCAGGAGTTGAAGGAAAGAGACTGTTCCATTCCAGGTTGGAATGGGTCATGCACAGCTGAACCAACTCCAATCTGCTCCCTGGGAGCTCAACCAAACCCACCTGAGAGACAGGGCATCTGCATTTTGGCACCAAGAACACCTAAAGATGGCACAGCTTCTATGGGTAGACAGTACAAAAGCAAACTAGAAGTGCCAGGAGGCCTCACCTGGCTTTGCAGAGCAGCTTTTGTGTACTGAACACATGCAAAATGAAATAGGAAGTAGGATGACTTTATCCCTTTCCATCTTCAGCCCTACTCTGGTAATGCAGTCCCTGAAATGTCAAACACACTCAAGACCACAATGCCAGTGCTACCTAACAGGTATGGAAGTCCTCTCCCAGAAGGCAGGAGCCCTGTTCATCCAAATGATCAGCAGCTCCTTGCTATCCAGCCAAAATAGGTGTTTAACATCTTCGTGAAAATGTTTTCCATTGAATTCTGAAGCAGGATTTACTGCAAATGGATAAAGAAAATTGAAGACTGGTCCATTCTGGCAAAGAAGTGTGCCAATATTAACAGAGGCTTTCTCCAAAGAAAGATTGCTGCAAAGCACAGAGTTAGCTACTTTCTCAATAATCATCTGTAGCTTCTAAGTAGGCAATTTGGGTCTGGTTGTCATATTTCAAAAGAGACAAGCCTGCCCACTGCATGCAGATGAGGTGCACACTTTAAAGGGTACTCAATGGAAATATCTTTATTCAAATGAGCTTCTCAGAGAGTGAATGAAAAGCTCCCGCAAAACACAATTTCCTTTTCCTTCAGACATAGGGATTACTTCCAGAGACAGTTTTACTAGCATGCTGGAAACATAACTGGTGATTTAAAATAAAAGGCAAAGCAAGATTTGTTTTGCTCATTGCTGCAGCACAAAGACATGCACAGACATCTCACTTTGTCAAGCTTTCCTATGAGCACCATCACTCTGTCCTACTGGCCTATACACTCAGCCCTCCCAGCACCTATGCACATGTTTACCTTAACCACATTAAGCACGTGACATGAAGCTTTATGTAGCAAAAATCTTCTGTACATACACTTTGCCACATTGCTCTCCTGAGTCCTTCCAAGCTCCCTGTCAGCTGGAATCAATGATTTCTCCCAAATCCATTCATGCCATTTACTGAATATTCTCTAAGCTGTCCTGTTGGGCCCTAAATTGATGTTTACTTGCTTAAGTGCACCCACCACTTACTTACTAGCTAGCCAAAGGCCTGGCTGTGCACCTCCTAGGAGAAGGAAACCAATATCCTCACATTCACAGCAATTGGAGAGCAGCTGTTCATACAGCTGGATGCCTATCTATATCACAAGCCCCGTTGGAAGGTGCAGCTCAGAAAGCAGCACTCAGGTATTTGGCTGCTTCAATGCCATTGCTGACAGTTGTGACAGCATTGCCATGTCAACTGCTCAGCACATCCCTTCTTCCTCCCACACCTGCTCCAGTTGTCAGCTGGTAACCAGAGAACTGAAGGCATTGCGAAGGGAAATGCCATGTGAACACAGACTTATTCAGACAACTGTGGGAATTTCATCTGACCTAAACAAAGCCTGTGTGTCCACGCAGGCAGACAGGCTTCAGGATCACAGTCCTGATGAGGGAGGCTGACTTAAAGCCTGTCTGCTTTTTGCCAAGGGCATCAACTGCTCTGACAAGAGACATTGCCTTTCCCAGCTGAGGCCATTTCTGTGTTCAGAGTCCTCTCTCCAGTGAAAGGAGCACTGGAAAAGATCAAATTGGTGAAGAAATCATGAAAGTATCTTCCTTCTTGCTCACAGACTGCAGGTATATTTACACCATCCAACTGATATGCCACACACCACCATCACTGCCCCATTTTTGGAGGTGCTGAAGGCCAGGTTGGATGGGGCTCCAGGCAGCCTGATGTGGTGGGTGGCAACCAACCCTCAGCATAGGGTCAGAACCAGACGATATTTAGGGATGATATTTAGGGTCCACTCAAAGCTAAGGCATTCCATAAGTCTATACATCCCACACTGCTCAGACCACACCAGCCACAGCTGAGCCACACCAGCAACTCAAGGGCCACCTATAGCTGCAATCCCAGCCGGATCCCTTCTGCAAATACCCCCCAGTTTGCAGCACGTGCTGCAATTACTCAGCAATGCTTCTGGTTTCCTAATAAGCAAGGCTAGGAAATTGCAGACCTGGTCTCTTCCCTCTACAAACAATGGTCAATGTGCCTAATGCAACATTAAGAAATACTTGCTGACTACTCTTCTCAGTTTTATTAACTTCTCACATAAAGTGCTATTTAATAATCATGTAAATTAAAACCACTTTACTGTAGGGTGTATTCTATAATGAATGCTGGAGAAATGACCTATTTGGAAGTGAATCGCATTACAAATTCATGTAACTCAATTTTCAGGATCCATCTCATGCATACTAAGCAGAAATGAAAGGGAACGCAGACAAGTTTGATACAAAAACATAAACATTTGTAATAGCAGGGAATGGGACTTCTGGAATAATAAATGTGTGTCAAGTGACAATGATAGTTCAAGGAATCAAATTTAGTTTCCACTGTTTGGAAAATGCTTCATTTTAGAACAAGTTAAAGTAATAGATGCTATTACATCTGCTCTGTGCCTAACAATCATAAGCAAAACTGCATGCGATTTCCCAAGGAAGCAAAATAATTTCAGTCACAGGATACTGGGCCTGAGACTGCATTATGCATTCTTTTCTTAAGCATCTCAGTTCCTTAAAGAAATCACTTGTTCAGAAGTGAAAGGTTTCTGGAGTGGACCTGGCATCTTTAAAAACAGAAGACTGTGGGTGTTCTTCTAAAGCAGGATCTTACATTGCAGGAGCATTTAATGTGTATTTTTAACTCCACTGTGGCTCTCCTAAGTCACCAGTGGTCGAGCGCTTAAACAATTCATGCACTGAGAAACACAGACAGGTAATCAGTGCAATTTTCAAAGGAATTTCAGAACTACCATTAAAATTTTCCTTATTTCCAGTCTTATTAATGGCTACATCGCAGCTAATGGCTCCTTTACCCCCTCTTCTTAGCTGCTCTGTGCTGTGCTCCAGTTTCTCCATGGTTCCCACAGCCCCATCCACATCAGATCCAGCCAAACCTATTCCTCCTTCCCTTCTGGGGTCCAATCCACGTTGTGAGGAGAATTCAGGAGCCCCGGGAGCTGGTGCTTCATCAGAAGCTGCTCCAAGTGACTGGAAACCTATTTTCAGTGGGGGTTTCCCACCAGACCCCGTGCACCTGCCTCCCTGCAAACCAATCACCATGAACCAAAAATGCATTACCTGAATGGGTAGGCAAAGGCTATGTCAATGTTGAGGTCACTCTCTGACTTGTTTGCACAGTCCACACTGAGGCGCAGTCCTCCAGAGTACCCACCGCATGTTGCAAATGCAAAGATTGCAAAAAGCTGTCAAAAACAAACAACATTTTAATTTTATTTTGTTTCAGCACCCACACCACGAGCAGATCTGTACAGCAGCAGCAGCACCAGTCCCCTCGGGTCAGGTTATCCATCACTCCATGCACTCAAAGCATTGCCATACATTACTCCTGCACCCTTTCCAAACGTCAATACAGGGAACCAGAAGATTTGAAGCTGTGCTGCTTCACATAGACAGAACCATCACCATTTGTCTGTGTCAAGCATCTCAGCCCTCCCCCCTGTGTCTCAGAGCCCACTTGGGATTCACAGCACAGGCAGCTATTTAAATCACCCAACTGATGGGAAAGCTCAGGCTGGAAGGGAAGGATGAATATTGACTGAGCATAATGAGCCACTCTTTGCACAAATAAAACGCCAGCAGAAACATTTATAAGGAGCAGACAAGGGTAGCAATAGTAGACCAAGGCAGTCTGTGTAGCTATCATCCTATCACATGACAAAACACAACATCACACCGCCCTTTTTCCATTTCAAGTAAGATCTGGGAGGAAAAGAAAATCATTTTCTCATTATTTTTCCTAAATTTATCTCATAACCCAAGATGGACACAGTGGGGCGATTAACCAACACGTGGCAACACAGAAAAAAATCAAACCAAAACATAGAATAAGCATAAGCAAACTGGATAGGAAGAACAAGTTAGATTCTTTATAGTGCAAACCCACATCACACCTTCACATCCCAGGAGAAGGGGGTTCGAGGGATGGGGAGGGCCACAGATGCATCAACATTCATATTTACGTCAGGTGTTCAAACACAAGGGACTTCATTGACATTGGCTGCCTTGGAAGAACCAGAGTAAAAGTGGGGAAGAGCTTACTGATACAGTTGTAACCTAAATTAAAGGTCAGGCTATATGTTATTCCTATTGCAGCACAATAGGTGTAAAGTTACTCCACCCACTTTAGCAGCTGTGATCTGAAGTGAGGCAGATATGGGAAGTGGCAAGTAAACCCACAACCCAAATCACAACTGAATGAACTAAAGGCCAAGAACCCAAAGAAAAGAGGCTACGTGCATCTAGAAGAGAAAAAATTGTATTTTGACACTGGAAAAAAAAATCATTCAGCAAGCAAGTATAATGGCAAACTAAGGGGCTGAGTGGTTCATTAAAGGCAACATGGAAATGACAAAAAAATTAAGTAGCTCCATCCCTGCTGCACAAAGCTCCACTGAAACACGCTGTTCATCTGGGCACCCATTGCACACTGCTTACAGGCAGATCTGCAAGGGGTTTTAGGAGCCTAACGATAAGGCAAGTTGATTTAAACAGTGACTGACTCAATTCTTTACACTGGGCTCTGAAAGACAGCTGAACTTTCCCATGAAATGGCTTGTTGGTTCATTTGAAATAAATGCTCATCATAAACTTGAACAGCACTCCTTAATCCTAAATGAAATGTTTCCTCAACGTTTTTCAGCCTTTATGCGTGCAACAGCACTGAAAATCACTATTAATCATCTCAGCTTAATTTGTGAGGCAATGTCAGAAAACAATATATTAAGGAGAGCCAGAGAGATTAGGGCTGACCTGCTTACTGGCCTAATTAATGGAGTTGTAAATGCAGGTGTTTTACAGATGTGTCGGGAGCCACAAAGATTAATGGCTTGCAAAAAATAAAGGGGGGAGTAAAGGGCTGTAGCGTGAAATGAACCTGCCATAAATGAACAGCATCACCTGCCAGCTGCAGCTATCAGAACAGGGACAAGGAGGGGAAAGACACACCATTCAGGCAAATAATGAAGGATTGGGAATTAACATGAGCCTGTGACAACAGCAAGTAGCCAGCCCCAAAAATACAGCTCAGGCTGCTCCTTGTCAGAAGGGTTGAGTGCATCTCTGTAGCCTCAGATCCATCTTTACCTACCTTGATTCCCATGCTCAGCTCTCAGCCAGAGGCTTTCCAGATGCTTCCACACCTGGTAAACCTGCAGCCCACTCCCTCTCCAGCTACATCCCACCAGAGCTGCCCACCACTTGCTCAGCACACACCATACTGCAAGCACCCGGGCAGCACCCAGCAGGCAGGTGGGAAAGCAGCAAGGAACCAGCTGGAGGCTTTTATAGTCAACCCAGCCCATCCTGGCTCCCTGCTCTGGCTGCAATCACATCACTGGTCCCTGCAGCTGGGCACCACACCGTGCTGCTTGGAAGCACCTTTACATCATGCCTTGCAGGCCATGAATCCTTTCTCCAGGGAATTTTGGCCAAGCAGCATAACTCCTCACACCCAAACAACCTTCTCCCTCCCAGCTGTGCATTTTTCTTGTTGTTTTTTTTTCCCTCCAAGTTTTGCTGCTTTCTGTCATCAGTGAATTAAGCCAAGATTTACTGGGCAGGTTTTGCACGTGCTGTAATTCTGTGTCAGTTGCAGGAATGCTGTAAACACCACTGTATTTTATTATAGCAGGATTTGTGTAAATGGCAGTTGTAAACCCCATAATGGGAGCTTTATGGTCCAGATTCAATAAAACTTCCATCTGCAAGATAATTTTATTGAATCTCGTCTCTCTGAAATTGGAAAGTTTATGGAGAAAGGGAAAGCGTTTCCCTATGTTCCTAGTTACTCTTTGCCTATAAATCCACACTCAGCGCTCATCCCATCTGCACCCTGCATGTGTATGGCTTTTCCCCTTTATACCAGATCTATCTCAGCATATGGCCAGCTCTGCTTATTACAGCCTCTGCCTCGAGGGCCATCTTTTACATGGAGAACATAAGCAAAGTTACATATGAAGGCAGTTCCCCTAGGAGCAGCCAGGAGCAGCACGGTGCCCTTGGGGCATCACATTGCTCCTATGTAAGCTCTCCACCTGTCACAAGACCAAGGCTGCATGTCTCTGAAGATGGCAGTGCCTTTGTGTATGTCAATGAATACCCCATCTCCTGCTTTATAATGGTGATTATACAGCCTTACTCTGTGCGACTGTGTCATGGAATCATAGAACTGTTAAGGTTGGAAAAGACCTCAGAGATCATAAAGCCCAACTATCAATACATCCCCACCACCAAACCGCTATAACTTCATAAGGAAGACAGGTAAATCCCATAACCCAGCTTAACCAATAGAAATTATATTTATTATGGCACTGTGCAATAGTAAACATCATTTCAGCTCCAGTGCTGGTCCCTTCTTCACCCTGGGTGCACTCCCAGGAGTTCATGTCCCAGCTGTGCCCCAGGCAGGCAGCAGCAGCACCACACATTACTCCTCCTGCCACAGGAATGACAGATGGGACAACTTCCTACCATTTCTCCATACTTGGCCTTCAGAGCCTTCCCCTCAATGCCTGTTGAATGACAGGCTGGCCGTGAGAGCTAGAAGAAGGCCGAACAGCTCTTCATATGGCAAGCTAAAAGGTTAACATAGAAGCAGGGCAGCTAAAACATCCTGCTATGAAGATAACTCTGTCATTTAAAATTGTTGAAACTTTTACATAAGCCACTTGCTTTTCCCAGGATACCTTCCAGGAGAGATCCCAGCCCCAGTCCTGCCCTAGCACTGAGAACTAGCACTGTTCCAAGGGGAACATCAGATGCTTTGGAAAAGCAACGTGCAATACTTGAGACGCCTACTCACCCATTAGTCACTTTACACATTGAAAGTGTTTCACAAAGCCAGAGCTTCCTGGCATGGCTTTTGGCTATAAGACTTCTCCTTCTCTGGATCTCTATCACAAAGAGGCTGCAAAATATGTGCCAAACACTGCATGTTTTTACACCTCCTCCTTGTTCACTAAGGCCAGGGATACCTATGAGAAGCATCCCATGCCCTGCAGCCAGCATCATCCCCTGCACAGCCTTGTAGCGCTCGGATGATTTATTTATGGAATGCAACCAGCAGCCAAACGTCATTATTAAGGTTGTAAAGAGAAGATTCAGAGGCACTAAATGACTGTATGAGAAAACATTTAGTGTAGAGCCGATAGCCCAAAATATGTCACCAGTGAAAATTAGGGAGCACTCTCCCCTCCGGCTTTCTGCCTGTTTCCTTTTTAGAATCTGGCATCTTTCCTCCGAGGATCTGAGCTGCAGACTTCCTGGAATCACTTCTCCTACGTACAAGCCTTTGTTCGCTGGAGATTATCAGATTATTGACTTTGGGATTCCTAATTATATCAGCTTGACTGGTTGATGAATTGGGTGGGCAGCAGCGCTGGGGGGAGGCGATGACTAGCAGGACTCATTTTCCTCCAACAACTGTCCTGGGAGCAAGCTGAAATATATTCTCCTTATGCTGAAAAAGAAAGCCTAGAGCAATTGTCCACTAATTGCCAGGATTTAGTGTGCCCCCCTTAGAAATAAACAAGCAGCACTGCAAGAAGCAATCCTTCTAAAGGGGGGCTATAAGAAAAAGGAGGACTGAGTCTGTAGCAGAGTATGTTGTGATAGGACAAGGGGAAATGGTTCCAGACTAAAAGGGGAGATTTAGATTGGATATAAAGAAGAAGTATTTTTACAATACGGGTAGTGAAGCAGTGGAACAGGTTGCCCAGAGAAGTGGTGGATCCCCTGTCCTTGGAGACATCCAAGGGCAGGCTGGACAGCCCTGAGGCCATTCAAGTGGCTGTCCCATATCCTCTGGGATGGGTTTTTGGGGTCACAATTGGAGGCAGGAGAGAAAACCCTCCAGACCATCAAGCAGCAGACCTGTGGCATCCTCAGCTTAAAGCAGAGCATTTCATTTAATACTTCGCATTTTTAAAAGGAAAAAAGAAATACTTCCTTTGATTCTTAATGGAAAGATTGATGGAAATGAAACTGGGGTATTTTTAGTGAGTAAAGA
This sequence comes from Excalfactoria chinensis, assembly GCF_039878825.1. Taxonomy (NCBI): domain Eukaryota; kingdom Metazoa; phylum Chordata; class Aves; order Galliformes; family Phasianidae; genus Excalfactoria; species Excalfactoria chinensis. Next base: position 6,688,986 of record NC_092836.1, read on the forward strand.
TTGTGCTATAATAGTTTGGTTCTACAATACTTTAATCCCAAGGAGACAATTTTCTCTATTTTTCTTTGAAGAAAATCTTTATCTTTTTTACTCATTTTCATTGATTACTCTAAAAATCCCATTTAGTCCCACCACATAATGGTATGGTAGTCTTTTCTCATTATATTTTAATAGAATAAAACCAAACTGTATATGAGAGGATTAGATAGCCATTCGTTGAGCTAAGGAACATTGTTCCTCCAGATGGCCAGACAGAATCTGTGTAATGCCTTTCCTATTTATTAAGTTCAAAATGTAATGCAAGCTGATGAGATGTTTCATCCAATGTTTAATGGGTCAGCCATAAAGTTGAAAGCTAATGCTAAGGTTGGCAGCTTGCACGGAAGAGTTAACAGGCAGAAAATAAAGATGTATGTCGACATCTCTTGGATTCAGTGAAAGGAAAAGTCGTCAGTGAACAAAGCCAGTCACACAAGTGGGGAGAGATGTTAAGCTGCTTCAGCCCCTCCAACCACTGGTCAAAGGTCTGAGATAACTGAAGACATTTACAAGGACCTGCAGCCTTCATATCTCCGCATTCATATCCTCTTCTTTAAGGAGATGGGAGCACAAGTGACACAGATTTGTTTCATTTCTGCATACGATCCCTGAATAACTCGTGTTGTGACACATGCCACTTCAGCACAGAGATTCACTCCTTTTTGGGCCTGAAGACTTTTCCAGCCTGCTGGCACACAGAGGCAGCTGCCATGCCCTTGGTAGAGATACTCACCCAGCCACAAGCCAGGCAGGTTCACATGTAAATGCAGTTCTGCTCCTGCTCCCTGATGAAAACACAGGTTTTGTGCAGGCTTGAGAGACTGCTTATATTGGATTTACTGTGGTACAAGTATACACATTTAATTATAAAATTAAAGCAATTGGACAGTTGCTTGTTTCCTTACTTGCTGGGTGGGTTTAGAAATATCTGGGTTTAAAATGGCCCAACCATGTAACATAACTGTGTACAGAGTGTGATCCAATCCAGCGCTGAGGATTTACTCCCCGCAATAAACACAGGAATCTACCTGAAGGCTGAGCAGTGTCCATATGAGAAGCACTCTGCAAAAGGAAAGTGCCCCAGAACTTAGTGTTAGTAAACCCTACAATGGCTGCTGCAGCCCTATGGGCTCAGCAAGAACCATGACTGTCCTGTGTCTCCAGCAGCAATGGATGCCAGCAGAATACAAATGCAGCTTGTAAAAAAAACCCTCAACATGTGGTACATGGTACACGCACTGCCTGCCTTGCACTATGCTGGTGCATGGAAAAAATACCTCCCTCTGTCATAGAATCACAGAATCATTAAGGTTGGATGAGACCACCAAGATCATCTAGTCCAATCATTAACCCATCCCCGCCATGCCCACAAAAATGTTATCCAAGGTGCATCGTCATTCCTTCCATCTACCTCAGTGCTGGCAGACCTCGGTGGTGGTGGAGCATCATCCTGCTGTGAGTGCAGCCAAATGCAGCAATGAGATTTGGGAGTACACAGACCACGCTGACAGCTTGCAGCACAGCACAGCATGGGGCTGCAGTGAGACCCCCCCTTCCCCAAGCCAAGAGCATCTCTGCGTGATTTATTACAGGAAAGGCGCTGTCCTTCAATCACACTCTATTATTTATGACCTAATGATCGCCCATTGACTAGCAGGGATTATACTTTTGCTAAGATTCTCTGGGTGAGTGAAAGGGCACCAACCTCATTATTATCACATTGGTGCTCATCAGAGGCCATTAGCAGCTTCCTCTCAGCCCCGCTGCTGCTGTGCTGCTACCCAGTGTCATCTGCTCCCTGAGCAAGCAAGCCCGCACTCAGCTCTCATTTCTCAAGCTGAATTAAGGAAATGGGTGAAAATTATTTAGGTTGGGAAGGCATCCAGAGAGCCCTTGGGATGAATAAACCAGTGCAACAGCTTTGTCCCGTGAGGATTTGAGAGTGCTTTCAAATTGCTAAGCAATGAGGCCTCGCTTCCTTCCCACACCCCCAGCAGTGCTCTTTGATAGGATGGCTGGCTGTGCTTTCCCATTTTCCAGTATCTCAACATCTTTACGAGCAGCACTGCTGGGTACCCAGGCTCTCCTTTTGGAGAGCATGGCTGCTTTTCCAGAAAGCCTATGTACAGACAGTCCTGGCCACCAAGACCCATGGTGGTTGTCCTAACCTTGTTGGTTGTCCTAACCTTGTTGGTTGTCCTGACCATGTGCCCCTCTTCCTCCAGACCCCACCTTCCCAAGGCAATTCTGTGATGGAGGAAGGCCTGGGCTGCACCTGGCATCCCACACAGGACCCATCCTTTTGTCTCAAAGCAGTTTTGGAAGGAAAATTCCATTGGTGCTGGCTCTGACCTCAGCACCCAGCTCTGCGCAGAGGGCTGTAAGAAAAATTTGCTCCTGGCTAGCTAGCAGCACACATGGTGAAAATAATTTCTTTTCTAGTAATTAAAACGATAGGCTACAAATGAACGCTTGCCTTGTTGAGCTCTGGGAATTCATGGGGAACATTTTGAGCAAGAAATGTTTTCAGAATTAAAACCTCCCTTTCCACTTCTTTTCCTTTGCTCCTCTTACGCTGTCCCTAGAGGTGGCATTGCTCTCCTTCCTAAAGCTAAGTCATAAAGGGTAACACCCTAACATGAATATCTTTAGGAAACAGTAATAGAAGTATCATTGAATTGAAAAGCAAAACACCAACAATGTTTCCTTATCTCACTGGCTCTTGATACACTCCATCCAGTTGGTTTAAGTTATCCCAGTTTCCTCTCCATCCTCACCCACCCCATGTTCCTCCACACCTTCTCCCTTTTTCTTCTCATGCCCTTTCACTGATGTTCTCTGAAATCTGTTTCTAAGCACAAAAAGAGGTAACAAAAGAAACTTGGCAACCCCTGGCGTGAATACTCCCCACTTCCTCCATGTTTCAAAATACTGCCAGCTCTCAAATAATCAGGCATCCTTTCCTTTCTCTCAACTGCCAGCAGCTGCTGTGCATCTTCTGTGCCACTTCCCAGTGTACTTCACATCCTTCCAGAGCCAGGAGAAAAGCAGGCACTTGTTCCAAACCAATAATACATCAATTCGTTTTTGGCCTCTTCACTCTTTATACCTGTGCTGCTGGAGATGATTATTTAGATTTTACATCTGCAGATTCAGGCCCGTGGAGTAAAACTGGGGCCGATAAAATAAGGAAGAAAACACATGCAGAATGAAAAGAAAGCTATTGGGCATGCTATAAATTCAGAATCAGGTAAAAGCTAATCATGGTCATGTTCACTAAAAACAAGAGAACACAGTGAAGGAAATAGACTTATTAATTATTTGTGTTATGGTAGCACTTAGAAGCCCCAGTCCTTTATCTGGGACCAGCTGTGCTATACATGGCAAACACTCAAATATGACTTTAGGTAATTGCACACATTTTCAAAGAAAATGTGCAAATGCTCCACTCTTTCACCTTCAGCAGTTTCTGTGTTGTTGATGCTGCTGAAGGCGTCCAAGTTTACCATCAGCCTCATTCCTAGCGGTTCGCTGGATGACCTCATGGTCCAAGAACAAATAATTCAGTCTGAAGGCATCCTACACCCATAGCCAGAGTGGGCAAACAGCAGCAAAACTCGCAGATCTCCCACTGTGGGCATGAGGCTCATCCACTGACACCTCCATCCCTTGGCCTGGGGGACGTAGCGCTGTTGCCAACAGGGACGTTTTGTCCTCATTAACTCTGTGCGAGTTTGATCGCTTTTCTAATTAAGATATATTTTATGGTAATCTACCAAGCCCCTTAGACTAAATCACTCAGTTAATCTGTTGTTAGTGCCCATATGTTTACAGCTTTCAAGCCTGCTGCAGCATATTTGCTTTGCCAGGGTGCCAGGGAAGTTTGGTGACAGATGAGCACCGTGCAGCCATCCAGGTGGCAGGACCCCTTCCACCCAGACAGACAGCCTGTGTGTGGCACAGACAGACAGACAGCTCCAGCACCGTGCCTGGGAAAGGACAGGAGCAATACAGCAGATCCCACACCTCCTGCTGACCGCCTGTCTCCTCCCCTATCTGCACTGAAGGGCTCAGCACATCTTGTTTTCCTTTCTATCCTTACCTTTTCTTTTCTTTTTTTTTTTTTTTTCCCCTTACAAAATAATAGGTTGGACATGACAGAAGAGGAAGGCTTAAGAATTTGATGGTATTCAGTATTCTGGCCCCAGATACAAAAGAAAGAGTTTCATTGCAAGTTCAAGGATTCTGAGCATCCCCTTGGGCCCAGGTTCATGATTACATTTGCAAACCACAGACAAGCAGAGCCAGACCTGTACTGGACATCTAATTAAACACCAACTGAGCAAGCGCTGCACTGTTCTGCCTGCAATGCCCAGCCTCCAGCATAGCCTAGCACTGGTTCTCCCTTCCACTTCCCTGGGGCTGGCACCAGAGACAGTGCCCCATGCCCATGGCTGCCCACATGGGGGCAGGCACATGGCACTTGCTGTTACAGGCCATGCCAAGGTGCAGGCTCTGAGTCTGCAGCCCACACTGCTGTTAGGAAGGATTTGTGCTCAGCTTGCTGAAGGATAGGGAACCCAAAGGCAAAATCAAGAAAGACCAACCTCTGGGTCAAGTTGCCATCTGCCACCCATTTTCCATACAGGGAAACGTTCCCTGGAAAAAAACAATAAAAAACTGGCCATATAATTGTACAGGAACCTCTAATCAAGAATGACACAAAGAATAAAACACCACCTGCCATCACCGGCAGCGACAGGCAGCTGCTATCCAATACCAACACAAATACCTTTCTTCCCATGGGGCACCTATCGGTCTGAACAGGATTAACAGAGGTGAGGAAAGCATTCATTAAGTCTTCCAAGGACTTGGCTAAAAAAACGTATCTGGCATTCAGAAGGAAGTCTTTAAGAAATCAATCTTCTAAGAGCTTGAGGAATTTCTCTAGGAACTGCTGGAGCTGCTAGATGCCACAGCCAATGAGGCAGAGAAGCAGCTCCCCAGGATCCTCACAGCCCTAAAATAACATTTCCAGCTCCTTCCAGATCCTAATGTACCCGCTAGAAAGAGATAGCATTACAGTGTTAGCATGGGCATTAGGTGACTGGTGGAAAACCACAAGCATGGAAGACTTTTGCATGCACCACATAGGAAGTAAGGCAAGCTCTCCTGCTCCCCCCAAGTTTGTCTTGGTCTTATCCTGGAGGGACAGCATTTGGAGCCAAAGGGATCATTTCTGCTCCACCACAAGTCCCTCTGCCAACAAGTGGTTTGCAGTGATGGACTCGGCCACATGGCCCATGCAATGCCTTACAATCTTTGGCTTCCCATGAGCTGCCCTCCAGGGGGAGGGTGACACCAGGAGTCCCACCAGCTTGGACACTTTTCCTGCTTCCAATCTATACAGACAAGCTGAACTGTCCCCTTAGTAAGCCACAGCACGCTCAGCTTTCAGGGAAGTCTGGCACCCCTGCTATGAGAAATTACAAGGTACAGAAACCCCAGCCCCTTTGTTTTGCAGGGCTGGAAGCAGAGGCTGCTCTCCTCACTTCATCCCAGCCAACCTCTGCCCCTCCAGGGTCACCAAATGTGCTCCTTAACATCACCTGGAGGTTACCACACTGAGCCGTGCACCAAGGCTCAGCAAAGCTGGAAATGTTTAAGGCAATCGTCAGGCAAGCAGGATTATGCTTAGAAAGCGTGTGAGCTGCGTGCTGCTCAGACACTCACACCACACCCTCAGCACCTGAGAAATTAAAAGATTGGGAAAAGGCAATCACTGTTATGCACCTCGCTGAACACATACATTCACAGTAATGTATATAAATGGGATAAATACACACGCTGCTTATGAGATAGCAACATGTGAAAATTGAAAAGCCACAGAAATGGGCACGTATGAATCCAGTTTCAGGCAGCAGAACCCAAGGTGTGGGCTCCCCATGCAACGCCCAGCACAGCTGCACCCAACCACCATGCAGCCCTCAGGTGCCCAGCATGGTCCTGAGCTGTTCCACACACAGCTGGGAAGCCAAGTGCAGCTCCTCCACATGGAAACAACATCGGAACAATTAAGCTGGTCCAAAAGCAGCTTAAAATGACTAAGCAGTTATTGCCAATCTGAAATTTCTCTCTGGATGAGTTCAGCCTGCTCTACCAGCACAACATCCTCACCTTCTCTGATGGGTTTAATAAAGCCAGTTGCAGCCCTACTGGAGCACGTCTCACACATCTATTAGCATGGCCCAAAATCATGAGAGTAGGTGGATGATTCTGGGTTTGATACGTGGATTTTCACGTTCTCAAAGCAGCTACAGCTGGAGTTCTGAAAGACTTCTGAACCACCGACGTGATTGACTCCCATGGATCAGACTCAACCACAAAAGAATCAAAGTGCCAATAAATTAATGAATATAACGCATCAAATTCAAATATTTATCAGGCAGCCCGGACGCGCTGCAGATACACATCTTGCTTTCCTCAGCCACAGTGTTCCAAGTGCTGCCTCGAGCTGCCTGGGAAGCACACCAGGAGCTGTAATGGGGGGAGATAAATCACTGCACCTCGCTGCTATTTACAGGTAACAAAGAGGTCTCCAAGTTAGCTGAGAGCGCGGAGGAACGAGGCTGCAGAGCCGTGCACAGCAGAGTCAGAGCAACAGTACATTGACCTGTATTAATGGTGTAACACTCCGAAAAGAACTCCACGTCCTTAATTACTTTAAAGATTTTCTTTATTTCAGCAATGCATTTTAATGAGGAGCATGTTGCTGCCCACCTGCCGTACTTTAATCTTCCTAAGGAAATAGGCAGTCTGATGCTCGTACTTCAGGATGATCAATATTAAACAGCTCGCACTGGTTTTTCGTAGCAAACATTTCTGCGTTATTTTTGAGGAGCTTTTGATTAAAAAAAACAACAACCGCTGGAAGAGCCACGACAAATTGGAATCCCTGTTCCCTTTAATTCCCACTTTCCACATTTCTGCCGTAAAATGAAGCGCAAAACAAGTTTTCAAAGCAGGCACCCCCCTCTGCAATGCAAAACACAGACCAGAAATATTTTCCATGTACCTAAAAACCACGGAACAGTTGGGCTCAGCATGGGAGCACAAAGAAACCCAACCTGTAAAACAATTTGGTGGGCTTTGCCATTCCTTTAAAAACCCCACTTCTCCCCCAGAACAGCACAGCTACACACAAATAAATAGATAAGCATAGAACTTACCGGAGCAAATATCACCATACACATTTACAAAAGGGTTTATAATCCAACTTGCGTCTCCTGAAATAAAGCAAGGTTTGTCTCATACTAAAAATAAAGGCTCCCAAAAGCTTCTCGCAGTGGAGAGGGAGAGAGAGAGGGAGGGAGGGAGGGAACAAGCACCAGCTCCTCGTCTCTCTTTTTATGAAGCAAATAAGGAGAGCAAGAAAATCAATGCTGAGAGAAAGTGAGATGATATACCAATCAGGCAGCAGCCTCAGCCTTATTTGCAGAGGGATGGCAAAATGGTCATATTATCAGACAGCGGCTACACACAAGCCTAAGTAGAGAGATGGAACACTTTCCCCGTGGTGGGGGGCTGATTGCGTTGCTGTGGTGCAGGTAGCACAAGGATGTGCTGTAAGGTGCAGCCCCGTCCTCCCCAGCACCCACACAGCATCGCTTTGTTCTGTATGCGTGCTCTATAGGAAAGAAACACTCCACGGTTCTGGGTTAAAGTTGTGCTGAGCTGAAAGAGCCTCCACATCTGACACCTGCAGAGTGCCATCAGAGCAGTGCCTCTTTATTGCTGGGCTGGCTTGGGGCTTTCGGGGCACCTTGCTGAATGGGGGAGACTTACCCACCCTGAAGAGCTGCCCAGCACAGAGCCTGTCAGGAACAGGGGAGATCTTTCAGCTCTTACTTCCAGTAATGTGCACTGAACTGCTCCTGCATTCTCACAGGAGCGGACCTTCAGAGGGTCTGCCTTGATCATGAGCTTTTTTCACCTTTTGCATATCAGAAACAACCTATGGAAAACCCCCTCACATCTACTAGGGAAAAGTTTCATACTATGCACTTACCCCAAAGAAATTCTCCCTGTGCCTGTTTGCTGGGAGAGCACAGCAGCAGCACAGCTCATTGCCTCCAACATCTGCCAGCCAGCAGCAGCACTGCACCCCAGGCTACAGAGAGCTGCTGCCCCCAGCACGGAGCTCAGAGCCACACTGCTGCCAGGAGGGTTGCGGGCCCCTCTCTATCTTCAGACTCAAAACTGCCTTTTCACAAGGGCTCTGATCACCTCAATTGGTTTTTTGTGCAACAGAGATCACAATTCACACTCCATGCTCTTTTATTTTATTATTTTACAGGGCTTAGCACTGCTTTGCCCTCTTTTCCATGCTCTGCAACAAACATACGCAAATAGAGGTGACTCAAGAGATGAAACACAATGCCAACTTTCTCTTTTATTTGCAGACAGAGGTTACATGCTGGTGTACAGAAACACCTGCTGGGTGACAACAGTTCTCTGCAGAGCAAGACATGAGTACAGTTCATTTTCCTTAGCGATTTGGAATTATGATTGTGTGAGGAGAACTAAAAACATAGGAAAAATATCAAGGTGAAGTCTAAATTACCAAATTTCAGCTCAGTTTGTCCATTCAGAGCCAGCGCCTTTGGCTTTGGGCACAGAGGGTGCTCGCACTCAGCCCAACAAGCACCAAACCTCTGCATCTCTTTCCCTTGGGTGGGAGTTGCCACGTGTCACTCTTGGTGACGTGGCCCTTCCCAACAGATACAGCCCTCTGCCAGCGCTGCAATAAGATGTCACAGTGCTGACTTCTCCAAGGAGAGATGTGGAAGTGCTGCTCTCTGCTTGGTGCGCTTGAGCGTAGGTGAAAGCATCTGCCTGCTGTTGCCTACCCAAGTGCCAGCCCTGGAAATGAAACAAGCAACTTGGTGCCTTTGCTCTGCAGAGCCGGGCAGCAGTTGGCTCCCACTGCTCTCAGATTTTTTGCACCGTGTTCAGGTCTGTGGCTGCATCTCACACGGAACAGCCTCTTGCCATGAGGTGCGACAGTAAGCAACGTGCCAGCACTTCTCACCCTCATTTTTCAGTGAGATTATTTTATCGCTCCTCCCCAACCCACATCTGCATTATCAACAGCCACTCGATTGCCACTGCTTAAAATCTCACTGAAATTTTCGGAAGCATTGAAAAGCACCATTACAATGATTGTGCAGGGGTTCCTCTGCCAGCTGCTACCCCTTGGCCCTCTAAACCACATGCCCACCTGGGATGTGAAGTGCAGGACACAGGTCCAACAGAAGCACAGCAGGCTGCAGCAGGTGATGACCCACCTTGTTCCGCAATGCTTTCAATCAACACTGCACTGCAGACTCCAGGATCACAGAAAGATCCAACCTTAATTATTTTTCTTCCTGCAACAGTGACTTGCCACAAATGCCATGAACACTGCTCGTTATGGATGTGTTGGTGTTGGCTGATGCTGCCAAAAGCATCCCATCAGGACGCAGCAGGACCTGCAGCAGGTGCTTCCTTTGGCTGTAGCAGATTCCCTTGCAAAACCTGGCCTGAAATATGGGATAGGACATTATCACTTAAAGCATAAAAACAGACTGCACCAATGTCAGCACTGCTCGGACGCTTTGTGCTGCATCTGAGTTTTCTACTTCTGATTAAGCTGGGAGTTTCACAGCAGACTAAAGAGCTTCATGGGAGCTGAGCCCCCCAAATCCTTTAGATACCACTGAAAGCTGAGCACATCCAGCAGATTCCTGCCAGCTTTGCTCAATCACCCAAGGGCTCAAGAGATTCAAGGGCAGCCAGAACGGATGATGTGATGCAAGTTACACTCAGCACCCCTTAGTAATGTGCTGCTTTAATCTGTCCATCACTCACCCCACCCCAGCAGCTCTGTCCCTGCTCACATGTGCTTCCAGTTTGGTAGATGCCTGCTAAACTCCAAGCAGCATGGTGGAGATGCTTTCCCATCCCACCATGAGAAGACCTGCAGCACACAGCTTTATGCTCCCCAGCTCTGTCTGAGGCTGTGTTGTACCTTGGTTAAAGCAGGAGCAGGCAGCTACATTAGTGCCCATGCACCATTTGGAGGAGCTGATGAGCAATGCCAGAGCCTACATCCCAGCCGTGCTGTAAGGGGCTGTACAAGGAGGCTGGAGCCTGGCAGAGGGGGTGCAGCCACCTGGAGTATAGCCTGCCCACCCAGCAGCACGCACACAGGCTGCCTGCTTGCCAACAAAGATTTTCACATTTCCCTCTCCATCTTCATTTAAATTTGGGAAGACAGAAAATTAACGAAGTCTGAGTTATAACTGGAAACCGTTTGCTTTCCTGGTGGAAATGGAACGTTTCCTAATGAACCTCCCCTCCCCCTGTGCCGCTCGGCTCGGGATGCAAATATTGCTGTGAGTTTATCAATCTGGGGCTTGTTTCACGCCGTTTGCAATGCTAATGAGTAAACCAATTTTGACATATTATGTAAGCCAGTTTCTGAAACAGAGATTCTTGGCAGGCCAAATGTAAACACAGACACCCTCTTGCATCCAATTTAAATGAGCATGTTGCTGAAAGCGCTCAGGGCTTGATTCTGTTGACTTCTTCCTGATTTACTCCAATGGAAAAAAAAAAAGAAAAAGAGAGAGAGAGCAGCAACCAGCAAAAAAAAAAACTACCCTTCAATTCAATTACTAATTCAATTTGCAAAATTGATCTAATTTTGTAAGATGGGAATACACTGGGATAAGCTAATGCAGGGTGGTGGCTGGGGCACCGTGTGAGCAGCAGCACAGCCTGCAATAGGAGCACATGCACCATTTCAGATGAGATAAGGGAGGAGATGGCAGCTCTCCTCTCCCAGCCTCATCAACTATATTCTGGTCCAGGAAGTATCCACAAGAGTCTCCTTCCATCCCCCATGCTCTTCCATCACAGCTTTGCAAGAGGACATGGCACACCTCATGAACCACCTGGTCCACCATGAGATCCCAAGACTGGCAGCTGGCCCCAGCACCAGGCAGCTGGACATCCCATGGATGGATCACATCCAACTTGTGCAGGCTATGAGAGAGCACAGCAACATGAACGGCCAGGGCACAAAATGGCAAAGCCCCACAGCATGCATCCCAGTGAGGGAGGAATGAGCTGAAGGTCATAAGCTTGTGATGTGGAGTTAGGGGGAGCAGAAAGAAGTGGGATGCATTTTAAAAGCCCCTTTAAAAACAAGCAAACAAAAACCAGACCCAACTAACAAAACCCATTGTACTAGAGAGCTGGACAGGACTCATTAAAGAGAAGAAGGGCTGGAATCAGACCTCTCATTTGCACTTTTCCCAGCACCATCTGGAGCATCTGCCCTTGCCAAGAGCACAGCATATTTCTACTGAAAACCAGAAGCAAATGGGGCAGCAGCATACCTGGAAGTGGCCTCTACTCTGCTAATGGCTCCAGAGATCTCCAGTGTGCTTTAAAGCTAAAACACAGGTGTGAGGCTGAACTGTGCTGCTCCTGCCACAGCAGAAGAAAGGCAGTAAGAGATGCTCTGCTGAGAGATCAGGAATGCTGCTGCAGAGAATATTTATTGCACGTGTCAGAGACACCACCAGGCATAAGAGCCACGAAACACAACCTCACAGTCCAGTGTCACATCACAACAACAGGACCACGGTATCATTAATCACGTTTGGCTCTTTTACATAATAAAACAGAGAAAGAGGAAGAACACTTTCAGCCTCCAAGCAAATATCCCGTCCTGAGCCTTCAGCAATGAGAGCAAACCCGAGAGCTCTTTCCTTCATGCTGCGCAGGGCTTTCAAGCTATGATCAGAAGCAGCCCAAGCGACAGACACTTGCTGGCTCATCAAGTTCTGCCCTGCAAGCTGGAAAGCACACAGTTGCTAAGGTAATGCAAGGTTGTGTGGCATAAGGGAAAACTTAATGCTGTCTATACATGAAAAAAGAAGAGGTGAGTGCTTGGAAAGAGGACAGCAAGTCAGGGGGAGCCCACTTGGGAAGTCCTTGCCATCCATCAAGACACCCCCCTACATTTCTGATGGGGTTCTTGCCCGATTCCCCACCTGCCTTTTTCATCTCACTTTGTGTGTCCAACATTACGAACATTAAGTTCCGTGCCTCTAAAATACCAGACAGTAGAAAATTACAAAACAAAAATAGCCTGAATGCCAAATGGGTACGGACCCGATGATGAAAACAGCGTCTAAGAGTGAATCAGATGAATTTATATTGTAATTTTTTGTAGCTATTTAACAGGAAGAATGAAAAAAAAAAATCTAATTACTGTCAACTGTATATTTTCAGCTACCCAGCCAGAGTGCTGTTATTAAGCTACTGCATAATTGCCTCTTTTACTCTGCTTCCCACAGAAGTTGTGTTATTTCACTCATAGTTAAACTCATAATATTGGCTTCATAACTAACCCTGCCAATCCAAATCCCCAGGCTGGTGCAAGGATAAAAATAGCAGTGTTGTTCCTTCCCTCAGCTTTCCCTCTAAGCCCTTTGCACGAGCCCTGGGGCTGCAGTTCACAGGGGTCACAGCCATCCCATCTGCTGCTGCCCATGGGAACGCAGATCCAGCATGGAGCAGAGACAAAGGTGACTACCACCTGCTCTGCACATCCCAACAAACCCTGCCCATCTCCTCCCCATAGAGGGAGAGCTGCAGTGAGGTAGTTCATGTAGTATGGCTGAGCCCCATCTCTAAACCTAAAACTTTCAGCCCACCCAGGACCTCAGGCCAGCACCGAGCACTGATGCTTATAAACATCAGGTTCAGGACAAATACAGGTTTCTTCCTTCTCTGAACAGCAAGCACTAGATTGTACCTCAAATAACAGAACACACCATAACACCAAACTCCATATTCATGTACCGAAGACATTCACTGAGACAACTGTCAAAAAACAGCAAAAATATAAAAACTAAAATTCATCTGCACATTTACTTGTGAGACTGCCATAAAGCACTATACTGTTACCCATCTGAATTTTGGAGGTTTCAGCTGTCTGAACTTGCTCTTTATGCACAGGACAGACTCTCCCTGCTGTCCCAGCATGGTCCTTCCCTACAACAGCTTCAGGACAGCCAGGCTCTTAGTGCCATATCCTTGTGCCCAGTGGGATGCTAGTCTTGCCTAGGATATGGGGCACACAACAGGGTCACATCCTCCTTCCAGCTCCAGTTTGGGCAAGGTGATAAGGCTGGAAAGGGTGAAGGAAGCTGGGTTTGGCCCTACGGTTCCCATCTCTGTCTCTGGAGACACCAGCCCTGTGCCAGGGTTGCTCTCTGGTGGGCACGAACAGAAACTGCTGAGAGCTGGTGAGAACAGAAAGGAAAGTTTCCTAAAGCATCCTGTGTGTGCAGCTGTGTCTATAGGGGACACACAGGAGATGGCTTTGGCTCACTGCTTTCTCTTTTGACAGAGCCACCAAGCTGCATTGCTAACACCTTCACTTTAATACTTGAGATAAGAGGATGAAAAGTTTATGCCATTGCACCGCCCCAATGCTCTCGCACAAACCAGCATGGAGAGCCCCACATTAGATCTTTCACTAACAGTGTCCAAGTACAAGATGAGAGTAAAAGGCAACCAAAGCTACCAGATCCAGGGGAACTCAGCATCTCAAACACTGAAGTCAGAGGCTTCTGATCTTCCTCTATTTCCCCACACTTGTGGTGTGTCCCTTTAGCTTTGTCACCTCTTCATCCCCAGAGACAAGAAGGAATGAGAGTCTCAGGCTGTCCTCTGTCCTCCTGATGTGGCACAATGCTTTTTGGCAGCTTCCTGTCAATCTGCAGTAGGTCCTTCAGGTGCAGTCTGGAAGAGGAGAGCACAGGTCACATAAACACAAGGTATAGCAAAGCCAAGCAAATTTTTCAAGTGCATCTTTCAGATCTCAACTCTGCTCTGAGCATGCAATAAAATTGGTGTAAGGTATCACTCCTGCAGCTCCAGCAGTCAGTCCCCCACTGCTCCATTTCCCTCTGATCTGCAACAGTAGGGATTCATCACAGAAGTGAAACACTGCTCCTTCTGATGGCCCCCACTATGCAATGAACATGCCTACATGCTTGGGAGCAGCGCCATGTGTGCACCTCATGATGCAGGACATTTGCACTTAGCTCCTGTGATGGAGGCACTTCTGGTCACACCCAAAGGAGTAGATGGTCCCATAGAACAAGGTCAGGGGACACTGAAGGATCTCCACATGGAAAAAGAAGCTGGAGAAGGCAGTGGGTTTGTCATTTGGGTGCAATGCCCAAGCAGACATGGGCATGCAGGGCCAAGTGGCTGTGCCATTATGCTGGACATCTGCTTAATTAAGACATACCGACTACTGAAGGTCATAAGTACATCTATCTTGTATGGTCCCAATGCTCAGCTAAGTCAGTCATGCCCAAGACAAAAATCATACAGCAGGTGCAAAGAAACAACAATATCTTACCAGAATCATCAGCAGTGGAGGCCTTCCAAACATCAGCTTCGGGAGGGCTGGGTGGTGAAGTACTGTTATTTCCCCTGTGAATGAAGGGGAACGGTGCAGTTTTTTAAGTTTCACATTAGGCAGCTGCAAACGTCCTGTAGGTGGAACATTCCTGTTGGTTTCAGGAGACTGTTCTTGCGCAAGCACCAAAAAGTTTCTGTGCAAATCAGCTCACTGTCCTTAGATTTTCATACATATAGAACTCAAACATTTGGAATTTTTTGACATGAGGGACCCCCCCCAGAAGCACCCAGTGGGTTTGCACTGCAGACAACGGTCTCACCCAGTAGACGTAAGCTCTCATCTAATTGGTCTGCACCAGCCATTTCCAGTACAGCATCCTACAAAAGTCTGAGGGTCCAGTACATGCTTGGTGGGAACGTATGCAAGCATATTCAAAATCTTAACAAATATTTTAAAGGGTGAATTTGAGCTGAGACTGAGATCAAATGTGTTAGTTTATCAGGCTCAGTGGGTGGCATGTTTACGAGTTCCTAACTAGTGGGTATAAGTGAGAGGTTTTATCTATATGGCTGAAAGAAAAAATGAAGTTCAGAGCACAATGGATATTCCTGAGTAGGTCCTCATTCACGCACTTATTTGATGCCAGTGCCTACAGAAATACACACAGCACAACTGTTTAAGAACAGCCCAGTGTATGGACAAGCCTATCAAATTTGATTTTCTGGAACAACAACAACAAAATGAGACCAGACAAAGAGGAAAGTAATTTCAGAATGTTTCCAGGAGAACTGCTTGGCTCACAGTCAAGACAACACACTGACATGTGGAGGAACAGCGGAGGTCCTATTTTTGACATCACCTGTTTACGAATGTTGTTAAACTCGACAAACCCTCCTTCCTTTCCTTTACTACCGTTCCTTCCTTTTTTAATCATTACAGCCCATATTCAGAGTTCAAAAAGACTTTCTGCTCAGTGCCTGAGTTTCTGAAGTCAGGAGGCAGGGAAGGAGGATCCTTTTACTGCATTTTCTCTTGCTTTCTCCAGCATCCACTTTTCCTGACAGTGACATCAAAGCAGTTACAGTTCTTCGCATCTACTGTAGCTTAAATTGTTTTACAGCAATTTTCCTCATTTAAGAAGAACCTTCCCTTCTCCTTAAAGTGATTAGAAATGTCACTCATGCTCCCCTCTGGATGCGAATTGAACTATTCCCAACAGCCACTCAAAAAATACATAATCACCGTAATTACTGGTGGCATCTAATTAACATTCAGCTTCCTCTCTACAGCAGCTACAGCTGGACAACCCATTTATTTCAGCCTAAACCAAATGCTCCCCTCATTCTTTCCTGTCACCAGCAGCAGCCCATCCGTGTCCACCTTCACGGATGTGTCTGCTGGGCAGCAGCAGCCCCTAACCAACACCCCATGCAAAAACTCACTCATGCTAATTATACAGGTGATGGAGCTGTTAGCTTCCTCAATCAGGACTTGCCCCAGCAAAGAAAGAAAGGCAGCAGAGCTGCCCAGCACCAAGCACTCATTCTGAGCAAATTGGAGTATATATAACTCTACTCTGTTACACCCTACTCGCTTCAGGCTAATACTGGTGTTTCTTTGTGACTCTTTCTACCCTCATCCATTAGTCTGGCAATTTATTAATTCTCTTTTATTCTCCAGACAGATGTCTCCAGACACTTGTCCTGCTAGGAAAAGCAATGCCTGCTGCTGCCATCTAGATGAGCTCCACCTCATTAGCTCTCTGTTTCTTTCCAAAACTTTGCTGAAAATATATTTGCTCTCTTTTCCTCACACCTCTCCATTTTCCTCTCTCTCTCTCTCTCCACTATTATCCCCCTAATTATATTATTTCATCCTATAATGAATGTAGTGCTTATAGGAACGATGCTCTGCAAAATTACCTTGTATTTGCATTAACATTTGAGCTTTTATCGTTACACAGAATAGATAAAGGGGGATGAGAAGCAATCTGACAGTTATCAGGAGGAAGCTCTAGCTCAACTTTTCCCAGGCTTGAGAATTACTAACTCTTTTATGTTGCCTCCTCCAGTTCCATTTGTCATCTTTGGCACAAATCTCTGCAGCAGCCTCTCCCGCTATGGGGGCACCATCAACAATCCCAGCACCAACACAACCATCACCATCTACTGAGCAGTAAAGCTCCTCCAAAATGGTTTGGGGAGAGATGGACGATCAAGTTCCCAGCTCCACACAAAGACAACACCCAAGATGTGATGGACTTGGGAAACATTTGAGGCAAGCTGATGTTCAAATGCTATGAAAATGCCCCAGCTCTATCGGGTCAAATCAAGCCCAGATGGATCAGAGAACTGAAATCTCGGCCTTTCATAAAATCAAACCACTGCCATGCACTCCCACTGGCTGTCCATGAGCACTCATCTTTGAAGGATTAATTGCAAAGCAGTATGCTTCCCTGTTTTAATTGCCAGTAAAGCAAAACTTTAAACTTCCCCAGTTTAACACCAGGGGAAGAGGCTGGATGTGCTGTGTCCCAATGCAAGGCACAGCTTGGCAGTCAGACCAGCAGCTTGTTGGTGAACGCTGGTGCTACCCAAGTCCTGTTGATCTGCAGTTCAGTGCTCCTCACTGTGCTGTTCACAAAAGCACGTTACTTCTGCAAGTACTCTCAGCACAGGCAGTGTGGGAGTTCTTTTTCCTCTTTCTTTTTAAAGAAAAGTAAACTTTCAGAAGGAAAACAGTCTCTTCGAAACCACACCGTGCCACCTAAATGAGCTGAAGCTGGCCAGCAGGCTCAAACGAATCCCTGTACCTTGTTGAGGCTGGGTGGGCAGCTACCACACAAGCTGACTCACAGCTGAGTTATTTCAGCTGATGCTTAAAGACAGGACTTGCAGCCAATAAAACAAACATCCTGCTCAAACTAATTGCCCTCCCCAGCAGCCATGCAGGTAGCAAGCTATCACTTCAAATCTCAGCTAGCACTCACCCGCATCTCTAAGTGCTCCTTGTCTCCCCTCGAGGCAATTAACTCCTAGCTCTCTGACAGCTTCTATCTCCAAAAAGCAGTCCCCATTTTACTGGCACAGGACTTTGTGTTTGTATCTCCAGCTTCCATGCTTTTACTCCCCTTCTTCTCCAGGGCTTTGTATGTGTTTGTGTCTGGGTGTGTGTTTTCTCACCCCAGTGAATTCATTATTTATGGAGCCGAAAGAGCAAAGCTCCTCAAATGGTTGTTAGTCATTTGGCTCCTCTGCATGTCTCTCAGAGGCATAATAAACATTATGGGAAGGCAGATATCAGGCTCAACTGGGCTGCTCAAGGGGAAATAGAGATGCATAGAGGGCACAGTGTGCTGAGCTGCCTGCCCAACCCCAGCTTCCGGCCCCAGCAGAGCACACAGAGCTCCGTGCATGAAGGGATGCTCTGGGCCAGCACCTTCCCAGGGTCTCTGCTAGTTGGGATCTAACAGCATTGCTGACCGACACTAGAGGGCTGATCTGTTTACCCTCAGCATCTCTGATTCATGGCAATAAGCAGGATGTGTACACAGTACCTGAATTCTCCACGATACTGTCCGATACACAAGCTCGATAACATGAAAATACCACCCGAGATACTCTCACTTAAAAAGCACAAATATTGGCATTGCACAGCTTGTTCCCTTGCTCTGACTGCCTCTACAGAGCATCCATGTGCAGCACTGCCTCTTGCTGGCACAGCAGCGCTGTCAGCCCAGGCTCTTCACCATTGAGAACACACAAGACAGCTCTGAATAAGCTCCACAACAGCCAGATAGTGAAACTCACTGTCTTCTTATCACTAATTTTGAGCAAGAGGCCTTCCTAACCAGCAAGCTTTGATCAAGCTTGAGTTGACACAGCACACTGCTACTCCACTGCCCAGGCTTCACTATTAAGCCTCTCCACAGATGAGAAATGCCTCCAAACAGACACGATGTTCCAGGCTTTATTGAATTCTGATTTGAGCAGCCAGCCACAGCCTACAGGAGCCCCACAGCCTGACCAGCAGCACAGCTACAACCACCCCAACCACACAGCACCAATATGGACCAACTCCGCTGCCAACCACTACCATTCAGCACCCCACCCAGGGGGACCACAATCCTCCAACCCCTCCCACCCTATGGCAAAGCCTTTGGGCTGGTATGCATTTTCCAACTTATTGCACTTGGTGATGCTCTCCTGGTGCTGATTGCCTGCAGATACATCCAGCTGCTGTACATCAACAGAGCAGTAGATGAACATGCACAGCCAACAAACCCCACTCCAAACCACTGACAAATCCTCCTCTTATTATTTCCCTGGTGCACACAGCGTGCTTTTCTTTATTATCATCACAGTCAGTCATCCTGCAGGTCTGCCTGCTGCTAGAAGGGAAGCAGAGGAGCCTCATGTCAGAAAGTCACTGTTTGTTCCAGAAGCTGAGGAATTTGCTTATGAAAAGCTGCACAGCATTGTACTGGAGCACCTGGCCCCCCTTCCTACAATGGCACTTCATAAGAAAATCTCTCCTGAGGAAGGAAAGTAAATGCCTGCAGAATACAGCTTGGAGCACAGTGCATTAAGGGCTTCATAGCATAGAATTATGCTGGCTATCTTGGTAGACCAGAAAAAATAAATCTATTATTAATACTTAAAGAGAAGGAAGGAAATGGTAGTTCCACTGAATTCAGGTCTCAGTCACATCTTGCCCCTTGCCACAGCTGTTTTATGCCACATCTCTTCCTTCAAGGCACAAACCTGCTTCTCCTTCCTCGCAAAGACAATATATTGACTTCTGTTTATGCAGAACTTGCTGTTAGTGTCACCATAACACTGAGGGTTGAGAGGAGCCTCAAGCAGAGGCAGAGTACCTAGGGCAGGATCAGAAGGGCCCATTTCTGGCAGATGTTTGTCTGACTTCTGACTCCCAGCAACTGCAACTCCACAGCTTCCCAGGGCACATCTATCCCAGTGCTTCTCAACCCTCACATTCAAGTTACATGTCTAAATATCATTTCTGCCCATCCCATCCTCCACAGACATAGAGAGCTGAGCTGCCCATTCCCTTCCTTTCTACAACAGTTCTGGTGGACTCAGGCTCAATGCATTTCCTCTCCTTGAGACCAAGCAACCTTAGTCCTATAGCTTTTTTCTCCCCACAGCTTCTGTTCTCAGATTGTTTTTGCTGTGTTTTTCTGGGTTGTGTTTCCCTAATCACCTCTATGTGAGGAATAATAACCTAAAAACAGGATGCTTTTCAAAGGTCTACTCAGCAAGAAACAGAACAGGAAGGAACGCTTCTCCTCCCCATCAGGCAGCCCTCAACCCGCTGCATCCCCACAACTATTTGGCTTTTCTATTACTTCCAACCTAGGAAATACTACATTGCATCAAGCCACACACTACAGTTTATTTACCTTTAAAAGCACTTGCTGGCCACTTTGGCTTGCCTCAAGCATCCTTTCAATCCCACCCTGCCCATCCATCTACTCACAAGCCACAGAAGAAGCAGCGGCCACCAGCAAGGACCAGATTTAGGGCTGATTACACAAACACATCACCTACACAGCTTGGATTTACATCAGCCACCTGGCCAACAACACTGCTTGTTCTGCCTTCCTCCCCTACAAGCAACTGCTAATGAAGTCTCTGCAGATGCAACTGCTGATGGTCTCTGAACCTGTCAGTCTGGTTGGCCTGAGCCCACCTGCACCGAGTTAGGCCATCAGCTTTTAGTGGTTCAGATTCGCAGCTGAACTTTGCCCCTTACTGTGTGTTGAGCAGCTTGGCATGCAGTTATCATCTTCTAACAGAGCTGGGCAGAACATTAAGATGGATATAGCTCCAGTTCCCCAAACAATTGCTAACAAATTACTGCTGGAAGGAGCAGCATTATACTAATAGTAATACGCTTCTTCCCTGGCTGTGTGGCTGTTCTCAGGCTGTGATGGTGCTTATTGTGTGCAGCACTATTCAAGCCCAGCGCTGGGCTTATTTAACTCACACGTTATCTTCAGGTCTGCTGCAAGTCTTGTGACCATTTCTAAAATTCCTTTCTCTTCTCATGGAAACTGGTTCTGAATTACAGCTCATTCAGGCAAAAAAAACAAAACACAAAAGCCCACCAACTTGTAAAAATCAGAACTCATAGATTATGAGCAATAAAATCACAGACAATACAAGAGAATGAGCTTCCCTACCAAGAACACAACATACCAGCACCCCTGCATGAAATGAAATGATGCAAGACAAGGTCTGACACCCCCAGGTCTCAGCATGCAGTGATTTGTGACTTCAGCCCTCACATCCATGCCCAACCTGCTGGCATGCATTTGTAGCAGCACATATGGTGGCTACGCAGCAGAATACCTGATTTGCACAAGCACAAATTCTCATGAAAAATCATAAATGCACAATTAGCAGAGACAGGTTTTTGGTTTGGGGGAAAAGAAAAAAGGAAAAGGACTGAAGAATATCTGATGTGACATTTAAAAACTCATCATCACCTTGAAGCTGCAAATGAACACGCTCATCTCCTTCTTTTTTGTGTGTGTGCAGCTGTATTTTTAATTTCAGTTGTACCAGCTTTATGAAAAACACGTTCCATAAGAAAGAAAGAAAAAAAAGCCTCTTTGCAAGACAGCAGTTTGGTTCTCTTATAGCGTTTACATCATTTTGTTTAATTTTGCAGGACACCAAAATGAAGACTGGGATCAAAGCGAGTGATTTCATTAGAGCTGATAGGTTTTATAGATCCCTACAAAGTTCTACTGTTGCCTGAAGATGTTTTAATGCACAAAAGATCTCTACATTTCCAGCCTGCCAGTTCCTGTTACAATTAATAACTGCAGCCATAAGAGGATGGCTGCTCCTTACCTGAGCTGTGATTTTAGCACCCAGCTTGGAGGCGACATGTTCCTGTTTGCAGCAGGCAATCTGGGACTCACTTGGATATGTGTCAGCCAGGTCACTTACAGCAGATGACACCAGCATCCGTGCTATGGGTTAGCTGAAACTGCAAATGCTTCTCTGTACCTCATGAAGGGATGAGTGAGAAACAGGAAAATGAAAAATCACTGGTGCCATGCTTATTTCACTCGGTCACATAGCCCATAGTAATTTTCTTTCATGTTCTTTTTGTTGTTTCTAACTGGAGTTTGCTGTAAAAGGATTATCAGATAAAGTCTGGCAATATATGCAGAACGTGACTTCAGGATGCACGCAGGTTGAAGTGAGGCCTTGTGGGCACTTTTACTAAGAGGTATCAAACCAAATCCATTCACTCAGCTTTTGGGGCCATCGGTACCATTTCATAGAATAACAGAATCCTAGAATGGCCTAGGTTGTAAAGGATCACAATGCTTACCTGGTTCCAATCCCCATGCTATGTGCAGGGTCACCAACCATCAGATCAGGCTATCCAGAGCCACATCCAGCCTGGCCTTGAATGCCTCCAGATGGAATGGCAGTAGAGGTTGAACGTTCCCATCAACATTCCATTCCATTTTGTTGCTGTGCATCAGATGGCAGCAGAGGGGCAGTCTGACAAAATGGCATCTGACATGGAAGTGCATGTGAAGCAAAGGGGGTTCACTGAATTTCTCCACAAGGAAAAAGTGGGATCCATCAACATTCATTGATCCTTGCTGAACATTAATGAAGACTAAACAGTGGATGTGAGCGCAATGATATGGTGGGTGGTGCATTTCAGCAGTGGCTACAATGACATGAAAGACAAGCCACGTTCTGGATAGCCATTTAGAGGTTTATGAACATGGCAAGCAAGCTCTTGTTCATAGCTGGCAAAAATGCACAGCTAATTGTAGTGAGTGTGTTTTGCAGCTGAGAACTTGCTCTATCAAACACTGTGCTCTTTGTATCAGTTATAGTTTCCATGGAAATAAATAGGATGCATTACTTTTGGAGCAACCTGTGTATTTATAGGACACAATTACAAACTGAGCGCACCATCTCTGTAGCCCACAGCAATACCAACTGCTGACAGCACATTCCCACATTAGCACAGGCAGCAAGACATGGTTCCCACAGATGTCTCACATGGCCAATCCAGGTTATGAATTCACACCCTGGAAGAAATCTCTGGCTTCTTCTGCAATTCTTTTAACTCCTTTCTCCACAACATGATTATCCAGGGGAGAGTTCATTCAGGATCCACCCCACTCCGGAATGGCTGTATTGAGTCTTCAAGATTTTAGCTGCTTAAAGAAGCACAGCAGAACAATTTTGTTCCCTCTACTTCTCTGAGGTTTGGAGCCAGGAAAGCAGAGAAGCTTTGAGAACTCATTGAATCACAGAATTGCTCAGGTTGGAAAAGATCTTCAAGATCATCAAGTCTAACCACAACCTAACCATGACTCCTTCTACCAGGCTGCCTCTGCTGCCAGTCCTGGTTAGTTGGGTGCTGGCTCAGCAGCAACAGCCTCAGGGGCATTTGGCAAAATGTTCAGAAATATCACATTCTACCAAAAGATTCAGTTCTTAGATAACTCTCTTTGAATAGATATCTTGTTAGAATAAAAAATGAAGTTATTTCTTCTCCATTCTACAGTCCTCCATTCCACTGGTGACCCAGCTCTACCAACAGACACAGCAATGACCTGTGGTGAGTGATTCTCTCCAACACATCCCATTTTGCACATCAGTCATCTGTTCTACAGATCTGGCTTGTCCTGGGTTCCACCCCATGCATTTTAGGACTTCCCACTGTTATCAGGGTAAAACAATGCTCTGCTAACTTCATTTTGAGTTTGATGCCTATGGAGAAAGTAACAGGGAAGAGCTTCCCATAGGAGCACCAGGTCCATGCTGTGACCAGAGACATCACTAAACCATGCCTTGGAGTGAGCTCCATGGTATCACAACTGCTCCTGGACTAAATTCAGCAGATACAGCTTTCTGCAGTGCCTGTGCTATTTCAAGGCCCCTGCCCTGTATACAGAAATGCATTAAGAAATGATAAAGGCAGGTGGAAGCCACTTTGTAGTAAAAGGCATTTGGAAGCCCAGGTCACTTTCGGGGTATTTGTGAGCCTCAGCGTAAGGTGGAATGATACAAGGATGGTAACAAAGATGGTAACAGATACTCAAAAGATTACTTATGAGGAAAAACTCACCAATATGGATGCCTTCAATGGGAAATGCTGAGGCAATCTCCACCAGAGAGCAATCTCCAAGAGATACTGCCTTAGTGGTGGTCAGCCCTTAAATGAGGTCTAGAGGAGGTGAAGTCAAGCTCCACCCCTTCTGGGAGCACAGCTAAATTACTCTCACCTGTGCTCCCACAGCTGACCTGACACTTGCCTCAGCTGATTAATCAGAGGTTCAGGCTGTGATTACCAATTTCCCATACACCCAGGAAGCCCAAAAGATGATCAGAGAGTTTTGGTGTTTCCCAGTGCACTGGATAGAGTGTCTTGGAGGAGGTAGAATGCAAAGGAAAGAGCAAGAGCTGCATCTTCCCCAGAGCTTACGGCACATAAGAACATAATACCGGTATTTAGCAATCTTGTCATTGCTATAATCCAAGCAAAGTCACAGCTGAGGCCTTATGGGGCTTTGATTTTAGAGCTCAGCCCTTGTAAACAAGCTGGCTGAACTAAGGGGATGGATAAAGGCAGTGGGAGGTTTTTCTTCTGCAAAGAGCAGGAGGAAAAAAAAAAACGTCTTGCAAAAAACCTCATCACAAACCCAGGCTCCTATTTAAGCAATTTCTTTCCAAAATTTTGAAGAAGATTTAATTTCCTCTTGAACTCGATATGAAAACAGACGCTGCATTTGGGTTCATGAGCACCAGAAGTAAAATAAAGCAATTAAAATGCTATTGTCACTGAAGATTGAGCTGTCTGTGTGGAGCAGCCTTCCAGGTTTTGGTGGATGTGGTGATGAAGCACAAATATTTACGAGCTGAATGCTGCCGTTTCTGCACTCCAACCAACACGGCAGGATTACAGCAGAGTGCTGTAACAGATAAGCTCTTCTGCTCAGCCCTCTCTGCCAGGGGAACAGCAGCAGCTGCACTGTGCCATCCTGTGTCTCTCCTGACCACAGCATTAGGCAAAGGCAAATGAAAATGTGAGGCAGGATAACAGTGCTCAATAAACAGTGAAAAATCTCAAGGTAACTTTTGAAGCAATGAACTGAGCTGCTGTACAGATATACTGAAGAGAAAGCCCTATTTATATCGCGGCAGTGGGGCTGGTGTGTCATCAGAAGGAACAGCCTTGAGATCCCCATAGAGGAAAAGAAGTACTCCTCATTTACAGCCAAGCACAGGAAGATATTTCTTGCCAGACCCTTGCAGAAAGCCTGACCTCAGCCAGGAATGAAGCCCTGGTTTCTCAGCAGCATGAACCTGTCTTAGAAGAAATGCCCTGGCAGTGGAAATCTGTACATAGAAATTACTCCCACCTAATTAAGAATATATTCTTCCATGTCTATGAAATCTGTTACTACAGGTCAGAGGGATTTGTCTTGTCTCACAAACATAATCACTGCCTGCTATTACATATCTCGTTATGCCCATGTCACATAGTTCAGTTTAGAAGCAGGAACAATTGTTTTCCATGTCGTTTGGAAGCTTCTACATTAAAAGCTACAGAACAAGTGCAGTAGTGTTGTAATGGGGTTGTGGCTGTAAGTGAATAGTTTTAATTATTTTGACATACTCTATCGTGCACTTTTTATGTACAATATCAAAAGATACTTGGCTTTGTTCATGTCAAAGCACACTGTCCTAAGACTGACAGTCTTCAGTTGCAAGCTTCTGTTCTATTTGGAGCACAACATTCCTACGAAGGAAATGGAAAGAAATAGTTGGGAGTACTAAACCACTATTTACTTTTTAGGGAGGTAACACCTTTCAACCATGGCACATATTAGGAATAAGTTAGATAAAACCATCAGGATGAGTTTATGCTGACCCTGCCTTGGGGCAGGCGGATGATCCCAGTGAACTGTTGGAGAAAAGGATGAGAAATAGCTGTGTTAAATGGAATAACCATTACTCATGAGATGGACAAAGTGAGTAACTACTTGATTGTCTTTATATTTCCAAGAGCGGTCTTGGCTTTGGAAAGAACATAATGCTTTTGCTGTGGAAAGAACTGCTTGTTTTGAGCTTCCTTTTCCCAGATTCACTTTCTGTGTCACATACTTGCTGTTACACAACATTCACAGAGGAATAGTAGTTACGAATCTATTAGGAACACCATTTATTTAATATCGCACATTTATGATCCACAGTGCATCCTCAGAAGGCTGTGGAAGAATATAGCAGCCAGAAACCCAAAATGAGCCAATTATTAAGTTCAAGCAATGTGTTAATTAAAGAAAGACACCTACAAACCCTTAGGGAGGAGAAGGATGGAAGGGAAACCACTCCTGTCTCGTGCCAGGTAGGTTCAACATCCAGGCATAGGAAACAGCCTGAAAGAGCAATGTGCAAGAAACCTCACCTTAAACTAACTGAGGGGAATTCCAGCTTGACCTGAAAGGAAGAACTGAAGGTTAATTAACACAGTGGACCAAAAATCCTTTACAATCCCAACACCTTTTTTGTCAGTGTATCAGTTTGTACTCATGCTCTACTTTCACAAATGTAAATTTGCCATCCAGCTCATCCACCCCATGGGGCCAAGCTGCTCCAGCAGCTGTCTCCCTGCCAGGCTCATGGCAGGGCCAGGAGCACAGTGCTTGGGAGAGCAACGGGAACTTCCTGATGAGCAGCAATGAGAAGGAAAATCATCTACCATAGCACAGGAAAGCTGGAATTGCACGTGTAAGGACAGGGGGCTTGTCACAGTCACTTAAAGAAAGATACGACAGAAAACAGATGTTTTGCTTTAATTTTTATTGGGAGAGAGGAGCATTTGTGCACTCACTGAAAGAAACACACATACTAGAATGTGTGCAATAATTACAGAGATCAATGAAACAAAACCATGCAGGCAGTCAAGGATGGGGCTCTGGGCAGCCTGAGCTGCGGGGGTGTCCCTGTCCATGGCAGGGGTGGAACTGGATGGGCTTTAAGGTCCTTCCCAACCCACAGTGCTCTGGATACACACAGATTGAGGTGCTTCAGGCATATGCAAGGCAGCCTTTGTTCCATGCTGCCTCTGGAGCTGCAGACAACAGGGTAATTTAATAATTCGGAGCAACAAGAAGCACAGGAAGTCTATTAAAAGCAGTGGGAGACTCCTAAGTGAGTTACAGCACACTGCTGCAGGGGAGCAGCAGTCACTCAGACCCCGCCAAGGTCAGCACAATGCATTCTCTTCCTATGGAATTATTCCCTATAGCTTTGTCTGATACCAAAGTTACAACCAATGGTACAGCAAATGTTGAACTGTTGCTCTTCATAGCATAGCTTTTCCCTGGATTTGAGTTCATCATAAGTAGGTTCTTATATGATAAATGTATGCAGACAAACACCATTTTGGCAGCTTCTTTTGTCAGCACTTTTATGACCACAAATACATACATAATGCAGTGAATCCATCCCGCTGAAGAAAAAGGTAAGCATTTATGAGGAAATTAGAAAGATCTAGGGACAAAATACCATGACTGTCAGCAGCTTCGGAAAATTGTTCACTGGTTCCTTCACTGATTAAATGTATTGCAAATGAAGGAGAAGAAAACAAGTAGTAGCAGACAAGCCTCCAAGTTCTCATCCATAGATGAGAACTGATATCTATGGATTTTTGTTTCTAATATGCCACGATCTGCTGACACATATAATGCATATTACAGGCACTGTGTACATGAAAATGTGGCTTCTTGCTTGGTCAAAAGGTCAGTGTCACAAGGTTGTCTCAGGGCATCAAAATAGGTAACATCTTTCCTTAGAAAAAACACACAAAACAACCTAAAGTAATGAAAATTAGTGACAGTTTTCAATCCAATGATGCTGTACCAGCTTCTCAAGTTGAGATGTGTTATATATCCAAAATATATTCTCTACTTGGAGTCTGAAATGACAGCTGCTGAGATCCTCCTTTCCCATAAATAACCCCAATCACAGCTTTTTTGACCTGGAAAAGTCTCTGTAATTGTGATTCCACTTTTCCATTGTGGTTAACGCGACAGCTTTTGTCCCTTGCAAATAGCAGATGAGCTCACAAAGACATTGCTCAGTATTTTAGGTTCAGAAGGTTCTTTATTGAATGTTCCTAGGAGGTATACACAGACATGGCTGGAAACAACAGTCATCTTCATCCACTCTCACACACTATTCTGAAGATAATGTATGTAAAAAAAGAAAATGTATGTATTACAATACATAAATACATATAGAAAAATAACACAATGGACCTTATAAAACAAATTAATGCCAGTACACAACTCCCCACTAGCACCAGCGCCAATAAGACTCCACAAGCAAGATGATGAACACTTCCTAAATACAGTTACTCTATTGCACAAGCAGCAATGTGAGCAAAATCACACACAACTCTATTTTCAGCCCACCAGGATAAAGGAAAAGGTTTCCTAAGATCATGGATAAAGTGACTTTGATCCCAGTGTGCCTGGGAACACAGGGAGATAATGAGCTGTCACAGCCATTAATAACTCAGCACCAGCCATGCAGCTTTGAACAGCCACAGCAACCAAACAATAGTGCTTATTACAGCATTTCTTTCAAGATCAAATGGACACCTCAGACAGCTTGGAGAAGAACCACTTAGTCAACATACAAAATCCAAACATATCCGGAGGAAACTAATTAAAACAGAAAGCATAAAACACTTCACAGAACCACAGAATCATTTGACTCGGAAGGGACTCTTATGGGCTGTCTTGCCCAACTCCCTGCAATGCACAGGGACACCCACAGCTCCATCAGGTCCTCAGAGCCCATCCAGCCTGACCTTGGGTGCCTCCAGGGATGGGGTACTCAACACCCCTCTGGGCAACCTGTGCCACTGCTTCACCACCCCTACTGTAAAATAGCTTTTTTCTTACATCCAGTCTAACCCTAAAGCTGTACTTCTGGCCCTGCAGCAGCCAGCATCACTCAGAACCAGCCCCAAACTGCTGCTCCCCAATCACACATCCCTCTGCATGGAGGTGCATGCAATAAAAGAGTCGGTAACTCCAAAATTCCAAGAACCAAGCAGAAATATTCTGCCAAGTAGGTAGGCAGTGGCAAGTTTAGCAGGTGTGGTGAAGTGCCAGCACACAATTATTTTGTTTGTAACGTTTTCCCTTGTGTCTCTGTTAAGATGAGCCAGATATAAGTGGAAAAAAACAACAACTCCCTACCTATCTAGTTATGTACGCATTTAGGTAATCAAACAAGAAATCAGCTGAGCTTAGCCCCTCCTATAGCCTACTGAATTCCTCACCTTTCAAAGAAGCACTCTGGGAGGTGAGAGAGGTGGGGACTGGCTGAATGCAAGCAGACAGAGGGATGAAGGGACAGCTCAGGAACATAACCATGCCTGCTCAGGCAAGGAACACCACGGGATGCTCCTATCGCTGCACACAATTACCTACCAGGCTTTACCTCTGCAAAACCCTGGAAAACAAGAGCTCTAATTGGGAGCGGTTTGCCCTTGTTAGTAAACAGCAGCACATTGCAGCAGCACGTTGCCAGGGAGGAGGGAGGGGGCTGCTGGATTTGGGTCACCAGAAAAGCGCATGATTTCCATGGGATCCTGCCACCAGGTGTCACTAACTTCTTGATTAACGCAGCTCGGATCGGAAAACGCGTCTTTATCAGGAGATTTCTTATTCGAGGGGACGATTTTCACCCGGTTTTACCTTAGAACAACGTCAGTGTTAGCTGCAAAATGCACAATTAACCATCCTGGAGCACACGGTGCTGGGACAGCATTCCTACATCAATCAGAAATAGCACAAAAGCAAGAGCAATGGAAAGCAAACAGCTCAGGTGGGGGCCCAGGGGGGACTGTATCCCAGAACCCCACTGCAATGCCAGAAAAGGAAGAGGACAGGAGGGGACACGCTGACACAGCCCCAGCTGGAACACTGCCACCGTGCTCAGTGCTCACAGACATTGCCAAGGTTTGAAGATGATCAACAAGGAAGTATTCTTGCAACATCTTGCTGCTGCCTTGTCATGTAGAAGACACTCCTGGAGGGACTCAGAGCTCTGATTTGGGCTGCTATGGATACAGATTACTCTAACAGAGAACAGACCTTTCCCTACTGGTTGATGGGCCCCTGGTCCTTTGGTTGAAGCAAATAAATCCTCCCAGAGTGACAACATTTAACAGCAGATTTGGAACCATTAGGATCGTATGAAAATATGACCTCTCTGTCCTCAGGAACCTTGTCACATACCCCAGAACTGACAGCATTGCTCTGCCCTCATTTTACCACATACTTTGAGACTGTCTCTACAATGTCTACCAAAGGCTGGGAACACTGTGCTACATTCAGGGATTGCCATGTGCAGTAAAAACCTCCATTCCCAATTCTATACAAAGCTGTAGGTTCCGACACCTCTGGTCTATATTGACTTCAAATATGCTATGAAAAATTTCCAGCCTTGCCTTGCCTGCTAGTAACACAAAATCTCAAAGGTCTTGCAACGGGTGTCAAAAACCTGTGAAATCTGGGAGAGCAAAGCAGAGATTTGTTGATGCCGTGCATCAGAGCAGCAGCTTTCTGATACACCCAGGACCAGGCCACAACCTGCACTCACGTGGCCAAGTGGTCTTCCCACTGAAAGAACCTCCTCCTCTGGCACAGCCCAGCTCTAACGAGCCAAGAGGCCTCGCACTCCACTTTGATTCTGCATTTCATTATCCTACTCCTCACAGTGAGCAGATGTGAGGCGGCTTTTCACTTTTGGAGCTTTGCTATCCCCAGACTGGGTAGAAAGCACTGCACGACACCAGACAACCTCCCAGATCCATCAGTGTGCAATATCCTCTTATCCCTTGACCTCCTGCTTAATCCAGAAGTAATTTCAGATCTCCTCCTGTATTGCTTTTTGTATTTATTGCTGTTTGATGAAGCCCAGGTTTGTTGGCTATAAAAGCCAGGAGGATGCCTGGCAGCGCCTACCCCCAGCCACACTCCAGCAATGGGGGAAGTAAATGTCTGCCCCACACAGAAGGGCTGCAATTGTGTTTTTATTAGTGGTGACCCACCACAAGTCAAGAGCTGTGACAGTATACCCCAAATCATACAGGATTACCACGTTGTGTCAAACAAACACATAATTAAGCAGCTTTAATATGTTAACAGTTTGGAATCAGATTAGCGTTTGTATTAGGCTAATAGAGTCAGCCCCCATTAATCCAGATCAATTGCTCAACTCTGGCAATTTATTTAGATTTTATTTTCCCAGAAATTCAGAATCATAAATCTCATTCTCAGCAGAATATGCATGTGCTGCAGGGCAGGATGAACTCATCAAGGTATGCAGGCACATGGATAAACCAAGTGCAGCTTAACCAGTTCAACTGCACAATGCAGAACTAAACCCTCTAATCCTCTGTGATGAGATTTTTGTGCCATATGAACACTGTGAGTACCACAAGAGGAGATGCTGCATCTGGGCAGCAAAGTTCTGAGCACCTCTCCATGGGTGCAAACAACACAGAGCCACCCAGGGCCACAATTAGAGCCCAGCACGACTGTTGGCTGCAGACAGAAGTAACAGAGGCAGTGCTGCTTTTATAAACAAAAATGCAGGCATGCAAGGCACATATGTGTGGCTTCCCCAAGATATCCAGGTTCTAAATAAAATCCAGCTCAGAAACATTCCTCATTTTCCATCTGTAGGTTATAATTAAGGATGATTACACAGAAGCATCCAACTGAAAGGAGCTGTGGGTACCCAGGGTGAGGAGAGGGAGCAAGGGACAACCCATGTTGTTCATGGCCTGTGCAGCACAGATGAGGTTCATCTGGCCTCACATAGCACAGCCTGCTCACAGCACATCACAGACCCAACTGCAGCAGAGTGATGGGTTGCCCCATCAAGGTTTGGGGCATATTTCACGCTCAGGTGAAATCCAGATTCCTACAGTCATCGTGCAGTCGCTCTCAGTTTCTCATGTATATATAACATACATATTCAAACAGATGTGCGTGCAAATATATGTGCTCTCAATATATATATATATGTAATTTCTGTATTTTATACATATTTAGACACTATACTGCAGCAGGTCAACATCACAACTTCAGTCAAGGCAAAATCACACGTTATAGATGCAGGCTCTTTTAAGTCAACTTTGTACTGCTTTGCACTTGCAAAACATGGAATAAGTTTACACAACATGCTTCTCTTAAACTGGATCAATTGTCCACAGTTTTCTGTACTGATGCAAATAATTCATTTTAGCACTTAATTTAAGCTGATAAACAGAACGTGTATAAAAAAGCAGTTTCTGAATTCACCATCTCCGTCTCAGGCAGCACTCAGACAGCAGGAGATATATTTGCTGGAGTACAAGTGAGCCACCCAAGCACCCATAAAGCAGGCTATGCATACAGAAGCAATTAGCCAAAGAACAAATTCATCACAGTCCTTCTGAGACACGCTGAGCAGTGCATGAGGCGGGATGCCACAGACACCTGGCATTCTAACACCAAGATTTTATTCACTGCAAAATTCTGTTCTCAGTGCAGAGCTCCAGGCCTTGAGCTACAACACAGAAATCCCGGTCCGCAGTGTTTATGCTGCTGGGGACAAAAGGTCTGCCCAGAAATATCACCAGGAAAATGTCACAGTGATGAAATGACACGGAGACCATGGGTTTGTGCTGAGAGTGAAATGGCAGAACAGAATGTAGGTGGGGTTAACACAGAATGTAGATGGGGTTGGATGATGCTGTGTTTTCCAAAGCCTGGAGCTCAGCACACAACACCAGAAGGAAAAATCACTTGCATCTGTTTTGCTTACAAAGGCAGTCAGATATTTTTTGGTTGCTATCAAGCACTTAGAGACATGCAGCTCAATCAGATGGGAATACTTGATGATGAACATACTGAATAGCTTTCTTGCACCAGTAGAAGACAATGCTGTGCAAAAGCAATACGATATAAATCCTTCTCTTCACATTTGTTAGTATTTACAATGGCAGTAAACAACACAAGAAGCACGGTCATACACACTTACCTTCCAAGGCAGCTTGAGCGCTCCTATGAGCCTCAAGAGGAGTTGCTTTCAATCCACATAACTCACTGCGGGTCTAAACTTACCACTTTTTATTCCAAATAATGCACTGAACGATGCAACTGGAGACAAATTTCCCAAAGAACGTGTTCCCCTTTAAAACTTTGATTTGTCACAAATAGTTGTTGACAGGCGGGATGACATGTTCTGTACTGAAATTTTTTGACATTGTCAAAATTCTCTTTCTGAAGCTTTCAAAATGAACAGTTTCAGTGGAAAAATATTGTGTTACAAAATCTTAACACATGTAAAAAAGAAAGTATAATGGATCAAAATCAAAACCCATCAGTTGACCAGATCTGAGGTTGGAGGTGTTGGTATCGTTTTCAAGGCAAACACACTTCCAAATTTCAGCATTCCTTCCTGACTCGAAACAGACAAAATTTTGGCAGCTTTGCCTTTTCTTTGGTAAGACGTGAAGGCTGCTTCACTTGTGGCTTTGCCAAGCAGCACTGAAGAAGAAACGAGCCCCACATGAGGGCACCAATGCAGAGAGCTGACTGTGGGCACCCATCCCAGCTGGCACCCATGGGCTGCAATACGTAGGAGGAGACAAAGCCCACTCATGGGGCACCACCAACCAGATGGCATACAGGCTCAGCACAGCACACACGGTTGTGTTGTCACCTTGAGTTTCTCCCTTCTGCATGTGACACACACAGGAGCTGCTGGGAGTCCTGTTGCAGCCATGGATGCTCAGAACAGTACCAAAGAAACCACAGCTAAACATTTCACCTTACATTGAGGAAGGGCCTTGACTACCACCACCTCCTCCCTTCAGTACTTACAGGTGTGATGTGAGGACAGAGACATCTTGATAAATCAGATGAGGTCTTGGTTTGGTATTACGTTTAGCAGAGGAGAGAAGGTAGGCTATGGGATTGCCAAAGCACACATAAAACACAGCAAAGATGAAATAAACCATCTGAATCTCAATATTGATAGCTTTAACCATCATTTTATTTGTGTTTATGTACACCGATGACATTCAGGTGAGACCACTGCACACACCAGTAGTCACGAGCTCAAAAGCAATGTTTTCTAGGTAACAAAGCACTTACAAAGACAAATCTGCACCACAATTTCATTCATACTCAGATCTGAGGGAAAGATTTGGCACAAGCGTCAGCTCCATCTTTTTGACATATTTGTAATTTGATTTAAAAATTAATGCAGGCAAAGCAGAAATATTCACGATAGAGGATAAAGAAACAAACAACCCAAGCCTCCCACTCCCCTCAGCCTGAGGCAATACATTCCCTCAAACACAGTATTTAGCTCTGCATTTCTAAACTATTTGCTGTTAGTACTATTTTTTTCCCCCCTATAAACATGCCAAGGTATTACTCCCAACACAAACGGTTTCTATTTTGGGGTAGCTGCAGCTCCTGCCTGCCAACCAAGTCCCAGCAGCCGCTCAGAGCAGAAGGTCGGAAGCACAAGGGATGCTCTGCCTGAGAGAGCCCTGGGGGCATCAGGGATGCCTGGGCTCTGAGATCCCTCCAAAACCCCACTGTGAGAGCTGCCAAGCAGCTCACAGGATAGGAAACTAAGTCACAAGATGCTAGGACTACCCTGGAGAGCCGGGAGAGGCACGCTGGCCGTAGCCCTGACCGCTGCTTGCTTTTCTCCTCATCCCGACAAATGGGTTGTGGGATGAATACATCACCATGCATATGGCTACAGCCTCTGCGGAACATATTGCTCACACGAGTGCCAATTGTTTGGCAGTTGGAAGAAATTTGGCCAAGCCCCATTAGAAGATGCTGTTTGGAGTCGTGCGGATGTGTCATCCCTTCGCCACAGTATTTTTAGAGCTATCTGTGTTTTCCTGCCTTTCTGCTGAGCACGGGCCCTCCCCGGGCTTGAAAATATTCCACTTTGGCCATAACAGACACACATGAAGGAAAAGCAGCTGAGTTACTATCGCTGTGCAAATAATACACTGACCTCCTGAAAACAGAGGGAGCAGACAGCGAGAGCATTTGGACTCAGATCTTCTTTCTTCAGGTACCAACTTCAAACACTTTGCAACAGCTCAAGCACAAGGATTCCACATTCAGCTCTGAACTTCTTTCTAACCTTTGTGGTGGCATTAGCATAAGGCAAGGAGACATATTTTGACTCCCATCTGTGCAAATCCTCCCCGTACTGCAGAATCAACATTCTGTCAACCAATTATTTTATGCTGTATCACAGCTCTAAGGAGGGGGGGGGGGGGGTGAGGGTGAGGGTGGGGAAGGAGGGGGGAAATCATCACACCTACAATCAAAAGAGCAAGGTTTTGCAACATAGCATGTACTAAAGATGTCTGTCTTGAGTCAAACTAGCAGCCATATTTTATTCAAGAAGCATGTAAACAAATCTGGCACATTCATTATAAAAAATAAAAAAAAAATTAAAAAAAAAAATTGTGTACCTAGCATGTTCATCACATTTCAGATATTCCATTCCTCCCTCCCCACTGAGCTCCATGGAGACAAGTCAATCACAGTTAACCATCTGGTAATCCTTAGCCCAGGCTGTGCAGCTGCTACCTACCATTTTTAATCAGGGCTATGTCTTCCATTCATGCTAAATAGGAGGCACGAACAGCTGCTTGGCCAACACTTTCAAGCAAGCTCTCTCTCTCTCTCTCTCTCTCTTTAGTATTCCTGGCTTCTCTTCCTTTCAGCCCTACATTTTGCCCATGTTTTACAAGCTTGCACTTAAAATAAATAAATAAATAAAAAATAACAGTGGAACGAGAGGAAAATATTTCTGATAGATAAATCTTCAGAGGGTATATCTGCACTAAGCATGTTCCTGGAGGAACACAGACTGCAATCACAGCCTCTGCTTGCAATAGTAACAATCAGCATGCCAATGGAAACGTGCACCTTTCTTACCTACACAAACAACTCCGAGCTCATTTTAGAACAGGGTCCAACTTCGACAGCACCCAACTATTTCCCAGAGATGCATCAGCACAGCCATATCACAGCTATGCTCCAGAAAGCAGAACTTATTTACCCTGTTTGGGTGACACACACGTACAGTCTCCCCATTGCCTCATCAGTGTCAAAAAGTGTCAACATTCACCCATGGCAAATCACTTTTGTTTTTCTTTTGGTGATTTGCTGCAAAATCAAGATGATGGCTGCAGCAATCTATGGAGACGCCATTCAGTGCCCCCTCAGCACCAGGACTTTTTGCAGGTGCATCCGCTGGCACGACAGCTGAATTTAGGCCAGCTTCTCCTTGTTAAGCTCTTTTTAGAAGAGCGATGTCTTAGAATAAGGAAATCACCAACTGCCTCCACATAAATGCGTCACAGCAACTGTCAATTTACAGCCAAACGCTGTTAGTATGTGCAGCAGCACAACACCATAGAACGCTGTTACTTGCTCAGCCTAACAACAGATAAATCCAATATGAAGGTCATGCTGAAAATAAATAAGGAAAACACAAAACAGACAATGCTCTGGGTATTACAAAACAGACTTTATTAATGGCATGGCATTGAGGAGGAAAATTTTTGAATGAGCATATTACTTGGCCCTGACAGAAAATAAACAGAATACGTTTTCAGTACAGAGCTGTGTCATCAAAGGCAACACAACCATGAGTTCATCCTCACCCACCACAAGGTCAGCATTGCACTTCTAAGCGTTTACTTCAAGTAAGAAAAATATCAGACATGAGACACTGTTTTGGGGGGAAAAGGGGGAATGTTCCTCCAAAACACAGAATGCATTCAAGCAAATTTAAAGACAAAACAGAAATGATCTAGCAATGAAGTAGAAGGACTCCATAAAAAATATTGCTCTGGTATAATGAGCGCCATCAAATTGATAAAGTTCGTTTTGCTTTACAGTCTTTATGTGTACACATATAAAATTACAACAAACGTTTTGCTTTAATGGCCCTACAGTATTTCATGGGGATAAAAAACGGTTTTCAGTGGTTAACCTAAAAGCACAGACTCTCTTCCACTCCTGTATCTACCAGCATAGGTGGGAAAATCTCTAAGTCTCTCTGTAACAGGTTGAAGAACAAACTAGGAGCCCTGGTTTATGCTTGTTAGGAAGTCTTGTTCCAACTACAGAAGTCTTCCCCATGAGCAACAGACCTCTACACATACATCTCCAGGCCTTGATCAGGTCCACAGCAGGGAAAAATGGGACAAAAGAGAGGAGCATAAGGAAGAAAAATGGACACTGGATAGCACAAGTACGGATGATCCTCTGGGTGGAAAAAATAGATAATAAAGTGGGATGGTTTTCTGTTCACCAGCTAAACTAATCTGGAAATAGGCACTGCAAACACAAAACTGGCCTATGCTGAAGCTGCCTTCTGCTCCCAACCTATCTTTCCCTCTTTGTATCCCTCCAAGTTATGGAGGCGAAGAGCCTCTTCATGTAAATTTAGGATAGAAAATAATAGCTGTATATGCTAACAGGCAGCACCAAATGGTATCAATATTAGGTAACCATGAGAGACAGCAGGTTATGCTGCAATTGCCCTCATTGTACCGGCTCTTTGCCTGCTCTGTGGACACCACTGATGGTGGTTTCAGTTTCCTCCTGACTAAAAAACAGTTTGGCACCTTTGCTGGTTAGAGGCAGATACAAACCATGACCTGCTAGATGTGAGCTATAACAACAGTGGTGGTGACAATGCTGGCTCCCCCTTCCCTCCCCCCACACCAAGGAAACTAGTTACGAAACAGAGTCTGAAAGGGCTGAAAGAGAATTGCAGCATCTTTAAATAAGAAAACAGAACGAACTGGAAATCTGGAAAAATAACTGGTGACTAATATGCAGATTTTAGCTTGCGGATCGGAAGCCACAATTTGCTGGAAGTTGAATCCCTTCTGCTAATTTTCTCAGATTAAAAAGGCACTTGTGTTCTCTCTCTATCTGAATGCTTTGCCTCCGTGCTTTTTGCAGCATATGCTCAAGTTTGCAGTTACTATTGATAGAATGAAAAAAAAACCCACAAAAAACAATTCTTAAGATTATAAGAAAACACAAAAAACAACTAAAGCCAAATGCTGCAGAATTCAAATCACAGCTCAGACAATTAACAATCAAACATCAATCCTGGAACCCTCACTTGCAAAAATGTCTATCACAGATGGAATTTTGTTTAAATGAAGGACAGTAACATTCAGATTGATGCCTCACTGGAGCCTGTGTACATGCGTGAAAACTGGCAAGGAAAATAAAACAGGAGAAGCGTTCAGGCTATTTTAGGCTGAGTGTCCTGTGGGACACCTGAAAACTGCTAGTATGGAGAAGGGTAGACACGTGGTTTCTGAGTAAGAGAAGCCTGCTCTGTGACCATTAGCAGGAACTCTGGGAGCACCCAGGAGACAAGCAGGAAAAACTGATGGGCTGAAAGAGCAAAGCCCCACAAGTGAAAGATGCATTGCAACCTTCCCACCGTGCTCTTCTTGAACCCTCCAGCCCTCGGTTCCCTCAGCAACAATGAAGAACAGGAGTAAGGCCATTACTCACTTCAGAAGATGCCAAGCAGGCCAAACTTAGGTCATATCAGCATGCCACAGTATATAACTCTGCAGGAATTTCATGGGGTTAGGCAGGCAGTAAACTAAAGGCATCACAAATGGGAAGCATACGCACCTATAGGAATGCTCGTGTTACACATGAAGACCATAACAATTAATTAGAACCAGAAGAAAGAAATCCATTTCCTAAGCTTTTTCTAAAGCTGCGGCATATGAACATAGATACATGAGCTTGTATAATCTCTGAGGTGAACAGACAAAAGTTATCATAATTTTCATGACCAGGTAAGAAACACGACCCAGTCGCACAGGTAACAACACCATATACAAGAAAGTAACATAGTAAGTGTATTCCTTATGAGTGTGAGAATATGTTAACCTCCTGGTGCTCTTTGCAATCCATTATCACTGACAGAAGGCACACCATACAGTCCAAATCCCAAGTGTCAAAGTTTATAGACATGATACACAGCCACGAGTAATTTTAATTACATTGTTTCATCTGTGATTACTCTGTAAGCAGGTTGGGAGCTAATTGGATCAATAAATTAATTCCCATCAAGTGGAACATGATGCACATGCAGCGGAATAAAAGCTAACCCTGTCCTTGGCTACAGAGAAAGCATTTGTTCTCAACATCATCAGAGCAGGATCACTCCTATATTGCCTCAAACCAATATAGGCAGTGCTATCAATGGATGCAGCACTGCCAGCTCACTGCTTCCCAAAAGCTCCTTGTGCAGAGTAAGGTGTTCTGAGCTGCTGCAGATAGCTTACATACCCACTGCAATGGTCTTCATTATATTTGGTATTTGAAGCAGAAAACATTTAACAACAGGATATTTTAACTCCTAAAACCAGTCAATTACGCTTGCTGAATTAGCCTGTGTGAACCAGTCGTTAAGTGCAACGAAGGAATAAGCGTGAAACGAAAGCCCTGTTTAAAATACGCCACTCCTTTAGAAGATTTTGTAATTACACACTGCAAATGCATTTGCATGTTCAATGAGTAATACGTATTTCTTGCAATGAGAAAGCCTGGAAAAGCTTAATCAAAGCCTAGCTTATCACAGCAAAGGCTAATTGGCTTCCATAGTGCATCATCCTGCAGGATCTAGCATTAGCAAAAGCCTCGCCAACCATTAGTTGGCAGAAAAGCCCAATTTATTTTGATAACATAGGTCTTACCTCGGAGGGTTTCCATGACCACATACATAATCAGGTGGAGCATCATTAGCCCATCCCATGCCCTCCAGTCAGCATCACCCAGCTGATCCACGCAACAGCCAGGAAAGAAGGGAACTGCTCACAACTCAAATAGCAATTTGGGAAGGGAGAAGGTTGCAGGCTGATACATAATGAGTTGAAATCTTTTCCTTTTAACAACGAGTGCAAAAGAGAAACTAATTAATAAACTGCCACGAGTAATGCAATACAAAAATGTAAACTAATTGATGGGCTGAAGTATATCCCTACAGCGAGCTGTCATCTCAGTTTGTGAACTGTAAGCCTGATTTCCTCAGTGCTATGAAAAGAAATTGCCCACTTAAAATTATTTTCTATTTATTTGGACTTCATATTTTAGCTGCTAAATCTTCTCTCAGCTGAGGTGGGTTTTCAGACAAGGTATAAACCCAACCCCTCTCTTCCCAGATATGATCTTCATATATTAGAATGTGGTCATATTCTGGGGAAACACATCTTAGTACTTCCAGACTAGGATTTCTACCAGTACAACAAGAAAATAAATGACAAAAATCAAGACCCAGTCCCTCCTAGCTGAGTGAAAGTGAACATATTTTATGTGAAGATGAATTTACTCATTTTAAACACTCCATTTGAAATCATCTTACATCTGTGTGAAAGCTTAAAATTATTGTAATCAACCAAACAGAAATATCATAAATATTATTGGCTTGGCACACATCAAACACAAGGAATTAGAACCAGAATATGCTGCAATACTGAACCTTGTAAGCAGGAAATACTTTTATCATTTCATTTCAGAGACCAGTTAAAGGAGGAAGAACCAAGATCCCACCAAGAGCACCCGTAAGCATCTCCTGGCCATTTCCCATCAGGTCACAGCAGAACAGTATCTTCTCAGAGTCTCCTATAGCTGTCAGAGAAGCTCTTATGATACAGTGCAGAGGTAAACAAGGCAGTGTAGACACATCAACACAGCACTCTGGTACTGAAAAGCTCATCTAATCAGCAGGGTCAGGTCCAGGACCAACCCAGCCCTTCACGTGGCACCCCTTGGCGACAAGTGGGCCCACCACACTTCCAGAGCCAGGGGGCATCTCCAGATTACATACTGTGCATGTGCTGCTAGCATCTGCCATTCAAATCACTCCGCTTCAGAACTCCTACTACAACAGCTGAACGCAAGAAAACAATCTAATTTTGCACTTCAGAAGACCAACTCAGTACAAGTCCCCTCACTGGCTGTAAGCCCAAGTGCCAGACCTGGGCGATTAGGACCGCGTGTTTCCTAGGTGATAAGCCTTTCATTTTTCTGGAAGACATTTGAAATAGAGCATAGGAAGATTAATCTTCCCCAGAGAAGGGAGAGTTCGTTGGCTAATTTCTCTTGCATTTAGATGTAATAATTAGGCATATTGATTCTTCTGCTTTGTTCCTTACCGTTACAGCGAAATAATTAACAGAACTTCAAGAAAATATGTGAAAGCTCACTTCATGATGTCTCTTCAAACATGGCTCACCTAACACTTACGTGCACACTCAAAGGGAAGAGGGAAAGGCAGATTCTCACTGTATTTATCCCATCAGTTCATCAGGCACTAACCTCAGGCAGCAAAGCACTGCCTCAAGCTCTGCTCCATTTGCTGCCGATTAGACTCTGAACGGCAACACAAACGAGATCCTTGGTGGGACCAAGGTGAGCATTGCTTTCCCAAGTTATCACAGCAGCCTGCTACTGAGGTTACAGAGTTTCTAGGGCTCCCCGATAGCCCTAAAGATGTACAGTTTGGCTGAACTGCATGCATACACAGGGAAAGCCAAAGCTGTAACGCTTATTAGAAGGATGAATGAAGATGTTAAACTCGTAAATAGTTCTGAGAAAAGCCTATTCACCATTTAAGCCAAAAAGGATTTTCTCACGTCTAATTCAACATTACCAATTCAAGAGTTTATAAGAGTTCTCTGATCTCTGCAGCATGCCTCAGATTTAAATAATTTTCAGCAATTTTCTATCAAAAAGCCTTGAAAATATTAATCCCGTAAAAACACAAGGAAACGCACGTTCACTTTAATACATGTTGGCACCAGAGCAAGCCTGGCTGATACAAAACCCTCATTTCCCAGCTGCTGAGAGGCAAGTGGGACACTTGCTCCCTAAAAGTATGCAGATGTGCTGCCCCGGAGGGCAGCATCTGATGTGTGAGGTGTAGTTGAGCATTCAGGTTCAAAGTGAGGACCAACCTTTGCAGAAGAGGTGTTTATGGAGATCACTGCCACAAGAAGGGAGGTTGCAGCCTTCCCTACTTTCCCCCTTCATTCAAAGCTCACCCACACCTCCATGACTATTTTAGCTCCGGGAAGACGTTACCTATCAATACTTGCTAGGCATCTCTTGTACATAATGGTCACTCTGACAGCAGGGAGCCAATGTCTCTGAACACTTCAAACAAAAATCCTGGATGTGAATACCTGTTTGGAGGAGGAAACATCTGAAGAATGTGCTTCTCTGATATTTATACTTCCTTGGAAATGAAGGGTGTTTTCTGTATGACTCACATTCTTGTTTTTCACTTGTGATATTTTTAAACTTTGAGATCCAGCACTGATTGAGTGCAAAAAAAGTGCAACATTTCTCCCATCCTACCCTCGAGGGGCTTATGGCCAGATAAGGAGGACAACTAGAGCTGGGAATGGGTCTTCATTATACAAGAAAGCCTAAAAGAAATAGTTTGAGGATTTATGAACATCAGTCATACGTGAAAGATAAAACTTGACAGATTAATTAAAGCAGCACATAGACTCACTTTCTGTCAGAACACTATGTATATTTGAAAATAAATAATCCACTCAGAACAAGGGGTCCTTTTATAGAATCATAAAATGCCTTGAGTTGGAAGGGACCTCAAAAATCATCAAATTCCAACCCCCTGTCATGGCCAGGGCTGCCAACCACTATATCAGACAACAAACCAGGCTGCCAAGGGCCCCATTCAACCTGGCCTTGAACACCTCCAGAGATGTGGCATCCACAACTTCCCTGGGCAGCCTGCGTCCCTGCCTCATCTTTCCCTCCCTTCTACCCAAGAGCATCTTTACAGCTTAGTTTGGAGCTAAACAAAACATTGCAATTAATTAAATAACCCCCAGAAGGAGATATTCTCAAGATGCACGTGTCTCATTTCCATGAACTTCTACCTAACTACAAAACATCCCTCCTCAAATCCACCTTTCATATGAGGGCATCACAGAGAAACCTGCCATAGCTACACGGTCAGGGCTGCAGGCAGAGCCTCCAGGCCCGAAATTACACACCTCAAAGAGCTAAAAGACCCAGAAAATACAAGACATTGAAAGAAAAGGGGACTTCAGCATTTTGAAACTGCCCTCTGTGAGTTCAGCTTCTCCTGCAGCTTGGAGAAGGCTGGATGGAGCAAGGCTCACTATGAAATCACATTGCCTGGGTTGAAATGTCTTTAAGAGCAAGCAAACATAAACACTGCCTTTCTTTAAATACTATTTAGTTCTTTATAGCATCATTCAAGAGACGTAAATGCAAGCCCCGAGCTCAGATACAATTAGCTGCCCAGAGGAAAATCATAGGCAAGTCTGCTCTGGTGGAAAGAGTCTTGTAAACACATTTCTTTCTGCAGGAGGCAGCAAGAGCAGGAAGGCTGAAGCAGAAGGACGATATAACTGGGCAGAACAATGATAAAACCTGGAAACCTGAGAAAAGGTAAGAAAGAGGGCTTGGTACCCAGCCAGGAGGAATGGAGCAGCATCCCTATGCTAATAAACACAGGCACATCACTGAAACACCTGAAGCTACGTCTTCTAAAAGAAGCAACCTGCAAGGGTCTGAAAATTTACCTAACAATCCCGATCACAAGGGGTAATGCCACCAAAGAAAACCCATATGGTATACACAAAAACATCTCCAGTTCTCTACATGCCAGGGAGCGCACTGTTTTCTGTTCAATAACCCAGCACTCTGCCAGAGACACAATTTAAATACATTGCCATTCAGATAACTTATCTCTTCCCCTCCCCACTCACAGCTTGTGAAAGAAGTGACTTGAACTTACAGCACTGCAGGGTTTTTTTCTACTCAGACTTTTAATTCACTGGCATCATAAAGACCTTCAGCAATTCACAGTGTGAAGAGCATTCTTTGGATTGCCCTGCTTTGTACACTGAGGTTGCTTCATTACTTACATTGCATTACACAGGGGCAAACGAAGCAGCTGTGCCCAGAGGCCAGCCTGAGCCAGATGTTCTCCTGGGCCCCACATCTGGGCTGTCCAGCTCCTGTACTGCAGCTGCCCCTCTGCAGCACAGAGCCA
Source organism: Excalfactoria chinensis (assembly GCF_039878825.1). Lineage (NCBI taxonomy): Eukaryota > Metazoa > Chordata > Aves > Galliformes > Phasianidae > Excalfactoria > Excalfactoria chinensis. Next base: position 6,732,756 of record NC_092836.1, read on the forward strand.
ACAAAACACTGAACACGAAAGTGGATAGTGATAGGACAAGGGGGAATGAGACAGGGGAGGTTTAGGTCAGGTAACTAGTTAGTGCTAACTCAAAACAAGGATACATCAGAGAAATGCTGCAGAGGAGACAGCCACATCATCAGGCTGCACTAATCAAGGTGTTGCAATTAGCAAAAAAGTTTAAAAAAAGAAAAAAAAAAGAGAAAGTTTTGCAGGAGACATCCAAATTCTATTGGACGATGGCAAGGCACGCCAGAGGGACCAGAATATTGTTTTTCCTACCTCTTGCTATGATGTCTGAGCTATTTGTCCTCCTGTCAGTCAGTAGAACACTGCCCAATTCCAGCCCACTGCTTCTCAGAGACACCTCGTTTCCCTGGCCCCTTCCCATCCATACAAGGGACATGTCGGGCATGGTGGTGATGGGTGGACAATCATGGAGGTCTTTTCCAACCTTAACGACTCTGTGACACATGTCACAAGTTGGCTTCAAGCACTGCAAACAGCACAGGTGATAAACAACAGAACTGACAGCAAGAAATTCACTTTCCTCTTTGAAAGCACCTGCACTTCTTGGTAGTGCAGAATGCCAAGAGGACGGTGCATACGGAACACAGGCGTGCTATACATGGCACATTGAATTCGATTTTGCTGCATGCCACCATATGGAACAGAATCTCAGCGTCATCAAACGTTTACCTAAACTCCATTAATGTCTTCTGCAAGCCAATATTTATAGCATACACACCAGTAGCTGCTGTCAGAGTGTGTATAAATGTTAAACTGAGCTGTTAAAGAAACATAATGACAGATGTAGAGATGCTGAAGAGTGCAATCTATTCTAATTTATGATAATTTATTTCCATCATCTGGAGCCCTATTCAGAAGAGAAAGCTGAATGCATCCCAAAGCACATCACGGGATGGAGCGTAAAAATCCCCCAGAAAATCTCTTTGAAGAGAGCACTCTTCTGCTCACACCCAGCAGCCTCTGTGCAGGAGGGATGCAGATGTGGGGTACACAGAGCCCTGCCTCCAGCAGCCCAGGGATGTGCAGATCTCATTGCAAGTTGGGAAGAGCTGGGAACTGTTTGTCCCATGAGATCATTGCTGAGTCACTACTTTTTAGGCACTAAGCTGCGGAAACAATATTTGTGCGCTTTGTCAGAGCTTCTTCAGCTGCATTAACAACCCATACAACATCAACGGGTGGCCAGTGCTAATGAGCACAGAAACAAAAAGATGGAAAAGCGGTTGTTGGGTTTGTTGCACATTTGGATGCTGTGGCAGAAAGAGCTTCTCTATTTCACTGCTCAGCAGCACAAGCTGTGCTGGCGCAGTTCTGCCCCAAGCCTGTCCTTGCTCTCCTGTTGCTGTCAATCTACTGTGAAAACCATGATGGAAAGGATGGGAGAAAAAAAAAAAAAGGAAAAAAATGGTTCAGATGCAGGGAGCAGTACAGACAAGGAGCTCATTTCTACCGCACCGCAGCATCGTGCTTGGTGGCAGCAGGCGACCTTCTGCTGCACCCACCCTGAGTCCTCACATATGTCAGCCACTGAGACACAGCCTCAGCTGCCCGCCAAGGCCCCGCAATCTGGGACAGCACAGATCTGGTACTGGGATGGGCTCTGATTGCACAGAGCCTCCTGCCACACGCACAAAGTATAAGCATAAACTACAATGCCAATATGCATGCTGTCTAAAAATCAGTGCTTGACAGCTGAAGGTTTTCCACCAAAAGGATTTTCTGCGTTTTTTACTTGCTCACTTTTTTCCAAGAGCGTACTGTCTCTGCTCCAAAAATGTTAACCCTCCCCTGCGAGTCCCAGTGCCAAGGGCGTAAGTGGCTCCGGCTCCTCCAGAAGCAAGCCTGGTGCATAACAGCATGATGCTGGAGGGGGAACCTGATCACTGCTCCTTAAAGGATAGAGTTGGGAGGGACCCATAAGGATCATCAAATCCAACTCCTGGCTCCACAAGGGACCATCCAAAAATCAGACCACGTGTCTGAGGGCATTGCCCAGATGCTTCTTGAACTCTGCCAAGTTTAGTGCCATGACCACTTCCCAGAGAAGTCTGTTCCAGTGCCCAGACAACACCTCAGCGAAGAACTTCTCCCTGATATCCAACCTGAACCTCCAATTGAGTGTTGAATTGAAAGACTGTGGCTTCTGGCAAAAATATTTCTTCGCTCATAATCTCACTAGAAAGCCAGAGTTTCCAATGGAAACTTATATGAAAAGTGACTTTTCTCCCCTGAAGTGAAACTATGTTCTCCAGTCGGCTCTACAAACAACTTTGATGCAACAGTGACTGGGATTGCCTGACACCTGGTACAGCCCAAATGTTCCACAGCTCCTCAGTCACTGCCCACAGGCTATAAAACAGGAGGAAGCTGACTTTAATACCCCAGCCATTCAATCACTGAGTGTTCCTACCAACCTCTTGCATTACCATTTACAAAAGTAGATTAAAATAAAAAAGATAAAGAAAGAAAAAAGAGAGAGAGAGAGAGAGACTACATCCAGAAAGAAGCTCTACTGAGACATCACTAAAATACTCCTCAATAATCATGGAATCATTAAGGTTGGAAAAGACCTTTAGTTTATCACCTACTTCAACCATCCATCTACCACCAATACTGCCCACATCATCCCACAGTCCGTATGCCTCTGGTCGCCAATTGGCAAAGCAAGTTGTGATGCACTCTTCACCTGACAGCATGTGGTTCTGTACTTTTATTCATACTCAAATACGTCCCAGCAGCCATGAGTAAGTCTGAAATAAAACGCAGCTAGGACACAACAAAAGACATTATGTATATCAGCTTTCTGAGATCAAAGGCACGCAGCAGCAAAGAATTTAATTAAAATGTTAAAATTAACTAGGAACGCATCCATTGTTTAATTCTTTTGGCAGGCGTGTTCTTGCAAAGTGGGACCTAATTCTGCTCCAGCATGCCGGCTGCCCTGGGAGATGGTGATCCGCAGAGCTCTGCAGGCTTATGGCTGCAGCATTTGGCAATGCTGGGAGGAACCCCACGCTCACTGCGGTTTTACAGGAAGAGGTTTTGATGAACCATCTCCAATAAAGCACTGCTCCACACTAAAGAAGCACATAGGTAAACGCAGCTCGCAGTAATAAGCCCATTTTCAGGGTCCAACCTGCACTGAGATGGGCCAGGGAAGCATTTCAACCATCACCAGAAAGGTGGTACTTAGGGACGTGGTTAGTGGGCACAGCGGTGAGGGGTTGACAGATGGACTTGATGATCGTGGAGGTCTTTTCCAACCTTAATGTTTCTACAATTCTCTGATTCTACAGAGCCAAGTTTGAGGTGCCAATATGAGCACTCAAAGGGCAAATGTCAAAGGGCTGGAGCCGAGGATTAGCAATTCAAACCAAAGATACTTCAGATCCGCATCACCTGAGGAATAACACCAGAGGGCAAAGCACGTACATCAGCTGCAAAGTCTGAGGACAGATATCACAAACTTCTGCTGGAAATTCAGGGAAGTGTGAAGAGCAGTTACCCAGAACCACCAGCCGAGGTGGCAGAGGCACACAGCTGCCTACTCCCACAAATACTCAGGCTGTTTGCAACAGGCTCTGGTACTTCTCATGGAAAAAGGATCGTGATGACAGGGTAGGAGTTTTACAGGACATATTTATTCTACCTTCAGTGCCACACCTCCACAGTTCTTTAACATCTCTGGGGTCAGTTACTCCACCCTCTCCCTGGGCAGCCCTCACCACTCTTTCTGAGAAGACATTTTTCCCCAATATCCAACCTGAATCTCCACTGGCACAACTAAAGGCCATTACCAGCTGAATATTTATTAAGTGCTGGTGAAATAAAGCGCCAATAAAGCAATATCTAACATTTTTTGGTTTTTATAAATGGTTCTTTGAAACTACTTCTCTGACTGACTGAATGCCATTGACAAACTCTTTTAACGCCATGATTTGTATCTGCAGTTACACTCATTGAAAACACCATCAGTTTACATGGCTTGTGCATTTCCTTGAGAATGAGCTGCACTATTGGCTTTTCCAGCTGAGCAAGTGCAGTATGCTGAGTGGTCTGAAGCATCACTGCTTCCAAAGACCAACTCAAGAAGTTTCTACAATGGCTAAAAGATGAAACTGTGCAAATTAAATACAAAATTTTGCCAGTACAAAAGCTGGCAGTTGGTCTATATTCAGTATTCTTTTCCTTTTGCCAAAAAGAAAGCAAACTGTCACCTTAGCAACTGTGTCTTTGCAGTACATGTGCCACTTTGATCCAACACCTCAAAAGCAGCACCTCCACATGTTCCTTTCCACTATGTTCTTTGCAGCACCTGCTGGATCCCCCCCAAAGAGCAAAAGCCATTATCAGAGAATCATTAAGGCTGGAAAAGACCACTAATACCACCTAGTCCAACCACCAACCCATCACCACCTTTAAGACCCCTCTGGCCAGATGCCAGTCTGGGTGGGCAGACAGGCAAGTGCTTTTTGTTGCTCTGTATTCCTGGAGTATAACACCTGATAGCTTTCACTCAGCTCCAAGGAGAAGCTGGTACACAAGGCCAGGTTCACATGGAGACTGCAGTATCCAAAGAATGGCAGCTCTTTGTCATGAGCACATTCCTCCCTGACTGCAACACTGGAATCCAGAGATGTCAACAGGCAGGGCTTTCACCCAAGGCTCCAATTATGCAGATGCTGATTTACAGGAGTGATGACTGAAACATCTCCCTCATAAAAATTGGCAAGGATCCTGTAACTGTGTATGTCTAATGGCACAGCCCCTCTATCTCCATACATCTCCTTGCTAGTTTGAAAGTCAGATGATTTTTGTTCTTCCTTTCATAGAAACCTGGTTTGCATATATAATCAAATTTAGCATTAATGAGTTTCTCTCCTCATCTTTTATTCCTACAGCTTGGAACAGCCACACTCAGATAACACCAGCTGAGTCTGCCATCAGGAAGTTGGCTTAACATAAAGAGATTTCACCAGTTTCAATCAGGGATGTCTATGGAGTTCCTCACTCCAAAGAGCCCCCATTTCCCAAAGCACACTTTCTCAGCCACACTAATCCAGTGTAACTCCTGCACACCCAGTCCCACTCAGCCTCATCTTAGCCTGCCTAAGAATCATCAAGACTTCAGTGAGTTGTTAGGTGACCTTTAAAAACTGATTCTGCCATGATTATAGCTTGAGCCCAAGCAGAAATGGCAGGCACATCTCAGATGAAAGATGCTCTTTACTTGCAACGTGGTCAGGAATCGCTGGCCTTTCCTCCTTCCTTCTTTGCCTGTTCCTGAATTTGTACCACACATGACAAACATGCATGTGAGCAGTGTGCAGAACAGCCAGCTCTGTGCAGTCTGCATGGAAACAGGGGATCACAGAACAGATTTTCTGTTCCTTTGCTTGTCTGCTGGGTTTTCAGTCTTCAGGGCTTCCATCTCTCTTCTGCTACCATATGGTAGCATATGGCTTATCAGAGCCAAAGGTTTCAGAATCACAAGACTCCCAGAAGCTGAGACTTTAAAACTACACAGTAAAACACTGTCTGCACTGAGGGCTTCTGCTGCCATCATTCCAGTCCCACCAATGATGAGATACAGGTTCACATCTGTCTCTTCAGTGAGGCTGCAGAGAGTGATGCCCTGCAGAGCATCCAGAAGCTGTATGTCCAACCACAGGGACCAACAGAGCCAGCTCACAGGGCTCCATTCTGTTGGGTGCTCACATCCCCTTGTTCCAAAGTGGGAATTTTTGCCTGTGATGAACTGCAAAGTGTTTTGCATGCGTTATGCTAAACCACCTATAAGAAATCATCCCTTCAAGGGGTAGTTACATGGTAATTACCTTTGTAATATTAAAATACCATAGAAATGGATTGACATGTTTTCATTAAGTAGCACACATACTGACCTGATGCTGCACATACACGGCCCCTGAGATAGTAACTGGGGTCAGGGTTTCAATAAAAATCTGTGATGAAGTGGCTCCAACAACTTGAAAAGAATCTCAGGCCCATAATACTTGATCACAACGCCTTGTTCAGGTAACTTGTTTTATTATGATGATTTTCATCAACTCATGACATCTAGGATTTCCTAGGACACGCTTGGAAGCAAGCACCTACTTATGGCTATTCATATGCAAATATAATCCAATGAAGGGCACCATGGCCAGATTGGATTAGGACAAGAGATAAGACTTTCCATCAGTTTTTGTAGACTGAGATTCCCTCTGCCTTCTACGCACACATCTGTTTGCAGGGAAAGGTTGCTAACCCTTTTAGAGGCCAGGCAAACAAAGCAAGCTTCGCTCTTGCCAGGCTTTTCTTCCTAGCTGCCAAGCCAAAAGATCACATCATGAGGGCAAAGAAGCAGAGCAGGGTTAGTTTGGTCCACGTGCACACAGTTTTAAACTTCCTTGGCAATCCCTATGTCCAGTTTCCATCAGAGATGAATGGGAATCTGTTGTCCAAATCCCAGGCACTGCTCTGGAAACCTTTTGTACATCTTGAGCAGAACCACTTGCAGTAACTATCTGCAGTCACACAAAGACCAGAATGTAATTTTTCTGCACAAAGCAAGAATTGCAACAACTCTTCAAATAGATTCAGGTTCATTAAGCATCTCAATGTCAACATCCAACTCCTCTTAATAAAAGCCCCAGCAGCAATTTTCAGCATGCAACACCACCAATAACCAGAAACCACAGCTCTAAGACTGCTCCCAGGTACACATGTTGCAATGTACAAGGGATGAGCAGCAGCACAGCTCTGTAAGCAAGGAAGAGAGGTGAAAGGCTCTTAAAACCTCAGCCTAAGGCCACTTACTAAAATACTTTTGCAGGTAACCCCTGGCTCCATAGGAAGCACTGGATGTACATGCCACATTGTAGACACACAAAGCTCTGCTTTTCAGTAGATTTACTCCAGAGAAGCAACAACCGTGACACAAATATAACACAACTGACAAACTTGCTTTTCCTGCTTACTTCTCACCGACCCAATCAAAGCTATCCAAACACATCCAGACATCCACGTGACGGAAATTAATCCAGGGAGACAAACAAATATATTTCTTTCATCTTTCTTTATTCGCTGTTGTCAGGTGCACGTTGAGGAGTGTCATTTCTCAGGCAAAGCTGTGACACTGTTAACTGGTCACAGAGGACCGCAGAGCCACAGCAGACAATTATGAGAAATAAACTTCAGCAGCATCCCCTTGTCTCAAGTGAAGATGAAGCAGGGGGACGAAGGGCAGCAGAGCAATCGCAGCCCTTCAGCAGCTTGCCCCAACACATGCTACAAAGCAAGAGTTGACTCAGAACTGGGAACACCCAGAGCCTATCTAGCACAGCTGTGCTCAATTTTCCAAGCCCAGAACTGTGATCCCTATGCTGTGAGTACACCATTGATAACCAGTGTAGAGCTCTGAACTTCCCCCACACCCCCCAAAAAAAACACAGCTCTGGTGCTCAATTGCTACAAGTCACTTCTTTCTTTTTCTAACCTTTCCTGGGCCTGAGCCAACGTTGTCTGTTAATGGCTTCCAAATGCAATTTCTTGCTTGGAAATAGATGGCAAAGTACACAAGAAATACAAATGAAAACATACCATGAATATTCAGAAGAATCAGTCCTATTTCAGCATCTTCTCTCGTGGTGCTCAGCAATAATCAAAACAGAAGATTGCAAGAGGCCCAATCCAGTGCCTGCTCCTCCAGACACAGCTCTGTGAGTGCACAGAACTCGCACACCAACAGACTGCAATTATCAACCCGAGAACCTACAGCCATCCTGGTTGTCTCCAGACTTGAAAGTATTTGTGTTGTTTACAGTGCAGAGGTTTATTAATAAAGACACAGACTCCTGAGCTACCTCCTCCATGGACCTATCCTAATCAATCACAAGATGGGAGCACACATTAGGGATTGGTCTGCCTGGACCAGCTGAGGATCTTTTGGTCCCAACGTGCCACCCATGCTGTAGCCCTCCCACCCCTGTGTCCTAACAGCATCTGAAATCCAGAGCTTGGCTTTCTGGGAAACAAGCATTAAAACAAACAAAAGCACAGGTTTTCCAAAAGCAGAAGTTAACACCTCCCTGTACACGATAAATAAGCCAAAAGAACGCGACCTTAAAACCACTTGCAGTTGCTTTTCCATATCCTAAAGCTCCATGTGTGTTGTGATTCAGCTGTCACGTCATCACACCACGTCGGTCACACCTTCCTATAGGTGATTACTGTAAACCTCCGAGAAACTCATCAGCGTTAACGAGAGCAGCTTTAATAAATTCCACTGTCACCAGCACTTTCTGCATAAAAGCCCCACTCACACATCATTTAACACCCAAAATGAAACAGCTGTAAATCCAGCAATTAGCAGCGAAATTTGACTGTTCTGATCAAGTGCACTGAAGGCTGCGATGCTGCTGGGGAATGTGAAAGCTGCCACAGAATCTGCCAGAGCTCTGGGTCTGTTTTGGAGTTCAAAATGACAGCTGGAGTGAAAAGGAGTCAGAGGGAGAGACAGACACTTACTGGGACCAGAGATGGTGCAGAGCTGGTGGGCACATGGAGAAAGGAAAAGGATGGGAGCAGCAAGATGAAGTGAGAGAGCTGGAATTCAGGTAATCCACAAAGCCTGTCAGGTTAATAAAGTCTGACTCTGAATGCTAAGGTGTGCTTAATTCCACTCACATTTACATTCAAAATTTGAAGTAGTTTCTCAGACCATCTTGAATTCTGATACACTTTGCATCCTTTTGCTCATTTCCAAAGGGCTGATCCACCCCAGCAGCACCAGTGAGTTCTGTTTCTGTTACAGACCCCTGTCTATTTGTATACACGCAGACAGGCAATGTGCAGATGGAGCAACAGAAGAGTTTTTACAAGTGACTTTCAACCACAACAAAGGCAGGTTTACATTTAGCAGTCGGAAAAAGTTACAGAACTGGACAACTGTCAGGGAAAGAGCCCTGAGAGCTCCCATGTACTGCCCCAAAAATGCCAATGCACTGTGGGGAACAGTTTCCTGCAAGGTCAAAGTCTGTGCCCCTGGAGCTCACTGCCGTGCAACCACCAGCACAGCTGCACATAGCGAAGACACCACACTCCCAGCAGTGATTTGCCATGGAAATAGCTTCATTCCCTGTTCTGTTCCACAATTGCTTTTGCAGCTAGCAGCAGGGAGAGCCCAGGGCTCAGCCTCTGAGCACCCCAGTTCTCTTGGAAGCAGCAGCAGTGCTGCTGGGAGTGCTGCACACAGGTCACCCCACTGCAGGACCACCTCATCCCAAACCCACAGCCATGTGCACATCACCCAGCTCTGCTGGGCACGAAGGGCTCTGGGGGTCAGCAGCCCCCAGCACACCCCAACACCCCCTCCTTATGGTAAGCACAGTGGGTGCCAGAGTGTGGGTAAAGGCACCTGCACGCAGATGCGCCCCCCAAAATATGCAGCTTACATAATTCCTCAGCCAGTCGGCGTTAGGGGAATGTGATTAATCCTCCATGACATGTTCTGAACTTTCCGTTCAGAGCAGCTCTCTCCTCCCGCAGACCTACTGGCGATGAATGTCATTTGACCTGCAGACTTCACTACGAATGAGCATCAGAGCAACAAACAGTGACATTGCTCTGCAAACCAATTATCTGCCTCCTTTCCCGCTCGGCCCAGAGACAAGTTTGCTAAATGCATAATGAGATTTTCTATTTTTTTTTTTAGCTTTTTTTTTCAACCTGCACAAGGCTTGGGGGCACCCACAACCCCCCTGTCCCATCCCACCACAGCAGGATGACGGGTCCCCATATCCCCATCTTCAGCCCGGCTCCCACCTGTTCTGCGAGGCTCACTTTGGGGACATCCCTTCACCCATCAAAAAAAAACACCCCAATCTCACAGCGACCCACCCGGCACTCACCCACTCCAACACCCTGAGGAAGGCCAGCGGCTCCTTCACCACGCGGAAAGTCCCCGCGGAGGCGAGCTGCGGGGCAGAAAGAAGCGATCAGAGAGAGAGAAGCGAACGGCAACGCTCAACCATCGCGTCCGACCCGCTGAGCTACGCGTCCTACCTACCTGGTCCACCGCCTCCATGGCGCCGCAGCCCCGCGGAGCCGAGCGGAGCGGAGCGGAGCCGCCCGCCAGCCGCCAACCGGGGATGCGCGCCGCTGCCCCCGCGCACGCCGGGCGGAGCAGCCGGGCGGGGCCCCGCGCCCCCCGCACCGCCCCGCGGAGCCGCCCCGCGCCATGGGAGCGCTCCGGGAGCACCGTCTCTCATTTAGGATGGGGTTGGTTCTTCGAAATCTATTTTTATTTGCTTCGGAAGGGAAAAAGGTGGGGAAATAGGGAATTTTAAGTCCAAGAGATGAAAGGGATAGAAGAAATACAAGAAGGCGTGAAATAAAGGAAATTAATAAAATGAAGGAAATAAAATAAAGGGAATGAGTAAAAATGGGGAATAAACAAAATAAATAAAAGAAAGGGAATAAATGAAAGAAGGAAAAAAGAAAGAAAGAAAACCTGCCTCCCCGTCCCCCCGCCCACCGAGCAGCGGCTAACATTAGCACATTAGAGCCCCGTGTCCTCCGTTCCCCTCCCGCCCCAGCCACCCCCGGCCCCCCGCGGCAGCTGCCTGCTGCTCTCCCGCCCTCCCTCGTGCTTTTGTGGCATTTCCTTGACAGCAGAGCGGCGTTTTCCCGTCTCGCGTTGCCGTTGTTCTGGCCTCGTTTCACGGCGTAACCTCAATAACGATGCTAACTCCCAAGCGGCACATCTCCGTGTCTGTCCGTGCTCGCGTTGGTCCCGCACGCTGGCGGTGCTTCCAGTTCACTGTGGCTGTGAAATAACACTGTGAGAGGTTTGCGGTGGGGCTGAGTCATAGTCCTGCAAAGGCTTTGGAAAGTGCTGAGGGCACAGACCCACTGAACACCACATATCCAGCCAGATTCAGAGCCAGGTTATGCAAGCAGCACCACCCATTCTGCCACCCCAATAGGAGCTGGTCAGAGACCACCTGAGAGACACCTGAGACTCTCACTGCCCCTAATCAACCAAGCAGCTGTGCAGGTTAAATGAATCAATCAGCTTTGTTCAGGACAGAGCTCTATTAAAAAAAATCCATATATATTCCAAGAGTGAACAGGAGGTACATAGGGGGACAGGGAATGAAGTTCCCTGAGTTTAATTGGAGTTCTACAAGGAAGATTTGGAGTCAAAACTATGGAACTGCAAGGGACCCAGCTGCAGGCTGTGAGGGTGCAGGGAGTGGAATCACCTATTTAAACTATTACTGTTAACATTTCCCCTATCAAAAATAGGGTTAGGGTCAGAATGTTACTCTTATTACTTTATGTTGTTGCAGCTCGTAGCTCCCCTTTCTCTAGGAGGAAAAAAGTAAATAAATAAATAAAGAAAGTAAAATGGAGAATTTTCATTATCAAACACTGTGGCAGCTATTTTCTGTAGACAACAAAGCAATTATTTCTGCTGGGAATGCTCCTCAGCAGTTCTCATTGCTGCCTGGGGGTGTCTTGGTGCTGTGGGAGGCTTCAGTGGGTGTCCTGTGATAGTTCAGGAAGTTTCCTCAAGGACTAAAAGAATACTGAAATATCTAATAAAGGTGTAAGCGAGCAGTGGGGATTTTTCCCTTAATTTCATTGTGAGCATATTCTGGAAGAAACGAAAGCTCAGTCTCCATTGACTGCCATTGAGAACGGGAAGCCTTACTCACTCACCCTCCTATTAATCATGTTTTCTTGCAATCCTGAGGTTTTTAGCAGCACTTGGCTTTTTGTTCAGAAATTATCAGCCTCGGATGAACAGGAGGTGCTCTGAAGACTCTCCATGCAGCGGGTTGGGATGGTCTTCCTGCTACTCTCTTCTCCATAGGCTTGAGCTTGCAGCACCTACAAGAGACCCCTTGTGCTGCCTTTCCCATTGTCTTTCCACAACCCCAGCCATGTTCTGGTTGCTCAGTGCTCAGCCTTCCCCAGCTGGAAATCCCTGCAGAACAGCAGCAGTAACCTGATTTTACAGCCTGCACTCAGTGTCTCTCCTAGGCATCACCAAGGCTTCCAGATGGCTATTAGCATTTGTACTTCAGCAGAGTGTGTCTCTCTGGCTTTTGCAGCTGCTCTCACTATGCGTAGTCCCAGTTAGCTTAGAAGAGCATCTCCTCACCAGTTAAATCACTAAGGTTGGAAAACAGCACTGCAGCCACCAAGTCCAACCACCAGCCCGCCCCCACCGTGCCCACTGACCACATCCCTCAGTGCCACATCTCCATGGCTCTCAGTCACCTCCAGGGATGGTTCTCGAGCCTCCCCAGTACAAACCTTGCTTTACAAAAGATGTTTTAGAGATCCACGCTTTTTTGGTGCTGTGTAATAAAACTCTGAAACATATGTTCAAAGCAGCAGATGTGATAGATCTGCAATTAGCTGAGGAATAGCAAGAAGCTATGCATCAAGGCTGGGTTTTGTGTTAAATCACATTCATTGTTCTCACACCTGGATGGCTGGTGCTTGGCATGCAGTATCTGGAAATGCTACAGAGGTGCAATTAGAAATCATGGTAAATGGAAAATGCTCTGGGGAGAGCAGAAGTGTTTTATAGGCACAGGGCCTTGCACAATGAGTGTGCTCACTACACTAGGAGTCCTTTCTTGTAGAGGTTCCTCATGGCTCAGGATTAAATGCTGCCCATGGGAGCTGAGAATTGGCCATTGTAAGAGGGGATGCTAAACTCCAGGGATGGACTTAGTGATGCTTTCCTGTCCATACTGCTGCCACAGTGGGTAGGAATAGCAAAAGCCATGAAGGATTGGTGGCCACTGAATGATGGCAGTGGGTATTCATCACTCCTTGGGACATCTTTAGCAGATGGTTGTAAGATTTAAGCCCGTGGGGAAACAGTAGGAAATGATCTCTTATTCTGCTAGACTGCTGGACATTAAATGTAAGCCAAATACATATATATGTATAAAAGACAAGAGGCTGGAAAGACGTTTCTCCTTGTACATGCAGGAGCACAAAGCCCATGGCCACGGGTTGCCCAGGCTGCAGCAGCCAAGGCCAGACGGTGGGGTCACCCAGTTTGAAGGGAGTTGAAGGCAACTGGTGATAGCACCAGCACTACATTTTTTTGTGAGCAGTTGGGTGTGGAAATGAGGTCTCTCACAGGCGCGAGGAGGACCATATGGTGCTTAGCACACCAGATTTCTCAGCTCCAGCCAGGCCTCAGTCTCACACTCTACCTGTCACTCTTCCCAAGATCCACACTCTGGAGGGTCATTTCATCCTCTCGGGGTCTCCATCAAATTTGTTCACAACACATTATCTGCAGGAAGGGAGAGCTTGATGCTGTCTCTTGGATCTTCATTTTTTAAAGCTACCAGACACTTTGAGCAGGTTACGATATTTTTCCCCGTGGCTGTGTTTTGCACTGGGGAGCTTTTAACCTTTTCCTGGCACTGGGAAAGCAGACACCCATCCCATTGGGAATTGCCAGTCATTTCATGGCTTTGTTTCATTTGTTTGATGTCTTCACTCTAGAATTTAATAACATGCAACAAAATGCGGGCCTTAGAACAGCCAAGAGTTAAGCCAAGTGACCGGAAACCACACATGGGTGATCAGTGGGAGAAGCAGCAGAGACCACTCTGCTTCAGCCCGCTCATTCCACTCTACCTTCCAGCATCTCAGGGTCTCTCTCTTGCTCTGATTCCAAATTCTACGCATCCACTCCCACAAATTAATAATCCTTAAAAATCCTTCTTTCCCAAGGAGCTTCATTTCTCAATTGACACAGGCTGCCCAGGGAGGTGGTGGAATCACTGTCCCTGGAGCTGTTCTAGAACTGTGGAGATGTGGCACTGAGGGACACGGTAGGGATGGGCTGATGGTTGGACTGGATGGTCTTAGTGGTCTTGTCCAGTCTTAACAATTCTATGATTCAAACTCCCCCTTGCCTCCACAGAATAGGGCCACATGGGGACGGCAATGCCCTTCAGCACATGGAAGTCAATGAACTCAAAGACCGCAGCATGAGGGAATGTTTCAACTTTAGAACCTGAAAAAAGTTCGTAAACAGAAATCCCCGTGTGATCGTTTCAGTTTAGAAAAAGACATCCCCAGTATGTTGACAGATACATAATTAAAAGATTTCAGGATTCCAATTAATTGAGCAACATGACCATTGCTCACTGTTAAGCTGGAAGTACAGAATATCCTTGTTTGAAGTTAGTTTTGTCGAATCAACATTTTATTTCCCAGTAACAGTCTGTAAACAGGTACGAGGGTCATTTGCAGTGTGGAATGCATGTAATCACAGGGCACCTCATAGAGGTGTGGGATTTCAATCGAGCACCAATGTTTAGTTGCATGGCTGATATTGATCCAAAAGCATTAATGGCTACAGATCAAACTATCTTAATGCAATTCCTAGATCTCACACAAGACTTACCGTGGTTTCTCTCCTGATCTCTAGAGCAATCATCTTTGATGTCTCCTTTTGGATTGTGCTTGCATATGTGAAATGAAATTGGAAATCATAATTGAAAGTCAAGTTTGCTGAGTCCAAAGGCTTTGCTGCCCTGAAACCTTTACGCAGTGCACAAAGAGCAGTTCTGTCTGATTTAAAAAATTAATCAGTCATTTTTCTTTTCTTTCTTAAACCTTCACTGACATCAAGTCTCATCATTTTGGATCCTGGCTTCCAGAGAGTATTGTCTGACTTTAATCAAAAGCATTCTGTAATTAGGTTCCAGCTAATTTAGCTTAGACTATTTAAAAGTAAAAAACGGCCCTGCTACCTGGTAAAACCCAGTTTGGTGTCAGAGGAGCTGAGCAGGAATAGCTCCATTTTGTAATTATTTCACTGGCAACCAAACCCTTCCCTAAAAAGCACAAGACTGCAATTTATTCTGGGCATCTTCAGGGTGATTTGGTACACAGGAGCACTGCCACAGTCAGATCCTGTCTCTCTCCGAAAACCTGGGTCTGGAGCTCTAAAAGGGACACTGTCAGGGCTGGGATCCTTCAAATATGACCTACTTTCCCCTTGCATCCTTTACCAAAGAAAAGGTTTAAATGCTGCATTTTCTTAAAGGAAGAGGGAAAACATCCTCTTGAAGATATGGCTCCTGAAACAAGGGATGCTCTGGGGTACCTGCCCTGCTTAGAAACCATGCCCTGAACTGCCCCAGCCCCACACTACACAAAGCAGGAGCCCTGAGCCTACCTTGCTTTGTTTCATGCTAGAGTTCTTTCTAGGACAAGGGATCAGATCACCAGGGCACCTTGACAGTGCCAAGGATTCACACTGCCAGCTCCAGGAATGATGATTGGATGAGAAATACCACAAAGAAACCTCGCCTCCAGGTACTGGTGTAAAGGACACACACACCATCTGCATCCTTGGGAAGGGATAAGGTAGGCATGCATCTCAAGAAAGACTTCCCTTCTTTCCTCAGCAGGTGAGCATCTATTTCCCCTCCTTACACTGGGATGTAAAGCCCTACAGTGCACAACAGATTCTAATCTCCTGAAGAACTGAGTAGAAAAGGGAAACCGAACTCACTAAAACCCCCCAGTGTACACTAGCACAGCCCTGTAATCTGGATTGAATCTCACAGCTGGCTGTATAACACAGCCATAGAAAACGCAGAGGGCAGGAAACATCTCAAACACCTTCCAGGATACATCCATGTAACTCTGCACACACCCACAGCTTGGAGATGGGGGACGATGCCCCACCATTTCTAGAGAGCGGCAAGAGCTCCTGCTCCTCAAAACTTGCTGCTCAGCTACAGATGAGATCAGGTTGAGAGGCAAAGCATCACCTGCCATGCAGCTCCAGCAAGGTCAGAGCAGCAAGCAGGATACTCCTAGCCAGCTTGAAATAGTCAGCAGGTTTCACTGGTGAAAGCCCAGTTGTGTTGGACAATAACGGCTGTGACCTACTTGGATGTTCTTGTCAGGGAAATCTCATTAGTACGTGGTGGGTGGACAGAAGAAGAGAACACAGTGCTGGCCCCTGCACTTTGCAAACCCTCTCCCTTGCTGGAAAAGGCAATGCCAGGGGACCTGCAGGACTGAGCAACAACACAAGAACAATGTGAAGGAATGCTGCCAAGCTCAGGAAAGAACATGCAAAACGAAAAGAAGACTAATATTAAAAATAAAAACTAAAAACCACAAAAAAAAAAAAAAAAAAAAAAAAAAAAAAAAAAAAAAAGCTTAAAAACCCTACATACAAATATATGCAAAAGACCAATTAGAAAGACTAAGCCCAGAGCAAAAACATCAAGGAGCTGCAATTAGGAGATACAAAGGGCTTTGCTGGAGAGTAGGTTTATATTGAGTTAGCCCCTCCCAGAGGCATCATTAAGTCAATTAGGGCTGGGTGAGGAAGGCTATCTATAGCCCCGAATGGCTGCCAGAGGATCTGTGGGGAGAGGCAGGTAATGCTCTGCTTGAAGCAGCAGCACTGTTAGGCACTAGGTTGGCCCCAAGCTTGTCTGCATCTGCTGAGCAACTCTTGTATCAGTCTTATTTATTATTGTGTCCTTCTTAGGAGAATGTTGTATTCTTCTCTTGCTGAAGGCCATTTTTTTCTTTAAAATAAGGGAATATTGAGCTCTGAGACCTTCAGAAAAGAAAAAGAAACAAACAAAAAACGAGCCCCAATGAAATGCAGAAGGAATTTTTGCAGCAGCTTTTTGTCTTCCTCCTTATGTTTTGTCTCCTATTGTCTCTCTCCATTTAACTTAGATTTTTTTTCAGTTATTTTTTCTGCTGTAGTTTTCAGAAGCACTTGAAGTCTTGCAGGAGCATCTCTTCAGGTGCAGAAAGAGCTGGGGGCTATGGCAGCTCTTGCAGAATCCGTCAAGGGGATGGGAAGCAGAGACTTGAGCTTCTGAAATAACTTATCTGGGAGAAGTGATGAGCTCAGGCTGTCTGAGAGCATTTGGGAGGCCTGAGGAGGAAGGGGTAGATAGAGAAGAAAATAAAGAAGATTCCTTTTCCCTTAGGCTGTTGTCAGCAAAAGCAATGCAGTGACATTGCACTGCTTTTCTCAAAATCTGCCTTGGCAGAAACAACTTCTGGAGCAGCTTGATCTTTATAAAGTCTGTGTAGTTCATTTCAATGACCTGTATATACCAGAGCTTCTTTATGAGCCCACAGATCTGTAGAGCATCCTCATGTTAGTGTACATACACATATATTACTCTTATCTTCCATCTAAATGCTCTGGCTATGTGAGTATGCTGGAGGTTCAGGGCTCAAACACTGTTCTTCTGCCAGGAACAGCCATTCTTGGGCACTAGCTGCTGGTCCCAGGCTCTGCAATCATCCTCAGCTGTGATGGTACATCCCCAGACAGGTTCTGTAGCATGAGAGTTGTCTTTCTATTAAGATAAATAAATATAACATAACTTTAAGCTTCAATGGGAAAATCTCGATTCTCTCCATTGGAGGAACCTTACTGTGTGGTGGTCATCTGTTCAAAGTGCTGCTGCTTCATGGTTTTTCTTGCAGCACAGAGTGATTCATTGTCCCCAGACCTGGTCTACCCATGCTCAAGTCTCATCAGGATTCAGTAACCTGGATTTGTAAGCTATATAAATACAGCAGAGGGATCCCTGAGATGATCCCTTTCCTCTCCTCCTGAATTTAACTCAGATCTGCTGCAGCTAGGCTGCCCCTCTTGCTGGCCCTGTTGCTGCCATGGGGAAGGTGCTGGGCTTAGTCTGGAACTGCAAAATTCTTTTACATTGACATCACCTGGCTTTGGCGTGCCTGGCAACACACACAGTTGCTATTTCAATTCCAGGGCTGCACAGCTGTACCCAGTAGGGATCAAGGGGTGCTGTCTTCCACCTCTGGTTTTGAAATGCAAGCTCTGAAGGATGACTTTCATCCCATTGATTATAGTTTGGGCACCAGCCCCAGGCAGTTCACTGCTGTAGAACTGGGATGTGTGTCAAGAAGTTGGAGAAGGCCAAATTTCTGCCTTAGGGCAGTACATTCAGCCAACAGAGGGTCCTCTCCTGGCTGTGTACGACTCAGTGCAGCACAAGACAGCAATGCCCACAGCTGCCCACAGTGCCTGGCAGCGGCTCTGATGTGCTCCAGGCTCCAGGACAGGAATTGCAGAGCAGCCGCCCTCAGCTGAGCTGCAGTCACCCTCCTGATCCCAGATCTAAATCTGGAACAAGTCCTCTGAGATCCGTGGCGTTTCCCTCGCATAAATCCATTGTATGCGTAGGCAGATTATCCCAGACCAGATGTCATTTTCTGCAGCCGTGGATGGCTCTCTCACAGCGAGGCCATGGCTGTCTGCACCTTCCCTCAGCTTTATATCAGCTTCTTGTGCTTACCTTGGCTTCACACTGGGGACCTCAGGGTCTGCTGTCATTTCTTGCACTCCTACTTTATTTTCCAGCAGCTCAGTTTCAATTACGCATAGCCACTGTTCTGGCACATTAAAATGCAACTTGCTAAAACACAGCCAAGATGCTTGACAGTCAGATTTAGGATACATAGGGATCAACTTTTTTGATTTGAATTGTTCCTTCAGCCACCATAACAAGAAATACTGCAAGGCTTGTGATTAAATCCTGAGACCTGGGGGTACCACAGTGCAGCCCCTTGACTCAGTCAAACACGGTCACTGAAGTTCACTTGCCATATTGAGCTCCGGTGTTGGCCACAGTGGCACAAAGCAATTTTTTTCCCATTGGGCAGCCCCTCATCAGTGGAGCACCCCAGCTCTCACCAGGAGCATTGCTCTGCCTCCCCCACAGGACATGGGTAAGCCATCCTCTTGGTCCAACAGTCACTGTTGGACAATTCATCTTTTCTTCTCTAATATAGGAAAGCCTTGCCCTGATCTTCATGGGCATACAAGTTTCAAAGCTGTCTGTCTTTAACTCTGAGCAAAACAGAGATGAAATTTATTTCTTGTACTCTAGAGTAATTTACAGCCCTGGTCATGTGCTAGGAGCTGGAGGAATGGAGAACAAAAATGCTTTGTTTGAAAGCTTTGCCCAGAAAATCTAGTACATAGTGGACATTTATCAGATGTTGCTTAGACAGAAGAGATAGTTCTGTGGGAGGAATGCACCCTTTTGTGAATGAGCCCTTGATTTTGCACAGATGAAAGCTTCTTGCTCTGCATCTCTGCAGGCAGACCTCGTGATGCACTTTTTTTTTGTGAGAAAAGCAAAAGGGAGAGGTGATCCAAACATGGCTGGATATCATCAAGATAGAGAGATTGCAGATACATCTGCATGCCATTTCCATACTATCAGTTCCTCTCTAATCACTGGTGCAACATCTGGACCTATATTCTTTGGAGGTTTTGGAGAGCAAAGCACTTATACAGCAAATGAAATTCCCCTTTACTTCAGTTTTGGGCATTGGAAGACATCAAAATAATGCCAGAGATAATGAGTAACTAAAGTAGACCTCATTGCTCACTGTACAGTTTCCCTAATCATGCTATGCATATGCTTTCCCTGATGCATTTTATAACCACGGCATGCAAACCTTGCTTTGGAACAACTTTGCACAGGTAGACTTTAATCTTGTGGAGAGAGAAACAGAGCTGCCAGCTGTGCTCCATCACACAGCTTAAGTTTTATTCTGAGGAGAAAGGATGTGTGCTCCCCCCATAAAGCTTTAGAATTTAATAGAGTTTAATCTGGGGGAGAATAGAAACTTAAGCAATGACAGGTGTGAAAGCTTGCACCTACTGCACCAGCTGAAAGCCAACCTTCACCCCTACTCCTTTGGTCTTCCCTCACATCAGGGAGGGTTGTGCCCCTGAGGCTAATCCATGGGACACCTCTCATCACAACTCTGGGTGGGAGTAGCCCTACAGAAGCAACATCTGTATTCCCTTGCAACAATATTCTGCAATCAAGAGTTTGAGTAGCTCTTAGCGTTTCCAAAATGGATGGCATAATTAAATGATTTAATGCCTGCCGTAATCAGGAGTGCACAGTCAATGAATATTCAAGCTGTTCTCATTGTTAGGGATGATAAAAAACATCTTTGCCTTTGGTGGCTTATTTTTTATTGTCTAAAGAGTCATCCAGAAGATGGTGCCACAGTTCTGCCTGAAAAATAAACACCAGACCGCAAGAAAGTCCTTGCACAGAAAATAATTCTTCATAGAAATCTGAGAGTAAACTTATTTTCAAGGGCAGCTCAGAGCTCCAAAACTGACATTTAGTCTGTGGTAAGGCTCCTATTGAAAACTAGGGCAATGTATCTCTATTGCTTTCGCTCTGTGTCACTCCAGGCAAGGTCAGCCAGCACAAGGAAGAGAAAACCCAACCCATCTCCCTGCTTCCTGCTGAACAGGGGACGGATCTTTGGGTGTTTGTTAAAGCACGCTTCCTGGGGAGCATCAAGCCATCAAAACCAATAAAGAAGATGAGCACAAAACAAGTTTCTCTCAGTGCTTTGCGAGGCTCCAGCAGAAGTGAAAAGTGCAACATAAAGAAGAGTACATCGCCATTTCTTTTGGTTAGGGAGGGAAGGCGTCTCTGAGGTTTTGTGCCACTGAAGAAAATGACGATGTGGAGCGTGCAGATCCCGTAATCAGATTAAATAATCTGATTTCCATTTCACCGATCTTCATGCTACAGTAGGATGAAAAAACATGAAAACCGAGATTTCTGTGAAGCAAAATCTTCGCTCCTACAAAAAGCACGCATTTAATTTTTTCTTCCATTACAATTTTCTGTTGTCTGAGGTCTCTTCTCTGTAGCTCAAGCAATTTGTCATCTGATTAGTCTGATGAAGCATAGAGAAGTCATTTGAACTGTAAATTTTCTGCAGGCAAAATAAAATGCAAACAAGAAGAGCTTCCTGTGCCTGCCAAAGTGATGATACTCAGAATACAAATAAGAAAAAGCCATGCTGACAGCATAAGCTATTTTTATACTCTGTCATTGGCTCCCGGGCATGGCAGTTTGAACAGGACCGCATCTGTATTCCCAAACCCAAATAAACCATGTAGTCTTAAGTGAAGTTCATGTCTTACAGAATAGCTGTTTAATCACAGTGAAAGGATACATTGCAGGAAGGATGAATCACGATGTTGATTCACACTTGGGCTGTACGTTTACAGAAAGGCAAGGAGAGGAGGGATTCCTGCCATTGCCACGAGGGGCCACGTGAGAGAAGGCAGCAGGGAGCTCATGGTGGCTGCAGGAGCTGGGACACTTCACATCGCCCTTCAGGCACGGGGCTTTGTGGAGCCCAGCTCTAGCCTTGCTGTCCCCGTGGTCATGATCAGGACGTGGGTGCTCTGCCACCTGCCTCCAGTGACATCCCAGCTTCCCTAGGGTGGCTGCTTTCATCACCTTTATGGCACTTTCAGAGCCAAAGCTTGCTGAAGGACAGCCTCACTTGGGCTGTCTACATGTGAAGGATGCTAAATGTCCGCAGATGGATATAGTGCGTCACTCAGATTCACACTCACACGGCATCTCTGTGCAAAGGCAGACGTGGCTTCCTTCCCTTCTTCAGAACTGAAGGCATTTAGAAAACAAGAATAGCTTTTTTTTTCAACATTGCTAAGTTGCTGAATTAGTGTACAGACACATGGCATGTACTCATTACCTGCCAGGATGCACTTAACGAGTCTGGCTAATTGCACTAACATCTTGTCTACATCCACCATTTGCCATCACTGGATCTCAAAGCTTTTTGGGAGGTGAGGAGCATCAGCAACAAGAAGGTTTCACACAGAAAACAGAGCTGAAAGGAGCATGAATAGGACCACATCTGGCAGGTAGACCATGTAGTCACACAGCAGCTTGGTCTAATGGGTAGCAATCCTACCCATGGCAGTGGGTTTGGAACTAGGTGATCTTAAGGCCCTATTCGACCCAAGCCATTCTATGAACCCAAAATTTGTTCCAAAAGAACCCTCTGGAAAATGTTCCTGGATGATCCCCCAGGATGGAGACCAACCCTGCAGCAACCCACCCTTGGTGTACCTCACCACTCCCATGTAATTAAACTAGGGGGCAATAACCCAGCCTGTCATCAAATTTAAATGTAGTTCTTCAGGAAAAGTGGCTGAACGCTTTGCTTTCCCCCAGCATTTGCTTTAGCCGACTGCTCAGCAGCTGCTTGGGCCATGTGGCTTCCTGGCAAATGTGGGCCACTCAGTCAAGCAGCCACTTGAGTGGCACCAACAGCCATGGGATGATTGATAACGCGATCAGAGCCACGCCGCGCTTCCACCCACACTCGCTGCCAGCCCCTTTCAAGAGTGAGACGCCTCTGTGCTGTGCATTGCTTTAGATGAGTGAATACAGGAAAACATGCAGCAAGATAAGTCCATCAGGCTTTCCACAGCTTTGGATAAGCCTGCCTACCACTTTAACCCGACTTGAGTATGTTTGGGAATGCTCCCAGTACACTCAAAGCTAGGAGCTTTCTTGCAGTGACCTCCCTCTCCGGATACCCAGGGGCTATTAGCATTGATATAAAAGACTGTAGAGCTCTCACCCTTCCGGGGAGATATGACCTGCATCCTGGGTGAGTGATGCAGACCTGAGGCCTCCAACATCAGTGCTCACCTAATAGAGGCAGAGCATTCCCATGGAAGCCTCCTGCTTTGAGAAAATGGGGCTTCCTGGCTGGAAAGAATTTGACCCATGGACTTCTTTTTGTTGTTGTTGTTATTTTACTTTATGATCAGCCCATTCTCAGCAGGAGGAGGTGAGGAGCTGGGTGTCCAACAGGTCTGTGTCGGCACTGGGAAGAGGAGGATCCTGCAGCTGGGAGATGCTGATGCTGTGGTGACTCGGCCAGCAGAGCAGTGAAGGCCTGCAGGAGAGCTCTGAGCTGCAGACTCATTCTTTCTGAAATCCACCACACTCAGGTCTGAAAGAAAGGAAGGCAAAAATAATACCCAGATTATTAACAGCGACTTTTGCCTTTTTCATTAGAACTTCACCCTGCAGGAGAAAAAATGGAAGGCAGAGCTAACGTCATGGATAAAATTGAAGCCCAAACCTGATTTTCATGCTCTATTTATCACAGTAGATCAGAGGTCTTGTTGGAGATCCTTGGGAATGTAAAGAACAGTGAGTTTGTTAGAGCAAAGAAGCAGTTGTATTTTTTCTCCTGCCTAATCACAAAACTCAGCTGTTTTCTCAGGCTGAAATGGGTCCTTGTTCAACAACTGACCTCAGGAGCAGAAGTCTTTGGTGCTGGCCAAGAATTTGACCCCAAATGCCTTACATACAGCCTATCCACTGTACTGAGTTGGAGAGCATCCTCATGCCCTTCACTGGAGGATACAGCACTCCTGGGTGCAGTATCTGGTGCTCTGGCACTAGTGCCTTCCTGTACCTTCCCCTTTCTTTGCCCAAATGTACCCCAAAATAGGGGCTCTGCTTCCAAGCCAATGGCTTCCCCAGTGATACTGTTATTTTTCTGTCTGCTATTTCAGATGCACTGAGACTCAGTGGTCAGGTCAATGCATCCACGTGTTTTCTCTTTCCAGGATCAAGCTGGGTGCCTTGGGGGAGTCAGAGATCCTCTATCATGAAATTAAAGCAAAAATCCCAGCTCCCAGTGAGAGGGCTGTGTTCCTAGCCCAAGCTTTGTCTTGCAGGGGAAATGGCCTCACTTAGCAAGTTAGCTGCGAGAGCGCGTAGGCTGTGTGCCAGCAATGCTATCATCTTGCTATCGGCTGCCTGCAGAATTACTCACTATTCAGTGACCTTTCAGCAGATTATTGGAAGTGTATTGAATTTCTTGGGACAACACAGGAGCCTGAACCACTTTCAGACCAGCTCTGTTAGTCTGCCCTCTGTTAATCTCCATCAAGCGTCCCTGTAGCTGAGTGATGCTATGGAGTCTCTCCCTGTCCTTCCATAAAGTGATGCTCTGAATCCAGAGGTCAATCTTGAGCAAAAGTGGGATTTTTGATTTTCAGCTGTAGTTTTTTTTTTTTTCCTTGAGAGATACATCGAGCTGAGGTAGATGCAGATCAGCTGGTCTTTTCTTTAGGTGTCTGCATTCGTTTGTGCAGAAGTCATTTTTAGATTGATATTTCCTTAAATGAACACAACAGAAGGTGAGGAGGAGAGAAAATAATTAGCAGACTTAATCACAGAGCTGCTTGCAAATCTCTTCTCAGGTACTCAGGAAAGAAAGCACCCAACTGATGGGAAGATTTAGGGTGTGCTGATATTAACCACAAACAGGCTGGGGTTGGCTCAGGTTAAAGCAGGGATCTCTGTTGAGTGATGGAACAGTGTTCCCACAGGTTCCTGTGAGCAATGCCAGACAGCCATTCCATCACTCACCTCAGAGCAGCACATGGAGCAAGAACATCTCATGAGCAACAGCAAGGGCCACTATAAAGTTTTCTCATCTGCAGGTTTTGTAGACTTTCTCATGACTTTCCCGTTACTTTCTGTCCTGTCTGTTCCTTCTTAAATGCACTTGAGAAGGAGCTGAGCTGAGGCACAGGACTGTTGCTGGCAGCAGAGCCTGTTTCCCACTCTTCCCTAGCCACGTAGGCAGCATTAGAAGATAAGATCTCAAATATTTGTTAACTCACTGCAAGCCCTAAGATCTGTAAGCCTGAACAACACTTCAGTGCCAGTAACAGCAACATTTCATTCCCTTTTACTGCTGAGATAATGTTCGAGTGCTGAAATAAGCACTTGCAGTTTCTAAGCCTGTAGCTTGTGTAATGCATCTAATAATCCACAATTCATTTTGCATTGATTCCAACAGCCAGAAACTGTATTTGCAAAGTTGCACCGTCCTGGGGAGGGGGTTGCAGCGGCAGGGCTGGGAATGTGCTGATTTGTACCCCCAGCTGGAGCTGAAACTGAGCATTACACCCAAACTCTGTCATTTGTAACACACTTACGCAACCCACAGGGTAGCTGTACTCTCATGTGTGAGGCACAGACGCATGCTTCAGTCTGAGCCAAATTTCTCTGCACTGCACTAAATAATTGCTCGTGTATTACACCAGAATCTTACAAACCTGACAACACTTGCCATGAAGATCTGCTATTACAAATGGTGACGCTCAGAGAAAGCAATTCGCTACTTTTAAAATCAACTGAATTCACTGTTGCAAAGAAAATTACCATCTTCTAAGCTTCCCCCTTAGCGAGTGCAGCCATTCAAATCAGTGCTGCTGAAAATAGCCAGCACGCTTTGTATTTGCAGAAGAGCTTATCACCGGTCACTCCAACTGCTGCAGCTCAATAGGAAAAAGAGTAACCGAAATAGCTCGGCGCCCTCCCGAAATGCACTCCCCTGCAGTCTGCCGAGCTGCCACTGGATGGGGCCGCACGTCGCCTTTTGCAGAGCCGACCCTCTCTCCCCAGAGCCGGGCGCTCTTAGAGGATTAGACTGTAAGGAGAGCAAATCTCAGCCACCTTCACAGCACTTTCTGTTAGAGGAGCTCACAGGGCTACCAGTTAATGAAAAGGGTTAATATTATCATCCCTATCTTAATTAAATACGTCTAGAAACCTGAAAAAATATATATCTCAATTTCATAGATGCTTCTATGAGCATCCCTCTACTCTGGTCAACGCTGGTGAGCTCCTGGTATTGTCTCTGTTGTCCCCATTGCATCAAGCCAACATGCAGCTGGAGAAGACCCTTCTGCAAATGGGAAGGACACACCATTTTATGGGGTGCCCTATAAGGGCAGAAAATGGCAGCGTAAGAGGACAATCCCAAGGGCACACGGTGTGCAGTTTGGCTTTGCAAGGCTTGGAATTTGTTAGGGTATCCTGTATCTTGCAGTACTACCCCGTGGATTTCAATGGCACTTGAATGTAACATAATGCTTCAACTAGTTAAAACTTTCCATACAAATACCATTCATCATAGTATCACAGTATCATAGTATCATGCGAGTTGGAAGGGACCTTAGAGATCAAATACCTGTGGATTACTTGACTCTTTGTATCAATGTTGTGCTGAGTTTAAAACAATGAGAAATGAATGCATTAGTGCATTTATAGTTTGCACAGGTCTCCCTTGGAGCAGGGTGCCAGGGTATTTGTGTCCAATTGGCCACATTTTCAGGGCTTCAAGAGTTTCATACAGGAACATTTTGTGTTATTTTTTTCATGACTGTTATAATGAATTGTCACCAAGTAATCAAGGAACTTGAGTACACAGCTCAAGTGTTTGAGTTTGTTGGTTAATCAACAGTATAAATACAGAAATAGCAACAGGGTGATCTGTTTCCCCATTGCTTTTTGTTGGATTTCCCCCTGCTCCCTCATCCATCAGGAATCTCCTCTTGGCAGCTCTTTCGAGTAACAGTGCATTGAGATCCTACCTGTGCTCAGAGAGCAGAAGCCAATCCTTTTTGCATGGAAACGTGCAAAAAATTCCTACAAGCCTTATCCCAGGCAGGTTCACCCTTCAGTTCACAGAAGGCAGCTTGGTTTTGAGACTGCTGTCTCTTTAACTTTGTTTGATGCTTTGCATAAAACAGGTTAAAAGCCCTTCAGAAGACCTCTTAGAAGCTGCTACAGAGAAATCCAGGACGTGGAACACCTGAAAGCTTGCTGCAATTTCTTGCTGTTCAGAAAGAGCAGAGTTTGAAACAAAGAGGAAATCTTCTGACCTAAAAGGAGACTGAATTAATTTTAAACCTAAAGGGAAAAAGAGAGTGAGAGATGGGAGGGTCTCTCTGTCTTACATTTGCAAAGTAATTTATTTTTTCGCTTATCAGAAAGAAAATGCAATTGGAAAGCTCAGGAAATTCACATTCGGTTCAATTATGCCCTCTGCTGCTACAGGGCTGAAACAAGGCCCGGTACCATTCACAGTAACAGCATGCAGCATTTGCTTTGAAAGCTCTACTTTGGCTTAGAGGCTTGGAGAGCTAATTAAAGCCCTCTGTTCTTAGAAGACTTTTCTGGCTCTCTCCCCCCATCCCAACATTATGCAGCAGGTACCATCTGACCACCTTGCACACTTGCTCTTCCATCAGCATTGGCAAGGAGAACAACCCGAGCTGTGATGTGTTGGTGAGGGTCCATAGGAGGAACATCTGCAGAATTAATGTGAAAAAAGTGCAGGAGAGCAGCTGGGGAGAGAGAGAGGAGAGCTGCTGAGGCTTCATCTGAAGGGGCTCCTCTGTTCAAAGAGTGCTTATCAACCTTTAGCCTCAACAAAATGCTTTGCACTTTGTTTATCCCAAAAACATATTCTCTCCTTTCAAAGCACAATTTATTTGTGAGATTTTAATTTATTTTAATGTTTTTAATTGTTGTTTCTTTTCTTTTCTTTTCTTTTCTTTTCTTTTCTTTTCTTTTCTTTTCTTTTCTTTTCTTTTCTTTTCTTTTCTTTTCTTTTCTTTTCTTTTCTTTTCCTCTCTTCTCTTCTCTTCTCTTCTCTTCTCTTCTCTTCTCTTCTCTTCTCTTCTCTTCTCTTCTCTTCTCTTCTCTTCTCTTCTCTTCTCTTCTCTTCTCTTCTCTTCTCTTCTCTTCTCTTCTCTTCTCTTCTCTTCTCTTCTCTTCTCTTCTCTTCTCTTCTCTTTTCCATGTGTTTATTAATGCATACAGGTGTTCAGAGAGCATTAAGGGAATTTCTGAGGGAAATAACTGTTGCCCAATATTACATATTCCAGTACATTTGGGCTCTGCAACGCTGCAGAGCAATAAATAACATTGCAAAAGCCCTCCCAGCAAGGGAAGGACAGACTCCACTTCAGAGCTGAGCTTTCCGTGCCTCTGTCTGTTCACATCCCTCTCTGAGCTCTTGGTTCTTCTCATGCTGTCATCTCTCCAGAGCACATAATGCTATTGAACTCATCTCTCCACAGCACCAAGTTTCCTTATGAAACACTACAGCACTAAGAGAAGACAACTCTGACATTCTAAAATATCACCCCTAAGGCCTGCAGGGGTTTAGGAGAGAAGCGGGTGTCTGAGACAGCAAGAGGTTCTGGGAAAGGGAGAAAAGGGGAATAAGTTAAAGAAAGAGGGGAGAAACAAACTGTTTGCTGGCAGCACAGCAGTGTGAAGTCGGTACCTCTGCCAGCTGAAGAGCAAGGGTGCGGATTAGGGCAGTTTATGTAATGCAGAACTACGCAGCCTCGGCTCTCAGACCTAAGGGAGATTTGATGCCTGTCACCAGCATCTGGGAGAACTGTTCCCCCTGAACTGCATGGCTGTGTTTGACATGGCAGGGATGTGACAGCTTCACGTGTGAGATAGCACAGGCTTGGGTGAGTGCTGTAAAGGCTGATATGGTGAGTGCAGCATGGATCGTGCCGGAGCAGAAAGGAGATAATCATGCCATGAAGTCATCCCTATGTTTTGCACTTAACAAACGTCTCAGAAGGTCCCTGCTCATATAAGTCTTCAGTTCATCTCAGAGAAATGCTGTTGGAAGGACAAGCCAGATATGACTACCAGTGAAGAGCTTTCTCTATAGTCAGGGTCTGTTGGTGCAGGAAGGCTCCTGGAGCACAGGATGTGCTGTGAGTGCAGAGGAGGGATGTAGCTCATGCAAACTGCAGGTTCAGCCATAAGGCAGTTACAGAGATGTGAATGGAGCTGGGAATGGTCTGGCAGCATCCAGGCTGTGCCTGTCCTTGTCCCAGCACTATCGTGCAGCAAACAGATCAGGGTTCAGGTGGATGGTTTTCCCTATGGAAGCAGCAGACAAGAGGGGAAATACATAAAGAAATGAAAGGGAGCTGGGCATGTCCCAGGGGCTGATCCTCCAGCCCCTCAGGCTTCAGTTTACACTGGCTACAGCCAAACCAGAAGCACAGGTAATAAATAGGTCGGATGCCCAGCTGAGCACAGCACTGTGCAGTGCACTAACAGAAGCATTCAGAAGCTTGATCAGAAAAAATGTATTTTAATTAGAAGGTTCTGCTATAAAAAAGGATTGTACTTTTGTTTCTAAATTCTGGGAGTCAGAGGGGGATGTGCTGGTGCTGCAGGGTGCAGAGACACTGTGTCCCATGGTTGCTTCCTGCACCCCCATGGGCAACATGAGGGCAGACAGTCAGCATTGTGTCAGCTGTGTTGAGCATCCATTATCAGGTGCTGAGGAAGAGCTGCGGGATGTTGTGTGATTGGAAGCATTCTAATTTATTTTGGTGGGTTTTCCTTTCATCTCTGCCTTTTTTCCTCAAAGTGCATCTTTTCGTACTCCATATTCCTTGAAATAACGGTGGACAAATAGCTGCTATTTTATGAATGGGCAGTTATTGAATCAGTTACAAAAAATACAGTTCATGGTGTTTTAAGAATGCCGTGGTTATTTCAGGTGCTTAAAATGCAGAGGACCCTGCTTTCTCTGTGCTCCATTTTCCCACAATCACCAAGAGAGAAAGAACGGCCTATGCTGCATGTGGAAGGATTATGCAGCTCCTTCAGAAAGCCTGCAGCTGGAAATGAACCAATTGTATCCCAGAGCCAGAGAGCCCCAGAGCCTCCCCAGCCTAAGGCTTGTGCTGATGGATGGCTCACTCTCCTTCGCAGCTGAGATACGCAGGGTTAGCAGAAAACCAGAATGCAGCAGATGCCTGCAGGAGAAGAGGAAGGGTCTCCCAGAGGCTGATTTTCATGTCCTGACTCTGTCCAAATGTATATACCCATGGGAGATGCTATCTGGGCCCCTAAAGGGGACAGGCACAAGGTTGCTGCCAGTGGTTCTCTCAGCTTTGCATCATTTGCATTTCCTTGCTGGCGACCACAGCGTCGCCAGGAGCAGTGATGCTGCCTCTCATCTCTATTTTAATCATCCCACGATACAAAGGTGTTATTAATACCCACACACCCAGAGGGCTGCTGGCCAAAGTTGCACTCTAAGACCAACCAGCTGCACTGGGAATTGTCTCAGAGATGGGAGAGGAGCAGGGAGCTGCAGCAGACACTTTCCCGCAGCATGTTCCCAGGCTGCAGGCTGCTGAAGTCCATGCATGCGCTGTTCCTGCAAGCAATAATCTTTGGATGGGGCTTCATAATAATGATAAGTGAAGAATGGGAATTTCATTCCAGAGCTGCATTTTGAATGTAATCCAGATTCTCTCCAATCCAATTCATATTTCATCCAGGGGAGGAAAGCATCAGGAGAAGGATGTGAGCATGGGCAGGCAGAGGACCAGGCTGCATAGCAACCCTGCCTTCTTGCCTAACAGGTGTGTCAGGTCCCTGGCAAACACCAACAGGTAGAAAACTGTGCATCATCTGCATTTCAAGAGAAACAGAACCTTAACTCTACCTTGGAAGGTGCAAACTTCACCTTCTTTAATCCTCTAAATTACACTTGTGAGCAAGAGATGCTTCGGCAGCATGCTGGATTCCAACTAGAACCTCTTCATTGTCACACTTAGTACTGTGAATCAAAGTTGGCCTTGATTGCTATTTAGATGTCCAGTTTGCAAACTCTTTTATCAAAGAGCTGACGTTCTGGAGAGGTTGCATCAGCAGATCTACTTATTTTGCTGGAGCAAATCCTTGAGCACAGACATTTTCAAATCACTTCTACAAATTGTGAAGCAGAGTACTGCCCCCTGAAGACGTGACCCACCTGCTAAGTCTTTTCTATTTGGTATTTTGCTTTTGCATTATGAAGGCTCCCAGCATCCAGAAGTGCCTTTACTTTTCCCTTTATAGGTTATAGACCCTAACAGTTAAAGGATCTGACCTCTTGTTTTAAGTTCTCCTTCTCACAGGGTTATTAGCGCTGCAGTTAACATCTGAACCAGCATCATGTTGTTCCAGTGGCTTTCTGTCTGTGCTTGCTATGCTTCAGAAGCACTGCAGCTGCACTGCTGCATGCCTGCAGACAGCAGGGTATATTCTGATCGGCAGCTGACGTTTCCCCTCTGTCTTTTTGCTTTGGATCAATTTGTTCACTGGTTTTATCTGCACAGTTAATTATCTTATGAGCTCTCACGATAACTGAGGTCTTTGCCCTGGCTGTATTTCTCAGCACTGCAAAAGATAAGAGCTCAGCTGCATGGGCTGTGCTGCAGACAAAGCCCATCCCTTCCCTTATCCATTGCATTGTCCCCGCACTGCCACCAGCAACCTGTGGGTCTCGTGGCAGTGCCACAGAGTGCACACAGCACTTTGCAGAGCTGCCCGGCACTCTGCACAGATCACACAATTACAAGCATTTGTCTCCCAAACTTTATTAAGAAGTTTCTTAAAATCTGTCTGTAGCGCCCCATCATTAGATGTAATTAATGGCTGCGCTGTGGACAGGGGTAACCTCACGGATCAAAGCTGCAGTAATTCATTTCTTCTGTTGCAAACAGCAGCAGTGCCCAGAGCTCTCTTGAGTCGCTCCATCTTTATTAAATAGGCAGAGCCTCGGCTGCTCAGATCTGATAAATCAAGGGCCAAGATGTGAGCTGAGGTGCAAGTGTGTATCTCCAAACATTCAATCAACCACCAATATAGCGAGAGCAGGGCTGATAATTATAGAAACCTAGCATATTAACAGACAGAATGTTAATGGCAAAGAACAACACAGAAGCTTATATTCCCTCCGGCTGAGAAGGTAAATTGCATTTCCAAGTTATGACAAACTTGACATTTATTATTATCTATTATTATATTATTTATCTCCTTTAAAGTATCGTTTAGAGGCCTCAGATGTGGTCAGAGTCTGACCGTGCTCTGAAAAGGTTATATTTTAAGACCTTGACATTAAAGATAATATTTCCTCCTGTCTTGGCTCTGCCAGCTCCAGCAGAATTTGAGCTAATTGGGAATACATCCATCTGAGTGTGCAGAGGAGTGTCAAACACAGATGTGAAAGGCTCCAGATGTACATTAGGTACACATCCACATCCTCTCCGCCACCCTCCTGCATCTTACACCTCATCACCATGTGCCATCGTAATTAAGAATGATGACAACGGAGTGCAGATGTGCTGGTGTCACAATGGCAGCATTTTCTTTTCTCACTTGGCATTAGGAGATAGTAATTAAAGCCTTACAATTTTAGCAGCTTCTTCTAATTCAGGGCCAGTTTGCCGTGGCGTTCCCAAATGTTCCCTTCATAACCCAGACTGCCACCAATCAGAGGTGATTTTTTTTCTTAAAATGACAATTAGATTAAAAATTATATTGTATAAAAACAAATTGAGGCTTTTCTTTTAGGATGGATGAATGAATTCATAGTCAGCTCTCTTCTGGTTTTACATGTTTTTTGTGAGCTTTGCTCCTTCATGCTGATTATGAAACAAGGAGCTCCCAACCTGCCACAATATTTTGATCTGCGAACAATACACAGTTATGGGAATGTATGATTAAAAAATGTTCATAGAGCTAAGTAGTCTGAGGTCTTCATTGCATACATAGCTGTAAATAAGAATGCAGAAGAACCAACACAATTCTGGGGGCCCCTATGACATAAACTGGGGGACATTGAACAGATGTGAATAAAAATAAGGGCAGGTACCAAAGAGCCCCAGAAGGCCACTTCAGCTGAACTTGTGAAATATGGTGATTATTGCACTGGCCAGGAATGCTGTGCTGCAGAAATGGAGCATCTCATTGCCGGGAAAGAGATCAGCTGGCTCAGGTGCTGTCTAATATTTCAGCTGAATTTATCTACAGGTAGGTGCACTTACAGACAAGTATCAGAAGCGCTGGGGCATTAGAAAGCCAAAGTGAATCATGGATGGAAGCCTTCCAAACTCCACATATCAACTTTACCTACTTGCAGAGAAGTTACACCAGCTCTCACACATTATATACTTGTTCCTACTTAGATTTAAACTTAACGAGCTGTTAGCAACATCTGCATGCTTCACTTCAGGTATTTCATAAGGAGATAGTCACTGATTCCCCCACCTTTACTGAGTCTGAAGGGGGTTCCATGGAAATCACCGGGCATGGTGCCTACAGCCAACTCAAGCGGTACTCCCTTCCTTCCTTCCTTCCTTCCTCCCTTCCTCCCTTCCTCCCTTCCTCCCTTCCTCCCTTCCTCCCTTCCTCCCTCCCTCCCTCCCTCCCTCCCTCCCTCCCTCCCTCCCTCCCTTCCTCCCTTCCTCCCTTCCTCCCTTCCTCCCTTCCTTCCTTCCTTCCTTCCTTCCTTCCTTCCTTCCTTCCTTCCTTCCTTCCTTCCTTCCTTCCTTCCTTCCTTCCTTCCTTCCTTCCTTCCTTCCTTCCTTCCTTCCTTCCTTCCTTCCTTCCTTCCTTCCTTCCTTCCTTCCTTCCTTCCTTCCTTCCTCCCTCCCTTCCTCCAGGATTGCTGCACTGGCTCCAATAAGCACATTTTGTGTGCTCTCCAGAAGAGAGATGCTGCAATAATGACCATTATTTTCTGGAAAAAGAGCAAACAGCCTGATGGCACAAGAGCTCAGGGTGGGTTGGTTACAGCCACCAAACTGCACTCTGCCTTTTGCCAGGTCCCAGGAAGCCCTTTCCCATCAGGCTGCATCCAGATGCTTTATCATCTCTTCACATGGCACAGTGCCTCCCTGGCTGCCCCGGGCTCTGCTCACAGCCAGCCAGGGACACACCTGGTAGCTGCTGCACAATTGCTCATTAAAAGACACTGCTTAATTTTTGGTCTATTTCTTTCATTTGAGACTGTTAGTCTTTTGTTCTCAGCTGAGGTTGTTTAAAACACTGTATTGCAGGGGGTTTTTGTGTGTTTGTTTTGTTTTGTTTTGTTTTTAATGAAACTCCTCCAGTTTCTGCCTACTTTGAGTTTACTTACTTTGAGTTTAAAATAACCTTATTAGCAACACAGTAATGATAGTTAGCCTTCCTACATACATTTGTCTTCAAGGCACTGCTCCAACTTTAGGTAATCCTCACAGTGGTGGTGAGAGGCAGGTGCTCATTGCAGTATTTTGAGACAATTCTGTTAAAAATGGAGACAATGAAGCAAAAAAGTGTTTGATACTTTGGCTTATTTTCCACCTGCTTTTATTTAATGCCTGTAACTAAACTCTGTCTGTTGGAAAAACGAGGTCATGAAGAGATGAGGAGCTAATGGTTGTCTAATAATCAGCTCTCATGTGCTCCAAAACATTTGAGAACGTGGCCAAGTCCTGATCAGGTGAAAAAATGGAGTGTCAGGCTTTTGCTGCTTGTTCTTTCCCAGCATTCTTGCTTAGTCCTACATTAAACCAAGTCCCTTTCATATGGAACATCACATATAACCCTTCCTTGACCGTCTCTGAGATGGATGCCAGCTCTTTTCAGCCTCCATCCTCTTCTGAAAAGAATTTTCCAGAGGGAAGTAACTGCTGTATTTTACTGCCATGCTGCTGCTGCAGTTAGATCTGAGTAATTCCCTGAGCAGCCAAAAGCCCCCTTGCTGCTCAATTTTTGGACCATGCTGAGGCATTCAATATGCTGCCATATGTTTTGGCCTAGAGACTGGATGGAATGTCAAACAGAATGGGATTCTACATGTAATTTGGTGACTCATATGAATAGACATCAAATTGGCACATTTTAAACAGCTGTAGGAACTGAGCCTTGCAGAGGAGTACGTGAAGGGAAAAAGTGAGAGGAGCAGATCGTCTGAGCTTGGTGCTGTTTGGGCACTCTAGTTTTAATCAAGAGGTGATCTATTAACCCCAAGGAGGTTGCAGGTGTAAAGAATGGAATCTGAGTTGTGTGTGTTTTCTGTATATCCTCCCCCAGGGCATGGGCTTATCTTAACAAAGGTTTAAACTGGGGGAGCTCATCCTTCCCAGCTGCTACAAAGGCACTGACATACTCCCACTGCAGTGAGCCGGCTTTCATCTGTGCCAGCATTTCACCCGAATTCCCTGGAGGTGAACCTCAGGTAAGAAACAATAGGCTCTATGATTCACTGCTTGGAATGTGGGAGAGAATGGCAGGGGTTCAGCACAGCATCTGCAGCTTCTCCCATCTCTGTGGGTACATGCGGCTCCCAGGAGCTCTGTCCTGAATGAACCTCAGTGGGAAGGCCAGACTCATCCTCTTCCATTTGCTCAGCAGAGACTCTATTGACTCCTTATCTTAGTGGTGTTTTCTGATCTTAATGATTCTATGAGACTATGATTCTCTAATAAAAAATGCTAAACACGTCTTTACGTGCTTCTGGGAATAGCCAGCATTGGCCTCAAATACAGAAATGCTGGAGATTTTCCTACCTTTTATTTGCTCAATTCGAATCTTTTCTAATTCTTCTAATCTTCTTGTCTTTTTTTTTTTTTGTGGGAGGTTGACCTCAGTCTGACTCACCCAGCTTGTACAGGGAAGGAAATCGATGGGGAGTGTGATTCCCATTTTGGAGAGCTAAGAAGTTGTTTTCCATCTCGTGGTGTTTTTCAAGTTTTCATCCAGGAGAAAACATTTTTTTGGCTTGTCAGACTGAAAGCAGAAATCAATTCAGAGTTAATTCGTTTTCTCTGAAAAGAAACCATTTTGAAAATATATTTGGATGGAGAAAACTGCCGTGAAAAATAATGTGAAATTATAGAATTGAAGTAGTTTTAGAATGAAAATCAAGGTTGCTCTTTGCCTATCCAAACACAATCCTGACGCAATGACAAGGCCATCATTATTTCTGTTGGAAAGCTCTTTAGTGTACTTTTCACTTTTCATTATCA
Organism: Excalfactoria chinensis; assembly: GCF_039878825.1. Taxonomy (NCBI): domain Eukaryota; kingdom Metazoa; phylum Chordata; class Aves; order Galliformes; family Phasianidae; genus Excalfactoria; species Excalfactoria chinensis. The sequence goes on from NC_092836.1 coordinate 6,768,382, forward strand.
GTTGCAGAAATCTGGAGATGATTTAACCAGTCTTCATTTCATTAAGTTTAGCAAGAGATCAACAAAGTGGGCAGACCAGGATGGGAAATGTGTGAAGAAGCCCAGCCCAAGCGTCTGGGAACTTGGCCCATGCATATGTTAAAACCTGTCTCAGGAGATGGATTGGGTTTCTTGAGGCAGGTCCTGTGCTGCAAATTCAAGAAGAATTAAGCCGGATGTGTCACTGTTCTCAAAAACAGAATATGGCACCATGACTCACCCCACATAAACCTGATGGTCCTAAAGCATAAAGAAATGCTTAGAAATGTCTGCTGGGAGGTTTATTTCTCTGTTCACAGAGCTGAAGCGAATGGCTTGGTACCACATAGCCCTTCCATTATTTGTGCATTCCATTCTTTCCCCACTTTTCTCTGCCACTAACTTAAAATGGAAAATACCTGCAGGAGACCCAGTATTTTCAGCTGTGCCGTGGAGCATCAAGAGCATTGGAAGGCTGATCTCTGAGGCTTCCAGTGAAATTAATAAATTGGCCCCCACTGAAAGCCCAGTTAGCACTGCATTCTCATCCTTGAAGTGCCATTTGAGTGGTTTCTATGTAACGAAAATTACAGCATCTTGTAGGGCTTAATGAAAACACCCGGTGTCTGCATGCTACTGCTTCTATTGTAGCTGAACATCTCCAAGTATATTTACAAAGGTGGGTTGACACTGAGATTTTTCTTGATGGGGAAATCATCAGAGACTGAAGGCAAGCTGTATAAAGCCAGGCCCTCCTATATGCTCAGCAGAAAGCAGCAGCTGTCTGTTTAACCAAGGAGAGCTGGGTTGCATGCTCGCCAAACCACAATTTGGAGAACCAAAAAGCCAAAGCTCTGAGGCAAGCACAGAGAAAACAGCATTCATCTAAACACAGAATGAAATTAAACAGAAAATTTGAAATGAGGAAGGTTGTTGGCTGTCTCAACAGGAAATTACTGTTCCCTAACACAGTTAAGCAGCCTGGCCCCAGGGTGGCTGGGCAGATCACTGTCGATGCCCTGAGGACAAGGAGGTTTGTAAGGGAGGATGCTCAGACCAAGTGCAAGCCTGATGCATGGTGTCTTCTCCACCATGCGGTTGGTCACCAATGTGAGCCCTTTCTCCTGTGTCACCTCTTCAGGAAAGAGGCTGTAGAATGAGCTTGTCTCAACCCGAGGAGGGATCTGTCACAAGGCTGCATTGTGCATCAGCACTTTGCATCTTGCTCAGCTTCCCATGGGCAGCAAGGATCACCAATCTTAGCCCCAAGATGACAAAATCTGTGGGGTGAGGGCCCTTTAGCTCTTCAGCAGGTCTTGTTTTAAAATCATGCAGGGGAGTACAATTGATGATTTCAGCATTCCTGGGAATGCTGAAATGTTGAGGGCAATAAAGAGAGGCCATGAAAAGGTCCCTGGGTGGAAATAACCAAAAATAGACATAACTGGGTGTAAAAAAGTGCCAGCTTTGTTCATCCAAACTCGGAGCACAGCTCAAGCCCAGAAACTCTCCAAGGACAGAGTGAATTAATGATAACCCTCACAAACAGAGAATGAAGTGTGTAACTGAAAACAGTGCCATCTTCAGCACAGAGAACAGAGCAGAGATAACTTAGTAAAAACATGAGCTAAAAGGTCTTCTCCTTTGCATCAGCAGGTTGATGTTAAATGCATACTTCCTATTATAAAGAGCAGGTAAGTTGGAAAAGGTCTTCTGGCAGGTTACAAGTCGTCTATAATGTCTGAACATATTTCAGCACTTTAGAGCTATGTTCACATTTATGCTAATAATCCCTCTTAACTACCAATTCAAACACAAATTCCTGAAGCTGAAATCCATTAAATATATCTGTAGATGAGTGCTGCAGATCTGAGAACTTGTATAGCTCATATCGTAGTATGAGAAACAGCAGCGAGCTGATAATACTAACTGCTTAGTAAACATAATGGAGATGAGCAGAGAACATTGAGTACTTAATACAGCTCCTTTGTAAGTACTGAAGACTGCCTTAAAGTGGTGGGTAAGGAGGTGAGGACTTGGCAGCTTCTTTTAAATGAGGTAAAGCATAAGATGTTAAATTATGTATTTCAAGATCCAGAGAAGTCAGTGAAAACATCTTCAAAAGAAAGTCTTAAGCGTAAAAGATTTTCTGTTTGCTGCCTGTATGTGGACAAAATGCATCTTCATTTCATATTTACATTTGGTGGAAATTTGGATTTATCATACCTTTAGCTGAGTTCGTGTTGGAAAGCAATTAGTAAAAGAGCTCAAGCAGAGGCCATCAATATTGCTCTGCTTGATTAAAAAACCCATCTGGAGCTGGCACTGAAGTAGCCTGCTATTGGCAGGGGTTATTTAGTGCATCACCGTTCCTCTGCAAAACTCTGCATTTCCTCCATTATCACAGGGTGAGATCCCTGTGGGCAGATATTTGGGAGATGGTTTAAAAAGCAAATATGAAATGGAGTGAGACTGCAACGTTTGTCAAAAAGATCAGCCCTAGAGGCTGCTGGCTTTCTGGGTTTTGGTACAATAGATCTAATCAAGGGGCATCAGCATCATCATTTGCTCCTTTAGCTGCTTATCACAACAATCAAAGTTTTTTTAACTCCTCTATTTTAATCCCAGTAGTCAAAGGACATGAACAGAGCAGGACCTTGAGGAAGAGGTAACATCTTGCTTGACATCATCACCAATAGCTGGAAGAAAAGCCAACATGAGTTCTTTTTTCAGCTCTGAAATCTTGTCAGTGTAGGGTTGTGTGGGTTGAGCACTGCAAAGAGAACAAAGAAAGGTAGAAATGAGCTTGAATTCTCATTTTCCTGTGCTGGGTCCAGTTTTATTTTGGATCTAAATCAGGCAGTTCAGTGGTGGAGATGTGCAGCATTTAAGATGGTCAGCCAAGAGCCAAAGGTCTGTTTACATTGACTGGGAGCTGATAGTGACTGAGGAGATCTACAGTTGAGGAGGAGGAGAAAAGGGGCCAAGAAAGAAGGCAGCACAGTGGATACAGTCTCATCAGTACTGGTTTCTGCTGTACTCTCATTTTCATTCAAAACAATTGATTCCAAAGAAAGCTGCTCCCAGGAGTAGAAGCCTTCCAATCTGAAACGCTTTATCTTGGGTGAATCACTGAGTCATTAACAAATGAAACTAGCTTGATTGCTTATTTTTAAACCTGCTTTTCTTAGATTCCTCTGGAAGTGGAATTTCACAGCTCTCATGGCCCAGCCTTTGCTTACTGCCTGCAGCATCTAAGAGCTGTGGAGGATCACCTCCATCACATTCCTGAGTGCCAATGTTCAGAAAGGCTGCATTACCTTTCACAGCAATATATGTGCTATTTCTCACCAGCTAGGGCATTATTAAGTCCTTTCCAGATCAAGGCTGGAACATTTCCGTTGGAGGCTTAAGACATGAAGATGAAAAATGATGGGGAAATTCTCCTTCAGTCACTACTGTGAAAAAACCCTCGGATTTCACAAACACCTGGACCCAAATTTAGTTCTGGTAGAACAAGGCTCAGCAACTATTCAAGTCACTCAGCTTGGATGTAGAACTGTATCAGTTCTAGGGAGCTCAGTTCCTGTTTCCTCCCAGGGTCACGTGGCCACCTGAAGCCCAAATATATTGATAAAGTCATGGGATCTCAGGGTACTCTTGTGCAGCAGAAGTGAAGGTTCTGGAGGTTTCCTGGCACAGGAGTATTTCTGTCTCCAGCTATTGCTCCTTTGTGAGTGTGATGGGCATGGTGATGCACCAGGACAAGAACAGTATTTACGAATGTAGGTTCTATTTGGTTAAATATCTCAGTCTATGGAGCATGAAACCATAAAGGGTCCCTCTTGTGTCCCTTGGAGCCATGCAGAGAGCCCCAGGCATGTTCCAGGGAGGGGAACAATGCAGGGCTGTGCAATGAAAAGTCTAGGAAGGCTGCACAGGATGGCACGTGGAGGGGTCCCCACACTGGAGAAGGACTGAAGGAGAAGCCTGTTCTCTACCATCTGTTATTAAAGCATCTCAGTTTTGCCAAGATGCTTCAGTTATCTGCAGCAGCCACCCCGCAGTGCAGGTTTTCTTTTCTTGATGGTACCAAGGATCCTGCAGATAACAAAATCTGTCTGGGTTCTTCTGCTTCCACTCAAAATCATTCAAAAAGTGGCACAGTGTGAGATCTGTACTGAGCCAGGACCTTGGTCCTGCTGCCCAAGGGCACTGGAGCATGGCACATCTTGTGTCACAGGCAAGGGCACTCAGACACCGAGGGAACACAAAACATGATTAAAAAATAGTTTTGAGTTAACATTTTAACAGGAAAAAAATATATATATCTGGAAAATAAACAATTGCTCATCAGCTTGAAGCAGCTTTAAAAGGAATAAGAGGAGTCCCAGACCATTGCTTGTTTACATCCCACTCTGTTTTGTGAATTCATGTGTCAAAGCATTTCCCTGGGTCAGATTTTGCCTTGCCTGGCAATGCTAGTGGTGGGATACAACAGTTTAAAGAAGGACGTCATTGGTAGAGCATATTCACTTTATTTTTACAGCTAGATAGAAATAAGTCTGCTGTTATTCCTTGCCTCTCTGGGTCAGGTCAAGCTCCTATGCAGACTCCTCCATAGGAGGCTGAACAGCATAATACGCAGAAGAGGAAATCATTGAAACTGAGCTGGACTGGTTGCCAGGATGGTATCACAGAGATGGCAATGGAAACTGCTTCGTTGGATATACTTGTGATCTAACTCAACTGGAAGACATCAGTCACTGTGGATTTTAATTAGTGTAATGGCCATGCCTGAGACGCAGTCAGAATTATTCATTAGAAATTCTTCAGTTGTGTTTATTTGGGGAAGAATTAATGCTAGAAGACAATCCTAGAACAACAAAGGAAGAGTGTTACCCATGTGGTAGATACGAATTAAATACAGAAATTACAAAATACAGAGAAATTACTGAGAAGATTCTGGATGTATTTTCTGATTCATTTTTTTGTATCAAAATTATGTTTTGAAGATCAACAAGAGCTGAGGCCGTATTGCCCACCATCAGTGAGTGCACCTTTATGGAAACCTCAGGGACTGTTCCCAGCATCATTTGCAGGGGGAGCAGAGCAGCCTAATTCCTCTTAGGGCTCACCGACTAATGGTCTGATTTTCTTTAGTCTGATTTTCTTTGCTTGCTTTATGGAGCACAATTCTTCCGTATGTATGTGTTTAATGGTATGATTAACAAAACTTTTCTTCCTGAATGCAGAAAAGCTTGTCTCTACCAGTCTACCTTCCTGTTTGTGTTGTATGTGGATTGTGCAGACAAGGACAGGGAATACAGAATATGATAAATACATTAAAATCACTAACCGGATTGAATTCTGGGTGAGGGTCTTCCAAACCTCCTTCAGACTGAGCCTGGTGCTGGGCTTGGCAAGCTGCTCTGTGTCTGAAGATGACATCCAGCAAGTCTTCAGCCACCAAAACTGCACCGTGTGGCAGCCACTGGGGATGCTGGTCAGATTTTCAGCTCTAAAGTAAATCCTGAAGTTTGTTTTCATTCTAAATGAAAAATACATGCATCAGAATTTTCCTGACAAGATGGTTTTTGTTTTTATTTGGTTTGGGAACGTGGGAGTGTTTCTTTTCGCTCACGGTGGATCATGTAGTTCCGATACAGCGATAACTTTTGTTTCAATAAAAGGAAAACAGCTATAGTCTAGTACTTATCCTGTTATTACAGCTAATATTCTACTGTATCAAAGTCCAAGTGAAACAGCTTCAAGCTATTATGAAGCAAAGCATTTTGACACAATAGAGAAATGAGTAAGCCAAAATGCTTCTCTTCAGATTTCAAAAACTTCATCCAAAGCTGGGCAAGCATTTCCAAAGCAGGAAATGCTCCTTTGGAAACGTGTTATTTATTCCCACCAAATCACAGCCTTCTTTTTCAAGCAGCCTAGAGGAAGGGATCCATGTTTCTCAGAGTCTTTCTTCTCTGACATCCGCTGGGGAAGAAGCAGTGAGCGATGCTCTGCTGCTCCAGAAGCTGCAGCCCCAGCAGGGATAGCCCAAAAGACAGAGCAACAGGCTTCGTGCTCTCAGATGTTGGCTGTGTGATGGAGGTGAGATGACTTGGAAAATAATAATGAGGTTTAATCTAATTGAAAATACTTTCTTTACCTTTGGAAAGGCTCAGGTCCCAGCTCAGCCGATGACCTTCAAGATCTGGAGTGGAAATTCCAACAGTACTGACGATCATTACATAAATTATCCTCCCCGAATACAGAACAATCACTACAGTTAATACAGTTCACTAGTTAAATTTACTTTATTGTATCCCACACAGCCCTATTTACTCTTTAAGACCCAGTTTGTTCCTGTCTATTAGAATACATATTGATTTTTTCAGTTTTAGAGTGCTGCAGAGCAGTAGTGAGCTGAAATTCTTAGTTTTAGGCTCTTGCAGCAGTATTTACATCTCTAAGCAAGCCCAGTTTTCTACTGCAGGACCTGAAGGACTGAAATATTCAAATGCCACTGGATTTCAGTTTTATAATTGTTAGTAAAAGCCAGAACAGTGTGTGTGAAAAATGACTTGCTAGGAGATGGCACTCAGTCTGGGATCTGACCACTCATTCCTAAGCCTTATTGTAAGGGGCTCATCATCTTTTTCAATATTCCACTATCAGAAGAGGATTACGGTGTGACTCTTCAGCTTTCATTCCCCAAAGGTGACGCAGCAGTGTGAACAGTGCTTTGAAACACAATGTCTGAAAGTGTTGTGCTGGTGAGTACTTTCTCTTGCTGTTCTCATTCACTGTCATCAACAGTTAGTGCTGCCTTCCAATGAGAGATTATGGAGATGAAACCAGCTCAAAAATTCAAGTTTTTTTAAGCCCAACATCCTTTAGAAACAGAAGTCAAGAAAATAAACTTAGCCCAAAACTTACCTACATTCTTAAAGGCAATGTCTCCAACATACAAAAGGGAATTTAGTTCTATCCTCATCCTCTTCTCAATCAACTTGATGGAATAACTGTTGGGAAGTCTCACTGTAATTGTGAAGGATGAGCATCCACCTGCAGCATCAGACCAGTAGATTGGGGTCTTTGCCTATGGGGAGATTGTTGGCTGGGAGTGAAGCATGGAAACCACAGCCACGCTTCCTTCTGGGATGTGTTAGCAGTTCAACACTTTTGCCAGCTGCAGAGATTGTTTCTTGGATAATGATCTTACTCACTGAAATAACCATCAGCATCTCTGCTCAACAACAGGCACCTCACGGGGATGGAACTATACCCAAGTGTGAACCTTTCAGCTGAGAACTGGAAGGGGATAAAATGGGTGAAATATACAGCATTTTGTCTAGTTTTAAAAATACAAAGTTTTTGGTAATGCAACGCATTTCACCACAACACTTTTGAAGTATTATTTGAGGCTTCATTTGAAAGAATAGCTGTTCTACTTTTAAAACCTGGCTCGATTTTCTGCTGAAGGAAAATCTTTAAATTGTTTACAGTGAATCAGAGCTTTTCATCCAAAGCCAAACGAAAAGAGTCAGGTATACGCAAACAATGTTTTCATTTACTTGTTTCATCTAATGATTATTACTCTCATTTCGGTTAAACCAGAGCTTTGCCCTGGGCATAAAGAATGCATGGAGTGTCCCAATTCCACCTGAGGGTTTTGAGCAGGGCACAGAGCAATTGCACTTGCTTTATGGGGGAAATAAAAAAGATGTGACAAACATTTAAAATTAGAGATCTGCCTGGGAAAAACAGTGACAACAACTAAGGCAGACATCACCTCATTTCTTTTCCTATGGGATCTCTGCATTGACAGCCCTTTTTAAATCTTTCCCTTCAAGCAGCCCAGGTCTCTCAGTTCTCTCTGACCAAGGTTCTGTTAGACCTGTGCTAACCGTGACTTCTATGTAGTGCAGAGGTCATCAAGTTCCATGCAAAAGTAAAAACAATAGGCATGATACAGGTACTGGGACATACGGGACATACGTAACTGATGGATTTATTGTTGGACTAGATGATCCTATTGGTCTTTCCATCCTTAATGATTCTGTGATTCAGTGAATGGCATACACCAACACATGGCACCAATTTCTTCTTTAGAATATAGTAACAGGCTCCCTTGGCTATACTAGAAGAGATATTTGCATACTTGAGGACAGTATTTGGCAGCACATTACAGTTTCTATGGAAATATGTGTTTTTATTTGCTTGGTATCTGAAATATGATGGCAGACATGGCAAATTCCACACTGGAAGCTCGGTGCTATACATGACAGCATGGCTGTGTAATGCTACACCCTGTGGAAAGCTTTGTTGTATGATAGAAGGGCTCAGTGTTGACCAATTTGAAGTGCAGAAGACTAATGAGCCTTTGGACAGCTGAGTACTTGCAGTTGCTATCGCAGGTCTTTTCCTTTTCCCTAAATGTAAAGACTTACATTTCTAGATGGGTTCCGATCATATCAGTTTAAAACATTGTTATTAAAAATAAGGGGGGGGGGGGGAAAGTGAGTAAGATAAATGACCAAAAAGAAGTGAAGTGCCAGTCATGTTAAATTTGATAAAGGCATTTTGTGGTCAAGCGATGTTTGGATCTCACACCTCAGAAAAAAACACATTGTTGTGTGTGACCCAAACCACTGCAGAAACACTGGTGATGTCCAAGGTAAAATTGCTATCGAAATCCACAAAGCTAACGTGGATTTAAACAAATCCCATTGAAATGCACAGAAGATGGCAATTCGTATCCAGAGTCAGCAAAGCAACTCAGACTCCCAGGGTCTACGGAAATGTCTGTGTGAGGACAGCCCACAGAAGCTGCTTTGCAAATGAAAATGGAATTGAAAGAAGAAAAAGAAGAAATATTCTGAAGGATGATGGCTGTAAAAATAAATCCCATGTAGGAAGTTTCACTGACAGAATAAAATAATTGCCACAGATGACTCTTCGGCACTATCAATAACAAAAAACACTTGAAATAAAAGGAAACCTCAGCTCAGCTCCCAGCTCCTCTCTGGAAAAAGCAGCAACAGTGAATTTTAATCTTAGAGACAATAGCATGGGAGATAGCAAAAAATAGGAGACCCTCCCTAAGTTGTTGCAAAACCTGGTAAAGCAATATGGTTATCAGTTCTGGGTTTCATACTGTATAGGTCAGTGTGTGGATCTGATCCTGAGAGCTGCAGTTCCTGCTGAGCCGTGGATCCTGGGGGCATTTCCTAACCAAGGGGTGGAAGGGATGTGCCTCTGTGATGTGCCTCAAACTGAACCCAGAATGCCCTTGTCTGAGCTGGAAAAGTAAGCTCACCAGTGGAGGATTTTTGTTGATAGACATAGCAAGCAAAAATACTACACAGATTTCATCCTCGAAATTAGAACTCTGATTTATTCTATTATTTTTAGTTTGGTTTTTTTTTCCTACTGTCCATATGAGGAAGAACTATTTACATGAAGGAGAATTTGCAACTGATTTAAAAATGAATCCCTTATGTATGTGTAATGGTAAGATTGAAAATACATCCCTGAAGTAGTATCTGGAGAACATCTGAACCACCCGTCAGCAGTGACATGGTAATGACAACACTGTCCTTCACCCCTGCATCCTCAGTCTGTGATTTTACTCGTGTTCAGAATACAGCAGCATGCATCAGCATCAGTACAAGAAAGAGAACATTTCACTGTAAGCAGATGCTTAAACCTTACATTCATATCAGCGGGATATAGGCAGCTGCATAAATGCTTTATTGAACAGGAATAGACTTAAGGAGCCACTTACACACTTTGCTTCATCAGGACATAAACTGGTTCTGAAGCAAATCAATGAATTTTCCCTTTCTATATGCCCATGTGTAAAACATACACCTGAACTGAACACTAAATCAGACCCTACTTTCTTCCTCAGTCTAAGTAAATTCTTGTTTGCTCCAGACTCCACTCCTGCCAGATATTTGTCATTTCAGCTCTGCTAACAGGCATAGCAGACTCAGCCTCCCCATCTTTAATGAACTTATTTTGATGGACACAATGGAACACGCTCTGCGTGCTCTGCACAGAGAAAAAGGTATGCAGAACCCATCAACAACCACCATGCTGGTTCGCCATGGAGGGCTGAATAAAACAACACAGGTGGGGAAATTAGAAACATTAATCTACCCCTAGATCCAGACTTCTACCAGTCTGAAAAGGAAGGTCTCCAGATTGTATAGAAGTGCACCTAGTAATAACAATAAATCAGCTCCCACCCCTTCTGTGTTTCAGCCCAGTTGGCTGTAGGTATACACAGAGGCACCCATTGGGTTTGCTGCGGCTGAGGCTTTGTCAGCATTACCATTATTAAATCCTGTTTTCATAGTTTTATAACTTGCCTGAGAAAATTTACTCCAGGCTCAGGGCTGACATTTAAAGTGTCAGCTAAGAGGAGATTAATTCCTGGAGTCTATTCCTGAATGTGCATGGTTATTGGTTGGGGTTTTTTTATTGTTCTTCTTTAAGTTGCATAAAAATAAAAGAAATTGAAAGCTGATGGGTTGGATTATTTTTCCAAGTAATAAATACTTCCAGCATCCCTGCTTCTCAGGGAACTTTCTAGCACTGCTTTTATTTGAGGCAGAGATGTTCTTGCTCCCCAAGCGCTCAGCCAAACCCAGCTCATTGCTCCAGGTGAGCCAAGCACACAGAGAAGGCTCCTCTGCAAACTGTGCAGCCCTATATAAGCGTGATGCAAATGCAGCACGTCCAGTACCACCCAGACTCACTGTCATAGAATCACTGAGGCTGGAAAAGACCAGTAAGGTCATCAAGTCCAACCATCAACCTATCCCCACCATGGCCACCAGCCACATCCCTCAGCGTCCTTGCCATGCAGCCTGCACACCCTCAGCGCACCTGTTGGGTACATCCTTACTCCTTAACATCTTCCTGCCCTCAACTCTTCAACTTTTCTACTCAGTGTAAATTTAAACCCACCCTTTATAGAGACCTCCCTGCCTTCTAGGAGTGCTGCACTGCTTGGTGTTGCTCAGGAGTGAACTAATTTGGCCAAGGCGGCTCTAAATGACAAACTAAGTTTTTCTCTAGTGGGCATTTAAACTTTTGAAAAAGCAGAATGATTGTAAAGACAGTTTAGAGCCAAGCGTCTGGCAGGCATTGCATTTGTCACTAGGGAGACAAGGGCCATCAATCTAACTAAATTGCTGTGTCTATATGAAATACTTGGCAATAATCAGGAAGTGGAAAAAAACAGAAAACAAGCACAAATTGTAGGCTTTGCACCCCCAGCCTTGCAGGAGTAAAAATGAGAAATTTTTGTAGCTTCCTCTCTGCCGATTTGGGTTTTGTGCTGGTGGTGCCAGCTGACATTTGCTATCTGCCCAAAGCAGCAGCTTGCACAGAGGCAAAGAGCATCACCACACAGAGCTCAAAGGGACCTTTCTGAGCCCACCAGGGAGGGCATTGCTTGCTAACAGAGCAGTAACCACAAGGGCCACTCACAAAACTTTCACACAAGCCCCCAGAAAATGCAGGTCCCATTCCAAAGGTCCTGCTGCCCAAGCAGATGAGGAAATCAACAGTAAAATGCTTTTGCCATCTTGATGCACCCATTCTGTTCATCATTTACTCCTCCATTCATTGCTGCTGGTCAGCCTGCACCCAGCTGGGTCAGAGCACCCAGCCCTGATGCAGAACAGCTGCAGAAATCCCAGGGCAGTTTGCTGTGCTGAGTCAGCCCCAGACTGGCTTTTATTGGTGGCAGGTGTTATGGCTCCTGCTGCTTTTGTCTCCTCTTCTCTTGCTTTGCTGAATGCAGTCGCAGTCTCATTTCAGGTAAGCAGGCTTGGCTTCTGTATGTTTCTTTTTTTGTTCTCCTCTCAACCCAAGTACCCCCAGTGATTAGATTTGGGTTACTTGGAGGTTTGTTTACAGAAATACAGCTCTCCCCCCACCCAGCCCTCTTTTACAATATGTCCCATCCCCACCCTCTCCCTCAATCTGTCAATCTGATTTGTAAATGATATCAATAGTTTCCTTATACTGTTTTTGTCTTACTTTGTAAATCATATTCCCTTTGTGCCGTGCTGTCAAATGCTTCCCTGAAATCATGATGGATGATGTCCTCTATTACATACTTATCAAGTAATGCCCTGATGTACTCAGAGAATTCAAACACATTTGTCAGGCTCAAGCCTTCCCCCATGAATGCAGCAGTCAGTCAGCAGGTCCCGGTGATATCTGCTCCAGGCTTGGAGGACATCAATTCTGCTGCAGACTTCAGGTGTTTTTGGTGTCTGTTATGTATCATTGCGTGGGATTCCATTTCTCAGACAGCAAGAAAACAATCAGTGAGACATACTCAGAGGGACAGCATTCTTTAAAAAAGAAACAAGGACAAGCCCCCAAGTGTCAAACACTGATTTTTTCTTATTTTTGGAAGAGATGAATTACTCTTTCCATCACCCAAGCAGTCCTTTCCACCTGGAAGAATTGTATGTGAATGTCTCACAGGTACAAAAGACAGGGTGTTACCCAGAAAGCATGCAACACCTGCAGCCAGCAGACATCAGCAGCTCAGTATGAGTAGGCATATCTGTGGCTAGATGAGGCAATGCTCTGGGCTGGACCTCAGCCCGTGAGGAGGTCCTGATACTGAGGAGCTCCATGAGAGACCAGCAGGGAAGGGGTTAAGAGGAGCAGCTCTGATCTGACAAGCAGTATGGCTGGAAAGTCTCAAAGGCTCTGTAACATGTGGGCTGGTATATATCGTCTCCTCATGTGGCTGGGTGGGTTGCAGTGTGAGTGATGCATTGGCATGTAGAAGCCACTGCAGACATCAGAAGTGCCATCTGTATTCTTGTGTGACAACTGTCCCTTGTCGGAGGCTGTCCCACATGCACTTCCTGAACCTGCCCATGTTACTTAGGTTGTTATCACTCCCCAGAAATGCTTACCTAATCTGTTCTTAAAACTGGAGCACAAATGCAGTCTTGCTGTGTTTTTCTATTCCTTTTCTTAGAAGGAGATCTGGCCCACTTGTGGGGATCACAGCTCAGACCCAGTACATTTCAAATCCCTAACTATATTACAGACTTACTGCCAGTGCCCTGTTTCCTACCTGCCATACTCCCCTGAATTTCTTCAGCAGGTTGTCTTATCTGATTAGGTATAACGAGGTCAAGGAAAATCAAAGCCACGTATTCACTGCAGCTTCCTGGGAACTCTCAGCTGGTACTGAGGAAGAGAAAAAGTTCTCTTTGTTATTCCAGAGATGGGAACAGGAATGCCATCCCATAGCCCTGTGGGAAGAGAGCGTGGTGGAGTTATTGCCACTCAAGGATATGTCCTCCAAGATGGCTTTTGGTGACACTGGCAGGAGGAGCTCCTGGGTATTGCCTGTGACCAAGGGTTTGGTGCTTTGTCCATCTGTTTCTTACCTGCAGCAAACACAAGGCATAAGAGACATATGGTAGCACAGTCTATGCTGACTCCTTGTCAAGTCCAGCATTATTTTGATTTGAAACAGACAAATACATACCAAGGCCCTCCGCCCTGCAGGAAAAGGTACCCTGACAGCATTTACACTGTCTACAATGACTTCCAAAGGAAGATCTTAGCATGCAGCACAGCATTCCTAGAAGTGTCAGACACATAGATCAGGTGTATGTGGGACTGCCCAATCTCCAGGCTACCCATTTATTTTTATGTGTGTTTTGCCTGGAAGTCCCTATCCAAAAAGGGAAGGAAATAAGACGTGTCTGGGTTCTGGTGCACTAAACCTACAGAGACCTCCAGAGCAAACCCTGCGCTTGGTGCCCACTCAGTTCAGGTACTGCTGCTGGTTTACAGCTCCAGTAGACAGCCTTGCCCACAGGCCTTGCAGACACCCACAGTGATGTGCAAATTAATGTATAGAATTATAGGTGGTTTCACGTTGCTTCTGGGAGCAGGCAAATATTTTAATGGCTGTCTACAAATTGAGTTTTAATTGTGAACAAATGGTGAGCAATGTCTCTGCATCAATAGTCTCACAAACAGGCCCTTTGACCCTATAAATAGATGCTGGCTGATTCTCTGTGTTTTAAACCTGCTGATCTCCAGAGAACAATTCTGCCTTTCATACTCCTTCCCCATAAATATGCTCAATTTATCTCCATCATGCCTTGTCAACCGGGGCCACCAACAGCCCCCCACCATGAAAAGGGCTTTTGCTCCCTTTTCTATGAATATTCAGCACCTGTACTCACTCCAGGTCCTCATCAAACTGTCCTGGGACATGAGTAGGCTGAGATGGGAAATGGGGAGTGTAGTTCCCCAGTATATCTGGGTGAATCTAGTACTTCTCAGATGGACCAGGTGTCCTCAGATCAGCGCACGTACTGCTTAAGCTCTCATCAAGTGACAGAAGCAATAAGAGCCATTAAACAAAGAGGACTAATGGGAATTTTAATCTTCTCTCTGCTAAATGATGATAGATGTCAGCAAAGGATATTTGCTGGAAGAGAATATTTGAATAAGCTCCCCATGCTGTGTCTACTGTTCCCAATGCATTTGGGTTTGCAGAAAGTTTCTCTGCTGTAAATATATCATGGTATTTTCAGGGCCCACCAGTGACACCAAACTCATCTCCTGCTTTTTAGTAGTTGTAGCGAGGTGGTTTCATCCTCTCATCTGTTCACATTGGACTGATTTTCTCACCTCTAGTTTCCATCTGCAATGTTTACGAAACTAGAAAAGCAGCGTTAGGAAGCAGGTTCTTCACCTGTGCCTATAGCAATACTGAGATGGGGGTTCCAGTAATGTTTCTTGGCTCAGATGGGCCCTTCAGGTGTAAAATTTTAAATCAAACATTTGACTTCCTGTGTAGAAAGTTATTTACCTCCCTCTTGCCAAAGTCCATTTTCTTTCCATGGATTCATTAGAGCTTATAAATGTCTTCTCATTTAGAACAAGCAGTCTGTAGCATGTGAAGTGATGTCGTCCCACCTCCGGATCAAAGGCTTGAAGAGAGATTTTGGTGACATTCCAGTTCCTGTCACCTCACCCTGACCTTCTGAAAAACAAATGCAAAACTGCCTATTTCCTCTAAGAAAAATCCCAGACGGTGATATTCTGATGGCTCCGTTACAACTTTGAAGATAATGTTGAGGCAGAAAGACTAAGCTAAGCCAGCATTCAGGTACAAAATTGATGGCAAAGCTGAATTGTTACAGAGGAAATCTATAGAGGAACTCACAGGCAATTAAAACAAATTCAGAATGTGAAATGTAGAAAGCCCATTTATAAATTGGCCTGAAAATGTTTGCTTAAAAGTGAGTAAAAGCAACACAGTCCCACAGTCGGACAGAACAGCTTAAGTTCAAAGAAAAGCAAAAAATAAAAACTAAAAAAGAATTGAAAATAAAGGACTCTAACAAAAGGAGATGATACAAAGTGATTGACAGCGTACTGGAATGAATTGCAATAACAACAGAAAGCTCATTACATGAGGAATTACCACACTTAAAGTCAATCAGATCGAAGAATCCCAAGTTACTAAGGTTGGGCTTGGAGACGGGGTAGTTTAAATGGATTTGTGTGTCACCTTGATGACTGTGCAGCAGATCTTGCCAAGGAGAGGTAAGGCACTGCACCAAGAAGAGTGTTTCTTAGCCATGGTGCTGTTGGATCCCAACTAAATGCAGTTCAGTTTTGTTTCCCCTGATCTTACTTCCCTTCAATGATTCATCAGAAGTCTCAAGATAGCTACAAAATATGAAACTTTAAACAATTTTTGCTTTCAGTAATGCCATTAGCATAGAAAATTTAAAGCAAAGCTTAGTCATCCTCTTAGGCATGGTCAACAGCCTTACTGCTTCATGGCACTTTTTTAGAAGGTCTCATAAAAATCCAGAGCAGGTCATCATGCACTGCCTTTCCTGCAGTGCCTCCATCAAGGTGGCCTAAGTCCTGTGGCACAAAGGGTGCTGTGGTAACTGTGGTATCACCCCTCCTGCATGGCACTGGAATCTTTTCTTCCTTACTCACTCTCTCTGTGATATATTATGACAATTTTGTACTGAATAGCAAGTGTGCTGTGTTTAATAACCATTCAGCAGCTCATGAAAAGTTAAAGTAGTGAGCTGGCAATGTGGTGGATGTGGCTGGATTTAATATCTTGGCCCAAGAAATCTGACTTGTAATTATCTGTCTAAAATACCCATGTGGCTGGTCTTTCCAGGGCTGCAAATGAGCCTTCTGAAAGAGAAAAAAAGAAAAAGTAATTTTACATTATTTCCATGGAAAAGTGTAATTAAAAACCTCCTTAGCTTGGTTCTCCATGAGTAGTGGTGAGAGCGCTGCATGCTGTAGGCACGCACCCCATGTGCAAGCACTTCTCCTTCCAGACCATCTCCTTGCAATCCCCTGGTAATTCCCTCAAGAAAGAGGAGCTGGGCTCTGTTCCAGCTGCCCTCAGGGCAGGCTTTTCCCAACACAAAGTTGTGGCATGGAAAGGAGAGGACATGGAAGAGCCTCAGTGAGACACAGACCTTCAGGAGCACAGGCTCTGTTGGGCTACGTGACTGCTTGAGTCAATTAGGCAATGTGCCTTGAGGTTTGGAAAGGTAGAGAGACGTACATCAGCTTAAAATGTCTCTTACCTGGAAAAATATGACATATTACTAACATGATATAAGAGGGAAAAGTGCCGGAGGCTGAAATGGAAGGGAATTTGGACAGAGAGAAGTGCCTCTCCTTGCTCTCTCCTCTCCTCCTTGACCTTAAGTATATCACTTGCTCTTTTGGCCTCCTCATCTCTTCTGGAGGAATTGTTAACCAGTGTTACCATTAGTACTGGAGAGAGGATGAAGAGAAGATGTCCAAAAAGCCCTGTTTAGATTCTGGCAACTGGGAAGAAATAATGTGGTTTTTTAGCTGTTTTTCTATTGCTCATGAACCACAGGACAGAACCACAAAATTGGTTCTATTTTGACAGAAATGGGCTGATTTTTAAGGTCTTAGTGAGATTAAATGTGTTAAGAGCAGTATTTGTAAGAGCTTTTAAACTCCCTTTCTCTTTTGGCATAAATAATAAGCTACTTCATTGTGTTCTGAAGGCATCAAAACAAAATTAATATGGACATGACTGATCATTTGCTAGTGACTTATCTCTTGACAAATTCCTAGTGGTACAGCGAGAGTTGTACCCCACATGTGCCACATGAACACTAAACAAGACTTCTAAAGGATTGTATTTCAGCTTTCCAAACAGCTTATATAAGGCTTCCATAGGTGAACGAGATGAGTTCCTACCAGTCCATGAAGGAAGGCAGTTTACCTGCAAGCATGTCACCGATTTCAGGGGTATTTTAGTAGATTACATATCTGCCAAACAAATTTCATATCAAATCATCTTTTCCTGGTGAGGGCAAGGAGGGGAGAAATGAGCGAGTAGAATGACATTTATAGTCCTTTTTTTGACTTTCAAAAACCATCGATCCCCTCAGGGTATCTCACGGTAGGAGCCCAGACCAAAAAGGAGAGATGTCCAGTTGTTGACTCAGTCGTTTTCGTGTCATTTTATTCTGTGTTAAACAAAATATTTTCTTTGGAGTCTCTACTCCTTTTGTACTGAATAACAGCTTTGCAGCACCACATTCTTCCAAGAAAAGTGATATTGACAGCTCTATTTTAAGCCTCAGAACAACAGGCCAGTAGGATCCCATGAGCAAGGTAAACCTTTGTGGGGAAATCAAACTGCTGAGATATATTTTGCACTACTCAAACGTGTCAGCTGGGTTCAGAGAAGCCCAAGATTTTGGAGAGGTATTAATAAGATAGTCCATCAGATTCTTTACTTTACATTCTTTACCTTACAAGAACAGTACCTTTTCATCCTATCTTTGCAAGTGCTGTACTCATTGCATGGTGGTATGACCGGCATGGAATGGTGGAAGGCAAACAATTGTTAATTTCTATTTAATCAGAAAGGGAAGAACTGGCAAAAAGCTTTAGGATCTTGGGACAGAAAGGGGTTGCTGTTACACACTGGAGAAAGACCCTTACTGACAGTTTCTGAAAAATTACACATATATTTACAGGGATGCTGTAGTCATTTCACTTGTTACGGTAATGTTTATATCTTCTACTGCAAGTTCCCTTTTAAGAAGTAATTCATGCTATGTAAGATGTCTTTGGCTACCCCCAGCATGGATCAAAAGTGAGTACTGAGAGCACTATTAAACTGAATAGACAGTTGAAATTTCTGGTGAACTATCAGAACCAAACAGATCACTCTGAAGAGAGGCATGTACCTGCAGGTATGTAATGACATGAAAATTTTAGGAAGAGCAGAATTCACAAGGAGGAATAGAAAAGAAGTCAGGCATTGCCTACAGCTTAGGAAAGGAGGAAGGATTCTGGTCTTTGCTTCTGCAGCCCCAGCCACTGCCCCACCAGCCACTGCATCATCCACTATCAAGGCAGTGCTTGATGGCCACCAGACCTGCTGCCTCCTGGTGCTTATCTCTTCCTTAGGAAGATACAGTGGGCATTTCATCCCTGGGAATATTAGGTCAGCTGAGTCATTCCCCAAATTACTGCAGAAAAGGTCAGCCATGCAACAGCTTTTCCTGGCACAGTCGTGGGAGCTCTTGATCAACCGGAGTGAATTGTGCATCATACACAACAGCCTCTCACTTTGGGGTTATTTGCTGTGAAATGACCATGGTCTTGTAACTCAGTTTAAAACAGATTAAAAATTAATATGTTCACAGATGCTGGATGAGATGAACAATGCAGATTGGACATGCCTGCATGGTCCTGGCAGTGGCCAATTGCTGTCACATAGCACTCATGGGGTGTCCGATCATAAATCTTTTCATGCTTGCACCAAATGGGGTGATGTACTCCCTGCCTCACTGAGTTTAAAGTTCAAAGGCATGATGACTAAATGAGATAAAGAGGACGTAATATATACTGTTAATTTTGAATATATCTTTTTTTTTAATCAACATAGAATTAAGCTGGAAGGGACCATCTGGTCCAACCCTCCTGCAGTACATGGGGACACCCACAGCTCCATCAGGTGCTCAGAGCCCATCCAGCCTGACCTTGGTTGTCCCCAGGGATGGGGCACCCACAACTGGGCAACCTGTACCACTGCCTCACCACTATTATTGTAAAAAAACACTTCTTCAAATCTTGTGATTTGATCTTTTGGTTTTGTTTGATCTTGATCTTGCTTGGATCGAGGCCCAGAGCTTCCAGATCTTTGGGTAATTCTTCCAGGACAAACCTGAATGATCTTCAGTTTTTCTACCTCTAGTTAATAACATAAATCCAAAGGTTGGAAAGTAGTAGAAGAGTTTGTGATGCTTACAGAAATGAGCATCTGTTTAAGTAATGATGAACATATTTCTCCTAAAATTGGGTCTTACAACTGCATGTTGGAAGCATATTAGAGCCATTCTGAGCCAAGCCAGATCCCAGTGCTGTCGGAGAAAGTCTTTTGGTTGACTTGAACCAGTGCTGGAGTAGTACCAGAAGCTTTAATTGCAGCTGCCCACACCCAAATACAAAAGTGTGAGCAATGCATGAGCAACAGCAAGGACAAATCTTTCCCAGCAACGCAATGAGAGTGAAAAGGGATCCTGTTTCGTTCTGTGACTTTGTGCTGGGGTTGTTCACATTTTTTTCTTCTGTTTTAATTCAAATTTTAAGTAACTCCTTTGGAGCTTTGCATTCAGAGCTAGAAGAAAACAGTACTTAATTGCAGCTTGGCCCTATGAATGATCATCTTCTCCTCTTCTGCTGAAAGCTCCTGGCTATGGAAAAGTCAGGACACAGAAATCAAATTTGTGAACAGCACAGATTGCTAAGTCATTCTGCTGCCTCTGGATCTCCTCATCCCCCTCACACAGTCTTTTGCAAATGGGGAGAGTTCTGGGGGAATTCTAGGGGATGGATCAAATAAATACTGAAATGCACATCCAGGCAAGCTGATGATCAAAGTAAAACAAGTGCCGTCTTATAAAAGGAGCGTCTAAATGCAGCGTGATATGGACACTTATCCCTGACCTATTTAAATGTTTTTGGCCTTGGGCAGCAAAGCTTCATAGAAAATGAAATGAATAACAATACCCAAATGAGATTCACCTCTGCAATGCTAAATACGCTTCAGAGTTGGAATTATATTTACTTTTAATCTGTATAATCACATTATCTCAAGTGTACTGTATATTGAAAAGAAAGAAGGAATAACCAACAACTTTATTATGCATACCAGTAGCATGCGTTAGGAGATTTATATATACATATTAATTATTGCATGTTGGATATTGCTCTGAATTTATCTTTACTACTTCACTCGAGATACAGCAGCTCAGGAATATATTGCATTCCCTGGAATACCCTGAAGATAAACTTCCAGTTCAGACAAAAGGGAAAGGTAAGTAGAAGGACTGTGAGAAATTCAGCCCAGCAGTGCCAGTGCCCTCAGTCTGAACATGTTCAAGTGGTACTGCTGCCTGTCCAGAAGCAGAGGCAGCCTCAGAGCCAGGAACACAACAAGCAGTATGGTGACTTTTTGTATGGGAGATTGGTAATCACAGCCTGAACCTCTGATTAATCAGCTGAGGCAAGTGTGGGGTCAGCTGTGGGAGCACAGGTGAGAGTGATGTAGCTGTGCTCCCGGAAGGGGTGGAGCTCAACTCCATCCCCTCTGAGACCTCATTTAAGGGCTGACTCCCACTGAGGCAGCATCTCTTGGAGATTGCTCTCCAGTGAGGACTGCCCCAGCTTCTTCAGCCAAGGCATCACCACTGGTGAGTTTTCCTTTACTTATTCTTTCTGTACATTTACTACCATCTGTATATTAACAATCAATACACTTTTCCATGCCAGGAGTAAGAAGGTTATTTTCAAAAAGTCTAAATTTTAGCTCCCAAATGAATGTCTAGGCATTTGATGAAGACTTTCAGTAGGAATGAACACATGCACTTTGGTGCTGCCTGCAGGATTTGAGCATCTTCTGCCACCAGAAGCTGCATGAGCCTCGTGCATAACTGCATCTTCTGATCTGGATGCTAACAGCAGCAAGGGATGCAAATAGCAATCAGGAGAGCAGATTGTCCCCAGCTGACTGCTTGCAGCCCCAAGGTTTGGTGTAAGTGTTGTATATTCAATGCAGCAGTTATTTCAGTAGGTGACTACATGATTAGCAATGGTCTGTGGCTCCAGTCTAAATGTCAGGCAGATCCAGGGCATTTGTGTGTCATTCACAATGCAAAAGTCAAGGTCGTTAAAGTGAAGGGGCTTTAAATATGTATACAGCATAAATTAAATGGGGAGTTGGTGCCTATGTTTTGTCATGTGGTCCTCCCTCTGCTCAGGACCTTCCCATACCACGTGTTGTCCTCCAGCTTCTGAGCTGCAGTGACTGCTGTGCGCTCTCAGCACAAAGAAAATGTGAGATAAGAGGCATTATTGTAACCTCTGTGGGAGAGGTCTGAGGCTGACTCACCAAAATTGTATTCTAAATTGAACGTTTTCGAAAGTATTGTCATGCTTCAGCTAAGTGCCCCAAAACAGAGCAGGCGCTTCTTCAAAATTAGATAAACAGCATTACTGAATAATGGTGTAATCTCAGGGAAATTACCTCCCTGTGCCCTGTTCCTGCTGCTGAGGAAGAGCAGCACAAGGACTGTAGCTCCCAGCACGGGGCTGTGCACATCCACAGGGCAGGGACTGCTCTGATGGTGGGAAATGCATCACTTTCTGCACAGATGTTGTTCAGACAATGGCATACATTTAACCCCTGCTTCACTTCTGGGTCAGGATGGGGCTTGAGAAGCACATGGGAAAGGTTTTTGCTTTGTAGATTTCCTACCAGCAAGTGTGGCAGAAATCTTGTTTAGCTTTTCACATCCAATGTTTCAAATTTCAGATTAAAGCAAGAGCTGGGCATGAATTATGTGTTTTGATTAAACCTATATTCCCTGGAAATACTAAGTCTTCTCAAATGAAACTATTCAGCGGAATGGACTCATTTTGCTCTAATTTTTAGCTCAGAAATAGAGGGAAAAGTCTCTGAAACGGAATGTTTTGGCATTGATGTTTATCGCTCAGTACAAAATGCCGCTCTTCATCTCCCCAGTGATATTAATGTTGGCTGTGAAGCTGGTTTTAGAAAGAAATACTTTAACATAGTTGATACAGACGAGGAGTGCTTTTGATAATCAAAATGACTAACCCAGATAATTTCCCATCTTCATGTATAGTTGCATCCAGCTTTTGACACTGAGTCCCAGGCCTTCAAATGGGCTGAAGACACATGAGTGTAAGTACACATGTATACTTATATGCAGATGCAGCCTCCTGAAGGAGCATCAGGATGTGCACTTGCCACTTACAAGGTGATGGTTCATGCCCAGTTTTCACACATTCACCTCTGAGCAGCCAGTCACTGGGGTGTATGCAGGGAATCAAATCGTCCTGAAACAACACTTTGGTGATAAATAAAAGTGCTAGCATTTAATGAGCCTTGTCTTTTCCTGTGAGATAGGAGTGGAGGAGCTCAGTAGTGTGTTTGTCATGCTGAAGGCATCACAGGCTTTGACAGGAGTGGAAATGAGAGGAAGGGAGGAGAAAGGATGGTGGTAGGGGAACAATGTTTGGAAATAAAAGCAGTTTGCCAGCTTCCTCTGAGGGCAAAGCGAGATATTTTCATTAATGGATAACTGGCATTCCTCTACTTTTCAATTGTAACAAACCTTCTGATGATAATTACAGACTTTCTGTATTTATAGCGACCCAATGTGTCTGCAGACAATAGCATCATCTACTAAGCCTTTCTCCTACTACTGCACAAATCCAGCCATTAGCTTTCCTGCCCTTCATTAAAATATGAAAGGAGATAACCAATAAATAACTGTCATTTCCCAGTAGTAGGAAGGGAGGATGGGAATTAGTTCTGGCTAAGAAGAGCCAGAAGAAAATGCAAAGGGTTGGAAAGAAAGGTGGGCAGAGCTGTACTCAAAATCACTCCTACTGTCAGCACAAGCAATGCTTACAGGAATGATCAAAGGTGATGGAAATGACAAGGGACTATAAAACCACAAGGTTAATGTTCCAGAGAAGGGGACACGTGGCCTGCAGGCTCTCCTCTGCCCTGGCCATGCCCAACCAGAATGAATCCCCATATAATCCTTTTCCTTGGTTTTCATCAGCAAATGCACAGCTTCGGAGTGTAAAAACCTCAACAAGTAAACCTCCCTGAGATTAAAGGAAAGCTTAATAAAACTGATTTCTTGATTTTTCATCCTCTTGGATGCTGCGGGAAGTATTGGGGTGCACAGCCAGCAAAGAGCTTTGTCCCTGTCAGCCCTATATCCCTCCCAGCACAGCAGACTCTGCAGATCCCAGGCATGCCCTCTGAAGCTCAGGCTCCTGGCTGTCTCAGGGCTGTAAACCAGAGCAGACATCATTAAAAGGCACTTTAATCTTGGCTGTAATTTTTATACTGCAAAAAGCATTTGAATGATCAATTTGCATTAAAATAAGTCATCCAAAACATGGTACCTGCAGCCTTTGAGCTGCGTGGGAGATACGCTGCAGAGGTAAGCACAGGGAGGAAGTGGTTTCGGGGTGTTTGTCCCCATCCCTGGCTGCCCCAGTGGCCTATTAAATTTATATGTTTTTATGTTTTTACTGTCCTGTTATGAAACCACAGCCCTCTTTCCTCTACCAAGCCTGAGAATGTCCCCAAATTTGCCTCTCTCTGTTTACCTCCCTTTCCAAAATCATGGTCCTTCGTAAGACTCACCCAAAAACTCACCAGAGCATTTGAAACACATAATAACTTGGTACTCCATGAAACCTATGAAAATAAAAGGAATTAGTCCAGGAAGGTGATGGTAGACTATCTCCAGTGTTTTTCAGTAACAGGGAAGGCTCAGAGGCATTTTCTCTCTCTCTGGGACATTGTAATATGAATAAATTCATACAAACGGTGTTCTGTAGCGTGGAAATTGCTTTTCTGGCTCGAAATGCAAACATTTTCACATTCCCTGAGTGATCCTAGACATGTAGGGCTGTCTCTTTTGGAGTGCTGCATATTTATTGCTGATAAAGCACAGGCAGTGAGTGATGGAGCAACCCCTTTGCTGGGGGGGATGGGAACTGTTGGGTTGGCTGAAGAGCTTCGAGACTGACAGCAACAAACCCGCAGCATCAGGGATGAGGCAGAGACTGCATCCTCCAGAGGCACTCTAGAGGTTGCATTGCAGTCAGTCATTTTGTCCCACATCCCAGTGACGCCGTTCGTCACCTGCCCTTCCCAAGGTTATCTAATGATAGCGCTTTTATTGATATCCCTAATGGCCACAGACAGGGACGTTTCGTGGCAATTCTTCAAGAATTGGTTAAAAATAGCTGCGGCTCTATCAGACTAGGGGTGAGGGCTGTAAAGAACCTTGCAGAGAATTGCTAATCCACGCCTGCAGTTTGATTTCTCAGGTTTTGGTGATGGAAGTGTTGTTCCCTTTACAGGAGTTTATGAATACCATTGCAGTGAAGGATTTGATGTTTAAGTCAATGACATTATGGGCCAAGGGGAGACTGGACGTGAGAAATGACCGTGTATTTTCTGCATGTTGTTTTTTTTGAAATAGTAAGCACTACCAGAATGATTTTCCTATTTAATTTTGCCTTTCATGAAAGCAGTGACTGCTTCTAAGCTAACTGGCATTTCCAGTCATATTTAGCATTTGTCCACTCCGTAGTTCTTCAGTTTGCATTTTAATAGTTACCAGAGGAGGCTGTTTAAACTGAAAAGTAAATCGTGCTCTTTCTTTGCATGGATAAAAGCACAGAAAGTGAATGTGATATTAGGGCATGACATTTCTAAGCAGGAAAAAACATCACCTTGGTTTAATGCTGTCACCGCCTGATTGTGCATGACCGCATGGACCACTCTGCAAACACACTGCCCTTCATGGTCTGGTCCTTACAGAGAGAAGAGCACCTGCTTGGCCTCACCTGAGTGGTAATGTGTAGGGAAGGTGCTGAGCAGAGATCTGGGTGACAGGGAATTGCCCAATGCAGAGAATATAAACACAGATTTCTTCCAAGGGCATGAGCATATCATGGCGAAGCCATGAGGCTGCAAGGAGGAGGCAGCAGTGGTTATTTCCCTTCCCTTACTGCTGGCACTTTTCATCCTCGCCATCCTTGGCATCATTATTTTTTAATTGCTACATTATTTTTTCCCTCCCTGTTTCCCTTTGCTCTGTGCCTGGCACCAGGCTGTGAGCTGTTGTGTTACACAACCTCCGCCAGCCGTCTGCCTTGGGAAGGCTCACCGTAACCCAGATGTGTCACATGAAAGAAGTTGTTCTGATGACAGTCGGAAATGCTTTTGCTTACTTCTTAAAAAAACCTTTGTGGTTCCATCCTGAGAGCAGTCCCTGCACAGAGCTCGGAGTGGGTGGATGGAAAGAATTCTCATTGTTGTGTTATGGTGCTTTCCAAATGGTGCTTGGGTAATTAAGATGAAAACTGGAAGCTACAACATTGGAATGACTGAGGATACATCCCTGCAGGGGCAGTCACCATGAATAGGTCAGTAAAATTACTCAAAATCATTGAATCAAAATAGTTTCAGTTGGGCTCTCCCCACAAAGACCATATCAAAGCGTCTGCAGGGCTCACTCTTGGACTCTGCTTGTGCCACTGATTATGGCAACTGATCCTTGTATCCAAAGCAAACTGGAAATAATAGAAGAAAAATATCAGCAGTTCTGACATGCATGTCATAGAATCATAGCACTGTTTGGATTGGAAGGGACCCTTAAAGGTCATCTAGCCCATCTCCCGTGCAATGAGCAGGCATATCCTGAGGCACTGGGCACTTCAGGCATTAGATAAACAGTGCAATGAATGATCCTGGAAGAAATAATCTTTGAAGCACAATGCCTAAGCAGAAGAAATGTTAGGATGAATTGCCACATGAGCCAATAAAATTGAAAGTCAGACCCAAACTTATTTGAAATCAATGAGTCCTCTCACTGATTCACCAAACAGGCTTTGAATCAGACCATAAATAAACCTCTGTGGAAAATCTGATGGATATCAGAATAATGCTAATGAGAATGTTAGAAGAAAAATAAATCTAGCTTGAAAATATCATCCCATGATTAACTCCCCCATGCCACTGTATAATGCAAACAAGTATTTTTGCTGTTTATTATGTCTCTGGCATAGCTGAAGGTACAAATGACTTTTAAGGAAATGACATTATCACCAGCTCCAGTTCCTCATCTCATTGTAAGTTATTTCTCATCCTAAAAAATGACTTTTGATCCTGTTATGAGTGTAACAGACAGTCCATACCCTTAGGACAGATCTTCTTAAAAATAAATTAAAAATACAAGAGTTCTGACTCTCATATGTAGAAGGGAAATCCCTACATTGCACAGCAGAGACTTCTAGTTTGAATGACCACATATTGTTCCACTGCTGAGGTCATACTCAGGTCTGTTAGTTGGTGACATTCACAGTGCAGATAAGTATTAGTAGCAATTATTCTTTTTGCAGAATTAGATTAGCAGCACACACATTCTTTCAGCTTCTTGTTTTCTGATATCATAGTAAATGGTGTCACTGTGAATTTCCATGCACAGAAACGCTTAGAACTTCATTCAGTTCTTGTACAGAACAGCCCCAGCTTTCTCAGCCTGTCCTTGTAGGAGATGTGTTCCATCCCTTCGATCATTTTTGTGGCCTTTCACTTGTCGTGCTCCAACAGGTCGATGTCTCTCCTGTACTGAGGACTCCAAATATAGTTGCAGTATTCCAGGCAAGGTGACACAGTACAGAGCAGAGGGTCAGGATCACCTCTCTGACTTGCTGGCCACACTTGTTTTGAGGAAAGGTGAAGCACAGATTGTGCCTTTGGCCTGAGGTTTTGCAGGCATCCATTATGAAATTCTTCCTCTTCAGTTTTCTCTCAGGACCAGGGGACACAGAGCACATGACAAAAATAAATGAGAACTTGGTTTCCACCAGGGTAAAGAATTCCAGAGGCAACCCTACTGGCCTGTGATATTAAGAAAGGCTTTGGACAGAGGAGAAAACCTTCCTTCAAGCCTCTGAGTTGGAGCTTGACAACTCCAGCAAGAGAAAAAAGAAAATAACCAGTGTGTGAAGTGCAACATTTCCATTCCCAGAAACAAACTTTTTGAAGAATATGTGAGGAAATTGAGTGGAATCTTCAAATTCTCTGGTACCAGCATATGCTATGACATCTGGGTGCCAGTGGAAGAGGGCGCTCAGTATCACTGGTCCTGGCACAACATTGGACCGGGGAATAACTCATTGGGGTGGTGAGATGCCAGTCAGCACTGGCACTGCAAGGGGCTCTGTGGCCTCTGCACCACATCTAGGACTCAGTCCAGAAACTCCAGGAATCAGAGAATCAGCCAGGCATGTTTGAAACGTTATCTGACACTCCCTGGTGATAATTCAGTTGTGTCCCTTTCACTCTTTGCCATCAGTTCTGAAGGGCTCTTTTTCTTTTTTAGTCTTTGAAAAGCTAGAAAACTGTGTCTCATCTCGTCACAAGGGAGTTCAAGGAAAGCTGGTGTATTAATTAGAATTCCTTACAGCTTAATCAATCATTGCTCCAGGCTTGGGATGGAAAAACAGCAACAAATCTTTTTTTTCATTATTATTTTTTTTCATGATAAGATAACCATTTGAATATCCCTTGTTAACAAGAGACTAATCTTGCACCACTACCAAAATTATTACCATTACTTTACAATGTACCATGCGAGTGCCTACACAGCCTATACAACTGCACAACAGCAGAAGTAGGATTACAGAATCATAAGATGACTAAGGTTGGAAAAGAACGCTAAGATCGTCAAGTACAACCATCAACCCACACCCACCATGCTCACTAAGCCACGTCCCTCAGTGCCACGTCTACCCTATTCTTGAACTCCTCCAGTGACAGTGACTCCATCACCCCCTAGGCAGCCCATTCCAGTGTCTCCTCACTCTCTTTGAGAAGAAATCTCAATTTTAATTCCGGCCTTATAACCAGTGCTATATAAGTGAAGGAACAAGACAGCATTTCTGACTATTAAAGTGAGAAAACTGCAGTCCTGTTGAGTTCATGTGGATTTCATGGGGTCTTTCCCATTCATCCTTTCTATTTTCACTAAGGAGCAGTTATATCCCCGCGGGACCTGATGAATCCAACGTGCTCTGGGGAGAGCTAATGGCCATGACAGAGTTCTGCATCTCTCCTCAGCTTACAGAAGAGAGAAGGGCCTGGTCCCATGCCAGCACTGCTGAGCGCCAGCCCCACGATGGATCTGCAGCTCCATGCAAAGTTCAGTAGCCACTTTATCCATGCTGCCATGCTAATGTGTTGGCTTGACACTGCCGCAATATGCTTTAAATTACTTCTGTGGAAAAAGCAGAGTGACTAATAATTCCAGGGAGGAATTATTTCACTTTTGGCACCTTCGGTCCATGCAATTTCCAGCAGCTCAGCAGATTAATATTTTGCATTTTAACCTTTACATCCATCTTGAGATACCATTGTGTCCAAAAGAAAATGCTTTGAAAAAAACTGCGGACCTAAGCTAGCTGAAAGACCTTAAATAATGTAAAGCTCTTAAAGAACAAACAGTTCATTATGTAGGTTTAAAACTGTTCATTTATTTGTAACTGGGCCCTTAAAGAAAGATCTGTCAAAGAGCACCCAAATGGATCATGGACTGCATGAGTAGCCCCAGCAAGGGAAGGATTTTGTTTCCTATTCAATATTGCACCAAGAAGGCAATTTTGAGCAACCAGTGAGACATTTTTGCAGCAGGCCTCCTAAGCACTCTCTACACATTGTGAAATTACAAAGTGAAAGTTGCTGCTGAAAATGAGAAATGTAAGTGTAACTCGTGTTTGTTTTAAGTTTTTGAGGCATTGCTTATGTCTGGGGTAAGCAGCATATTTCAGCTACTTAATTACAATGTAAACATTTACAAACCAGAAGTGTATGAATCAGGCTGTTGTTACTGCTCTGTCATTAACATCCAATTGTTCCAAGTGATGTTTTGCTCTAGGTACGATGCTGAGGTCTTTATTCTACCAGCCTGCCTGTTAGCCTCAGCCTTGCTGTAGCACCATTTCTTCAATGGGAAATGGCCCAACTCCCCCTGCAACAAAATCCCCCTAAATGCTGCCCTTATCTGCACAGAGCTTTATGAGAGTGAAGGCACACCTCTCTCATTTGCAATCACACAGTTTCTCATTTAATAAATATTGTGCTAAATGTGCACATATGCACAAAGAGGCTGACCCAGCACCATGAATTTCTGAGAGCACCTTGTATGGAAAATGTTCTCAGGTTGGGACCACGGTGACCCAGAACTGACCAAGAGAGCATCTCCCAAAGCTCCCAACCCTACAGCAGCACAGATTGTGGGCTCTAATAGTCTGTAATTTATGTGTAATTTTGTTACCTAGAGAAGCCATTAGTTGTGCACTAGGTTACCTAATATCTCTGCAATGCTGTCTTTTATTAGGTACTTCTCTGGATTAATATTTACTGTTATTGCTGTGTTTATTATCATTCTAATGGTTATGTATATTGTGTTTTTTCTGTGTATCATGAACTTCAGTACATCAGCCCCTGCGGTACCAACTGGCAAGGCCTGGCATGAAATGGGTTTTCCAAATGCCGACTGTCCAGAGGCAAAGTGTTTCATTTTGACAGATGCTGAGTCTTGGGGTGGGCAGAGGATGCCCTCAAACTGACCCTGGGGTAAGGCTCCTTGCAAGGAGCATGTCAGCATTAAGAAAAGCAGCACAGAGGTAACCATTCATGGCTATATTATTCAGAGCAATTCCAATCTCCATCCGCCCATCTGAAATGTAATGCATCACAGTGGACTGCCAATCAATTAGCATCCCCTAATTGATTCTTGGCTCTTGGCTGACTGCTGCTTCAGCACTACTTGCTGCAGAACCACAGTGCTGAGCTGACCGCCACCCACTGATGTCCAGCCTCCAGGCTGGGAGCAGGCCCAGCAAAATGGCAGCCTCACTTTGCAATTATTTTTTTAACATCAGCTTCATTTTTAAATGTTTTCCTTTTAAATACCTATTCTTTATGTTTGCCAGGAAGGTTCTGCATGCTCGGTGCTTTCCTGTTGTATGCTCCTTTCGAAAGTAACCAAAAAGATGTTTCAATATGCTGCTGAAGGAGCCTGGATGCTGATCAGCAAGAGCTGCCCAATTTCTGTGTATCTCTGGCTTCAAGCAATGCCCAAGCAGGTTCAAAGCCTACTTCAAAGCCAGGGGGAACCCAGGCTGCTGGGAAGGGGGATGGAAAACTGGTTGAAGAGATGGGTGACAGTTCAGCACATTAATTTGTGACTTATATCTCTCAGTTGCATGTGGCTATCTCAATATTTGGAAGTGGTTATACTGACATATCCATGTTGTAAGCTATCAAGGCAACACCATGAAGACAATTCACTGTTACTTTGTATGTTAGTGTCTTATAAAAAAAGAACAACATAGAAATATCCAGTCACAAATAAATAAATAAATAAATAATGGAGTGTTTGATGGCTTTCAACTATAATGATTTCCCAGTCTTCGTTGCCATAAGTGATCTTGACATTGTCACTCAGACTTACTGAGAGCTAGGTCAAGCAAAGCGTATTAGAATAGCAAATTAAATTTCTTTATGAGGAGACTGACAGAACTGTGTTCTGTCATTTGTCTTCCTTTTCCCCTATTCTTTTTTCAGATAGGTTGAGTCTGGTTTGAGGCTCTTTGTAGGCTGTTTCATTGGGATGGCCATGGTCTGCGGTCCACCAGTGGCTCAACTCCACTGATGCAGATTTTTATGGGCACAGCATGCAGGCTCTTGTTCTTTGCTGGTGAAAATGCAAAGTCAGTGGTGGTGACTATGCTGAAAAATAGTGATTTGTAGCTGTGAATTTTCTTTATGAAACAGTACTGTTGTGCTTTCCATGAAAATAAATGGAAGGCAGTACTTCTGGAGCAGTATCTTTTCTGCGATCAATACTTGGAAGAATAAATAGATTTTTCATTTAATTTCTGAGTGGAAAACATTCTGTTCCAGTGCTTTTTCTACCCCAAGGCTGTTGTGATAGTGAAGGTGTATGACTTTTACACAGCGCCGGTTAGAAGACAAATTAAAATTACAGCACGTTCCAAAGCAGATTGGAATATATGTGCGGGGCTTCTTTCATTTGATTTCTTTGATTGGCATATTAAATTGAACATGCTGGTCACATACTTCACAGGGCAGCAAGTTATTCAAAGCAAAGCTTGAACCGCAGTGAATTTAGCCTCCTGAAAACCCCAGTTAAACTCTCCTTTTCAGGGACTGTGACCCGGGCTGTGGAGAGCTGCAGTCTAAGATTTTCTGGACTGGATGTCCAATGAACATTAAAGAGACTTTATCCCCTACCCCAAGAGCACAGTGCCAAACACTCCGTGCTGTTACAGAGGCAGATTTCAGACTGTTTAGAGAAGGCCCAAACCCTCATGCTCAGCTCTTTGCTTTCCTCTGAGCTGTCACCATCGCCAGACCTTGTACATAAAAAAGCAAAGAAATGAAGCAGTCAGTTCTCGCAGCTCCAATTTTAGCAGTATTTTCACAGTTACTATTGTGGCAGAGCTCCACATGACACGAGGAAATCTAGTAGGTCAGCGGCTTGAAAATAAAGTCTAATTTTATATTTAGGCAAGTTATATAAGCGTTTGCTAATTAAGAAAAGTGTTTGCCCATCATTCTCCCAGAAGAGAAAAACACACACAGTGCTCGAAAGGTTCCTTCAAGTTAAAAACTAGAATTGCACAGAACTGCCCTTTCCATAAAACATCTCTAAGAAATTTTCACAGGCCACATCAATATTTAAAAATAAAACCAAGTGTTATGTTTGAAAACAAAGTGAGAAATGTGTTGGGTTTTAAGTAGCACAAGATGATAATGTTAGCACCTCTGCTAACAAAATCTCTGAAGCACTTGAAAGGACCCAATTAAATTAACAGGGACTTTTTGTTTTCTGCTTCTCATGCTGTAGAAGTAATTTGGCTGTCCTTGGCTGGTGCTTTCAATGGAGCTGAACCAGTAGCCAATTTACCAGCTCTGGAGGGGCAGTAAAAAATGTAGAGGTCTCCGCTTTTCACTCGACATGAATAATTAGTGGGATTGCTTTTGGAAAATAAGCTAAATTCTGAGATGCGTATTCTTTCAATGGGGAGAAATAGAGCTGACAGCGGCAACATTAGCAGTGGGGTGGAGCAGCAGACACAAAGCTCCTCGGGATGGCAGGGTTTGAGACATCCAACCCAGAAATCTCCTTTTCCTTGAGAGAGATGAGTGCTGGGGGACAACAGACTGCATCGATCAGCTTCTTCCCTATAAATGGTTATTCAGCCCATTTTTCAAAGTGACAAAAGCTTCCCCAACTTCTTTCTGAAACCAGAGTTAAGAATTTCTTACCTACATTGCATCCTGCGGATATATTCTAATAACCATCCAGTGCACACTCCCTGCCTGGCCGTCCTTCCAGCAGCAGGATTCAGCTCCGAGCTACAGGGTGAGTTACACAGTGAGCCAGCTTTCATCTGACATTAGGATCTTCTTTAACTGGAGGTGTTCACTAACCGCTCATCACAAACATGGCAGGGCTGCTGGAAGATTTGCTTGGAAATGGACGGCCATGTAGGACCATCCCAGGCTGGCTTCTCAGCTCAATGAATTTTGTTCCCTGCAGGCTTGACTGAGCAAAAACATTGCCCTCCTTCAACCTTTGTAAAAGCACTCTTGTGAGGGGCTTGCAAACCCTCACGCTGCCACTGACAGACCTGGCCACCTTCACATGTTTTACAGCCCTTTTCCTTTCATCAAGGTTTCTGGGTTCATTTAATTAATCACCTTTGTTCCAGTTCATTCTACTTGATGATTAAGCCCATTTATCCTAACTAGCTTTCTTCAAACACAGAGAATTCATATGCATGAAGGATACCTCTCAGCAGCGAGGAAAACAAGCTGCTGAGTGCTATGGCCACATTGCCAACAGTGAGAATGTTTATGGCTGGATTGCAGGTACCCTTCAGGAGTCATCGATTAAAGGAACACTTCGAGAACAATGAACAAAATCCTTCCTGGAGGAATGCAAGCCATTTGCTTAGGTGACTTTATTGGAAATAATCAACATTGCTATTATAGCCTCACATTTTTAGACAGAAAACCTGATTTTCTTGCAACACCCAGCAGTTTTAAGGGGAGCCTTCTTTCGTGAGATCGTTTTCCAGGTTAGGCTGGCTGGATGAATCTATGAAATGGGAATAAGCGACAGCTAATCTTCCCCTCTGGTCTCCAGGCCTCCTGCAGCACTCCTCATTGGAATGCACCCCACGTTGATCACCTCATTTCCTAACCAGATGAAGCACAATGGTTTCTGGCCCGCCTGGCTCGGGAGCTCTCATTACAATAGCAGCCTGGGTATTAAAAAAAGACAAATACCTCCAAGATCCTTGTCGGCCTAATACATTCTTACTAGGGCTAATAAAACACACGTAGTTTAATAGATGAAGACTTACTCATTCTCCGAAAAATATCTTGGTGGGAGTGATGATAAAACTGTTCACATTCTTCCATTTTTGAGCCGAGCGTTATTTGTGTCGCTATGAATCACCGCCTCCGCGAGCAGGGGAAGGGGAAGCCGGCATGTTTCCTGCAGGCAAAGGCTCCAGCTGAATGTGGAGAAGGTTTTTATGGCTTTCTGGGAAGCATTTGTATTGCTGTCATTTTTACCGATGCTGAGTACACGGGGAACTTGAGCTACGAGAGATATCTCATTGGGTCTGCAAAAGGGAGCTTCCATCAGCACTTCCCAAACAGAATTCATAAAGAAGAACTCAGATTTATAGTGTGAACTCCAGAGCAGTTCCATCCTTGGTAAAGTGGAGAATTTGTAACATCCAGAACATTTATTCATAGTGAGGCTGGCAGTGTCATACACCCCTCAGCCAGCCTGCCTGTCTGCAGTGGTGAGGAGGGATGGGAAGGGACACGGCTGTCTGCAGTGGTGAGGAGGGATGGGGTGGCCACAGCTAAACCCAGAGGGGCCTGCAGATCAGAGCAGGGCCGTCCTGAGTACTGCAGGAACATCAGCAGCAGTTGGGATGGACAGGTATTTCTGTGCCTCCCTACTGCATGGGGAGCCCAGTGTTAAGAGTGAAGGTGGGACAGCAACTCCTGGTAGGAAAACAAAGCTAGCTGGGAAGTAGCTCCAATACTCCGTATCCTATTCAGCAAATCTTGTTTCATTTTCTCTCTCTCTCTCTTTTTTTTTTTTCTTTTTAATTTCCTTCAGCATATTTTCTCTCTTTTCTCCCTCCTTTCCTTTTTCCTGCTCTGGGCAGCCCTTCATTAAACAGATTATAAAGCCACACTGGCTGAAGAAACGCAGCACCTCTTCTTACGGTTTGTTGTATTTTTTTATCCCGCAGATAAAAAGTTCACACTCCGTGCTTTGCAGCGCTTTATGATGGCAAGCAGCTTTATGAATCTGTGTGGGCCATGGAATAAAGCTGGAGCAAAAATTCGATGCAAATATGAAACTGTACCTGGTGAAAAACCCTTGGTTTGTCTGGCTTTGAGGAAACTCTTCATCATGGCTGCATTTGAAGAAAAACAAACAAACAAACAACAATAAAAGTTTTATTGAAAAGTAGAGCAGAGTAGCTATCAGGATCCCCATGCACACAGACAGACGTGCCAGCATGCACAGCTGCACGCTGTAGTCCTGGTGTTAATGGCCCAGCATCAACGTGCAGGAGCAGGGTGATAATTAGGGAGCAAAAGGCCTTTTACTACGTTAAGCTCAAAACAAAACAACACGGTGTTCACGTTTGGAAAGTCCTTTATTTCAATCGGGAAGTGAAGTTTACGTTCAAAAACTTGAATGATAAGAATACTTTTTTACATAGCACACTTAAATGTTGCTTTATGAAGCTCTTGCTTCACCACCTAATCATTTCTTTTCCCCTTTCCATAAATCAAGCTTTCATTTCACATTCCTCTGAGAAATACTTTTGTTGTCTATTATTTTATTTATCCAGTTTAGGATAAAAAAAAAAAAAAACCTGCCTCCTCTTCTCTGAGTCCTACCTGCAAATGATATAAACAGAGGTATAATGAGACACTGAAAAGTCAACACATTAAGCTTCTTAATTAATTATGATTTGCCTATTGAGTTAATAACCTTATAAATCATTCCGCAGATGTGATTGCTTTTTCCACACATAATTGCATTGTTTATCCTATAGAGGCTTTCCATTGAGTATTTAAAGCAGAAGGTACTCGTTAATTGTAACAGTGTGAGTATGAAGCAGTTATTTGCATCATCTTTTCTTGCTCCAGACTTCCAGATATGCAGGCAGCTCACAAAATCCCACAGTGTCTATTTGCATTTCAAGCACACTTTTTCTCTAAATTCCATCTATAGAATACTATAATTCAGGTGTGTAGATGTATGTATCATACATGATCATTAACACCTTTTGTATCTCACATTTTTTGATACAGGCTCCAATAATGTAGTAAGCTATCAACATAGGGCTAGATAGATTATATTACAGTTACCTTTACGCCTCTAGGAGAAACACCACTGAATTTAAACTATTTCCTAAGGAATAAAAAGGTCTGATAACCCTTTCCAACAAGCAGCAGTTCCCTGCAGGTACTCACACTTCACCCATCCATCCATGAGAAATACTAATTAACAAAACACACTTTTCCCCACCTGATGTTGCACAGAGTTTTGCAATGAGTGATTAACTTTGAGCAGCTTGATAATCAGGTACAAATTAAGAAGGGATGGAAGAGGGAAGCTGGAGCCATTAAAAGATCAGGCAACCTCTTTCTCTTAGATTGTAAAGCTTCCTCTCAGCTCTTGGGACAAGATTTTCAAGGCCAGCAGCTCTCAGGTATGTGCTCTATGAGGTCTGGGTCCAAACAGAGTCTGATGGCTCTGGTGCTACATGGTGGGAGGCTCTACTTTAACCCAGCTGGGGGGAAATGGGGATTCACTTGTAGGCAGGTTGTACAAACTACGTAAGAGCGAACTAGCTGGTTTTAATCCAGTTTTCCTGATGCCTTTGTTTGGTAGGTTTGTTTTCCTTTGGGGAAAGGAAGCTTGCAGTTGTGCTTGTCTCACTGAATCAGGTGTTCTGGAAAAATTCAGGTGGTTGCTTTGCTATAAATCAGGCTCCATCTCAAAGACAGGGTGTAATGGTAGATTGATAGCGTTGATCTGCAGGAGTGGAAAAAACTGTAGTAACGTACCTCTTAGTCCTGGAGGCCCTCTCAATATTACCTGCTATGCTTTTTGTTTCTCTTAACAGCCAGTCCCTGTATGAGAATCTGTATAAAACATCCTGCTGCATCTCTTTATATCACCTTTCCCTCTTCATGTTTCCAATATCAGGTAGACCTGTTTAACCCTTTCCTTCCTCCAGCTGGTCCTTTCTGCCTCTCTAAGGCTCTCTTAGCAGAAAAATCCTCCCTGCACGTTCCTCCTCTCTTCTCACAGAGCTCAGGCACCAGCCATGGGCAGTAGGACTCACTGTGTTGAGCTAGGTGGGCACTTTCTGAGATCTGAATTATTTCTGATATCAATGAGGTTATTGGCTCTTGGTGACAAGATTTGTTGAGTGCCTGCTTAAAGAAAGCAACCAGCATTAGCTTTGAACCTTTAGAGAGATGTCAAATTGGAGTTCAAGCCGGGGTAGCTCCCTTCCCATATCTCCCTCCCTACCACATTGAGTGCTGTGCAAGGCGTGCAAATGCTATTTTCTTTTCTGCTGTCAGCTCCCTTCTCCACATCATTTACTACTTCAAATAATGCTTTGAAAAAGGAACTCTGATGTCTGCTTTCAGATGAAAAATGACAATTTCTGGGTAACCTGTTCATGCACATTGACAGGAAAGCTGTAATTTCAGGATGGCATCTTTCCCTTTGCAGTCATGAGATTTATTGCAGATGAATGGAACAACTGAGAAGTAATTTCTTAGTCACCATTTTCAATAGATACAAGAGGAAATGCCCTGGTAGTCCATTGAAGAGCTATATTATACATGATTTTTGGAAGGGTTCTCAGTAGTCTGTCTGCCTTCTTTACAGAATGGAAAGGTGCCTGCACAAGCATGCTTTTTCCAGGAAAGCTCAAAGGATCTTGTTTAGTTTAAGTACTACAAAATTCGTTCCGCTCTTAGGTGAAATCAACGTGTTTTGAAACAGTTTTTCAGTCTGGGTTTAACAGTAGAATCGACTGTAGGACCAGCTTGGATTAACTATAGAAATACTTGTTCAGATGAGAAACTGCTGTTTGGGCTGTATTTCTGCTGCAGGGTGTATTTCAGTTTGAACCTTGAGGCTTTCCCTAGATTTGCAACTGTACTTTCAGTCAAATGGAGAGAAGCCTTCAACACGGGGTTTACACCCAAGTGGTACCCATAGAATGTTTAATAACAGGTTGATGCTTTTCTTAAGAGATGGTGATCAGCCAGGTGACTTTTCACAGAGAGCTCATTGTCACAGAGGTTGCCACAAACCTCCATGGCAGGCAGGACACAATTGAAGTACTGGCAGCCCTAGAACATGGGGCCACTTATATTAGAGTTACAATAAACACTCTGAAAAGCACTGCCAGTTATTTTAAATTGCTTTATTCTCTGCATCCCCTGATCACTTTCAAATTGAAGTGCTCTTAAAAACTTTAAGTACTCCATTAATTTTAAATTGCTCTGAACTGCACAAGCCCAGAAACCCAAAGCGCTCTTGAAAATGTGAAGCACCACAATTACTCTGAATAACTCCAAAAATGTGGGTTCAAAAATCCCTTTTGGTGTTTGGTTTTGGTTTGGTTTTTTTTGCATTCATATTTTCCCCTGCAGGGCAACAAACAGAGATGAGATGTAACATCTTCATCCCTATAGAAAATGAAATACATGTTCACACAAATCTTTCCGCACGTTGTTGAAGAAGGAAATACTTTAAAAAATATATATGTATATAATGACAAAACCTTTAATGATAGACAAGCACAGACAGAAAACGTGTGTCCCTTCATATACTCCAGTCTATCTCAAATCTTAGATGCAGATGGACATCTGCAATGCTGCTTCCCTGTTACTGATGACCAGTAAATCCAGTGCTGGCCACTGTGTTGGTGTAGTATCTGACAGCTGGGCTCCTCTGGGATACCACAACGTTTCTGATTTCCATTTGAGTTGGCAGCAGTCCTCATCGCAGAATCATAGAATTAAGGTTGAAAAAGACCTCAAAGTTCCTCTAATCCAACGTTCCAGCTCCCAAAAATATTGCCCACTAAACCATGTCCCTAAGTACCACATCTATCTTCTTGAGTCCCTCCAGGGACTGCAGCTCCACTCTCCACTCCTTGGGCAGCCCATGCCATTGCATCACCATTCTCTCAGAGAATAAATTTTTCTTAATATACAACCTAAATCTGCCCTGGTGCAACTTGAGGCCATTCCCTCTTGTCCTGTCATCCCCAAGAATGGCACTACATGTGTGGTAGCATGGAATAATGAAATGAGTTGCATTAACTGAAACAGTGGGAGAGTGAAGCTCGTAGGTTGATGTAGCAGGCTGTGTGTTCCCAGCTTTCGCTGTCAGCAGCAGGAGGTGGCAGCAGGTCCCTCCCTAGGGATGTGGCCCTGCAAGAGGGTGACAATTGGTCCCGTACACTCAGCAGCATAAAGATGGAAGATCAGAAAGAGCAAGATCAGAAAGTGAAATTAACTTTGAGACAAGCACCTCCAGGGAATGGCCTGAGCGCTGCTGAGCTAGCAGCAAACTATACATATTTCTTATTCCATATGTACTGGACACTTTCTGGGTTGCTGTTGGAGACCCTGTACTGTGCATGCACTGCCCAGAGGAGCAGATCTGGGTGCTCTCCCCAACCCAGGGACAGCTGCCTGCTCGTTCTGCTTTAGTTCAACGTGGGCAGTGCTTAGGAGGAGCCCACAGACAGCAGCTTTCAGCTAATATCTAATCAAAAGGAAATCCCCCTCTGGCAAGGCGTGGGAGGAGCAGCACAGCGCTGTGCTTTACTGGGTACAAGTCACACTGTGATCTTCAGCTGTTGAAGAGCATTAGGGATGAGTAATGCATAATACAGCAGCACAACAGGTTGGGCCCCTGGTGAAGGCTTTGATTTCAGTGGCAAGCATTGACAAATGGCACCAAGAAATGCTTCATGTGCCGGGGTAAAGCCACCTCAATACTATCTTAATTAGAAACTTTAAGAAGCATCTCATCACAAAGAAGTTATAGAGTAATAAAAGCGCAGCGAGGCTTTTGGGGCCCTCCAAGTCATTTGTTTTATGTTTGTCTTGCCAATTTTTTTTAAAGTAATATTTATTGCAAAATAAATAATTCAGCATCTTTAAAAACATAAATAAAATCTCTGATCGTTACTTCCAAGAGACAATATCAAATATTTAAGTTTTCCCCTTTTCTGAAGTAACTGTTTCCATCACAGGATTGTGGCCTCCTGTGTGGCTCAGCAACGCAGAGCTTTAATCTTCAGTCAAAACAACTATCAAACACTTTGCAACCCACCCTGTCATCAGGAAACCTGCTGTTTAAAAGCTCTCTGCTTTTAGGCTCTAATCTCTCTGCTACCTTCAGCTGGGAATAAAAATGTGAAAAACTGGAAAAAATTGGAGAAAAGCAATTCTTCATCTCTCTGAGGAGACTTATTATTATGGGAGTGTAGTGGCATCCTCAGTTTCCTTTGCTGCAACCCCAATTCCACAAATGTGAAGAATCCAGGCTGCACAATATCCTTGCACCCCTGAGTGTTTCCCACTGCTACTCCCTCCTTGTTAACACTGTGCAATCAGCCAGTCCACAAGCAATTAATAATGGCTCTGATTGCATTTCTTCTGCTCTGCTCTCCTGCTGGCAGAAGCATCTGCACAGGTCTGTCACAAGCTCTTCAGGGCACGTGCGTCTTGTCCCCTCACTGCCAGGTGCAGAGCAGTACCTTAAGGTCTTTGAGAGATGTAGGTTGCTGTCCAGTGTCGATTTCCTTCATTTACCAGCGGTGTGGGTTGATCTTGATTATTCTTGAACTCAATTTTAATTCAGTTTTAATTAACAGAACCTTACCCCCAAAAGATCTATGCTGGTATTAAGGCTGTGTGAATCCAAGAGGAACGTAATGAATATCTGTGCTTGGACATTTGGGCTCCTGAATGAAGCAGTCAACTGCAAAGTGAGTTGGAAGGCTCCCTGCATGGCAGCAGGCAGCACAACGAAAGAATAATGCAGCCTTCATGTGGTAGAATCATAGAATGGGTTAGGTAGACCTTAAAAATCATCCAGTTCCAATCTCCTGCCATGGGCAGGTTGCCAGCTACTAGATCAAAGTCAAGGACCAAGGTTGTTTCTTCTCTTGACAAGCTGCAATATGGAAGGTCCGGCATTCTTTATGGGGTGGTTTAACCCCATCAGAGCCCAATTGTTGGTACCCCAAATCTTCTGGCCAATTAAAGCACAGCAGAACACCATGAGTATTTTGGCTTTGTTGGAGGAGCAGCAAGAGGCTGGAGAAGAAAAAGGCTGAAGAAAACTTTCACACTGTGGTTGATCTGTTCAGAAAATAGCTGGCCAGCACCACCTCAGTTACATGACCTTCTGGCTTCAGGGCAGGTATGCAACAAACAGACTTTCACGAGATCTGAGCTCAGAATACTTGATTTCTATCAATCAGCTCTCAGTAGATTAAGAGAAAAGATTTAACCCGTAGAAATGAGATCCTCTGTGGGTAAGGAGATCAGGCTGTTCTTGCAAGCAAGAACTGTGGCTGGTGAACCAAATGGAGCTGCTTGTGTGCAGCTGGATCCTACAGCACTTCAGCCATCATCAGCTACTAGAAAGAAAAATAGTAAAAAATAATAATAATTAAATTTACTGTATGGAAGCCAGAGGACTGAAAAATCAGTATGTGCTGGCTGTCAAGTAATGCATGATGAGGTACTTCAAGAGCTGATTGCACAAGAGTTGGAGCACTTCATGAAAAGCAGAGGGGAAGGAGGAAGACAAAAAACTGCTTACACCAAGAAGCCAAACTGAGCCCACTCCAACTGGTGAGAGGCCAGTTCTGTTGCTTGTGTCTTAACAAATCTGTGTGATGAAGGATAACAGAAAAGTGTAACAGTAAGTCAAAGCATCTACCTGGAGTCCAGCAACCTGTAGTATCTGCTGATTGGGCTGGCACTTCAACAACCACCAACTCAGCAACTGCCTGAGTGGAAAACATTGAAAACCATTGGATTTGAACTCTAGGAAAGCAGAGACCTTGGTTCAATAGGTACCACTCTTATAGCAGTAAATGCAGCCTCCAGCTGTGTCATCACTCTATTAAAAGATGCTGCTTTTCACTGCAAAGCCTGATTTCCACATTTCCACGGTAAGGGGATCCACCTCAGCACTTATGATTCCAACTGCACAGTCTTTCAGAAATAATGACTAATTACTCTTCCTCAGACCCAGAGCTCTCTTGGAGGCTGTCTTCAGGTCAGAGCTCCACCGCGTACCCATTCTTGCAAGCATAAGTGCCACAATCTCTTTCAACACGTGCCTGTAACTAAAAGAAAACGTGTGCCGTTTCATCACGTTTGGCTCAGCAGGATGCTCACCCTGCATCAGGCTCAAGCACGGGTCAGCAGCAAGCTGGATCAATTGGGATTTCACAATTTTATTCCTGTTGGCCAGCAAAGCATTGCCTGGTGCAGCCCCAAGGAATGATTTCTGCAGAACCGCTTGAAGCATACCCACATCATCCAGTCTTTGGCAGCTAATTCTTTAAGCTCATATTTAATTCATTTTGTGTGCTGTGTTGATTTGGCACTGATCTGTCTTCTCGAACGTTACGTTGTGGGATACCAAGTCAAATATTTTACAGAAGCTAAAATCAACACTATTTCCTTTATTAAGCAAAATTGTAATCTTGTTATAAAAAAAATGCAGTTAGCTTTAGGAGACCTATTCCTCATCAGCCCCCGTTGATGGGATTAATGGTATTATCGCTTACTATTTTTTAATTTCTGCAATTGTTCCTCATTGCCTGGGATCCATTATCTCCCCAGGACCAAAGCTCAGCAGGCCTATAGATATCCAAATCATTCAGCTTTCCCTTAAATAGCAGTACTTCTCCCGCTGTAATTTTACATGTGCTCCGCAACCCGTGTTAAAACAGCATTAGCAGTCCATGAAAAAACAACAAGTTCTCTTCAAAACCCTTCTATGCAAATTATTTAGATGGCTGATTTGGAGATGCTTCCACAGTTATAACCATCGCTTACTGCCCCTCTGTACTTCTGCTGTTATGCAAATTGTTGTATCATCATCATCTGATGGGAATGCATCATTTGTGGTTGTTTTATTCCCCAGGTTCAGAACAGGAATATTTGCTCATTAAAAACATTTGCCTTTCTGCATAATTATTGCCATTTCTATAATTTCAATTTGGTAATAGTCCAAAGACATTATTTGACTTCTCTTCATTCCTAATATATTTTAAAGATTTTATTGCCCTTTTCTCTGTAGCCCATCCCTTGTATTCTTTTGCTTCCCTTATCTAATTTATCCCAGTTCTAATTTCCAAATTACATTAATTGAAACTTTCCCCTTCTCTGTTTGTTTTCTGTTTGGATGCAAACATTGTTTCTTTCTTTGTTCCTCTGAGACTCAACTGATCTCTCTATCCTTCTTAGCAAACCCTCATCAACAGAGCATCCAGGGCTCTCAGGTGTACAAGCATGATACCATATAGAGGCATTTCTGGATTTTCCTGAGTTCTTTCTCACAGTCTGCCATGATAGACAATTATTCGGTACCCAATGGACGTGTGACTAAACCTGAGGTTTTTTTTTCAGCTTACCACTATTATCACTTGATCTTGTGCTCCCAAAGGAACGGCCACTTCTCTGTCTCAGAGTTGATTCTGCTCTACCTGTCAGCATGAAGTCTGAGAGCAAAGGCTGTCTTGTTGGATATCACGTGTTTTTGCATTAGGTGACTGAAATCAGCTCTAGAGCTTCAGTGGGTGCTGACAGGTATGTAGGGATGTGACATGCTGCAGCATTCATGATCACAGCA
Organism: Excalfactoria chinensis; assembly: GCF_039878825.1. Classification (NCBI taxonomy): domain Eukaryota; kingdom Metazoa; phylum Chordata; class Aves; order Galliformes; family Phasianidae; genus Excalfactoria; species Excalfactoria chinensis. Next base: position 6,811,647 of record NC_092836.1, read on the forward strand.
CTGAGACAGCCACATTTTACATGACAGCCCTATGGACCCACTTATGTCATCTATACACAAAGCTTAGAGATTTGCCCCAGGGAACCTCCAAGGCTGTCAAGTCCAGTCCCTGCTGTCTGACAGAACCTACCTTACTATGATCTCCAGTGATTTTAGTGAGGAAATACTGCAAAATATTTCACCCAGAGACTTTCTGACCATGTCCCTGTTCATTGCAGAGGAGTCAGACCAGATGACCTTTAAAGGTCTCTTTCAACTCCAATAATTGTATGATTCTAAGACACGTTGTCTCAGCCCTCATCTACTCAGCACTGGAAATCTCAGTGCCTCCAGGCTGAGGCTGCTTCTTACCAGCCCTTCCAGGAGGATGCAGGACCAGTCAGTGCCACTGGGTGCTTGCACTCATCTCTTCCAAGCCTGCAAGTTGTTGCTCAGGTTTGGTTGCTGGAGGCCTGAGCTGCAGGTAGGTAATGGTGAAATTCATATGATGAAATCTCATGCAGCATCCCAAGCTGCCAAATGCACAGCCTCAGCCTTCTCAAGACACAGCAGTAACTGCCAGCATCTGCCTTTAAATTCCGTGGAAACTCCTACCAAAGTGAATTAGATGAATCGCTCCTGGCAATTAGCTACTGGCACTAACCCAGCTCTCCAATAACCCCAGCTTGTGTTTGCTTCTTTATCCACTTCCAGGCAGGAGCTCCTCACTCGATTTCCCTCCCTCCCTCCTTCTTTATTCCGACTTTTAGTGCTGAGCCATACTATATGGTATGGGGTATCCCTTTGGCCACTTCGGTCAGCTGAGTTGATTTCTGTGCTCTTTTCACATAAGGAGGTCTCAATGTAAAATTCAGCATGAGTGGATAGCATGTGAGTTGGTCACACACTCTGTAGGTGATTTCATCAGAAGATGAAGGTCACCAAGCTATGAGGACAACTCCCTCCTCTTCGATGGTGATGCATTTCCTTGTATTTTGCTCAGATTGTTTCAAACAAGTTGTGTCAATTTCCTTCACACTGCACAATTTGAGTCTTCGGGAGAAAAAGGCACATTGGGGGTATGAGTAAATGGAGAGTAAATTGTCATACTCCTGAAAAGCTTCAGGCTTCCAGATGCTGGCTACCTACTTTGATAACTGCATGTTCCACGCAGCAGACAAATAAGTAGTTCTCTGCTAATTTACGTCACTTGGTTGTAATTAGTTTCTAGTAATTCTCTCGTGCAAAGCTCCGTATAAATACAGAATGTAAAAATAGCCCCTTTTCTGGGAACTTGCAGTTCAAATGACACAGAAAGTAGTGCTATAGGAATGACGCAGGACAGGCCTTAACCATCCATGGTTATCTATCAGATCAGGCTGACAGTAGATAAAATATAATTAATTCTCAAGTAACAAGTCTGTTTATATTAAAATTGTTGCAGAAATACATATTTAGTTAAGAAAGAAAAAGCATAGTTTGCGCTGATTTTACTTTATTGCTAAATACAAAAAGGGGTTCTGTTGAAGTAAAACCTTACTAATATATTCCTCTTCTTTTACAGCAGTCCATGCATTTGTTAACCATTGGGATTCTTGACAATGCTGCTCCTCCCTGCTTAGACCAAAATCTCTGCTATGGCCAACCATAGCTGCTCTGCAGCCAGCAGTGGTGACTGTGCTTTCTCCAGTGCCTGGCTTCCAGGTGAATGGATGCTCATGGAACCCAGATGCTCACGGTACCCAGGGCAGGGAATAAGTCACATTTCCAAAGCACAGGGTAATGCACACATTTATGGCATCAAGTTTCTTTCTGACAGGCTCTTGTAGGAAGACATCTGTTGGACATTTTTCATTCTTCAGATCATCTTGGGATCTAAAATCTGCTTCTCTGTAGAGAAAGAGTAAATGAAAGCATCTCCAGGAGCCCACTCACAGTGATGACCTCTATGATACACAGAAAAATTGATTAAATGTACACTTACTTCCCTGCAGCTTCAGCAAGGCCAGCAGGTCAATCATATTAATATCAGATACTCTATTTTATTGGAGATTTCTTGCAGAAATAAATGTCAGCATGGCTGCAGTCCAGAAATGTAAAGAGCTGCTGAAACATAAATGGGTCAGATCTTGTGGTCTGACAAAGCTTTTCCCATCGACTCACATCATGCTATGGATACAATACAGGATTTGCTCTATGGCTGGGAGAAATGTTTGATCAGATGAAGTATCTGAGCGCAGCACAGAAACAAGTGAAATGCAGTAGGTATTGGAATGCAGTTCATCCCTGCTGGCACCGAAGACCTTATTCTAATCACCTCCATTAAGGGCATGATCTCATGGGGGTAGAAATTAGATGATCTTTGAGGTCCTCTTCAACCCAGGCCATCCTATGATCTCCTCTTATGGGCATAGACAGCACTCAGCACTGCTCAGACATGAGATGATGGACACATTTCAGACCCCTGCTGTAAAATGAGAGGGACCACAGCCTGCAAGTTTCTGTTGTGCTGTGATCTCTGCAAGAGATGGTCCTCATTCACCAGGGCTGAGCAGTTTAGGTGACAAATAGCTCATAGGGTGCTTGTAGCAGCATTAGAGAGATGCCCAGTTGCTGTCATTGTGGGCACATGGGCTGGAGACAAGGAAGTACGGTAGCTCGGGGGTTTCTTCTGCTCTGCTTTAGTGCCCCAAACCTGTGACACCTACAAATTGAATTCCACACTTACTGCAAAACTTGAAACCTCTGGGAGACTTTAAAGCTTGTGCAGTTTATTAAGGACACAGCATATCTTCAAATGCATAACTTCAAATGTCATGGTGTTATGGAATAAGGTGGAAAGTAGAGAAAAGGAAGAGGCGCATGCTTCAGTGGTGCAGTACTCTCATGCCTCAGCATTGTGCAAGCAGTGTGAATCTGAGCCTGTGCATCCCCAAACAGCTCGAGTACCTGATGCAAGCAGAGAAACAACTGAGACACAAAACTGCTACTGTGTTTCTGCGACTGGCAACTGCTCCCAACATTGTATGTTTCGTTTACTTACATTCATCCCCATCAGACTAAATTATGCCTCCAAACGATCTAAAAATGTTGGAAAAATTAAGTAGCTCACCAAGGCAAGATTTATTATGTGGGTAGCATTATTAAACTTGTATCTCACACTTTTTAGCACCAGTTTTTCATAAGTTAATTAGCTAAGGCTTTCATGCACCAAGAACACTAATGAAGCCTCTAACAGGCTGCAATCAAACACTTCTTTTGTTAATACAGAGAAGTGCTTGGATTTACTTTTAAAGACAACAAAAGAAGAGTAGGGTCAGATCTTTGAAGAATATGCATTGTGCTGCATTTCCGGAGGCTGGCTTGTTAGCTGATTCACAGATTATCCCTACAGGCTGGGTAAGCGTGCCCCTCTCTACCTGTAAATCACTATCAGCCACAATTACTCCTTTCCCCTGCCGGGCTCAGACATGTTTGTGGTCTCAGCTATTTCCATGAAGAGCCAAGTCACCACCTCCAAGTCCCATGTCCAGTCCTGAGCAGCAAGGCCAGCTGTCTGAGCACGGTGTAGTAAGGCACAGCAAGTGGCACTCACTGTGATGTGCAGAAAAAAAGGAGAACGACAACAAATACATATATAGAGAGAAATGACAAGAAAAATGGCTCAGAACGAAACAGAAGCTCTCAGAAATAGGAGATGATACACGGGGAAGATACATGTTGTGTGATAAAAAAAAAAGAGAGAGAGAGAGACAGAGATTGTAAATATCAGCGTTACAGGGAATATATTAAAGAGGAGCTCCCTGGGAAGGAAGCCAGAATGAAGCTCTGCCACCAGGACTAGGAGCAGCTCTCCTCAGACAGGAATTATCAGGGGATATCAGACAGCATGAGGCAGTCAGCGTATGGATGCTGCTCTGTACACTCTCAGAGGACTTGCTCAACTGCAGCAATATTTACCTAGTCACCCACTTTCTGTTTCAGAGGGGAAAAGGGCAGCAAACATTAAGGAAAGTGGCCCTGGGAGAGCTTTCTATCTCTCACCGATCTGCAATCACAAGAACTTTAAGAGACAAGGGACAGACAGCTAGAAATAAACACGACACCTTTATTGGCTTATATATTTTTAGATAGAGAAACTTGCCATCCCAGAGGTAGGAAAAATTACATAAAAGAAAGGTGCACTTGCAGTGCTGTAGTGCTTCACACAAAACAGGGCAAGGAAGTCAGGTGAGCATTCAGTGAATAATCTTGTGCTGAGCTCCTCAGGTACCTCGGTGTAATTTATTGCCTCTTAAGAGGTGGCTCGACCAAAGCCTACGTGAGTCTATGCAGGGGGGGCATATAATGCTGTCACCTCACAGAAAGTGGTGCAATGAAACGGGAGCTAAACCCAGATGGAAAGCTGAAAAGACAGCAGAAAAGGTTTAATAGAGACAGTATTTAATAAGCTGTGTACATACACCAGCCTCCCCCGTGCTGGAGAGCTTTGCATCAGGACTGGAGATTGTGAACCAAGGCACTGTTGAAGTGCAGGCATGTTCAATCAGGAATTATTGGGGAAGACTCAGAGATAAACTGCAGTCAATCTTGAAAATCCATTCCCATCACTTGCCGCCAAAAGTATCTGATTGCATCTTCTGTTTTCAGCTTGGGCAGAGCCAGCACAGGGCAGGGAAAGCCAGGCAGCTTCCTTCTCCTTTGTGGCAGGGTGTCCTTGCCCACCTGCCCTGATACTCCTGTGTGATCACAGAACAAACCTGCACAGGTGACAAGAGCTCTGACTTCCATGGAGACTGGGGAATCCACTGACAAATTTCTGCTATTTATGGCTTTTTTCCAGCTTCTCATCTCCCCCTGCACATGGCCCTATAGCCCTATAGCTGATATTAGCTGATTTTATTCTTCCCATCATTTGAAACTCAGCAAGCAGTTCTGCTTTGCTTCTCCTTTCTGCCATTGCTGCCACCAGCAGCCCCCCAGAAGCCAGGTAAGATGACACGGAGAGGCTGAAGGACACTGAAGGAGCAGAGCTCCCTGCAGACCCAGTGCTGATGTTTCCACCTTGCTCCCAGCCCACCTGTGACCATGCCATCCCATTCATCCTCACCTACAGCACAAAGAGCTGCCAGGGGAAGAAGCATACAGACCTGCTCCCTCCAGTCTGCACACAGTAAAATGGCTGCAGTAAATCAGCTTGCCAGAGGTTATTCCAGAGAGGCCAATAAAGCAACGCCTGTTCAAACAGGCTGTCGTGCAGCCCTGCTCTTTGAAACCTGCTGTTCAGAAGAAACAAGCTCTGTCTCGACAGGCACAATCCTACTGGAGAAATGAAGCCTGGCTCTGCAAAACTTCTCCTGAAGTTTAGGATGTGTCCTGAAGCAGTGTGATGGATTGATATGCTGAGGGCAACAAGATCCTGAGGGGTGAAACTCCCATTAAGACTGATGGGAATCTGGTGGGCATCTGGGAGACCCAGAATCTCCGTGGCTGCAAGTTGGGTTGTTCCTGAACCAAAACATGCAGCCTCTGGGTAAGAGCAAGTGGGGAAAGAGCAAGGGGGAGCAGAGCTGCTGCCCCTGTTCCATGACATTTTATGATATTACAGCACCAGAGACCAGCAGCTGCAAATCACCTGCTGAAACAGGGTTTTTCTATAGGACAAGCCATGCTCTGATTGTGGGCAGTGGTGGAAGCAGCTCAGCAGGTCCACAGCCTGAAAAACGATGCCATGATGCTGAATAACTGCTGCAGCTTGATTTGCTGGAAAACGTGATCCTTTCAGTTTCTGTGTAATATCTTTGCAAGCACCACTCAAGGCCACAGCAATAAGATGCTCCCGTGAATCCCAGAAACCACAACACAGGAGAATGCCTTTTGTTAAGTGATCAGACCATTCACACTCTTTAGAAGCAGGATGTCAGTGCTGTCCTCAGATCACTTGCTATTATTACGTTCTTCACCACAACATGCATGCAGAGATATTCATTTATGTGCATATGAATGTGTATATACACAGCGCTTGACACCATCCCAGCACTGAGTTTCTTACAGAGAGAGAAAAAAATTGCATCTCACCTGAAAGATGCTGCTTACAACAGAAGTATTTGGGGAGTGATGGGAAATGCTAACACTGCACAAAAGCTTGGAGGAGATCCAAGTCAGTGCTTCAAAAACCTACATCAAAACTTGCAGTCCTGTTGCTGCTGCTGTGTGATATCGTGTACAGAGATGCTGAATTACTTAGAAGGCTGAAATCTGTGCAGCTCAGCACCTTTCCTGTCAGTAAATTAGAGAATCAAAGTGAAATCAACCTCTTAAAGGAGATTTCCGTGGCATAAAGAGGAACATTTCCCTCTGTTAATAGGCTTTTAAGAAACAAATTCATCCAGATTTTTCTTTCCCAGCCTTCAAATGTGCAGAATGAGCACAACAGGCACATTCACAGCACAGACCTGCACACAATATTCTCTTGCTCTAAGCAGACTTCAGCAGCTCTATCAGTCTCTGATGTTATCAGGGCTCTGTGCTGCTTTGGGCTGCATCTGCCAGTGAGCCTGGAGCAGCTGCATCTCATCCTGGCAGGCACATCCCCAGCTCAGGGAGCGGGTGGCTGCAAAGGGATATTTAATAAGACAAAGCTTTCTGCTTCCTTCTGTCTGGGAAGCCCACAGTGGGAGGAGTGAGGTGTGAATAACTGAAAAATGCCCTTTTAGAGCTGGCAAAGAGGAATTTCTCTGTGAAAACTCAACCAAATCCCCCAGTTTCTGAACAGCACCAGAGAGGATCTGAGCACTCTCCTCACAGTGTGGCCTGGTGGGTCAAGATGCTCACTAACATTTTGGAAATAGGAAGGAGATACCACCTCTTTCAAGGTGTGTGAACTTTCAGTTGGAAAAGCTACAACCTCTTTTGCTCTACATTCTCTTTTGCTCTTGCCAGCACCAGCCGAGCTCCTGGATGGAGCTGGATGTTATTTGCATCTCGTTTGATGGCAACAGCAAAGTCCTTATGAGCAGCATCCGGTCTGCCTGCCAAGTCTGAGCTGGTCCTTTGCTGAATTAATAGCAGATAACTTTCCAAGCACTGTGAGCCACAGCCGTGCCACCAGCATGGATGCTCTGCAGTACGGGAGTGGTATCTCCAGGAAGCACAAGAGCAGCCGGCTGGTATTTGTTGTCGAATTGTTGATATGTAAGCAGGGAGCATGCTGTGCATTTAAATCACTTTCACACTAAATTTGGAACAGAAATCATTAAATATTTATTGCGTGCCTAAAATACAGCTCGAGCGTCCTACTTACTGATGTTACATATTAATTCACATAGATTTTGCAGCACTGATAATGCGTTTATTTAAAAGTGGTGACTCTGAGGCATTCGTTATGATTGTGCTGTTTAATAAGGAGTGAGATCCGTGTCCCCATAGGTGCTCCATCTTGTCAGTTCTGTAAACCTGAGGAAGTGACTCGTGCAAAGTGAGATTCAAGGGCTCGTAATTACTGAGGGGAAAATAAAAAGCTTTAGCTGGAAGTTCTCAGTAATCCATAGCAAACCAGTAAAATCAGCCCTTCCAGAATAAAAACACCCCCAAAGCCTATCAGAAATGATGAGTTATTTCCTTAACGGTGGGAGGATGTGCATTCTGAGAAGCAACCAGTCAGCCAGAGCATAATTGCTACAAATGGGTTACTACCTTCTCTGGTTGCTTTCCTGAAAGGTGAAGACCAGCAGATAAACTACTGCAGGAAAGTTAAAACTAAGCAAATACACCTTGACTTGCAGCCACCCTGGGGATTGCAATCAGGCACTGAATGGCAGCAGCAATCCACCCCAGGTTTTGCAGGAGCCCTATGCATGCTGGAATAGATCAGCTGCAATTATTTCCAGGCTCTGGGCTAGCAGAGTAGAGTGCATTTAATAGAGCTCCTTGTTCCTCCTATTGCAATAAGACTCAGTCATTTTTAATTACGGATGCCTCAAAAGCTGGGAGCCAGCGCTGACTGGGCAGCAAAATATTGTTACAATCTGCTCACTGGTGTTTGGATTTTGGTGCTGAACCTGTCACGGATGTGATGCTGTCAGTCTGGCAAGAAAGTGGAGATAAGCAGCTCACTGGTGGATTTTGCTGAGTAGCTGGGTGAGGCTAACTTGGTGTTACTTATTTTAACACCAGGTGTAACAAAGCTCTGAAGTGGGTGCAAAAACCCAAGCCAGTGCCAGGGCCAAGTGCCTAGATGTGCTGTGTCCCAACTGGGACGGGCATGGGGTCAGGACATGCAGCACATCTCCACCTCCTCCTGCCTCATGCTATCAGAGAATGCAATTCAACCTCTTCTCCTCTGCCCTGATGTGCCTCTCATTGCCCTTTATCCCTTCTCTCCCTGGTGCTGGTTGCAGCAGGAGCTCTCATTTCCTTGCAGGTGCCTCTCAGGTCTAGAGAGCAGCACACAGCACCCTCAAAGGGGAAGGTTTCTGAGAGGAGAAACACAGGCAAACAGCGTCTCAGGAGACATTTTGAGAGGCTGGCATGCTTTTCCAAAGCATCTTCAAACACATGACCCATAAATAGATTAGGAGGTGACCTCATTGCAAGCCCCAGTTTCCTGGCAGCACGGTGTGGGACACACCACCCTCCTCCCCAGCAGGCAGCTGCACGAAGGAGGATGCAGATAACTCACCTGCCTTGTGATCTGAGGAAATGGATTTGCTAATCCCTGCTGCTGCCTGCCCTCACATCCAGAGGCTTTGTAGGGACAATTTATGGAGTCACTCAAGAGTTTTTAGGCTGCAGGGATGCTGCAACATACTAAAGGTGTTCAGCACTAGCTAGGCCAGAAGTCTCGCAAAGAGGTGGCTTGCAGCAGCAACTTCCTGGCTACAAAAGCCATGAGTGCTGTCCACGAGGCTCACTATCAGCATAAGTCTGCAGTGAAGCAGTTGTATCCTGCTTCATCGTGAAGGAGTTGGGAGGCTGCTCTTTGAGATAATAACTTGCAAAAGACAGGCAAAGTACACAGCTTGTGTTGTAAATCAGGGAGCCCTTTGCCGTAATGATCCATGCACAGGGCAGGGAGGGGGCTGAGAGAATGCAACAGCACAAGGAATGCTGAGATGCAGCTGGGGCCAGTGCAAGAGCCAGGCATGCCACTGCCACAGCCAGTCTGATGTGCTTCCTTCCCCATCCCACATCACTGTGTAGAGGGCTTGAGCAAGACCAGCATCCTCCCTGCCCTTACCTGCTCCTGCAGCAGCCAGCAGCCCAGTGTAAATATTAGCTGAGTGTGCATGAAGGGGTGAAAAGAGCACACCGTTTTAAGCCCTTCTGTTTAGGAGGCGCAGTAATCTATATAACACTGTTACCAAGAAACGGGGATTGTTTTCTCTTCTATTTTAGGAAACCGTGAAACAACCAGAGCCTCAGTCATACCAGGATTTCTCTTTCCCTCCTGTAAATCAGCATTAGCACCAAGCAGCAACATTTCACTATGGCATTCTGTAGCTGCAGACCAGACTCTATTTATGCCTGAACCAAGGACATGCTGCCGAAACCTCCTGCTCACACTGCTCTGTAACGTACCCAGCTGCAAGGAGCACACCATCCAGGTCCTCACTATGAGCATCCAAGGACACCACAGCAAGTCCTCAGGAAGAAATAGTAAACAAAGTCCTCATTTACTACCCGTAGCACAGCATAAGTAAGGCTGGCCCTCAGCGACTCCTTCAGTTGATGCTGAAATTTCCCATTGGAATCAACTGAGAGATCCTTCTGTATTTAAGCAGACTTTCTGCCATCTCTTTTGGCTCTTTGCTTTCCCTCCCATGTCACCTGCTACTACACAAAATCCAGGCTTGCATCACAAACCTGCAATTTCAAAATGAGAGGCTCAGCTGAGCAAACATTTATTCCATGTTTAGAAGGCACACTGCCAAAGGGCCGGGGCCATGGTGAGCTACAGCCAGAACAAACGCTCACAGATGTGTGACTCCTGGACTTGCCATGAGCAGCAGCCTGCAGGCAGTGTCTGATTGCTCAGGGGCCGGCACTGTGCAGCACCGTGCCCATGTCTTCACCACCTGAAATCAGTTGATCCTGCACCCCACCAAGGCCCCTCACACCTTGCAGCACTTTCAGATGGGCATCCTGCAGGTGTAAGGCACATGTCTGAAAACACTGGAGCTGGGCAGGAGGTAGCAGTGCATTAGGTGCAGAGCTGCAGCCATTGGGTGTGCTCAGCAGCAGCAGAATGCCTTGCTTTCCAGTCCTACTGTTATGTGCAGAGCAAGAGACTTCATGTGCCCAAGGGGAACTACAGTTGAGGTGATAAACAGTGAAAGGGATGCACTTTCCTCTCTTTTCTCTTCTAGACCATCTCTATAACTTGCTGCCTTTGGCACATGCATGTTTTACAAAGGTGCTAACTGCTTCCAGCATTCATAAACAGGCAGGCTTAGCCCTGTACCAGAGATTAATAAAAGGAGAGCGGGTTTGTTTGTTTTTCATGCAAATGTGAGCCTCCCTGTGGGAGACGTTCAGTTAAGCTCTCCCAAGCGGCAGCTATAAATGAAGTTTACTCTTTTGGAGGGTTTCTTCCACACAGTTTGGTCCTGCCAGCCTGAGTGCAAAGGCAGTATGTGGCAGTGCCTCGTACACAGGCACAGCCTTTGCAATGCTGAGGCCTCGGTTTCAGCTCTGCTTTTCTTTACATTCCTTTCCGCAAATCCTTACCTACACAGATTCCCTCCATCTAATGGGAATAAATGGAGAGGAATACAAATGCTACAGCAGTGATTTCTTCTAGTATCACCAGGCTCTTCCATTTTACGCTGTACAAAACGGAAATAAATTTGAGACATTTCACAAAATACTTCAAATATTACTTCCAATATCAGAGGCCACTTGATAACTCCAGGCTCCAGCCAGGAGAGGAGTGCAGTGTTATTTCCTCCTGGGATGATGCAGGTACTTGCGGGTGCATCTGCCTGTGCTGCTCCCTGTTCATCCTGTAATCAGGAGCAGGCACAGAGTCGAGGCATTTCCACACAGGGTGCATTTCCTCTTACTGGAAGATGCAAGAGAGATGGAAATGTAGGCACGCTGGAAATCATTAAGTAATTATTCTGGAAAGTGTAGAAGAAGCAATTAATTCACAGTGCTGGGAACAAATAGACAGAGGCAGATCTGGAGTCTGCTGTGAAGCGAGAGGCCAGAAAGGCCCATGGTTTTTGCAGCTCTGTTGAATCTTGAAAGCAAACAACCTAACAGTCTGCATCCTTTTAACCCAAACCATGTCCTGGGCAAACAGAAATGCACGCCGGTATAGTATCAGAAATGGCTTAGCTAATGCTCTCATTTGTTTACATTAACCCACTCATAATGGGTAATTACACAATTACCCACAATGAAATATTTCCAATGGAAGTTACACACACATAATTTCCACGATGGCTCCACTCATGCTGTCCTCTTCCCATGTGATGCAGACAACAGTGCCTATTGTGAGGCCGCTTTGTTGGCTCATGCAGCATGTCTCCAGCCATGATTTTTGATGCAAAATTCGGGGTTTTCATGCCATTTGTATTTTTAACAGGAGACCTTAGAGATCCCTTTAGAGGGAAATGCTCCTCATGCCACCCTGGCAGCAATAGAGCTGGAGACAGGGTGCAGATTAGGATCTCCCAAAGTCCCAAATCCACCTTAGCTCCTGCAAAAGTGTCAGAGGGGACATTTCCTGCAGCTGGCACTGCTACATTAGCGCTGCTTTTAGCAGGATGCCAACAGCTGTGACTGGGAGGTGTTCCAGAAAGAGCTGGGCACGTACAGATCTCTGGATAACAATGCCTGATGGCATTTGGATACAGAAAGTAAGAGGTCTGAGACTTTCTGACTTTGTTCTTTCCTTTATACAGGGAAAAAAAACCAAAACAAAAACCATTGATGCTGAATGCTCACATACAACAACCAGGACAAATGCTGTAAGGGGCATGTGTCCCTTCTTTGCTGGACCAGCAGAACCTCCCATGAACCTAATCTAATCCTTGCCTGATGTCTAGCCAGACCCTGTCAAGCATAACCAATTTCAAAATTATCCAGCGATCAAAATCTCACCCACTGGAGGATAAATATAATTCTGAAAGCTCCCAAAGAAGAACATTTTTGGAAGGGCGGAGGGAAGCAATTGTGTGTATCTATTTCGCATCAATTAATTTAAGAAATCATTTCTGACAATCTGTCAGAAGAGTCAATCTGTCTCTGCAGAAAGACAGGCAATGTCTGTGATGTTCCTACCAGCAAAAGTTGCTTCTGTCACCCCCAGCTGCTTTTATTCCCAATGATTCCATCTCTTCTCAATACTTCCAGCCACTGAACCAGATCAAAAACTCACCACTGAAAGAAAACCTTTCATAAATAAAAATAGTCCATTTTTCCTCTGATCATTGTAGTTTCATTGCTGCAACATCTGAGGCAGGGAAGACATGGAGATGCAGCTCTCAAACATTTACTCCCTAAACTACAAGGGAGAGCATGCACGGGAAGAAATGCCTTTGTTCTCCAATACAAAAAACAGCTTTTCTTTCTTGAAAATCACAAAGCAAGTCTTGCTGTGGAATTACATATACCATTATAGACACTGGTGTCATTACTTCTGTTTTGGTGTTTGTTTTTTCAGTCGGCACAACTGGACTCAAAGCAATAAAAGATTATTTGATGGATAGTATATGTGTATATATATATATATATAAGGATAATTTAAAAATTAAAAGAACTTTGCAGAGGAGGAGATCCTTGAGATGTTCTTGGCATCACATTAGTGATGTACGAGCCCAGGGGCCCAGGCAAAACGTCCCATGGCCAGGAATCAGTGTTTGCCTCCTCTGAGAAGTGACAGCCATTTACCAACATGTGTAACAGGTGGTGGCTGTTTTGACGTTTCCAGTGGAAGCACCACTAATTAAGCAGAAAAAGAAACAAACTTTGCAAGCAGCCACCCACCACAAAGACGCATGTGGAAGCAAACAAAGCCTCAATCAGATCTGGAAAGCACCAAAAATTAAAGTATCAAACACACGCGGCGTCTTCACTGATTCATCCCCAAAAGCTGCTCCTGGAAAGCTGTCTAGCTCATCAAACCATAGAGTCATAAGGGCTGGAAAAGACCTCGCAGATAAAGTCCAACTGCGGACCAGTCCTCACCATGCCCGTTAACCGTGTCTCTTGGTGCTAATTAGTAACTCAGGTTGGATGGGGAAGCCTGATCTAGGAGGGTGTAACTTGCTCTGCAAGGTCCCTTCCAACCCACTCATTTTGTCATAGAACCACGGAAGCACCGAGGAGGCTGGAAAAGACCTTCAGCTTCGTTCGCGAGTGTATGATCTGCACGACCTTGTGTGCTGGCTATGGGGACACTGCGGGGCTAGTGGATATGGCTGTGGAGATACTGTGGTGCCGGTGTATGGCCACGAGGACACCGTGGTGTCAGCGAGAGGCCGCGGGGACGCGCACAACGCGGCGCCCTCTCGGCCCCTCTGAGATAACCGCCATGGCGGCAGCTGCGCCTGGCCGGCCCCCAGCGGGCATGCGCAATAGGGCCGCCGGCGCGCTCTCTCCCTCGCGGCGCTCCCTCCTCTCCGAGCCGTGCAGCACCACGGACAGCGCCCGCCGAGCAGCGCGCGCGGGGGGGGGCGGGGCCAGCCGAGGGAGGGGCGGCGCGGGAACGCGCGCGGGCGCGGCGGCGAGCGGAGCCGGGCAGAGCCGCGCCGTGCCGAGCTAACCTTAGCTCCGGCCCCGGCCTCAACCGCCGCGATGCTGGACCCGTCGTCCAGCGAGGAGGAGTCGGAGGAGCTGGTGGAGGAGGAGAGCGGTAAGGAGCCGCTGGCTCCGGCCGCCGCCCGCCTCTCGCCCAGCCGCCCCGGCGACAGTCCCGGCCCCGGCCCCGGCGGTGGTGGTGGTGGTGGCGGCGGAGGAGGACTGCAGCCGGGCGGGCGCGCCGGGGGAGCGGCTCGGCCCGCCAGTCCCAGCCCGTCGGTAGCCAGCGAGAAGGAGAAGGATGAGCTGGAGCGGCTGCAGCGCGAGGAGGAGGAGAGGAAGAGGAAGCTGCAGCTCTACGTCTTCGTCATGCGCTGCATCGCCTACCCCTTCAACGCCAAGCAGCCCACCGACATGGCCCGCCGGCAGCAGAAGGTACCGCGGTGCCGCCCTGCCCTCCCCGTCCTCCTGCCGCTGCCCTTCGCGGCTCCGTGCCCCTGTTGCCCTCCTGCCCCCCGTATCCCCGCGCCGCCCCCTGCCCGCTCCCGGCCACGATGCCTCCCGGGCGCCCCAAGGGCAGTCCCGGCGTGGGGCACCTTGGCCCCGTGCGGGCCCCGTCCCGGTGTGTGGCTCCGCTGCCGCCCAGGCACCGCTCCTGGTTATGCAATATGGGAATTGGGGATGTCCGGGATTTTGGCCGGTTGGAGGTTGTTGAAAGGAGAGAAATAGCGTTTCTGATGTGCCCCTTTGTCATCCTGCAAGAGGAGTCTGCAAGTTTGCTCTTACTGCAAAGTTCCTTTCTCTGGGAGTTGACTTAAGCAGTTGCAGAGCCTCCTTCCAACTTCTCCCAGCGTGTGCTCCCCCGTTCCTTGGCAAAGCATGACAGCAGAGCTTTGCCATAGAACAGCAGATACTGCCACGATGTCCTCCCTGTGTGTGTCATGGTGGCACTGAGCTGTGCCAGGAGCCCCTCACCTGGGCACTGGGGCTGACACGGGGCTGGCTGCACTCAGCAGTGTAGATATGAAGTTTCTGCAGCATAGAGATGCAGACGTATATCCCAGCAAACTCAGCCAATCTCCTTCATGGTGGGGCGCAGCTCAGGGATGGACAGCTGTTGTTTATTCCTGGTTTTAACTGAGTTTCATAGATGGCCTTTGTAGCCTTGGTAGCATCCTGCCTCCACAAATGACCTTTATACTCAGGGAGACTCCTGGATGTATCGATGGGAATGACATTCATTCAGCTCTGCTACACCAGAGGACTATTATTAGTCATTGCAACATACGGAGGTAGGGAAGTGTATCCGTTCTGCATGTAAAGGCAGTATAGGACAATCTGGTGCTTGCTGGAAGGTTGGTGATCTGCTTTGTGAGAGTGAAGCGTGTGGCTGAAGAGAAGACAAGGTTTAGAGAGTTTTTGATACACATTTTTTGCTCGCAACTCTTTTCCCAGCAAGCAGTGGGTTTTCAAAGTCGTCTTGCCTTTTGTTTCCTACCTAACTTCTTCACGTTAGGAGAATAATGGAGTTTATGTAATTCTTTGTCTTGGAGGAATCCAAGCAAACAAACCGAGCAGCTGTTCCTCACATGAAAGTGAACTGAGGACAGAAAGGAGTATTTCCAAAAGCAGCATCTGTTGGTGTGGGGTTGTGAGGCTGGGAAGGAGGATGAGACACGGCTGTGTGGTCAGTGCTGCGCTGTGCAGAGCCAGGCAGGGATGGGAGGCAGGAAGGACGTGCAGGTGGAACAAAGAAATGGAAAAATCAATGGCCTGGCAACAGGACTCAAAGGAATGGGGAAGGTGTGTAGGGCCTGGGGAGAAAATAATCTGTTCTGTGTGATATATGGGAAATATGCCTGGCTTCTCTATAAACACAGCTCAAATAGGCATCTGGCAGGGGTTTAGCATCTCCCCACAAACTTGGTCCTTAAATGGCATTTGGAAAGCTAAATTTAACTTGACAACACGTGTCAAACTGAATTCAACCTTTTAAAGGTGATTTCACTCTGGGTTTTTTCTCCTGTATGTTCCCATATTCAGCTGTCACAGAGGTTCCAGGGTGTAAATCCTTGTCCGTGTTCCTAAGCCCGACTCCTGCTGAAGTAGTTCAGAGTACTGCCAGAGCTCCTTATGGGCTCCATGTAATTGCTGTTTTCCTCTCAGATCACTCTGCCAAAACCCCATCTCTCCTTTCCCAGCTTGCAGGAGGCCCTGGGGTGACACGTTTGGGACTTGTTCCCCCTTGGACACCGAGTTTTGCTGGGGAGGTTCTGATGGGTTTAGTCTTCATAATGAGAACTTTGTGTATTGCTGCATATCCAATAGCACTGCAAACTGCAGATTGCTGCATCCTGCTGAGCTGCCCAGTGCTGCTGAGTCCACTTTGTAGCTTCCTTCTCCATCTCAGTGATAGAAGAGAGGGCAATTGGTTTTGTTGTAGGATGGAAATAGCAGTTCTGCTGCGTATCACTGGAGCTCATTTGGGTCCTTGTGAGAGCCTGCAGGTGGTGTCGGGTGTACCAGCAAAACTCAGCAAAGAGCTTAATCTTAAAGTGATCAATTTAAGCTGAGCAGTGTTGAGCAGGTGTGTGGGATCAAACTCTCTTAAACCTGTGGCATTGCATGTTAAAGTGTAGCCTTTCTGCCATTTTGGCATGTGTACAGGTGCTACAATGGTTAGGAACGTGATAAACCTAACACAGCCTTCTAAATAGTGGTGTATTTCTACACTCTCCTGGGTCGAGTTGTTGCTCTCATCCTATTTTTTGCACAAGTTCTTTCTTCAAACCTCTGACGTGTTGCCCTGGGACTGCTGTGGTTCAGGTGGTGGTGGGATTTGTTTTGGGAGCTGGGGTTGTGTGGTCAGGTGCTGCTCTGCTGGACCCAAGGAGCCCTCAGAGATGTGGGGTTTGCAGCTCTGCAGCCAGGAGAGGAAAGCAGGTGGTTTTTGCTTTCTGTCTGTTCTTTCGTTGCTCCTTAGCAGCTAAAAGAACAGAAGTCGAGTGTTGTGCTCAACGAATTGTCTGGAATCCACAGAAAATGATGATTTTCAGTTAAAACACTTATCATTTATTTTGCCAGTGCCTTATCTTAATTTAATTCTAGCCGATATTAAATATTTGCCATAGTTTGGCTATTTATATGCTTGCAGCTGATTGAATTGGGAAGCAGGTAATTAAAATAGTCTGGAAGCTTGTTCTTTGGCTGTTGTAAAACTTTGCAGCTCCTCATCTGGACCAATGATTCAATTATCATGGGTGGCACCTCTCAGGCCAGAGATGTTATGAGTGGGGAGGACTCATCTGATCATGCAACCCCAGCTAAAAACCCGTCGTTTGCAGGAAGTATAATTTACAGCCTTGCTCTGCATAGTCTAGACGCTCTACTCTCCCCGAAGCTCTTTGCCTTTTGCACAGTTTGTAATTCCTTCTGATGAGTTATGAGTCACTCGTGCTCCGTTCACCTAAGTGGGAAGCGGTCTACAAGTCATTTCCATATGTAATTCTTTTGTTAGCTGAAGAAGTAATTAATTTTCAGTGCAGTTCAGCAGTAGGAACCCAGGCATCACGGTGCTGGTACTAGCAAAGTATGTATGCTACCCCTTGTTAACTGCTGCCAGTACTTTAATCCAGAGGATTAACATCCTGCTTACATCTAGTTATGTACATGTGATTAATATGCGGAGTTTAACAGATACAGTATGATCAATAAAGCTGTTGCTCGGTTGCTGTCAACATCAGTTCTGCCAGTGGCTTTGGCAGCACCAGGATTTCAGCCTCAAAGTGGTCTCTGCTGTAGTATGTCTCCAAAAATCTAGGTTAATTAGAATGAGTTCAGGAGAAGGGACCTGTCACCCAGGGGGATGGGTGGGCTCCTGCCAAGTGGGTTTTGTTCCCAGCTGGGAATGGAGGCAGAAAAGAAGGTGGCCTCATTTCTTGCTCTGGGACAGCGTGGAGCACATGGGAGGGAAAGCAGAGCTTGGGAAGCTGCCTCTGCCTTGCCTGGCTGTTCTTCTGGGTTGGGTGGACATGGTTATGAGCAGCACCTGTAAGTGCTGTCACTCTGAGTGCGCAGTTGTTGATTGAAAAAGTGCTTTTAGTGTCCATACTCTGCACTGTCTGCCTGTGATTCAGGCTGATAAACAAGTCAGACCTTTCCTCAAATTTAAACACCTGAGTCAAAATGTCTTCCAAATGTTTATTCAGCTTGGGGTAAGCCATGCAGTGCTCACAGCTACCATGGCTCAAAACCTGCCTGTCTCAGAGCAGGATGGGGAGCTTGGACTTCCAGCTGCGTAACAAATACACACCACTGGGTCGTGACCCATCGCTATGGGATGCACCATGAGCTGTGCAATTCAGCTGACACACAAGTGGGTGGAAAGCTGCCCCAATGCACAATCGTGACTCTCAGACTCTGTGCTCCAGTCCTGCAGCCATGGCTGTTCAGTGTGGTCTGCCCACATCCAGGTGTTAGCAGTTTAACTTAGTGAAACCTAGATTCAGTCATGCTCTAGGACAAGTGCCTCTAGTCTCTGGGTATGAACTGGATCTGCTCCTGTACAGGCATGGAGCAGCATATCTTCTGCTTGGGCAGGGATCCTGAGCGAGCAGCTTGGTTAACTTGGTTAACTTCTGGCAATTGAGGGGGGAAAAAAGGCTATTTGTTAAGAAGCGGCTTATGGAAATCTGTCCAATCTCACACGAGCCCTTATGAACTGCATCATGTCTTCTGTGATTCCTGAATTTGATCCTGAGTGCACATTGAGCTGGATTGAACAGCTCTGGGAGCGTGTGGATTCTGTAAGTCAGTACAGAAGTTTGTTAGTTGTGAGACATGTTTGCAGTTGATTAGGCATACAGGGGAATTCTCTGGGGAATTTACCATGTTCCAGGCCCAGGTGATGCTAGTTGGCATTACCTGAGCTTGGAAGCAAGCTCCTCTCCCAGCTGAGGGTCCCACCAGCTGATTGCTTCTGCAGTGGGAAGGGTCTGCTGCTCTTGCATCTAGATAGAAGAGGTATAGGTGCTGGGGGGTGATGTGAGAATCAAGCTGAAAATCAAGCCAAAGGGAAATTTCTCTAAGATGCTAAATATCCTTTCCTGGTTCAGCTTTGCGTATTGCCGACACGGAGCTGTCAAGGCCTCAAGCTTTACCTTCCATCTTAGCTGACTGCTCCCACCCTTGTAATCAGAGATTACAGACTCATCGCTGCTTCGGAAGGAAGCTAATGGGGTGACGCAGCAGGAACCAGCTGCCTCGCTACCTGCATGGTGACGATGCAAGGATGAAGGAAGGACACTGAGCGCTGCTTCAGCTGGAGCTGTGCTGCGGGGCTCAGCAGTGTGGGGTGTCCCTGGCCCATCCTCTGCCAGCCAGACCTCCAGGCAGGGCCCATCTGCTGCTGGTAGCTGGGGATGTGCAGCTGCTGGAGCAGTGAGGGGTTGTTTTGGTGTGTGGCCAAGGCCTAGCTGGAGTTAGGGCTGTGCAGATAGCGTGTGGGCTCCCAGGTGGGAGCTGGTGTGGAAGGCTGAGGGGGGGCTAGGGGAGAATAACCAGAGAGAAAATATCATTTTACACCTTCATTTCTAAGGTTATTCTGTGTCTCTGTTGCTGGACTTTTATTTCCAATTCCTTAAGCTCAGACCTCTGAAGCCTCCCATTGCAAAGCTCATTCTTGGTGTGTTTCATGCAGAGGGATTCATGGTAGATTTTTTTTCCTGTAATCTCCTCTCTGTAGATTCTTGTCAGCTTCTTTCTCCATTCTTTCTCATTCACCAGAATATTCCTGTCTGTACAGGAGTCACCCCGAAAGTAAATCGGATCCTGCTGTGTGGGACAGTCTTCCCATCCCCTATTTACAGTGCATGCAATTACCCTCCATGCATCTCGGAATTCTAATTGCCTTTTTATTGCTGTTTAGCAGTGTGTTAAAGGTTTTTGAATGCTCATGCCTTGTTTTCTCATTAGCTCTATTTATTCCTCCTTTGGCATCCTTCCTCAACCTCATCAAATTTAGCATCTTCTCCTTGCCTTCAGGGCCTTGTGCGACTGCCACTCCTCACTTGTTCTCCTGTGTCCTGTCTCAGGTTGCTGCTCTAGATGTTCCATGTTCTCGCTATAGCACTCTGTTGGGGCTGTCCCCTGCAGTGGGCTCCTTTGTTGGGTAGTGTATGGGAGATTGGTAATCACAGTCTGAACCTCTGATTAATCAGCTGAGGCAAGTGTGGGGTCAGCTGTGGGAGCACAGGTGAGAGTGATGTAGCTGTGCTCCCGGAAGGGGTGGAGCTTGACTCCATCCCCTCTGAGACCTCATTTAAGGGCTGACCCCACTGAGGCAGCATCTCTTGGAGATCACTCACCAGTGAGGGCTGCCCCAGCTTCTTCAGCCAAGGCACCACCATTGGTGAGTTTTCCTTTACTTATTCCTTCTGTACATTTGCTACCATCTGTATATTAACAACCAATACAGGTAGGTTGGCTTGGATAAGATGTGCTGGTGTGTGCTATGGGAGCTGCCTTGCATCAGGCAGGGCTCCTCAGTGCAGCTCTGGTGATTAGTGGCAGGTAAGCAATGCGGCCTGCCTGTTCTTTTTGAGCTATGGTGGGAAATACCACTTTTTGTGCTGGAGGGTACCGTGTTGTGATGATGCTGGCTCTGTCCCTATGGTGCTGGTTTGTTGGTGGCGCAGGTGCTGTGAATCAGCTGTGCTCTCCTGGGAGCTTTGCACCCACACATACACAGGGCTGCTGCATCATGAGCTGTCCCAGTGCGATGTGGCCTCTCCAGAGCCATGAGTGTTGGGCTGGGAACACACAGCTGCTGTCACTGGGCTTTCTGTATTAGTGACTTTCTCTCTGATGGCCAAGATGGATGTGGCCCTTGTGCTTGTACGGCACCTGGCACACTGCATCTGTAACTGGGAGCCAGCAGCAGCCTGGATTTGTCTCATGTTGTCTCAGAGTTCAAAGTCCTTTCTAATGTTATTTGCTCTATGATTTAGCCTTGTTGTGTGGCATTTCCATAGCTTGAATTAATTTAATTATCCCCCGAGGTGCTTGCTTGCTCACAGTTGTCCAGGACTTTGTTGACCTCCTCTTGTGTATTGAGGAGCCCACACGACTCTGAATCATCAGTAAACGTAATTGTTGTGTTTGATGTTTGCTCTGTGATATATACAATAAATAAACCTGGCCTTAATACCAATCTGTGCCTCCCCTATAGGCACCTACTTTGTTCCCAGCTGCATACAGCCCAGCCACTCCATCCTAATAGCATTCCTATTGACTAGAGAGATTAATATTTCATGTGAAATTGTACCAAAAGCTTTCTCAGCCTATAGGTACGTTGTGCCCCCAGCACACCTATTAAGCATGATGTCATCTCTGCAAAGATTTGCTTGGCTTACCAGCCCGTGGCCCTCTGCAGCTCATCAGTATGGTGGCTCAACCTGTGTGGAGCTTCCCTGGGCTGAGCTGCGCAACAAGGTGCTGTTTCTTGGTCTGACATCAATAAGATGTTTGTTTTTCCTCCTGTGTTGAGTGCTGTGGGCTCACGGGGTGCTGCATTAATTGTTTAGGGCAGGTTGTGAGAGAGCACCAGGACCAGACCCATTGCTGCAGTTCAGGTGCTGAACATCCATGGGCTGCCCCTTCTGCAACTGTGTGTGTGTCCTCCCCGCAGCCTGCACAGCTGCTGCCTCTTATAATAAGGCAGTTAATAGTCTTGCATAATTCATGCTTACAAGTTGTACACACTTGCTGATAAAAAGAGCCGATGTTTAATTTACACACGTGGGGTGTCATGTAGACCTGCCTGCATGAGCCGTGCTGAGATGGAAGGAGAGATGGCAGCGAGGTGTGAAGGGCAGGTCCTGGCTTTGCAGTGCTGGGAGGCTGCGTGGTGGGGCTGTGCATCTCTGTGTGTGGATACACGTGCTGGCTGCCCTTGTTTTGGGCTCTTGGCGTGAGCTGCACCCCATCCCGGCCTCCAGATGTTTGTCCTGTGGCTGTGGCACTCGGCTCAGCTGCCTGCAGGACAGCCCATGTGAGACCAGCCACAGAGGGGCTGTCAAACTGGTAGAGCAGCTCAGCTGCTTAAACCCATGCGAGCAGAAGAGCAAGGCCCCCAGTTCCATTCCATCCACTGAAAGCACAAGATTCAGTGTCCAGCCAGAAGCAGATGGCTTGTTATTTCTGTGTCCTTTCATTTTATTACTGCAGGTCTGGGAGGGAGTTACAGCTGCTCCGGTAGTGTGGCAAATCATCTCCATTTATCTTGTGCTGTTATGCCTCAGCGATGTCAGATGGTCTCTTTACATTTTGTGTATATTCAGACTAAGCCAATCACAGCATTTTTTCCATGAAAACTTAATGATGAAAGATAACACCAGGTGATATTTTTCTTCCTTAACCAGTTGTTTCTTTTGCCACACAACCTTTGTGTTAATGGTCATCTTTCCTTGCTGTGGTTCAAGAGAACAGATGTGCCTTTTGAATATGTATATATTTCTACCTAGAATCTTTTTTCTTTTTTTCTTTTGTTTTCAGCTCTGACTACTTGCATTGCAATGCTTGTGACCTATATTCAAGGTGAAACTTCTGATAAGTGTTTGCTTTGGGAAGGGAGGCACACAAGCATGTTTTTGAGGAGATTAGGGCCTGTCAGACGGCAACACACATTTCAATTAGACGTCAAAATGCAAATCATTCAGACTTCAGTGAACATCAAGGTGAGACGAGGAAGAACTTTAATCCATTCTGAGATAAAGTTGAAATCCTTGTGTGCTTTAGTTATCCCCAGTCAATTATGCTTGCTAGAAAATGTGTGCTGGCAAGTAAAGCTGTACAGGAAAATCCTCCCATGATATTTTTGTCACTTGTTCAGATGCTTGCTGTCCGCATGTAGAACTCATTTCCTCCAAGGGCTATTCCCCTTCAAACAATAGAAAAATGACTCAGAAAGTTGCAGCTGCAGTGACAGCTCTCATGATTTTAATGGCTTGATGATTATTTGTATTTTTGGGTGTCTTAGGCCTGAGCTGGCCTGTGGTGTGCACTGCCTCGCTGTGATGCAGGGATGTTGTGCAAGAAGGCCTGCCCTCCATCCCTGCTCCATGGACCTCAGTGTGATGGGCAGGCTGCTGAGGATGCTGTGTACTATCAGTGCTCCCACCCCATGGATGCCCTGGGCAGGGTGAAGTAGGGGCCAGTGCATGGTGCTGTATGGAGCAAGGCATGGCCAGAGGCTTCTGAGCATCACTAAATAGTAGGTCCAAGGGGTTTCCTTTGGTCCTGGTGCCTTTGGGAGGCAGAGCCTAGAGCTGGAATGCAGCTTGCTGAATCAGAAAGGGGACCACTAGCCTTGAGACTCAGGGGGCTGGAGGGAGGAATTGCTCATGCAGGCACTTGGAGCAGAGCAGGTATGTGCTTGGGAGGCTTTTCTTCCCTTTGGCTTTGGAAGTTTGAACTGAAGTGCTGGAGTGGTGAGAAGGCTGGGAAATATTTTTGTACCCTCTGCTCAAAGAGCTAAAGTTGCAGTTTTAGAACACATAAGGTGAATGGAAGATGCTATTTCTGCTCTCCAGTCTCTCTGCTTTTCATGTATCTTCTCTTTCTGGCCTCTCAGCAGACGTTAATGAAAAAGTAGAGGGTGTGAACCAGAGGGGAAAAAAAAAAAAAAGCTTTTCTCTGTTGAAATCGTGTGTACAAGGTCATAGCTGTTTGTGTAGCAAATCTCACAGGACTTGAAAAATGTCCTTGGTGTCATCCTATGCAATTTGTCAGTAGTGTTTATGGACTCACAGCACTACTTTGCACCAGAGATGGCAACCATACGCTGTGGTTATACATCAAGTCTCCTTTTTTTCCCCGGGTTGGATGACTCAGGTTTGTAGATACAAGGCTCGTAAGTTGAATGGGGGGAAAAAAAATAGCAAAATGTGAATTATGCAGCTATTTTCACAGCAGAACACTTAATTATGGTTTCAGATGTACTCGGCACTAGAATAAGTGATGGAAATAGAGCAGCTCTATAAATGTCCGTGTGCCTTGGAGGTCAGACCTTGCCTGGGGGATTCTCAGGCACTCCCACCACCCTCTGCCAGGGGGACAGGGGGGAGGGTAGGGCTGCAAGCATGGGGAGACAGAGGCAAAGAAACAACCTGCATCACACGGGCTGCTGCTGAATCACTGTTTACGCTGTTTCTGTACCTGCTGACTTGATGCATGAAAATAGGATACTTCTATTTTTAGTTCTTACCTTGTGCATTCATGCAGATACTTGCACTGAAATTAGACTTTCAGTGATGGGAGTAGCATTGTGCCCACATGCAAAGTATTTCGGAGTTACGGCGCAGCGGCAGTTCTCCCATCTCACCTGCATGAGGAGCAGTGTAGGTGTGGGAGTAAGGCAGCGTGGGGCTGAGCACCACATCCTGCTGGCTGCTTGTGTTCTGATGTGCTGCCCACGTGGGGTCAGAGGAGCTGCTGCAGTAGGGCTGAGCCAGGCAGACTGGGATGCTGAAAATAGGGGGGAGGGAGGGGATGATGTAGAAAGTCATTACTGGGGTCCAGCATTGCTGCTGTGACTTGGCCAGCTCCAAGAAGGCAGGTCGTGGTGCCTTCATCTTGGGCTGCACAGCCTCTGTGCCTTCCTATAGGAGACATACTGCATGGAAACATCCCTACAACTGAGGAGATTAGGGATACTGGCATATTTGCTAAATGTAGTAAACCATAAATTAGAGATTTCCCTGTTTAAGTTTGGGATGGAAAAAGACAAGGGATTGGAGGTGTCATGTGGAATATTCCAGTGAAAGCAAGGCTTTCTCATCTGACTGTACTGGGATTAAAAATAGCATTTGGGAAGGAGAAGAAATGAAAAATAAGTACTCTGCTTTTGAATGGTTTCCTGATCTGCATGACAGCAGCTCTGTGGCACTGCCTGCACTCACTGCTGCGACTTCAGAACTCAGCTGTGATTCCCTGGGGCTGATAAGATTATTTGACTTAATGCATCCTTTAAATAACATTGCCTGGCCCTTCCCTACCCCACATCTGTAGCCACAGGTGTTTCCCAGTGGGGCTGGGAAGCCAATGCCCTTAAAGTGCCCTGAAGCCAGGCAAAGCATCTTCTGCTCTGTCCCTGCAGGCTGAGCAGACAGGCGCAACCCCATTTCTGGCCCTGAGCTCCCTGCAGCTCTGATCTCAGGGCAGTCTCACTCCCCACACCTTGCAAGTTCCCATTAACTTTTATCACCTCTCCTTACCCAGCCTGCTCAGAGCACGTTTCAAGACAATGGTGTTGCCTTCGAATTCAGCTCTGTTTCCCAAATAACCATTAACTGTGCTGTGAGAGTCTGGGCTGCCCAGGAAGAATGACTGAGTCATTCTGGTACTTGTTCTGGCCCAGCGAGGCCTGATGTCTCCTGGCTTCCTTTGCTATCCTTCGTCATTGCAGTTCCAGGAGAACTCTGTGTCCTTGTGAAATCTTCCTCCCTCGCCCTTCTGACAGGGATATCTCCTCATGTCCTTATAGGATAGGGATTGTCTGCCCCACTGATTTTATTAATGCCTCCTCATGGGAGTGGGCTTAGAGGGCTATTACAAATGTGTGTTACAAAGTCAGCTTGCTAGATGGGTTTTCCCAAGCCTTTCAGAGTTGGATTCACTGTGCCTCTCTGTATTTGGGGAAGAAATGCTACAGGTTTGGGTACTTTGTATCCTTTATTTTCTGGACCCCAAAGTGAGATGGAGATTCACGGTTATTTAAAGCCAAGCATCACCAGACTGTGTGCAGGGAGCCCTGGCTATCTCTAGAGCTCTGCAGGCTGATTTTCCCTCGAGTTTCTGTAGAGACATATTTGAAGGTGTAAGGTGTTTTCAGCTTGTTTCCCAGGCACTCCCTCACATGGCTCATGAGGGGTATTTTTTGGCTGTTGATGCTCTCTTCACACAGAGCTTGTCGGTCAATAGTCAGTCATGGCAGATTCCTGTGCCTGGCATGCTTCTTTGCTCCCTAATTGCCTCCTCCTTGCCTCCTATCTGCATCCAGTAAGCAAGCTACAGCTGTAGTTAATTACTCTTCTGGGCTGAGTGCTGTATTATAGTCTGTTCTGTCAATACTAATTGTTTTATAGAAATATGAAGTACCACTTTCCCTTCCCTCTGAGGGCTTCGAGATGCAATGTGGGCTCTAGTGATATTGTTCTGCCCTTCTGTCCAGTGTGAACAGGAAAACATGATCTCCAGTTCAGAACAGGTACTTCGGGTCATCTTTTGAAGAGCTGCTTTTGGGATCTGCTCCCATGCCTTTCCACTAAAGCTCTTTCCCTTCTCTGATGCCTTGCCAGTACTGTGTGTTTAAAACTGGTTAACTATAACACAAGACCAGAGTGATAGCTGTGTTTTGTATTGGTGAATTCAGGCAGTCCTTTCTTGTACCAGGCTGAGGCTCCTTATTCTTTCTTTTCAACATCTGGTTTAATAAATAAGTTGCATAAAGGAACAAGTAAATGAAGATGATGTATGCAGGCATCTCCTGCGAGTTCACGCAGCAGCACATAAGGAAAACTCTCCTGCTGGTACATGGAAGATGTCAGCCCCTGGCTTTCTGAGCTGTCCTTGCTTGTTTGAAACCTCCTCCAGTGGCTGGTCTCAAGTAGATACCCGCTGCTGATGTCTCTTTGGCAGAGATGTGTCATTCTGTTTCTGTTTGTTGTTCTGGGATAAACATCAGATAAAGACGCATTTGTTCATAATTAGAGAACGGTAAATTAAAATGTGTCCCAAGTGAGTTCAGCTTCAGTGTGCTTCCAGTGACGAATTCTTTGGGGCTGTGTTTCGATTCTCTTTGCCTCACTGGAGGTTTTGCTGCTCTCTTTGGTCACTAACAGCCTTGCACAG
Source organism: Excalfactoria chinensis (assembly GCF_039878825.1). NCBI lineage: Eukaryota > Metazoa > Chordata > Aves > Galliformes > Phasianidae > Excalfactoria > Excalfactoria chinensis. The sequence goes on from NC_092836.1 coordinate 6,838,281, forward strand.
AGCAGGATAAACTCCAGGGTTAGGGATATTTGCACTCATATGGCATTTATAAAGAGCTTACTCCAGCGTGCTCTTAGCTTTTCCCATATCCTGTTAATATAGCCGTGGGGGGATAGCTTTTTAGGCTTGGTCTCCCTGTTGTCTGTTTTAAGGGCTGGATATTTTGGCAGCTTTGTGAGCAGGTGTGCTGTCTGGTGTGAGTTTTCATACAAGAGCTTTTCAGCCAAGCACTCGCTACTCCGGTGCTGTTTTTCCCTACAAGCATTCAGCAGCATGATGTACTGCTGCTGTCACCTGCAGCCAAGACCTTGTTCTGTGACCTTAATATGCATCTCAGCTTCAAACTTGCTCAGTCAGGACTTGCAAAAGCCTGTGTTCATGTCCTTTGTATTGTGTCACACGGGCTTGTTGAAGGCTGCATGTAAATTGCTCTTTGCAAACAGTTTTCTGATCTCAGCCACAAATCTGATTATGGTTACATTAGGGAATGGAAGCATGAGAAGCCAAGTCGTTGCTTTAAGTTTTAGCATTAAAGGTCAAGTTCTGCTGATTTTTAATCCTTTGACAGCAGCAGCAGCCTCTTACCTCATGCTCCCACAGCTTCTCCCCAAGGAGCACGCAGGTTTGGCACAAAGTGTGGGTCCTTCTGCTTGTATTTCAGGGCTGTTTCCTTCCTTATTAAAATGCACGTGTTTATCCTCATTTAAAGTCATCATCTGTATCAAAAAGCTAATCATCACAATACCTGGCTTACTTTTCCCCAACAAAGATGACAGCAGTGATACGAGTCATTATGTTGCTGATAGTAAAATTGCTACCTTCAGGCACGTCTTTATGTTAAGGTTGAATTTTTTGGCTGCCACAATTCACAGGAGAGAGACAGTTGGAAATTTTCTCCTTTAATAAGTAGTTTTCATAGCTCTCAAGTTTCTTAATCGAGTCAAGCTGCTATAGCTACCAGACTGGAAAGAGCAGAAGATTCAAGTGCCTTTTTCCTTTTAATATGCAGCTGTGTGTGTAAGAATATTTGTGGCTTTCCAGAGTTAGGATCAAGTCATAAAGAATTCTGGTGGGTTCTTGCTATTGCTCAGCTTTTGTGGTCCTTGCTGCAGCAGTCTTTGTGTGTCCTGTCCTCCCACTGCACCTGGCTGTCCCAAGGCACAGTCAACATGCTGGGGACTGAGGACCCCTCAGGCTGCAGCTGGCAGTGTCTGCTGAGGGTCTGGAGCCACCAGGATATGAATTTCTAGTTTTCAGAGTGAAGTCTTCATGGGATTATAACATAGCATCACATGAGAACATGATTGATTTTTCTTCCTTGCTCCTATTTGGGGAGGCATAAATGCCTACATAGGAAAACCAGCTGTAGGGAGTATCCCAAATGCCACCATCTGCGTACCTCCCAACATCTGAGCGTTGTGCTCTGTGAATGACGACAGCAGCCTCTATCAAGGGTATGACTTGTATTTAATTGTGTTGCAATCCCTTTAATCTAGGATTATATCCAGTTGTTTTCTTCATGTGGGATGTAGTCTGTCAGATAAAAGTGGGAGCAGCTGGGAGGGGAGAAATGGCTCTGAAAAGAGGCTGAAAACCTCGAGCATCTGCAGATGCTTTTGTTACAAGCATGAACCTGTCTCAGAACCATCCAGGCAGGTGCACATGCTGCTAGGACCCTCTGGCTTTGATAACTGAAGACCCTGGGAAGGCAACTGGCTGCAAATGAAATGGTGATTGCTTTCCCCTCACTGAATGAAATCTTCTCTGAGGCGATTATGCAGATTAAAGCTTCCCACTGTAATGTACCAGAATAAATATAGTGGTGGCTGTGTGCCGTGGGACTGCATGCAGGGTGGCTCTGGGTGCTGCGACCAGCTCCTTGCAGGGAGAACTTGCATTGGTGGCATGCCCAGGCTGACCTCCTCTGGTTTGTGGTATCATGATGTGACCATGGGGTAAAGGTTTGCAATTTACAGTATGTCACCAGGCTGGGAATGCCAGTATGATATTTTGACTTGCACAGGGCCTTTTTAAAGCAGCTTTGCTGCTCCTCAGCAGGAGCATCTGCAGCAAGCATTCACCACAGCACTTGCTTTCTGTCTGCACGAGGAGCATGCTTGCAGGGCAGCCAGCCACATGCTCACTTGGAAAATAAACCATCCTCAGACACCTGGGGAAGGAAGCAGTTTTGGAGCTGAGGATGCAGCCAGAGTTTGCCTGATCCAGATGGTGTCCAGAAAAGGAGTCCTGTTAAAATAGGCTGGGAAGGATCTGTTTGAGCTCAGTGCAGGCCTGAAGGCACTCAGATCGCTTTTAATTTCCTCACTGCAATGTACACCTGTTATTTCTTGTTGTGGACATGGGGAATGCGTTGTTCTCCTCTGTGCAGCAGATTTCTCCAGTGCTTGAAGGACTTCTGTGGGTGTTCCCAGGCTTCCCTTGCTCCACATTCCTTCTGCTGTTGCTGCTCCCCATCCTGATGCCCCTCTCCTGCTCCCTTGTACCCTCGTACATCTGATGCTTTTCTCTTTTTCTTTTTCCCTTACAGCACAGTACAGCTGTATTTGTGTTCGGCTGTATTGCGCTCTGCTGACAGCTGAGTAACACCGTGCAAATGACTTAATGTACCCCCAGCTATGCGCTCCAAGTGTTAAGTTAAACCATTACCCTCAGTAACGGGTGGTTTTTGCCAACCTGATAATTGGCAGTAGGTGCCACTTTGACTGAGGTACATGGGAGACTTTGCCATGCCTACACAAAATCGTTTTCCTTCTTTATCACAGCGTGATTTAACTACCCGGCGTTGTTAGTGCTGTTTGATTGGGTTATGTGCTGTGTAATTCCAAATAGTGTGTGCACTGTAACCACATAGCAGATTATGAATTTCTGAAGTGCAGAATTCATGCACGTGAGAGCCACAGAGAACCTTTTCCATTGTAATTAGCTCCTTTCAAGGAGGGGGAAAAAAAAAAAGGCAGTGAAAAAGGCAGTTGGGTTCAGTGTGTAGTAAAAGCAGATTTGTTGTGGGCTGGGCCAGGGGCTGCGCAGTGCTGTGTGCTTCCCTCTGCTTGACATGGCCTTGGAGCTGGGGCTGCTGATGGCTCTCGCAGACCCTCATGGGACTTCATTTGAGTTATGAGCACCTTGGGGTGTGAGCTGGTGGGCTCTGATAGTCCGCGCATCAACTGCAGAATCACAGCGGCTTCAGATCAGCAAACCTGGAGCTGACCTCGGTGCTGAAATGAGGTGAAGTTCCCCCTGGTTTTTCAGTGTTTTGACAGCTGTTGTACTCTTGTAGGACTTCTGTTTTGTATCAGTCTTTCTCTAAAGGACAAAATCTATATTTACATCTCAGGGCTGGGTTTTATCTAGGCTTTTGCATATCCAGAATGTTTCCCCTGGTACAAACAAGCCTGCAGAGAAGTGCCAAGTCCTACTATGTGCGGCTAACTTATAAGATTTAAGAAGGTGGAGATGCTGGCAGTGTGTGTGTGGCAAATTCCAGTGCTGCAGGAAGAGCAGTCTTATCTTTAAGGCTGCTTGAAACCTGCAGAAGCCTGTGGCTGTGAGGAATCTAGCCTTGGAGAAGGAAATGTTTTCACTGCAGAGCTGAGAAATCATGCTGTGCTGTATGCAAAGATGGAAAATTCTACCTGACCCCAGTCACAATCAGTTGATGCCTTGAAATGTATGAAATGGAGACAGTGCTGGAGCAGCCCACGCTTATTTTTGTGCATGCTGGTCAGCCTTGGATCCGTGTGCCTGTGTTGTAGTGTCATGAATTGCTGCAGCCTCCTCTCCAGAGCTATTTCTTAACCTTTTAGTTCAGAAAAAATCAAGTGAATGGAAATAAATCCCACAAATGGCAAAGATCAGCATGATACATGACTGCTTCTGAGGTGGAGCCTTACCCTACAGTGTCAGTAGCAAACTCAAGATGTCTCTCATGTCTGCTGCAAACCCAGTTCATTTATCCTTGCTCTCAACCAGCCCCCGTGCGTGCCAAAAGCTGCAAGCATGGTCTCACCACCTCGTTCTCTCCCCATATGGAGAACAGAAAAGTGTATGTTGAGACCTATCTGTTTCCTTGCATGGACCAAAATCACACTGGCTATGGGTCAGAGCCCTGCTTTTGAGCAAGTGTTTTTGTAGGGGCAGGGGTGCCAAGTGTCTTGAAATTATGGTTGTAATGCTAGACCTTTCCTCCTGTCCTAAGTGCTAGACCATGATGGAAGTTGTAAATTACTGCATTTAATGCAGGATTTGTTTCTGCTAAGGTACAATGATTGATTGTAGAATTGCTGTCTGCTGAAACACAGTGAAAACTCCTTAGATTCAATTTAAAAGGTGAAAACAGCACTGGAGTATCCTGCTCCTATCCACCTTCCCAAGGACTACAGCCAGTCATCACTGTGGCTGTTTCTCTGCTGCCTATCACCCATCCCAGCCCTTCTTCAGAAGCAGCTGAGCTCTCCTGGGGGCCCTGGGTCTTTCCTCATGCACACAGCAGCCATCATTTGCATAGCACAGCTGCTGGGGCAGACTTAATGCAATTCTGTACTTACTGAAGGCGGTCATCAAGATGGGAGGCTTTTTGGCTTCCTGACTGCCACTGCTGTCAGCGGTTCCTATTAACACTAATGGAAATCACAATCTGGTGTCAGCAACACAGCACGCCCTGTGATGCTGCAGGATAGGCAGTGTGGAGGTAATTCCTTGTGTGTGACACAGAGCTTTGCTGTCAGTGGTCTTGCTATAATGTCATTGGTGCTGTGCTGGCTTGATGCTCTCTTATTTTCTGTCCTGGGCTCCTGAGTTTTGCTCCGGCTGCAAAGGGGCTGCTGGGTGCTTTGCCTTGCTGGTGGCTCAGGATTGATATCTGTATCTTATTGTGCATTTTCTGCCTGTGTCTGCTTGCTGTGTGGTTCATTTGCCACATCACAGGTTATCCTTCTGATGCCAGTTAGTTTTGTTTTGGTTTGGTTTTTTTCCCTGGTGCCATCTTCAGTCTTTTTGGTTCCCAGTTGTATCTGGATGAGTTGGAATTTGTTTTGCTCATTTAAATCCCATTTCTGAGAAAGTTGTCTTAGAAATAAATCACAAAGCTTTATGAAATAGTCCATGGTTTGGGAAGAAATGATCGTAGTGTAGAATACTAGAAGTGAGAAATTCTTTGCTTCCTAAATTTATGGAGAGCTTAAATGTACCCCAGAAGATAGTAGGTGGAAAAAAGCAAAGTTTAGTGGACAGATGCCTGCCACTACTGCTGAGTGAGGCTTGCCCAGCAGCTCTGCATCTGGGCTTGGCAGCTTTGCCTGGTGCCTGCAGCAGGGGGAGGCAGCTGGGTGCTGGTTCATGGCAAAGACTTGGGCTTCTGCACCAGCCAAGGAAGAAGTCTCCTTGCCAAGACTGGTGCTGGCTGTTCTCTTCCTAACTGGCAGTGGCACTGAAGTCCTCAGGTACCTCAGATTTTCAACTTTCCAGGCTTATTCTTTCCAAGGTTTCCTGGAATTGAGGGAAAACTCATTGCTGATTGTTATGTGTGCTCTGGCAAATGATGAGCCTGCAGGCAGGGTTTTGGTTGGAGCAGACAGCTTTCTGTCTCCTGTGCACATCGATCCAAGCACTGAAGGCTGACTGGGAACGAACCGGAGGTGGTACAAAGTTTCACACCAGTTTGTCCCTGTTCTGTTAGTGTGGGTAGGATACTTGCCCACTCAAGTAACCATCTTGTGCAGATCTCCAGGGCTTAGGGGCTGAAAAGGAAAATAACACTAGTGTCAGGGACAAGAGCATGGACACTTCCCCACATGAAGCTGCTGCAGCCGGGGGAAGGTGGGGTCTGGCATTCTTTGTGCTGGGTTTATGGACCCAGCCACATGGCCACAGTTGTGCTGGGTCCTTTGGGGCAGCAACCAGGCAGCTTGGTGCTGGGATGTGAGGAGGCATTTGTCTTGGAGACAGCGTCAATCAGCAACGCCTCCTCAAGCACCGGTGTGTGGGTCCCTCTGCAATATGGCACAGGCTGGCGGCAATGCTGGCTGAGCACCCAGCACCCCAAGTGAAGCACCCAGCTTGATCAAATGTTTTGGGTGCTCTCAGGTACATAACCATGCTGAGGAACATTTAAGATTAGTGTTTTTCCTCTTCAATCTCTGCAGGTAACAGTTGTCTATAATGGTTTGGTGTAGGCTGAGATTTTAATAGGGCAGCTCCAGTGTGAAGCGGGGCTGAGGAGAGCTGAGCTGCTGGAACCTGTGTGCACACATGTGATGTGGGATCTGTTTTGCCAGTGATGGGATCACAGCACACAGGGTCCTGCCCCAGGAGCTATATCCTGCTCTGTGTTCTGCTGCCTGCACAAGCCTTCTGCCGTGGCATAGCCGCTTCCACATGCTTGCTGGAGGAGGAAAACAAGAAGGCAGTGATTTGATGTGTTGTGCTCATTCTTTAGGGCTTATTTTCCCCCTTTTTCATGTTTTTTTTTTGACTCTTACAGTTTCCATCATCTCTTCTAGGGCACCTGGGAACAGAAGGGCAGCTCCAGGATGCAGAACGCCTTAGGCAAATTCTAGCACAACTGCTTTTCACAAAGAATAATCTGATTTTGTTTTTTTCCTCCTTCTCTATGCCCACATATTTTCTGCTCCTACCAACATTGAAATTATATGCTTGACATCTGCTCTGTCTCCGTTGCTTTTTGTGGGGGTTTTGGCTTGTACTCTCAACACACAGGCACTTGCTACCAGATGCAAAAAGAGGAACTTCTTCCTCCTGACCTGCAGGATGGGGCTCTGCCCACAACCCACTCCCATCACTCCTTGGGGGCTTTTCCAGCCAGTAGCACAGTGATAGCAGGGAAAAGTGAACCTCCCAGGAGAAGTGACTGGAACTTGAAGCCCTTAAAATAACCCTGCCTCAAGCTTGAAGAAGAATGACTCCCTTCTCTTTTACGGACAGCCTTCATTATATATTCCATTGCAGAGGATTCCTTAAAACAGCTCTCACTCCTGTAACAGAAAGCCTTTCACGTGTAGCTGTGTTTTTTGTAAAGGTTCTTTATGCAGGGCCACGTACAACCGATGGTTGAAAACTGTCAGACTTTAGGTGTTTAATGTGTATTGATTGTATCAAACTTGCTTTTTGCTAGGTTTGTTAGAAAACTGATATCTTACCTTTGCCCAGAAAAGTTATGGATGGACACTGGGGAATCTGGTTGCAGCAGACCCAGTTTGTCTGCTTTTACTTCTCTAAGGTTCTGGAACATGGAAAGCAGCATTGAGAGGTGTTATTTGTCTCTAATTAAACTGAGCAGGAGTTGAAAGGTGAAAAGAAGCCAGCATGCCTGCCAGAGGCATCAAAGGAAGAGGGATATTCTCCCAGGAAGCTGTGATATCCCTCCTGTCCTTACCAAATGCTCCCGAGGGTTGTAGCAGAGCTCAGACCACTTGCTGCAAAGCCAGCCAGCAGATGGCCTTTCTCTTATCTCAAAGACTATTATCAAGCTGTACGCCTAATTTCATGCAGGCAGCTAATTACCTCTTTGGAGGCACCAGTGCAGGACCTGCATGCACTGCACACGTGTTTCATGTGCAAACTGGTGAACACAATTTGCCATGGCTGCACTTCATTTTTATTTACAGCATGAAGCTGAGAAATTGGCAGTGCTTCCTCCAGCTTCCCCTGTTGGGCATGTGGATTCTGAGCTTGGAAATCTAGGAACTTGTCTGAGGTAAACTAGACCTGAAGGTATATCCCCATGGGGCTCTCACCCCATCTCTGTGATGCCTGAGAAAAGTCACCAGGTTTGCTTCTTTCATTTTCAGTCTCCTGTAACATTCCGGTTGAGTACAGGGGCTTGGAAAATGTGGATAACTTTAACAGTGCATATTTCCGTAAGGTAGGTAAGAACAACTGTAATAATAAGCCTTTCCATTGGAAATCATCGTCATAGCAAATAATGTATCCTGATGCCTTTCTCAACGATCTATGTACATACCAGCCACTGCACCAATGCCAGTTCGAATGCCTCATGTCTCCACGCAGCAATGGGCTGCAAATGCAGTGCTGTTTTCTAGCAGCATTTTGCTGCCTTGGACCAAACTACCTTCTATCAAACTTTTTCTTCCAGCACCAAGCAACGTGCCCTTGTAAAAACAGATTACTCACTTCAGCAGGAAATATGAGGAGGAGGTACGCTGAAGTTTCACACCTTTTCTCTTGTTTCTCATCTAGAAATGAGTTCTTTTCTGACTTGAGTGATTGATTGAACCCTTTTCAAGTGCTGTCTGAAGGAGGCAACTGGTCTTCTACTGGATCACAGATATATTTGGCTCTTAAATTTTCTTAAAACTGAGAATGTTTTCTTTCTTAGAGTTTGTTTCCTGGAAATCGTAGCACATGCACAGAATATGGGAACGCTTCAAGCCTGGCAAGTTGCTCTTAGCCGTAGCCCTGGTGTGTAATAGCTTAGATCTCTTGCTGGGTGCTTTGTAAAGCGACTGCCTTTGGGCAATACCCATTGCTCTGACTTGCCTGTGCTCCCCCTTCCATCCCACTAAGTCCATCTCAAGCTGCTTTAGATGGCAGCCCTCTCTTCTGGGGGGCAGAGAGTTTTTTCTTGGAGCAGAGAAGTGTGGGTGCAAGCAGGGCTCAGCACTTCAACCCTGTGTGCCTGGAAGCTTCTTACCAGTTCTTGCTGAATTGTTCAGTAGCATCAAAGGTATTACCTCCCCTGGTAACTTTGCCAGGCTGAAAATGGCTCTTTTCACAGAGGCTGGGACACACCAGGAGTCCTTTAGTCTCCATTCATTTGTCCATCTCTTCTGCTCGGTAAGAAGTGTTCTTAAAATAGCTTGTGAAATGGAGGAGAAAGTCAGAGCTTAATGATGAAAAAGGTATGAAAATAACTCGAGTGATGGTGGGCACACGTGCCTTTTTGTTCAGAGACAGGACTGATTGTTGTTTGCAGACCTGAAGTGTCAGTCCAAAAATCTTTGGATCACATTAACACTTTCAAGTCAGCATGAGCCGCTGTATACGTTAACCAGCAAGGGCGATTAGTTCTGCAGTATGTAAGATCTGCCTGGAGTGGGAACATTGAGATGAAAATAGTTCAAATGGTGATTTGAAAGTGTCCCTTTAAAAAGTAGCTTGCTTTCTTCTCACACAGCCCACCATCCTGGTCTGTGAGAGGTTCTCAGTCTTCTCATGCATGTAGCTGCTTCTGAAGAGAAGCAAAGTGCTGCAGTTCTCCTTTCTCAGAGGGAGATGAGGCACCAAAGAAGTGGACAGTAGGGCTGTTGGAGGGTGAGGACTTGCTTGGGTGCTGCTCTCTGAGGGACACACCAGTACAGTCAACCTGTGTTCCCATCCCATCCTTCACCTTCTTCCTGGGTTGATTTAGGTTTTGGATGATGAACAGTCCTTGGGTTGTGCCTGGGATCTACTGGTGCCTTCCTCTTTGGGGAAATGTTTGATGTGAATGAAAAAAAAGGAACTGTTTACAACGGGAGATGCAGAGCTGGATGGATGGACACACCTGATAGAAACACAGGCAGCAAGTGAAGCAGGTAAGTGGTAAGGACAGTAGGCATCTTCTGGTGTCCCTGTCCAGGCTTCTCATGCAGCAGCAGGTTGCAGATGGGAGATGTCAGGGGAAGGTGGTCATGCGAAGTCCTAAATCCTGACTTTGCTTTGTTCTTGCAGCAGCACACACTGTTGCATTTCAGAAAGTGGGAGCAACCTTAATAACGTTTAACGTTGTTCATATGTGTCTAAAGAGTGGCATGGTGAATCACAGAAAATAAATGGCATTGAGAGAACAAAAAATAGTGAGCATTTAAGCTCCTGCAGGAGAGTGTTTTCTGCTGTTTGGGAAGCAACGAGCAGCATCATTTGGGTGCTGAGAGAAGTGAGGCAGTGCATTCCCTCTGGAAGCAGCCTGCACCACAGCAGGCTCCAAGCACTCATCCTGGAGTAAGGGATGTGCTACGTGTGTGTCCCTTGGGAGCAGTGATGTCGGGAGTCAGCAAATCACAGACTGGCTCCTGTCTGTGAGTGTAGGCACAGGGAGGGAAGGGCACGTGCCTGCCTGCTGTGCCTGGAAAGATGCATTGCGGCTGTCAGGAGCCAAAGCACAAGGAGCTCGCTGGTAACAAATATTAAACTTCTCTGAAACAACCAGAAAATATGCTGTTAGGCGGCTGGGAGGACTTCCCTGAGATACTATCACTTGTGTTGATAGCAACAAGCTAGTGACACTCAGCAATCTGCAAAGCAGCCATGTCTGCCTGGGAGAGATGGCAATTAAAAAGACAAATGCTGGGGACATAAGCCACCCCCTGGTGTCCCCAATCCTGTTGGAGGGAGCAGAACCAGCACAGGGGGAACGTGCTGCAGTTCCCAGCTGCAGGACAGCCTGCTGGCTGGGTTTGTAGGGTCATGCCCATAGCTGGGACTGTGGGACAGGTGCAGGGCTGGAGGTGATATGTCAGCGGAGGTGGTCAGAGATTTAGTGCTGCATATAAAGGTGATAAAAGAGCAGTGGCAGGTGTATTCTTGAGCATCTTCACTGAAGCAGCTGCTCTAGCTCCTTTGGGCCAGGAGTACAAGGTTGCCCCCACCCCCCCCCTCCCCCCCGATGGCTTTCCCCTGAGGGTCTGTGCCCCCCAGCACCAGTGCTCTGCTGCTCTGGCCCCTAGCACATCCCTTCCTTGTATGCAGTTCAAGCCATGGCCAACCTTCTGGCTGTGGAATCACTGACAGTGAGGGATGCTCGTTTGAAAGCTTGCTTTAGCTTTCTCCTGAATTACCTGGTGCTGAGGAGCAGTAAAATATTTATTAGATGTTACAAAACCAAGCCCAGAACAACAGCCTGCTGAGCAGTTAAATATTCCTCCTTGCGGTGGTACTGGAACAGCAGGTGTCCTAAGGAAATGGAGCTTTATCTGCTCCCGGTTGTGTGCTGCAAGCTGATCGCTCTGAGACAAAAGAGAGATGCTTCCTCTGGGAATTCCCTGCGGTCTTCCACTGAGCTGCTTCTTGCCAGACACAGGTGCTGCTGATGCTGACACGGTGCCTGCAGAGCAAAGGGCTTCCAGGCTCCTGGCTTTGATATCCTATGTAAATGCATTGACTGCTGGTTCATCAGAGGCTAATTGAAATCTGTGTTGGATGAGACAGATATAGGATTTGCTTAGGACCATGGCAGGGAGTTTGTTCTGCCCCATTTCTGAGGTCACCAGCTTGTTCTGGGCATGCAGTTTCTTTAATGCCAGACCAAGAAGGCAGGAAGTGTTCGGATGCCCAGATAACCCAACTGCTGGTGAACTCTACCCACGAATGTGTTCTGCTAGAGGGAATGTCTCTGCCAAGTGTTTGCCACAATGCCCTGCAGTTGCCTGCTGATGCCGAGTGCTGAGGGTGTCCTGCTTGGTACCAGCACTAGTAGTTCACCATCCCTGGGTCAATTAATTACGATTTTAACAGGCACATGTTTATCTGGCAGCCAAAGCATGCATGTGTTTTAGATAGATAAAGGCTGTGAAATGCTTTGCTGTACAAACAGACCGTGACGGTGATGTGGGGTGGTCACTTGGGTCCAATATGTGCAAGCAGGGCATTCTCTAGTTTCTGTCAAATGCAGAATGTTATTTCTTGTGTAAAGGCTGTTGGGCCTTGCAGGTGGTTGTGGGAAGAGCAGGAAGGGCTGGAAAATGAAGGGAAGGCTGTTAGAATAAACCTCGGTGAGCCACCAGAGCACTCCTGTTTCCTCCCGGCACTTTTCATCTTTATGTTTACAACAGAGAGCACTGTTGAAACTAAGTTTAATATAAAAGCAATTAATTCTGGCTACAATTGGCTTTCTCGGTTACCTCTGTAACAGTTATATGGACACGGATCAATATAGCAATGCTGTTTCACAGCCTGGTGGAAGACCCAAGGTCCCGTTAGCCATGGGCTGGTCCATGCTGCATGTCTACTGTGTCAGAGAGGTTCTCCTTTGCTATGGATGTGAAAATGTGTCTAGAGCTTGGGGTGAGGAGGAGGCAACTGATGTTCCAGTAGAGGAAAAACCCAGTGATTCATTTCCACAGCCCCCGGGAGTTCGTGTGCCAGATGAGTGTTTGGGAGCTTCTGTGTATTTCAAGAAGCATCATTTGTTTTGAAGGTAGCCCATTCAATATTGAGGAAGGAGCAGAAAGTATTGCTGCTAGGTAGTATTACAGGAATTGAACAAGTGAAGACTTGTGGAGATTGTACTAAGAAATAACCTGGGAAAAATAATAAAAATGTCATGCACATTGATAAAATCTCTAATGAAAAGCCTCCTTAGCTCAGGAGATCCATGCTCCTAGTTTGTCTTGTACCCTGGCACACTGATTTCAATGTTGCCTGCAGTTTCCCTGTTTCTTTTCTTGGTTTTCTTATGGCTTTAATTCTTTCACTGTTTCTGCTTGACATTCACAGCGGTTGCTAATGCAATATCGTCAATACATTTAATTAATGTCCTGATTTTCTGCTCTTCCAGATAATTAAATGCTTAATAAAAACAGACCTAGCACCTTCCCACAGGTATCTCCCACTTGATCACTACATTGTCTCTGTCTCGTCTTGTTGCTGACCCAGTTTTCTTTCCAATTCCATCAGGAGCTTCCATCAGTTCAGATAAGTCTGGAGCCCGTTTTACATCTGATGCTGTGCATATTGCCCAAGGGTTTGCGCTATCTGTAGTGCTATGAGCAAATGCCATGGAGGGTTTTAGGTGTCTGAGAAGGCAGATGGACTTTTCTATCAAAAAATTGAACCCTGCCAACCTTAAGGGCAGGAACTTGGCAATGCTTTCCTGCAGGGCTTGTTTCAGAATGACCAAGTTGAGGTGGGTCACTTAGAGGGATGGTTCTTGCTCCACCCTAGTGATGCTGAGCCTTGTTGTGTGTGTCAGACTCTCTGAAGTCTGGGTGCTTTCTGGACTGATGTTTTGGGAGTGAGAATGACCATTCTTCCTGACATCCACTCTGTTAGCAAAGGCTGTTGTGTGCTTTCTGAAGCAGAGATAGCCAGTCTTGCTTTATGTAGCTTTGATGAACACCTCTCCATAAGCACCAGGATAAACTAATACCAGATTATCACATTAAATGGCTATTGCTCACTAACCCTCCTCAGCACGGTGTTGCAGAATTAATTACCAGTATTTGTGGTGTTCGTTACCGCAGTCCCCAAACACTGCACATGGCGCATCATCCAGGCGTACTGATATTTATCGTCACATTTTCCAAGTGGTCCCTCTCCTGCTTTTTATCTCTAGCCATGTTTACCAGGCTTCATTATACTCCAGTCGTTTGGATATCTGTGGTTTTTGATGCTTTATTCAAAGCCATTTAGACCTTCAGAGCCATTACTTTTATTTCTTTCATCCATTCTAATGGGCTCGCTCCTTCTTCTGGCGTATGAGAAAGGTGAAAAAAAAAAAGCTCCTCATACCCTTCCCTAAACCTTCTGGTCACTAGTAAATAATTATCCTATTTTTTGCTGCTCTTTCCCCTTTCAGTTTGAAGTTGTCATGTATGCATCTTGTTCTGCTCCTTCTCTTCTATCTAAATTAATTCTTATCCTTAAGCCTGAAGTAGGCGCGTAGCAAACCAGACACAACAGCACTGAAATCCCTACAGATGAGTGTTACCCACATCTTAAAGTGTTTTACTGCCATTGCTGGTGCGTTACTTACGAACCTGCTGTGACGCTGTGCGATGAACTGAAAAGGTGGTGGTGGTTTTCTTTTTTTTTTTAGCTATATCTGTTTTTAAATTGACAGATAAATTGGCAGAAGAATGGTGTGTTATTTTACAAGGCTGAAATAAAGCCCTATGAAACTTCTATTGATGTCATTGTGCCAAAATTAGAGTTGTCTTGTATGTGGTACTGGCTGCGTGCTGGGTAGAAGCTGTTTTGAGCAGTGAAGGGACAGCAAAGTCTTTGCTTGGATAAGGTGAACAGGTTTGCCCTTGAATTCACATCAAATGGCATCAAATTCTTTCACCGTTGGTGCTGGCTGAGGTTTCATCTTTGACAAACCAATAGAAGCCAACAAGCCTAAATACATAAAGAAATAAATGAAAAACACACAAGAGATGAGTCCTCATCTTCTGGAAGGCAAGTCGAGGCTCTTTGGGGAGAGAAAATACTGTGTCTGCCAACCGTACACACAACAGTCTGCTTTGGACTTGGTGTCCTGAAGTGGTAAGAGTCTGTTGTACTAAAAGCAGTAAAAGTGCGTTTTGTGGTGGTGGGGTTGTGTGGAAATGATGTTCAGGGTAATTCTAGATGCTTGTGATTCTTAAAAGAACAGGTACTGTAGAAGAATATGCATTGTTGTTTTTTCCCAGGTACATAAACCTTTCTTGACTAATGTCGTCCTTTTGGTATGTTTTGCAGATTAGTAAGCAGCAGCTCCAGACAATCAAAGATCGTTTCCAGGCTTTTCTCAATGGAGAAACCCAGATTGTGGCAGATGAAGCATTTATAAATGCTGTCCAGAGCTACTATGAGGTAAGCAGAGGTGATTTCGCTGCTCATATGAATCACTGTTCTCACCTCTTTTATGGACAGGGTCAAATTTTGAACAAATGGACTCTTTGTACTTCGCACTTGCTCTTTTTTTGGTGCTTTGTTGACAGAGTTTTTCCCTTTTTAACACATCAAAAGATTTGTGAAGCTGAGGGCGTGCAGATGTGTTGTCCATAACTCAGCAGTGGCTCTCTCATGCTCCATGGCATATCCCGTAACTGGATTGTGGAGCAGCTCATCCTTCCTTTGCATTGAGAGAGATCTTCCAACCAACCTGTTGTAAAACACTTACAAGTGCTCTAAACCAAAGGAGGAGTGGGGGAGGTGTACATCACCAGAACTAGATGGCACTAAAGGATGTGGAGCATCTCTCATAATTGTGCTAAAGAATGATTGTGTGTGTCTTTCTTTTTTTCACCTCTTTGCCTGCAGCCTTTTAAATAATCTTTTCTCAGAAGGAAGAAGGTTCTGTTTCTGCAGGAAATCAGAGCTTGTGATTTGTATGAGGAGGGTTGCTTGTGGGTTTTTTTTTCCTAGCCTTTTTGCAGACCGTTTGTCTTTCTCCCTAGAGCTGTACTGTCATAAAGGGTGAAGGATTTGAATTGCCTACATAAAATATTTCTCTGGAAGTGGAATCTGCGAGGTCCAAAATCAGATACTGAAACTGAAGAGAATTTTAACTCTATAAAAGAAATGGCAGCAGCTGCTTCTGTGGTAGGAAAGCACAAATTATCCTTGGATTAACTCTATTAAACTGGCCTAAGAGTTACTTCTTCATCATTCTCCATACAGGAAGGAAGCTCAGAGTAATTTACATCTCTTCTCAGGAAAGAAATTGCCAATAGATCCTCAGTTTATCGCAGCTTTGCCAAACAGATGCTCTTAGAGAAAGTTTTCAAGATGGCGTGAGCTGCATTTTAGGATGTAAGAGCAGCATAATCTGTTTAGATGAGATTATTGGACAAGAAAATGAAACTGCTTATAAACAAACAAAGTACATCCCTGTTTCACTGGTGACTTTGTCTGAAAGTGTCTCCTGACCAGCTCCAGAGTCCTGTGCTATATAATTACATCAAGAAATCAAACTTTCAAACAACTACTCTACATTTGCAGTTCAACTGGACCCCGTGCCCTACATAACTTAGGCCACGAAAAGCATGATGCATTTAGAGCAACTTTCCAGACTTGGTTCCAGTTTTGCAAGACGAGGCTGTGTGCAGCGGGGATATTGGCTATGACCTCTTGCCATCTCCTACAGTCGGCATGCTGAGTAATTTTTCAGCTTCAGACTGTGCTGGGAGCTTAGATTCTGATAGCTTTCATCTGTTATCTAACCTGAAAACTGCTGTTCACACCCAGGATGTTATCACTAGTGTTCAAGCTCCATAAGGATAAGGAAGGCATGCTGGTATTGTTGCTGCACAGGCTCTCCCCGGAGTTGGGCTGGTCCTGGAGGAAGACCTGCTTCCATTCCTGATGGACTGAGCATCTGGGAACATAGAGTACCATGTTGCTGAGCGATATAAAAATCTACCATGTTCTCAAGTCATCCTTGGGCTTTATAATTTTTGAGAGCTGACTGATGCACTCCTGTGCTGGCACAGCTTCTTCCCAACCTGCCACATTCATCAGTTCTCAGCAGCATTAATAAAACAGCACTTCTTGCTAGGCATTGATCGCCCTGCTTCATTCAGGGCGTGGAGGGGGAGAACCAGCACAGCATCCCCCTGTCACCCTCTCACCCCTTGGCTTTCTGTGGCTCCGAAGGAATCTCCTGCTCTGCTGGGCCTTGTTATGTCTGGACCCTCTGTTATTACAATGGCAAGAACACCTTCATCAGCTGCCTTCTCCGTCCTGCTGCCAGAGTCCTGCACCTCACAGGGCGACCTGCAACAATCTGGTCTGGTTTAGTAGCTTGGTGTAAATCTGGTCCTTGCCAGGGTTGCCCATGCAATCACAGATCCGTGCAATGCTGTTGACCTGTGTGGGATGACTGGACTCCTGCTAACAAGGCAGAATTTGGCGAAGTGGACATATGCAGTAACTTTCTTATTAAAACGTTTGATAGAGCAAAATATAATCTTTCTTTCCTGAATGGCATTTACTTATCAGGCAAAGTGTGGCCATGGTATTGCCTGAAGATCTACATTGCATCGCAGTGTTTCTGTGCTAGCACACACAAAGCAGGAGCTTCACCTGATTTCATTAACATCACATGGTACAGATGCAGCCTCCGTCAGTCTGGCAGCACGTGGTTGTTGAGTGGGAAGTTGGAAAGCATGCTGGTGATGAGTTAGTACTTCTGCTGGCAGTGAAATGCTATTTGTGGCCCTTCAGGAGTGAGGGGGGATTGTTCTTAACCAACACCATCCGAACTTATCCTTTCTTCACAGGTGTTTTTGAAAAGTGACCGCGTTGCAAGGATGGTGCAGAGCGGGGGCTGCTCGGCCAATGACTCCCGAGAGGTCTTCAAGAAGCACATTGAGAAGAGGGTGCGCAGCCTGCCTGAAATCGACGGCCTCAGCAAGGAGACGGTCCTGAGCTCCTGGATGGCAAAGTTTGATGCCATTTACCGCGGCGAGGAGGATCCCCGCAAGCAGCAGGCCAGGATGACGGCGAGCGCTGCCTCCGAGCTCATCCTCAGCAAGGAGCAGCTCTACG
This sequence comes from Excalfactoria chinensis, assembly GCF_039878825.1. Taxonomy (NCBI): domain Eukaryota; kingdom Metazoa; phylum Chordata; class Aves; order Galliformes; family Phasianidae; genus Excalfactoria; species Excalfactoria chinensis. The sequence goes on from NC_092836.1 coordinate 6,855,510, forward strand.
AGATGTTCCAGAACATTTTGGGGATCAAGAAATTTGAGCATCAACTGCTGTACAACGCTTGTCAGGTAAGGTCCTCCTTCTTGCACAGGGGGGAAATGGAAGGGGTTCGAGGGTAGGTGGCTGCTGGTGGAAATACTGCTGTTATAGACTGGAGACTCTGGGTCTGAACAGATGAGAGAATTTCCAGAAGGAAAAGCATTTTGGTTCATGGTGGGATTTGTGCACTGCCAGTTCTGTTCTGGCAGTCAAAGAAGGCCTCCTTCTCTTGCATGTGTTTTTTCTCTTAGTTGGTTTCCTAGGGGTTTATGTGGTTGTTTTACATAGTCTTTATAAGTTTTCTTTCCTGAAACCCCATAGAATTGCTGAGATGGGAAAATTTCATTCCTGAGCTCTGCTTCTGGTTGAGCAGGTCTTTGATGGGACCCACGAGGGCTCTTTGGCTGTGACTTGGTTGCCTTTATGCTGTCACATCACCCACCTAAATGACAGAAGCACTTTATTGCAGCCTGCAATAACCTTATTAGTGTTGGAAGCTCAGCTGCCCTGAGGGTGAACGTCTTATGCAAACTCCCTTGTTTAGGGGAGAGGGGAAGCAGCACACTGCAAGGCAGGGCTGTGCGCCTGCAGACCAGTCAGTGCCTCATTTTCCATGACTGTTGCTTCCCAAAGCAGAAAGAATCCCAGATCTCTACTGCCTTGGGGCTGCTCTTGTTGCACCCAGTTCCCAGGTGAATGCAAACCTTTCCCCATGCCTCATTTTCCCCCCTCAGTGAGATCTGGTACCCCAGGGATGCTGGGCTGGGTGCTACAGTGCTGCTCACACCAGCCTGTGCCCCAGATTGTGGTTCTTCCATCAGATATCGATATCACAGCAGGATAAGGGATGACAGTCATAGGAAGGGCATGGTAATGCCAGGGAGAGTTTTCTGAGGAGGAGTAGACCCTGTAATGATGGAGTTCGGCTTCTAATTGGAATTAATACATTTGAGACCAATTCTGTCTTGTGTCTAGACATTTCCAAGTTTGTTCAAGACGTGCAAAATTATTTTGGATGTATTTTTTTTTATCCTGTAAGGAGCTTAATTATCTCGCATTTGTTCTTCATCTCAGTCCTTTATGGCAGAGTGGGGAGAGGATAAACATCCCTGACTAAGGCTTGTTCACAGCAAAGGCAGTAGCAAGGACTGCATCAGTCCTCATAAATTATGTTTGCAAACTAGATTTCATGCCTCCGTCCCCTGATGGAGAACTTCTGTAATATCAGATCCACAATGTTGTCAGTGGTGGGTTGAGAGCTGAGTCAGTTTTGCAGTTGTTTTTTCTAACCTGTACTCACTCAAGCCCTCAGTCTCCCATCCTCCCTGACCTGCTCGCAGCTCAGGAACTTGGATGGCTTTGTGTAAGCCTGTAATCTTACTCGCTTGCTTTGTGGCTCCCAGGGATGCAGAAAGCAGTATCTGATCGCTTCTGCACTGCTCTGTAGATGATCTCTGCTTTTGAGAGCCTTTCTGGCTGGCACCTTGAACCCAGTGGCAATTTGTGCTGGCTGCTCCCTGCAAATTGTCTTCCTGTATGCAGCAAACCATTTCCTGCTGTAGGCCATAGCTGTACTCCGGAAGCCAAGAATCTCTTGTAATTTGAGCTTCCAAAGAATGATATAATTTCTTCTGGAAGTGAGTATCAGCATGGGATTTGCTCAGTTCTTAGTACCTGCGTAGCAAGGATGAGCTGAGCACTTCGATTCTGTCCTGGAGCACCAAAATTGCTGTGGACCTCTATTCCTTCTTGCATTTTCCTAGTTAGTCTGTTGCAGGAGATAGAATTCGAACTTATCAACCTGAAGCTCCCAGCACAATCCAAAGCTGCACATCACTCATCTGGATTATTTTTTGCAGCAGAGCTGCTGGGCACAGCAACTGATGTGCATTGAGCAGTGGTTTGGTAACCTGCCCCTTTTCCTCTTCATCTCTTATGACAAAATGCTTAAGTCAGTTGTGGAACAGATTCCCTGGAGCACCTATGGGTGGTGGAGGACTCCGGGGGCAGCTGTTTATGGGGGCACAGGGGCAGGTTCTGTACTTTCAGATGTGCTGTGGCCATGGCAGGGCTGGGCGATGCTTCTGCATGATTTCATTCCAGCTTCGTCTCCCCTCCCTGACTTTAAATTTTCATCAATTCTCATTTGCCGTATCTGCCTGACAAGTGCTGTTTTACAAGCACCTCTCCCGGTCTGTCAGCCTGTGCTGCAGATCAGCAGTGAGCTCCCCGTGCAGCTCTCAGCCTGCACATATAGCAGGAGCTGCAGCTCAGAGCCCACCCTGTGAGCTTTGTGGCCACTGACACCTGAAAATGGTCATTGCTTTTCGCTCAGTGTTTTACTTCGGTCCTGATTTATTTCAGTCGGTGCAATTATTTTGCTTCCCTGACTTGGGCTGCGTAAAATGGTTGGGTACTGAGTTAATTGGGAGTAAAACTTGAATCCTTTTCTTAATAACCTGATTGAAGCTCCCATCCCCTGTTTCCTAAGAGCAAGGCATGTTGTATGTTCTGTTTGTGCATAAACATAAAGCAAAAGGAAGACATTGGTGGGCGTAAAGCAAGAGCAGGAATGGCGCTGGGAGTCCCAAAAAGTTGCTTGAAGTTCAGTGTGGAGCAAGGAACATTTCTCTTATGTGCCCTCCTATTACATCATACTCACTAATTGCATAAAGATTGCATCACTGGGAATGTGTTTCTGTTCACATCTGAAATGTTATTTTGTTTGTGCAGGAGGAGGATTTCTACAGGGATTGTTTTCAATGCAGTATCCCCAGGTGGTGTGAGATGAGTGCGTTCTTAATGTGATAGAGATGATACAGCAGGATCTGAGACAGCAAAAGGGACTGATGTGGTTGGAAAAGTATTTAGGAAACAAAGATGGGAAGCGGTGCTGTAGCAGATTGGGTTTGGAGGGAAGGGTTGTTAAGCACAGCCTCTGACTAGAGCGTTTTAAATAATAGGGACAGTAAAGTTGTTGTGCTCTTTGGTTTTGCATAATACACGCAGTGTGGATTGGTGTTTCTGCTCCATCAGGGTTGGTGTCTCTGCTGAGGGAGAGGTGTTGGAGGCTTCCTGTTCTGCTCCCAAGCCCAGAGCTTGGGTCTGGCTCTCCTGCTTTGCAATGAGCTGTGGAGGAGTCACGCAGGAGAAACATACGTTATTTTAAGGTGTTGGGCATTTCCAAACTTAGCTTTTTGCTGCAGTCAGCTTTTCCTTTGGCCCAGCTCTCTATTTTGCACTGACTTTGATGGCTGAATTGCAACAGCATCTCTGGAAATCAGGCTGTGGTCTTGTTATTCCCCATCTGTAGGGCAGTGATTTACTTCTCTATCTCATACTGTGTCTGAAAGTCATTTTTAGCACACTCTGAAGGGGAGATGCAGTCGAGTGCTGTTCAGTTAATCCAGCTGCAGTGATCCCTCCAGAGCCAATCTCTGATAAGCTGTGTGCTTCTGTCCGCCCGCACTGGGCTCTCAGGCTGTCCCTGTAGCATTGCCTGAATTCACAGGCTGCAAAATCAGACTTTCTTTTCCTCCCAGGGCCTGGAGCGTTCCATGGCATTTCTGTTCCATCTGAAAAATGTCTGTGCTAAGCTTCCAATTTCACCTAATTCCCTTAGAATGAGAAACAAGTAGCTAAATATAGGCATGTCAGACCTGCTGAGTAATACATAGTAATGCATGGTTGAAGGTCATGTTCTTTCAACATCTGTTCCCGTCCATCTGGGTTGTAGATGTAAGTTGCATGCACGTGTGTGTGGTACAGCACAGAGCACGTACCAAGCCCCCATATCACCCAGAGGGATCAACATCACTCTTCTCTGCAGTTATTTTGTATGCTTTAAGGACCTGTGATCTCAGCTAGGAAGCTTTTCAACCCAAATCTTACCAGCCAGAGCAGGCTCAAAATTGGAATGCACTGTTATGACGTTTATTTATCCAGCTGAATTAGGACGCTGTGTCCCAAGGCTGACATCTCTCACAAAGCAGGAAGCTCCCTTGTCAGAAAACACAATCAAAAAGAAGCTGGTTCCAGAGCTACCAATAGAAAAGATACTTCGAATTTCTGTCCCAGATCAAATATTTGAGTTCATCTCAATTCAGTATTATACATAATCCGCTACGGCGGTATCTCTCCTTCTACCCATCCTTCATCCTTTTGGGCTGGATATTAGGAGAATCTTCTCATCTAGAAGAGTGGTGATGCATTGGCACAGGGAGTGATGGAGTCATTGTCCCTGGGGATGTTCCAGAGCCACGAAGATGTGGCACTGAGGGATGTGGTCAGTGGGCAGTTGTGATGGTAAGTGAATAGACTAAGTGGCTGTAAAGATCATTTCCAACCTTGATGATTCTGTGATTCTATGATTCATCTCCTCCATTCAGTTGGTTTTCCCAAACCTGATTTTCAGTGTGGTGTGTTGAGACCTGAAGGCTGTAATTGTTAGCAGAGATGCTGTGGTAGCGCTTGGAGGATGTGGTCTGCTTTGGTCCAGGGCTGGAACACATTGGGGCAGAACACAGAAGGCCTTCAACAGCACAGACAGCAGGATGAAGGTTAGGCTGACCTCAAAATTGAAGTTTGATTTGTGTCTCCTCCCAGAACCAAGTGTTTATCTTTTTTTCTGGTGAAGAATTCCCAGCTGCACCTTGCGATGAGAGCTGAGCCCATGGTCATTGTACAAAGCATTGTGTTTACCTGTCCATGGTCATCTGTGTCTTCATTCCAGGGATGTTTTTTAGCATTAGATCACTCTTCTCTGCTTCCTGTGTGTGAATTCTGGAGAACAGAAGGCAATTCCTTTTCATCTTAGCTTCCTTCTGGAGCTCAAAGTCTATGAAATGGCCATCAGTAGTGTGCTGGATGTTTAGTGCTGGCTTCATTGACCCCTGCAAAGAGCACAGCAGATGATGGCACAGAGCAAAGGGCTGCCCGTGTTCTGTACCAAGGCCCAGAGCGTTGGTCTGAGCCAGTTTCCTTTTTTCCTATCTCCTTTCACTTCTATGAAACACCTTTTGCTTGCCCCACCAATCGCTGCACCGACAGCGTCATTCCCCTGCCTCTCTTAGAACAAAGCCACCGCCAACAAAAACGGGCTGAGGGGCTTTCAAGACGATCAAAAGCCTCAAAATCCATAAAGCATCATACACTGTTTTCAGTAATTCAGTATTTATTTCCATGGAAACGGAAATGGCAGCCCAGAGCCTTCTGCAGGGCTGTAATTACTCTTGTAGCAGCCCATGGCAGCCGCAGCATGCCTGTCAGCTGCAGCCGCTCCAAAGGACAGCCGTGATTTAGAACTGGATGGGAAATTGAAAAGGAATAAGCGTTGGGAAGCAAATGGAATTTCCCCCTTTGTAATAGTGCCGTGTGGATACGCACAGTGACTCAAGAAGGGGAGCTGCCCTTCTTTTGCTTTGAAGAGCTGCGTTTGCACGGAAGGGAGAAGGTGGGGGTAAGGCAGGCGATGGAGAGATGTGGTGGCAGAGGGCAGTGCTGCTGGCCTGGTGTGTCATATTGCCGCTGTGTTTTGGGGAGGAAAATGCATCAGTCGGTCTGTGTCAGGGCAGTCTGTGCAGCACTGGGCGTTGGGTTTGTGCAGGATGTGTATGGACGCCTGTGTGGGTTTGTTAGCAGTAGGGTCAGCCCATGTTCTGTGCTGTTATGGACTGAGAGAGCAATCTTGGCCCCTGTAATTAAATTTAAAGCAAATTAGCTCTTCTATTAAACAAAATAAATCTGATGCAGCCTAATGCTGTATTCTCCAGCTATGGCTGATCAATCGCTCCTGCAAAGAGAAGGCAAATGCTGCTGAGCAGATGGTCTTGGCTGAGGCATGGTCAATTAAACTAATTAAAGATGCTTTCATTTAATCAGAGGGTGTTTTAACCCTGTTAGCTGCCAGTTGGGATGTATGTTTTTGTGCACTGGGAACTTCAAGTTCTGGCCCCACTATGGACACGTTCTGGTTTTACAGCCCCTTTACAGAAACCAGACTAGGGTACGTCCATAGAGCAGATGTTTAGCAGGGAAATTATAACGTCATGCAACAATAGTGAAAACTTGCAGGGGAAAAATGAGTCGCTTGCTTCTGATGCTCACCGGAGATATTTATGGGACTGGAGAAGTCTTCTGCACTGAGTCTTTCCCGTGCCACCCCCTGGCAGATGGGTATGGATGCTCTCTGCAGCAAAGACAGATGTCATTTGTTCCACCAAAAGGTCAGCAATCACTGGTGGCTTGCTGTAGCAATTTATTCGAGGGGCAGGGGCAGGTTTCAGTTTCCAGACAAGCTCTAGGATGGAAAGTCAGCCTCTCATTTCTGCTCTCTTCTGGTGCATAAAATGTTTTGGCTGCTGGGAATCACTTCACTGTGAGGTTCTGGAGATTGGTTTAATTCCTGATTTGCTGCAGAAACCCACAGGGTTTGTTCGAGCCAAAGTTTTTATTTGTTTGCTTAATGGGGCACGTGGTTGTTTGTCACAAGTGGGCATCTTTACTATTTCCTGTCCCACATCCCTTCTGATCTCCCTGATGCCCTCTCCCATCATCCCAGTGACTGGTGACCCCAGCCAACAAGGCAGGAGTGACCAAGAGCTTGCTGATCTAATGGAAGATTATCTCAAGCTGCAGCAGGGAGGACTGACATACACAGCCCGTTAATGACACTGTCAGTGGGCAGCATTGAGGGGCTGCAGCATCCCTCTGCATTTCCAACAGCTCAAACAAATTCAATCACAAACAGTTGTGCTTTATCCAGAGGGCCACGTGGACAGCTTCATGCATCACACCAGATCTGTCCTACTCAGCAGTATTGATCCCTGCAGGTACATTAGGGCTGAAGTGAGGGTGATTTTCAAGATGTTCATCCTTTTGTGATAGTGTTTTTTTATTCTCCTATTTAGTGAGGGTTTTACTGTGGTGTGGTGTCAGCAGAATGTTCTTTGTTGTCTTTGTGGACTGATTACCATTGAGATATCTCTTCAGTTTTATTTTTGTTTCAATTGGCCCCATGAATAGTTCTCATCAACTGCATTCACGCTGCAAAGGAATGCATAAAATAACCATGGTTACCTTATGAAATATCAATGACTTGACATTTTCAGCCTACCTTAACCTCTCTATTTAGGGACTGCTAATTCTCTTCTTTCAGCCGACAATCTATTTGTTGGCGTGACTTTCCTGCTTCTTAGCCAGACTGACTTTCTTTCATCGAATCAGGAGCCTCATTTCAAATGGACATTTATTAATACCGTTCTGATTCCTTGCCACCACCTTTCATTTGGGAAAGACTAAGCTGAGCAGCCCATTCCTGACACCTAGTAGGACCAGTTGGGGAAAAAAAATCCAGAGCACTGAGTTGTGAGCTGATCAGCTGATGCTGCCACTTGCAGGCTAACAGAAGGCTCTGGAAAGGGTAGCACTTTTGTCCTCAGATTTGTAATTGGGAGAGCTGTGCCAGTGCCTTCTGCCTGTGCTGGTGCCTGGCAGCTTCCAGTGCCCAGCTTTGCCACAGGAGCAGATCAGAGCCTATGCGAGGGCAGGAAGGTGGACCTTCCCTGGCACAGTTTATGGAGGGAGAAGGTGAAGCACTGGGGAGATTTCTCAGAAGCTAGAGAAATAGGAAAAGGTCTTGAGCATCATTAAATGTGACAATATAAGGGAAATTTAACTTGAAAGCATTTCACTGGAGAGGAGATTTGGGATGGCGCAAAATAGACATTGCAAAGGTGTTTCCCTTTATGTTAGCAGAGAGAAAACGGCTGGTGAAAAATTGGGGAGCAAATGGAGAAGCTGCTGAGTTCGGGGAAACCTCTTTGCACTGACAGCCCTATTGATCTCATGGCACATGTTGCCACTCCATGTCCTCACAACACCCATTAGGTCTGCCCAGGGCAAAGCCAAGCCAAACCTTGTCAGAAACAGTTGGGTATGGTAGCAAAAGGCAATAAGAAAAAGTAGACATTTTATTGCTAATTTCCCAGAAAGCAGCCTAGAATTTAACTGCAGTGAGTTGTAAGGAGGATGTTGAGTTGGGCTTCCACATGGCCTGGTTCCTGGAGGTGGGACTCACCTCTCAAAATACCACTTTTATTTTCAAGCCATCCCTCACTGTTCTAGCTTTGAACTCAATAGAAGCCATCAGAAGTAAGAAACAGTTCCTCAACACGCCTTGTGTTTTTATTAGGAAAGGAAAATGCCACCCCTCCTCTTTGTCTTTCTCTCAATCAGAGATGGCGAGCAGAAGATGTGACAAAGAAATGACCCCATTGGCCCCCTTCTGAGAAAGCAATCTTGTTATTTATTTCGGCAGCATTTGTTCCCTGCAGTACATGTTCCTGTCAATCAGCCCAGGAGGCCTTCGGAGACAGAAGGGGTGTTATCCAGACCTCTCTCTCTTTAAGCAACTAACTGCTAACTGCAAAAGAACCCATATGGGATGCTTAACTTGAAGAAGGCTGGAATACTTAATAAGACATAACTGGTGCATGACCCTGCACTATGTTAAGGCCTCTCTCTTCCTTTTAGCTAGAAAAACAATGCAGTGGCTAGAATTTAATTTTGCTCATAGGTCTTTAATTTGAATTCCCCGTGAAAATCTCAGCGCTTTGCAGCTCTTTCAGTCCTCACATGTGTATTTTATCACAGAAATCCTGTCGCTTTCCCAGGGGACTCTCAATCCCTTTCACGTGGGCAGCAGTGATGTGTAGCAGTGGCTCTTTGTGGCTCTGCTGGAGGCTGGTGCCAGAACTCCATGGTCTTCATTCCCACCAGGAATATCTTATCTGAGCATCAGGGCTGCTTTTCTCTGAGCTGCTGCAGCCTAACGCCTCGCACTTCTCTTTTCAATTTTCTTTTCATTGTCTGAAATAGAGCGATCATCCTTGTGACACACATCGTCTACTAAGTGAATATTTTGAAAGTTCCTTATTAATGTTTTACTGAGTTTTCTCTAATCTTCATTTCTGAAAGAAATGGTTTCTCCAAGGCTGCCTCTTTCCCCTTTGCAACCCAGATGGTGTTCAGTATTGCAGAAAAGAGAATTATTTAAAACCAAAAAGTTATTCGCCAGTCCTTTCCTCCGCTCTCTGCATTTCATTCTTCAGGTGTTGCTGTGCTACATGACAAACGTTTCATGCCACAGCTTGGGAAGTGATAGACAATGTCATTTGAATTCAAAAGTACTTTGGAAATCAGATGGATCTGGCCTTAGAAAGCACCCCGTGAATGTGAAACACCACTGGGTTAATCTTCTAGTCTGCATCTTAGAAGGGAGCAAGATAAGAATAGAGAGTAGGTATCTTTCTTAAGAGAAATGAGAGGTCAGGGATTTCTTCAGACAGATGCCTAAACAGACGCATATTTGTTCCCACCGAGCTGGCTACAAATGGGGAAGTTATCAACAAAGTAGATTTCCTGTGTTTCAAAGGCTCAGTATCAATATCCCTACCTACAGGGAATGCAGCTTACATAAGCTGTTCTTTACTGCTCTTTCAGTGTTGAGTTCTTGTATTCAATATCCTGTGTTTTTCTGGATCATCTGATCCTGCTCGTTTTGTGAGAAATTAGAGCGCAAGCTCAATGGGGAATTCAATGCAAGACATTAAAATACAGCCTCTCATGTGTTTAAAAGGCAGCTCTGATAATGTCCTATAAAACTGCAGGCCTCCATCAAAGAGACTAGGCTGTGTAATGAGGAAGTGATGTCTCTTGGCAGGTGTGATCATGGGTCTTTGTGTCTTGTAGCCTTTGCCCAGTTCTTTTACCTCTGGAAAACATGGCAATAAGAATCTGGGAGGGTAGGATGGCATAGCAACATTTTCTTTTCAAAGAGTATTTTGATTATTAAAGGCAATACTGAGCTGACGTTCACACAACGTAGAAGGTGAGAGAGATGCATGCAGCTCTTGGGGTTAAGCAGCTGGCATTAGGTTGGACTTGGGGGACCTGTGTACTTTGCCCATGCCATGGATGCTGTAGATCTGGGTACTGTGGACATTTGCCATTGAGTTACAGTAAGGAAGTGAGCCTCGCCTCGCAGTGTGGCTCTACGCCTGACCCCGAGCCATTGGCTTTTGTGGAAGGTTTTTAACCCTAAGTAGCTTCATTAGTCACCTTGCTAAGTTCAGAGAAGGCAATGAGGAAGTCTTGTGGGCGGTTTGAAGTATAACATTGTAATAGCAGAGTAATTAAATGGTCTCTTCCTTGTTCTTAACACCAGTCATTTGTCCTGCTGATATTTCTGCTGGTTTGCTGCCGAGCTGGTGTTGTGTAACTGGTGAAATAACTGCAGGCATGTGCTTGACTTCCAGGAGTCTTATGTGCCTGTGTGCAGAGCTGAGAACAGAACTGATAAAAATAGCCCTGAAACCAAGATGCGGTTACATGGTGAAGTTACTGGCACATTAATTAAATTGGTGAGGCCTGATATGTCTGACGAGAACATCGTTGGCCAATCACACCGTTTTATTGTGTTCTAAAATCGTTTTAAAACCCAGCCTTCTTCGTTTCTTTCACATGGAGCTTATCAACAACTCTTCTCCATCACTGTCCCTGCTGTTTCCTTGTGGCTTGGAGTCTCTCCCCTCTCTGTGCGTACCCAAACTCTCAAAAATACAGAAAATAGCCTTTTCCATTGTTTTCCAGCTCAGTTCTTCATTCACCTTTCTGCTCGTGTATTTTCTCTTCAATTGGCCTTTTCCTCCCTCACAGTAGATTTTGGCTGGGAACGGTTGTGCTCAGATGGTTAAATAGCAATTGAGGGTAAATTAGCTGAAAGAGCTGTGACTGCCACTGCCTAAATGATTCCAAAATAACTTTGTGGAGGAGAGTGGCTGTCGGGTCAAGGGAAGCAGCTTGTTTTGGATCTGCTTGGGGTGAACAAAGCTGGAGGGGATAACACAGGTTAGATTAGTGAAGAGCAGAATGCTATAAATAATGAGTTATGTGCTATCAAGGATCTATAATAAATTATGGTGATGGCTTGCAAGTGTACAGCAGCACCTGCTCCCATTAACATCTGCAGTATTACAAGGAGGCCTGCATGGTTTCTTTGAGGCTGCTACATCAGCTTCCCTTGGGGAGCCCCCACTGCCAGCATGGTCCTCAAAAGAGGACGATGCTGACGGATGCTTTGGGGCTCTCCCGTGGGTGCTGCTGGAGCCCATCCAGCACACAGCCCTGCCCCTTCCTGGGCTTCTCTGTTGTCAGCCCTGCAACTCCTGGTCTTCTTTATTGCCACTTAACGTAGGCAGTTGTTCAGGGTCGTTGCCTGGTCAATCTGTTCTGCAGTCACATATGGCGATTGCAAAACAGCTGAGAGTGCCTGGCAGCTGGTAGGAATTTTATTTGTGTGGATAAAAAGAGGCAAAGATACATTCAAAGAGATAATTGGGATCATTCAACTTTCCTATCATAATGGTGGTTGCAGTTTCATCCCTTGTAAGTCTAAAAATATAAGCAATATCAAATATCTATGTTTTCCTCCCAAACATACCAGCAAAAACACTGGGTTTGCCATGTCAGAGTATGGCCCGCTGTGAGGCTGCATTCCAGTTAGTGGTTTGGGGAGTCACAGAATGACTTGGGTTGGAAGGGACCATCCAGCTGCATCCCTCAGACTGTGGTTGGGCAGTGACAGAGGCAGGGCAAAGTCAGAGCAGTGTGGGATGCAAGAGCAGGAGAGCGGGCAGCCTGCCTCAGCATGGCTTCGTGCTGCACCAATGTGCACGGCAGAACGGGAGCTCTCTCCACTGTTGCATGAAATTACTGGATGCCAGACATGGATCAGAAGTAAATCGCAGCTTTTCAAAGGCAGAGAGTTCATAAGAATCATTAATAACAAAACGCTTTCTGTCTGGGTTAGTGCTGTGCAGACTCGAGGCTGCAGCTAGCAGGAAGTGCTGGTGAGCAGAGGAAGAAATGGGGTCAGATGATGGAAAAGGTGTAAATGGCATTAAGTCAGATGTAACTGGAAGTCAACAGGGACATACTCTGTTAGATCTGAGTTGGCCTGCCCCCAGCATGGGCACCCTAGGTAACACTGGGGGATATGTTGTCTATCTATAATGTGGTAGAAAAGACCTCTACTACATCAGAACATGAGATCTGTGCTAGAGAACTGTAATGATTTAAGAGTCGTGTGGAAAGGCAAGAAAAGACAGCTTGGCTTACCTGGGGAAATGGCTCAAGGCAGCGGGATCTGCTCATAGCAGCCTGGAACCATGCATGTACAAGCACAAGGACATCCTGCAGGGTGCAGGTGGGCAGGTACCAGCTGTGCTCCTGGGCAGGCAGTGCTGGAGGAACAAAGGTTGCCGCGGTGTTTCTGTCTCCTGAAGCACGCACCATGTGTTTTTGTAGCAGATAAGCTCAAGTTCGATTGCAAGATACAGCCTTTATGTAGCAACCACAGGCTGTTTAATGGACGTTATGCAGGAGAGGATACTGCTTTGCCAGATGGAACTTGTTACGGATTCCCATCTGCACAGAAGCAGAAGTTACAAGGTTTGTGCTGTGCAAATAGTTATTTGTTATACATTTTGGACTAGACGTGAAATCTAGTCCAGACTACACATGTCCCTAGCATGTCTCATTGTGCAGGCAAGAGAGCAGCCAGCAGCGTGCACCTGAGTAGTTCTGCGGTGCTGTGTCTTGGGGAGCCCATCTCAGCTGTGTGCAGGGCTGCAACAAAGCTTTTTGTAAGCTGAGGCCAAGCCTGGCCCCCATATCCTTAAACATTAAGATGCAGGTAGCAGGGCTGAGGGGAACAGTCCCTGTAGGCACAGCTTCTTTGTAACAGCTCATGCAAATCTGGGATGAATTAAGTGCTTGGGAGGTACTCAAGGAATCAGCTGAATTGTTTCAGGAATGCTTCATCTCCACTCCCAAGCTTAAAAAAGAAAAACTGGGGACCGGTCTAAACATTTTAGAAACAGAATGAAATATATATATATATATATGATATATATATCACAGAAAATATAGTAAGGAAAACTGTCTGAAAATGAATACATTTTGAGGAGGTGGGGATGTTTTTGGATTTTGCTCAGCCTGCAAGCAGAATGATTCAGTTATTCCCTTTGCTTCCACCCAGGGCTGTGGCATGGTCTGCAGTTCATTCCTCTGCACCTGCAAAGCATAAGGCAGGTCCCCGTGTCTCTCCCAGTGAGGTTCTCTCACTCCACCGTTCTCAACAGCTCGCAGTGTTTGGGATGCAGTCCCTCCAGGGGTGCTTTTTTCTGTTGTTCTTCCCCATAGCTGCAGCTGGAGGGAGAGAAGGACACCGAGGGAGCTGCTTTTCAGCATGGAGATGCAGCAAGGAGAGCAATCTGACCCCGTGGATGGTTGCACGCACTCAATATTTATTTCTATGCCCTGGGTGCTGGCTGCAGCCCCTTGGTTTCCATAAATCTGCTTTAGCAAGCAACTTGATTAATAGAGAGAAGCGGAGGAAGGGGATTGGAGATGTAGGTTCTGTTTGTGCACGCCGCCACAGTTTTATAGCCTGTAGCATCTGCTGGTACCTTCATTTGAAGGAACAGGTTGACTATGGCAGCACAGCTTTGACATGGTTGCAGTGCAAAATGCAAAAAGCACTGAATCCTGTGAGAGTGCTCCAAGCATTTCTCTTCCCTTTGATCTCTTCATCAGTGATTTTTTTCTCTTTCTGAGGAGAGCTGAGGCTGCCATTGGAGATGGGCGGCACGAATGCTGCGGATCAGCGGGCACATTTGCACTCTGCATCCGGATTCCAGCTGCATATTCTGCACTCCCTTATGTGTCCTTCCTGCATGTGAAGTGCATTGCCCTCCACGGGAGCTTAAAGGAGAAGGCGGAGGCTGGAATCCATATGAAATGTGTTCAGGGAGGAGATTTTCACCTGGTTTTTGCAATGCACTGCTGTTCAGAAAGCGTCAGGAGACTTCAACAGCAGCAGAGAATGTAATGCTATACTGTCAGCATCTAATATATTTTCCTTAACTCTGTAAGCAAAAGCCTCCTGCCCCGGTAACATTTTCAAAGGAAGGAGGTCACACCGTGCTGAATGTAGCTCAGAGTAAGCGGCATTTCCTCAAAAAGCAGGAGGTCAGAGAGCTCCTTGCAGATGAGATACCTGGAAGAGTTACAGTGAGGCCTGACACACAACCCAGCTCATGTTCCCTCCCTAAATCAATCCATCTTTTGTTCAAGACGCTCTTTCAGGTGAGGAGTGGATCTGGTAAGGCTTCTTCTGTCTGCAGAGGTGTGTCATTTGGGGTGGCAGTGCACTGTAAACCCTGGATGTGTGATGAAGGTATTGAGCAACCAGTGGCTTTGGGGGCTGCGGGGGTTTTTGGGTTACAAAGCACAGTTAGTTTAACAGTGTGCAAAACAGCTCTCAGCCACACGAGGCAACAACCTGAAATTGCACCAGGGGAAGTTCAGGTTGGGTATTTGGAGAAGTTTCTTCTCAGAAAGGGTGATGATGCATTGGCATGGGCTGCTCAGGGGGTGGTGCTGTCAATGTCCCTGGTGGTGTTCAACAACAGCAGAGATGTGGCACTGTCCCAGCCCCACAGCCCCAGTGCTGCAGAGCAGCTCAGGAGCTTCACCTGCTGGTTTTCCCAGTGGAGAAGGGTGTTAATGATGGGATGTGATCGACTGCCATTTGCTGTTGCTACTGTATTATCTCTAGTTGAATTAGCTTGCAGTAACTGCAGTTATATTTAACACCGTCTGCACGGCTGAATTTTTAGGCGGCTAATTTTCAATTGCAGATCACTTAATTACATCTCACTTCGTATAAATATTTGCAGCAGGAGTTAATATTTTCTATTACGCCAGACACAAGGTTGGTGCTGTCAGGCAGGAGCAGCCCCAGCCCTCCCTTATCTCACAGCCTCCTGCTGATGGACCAGGAACCAAGGCCTTGTGCTGTGGTGGAGCTGGAGGGAAGCCATCAGATGAATGCTGATTATTTTAAAGAGAGGTGGCTTTTCCAAAATACAGTGATAAATTAGAGATTATTGCTTCCATTTAAAAACAGGAAATTCCCTCAGATGTCAATTTCTCTGAAATCTGATAATGAATAGCACAATGTCAGGGCAAAGAACTGACCTTTTTATTAGCCTGCTAGGTGAAGCTATTAAGGTGGTGTGAATTCCTATGCGAGGTTCTTAACCTGACCTTACAGGTTACACAGACACCACATCCTTACTGTATCACTCATAACCCCATAGAGTGACAATATGCTGCAGCTTTGCTTCTGACTGTGGAGGCTAAAGCCCATTTTGAGTGATGTGGCCATTGTATTTACCGTTAATTAAGATTCTAATCAAGGGATTGGGATCTGAGGATACACAGATCTTTATTCCTTGTAGTTTGGGATGAGTTAATTGCAGGTAATTCTAGCTATAACAAAATATTTGGAACTCAACAGCAGTGCTTTATTGTCACGTGTCAGAAATCTAGATTATTTCTTTCATATTAATTGATTTGGAGACGATAAGCTATAAAGAAACACAAGCAGACTAAGCATGGCAATCTACCTTGGGCTGCATGAGCTCTGACTCCTGGTTTGGAGCTCCGATTTCTTTCATGGTGCCGTAGCTCAGCATCTGCCCCAGGCAGGCCTAAAAGCATCCTTACGCAACACATAAGCAGTGAGTATTAAGGCGTGCTCAGAGGTCAAGAGATTCTGGACAGCTTAGTTTTTAAGCCCTTTCAGTGTTGTACACCTCTCATGGATGATCTTGCAGAGGGATTTGTGGGGTTCAGAAGTTCTTTAGAGGCAGATTGGAAGGATATGCCTTTCGAGTGGAAGTGTTTTCCCATCCCTTTGGTTTTTTAATGGCCTGGTGAACGTTTGCAAAGGCAGATGATGTTTTTTCTTCCCCCTCTCTGTTCTTCTGCATCTGTTTTTCATGTCTTTTGTTTTATCACCGCTCATAAATCTGTAGGTATCTCTGCACAAGCTGCCGGAAAGCTGCACGCTGGGTTTGTTTGCCACAGCTTTCCCCAGCCCTGCAGCACAGCACAGCCTTGCAAAGCTGGGGTCGAGGTGTGCTGGTACATGGGTCAGAAACTGAGATAGCTGAGGGAAGGGAGGGATTTCCCTTTTCAAAGCCTTTCCACACAGGGAGCCTGGCTGACACCTCTGCTTAAAGAGCCACGAGCATGAAGGAGGGCACGAGGAACCTCTACACTTCTCCATGTGTGTGCTTGCAGAGATGTTGTGCTCCACCAAAACGTGTTGGAAACCTGCTCAGCTGATGAGGTAAGCGTTTCTCAACAAGGCAGCATTTAGATGAAGGGCTTGAGCCTGGCTGTTGTGTGCTTACACGATGTGTGAGAGCCCAACCAGCTGTGGAATGCAGCAATTTCTGGCTCTGCTATTGGAGTTTTGCACTCAGGCAGGGAGGGGCAGCTGGTACATCCCAGTGAATATTTTCACTCGCATTTCTAGCACAGCCCCAAAGCTTATGAACTGTGAAATGAGATTTCTCTTAGAGGGGAAAGCACCAGCCCTAACCAAATGGTGCAAATCCTTTGTGCTGTTTTAAATCAATTCCCCCCCCAGGACCCTTCACTTCCTTACAGCAGCGGTGGTTCATTGAGTAACGCAGGAGCTTGCTGGGATAAAGGGAGCAGGCACTGATCTGCAGCTGCTTAGCAAATGGCCGGGAATTTGGAAATGATGGGCATCCTGCAGAAGGTCAGGTTTTGTGTGTATAAGAGCCAAGTGGTGCAGGGCTCTGCTCAGCAGGGGGAGGGAATTTGTCTCCTTGCGTGGTGGATTGCTTAATGAATTCCATAACATTTACAAACAACAGAAAAACCCTACACTGACCAGCTTTTGCCCAGCGTAAAGCCATCTGGGCATGTGGCACTTACACTGCCAAACAACCTGGCCAAGAATTAAACCAGCGTTAAACCTCTCCCGTTCTCAAGTATGTAACGAGTTATTGGATTTTTTTCACTGGGTTGATGGATTTCTTTTAACTTTTCCCAGAGTTTTTGAGAATTGGTTTCAGATGGAAACTCTGAAGCTCTCCTACTTGAGATCCTCTTTCTACTACTGTTTCTGGTCAAAAATATTGTGCCCTGGGAGCAAATGTTGGCAAAGTAATAGATGCAGATTGTGGTTACTTGGATTAATGGAAGTTTAGATTGCATTAGAAACATTCAGCACTTCTCTTGGGCTAAAGAAGTGGTTTAAAGAAGTCAGGCTGGTCAGAGGAGAGGTAGCCTGGAGCATCGCTGTAGCACAGAGGTGCGGGGTTGTGTTGGTGTTTAATCACATCAGTCTTAAAACAGCTTGCAGAAGGCTGGCGCTGTCTTAAAAGCCTCTCCCCTTGGCAGCAACTGTGTCTGTATTCTTCTGTCGGCGTTATCAGTCAGGGTTACAAGAGTCGATTTGAAAAGAAACCCCTCATCACACATTTCTTGCAACTTTGCCACTGGTTTCAGAGAAGGGTTTTTCTGCAGGGGAAGATGGTTTTAGAGGGACATCATTCTCCTGCAGGAGCAAGTCACAGCCCTCAGATATCTTTCTTTCTGGCTAGAGATCATTTGACATCTGTGGAGCCGATTCAGTGTGTCAGTTAGGGTTTGGACAGGTTGGAGCAAGGCTGCTGCCTGAGCACCCTTCTGGAGCATCCTTCCCAAGCAAGCTGCAGGCATTCCCTTTGCTGTTAGATTGGTGCATCTGGAGGGTTTCAGAGAAGCCTCATCACAAAAATCTCCCCTTTCATTTTAATCCATTGGCCTGGAGTGGGTAAATGAGGCTCAGCTGCTTTCTGACAATCTATTTTTTGGCTATGGTCCCTGAAAGAAGGGATTGTCTGTGTGCATCAAGTGACCCTCTCAGCAGTAAAAGTGATGAGTCGGGCAGACCAAGCCATTGCAGAGCCCTTCCAAATAGGACACCAGGCCTGTAGTAAGTCCCAGCCCCTTCATGAGCTGGAAAAAGAAGGAAGATGTGCTCAGATCCACGCTCTGCTTGTGGTGATGCCCAGCCCCTTCTAAGCTGACCCAAGAGGTGGGCAACACCTGGGGCACTGTCCATGCTTCCTTTCCCTTTCTCATTTCAAATCCCAAGGCAGCTGGCAGGCTTTGGGTTGCAATTTGCTGCACAAAGGATTAGCATGTTGCCCAGGGTATTAGTGACGTAAGCTACGAGATAATTTAACATCCTTCATATTCCCAATTGAGCAGAGAACGTGGCATCCCACCTGCATGCGGGGAGGGAGCCTGCAGCCCCTCCTGCAGTCTAGTTGTGAGGTATCAGCTGAGCTGAGGGCTTCATAGCCCTTGTGGAAAATAATATTTCCTCAATTATTGGAACTGTTCATGGGAAAGGATGCTGCAGGTCAACTGGGACTGTGTTCCAGGTGGGGTTTGTCCTGGTTCATGTCACTGTATCTGCTAGAGCAGTGGTTTTCTGTTAAGCAGCAGAGGGCCTCCATGCAATGAGTCACTTTGGGGCCGTGTGTTCTTCAGCTGGAGCACTCCATGGTGCCAGACACCTCGGTTACTAGTGAGCTTTGACTGATTGATTAATTATTAATTGAAGGGGACTTATGAATTTTTCAGCATTTTCTCTCACTGTGCATTACAAAGCGAAACCTCCCTTTCCTAGACAAAGATCTCTTCTAAAGCCCTACATCAAAGCTGCAAAATTGTCACCCATATTGTGTTCTTGTTCAGCCTTCATATCCAGCATGTTTGCTTTGAAATACCTAATCTACCATTTGCTGAGCTACACAGCTCCTGGCGTGCCGAACGATGAGAGCCCTGGGACTTCCTCTTGGTGGCTTTTGGCACCAGTAACCATACATGACACAGTGATCTGGCTGCATTTCGGGTAGCTGAGTGGCCAGACCAGTGTTCAGAGGGTTTCCAGGAGCTTGACGTGCTGTCACAGGAGAAGCATTTCATTAAATCAATGTGTTGGAAAATCGGTGCAGCCACTGAGCTGGTTTTAGCTCATTGTTTTATGAGGACAGTAGGTTCAGCTACTTGGTGTCGATAACCTTCCTTCCTAAGTCTTGGCTGCGTGGGGTTCAACAGAGCAAAGGTAAGGAACCTAGAAATCAAAGTGCATTTATTCTTCACACAGCACAAAGCACATCCCCATGCCTCTGCGTTGCCAGCATGTTTAGAATGTGGTTTTTCAGTGCTGCGTGGTGCTCTGCAGCAGTGCGTGGTGCAGGGGAATGGCTGCGCTCATAGCCACAGTAAAACCTTCGTCAGAGGGAGGGGAATATCCTTCAGCAAGCCCCAGTCATCGCGACTTGGAGCCATTTGCTCCTCTTCCTGGGAAGATGTTAGCATTAACAGTGACTGGCAGAGAGGGATTACGCTGTTAAATGGTCCCAGTGGTTTCTGGCTCCTCTCCTGTGGCTGATGACAATTATGCCGACAATACCTGTCAGTGGTGCAATGCATGCTGTAAATGCCAGGCTGATGGCTGCACGTCTTGCCTGCATGTGGCTTCCCGTCCTTACACATCCTTGTAGCATACTACAAAGTTATTTGTAGCAGGAGCTTCAAAGTGCTGAAAGCATGATACGTTGGTCTGCTTGCGTGTGTCTGTGGGGGGAGAGCCCCTTCCATGCTTGATGGCACGGCTCTGGATGGCACTGGGTTGTGCTGCTGGCAGAGCTGCGGTCCCCCAGGCTCAGCCTTTCCTCTGCAGCATTACGCACTGCGGCGAGCCCAGCGAAATGGCTCTGGGCATAGGGATGGATGAAGGAGGGAGCAGGGCAGCTTTTGGAGCCAGGGCTGTGATTGTAATTGTTAGGCTTTAAGCTGTGATAAACCGAAGCCTTAAGTGGGGCTTTAAATCTATAGCACTTTGCTCCAAAACCACTGGAATGTAAAGTCTCCATTAACGCTGTTAATGCCCTCCTGGCTTTTTCTGGGGTGAGTGGAGGTGAGGCAGGGCTGTGCCTTTAAAAATCACAGGGCTCAGCCCGGGTAGTGCAGGGAGGTGTTTCCCAGAGGAAGCAAACAATTTCAGCATGGACTGTGAAGAGTTTGTTCATCTTGCTGCAAATCTTATGGCTCAGTTAGATTGGTTTGTTTCCCTTCTCCTCCGCTTTGAAAGGAGCAGTGAGACTACCTGCCGTCCCTTGGGATACTACAAGGCAAAGCTCTGTAGCACGTTTGTTTCAGAGCGGAGGAGGCCATGGGGTTTTCCTGTGACTGGTTTTGCCAGGGATTGAATGCCACGAGCTCAGCATCACATCCCAGAGTCATAAGGTTAAGTCCTTAAGGTTGGACCTCTAGGATCTCCACATCCAACCCTAGCCCATCCTCACCGTGCACATTAAGCCACGTCCCCGAGTGCCACGTCTCCATCATGAAGGTCTTCAACCTCTTTTCTTTCATATTATTAGCACTCATTAAAACGTGTTCACAATTAGCAGTTTATATGCAAAAAAAAAACCAGGTCTTTTGCAAGATGTTTTCCTTGTGGTTAACAGTCACCATGTGGTTTAAAGTAGGCATTCACCCCTTGATGCCTTCAGTGACAGACAGGCTGTGATTCTGGAAGATTTTGGGCTCCACTCAAAATCTAATCTGCATCGTTTTATTTTATTGTTATTGTTTTACTTTAACAACTGTTACACCGACGTTGATAATCTCTGCAGGGCAAGCAGAGAGAAGTAATGTTGTATGCGGGCAGACATATGAAAACATCTAATTTACCAGCAGGCAGTTGGGTAATGATCAGTTGAGAATTGCAAATTATGTACGTCATCTATTTGTGGTGTGCTGCTGAAGAAAAGCCCAGCGCGTATGACAAATCATATACGTCCTGATATTTATAATGCTTTTCCCATTTAATTGACTGGGGCAACCTTATGATTTATTTCCTTGCTTTATTCATAGCATACCCATAACATTGTTGTAATGCAGAACAAAACTAATTCATTTGCTCCTTGGCTTTGTATATCGTTTACGTATTTGCCTGTCAAGTATTTGAATATAAAGTGGGCATACATACGGCAGGAAATACACAGTTTGTTCTCCAGTTAAGAAGTCAGGTTGTAATGACGTTTGGGTCTACATTGCCTTCCTTGGCTGTTCGATATTGCTTAGATAGCATGGATTACATTCACCCTGTACCTTGTTTCACGAGCAGAATATGTTTTATGGGCACCAGCACTGCGCTCTTAATAGCCCTTTACAGTGTTATGGCAGTGTAAAACGTATGCGGTGTGCTTTGATGACAGCAGAAGCAGTGACTGAGCTGTGGGAGCACTCACGGACTGCAGCCTCACCCCGCTCCTTGCACAACAAGTGGGAGATTGTTCTGATGGTTGTCATAGGCTGTTGGTGAGCTTCTTTGTCATCACTTTCCAACAGATGAGTTCTTGCTGTGGGGCTGTTTTGCAGAGTCATTGAAAATATAGCCTGGAAATACACTTTCTTTCCTTGAAGTCTGGGTTACCAGCTCGGCAGCCCATAGCTCTGGGGAGCAGAGCAGTGCCCACCCGGCTGCTGCTGCAGGGTGCTGGTGGGTGTTTGTTGCCTCCTAAGAGGAGTAATCTGTGGTTTGATCTCCCCATGACATCACCTGTAGCATCGCTGCAAAACCTCTGCAAAATCAAGAGAGTGCAGAAAGTGTGAGACAGTTTGCTGGCTCGTTACCATACCACAAAACATTTCTCCTCCAAAGAGGCATCCTTGGTTTCTAAATTTGGCGTCTGAGCTATTTTGGGTGATGTGATGATTAGCCTCAATTACTGCAGCTCGGATGGAATTCAAGTAATGCCCCCTTTTTTAGAGCTGCAAAGATGTGGAAGTCTGGAATTGTGCATTTCCTCCCTTTAATTGAGCAGCTCATCACATTACTGATGTACGAGCATCAGTAGCGTGATGCTTTTGTTTGGGGGATGATTACTGAGGGATACTTCGTGGCTCCGTGCTGGTTTGGGGATCAGGAATATACAGGTGAGAGTAGCATGTTGTGAAGGGTGTACTGGTGCAGCTGCAGTGTGTGGCCAGATATCATTGAAACAACAGTGGAATTTGGATCAGGGTCCTAAACCATGTTGTTTTCCTGCTTTAATTAAAGCTGTAATGGAAGCTTTCAAAAACCAATCAAAAATGTATTTTCCCTCAATCTCAGCCATAATGAATGTCCTCTCTTTGGAAAACCTGCACTGAAGCAATTTGTAGCTATCCTCCTGCATGCACAGTGCTCCCTCCACACAGGAGCGAGCAAGAGGACACAGGTTACATGGGCAGATGCTGGTTTGGGAGGAAAGCAAGACTTTTCAGCACGCTTGGGAAGCTCTGGCAGAATTACTTGTAACTCATCAGCCTGAGAACTGAAACTTTTGTCATTGCCACAGCTGTAACTTTCCAGACTGCACTGCACCAGCCCTGCTCTGTTCTGTAAAGCAGTTTGTCTCCGGAGGAGGATAAAATACAGGGAGGTGGTGAAAGCAACCCCAGACCAGCAGATAAACCTCATTTATGTGTGGCTGTCACGGCAGAGCTAACATACAGCAGCTGGTGGCAGTGCTGTTTGCTGGTGACCAGGAGGATCAGTCCTTGAACCCTGGCTGGTTAAGGCACGGGTTGGGAGGTCATTGTCTATAGGCTGTATTTCAAAAAGGGGCAACAATGGGCTTGGGGCTTTCAGAAAGTGGTTTGTGAGTGCTAACTTTGGATTCCAGAATAGCCAGAAGAGGGCACTTGGATGGGAGTGCCAGCCCTTCACATTTACAGGAAGTGAACCAAAATGGTGAGGTTTTGCACCAGGCTGAGCTGCTTGGTTTTGCAGCTTATGGTTGGAGCAGCCCCACTGCCAGCTGTCACAGCACATTTCTAGCCTTGTATTGAGGCCAAAGCAACTCTGGAGGGGTCTGGAGAGTGGTTGGAGTGGAAAGGTGCTATAAAATTGCTGTGTCATTACTGCAGCTTTTGATTTTGGTGTATGAGTTTGTGCTTTTCTGTTGTTCTGTGATCTATACTTTGTATTGCCACTAAAAATAACGTATCTATCTCTGAGTCCTACCAATGGAAAACTGCTCGCTGCAGTCACCTGTGTCTTGCTCTCGCACAGTTGTTTCTTCCTTAATTGGCAGGAACTACTTTTTATCTTCAGAAGCTGTTTGAGGGCCAGGCAGGTGCCAAACCCTGAACCACAGGGCTATGGGAAGTGTTGTGGAGAAGCTCTGCTGAAGGCTGCAGTCTGTTTCTGGGTGTCAAGAAGGAGCAGCAGGGTGTTTGTTTGGTGATGAGACCTTGTGTGCAGGAGCTGTGCAGGCATCTAACACAGGGTTAGCACATTCCCCTGCTCTTGTCTCTCTTGGGGGCGTGATACACATACTTTGAGTGGTCAGCCTGAAAAACAGGATGGCTTCTGAAAGCTGTGCATTGGTTGACTTCGATACCTTAACATTGTTGTTTGGTTTTATATAGCTGGACAACCCGGATGAGCAAGCAGCACAGATCAGACGTGAGTTGGATGGACGTCTTCAAATGGCAGAGCAAATCGCCAAGGTAAACAACCACAACTTTACAAGTCTTCTGCACTGATTAGTGTGCAAGTAGTTTGTTACTCTTAGTTGTTCTTACTTGTAAACTCATGTTCACACTTGGCTTGAGGACAGGCAGGACAGCATTGCACCCCTGTGGGCATTGCTGCCATCCAGAGCAGCAGACGTGGGAGTTCAAAACAGTTTTTGTAATGACACACTCAGCAAAGTGCCCCGGGGATCCTTCTGTAACGAAACATCTCCCCAGGAGCAAATCACACCTCTCTCAGTACAGATTTATTTGGCCTCCGATTGACCACTTGTGGAGAGAAATTCTGGACCCTGTTGACATCAGCACAGCCAGGATTTTATCCTTGCTTCTGATCGGATGCTCTGAGCCATAGATAAAGCCTTAATGGGGTTGAGGACATTGGGAATGATCTGTCTGGCTTCTTGATAATCTGGGAACTATTATCAGATGGAAAAGGTCTAATCAGAGAGACTTAGCTCAGGCTGGAGACCTGTGTCCCTCCCTGTGTGCACGAGGAGCTGTGCCCAGGTGCTGAGGCTTTTGTGAGAAAGGTAATACCAGAAGCTAACTGGCTGCAGCTCCTTTCCTTTTGTTCGGCACTTGGCCTTCTGCCATTTTATTTTCAGGACAGTCTACAATATTTTTTCTTTGCAGTGAGATGTACGCCCCTGTGTGGTGCACTGCTGCTCTGAGATGGGTAGCCAGACACTGGGTGCCAGGCAGATTGAGGCTGTCTGGTTTTGTTGCTTCGTTCTCTCTTTATGGCATGTGCATAGCTCAGCAGCAGCCAGCAGAGGCTGCAGCTTCGCGAGTTATTTTTGCAAACAACAATTTGCCTTTTCCACTCACCCCCAAGGATACTGCAAACAAACCGTGTCACTGCTGGACCTGCGCGAGACAGTCACACCAAGGTCCCAAACACAAGCTGACATTTCCTAGTGCAGAATTCAACCTTCAAACACAGCAGTGCAGCTTGGAGGGAGGTTAGCAGTAAACATGACTTACCTGTTATCCATTTGGCAGGTATTGATATTTAATCTCATTCACACGGCTGCTGGAGGCCTTCTCTCCTGAATGTCAGATCCCACCAGCACCTGTCTGCAGGAATGCTTGTTCTTTCACACCCATGAATGCTGCCTTTTAGAGGCATCCAAATGACCTTTTGCGTCCTTCTCTGTGTCTTCCTTTCTGGGCAGGGCTGCTTTCCCTGTAGCACAGAGTAGGCACACAATTCAATTCTGTGAGAGGACAGTGTTTCCAATTTTATCTCCAATTTGCAGCTTTTAACACAGTTTTGCTGCACAGGGAGACTTGCGGTGCTCATTGAACCAACGCTTTGCTAAAGGCGAGTTAACTCCTCATTAGGAGGACATTTATAGGTAAGAGGCAACAGAGGCAGTGGATTCTAAAAGGACCTCATATCATGGTGCTGCAGGACCATGCTGGGTAACTTGGGGCTGTAGCCTCGTCTCTGCATTTCCATCATCACACCCAATCCCAGTGAAACCGTTACACACAGCTTCAAGCTGCCTGCTTTTAGCCTTGTTATAAGAAGCTGCTGGTGACACATGGTGAACTGTCTCAGGCCTTGCTGTGTTTGTGAAGAGGTTTTAGGGGGGCAGCGCCAAAGTTGAGTCCCTGGAGAGAGTGGCAGCAGCAGGGTGGAAAAGCAATCATGTTTGAGCATCCTTGCTTCAGCAGTAGTTCTCAACATCTGAAGCCACAGTGTGTTTTTTTTCTTTCTCTAGATGTGGCTTGCAACTTTCGTAATGCCTATGCAGTAACACAGACTGATTAGGTAGTTTGTCTTACACCAGCTCTAATTTACTTGAGAGAATTGCTTCCCAAGATTGAGACTTGAAACAGAAGACTGTGCGTTGTAAACGCAGCCGTGAGCCATGCTTGTAATGGGTAGGTTGTTGAGTGCAGTATTTTTCCAGCAGCCTTATGACAGTCTTGTAGAATGAACATGACCTTGTTTTCTTTTCCAGCGTATGTTTTACAAACTGCTTTTTATTATGTTATGAATTGCCACTGAGAAGATGCTTTGCATGTCAGCTTCAAGTTCTCTGACTGCAGATGCTGCTTTGCTGTTGTACACCTCATACAGTCATGCTGTGAGATGTTCAAAGCCTGAGCACATGCAGGGAATGGGCAGACATATCTGAAGGCTTAGGGTATAGACCAGGGGTCCTAGCAAGAGCTGGAGTGTGGGCAGCAGTTCAGAGGAGAGAGCATGCTCTGGAGAACATCACATTTTGCTCTTAGTGTCACATTAGTTCTCATAGCCTTGTTAATAGCAGGCAGCATGAGAGGATCTCCCAGTGAAGTCCCCAGGAACCACAGGCAGAGAGCTGCTAGCATCAGGGTTGTCTCAGGAGACACTGGCCCTGACAAGTAGTGAAGAGGGTGTCCTACCCCTGCTTGCAGTTGGGTCCGAACAGTCCTGCCCATGCATTGCTGGTTTCGCCTCCCTGGGCTCCTCTCACAGGTAGGGCACAGAAGTGTTTACTCATTAGTAAATTGCTGTCAGTTGCAAAGTTCAGCCGGGAACTGACCTGGTGTTTCTGCAATTGGGAGTTAATACGTATGAAGGAAGCCATTTGCAGACAGGAAACGAATGAAGTGCAAGTGCATGCAAGAAACAGCAATGTTGGATAGGGACCAAGTAGTAATTCTATGGGAAGCTAATGATAATGGCTCTGCATTACACAGGGGGAAGCTGTAATTTGTCATCTGGTTGGTGGGTGTTCCCACCTCTCTGCAGATGCTCCCGCGGGATTCTCCCAGTGCTGATCATCAACGCAATTCATTCTGTTGTTTCTGTTTTTAAATCCAAGGAGCGCAAGTTTCCCAAGTTCGTGTCCAAAGAAATGGAAAACATGTACATCGAGGAGCTGAAATCATCTGTCAATCTCCTGATGGCCAACTTAGAGAGCATGCCTGTATCTAAAGGAGGCTCCGAGTTCAAGCTGCAGAAGCTGAAGCGTAGTCACAACACCTCGATAATTGACATGGGAGAAGAAAATGAGAACCAGCTGTCCAAGTCAGATGTTGTGTTGTCGTTCTCCCTGGAGGTGAGCTTTGCGCTGTGCTCCAGCAGGCAGCCTGCAAAACTAGGTGGAACAGAGATTTCAGCAGCCAACTTCTGCAGCGTTCAGTCTTAACAGTGAGGTGGAGGGAGATCAGTAGGAGTCGTTTTCTGATCTCCATGTGGATCAGCTCTTCTGTGAGTTACCAGAAGCTTTGCTTGTAGTCAGATACTGTCCTTAAAGGTTTCTCGTCATCTTGCTGGAAATAACTGTCAAAGAGAAATGTCTGAAATTTCCTGGTGATGCCTACCTACTGGCTCAGAAATCTGCTTGTTTTTCTGTCTTCTTCATAAGGCTTGTTTCTGACTACACAGCAGTAACCCCAACCAAAACCCATCTCCACTGCAATAAGTGAAAGGATTGATTGGGCCTCTGTGTTTTTCAGTACCCCTGAGATGTGCACGGTAGCCTGGCTACTGCACAGTTTGTTTACTGCAGCACTAAGGGAACAAAACCAGAACTTCAGGCTGACTGTTCTACCTGTATAATGCTACAGGAGTTCCTTGTTGGCTGTTCTAGTTCTCAACGTACTGAAACACACTGTAAATGTCAGTGTTTGATTATTGCCAGTTAGAAGTGCCACTTTATTTCTCTGCAAGCCTTGCTTCCTCTTTGGAAAATCATTAAAAATTGCTGAGGTTTGAATGCACCCAACAGACTGGTGTGCAGCTTGTGTGGAAATACTGTGGTTTGCTGGCTTGCCATTTGCTTTCTGTTGAGCTCTGAGTTTCTGCTGTGGGTTGAACTGTTGGTCTATACGCTGCTGCAGGGACACACGGTTTCCTCCAAAATAGGCTGTAATGCTGTTTTCAGTTGAGTTAGTTGTTCTGTGCAAACATATCTGTGGTCTAGGCGAAGCATTTACTCCGTGGAATTATCAGCATCTCACATGCACCAATACAGAGATGTTAATTGTCAATGGGTTTATGTTACAGTGTCGAAACAAGTGCCAGGATGGGGTCAAAAATGTAGGATGCAGAAAATTAAGAAAATCCTGGTTTTGTGTAGTTTCCTGTTTATTTCTCTCCCTAAGGAGTCTCTTGCTTGATACACTGTGCCAATGCAAAATGTACAGTGCTGGCTGTCAAGTCTCAGAGTTTAACTGGTTAGAGGTCTGAATCCATCTCTAATATTCAGTTCAGTCTTTCTTAAAATAGGACCCAGAGACAGTGCCTTCAGTGGCAGCATCAAATAAAGCCTGACTTCTGAGTGTTACTGTACAGAGGAGCAGAGAACTATCACAAAGCCATGGACCTCTCTGTTGGAGAAGCCCGTGTAACGTGTATAGCAATGAAAAGACTCATCCTTACAATGGGATGTCAAAAATGCTTTGCTCCAGCTGAACCCTTCCAGTGGGAAGCAGGAGCTGAGTGAAGCACTGACTTTAGGAGGTGGCAGGTCTGTTTGCTGCTCTGCACACCAAACTCTTGCTCATCAGAGAGGAGTCAAGACAGGCCTGCTAATCTCCCTGCAGGCCTCCCTGGTGTCCCTGCTTCCTTGCCCACCCAGCAGCATGGTGAGGCCCCAGCTCTGCCTGACCCATGGGATCAGCAGCCACATTGAGGTCTGAGAAAGATTCTCCTCTCACACCGCCTTCCTTTGCCTGCAGGTCGTCATCATGGAGGTGCAGGGTCTGAAGTCATTGGCCCCCAACCGCATCGTGTACTGCACCATGGAAGTGGAAGGTGGTGAGAAACTGCAGACTGACCAGGCTGAAGCGTCAAAGCCAACGTGAGTCTTGTTTTTCTTTTCACATATGCAGAGCATCACTCTGTGACTAATAATGGCACATAAGCCCTGACTGAGGACAAAAAGAAGGGTGTTAATGACAGGCTTATGTCTCCTTGTAGCATGTAACTTTGTGCCTGTACTTAAGTACTTTGCTAAATAGGGTTGGAGTTAAGCAGGTGCTTAGATAAGTGTCTGAGTGTCTGTCTGAACTGGTGCCATCAGGTGTAGGTACATAATCTCATCTTTACTGGCAGGGTTTTGGCGGCCCTGTGAGGAAGGGAAACAGCAGCCACAGCCAGTGGTGGGACAGTAGAGTAGGGGAAGGCTTCAACTCACTTGGTTAAAGTTGTGTCTGAGGCCACAGTGCTCAGGTTAAGTTCAAGGTCAGAGTTTTGTTCTGTTCTCTTTGACCTAAACCCCATGGCCCCCACCTCAGCCCTGTACTTTGCTTTACCTGTTTTCTCCAGATGTTGTATTAACCTGCAAGTAGTAACTAGTCTTTGTTAATTTGGAAGGAAAACATGATGAATGGTTTATCTTCTTTCATGTGGCTTTGAGACTGTTTTCTCCTTGTTAACCACAGAGATTTCACTCTTTAATGATATTTTGTGTGCACATCCTCATATAATTTCTAAGATGAAATAAAGCTCTTCCAGAGATGCCAGGTGGTGCAGGAGAGGCTGTTGTTGGGATGTTCCCTCTCTGACTCCATATCCCATTTCCTATGATGGACCAATCCCCTGTGGCATTTCACCAGGAGCTTTCAAAGCTCATGGAAGGAAGGAAGCTTGGAAGCAGCTGAAACCATGCAGTTGCATCGCATGCAAATGTACGAGCACTGCAGGCAGATGGTTCAAGACCAGTGCTCTTATGGAGGTATCAGCTAACATCTTCCATCAGCTGCCATCCTCCCATGGAAGTACAGAAAATGCTGATGCTTTGCATCCTGTGCTGTGCCAGAAGAACAGGAATCTGCAGTAAGTGATTTAAACACAATATTCCCAATCAGGGGAAGTGCTGCAGCCTGGCGTACTTCTCAAAGCACATTAAAATCTGCTTCAGATAAGGAAGTAGGAGAGCTGTATGTGGAAGAAAATCTCCATAAGAACCTGCAGTTGTCTCTATTTTAGGTTTTCTTGTTGCTTCAGTGAGGAAACTTGAGCTTTATCAGGATGAAATTACTGCACCCCATATTGAATAGCAGACTTGCTGGTTTACATGTGCTCTTTTATCTTGGTATGTTCATTCTGCTTTTGCTCAAATAATCTGTCCTTCCTTATGCAAGCCTTCTCGTTGTCAGCAATGGGTCCATTTATCCAAGTGTTGTTTTGGAAATAAGGGATGCAGGAGTGTGCTCTTTAATTGAATGGGTCTTTTTATCGTAATGAAATGTACAGTGTCTGGGCAGAAAGCCATCAGCCCTCAGGAACATGCAGCCAACACTGAATGCTACAGCATGGTACAGGTTACGTAAGTCCATCACCCTCATCCTCTCTGTGCTGACTTCATACAGAGGTGCAAGTCAGGTTTGAAGTCTTATGCATTGGTCCATCGTTTGGGCCAATATGTATGAAAAAGCCTTTTAAGGGCTTGGCAGTTCCATTTCTTGAGGGCCCTGGTCTTACATCCAAAACCAAAGGTCACCCAAGGCAAGACTGTATGGTAACATTCCACAGAAACCAGAGGCCGTCACAGATGTTGCCTTTTTCCTTCTGTGTGTTAGAAGTACATTGTTCACCTTGCTTCCTTACTCAGGGAACGCCGAAGCTGAGTGAAAGCAGTTTACTGCACTTACCTTCTCCCCTTTAGACAAGAAGAAAAGAGAGAATGAACCAGATGTGACATGTTTGTCATTTTGCTTAATACACGACTCGAATGCCCTCAGGTGTTTTGATAATGCACGCAGTGATAGGAACTGCTCAGAAAAGTCCTTGGCGTGTTTTGTCTGCTGTGTTGCAGACAAAAGATCTGTGCTGAGCCAAAATAGACTTCTGAAGTGCCCCTTGGATGCCAGCATCATTTTCACTGAGGTCATTCACACCACATCTGCTCATGTACACTTTATCATCGAGCAAAGCAAGCTGAGCTACCCCATGGAGTCCCAGCGTGTTCCCCAAACCTGAAGTTTTTGTATGTTTTTGCCCTGGGTGCTGCATGGCCTGTGTGTTGTGGGGCAACTTTGGGGGATGTTGAGCATCAGTGCTACCAATGTGTGAGTATTGAAGCAGGGAAGTTTACCCCTGCACATCCCAAATCATCTGTATCTCGGAGGCTCAAAAAATAGGAATGCAGCTTAAGTATCTGTGGGTAGATTAACACAGAGTACAGTTCTGAAAAGAGGTGGTATCCTTCAGATTAAATTGCAGTTCTGTGCAAAACTGTGAGCAGTTTTTGATAATCGGATGTTCAGAAGCATCTTAATGATTTTGGAGCCTGGATCCTGTTAGTGGAGCCTGGAAGAGGCAGGATGAGCAGTGGGGTGTACCAAACAGATGGATCAGTCCTGTACGAGGGGTTTGGCTTTCAGGATGATGGTAAATACTTGTTCTTTTTTCTTCTTAGGCTCCATGTTGGATTCCTGACATTTGAAGCACAATCCCCTCATGTAAGGATTATCTGTCTCAGCACGGGTACTGAGGATGGCACAGCTCTAGAGAAAGGCAGACCTGAAATAGCAAGGGTTATTTCAGATCAGGCTTGTAGTGTATTATTAGTAGTGCTTTTAATAAGTTGTGTAAGAAAAAGCTTTTGTGTTGTGCCCTAACCCACAAATGCCTCTACATAATATCCCAAATCCCAGTCCAGGCAGGATTTTATTGCTTTTTGCACCAGAACAGTATTCTTGCAGGCCCTGGAGGGTTTTATTTCCCTGCCAGTTATCTTGATATCTGCTTTCTGCAAAACTCAGAGGGTGAAGTGGCTTCTGCACATCTCCAGTGGTGCCCTGCCAGGAGCTGTTTTTCTGATGTGGCTGGAGAACAAGGTGGCCAGCGAGTCTGGGAACAGCAATAAAAGGTCCAGTGACAGCATCCCTGTCCTACAGTGTGCAGAAAGGCTGTGGGATATATTTGAACGTTGACCTATGCCTGTAGCAGTGCTCATGGGCTGTACCAGTGATTCACCTTCTCATAACACTGCAATTCTTTGATGTGAGCAAAACAAAAGAAAGGAAGGAGACCTGAACAACAAGATCCTGCGTGCCTTGTAAAGAAACACTGTACGTCCACCTGGACATACTTCATCATGGAAATGAGTCTCATTCTCCCCTTGTTTATAGTAGTGAAAGTAACTTGTACCTGCACTGAGCTCAGATGAACTATCTGGGTTAAAAGCAGTAAGCAGTTCACTGGGGGAGAATGTGCATGAGGTAGTACTGGAGTGAAGAGACTCAACTCTTACCTGAGTCCACATCAGGTCTTATGTTGCTCATTACAATCAAGGGCTTGAGCCTCGTGCTCCCTCCAGGAACTCACTCTCTATTGAACAATGTCTTTGGTAAACTTTTAAACTTCTCTGTCTCTGCCCTTCTGTTCCCTTAGATGTTGTGCCAGGAGGCAGATGCACTGCATTATCCTTGTCATTGCTTCAGATGCTGCTCTCCTATTGACTTTCAGGGTGCTCTGATGGGTAGGTTGCTTAGCTCTGCCCTAACAGGCTGTCCTTGTTCGGGTCCTCACACCAAACCCTCTCTGCAAGCTTATCACCTGATGAGGGTCTTAGCTTCGGATTGGTATGCAGTGTGCTACTGACCATGAGCCTGACAGGAGCTGTACTACATCCTCCTGCAGTGCCCTGTGAGTGTCTCCTTCTAAGAGATGGGCAGCAAAGTGCAAAATCTTGCAGGAGGGGCAGCTGTGGGGCAGGGGTGTCCTCTCTCTTTGCAGCGGGGGAAACTCTGGTCTTTTCATTTGGGAAACCCCTGCTTCAGACCCTGCAGTTTGAAGTGATGCTTAGTGGCTTTGCATGGAGTAGGAGCATGCTAAGAGCATTTTGTTGCGCTCACTGTTTTGTTGGCACAGTTAGCTGGGAGATGCTGTGAGCATTCCCTGGGGTAAAAAAGCAAAGGTCCTTTAGAGATGAGCTCACACGTATGAATTACAAATAGATGTTCCATACACTGTAGTACAAATTTAACTCCAATAAACCTATAAAGAGGTTTATACTAACATGAGCAGAAGCAGCATAGCCCCTAGTTCCCACTGTGTATCCCCAGCACAGCTGGTGGGTGCCTGTGGTGCTTTTCCAGTGGGTGCAGCTTATGATAAAAAGCAAAGCAATAGGAAATTTTAGGAGGAGGCTTCCCCCCCCCCCTTTGGATTTGCTTCAGCATAATGATAAGCTGCCATAATTGCCCAGACTGATTGGCTTCCCTTTCCTTGTGCATAGTTTTGATTCACAACTGTGCAGATGTTTAGAGTTCTTTTTCCTCAGGAAACCTACAGGAACCTTATGATTGTGTAAGAGCAGGTGATGGAGCCCTGGTACAGCCAATGTGAGACCAACACCTTTGGAATACCAAGCTGGCCCCATGGGTGAGGCTATGAGCAGTGCCTACCTTGGCCATTTTGTTTGTTGTCATTCATTTTGGAGCAGCAAAGGGAAGTCATTCCCATACCAGGCATTCTGTCCATAAAACATCTCTCTTCCTTGGCTGTTATCTGCAAAATGAACTCATATGTGGTCCTGCTGCTCACCGGTGCTATCGATAAGTGTTACACTAGGAATGGTGTTAAAGAGTAATGAAATCTTGTTTCAATAGACTTAGCTCTTGTAGTTTTTCCTGTAGTCATGCCTCTGATAGCAAGCAAATGCAAGCTCTGGCTGTGTTTTTTCTGACCTTTGGAGTGTACATAGCATTGCTCTTGCATGGATTTTTTGGTGTCTAGTAAGGATTGAGCTCATGCACCTTTCTTTTCACTCTCTATTCTAGCCAGCTGTCTAAATTCTTGAGTGTTCCTATGTATTTGGGAATTATGTATTCCTGTGATAGCGCATACATTCAAATCTAAGTAGTCCAGAAGGTGTGATGATGCCCAAGGCAATTTTCATCTACACCCGTCTGCTGCATCACTCCCTTGCATGCAGCCAATGTTAAGATGGGCTAGCAAAGACCAAAAGGACATGGAAATGAGCCTAGGATCCAGTGTGCTAAAATATTTGCTAAATTAAGAAGAGAGCTGCATAACAAAAGTCCTGGGGTACATTCAGTCTTCTTATTTAATATCCATAATTGGTGCTTAAGAAAAAACCACAAGCCATGCCTCCATCCAAGTTCTGCACGTCACCCGCCAAGTGCAAGGCAGGGGATCAGACATGAAAAGTGCCAAGTTGTTGGTTTATTTATCAAGTGCTGTGTACAAGTAGAGCACATTATTATTTAATGAAGGGTACTGCTATTGCTGTTGCAGCACGTTGTAGGAAGATACAGAGCGTGGCTTAAAGAACGGCTTTAAAGAAGTGCTACTCTGCTCATTCCTGCCCAGACAGAGCTCTGGATGAGGGAATGGTTTAATGGGATGACCGACCCTGACTGTCATTTGTTAATGTTTTTTGTGAGGATGAAGGTGGAGACCTGTTTCCTTTGTGAACATGCTGAGGTCTCCTAGTGAGCAGCAGCGCTGTGTATGAGCACGAAGGGAGCTGTGTACTGTTGGCAGTGCATGGGCAAAGGCTTTATGCAGTTTTCAGCTCAGTTTATGTCCAGGAGCTACTTTGCTGCTTTCTTCTACTTAACTTCATAAGGGAGAGTCTCTGCTACATGCCAGTAATCTTTATTTTCAGCGAGATGACTTCCTTTGCCACATTCTGAGTTTTGCTTAGTTTGGATTTCTTTCAGGGTGGTAGGATTTAATAGAAATGATTGACCACATCTGAGGTTAATAGTTGTTTGTGTAAAACATCTGGCTTTGTGTCTGGCTCGGTGGGACATCTTTGCACTGATTCAGCAGTAGGAGTCTGTTCCTATATGGCATAGCAGTGAGAACGTGCATGGTATTGCAGTGAGCTTATGCAAGAACTGCAGGTAGTAAATGCGCGCAGATTGATTTCATGAATGAATCTTTGATTCCTGCCGTATCCATAGCAGGAACACTGATAAAGTATTGTCAGACACGCAGGGTAGGCAACCCTTGTAAAAGCAATTATTCTTTCAGTTCAGACCTCCCAATAAAAGGTAGCTGGGCTTCCATTTCCGTGTCTTCCTGCTGAGCTGTTTGCCTCTAATTGTAAAATCATAGTATTAAGCATGAGCACAGGGCATTTTAAAAGCAGTCATCATTTAAATCGCACCAAGTAATCACGGTGCTTATTTCTCCCATAAATGCTCTGAAGATTGTGGCTTTGCCATAAATTCTCCTCCAAATCAGACCCGTTTCTGCCGTAAAAAGCAGAGCCTGGGCGTGCATTCCTGTGTGCTCCTGGTGCCACCGTGCTGGCTATACAGGCATGTCAGAGGGACATCGCTGGGGCAGGAATGCCATCTCGTGGCCGTGAATAGCTATTATGTGACGTAATCCATCTCCCATCCCTTATTTCAGCAGCTGCCTTGTGTGCTGGCTGCAGGGTGCTCAGCAGGACGGGGCTCCATGTGTGACACTGGGATGGTGTCTCAGAGCAGCAGCAACAAAACTTGAACAGGAGGTTTGGAGCAATCCCTGGCTGTGGTAGGAGCTGCTCCATCCTTATCTGCTCACCTTCTCCATAGCGCCTTTAGAACTATCTGCAGCAGTGTTTGGGGGTAAATAAGCACACTTTCCATAAACACAAGAATGTTAGATGATGCTTTGTATTTTTTTGGCCTTTGAGTGATGCACCCTCCATAGGAAGAAATTAGGATATCCCAGGAAAGCATGGAATCTCTCAAAAAGCCATTGAGTTGCCCATCAAGGCAGGTGTCAGTGCTCTGTGCACAGCAGGAAGGCATCCACAGCCTGTGTGCATAGCAGGGCAATGACTTCTCTGCCACCTGCATGCTGCCTATGTTAAAGCCAGCAGGTCTCACCTTCTAGGAAAGCCTTGAGGGTGCCTGATTTCTTTGTGCTGTCACTCCCACATCAGCTTATTCCCTGGGGAGCGGGGCTGAAAGGCTGTTCTACCAGCAACAAGAGAGGCGAAGCAACAAATGCGAGCAAAAATAGGACACATTGTCCTTCTGTGTCTTATCACCTTGGTTATCCTGTTCTGCAGGTGAGCAGCCAGCCTCTTACAGCAGGAGGAATCCCAGAGGAGACTGAGCAGGTCTTGGGAGCCAGGCTGTGTGATGAATACAAACCATCCGTAATCCATTTCTGTAGGTGGAGAAGAAAGATACCTGTCTTCACACCCAAATTTGATTTCCTAGGCGAGGACGCTTTTGCATGGATGAAACCAGCATGTTCTCTGCGTCTAACTGTAGCCACTGAGGTTTTCATTTCAAACCTTTCAGTGCACCTGCAGCAGTGGATGGACGTGGGCACTTGGAGGACAGGCTTCTTTTCATCTTTTTTCAGCCTCTAGGATGGGATGAAACGAGTTAAGACCCAACTCCAGTGAATTTTACTGAAGACCTCTAATACCTTCCTGCACCAAGCAGCCATACCAGTTTTGCCCCAGACAGGACCACGTGCACGTGCTGTTCCCCATAGTGAGGTGCCGTGTCCCTGACTGTTGCTGTGTGAGTTGGCTGTAATGTACCTCTGCAGTGAACACACACAGGGAAGAGTGAAGCTCTCCTCTAATACTTTTTACTTCTATTTTCTGTCTGTTCCCAGTTTGTTTCATGCAAGCTGCCGGGCAAACTTCTCTCAATAAATGTATCTGGAGAGAGAGGAGAGGTGTCCTCCGGCAGCTCTGAAGCCCATGAAAACTGATCGTAGATCACTTTTTAATGTCAACCCCATCTAAAGCAAATCACTCTCCAGCTGCTCCCACGTTAGCCTACTGACAGGCCGAGCTGGTTAGCGGGGCTGATTCATGGCCCAGTGATATAATTCAGTTGCACTTGTTCATTATTTACAGAAATCACAGGCATCGTTGCTCTAGCTGGATGAAGTTACAGGACTGTGGATAGAAGAAGGCTCTCAATTGTAAAATTAGTCAGGGGCTGTGTAGGCTTGCTGGAGACAACGCGATATGAATGATAGGATTTAATTCATTCACCTGGGTATTAATATGTAAGTTCAGTGCTTGTAAGGTCATTGCTATGAAAGTTTCCCTTAGAGGCAGATAGGCACTAGAGGTGAATAGAAATGATGAAGTCAGTGTCTCTCAAGGACAGACTCGTGTAAGTGGGCTGCTGTGAAGAGAAACAACCAGACTCAGAGATCTGCTTCCTGGTCTGCTATCCAACACAGTAGGGACAAGACCCCAGAAGCCTTACTTACATCCTAAATAGTTCTCTTGTACATACTGAGCAGTGTGCAATTATCAGCATCATGGTCTTTGAATGGTTTTGTCTTAGTAGTACCTTCCCTTCTGGATACATATCATTTGTTTCATTCACAAAAATACTCTCAATCTTTTAGGAAGTCTTGTTAATAATGCTGATAGTACCTCTTGGGAAATGTTTGTTCTTATACCTTCTATGCAGCCTACCATGATGATCTGCTTATTTTGCTTGTATAAAGTAAAGCAAGTTAAGCTCATAATAGGTAAAACAGGTTGTCAGGTTAGCACCTGGGGCAGATCTCACCCCCTGGCCTTTTGCAGCCAGATGAGTTTAGCTGCTCATATGAAGTTTGATGCCCAGCTGGAGACCCTGGAGACCCAAGTAGATCCAAATGATATCACTGGAACACTGCAGGTGGCACAAATAGGGCTATAATTCTTGCACAGTCCTTATGCGTGGCATTAATTCCTGGCTAACTTCGGGTCTTGGGATACATTATGCAGGAAGACATGCTGGGCTGGAGGTTTCAGGTGGAATTCAGGCAATTAATATGGTCCTACCTGAGAAGGCATTGTCAGGATTTTGATGCTTGCGTATTTTCTGTGTACTGCTTGTATCCTTTTGCTTTGCTTATGTATTATTGCTTTCCAATGTAAGCATGGATTCTGACGTAAGGAAAAGATGGTGTAGCTATTTCTAGATAGAATTTGCCCTGAGTGGGTCCAAAGGCATTTTCCTAACAAATCAATTTCTGCAGTAATAACTTGCTTAAGTATAACATGTGAAAACGAAAGCGCTATATTGTTATTCCCTCAAAAGTATCCTAATACCTAACTATTGTCAAGAACTAATTTTGTGTACAATAACTTAATACACAGCCACAGATAAACTGCATACTCAGATTGAATACAAATTGTATTTCGGTGGAATGAATTATGGCCTTATGCTGAGCGTCACTATGGCAACTAATGACATCACTGCAGGATTCAACCTGCACAAAACCCAACTTCTGAGGGTCTCTGTTTGCTGGCATGGGTTTTTTCACGGTGATTGAGGGTATAAATATGTAAGCACCACAGTGTTGTCAAGGGTTGCTATGTGTATTAACTGCCATTGGAAAGATTTATTCCCTTTGTGGTTACTGTTGTTCTCATGAAGGAAACCTAATGAAAATTACTGTTTGTATTTGGTTAGTAACATTTGTTGATAGCATATGGTCTGGGAGTGCTTCAGCAAATAAGAGCTTTTTAATAGTAAACAGAGCTATGAGTTCTATAAAGCAGCTGCTGTCAAAATACGCAGCGTAAGGTTGGATATTTTATTACTTTCTCCTCTTATCCAAATTGAGAGTATCCTCCCAATTTTTCCTTGCTAGTGACAGTGTGATTGTTTTTAAGAGAGAAATCATCATCTCCAATTAGAAAATAAGACTGTTTCTTGGTTCTCATGTTTCAAACGTACATTTGGAAGCTGATGCATCACATATGAATGAGGTGTAATATTGGCATCTGACTGGAACTGCGGCGCTGTAGGTAATTTCTGCCAAAGCCCTGCTCCCTGGCACTTTGGTGCATCCTCCTATGAGATGAAACATAGAACAGGATGCTGGAAAAGAAAACATCAGAGCAAAGTTGATGAGGGAACTAAGTCTGTTGATCAGCTCATCTGCTGCACTCAGCTGGACTAGATAGGCTTGGAGAGCAGAGCATTAAGCCATACTCCTCTGCACATAAGAAAACAATTATTTTTCCCAATAACTTCTCAAATACAGAAGCTGCTGTTCAGTTTTTCTGTCTGAAGAACATGTAATCCTAGCGTTTTCCCTGTCATTTCAAGGGAACTGCCCTTCTTCAGCAGAGGACCTAGTTTGAGGACAGGAGGAAATGCAGAAGTCATTAACAGGATGAGGATGAATGGGAGTGATTCATGAGAGGCTGTAGCTCTCATCTAACTTGCACTATTT
Organism: Excalfactoria chinensis; assembly: GCF_039878825.1. Taxonomy (NCBI): domain Eukaryota; kingdom Metazoa; phylum Chordata; class Aves; order Galliformes; family Phasianidae; genus Excalfactoria; species Excalfactoria chinensis. The sequence goes on from NC_092836.1 coordinate 6,894,211, forward strand.
TAGGTTGCATCGTGTACTCCTTCACATCACTCTGTTTGTTGCTCGTGACATATTGTCTGTTTCTTTTAGTCTGTAAGAAAACACCTCTGCGATTCGCCTTCAAGCTTGCTTGTACTCTCTGCATGAGTTTCAAAGTGCAGTGAATATTCAAGGTCTCTGGGAACAACGTGGAAATCTGGCTCGTGATGAATTAGAAGACCAGAGAGAGCAGTTCTTATCTGCTAGCTTCTTGCTGGGCTTCGGCATGGTCAGGTGTTGAGCATCCTCTTTGCAGCAGAGCCATCCTCCAGCCCTCCCTATACCTTTTGCCTTCAGCTGAGCTCTTCTAACAAGGAATGCTTTGAGTCAGGAGTGCTTTGCTTAGCCCTGTCTGGAAGTTTGTGTCTTGCTTTATTCTAATTACTTCCTACTTTCTAAGATGCAGAAATCTTGAAACGCGTCTGCAAATTTGAAGCACAAAAGCACCATGGTTTCTTGCCTCTTAGTGTAGAAGGCATATTTTTTTTTCCTTTCTCTCCTACGTTTGAACTTGTTTAAAGCTTCCAAATAGGCATTCGTTCGAGTTTCACTTAATTTTTGTTCCAAGATGCTGTTCAGTTTGTTCTTGTTTGCCAGAGGGAGGCGTTTCCTGAATCTGAAGAACCCTATGCAGGTGAATGATTTGAGGTGTTGATGTGAATGATATCACTGCTGAGCCTGTTTGAAAAGCTTCGGCCTTTGGGATGTTGAGCTGACTTGGTACTTCACAGTTCTCCTTTGTCTATGATCTTTCTGAATCAAAGCTGACTGTTGTGTAAGTTCTGGGTAACTTTGAAGGAGTAGTCTTCCTGTAACTGAAATAGAGCTCAGCTGGGTGTGGTAATGAGTAGAAGCAACAACCCAAGATGAAATTAATGTGTTGATTATTGAGAAGAGGCCACTGAAGTTCCTGCACGGAGTTCTGCAAGTTTGGAGGGGTCTGCTGGGCACATGAGATCTCCAGAAGTTGCAACAAGGATTAGCAGTGGGTCCCAGGGATTGGCAATGCTCCCTAGAGACTGGCTGGTTGTCACCACTCATTAGCTGAAGAAAGGAAGTAAGTGAACTAGAGGGATCCATTTAGAAAACATAGCAGGAAAGCTGCTAATCCGGGCAGGGCAGAAAGAGATGACCTTTCCCTGCCACACACTGTGGTTACAAGCACAGAGAGCCCTGTGCTCTGATTGCCCAGCACAGCAGCATCCTCTCGTCCAGGTGCTTGGCCTGAGACAAGTGTTGCCTTGTGCTGGCTATGCTGGGGTGTGAGCGAGGAGCACAGGGTGCTGAGTGCAGCGGGGAAGACAGAGCAGTACCCATGGGAGTGCATGGTTCTGACAAGTACCAGTGTGCAGCTGCTGCCACCTCCTGCATCCCACGAGGATGCTCACCACCAGAGTACAGATGGGCCCTCCTGGCTCACCAGGCAGCAGCTCCAGCTGCAAGCTGCTCACTGGGGATTTGACGCACTGCTTTCCCAAATCTCTGCAGCAGGACAAGGACAAGTCAGGGTCAGCTTTCTCTGTGCTGGCCCAAATGGCGGTGCAGTCCTGTCTCAGCTGGGGTAAGAATAGGGCCTGGGGTGAAAGTGTCTGCTGCAGAATGCAGTGATCTGATCTCCATGTGTTCTCTGATGTCCTGGTTCAGAGGAAACCTCTTATGTGAATGATTGGAAGACATTCTCATGCCTGTCACTGAGCCTTCCCCTGCCGGGCTGCAAGCCCTTGTATCCCTAGCAAGCCTCCATAGACTAGTGTAAGGAAGGTCAGCTGCAGGGAGAGTTCCAATTGCAAGGCTCAAAATGGCAACTTTTTCAATCCATGTCAGCAGGCTGTGGGTCCAACCCTGTGCCTGGAGCTCATGGTATTGTACTCCTCAAGGAACTGCTAGTTGCGCATATTTTTCTACCATACTGCAGTTTAAGCCTTAACTGAACCAGGCAGGTCTTAGGATGCACTATTGTGCACTATCCTGTGGTTCATTCAGCTTCCCTAGCGCCGCTTTCTAAGCCTCAGTGCCTGCCAAGAAGATAACTCTTGGAGTACAAATAATAGATGGTGCTTAGGGGTCATTGTGTGCTTGAAAGGTGGCCATTTCCTTTCCCTTGCCATCCCCTGCCCATACATCTCATGTCCTGCTCTGCAGTCCCACCTAACTGGGCTTACACTGCGCATCATGATTTGAGCCTAAGTCTGGGTTAGAGGACTGGGCTGAGCCTCAGAAGAGGACCCAGGTTAAATGTGACGTTTCTTCAGAAAAAGAAAACTTCACTGTGAACCTGGAAATGAGGTTAATTAGCCAAGAGAAGAGCAGAGGCATGAGTGATTACAGATGTCCTAGGTGCAGGTGTTCTCCATCCTCAGATTCTGTTCTAACTATACAGGCTGTCACTGCCAGAGACATATTGTTCTCTCTTTCTAAATCCGTTCTCTTAATTTTGGTTTCATGCTGCTTCCAAATACCATCTTTTCTCCCAAAAGAACCATCATGGTTTTTCCAAACATCTGTCCCCCAGTTCCCTAAGAAGATAATTAATGCCCTTGTCACTCAGTCAGCCCAACCACTTCAGCTGGTGCCAGGCACGATGTTTGTGGTTAACCATTGCCCACCCAAGCAGCAGTGCTACTGACCTGTCACTAGAGCTGAGCATGTTTCTGTTTTTGCAGCTGGGGCACCCAAGGAGACTTCACGACAACCCACGCACTTCCTGCAGTGAAGGTGAAGCTGTTCACAGAGAGCACGGGTGTGCTGGCGCTGGAGGACAAAGAGCTTGGGAGGGTAAGGACATTTTGAGTTTAACAATTCTTCCTTCTGGCCCTGCTTTTCTAGAGAAATCTCTCCTGTACGGAAATATCTTTGGAGGACAACATGCTCTGCTTCTTTGCCAAGCTTCAGGAGGGAAAGAAAGCAAGCTCTCCACTGCTGGAAAGTAATGCACCTCGCATGCTGTCTTTGTTGTTAGTTTTTAATGGCAGCATTTCAGCTGGCTGTGCCTGCGCTGAGCAAAAGCGAAGGATCTTGTGTGTGATATTGGCAGTCCGGAAAGCTTTAGAAGTTGCTTACGGAAATGGACATTCCTGAGGCAGAAAAAGGGATTATGCTGTAGCAAAAAGAGAGGATTTAAGTTTGGCAGGAGTGTGTTAAGCTACTCTCATATCTACTGAACAGCCAGTGCACAGCTTGAGCATCTGAAAGCACTGTTGGCAGTACTTATGGCAAAAGGCTTGAAATCCTGGCTTCCCCAGAGACCGTGGCTCAGCCGCTGGCTTCAGTGGGGCTGGGTAAGGAGTGGAAGTGAGGGTCCACTGCTCCTGTCAGTGGTGTTAATAGCAAAGAGCTTGCATTGCCCTGGCACCAGCCATGGGATATCAAAGCCGCCATTCTCACCCCATCCCTGCCCCTCACCTGTGGTCCCTACACCAGACCCTGGGACTGATGTCCCTCCAACACCACAGTGCATTCTATCTGCAGACAGTACTATGGGGTTTTCAGACAGTTCAGTTCATCTCCATGGATTTTTTCATCTTGCATTTACATTTGTCACAGTCCCATGCCTAAGCGGACTCTGCCAACTCCTTCCTCAGCTCCCTCAGCAAGGGAGGCCTCCTTGGTGACATGGGCTAGTCTCTCTTGCTCCTTAGCTGTTCTCAAAGTCGGGGGGAAAAAAGCAACAATGAAGAGCCTGTACTACACATGCAGGGTGCAGCCTTTTAATCCTACCCAGAGAGAAAATCCCAATCCAGAGTCATCCCACCTTGAAGTCACAGATGGTAGGAACCTCACTGAGCCTGGAGCGCTGGCATCACCAAGGATGCTTCACAGCCACGTTGTGTCTTCAAAACACTAACAAGACTTTTCACTAATGCTGCTCATACAAATGCCAAAAGTTCTCTTAGGTCTGAGTAAGTTGTTGCTCTAATTCATATCTTTACAGCGGAGAGCACCACAAATGATTTTGTCTTGTATGACTTGTGTCCGTTTTGACCATTTGTCTTTTCACATTCTCATAACACCCTTTGTTCTTGCACTTGAGAGAGAAAGAAGCAGAGTTATTCCTGCTTTCCTCATCTCATTTTTCTCTTCAAGGATGGTCGCAGCCTCTCCAGTCTTTCCTCATCCACAACTCAATCCTTCTTCCTCACTGCTCCTTTTTATTTTGTTTGTTTAAAGAAGGGTGACCCCAGCAGGCTGCAGCACTCCAGCTGAAGACTCGCACTTGCTTTGAGGCACAGCATCATAACATTTTCAGGACTATTTTCTAAACCACATTGTTCCAACAGCCCGGTACCTCCCTTTGTCCACTGCGACCTGCTGAGTGGAGCTTTTCACCCAGCTGTCCGCAATGCCACTGAGGGCTTTTTATCCCCCAAATGGTTGCACTTGCTGCGGACCCGCTTGCTTTGTAGACCTTGTTTCCACTGGCAGCCATGAGCAGCGCTGACTTTGCAGCTCTCGGGAAGCAATTAGCCCTGCGCCTTGTTGTGAGAAAGATGTCAGGTCCCAGCACGGCCCTGTTGCCCTGAGGTACGGAAGAACTGGCCGTGCCAATGCACGTGAATCCTGATCCGGTGGGAAGCCATTGCCCCTGGTGAGCTCCTGAAATCCCAAGAATGTGGGCCAGCAGCAGTGGGCACGGGGCGATTTCCTCTGGCTGGCGGCCACCGGTGCTTTGAGCAGGCCGAACTTCAAAGGGACGCGCGGGTGCCTGCAGCGGCCGAAATGACGCGTGTCCGATCGGGCCGCGTCAGGATTTCTTTTTAACAAAATAATGAAACCGGGAGCGTACTAAGCCCCTGATTTAGCTGTTTGAATGGGCATGAACCTGTCTGTGGAGAGAGAAGGGAAGCAAAGTCTCCGTGGAGCAGTTTTATACACAAAAACACCCATGCTCAGCCGCCCTTTGAGAAGAGGCTTTGTGCTCTGCCAGGCCGGCACAATGCTCACTTTCTATTGCAAGCATTGAGCTGGCAGCCAGCCGGCACTCCTCACTGCACCGCTTGTGTTGGAGGGCGAGCTGGAAAGAGCTCCCAAGCCCTGAGCTGCTGGATGGGTAGCTGAAGCCATGGGAATCCATCCTGGCCCTATTGAAGCCAGCTGCAAAGCGCCTGCAGACCTCAGCCAAGGCTTCATCCACTGAGCGTAAGGAGGGGAAGAGCCATGAATTGCAACAACACTGCACAAAGTTTGTGTGCCGTCTGATGGAAAAGAGTTAGAAATCGAAGCAAGAGCGTATCCCAAACACCCCAAGTGGCTCCTGCCTTGTGGGGAGGTGCAGTTTAATGCAAGGCCTTGGTACTGGGTGATGCTCAGAGCTTGGGCCCATCCGTGTTTCTGACAACACCCATGTGCAGGACTCACTGCTTTTCTTCAGGTTTTGCTGAAATGCAGGTATTTTTCCAAGAGAGGTAAATCAGAAACTGATGTTGCTCAGTTAATCTAGGTGACTAATAATGGATCCCTGCCAGAGGAAGCATAAATTTAATTCAGTAAAGAAGGTGTGAAATAATGTTTATGAAAGATGGTGAACTTCAAAATCTACTGATGTTAACCTCATAATTAATTATTATACCTCATAATTAATAATTTTTAAACTCGATTATCAGAGGCTAATAGCATCAGGTGTATTTTAGTGGGAGGAAAAAGCCTGCTTTGTTGGCTCAGCAGTAAAGGTGAGTGTCTCTGGAATATGAGTATAGTTTGGCTGGAGTTTGGGCAGGAACCCGGACAAAGCATGAGTGAGTAATGAGTGATGGAAGCACAGCAAATAACAAGGGTGAATGCTGCCATTTGTAAAGGAGTGTGCTTGCATAAATATTAATGGATTTAGAGGAGATTCTCACTGCAGAATGGTGGGGACTGTAATGAATTTGCATCCAGCACAGGTACCTCTGAGAGAGAAAATGTTGGAAGAGAAAGGGGCATAGGAGGCAGAGAGCATCAGAGAGAACATCATTCCGATGTGAAGACAGCTATAGCTTTGCTGTGCTTCCATTCACTTTGCAGATAGACGTTTTACAGTCACAGGGTTAAGCCACTTTAGAGGACACGTGGAAGCATGAGGACAAAACTGTGAATGCTGTGTAGTTCTTGAAGAATATTCTGTGGCTTGCTGACAGAGTGAGTTGCTGTGCTTCATGGGATGATGAATGAGTGGAAAAGCACAGCTATGATCAGAAGGGATTACTTGGAGCCTTCCAGTTTCTTTGATTAGCCAAGCACTGCCACTGGTATTCATCTGCACAGCTCCACTGAAATTCCTGGTGTTGCACTGATTTACCCCAGCTGGAGATTGCTCCATCATTTCCTCTCTGCATGAAATGAAAGCAGAAAGTGCCGCAGCCACTGCTGTCATGATATGTGCTGCACGTTTGATCTGTTGTTGTAGCACAGTCAGACACACTGACCTATCTACAAGGTTGTCTACTGTGTACAGTCTTGCCAGTAAGCAAAATATCAGAGCAACTTCATCAGTTTGATTGTAGTGATTGATAAGCCGTTTTAGGTATAATGCTCCGTGGCGAACCTCACATGGAAACATCAGGAAGTTTAGAGGCTGTCAAAGTTGTATGGCTCTGAAAGTAGAGGACAGGCAACCTCAGCAACAAGTTATTGGTGGTTTGCTGATCACATCAGTCCATCATCACTTCTAGTCTGATTTGCCTGGGTAGCTGCAGGCTTGCTTACTGTCCACTTTCCTTACACAGCTGCAGGATGGGAACCAATAAATGCAGTTCTGTTCTGCCCAACCCTATAAAATATGGCACATTGAGGACTCAGAGAATATATAAAATAACCTCAAAATAATAAGCTGCTTGTTAAAACAACAATGGAAAGTCTCAGTGATGGGAATTTCCACACTGACTTTCTGAGCTCTTCTGCTGTGCTGTTGTAAAGCTCATGTTGAGAACAATGTTTAACGTTCTTGCTTTTGATGCTTGCAGGTTGTCCTCCATCCCACTCCCAACAGCCCAAAGCAGTCAGAGTGGCACAAAATGACAGTTTCCAAAAACTGCCCAGATCAAGACCTGAAGATCAAGCTTGCTGTACGAATGGATAAGCCCCAAAACATGAAGCACTCTGGGTAAGTGTCCTTATCTGAACTCCATTTGTTTTGCATGAGCATTAGAAAATTTCTCTTTCTTGAGATTCTGAACGTTAATCTTTTTCTCAGGTTCGCAGATCAAAAGAAATGTAAATATAGAAATGACATTAGTTTGGTCATTTATAAGGAGCTTTCCATATCCTTAGCATAGGCACGCATTCTTAATACATATCAACTAAACAATTTAAATTTTAAATGGTATTCCCTGGGAAATTGCTGGATTGTTTTCTTCCTGTAAGAAAATAAGAAGTGAACTGCCTAACTCTTACTGGTATGTTGTAATAATTTCCCTAAGTTATTCTGTATTTCCCTGTGCTGACTTCTCACAACCTAAAAAACAGTGCACCTTCCGCTTGAAATGAACTCCAATGTGATCCTCATTATTTATACAGAGATGCACAGTACAACTAAACAGCAGGTGCCTGGAGGGAAATGAGAGAGTCTAAGTAGGACTGATAAAGTGGGATGTTAAAAGGGGAGTCTCTCCCCTCTGTGCATCATTATCAGAGGACAAGGGGATCCCCATCTTCCTTGCCAGGCTTCCTCGTGTCCCACACAGAGGCTGTGATGCTGTAGGGCAGAAAGGAATTTTTTTTAGTTCAAGATTATTTAATTCCTGTGCACTGTAACCTGACCTGAGCTGGCCAAAAGGGAATCATTCTTATCTTTTCCTGGCGCCCAGAAGCAAACACTGATACGTGCTTTTTCACTGGTAATGCAATTAAAATTAGATAATCTTTGGGAAGATCTAGCTAAGGTCATTGCCAAGGCTTTCCTCTCCTTGCTCTTCAGAGCTGAGGATGTGATAAAAAGTAGAAATTATTTTGGAAAATCACTACTTAGATTAACTCTTTATCTAGTATCTTTTTTTGGGGCTATAAAAGTAACATTGCCTCATTTTTGTTTTCTTAATGTTCCGTTAGGTTCGATCCATTAGATGGATTAAATCATGCATCTTTCTTTTAATTTCTTTTCCTCATCTTCCTGTCTTTTCTGTTAATGAGATCAGAGCCAATAGCCAGATGTGAAGTTTAATTTTTCCACTGTGAACATGGCACCAAAAGCAAAAAAAGAACAGCTCTCCTGTCATGCTTGTTTCCGTTATCAGGTCTGATGGCAACAGGGCTGAGCAGTCCTGGCTTTTCTCATGCTCTTTACAACTAGTATTTCATATACAAGATGGTGCTGGAAACAATGTGATTTGTAATATTAGCTTGCTATCGTAACCAAGGTTCTCTTTCTGCTCATTTTAGTTGCAGCAGCAAACAAGACAATTATTTCCTTGTTCTCGAGCTCAAAGCCCGCATTAGCACATTACTTGGAGTTTTGTTAAACACTCACAATGTACATAAGTTGAATCTCTTCTAGCATAAAAAGCCACCAGCATAACCAAAAAGGAATTGTTTTCTATTTATAGAGCCAGAACCAAAGTAATTATAATGATACGTAAAACATATTAGTGCCGAACAATGTCTTTGTAATTACTCCTAGTCTGGTGCTGCTGCTATTTTTGCCAGTGTTTATATTGCAGTGTCACAGCAGCTGCTTCATCACAGAGATTAAATGCTAATTTTGACATTAATTTTAAAAGTTAATTCTTCCTTTGTGGAATGCAGTAAATTCACTCCTTCTTAGAAATTATTCAGTCTGCTCATAGCCAAGCGATTTCAAGGAATTCATCTTCAGCTGTTCAACAAAGTGACCTGGTTTAGTCAGTCCGGTGTATGGTGAGGTCCCTGGCGCTGCCTTTGATGCAGTAAGGTGCCCTCTCATTGACACTTCCCCTCAGCCAAATGGTTTTGTGAAGGCTTAAAGCAACACTTAGGGTTCCTTTCTCTTAATTCTGCCATTGCAAATGTATTCACCCATCTGACCACATAGCAGCTATTCACTGGCATTAAAGGGCTTCAGGATTCTGAGCAAGCTGTAAAAAACAAAAAGGAAGAAAGGAATAATACTGTGTAACATCGAGACTCTGGGAGCTTTTTGTGTCTCTTTCTTAGCAGGTTATTCGTTCAGGCTAGAAATAATCACATTCAGTAATGCTGCCAAACTTGAGAGTCTTGTAATTACTCCTTCTTCTGCATTAACTTTGGTTTCTAGCTGTGAAGAAAAGATACTGTAAACAACAGCTTGTCATTTGTGTACTGAATTCACTTATTCTTTTCTCCTAGATATTTATGGGCCATTGGCAAAAACGTTTGGAAGAGATGGAAGAAACGATTCTTTGTCCTGGTGCAGGTAACAGATTTACCTAGAAGTGACTTTCAATTACAACGTGAAGTATTTGTTCTGACCTTTTACAGTGCTGTGTAACTACTGCAGAGCTGTGGTTCTGTGTAGGTTCTTTGTTAAGCCCTGGGTCTTTTCTTTTTTTTTCAACTGTGGACATCTTCTCAGGCACAACCCCACTGCAAATCATTAGCTGGGAGTTCTGCAATGCAACTGAATGCATGGTGAAATGGAGAAATAGTTTTAGGGAGGAATTGAGTGAGATGGGAAGGAAGCTCAGTCTGTGTTGGCTGGAGGCACTTGAGTGCAAATGCTCCGTTTTCAGGTAAAGCTTCAAGGCCCTTGAAATCTACAGAAGTTTCATCCTTGGCAGCATCAGAGTCAGTATTTCAGTCCTGATGCTTCTCTAATCTTCAAATTCATCGCTCATTCTCATTCTTTTTTCTTTTTCTTTTCTACTTTCTGCCTTCCTGGTTTCAGTAGACCTGTATGTGGTTGTTTAATGATTTCAAGTAAGCAGGCAGAAGGTGTCTCACACGAGCTAAGAGGATATGGTCAGTACTTGACATATTAGATCTTCCCTTTCCTTCCTGATGGCAGCTGAAAGCACTAAACCAAGAGAGGCATGGGGCCCTGGTCTAGGTGGCTGCATCTTCACCCTAGCCTGACCAACAGTGCCACAGAGTGCACTGGGATCCATCTCTCCCTCTGTCCTGACCGACTTCCCCAGGCTGTGCTGTCTACAGCTATAAGAAATAAAAAATTAAACAGTTGCCTATATCTGTCCAAGCAGCGTATTTAGATTTAGGTTAAAAATGATGGGTTTAGGGCATTTGTAGACCATTCTCAGCAACATCTCGTTTACAAATGCACCCTCCATGCAGGGACCAGCCAGGTGGAAGGGGATCTCACAACTGAATGGGGGTCCCAAAAGTGACAGAAGAGGCCACGATTAAGGAAATACCTTTGGGGGATGCTGCACAACGAGCCTGTTTTTATGCAGGGGTTCAGGGACTGTTTTTCTCTGTGTGTTTTCTTGTCGGTGTTCTGTGTTGAAGTTAAAAGCGCCATGGCAATGTGTGATCACCTGTAAAGCAGCTTGTCCTTGAGAGGCAGCTGATTTCTGCAGAATTCTCAGGAGCGTTTTCATTGTGAGCAGGGGGTTCTCCAAGGCAGGATCCTTTTTCAGAGAGTGTCTGTGTATAACAGGACAATTCCTCTTTCCTAAAATTGCTTTTCCTATACCAGAGTTTATCAGTACTTCTGTGTGTGAGGCTCTGCAGGTGTGGCCACTAATCCCTACGTTTCTCTTAGGAGCCTTCATCTGGCCTTTCTGGGGGGTTGCAGTTCTTTCACTCATCTTCAGTTGCTATATATTTCTCAGCTTGCAGTGGAACTGAAGCGCTCAGTTATTCCATGTTTTCTTCTGTTACTAGGTCTGTATTCGTCAGTTGGCATATGCAAGTAGAATTTGGCCAGAAAAGCAGTTCATTTGAATAAGATGAGCAGACTTTTGCCCCCAGAGAGTCTCTGTAGCCCACCTCAGAAATTCCAGCTGCCGCTGCAGCTCCTCTGTTACGTTACCGTTTGCTCAACATTTGGTGCAATGTAAAGTGTTCTGCCGTACATCAAATATAAACAAGAAACACTCTCTATGCAGTCCCTCAGATGTAGTTTGAGCATATTGAACATGTCAGCAGGCAATAAAGATGGAATAAAAATACTTTGCTGTCCGTATGTTTGTCATTTGCTTTTCATGCAATGCAAAGGATGGGTGCTGATACGAACAGGGATTGGCAGTAAAGGTGTTGATGTCCAGAATGCTCTGAACTCTGCTGAGCACAGACAGGGAGTAGCCCCAGCAGGATGGTGGGCTGGCCTGGCTGCAGGAAGAATGGACAAGGATCAGGCTGTGTTTTAAGGGCTTAGTCAGCCACACCAGGCTCCTGTTGGCACCAGTGCCAAGAGCTAGAGTCCAAGGCGTAAAATCCCTTTGGGATATTGCAGTGTGGTCAGCGGGGCTGTAAGTTTGGATGAATAAATATTTCCTTTCTCATCCCTCATCTCTGTCCCTCACCTGTAACATCTTCTGCCACACCTCTCCCCTCTCTTGCAGAGTAACCTCTTCCCCCCAGTCCCATGTCCTCTCCTGCACCTGATTCAGATGGAGGCAGCTGGCCCAGCCCCAGTTCCTTCAGTGCTCTGCTGTGGTGTCTGGTACCAGAGGTTAAGAAATTCATGGTAATAAATACTCAGACTCCTCTTCCCCATCTAAACAAGGCACAAAGGTGCCAAGCTGCATAGGCAGCACTGTGGAGGAAGGTGTTGATGGCAGTTTGGCTCTTTCCTGTCAGTAATGCCTCACCAGTATGAACGGAGGATTTGCACATGTATGGAGATAAGGGAGCTCTACAGGGAGTGTTCCCACTGATACTTGGATCCTGAAAGCCCTGCAAAGAAGGGGAAAGGAGCAATAACTCTCTTGTAATTTGGGCGGAATAATCCCTCGCACCTTCTGTGTCTGTGGAAGCTGTACAGGAGATGGTTTGTTTGGGTGCAGTGGGTGAGAGCAGCTCCTTTGTGCTGCTTCTGTAGCTGGGCCTCACTCCTTCAGCACATGCATTGCTGGGCAGTCCTCATTCTCCCCTTGGTGAGGGTGAGCACTGTGATGTGGCCCGGGGAGCTCAGGTGCATTATTACTGCAGGCACCTGTATAACACAGGGGAGAGTTTTCTTTTCCAAATGAATCGCAGTCCCTCTCTGCACACTGCCCACCCTTCTCGTAGACACCCTTTGAGATGAGCAGCAGAAGAGCAGAATACTGATTAGATGTAAATTACATGGCAGAGACTCGTTACTTGCCTAATTTTAAATCCTGAGATATGCAGCGTGAAAGTGATGGCAGAATATGGCCCTGAGCTTGGATGGAAATGGTCCGCAGCATTGCAAGTGTGGAAAATGCTTCGTAAAGGCAGCAGTCATGCCAATGGCAGTGGTAAGAGAAAGCAATGGGATGATTTAGGGCAACATTCTCTGTGACTGGTTGGGAGAGAAAATGTCTATCCAGCACAGATGTTGTGTTTCATAAGTTGCTATATCAGCTAACTGAGCACAGCATACAAATTTCAGCCAGTTTGTCAATTGGACCCTTGATCACGCAAAAGCTGGGATTTTTGGTAGCAGACAGAGCTTGCATTAATTCTTCGCGTGGTCTAATGTGCTCCATTGGCAATAACGCTGCTGCTGGTTCTGGTGGGCTTGCCAGTTCTGCAATGGGAAATTTCCTCTAATGATTCATAAGGGCAAGTGAATTAATTACATTGAGATTTCAGACTGAATCTGTTTTCCTCTTGTCATAACCCCATTTCTGTGCGCTGGCAGCATATGGGAAGTAACACTCCATGGTACCTGGATGACATGTCTGCTGAGTAGCTGGAAGCAGTTTTTGTCTGATTGTGTCTCATGGTGTTTGCAGAACGTTGTTGGATGCAGATCAACTCTCTGCAGATTAAAACCAGTTGCAGTGTCTGCGCCTGGATCTATTGTTCTAGTGACAGACTCCCCGCACTCGTTATAACTTAGAGTAATGGTGACAGCTCCTGCTTTTAGCAAAACTCAGCTCGGAATGAAATGAAATGAAATGAAGTAAGTGTTCAGTAACTCTGCATAACCAACTGAACTGGGAAATAATTCCACAGCATTGCAGTGTACCACACCGCAGTCCTAGCCTGTGGTCCTCAAATCAAGGAGAATGACCTAGAGCTGGTCCCTGCAACCATATTAAATCATGTTTTCGGTCAGACCCTCACTGGGAACTGGGCATAGGCAGTGAATGCTGAGAAACCCTTGAGTGTTGGTGATTGATACAAGACATTTGGAAGCTGCTGGTTAAGCAGCTGCATGTCTGCTTGCACCTGGATGCCTGTACACAGGCAAGCTGGTGGCGTGGGCACGACTTCCCATCAGGCAGACCCACCCGAAGAAAACACGCGTGTTTGGAGGAAGAAGCTAGGACAACTGCTATGTGCAATTGTTTAGGGATGAATGGATGTGCTGAGATGTGAAAACTGTTGTTTTCACATTTGTTTCTTTAAGCTAGATCATTTCCTCTGCTCATTTGTGTCAGTAAAGGGCTCGGGAGGCAACATACAGCTGCAACCAGAGGACAAGAGTCTCCCATCAAAGTAGAAAGCTGTATTACAACTGGCAGTATCTTAGCACAGTTTCTCTCCCTTGGGACAAAATACATGCTGTTAATCCAGGAAAGGTCCGTTTAAGAATTTAACCCAAGTGGGGCAGTGTTATGTCAACACTGGGAAAGAGGGAAGCGGATGACTGAGCTGTGTTGTGCTCAGAGTGCAAGGGACGGCAATTAACAGGTTTGAGCTGGATTCTCAGGCAAGCGTTGCTGGCTAGAGCAGGAGTATTTGGTGGAAAAACAAGGGTGAAGTCAGTACTGGTTAATGCATACCTACTATATTTATTAATCACTTGGATTATATAGCTGGTGACAGAATATGGTCAAGTGCCAAGAAAGTCAGATCTAATTTAGCAGCCTGGGAATAGTGAACTTTGGCATTTGTCTCCCGCTGTCTCTTTCTTCTCCTCTCAATTTCTTTGCCTTTCTCTTTTTTTTCCCCATTGTGTTCCTTCTGTTCTTCTGTCTCAAATTATTTTTCTAAACCATTTTCCTTTTTTCATAAGGAACCAGCCAGAACAGCCTTGGATTATTTCTCTTCATTGAGCTTCACTCAATTCAGCTTCCTTAGCTGCTCCTTTCCTGGCCCTCATCTGGTCCCTGGATCAAATCCCAGTTGCTTTGAGAGTTTGTCCCTCACTGGGCAGAGATTTCCCCTCAGTCTTCCTTCAGTTTCCTCTCTATCCATGCTTTTTTCAATTACTCAAACCATTCATTTCGCCCACCCCATCTGCTCGCTCGCTCTCATACTCAGCTATGGTTCAGTGTGAACTCAGCAGGCTGCAAGATTAATTTCTGCTATTAACTGTTTCTCTGGTCTGGCCACTTTGGAGCTTCTGCAGATGGCAGGCTCTGTATTTTAGAGGACTCTGCACAGTATTTTAGAGGGCTGATGAGAGGCTAACTGCAATCTCCACTTGACCCTACAGCGCTGTTCAGCAGTGAAACATGACAGTGTCATATCAAGCTTTCTAGAATCTCATTTTGTAAGATTTTTCTTTATCAATACTCATAAATGGAAGGAGCCACATGTTGCTGGTAGCCAGGGCACAGCTTGATTCTGACCCCAAGCCGTAAATTGGCATACCACATCTTGCACACAAGGTGCTGGCTGGAGTCGTGTTTGTACAGGCACTCTGCATGGCACCATTGGCTCCTTTTCCAGAGGACATTAGTAGCAGTCCTGGCTGGTTGCATGTTGTAGAGTGACCTGTAGGTTTCTCTAAGAGATCTCTTGTAATAATGATGTAGAGCAGCTTCTAAGGAAACTGTGTGGATACGAACAAGAGTTTGCCTTGCTCTCCTCGCAGAATGGCTTCACCAAATCTTTTGTCCACACTTGCCCACAGCACGGCTTGGAGCCAGATGATATTTAAGGTCCCATCCTAAGCCGTTCTGTGGTTCTATAATCTCTCTTTAACTTTTAATGTGGAAGATATAAGCTTTGAGGTGCCTGTATATGTTTCCATTTTTTATGGTTGTGTTGGTGTGGTTGCTTTATTGATAGAGATTAACAGTATTTGCTGGAACCAAAGTTGAAGTGGATTAATTGAATGTGAGGAAGAGCTTGACATTCAGACCTCAAGTTCAGGGTCAGAACGAAAGAAACACCAACTACTGAATGGGTTTTACCTGTTGCTTAGAGCATTACAGGATAAAAGGAAAGCACGACTTGTTTCAGTGTTTTCTGTCATATCAGTGTAGATTAGCAGCAATGCATTTCAGGAGTTGAATTCGTCCCAGTTCAGGAGCTGAAGTTCAGGCTGTCTGCAGCAGAGAAACCAAATCCTCGCCATTCGGATGAAGTCCCCAGGATCGTACTGTGTGCATAAAGCACATGAGGGAGTTTGTCCAGGAGATGGCAGCAATATCCTGCTGTTCGAACTGAATGAACGCTGCAGGAGCCGTCTGAACGTTGTGCTGAGGGGCACTGGGTTATTTTTAGATTTCTTCGTGTTAATCTTTTTAATTTTCGTGGTTGCCGGTACGACGGTGCGCATTCAAAGTTCACAGCATATAATATGCACTGGTGTGCTCCTGCTATTGGTCTGTTACTTGTCAATCTTTCCTCGGTGCTGGTAGCTTTAAGGAAGTTGCAAGATGCTTAAAGCATCACTTTCAGCCTTCCTCCCACAAATGTGTTAATGATAGGGTTTATTCTTAGGTGGATGCTGGAGCTGTTCCTGGAGGAAGGCGCGGTGCAGGCAGGCTGGCAGCTAGCAGAGCCCGCAGAGGGCAGCAAGACACTGAGCACCGGCTGGGGATGCTCAGCCAGGTCCCATGACTTAAATAAATGGCATTTATTAGTGAAAGGTGCCACTGAAATATATGCTGTTTGTAGATTTGTAACAGAATAGTTCAGAAGCAAAGTCCACACCAGCTGCTTGGGTGATGCAGAGAGTGCAACCACTCACTTGGAGCCCATCTTTCGGGATCTCTCCCAGCTTCCCCAGAAATGACGAGTGTGATCTGTAGCTGCCCACCAGAGTTTGAAAGATCCCTCAGAAGTCAAAGTTTCCTTCAGAGGTCAAGAAGACGTCCACACTAATAAAATTACGTAAGGCGTCCAAGATGTGACACAACCTTACCAAAGTCATTTGAAATCATTTGACAGTAAATTTCCCCTTGAGTTCTTAGCCTGGAGCACGGAGAATCCTCTCCTCTCCGGCCAGGCTCCTTGCTGCCCATCCAGATCGTGATGCGGGGAGCACACGCAGGGCCTTGATGCAGGCTGATGGCCCCCCAGCGGCGATGGGAGAGCCCGGCCGAGCCCTGCAGCTGAGTCGGCTTCCGTCAAGAGCTTGACATTGAATGTATCGTGTCATGCAGATGGTACCTCAGAGGAGTGAGAGCTGCCATTTACAGCACTGATGACAACAACTGCCGAGATCAGTGGGATCTTAAGATTGCTTTAATATGACTGGCACCTAGCAATTTAGCTCACATTGTTTGTGACAGGGTGTCACTCTTGCACTTGTCTGGGGATGAGTGATAGAGCTTCCTAACGCATGGTTCTTCCTCACTGGGAGGAAATCAAACCACTGCGTATACCAGCATAGAGAACAGGGATGTGTTAGGAGAGTGCTTTGAAAATGTGTGATAAAAGTTCAGCCTCGTGAGCAGTGATCCTGTGACACCCCAATCCCTCTCAACGTATAAATGCACAATTTGGATTCCTTGTCACCATCACCTGACGCCATCTTAACTTTGTGATTTTCTTCAGGTTAGTCAATATACCTTTGCTATGTGCAGCTACCGGGAGAAAAAAGCCGAACCTCAAGAGCTGCTGCAGCTCGACGGATACACTGTGGACTACACCGACCCGCAGCCAGGTACGGCACTAGCCTCTCTCTGCTGTGGGTGCTTTTGATGCCTAACAGCCCCCTAACTCTCCCCCTGCTTGCAGCTGAACTGTGATCAGCATCATTGTAAATATGTTTGTGTTTAGGCTGATCATTAGCTATGTATGACTTTACTATAAATAGATGGGAAGGAGTTGAGCAGAGTTGCACAAGAGGAGAGCGAGACTCATCTTTTCTAGGGAGCCTAAGTGAATTAGATGCTTACCCTCATCATGCCATGGATAAATGTCCCTCAGTGGAGATGACAAAAGATGCAGTATGTTTGTGGTCAGGACCTTGCTTCCAGGCTTATTTTACTGGTGGGGAGATGGGACAGTGGGCACTGAATCAGGGCATGGATAGAAGCAAGCATCCAACCAATCAATTCTTGTTCATGGGGAGTTCTGGCTTTGCTGGGGGAACCCAGTGCATCGGGGCTGGGGGTGGCAAGAAGGAGCCTGTCATCAGCCTCAAAGTCTTAAGATGTCTGTTGCCATTTTCAAAGCCTGCCTTCCTCTCCTGCCAGGTTTGGAAGGTGGCAGAGCATTCTTCAACGCTGTGAAGGAAGGAGACACGGTGATTTTTGCAAGTGACGATGAGCAGGACCGCATCCTGTGGGTCCAAGCCATGTACCGAGCCACCGGCCAGTCTCACAAACCTGTGCCGCCTACCCAAGTGCAAAAGCTAAATGCTAAAGGAGGAAACGTTCCCCAGCTAGACGCCCCAATCTCTCAATTTTGTAAGTAAATCAGTTCTCTTAGACAGCAGAAGTCTTTGAAGGAAAGATTTTTCTGCACTGATGTAAATCAATATTCACACACATGTTTCTGACTCCAAAACAAATCTTCTTCATTATCATTAAGCTGCTTTTTACATCTGTGGATCCAGAGCCACTTAACCTGTCTGTTTAACACAACCAAGCCCAAGAAACCAAATTCCTTGGGGAAATTGTCAATGAGTATTTGAAAGTGCAGTACTTGATGGAGAAGAGACTGGGATCTGAGAGCCTGCAACCCAGCTTGCTTTCTGCACACACCAATCTTTACCCCTGCACAATAAACTGCAGACCCAGATCAGAGCAATTCATTAGTACCATTAGCTGTCTGTCAAATGTATCACGTGCTCAGAACTACAGGTGCAAATCTTGCAAGTATGAAATGCACACACAAAAAGAGGTCTCCTGTTGAATATTCAACTGTAGGAAAACATATGGTATTTTTAACAGGTTGCTTTGCAGGCCAGTTAGATGTGAATTTAAAGCAATCATCTTTTAAGTTGTAGCTACGCAGTGCGTCCTGTGCCGTTATACCCAATTCAGTTCATTTGAAATTTAGAGCAATTTCTTTTGTCTTCCAAATGACATTTGATTATAAACCAGACAAATCCCTCCTTGCTCATTTTTCTGGAGGGTCCCTCAGTAGTGTGTCTCGAATCCCTTTGTTGTATAACATGCAGCACTTCTTGCTCATTTCATCAAACTGAGACCGAGTAAAATAAGGAAAAGTAGTAAATATTAGCAAATTCACCCAATTACACCAGATTTCAGCAGTTAAAATTGTAAGGCTTTTAAGATTTTGAATATGTCATTATAAGCAACTCAGAAAATCTACCCCTTGCTTACTAATTTGGGCACCTTTTGTATCATTTTAACTTTGTGTCAGTATTTATAGAAAGCAGTAGTGCAAAATATACATTTCAGTGATTCATTTTACAGCAGAAAACAGCTGCTTGCCTTTTCTTATATGTGTCCCTTCCATGTGCCTGCACATTTTGAACTCCCTGCTGTCTGGCATTGCTGCTGCTGTGAATGAGGACATAGCATGATGCAGCTTGGTAAACATAGGCAGTATTTTCATCTCAGTGCCCCTTATCCTGTTCAGCCCATTCATGTAAATGATTTCGGAGGCAAAAGGTTTAAAGGGTTGGGATTGAGAAGGATCTCAGAATGATGAGATGGGAGGTGGGAGTTGGCCTCCTACAAGTGAGTTGCATTTACCTCTACCCTGAGTGTTTAGTCTACAAGTTCTTGGGATGGGGAGGGGAGATGCTCATTAGCATGAGCCTTTGGATCCGTTGTCCCCATTCATAGCCATGTGAGGAAAGCCAAAACCCTGCTTGGGTTCCTGGGAAATCTCACCCCTGGACCTGCAGAGTCCAACCTCAGCCTCCCTCAATTGTACCAGCTCCAAACCCATATCATTCAGGCTCTTCCATGCTGTGTTATGTTGTGTTGTGCCAAGGCATAGAATCCAGTCAACTCCTCACTGCAGTGATAACTTGCTTCTTCATCATCCTTTGGTCTGGGCATATCGTTCCTTTGCTCCTCAATATTCCTTCCTCCTCCCACTTTGAACGTGGGTCCCTTTCAAACATTTTTGTGCATAGGCTCTTCAATTTTCAGGAGGAGGAAGGAAGCACGATAGAAGTCCTTCATCTCAAGAGCAAGATCTGCTCAGTTTTCATCTTTTAATGTTTGTATGCAGCAGCGCTTGTTGGAATAGTCAATGGGTGCAGCAGTTTACTAATGAGAGGCAGAAGTGAATCATGCATGCCATACATGATGACTTATCACAAGTCTTAAATACACAAATACATACCTCAGCTCCTTCAGTCTTTAAATTCAATTGTATCAAGTACTGCATTTTTAAAAGGGTCTTGGTTTGTTATCACTTGTTTTTGGTTTGTTTGGTGTGTTTTTTTGGCCTGCAGAAAGGTAAGGACTTTTGCGAGACATTTTATTCTTGTACATTTATCTTTATACCTATCATGTTTTCATGCTTATTAAGGCTATGGTAAATGAAGGATTTGCAAAGAAGTAAATGTTAAGCAGTTTGATGAGTAACTGTTGTCGTAGCGTTCATGTTGTAGCAGTCCAAAATGGCACATGCACATGCATGCACATGCAGAGAAAATCCAGCCTTCCGCTCCTGTGCCGGAGCTGTCTGTTAAACAGAAACTCGGGAGGAACACATTTTGCTGTTGGGAAAACTTGGGAGCAATAGTGAATTCATTTGGTTCCCGCCTCATTTAAGTGAGTAAATACAAACTTAGAGCACTACTTAAATTCTCATCCACCATTCGGTAGCGGCACTTGACTTGGAAGCAAACAGACAGCTCCAAACAAGGGTGGAATATATTTTATTTGCATTTTAAGTACTGAAAAAATAGATCCTGCTATTCATTAATTTTTGTATGACTCTACAGTCCCTTTTATGTGGGCCAACAATGCCCGTTAGAGTGAAAAGTTTTGCTTTTTTTTATTTTGCTATAATTTAAAAGAAAAAATCCATTACCGCAAAGCTGTGCTTTTCTCCAGTAGTCGCATTACAAAAGAAAGAAAACAAAGCTGTTCTTGTTTAATGTTGAAATCATGCACAGTATTATAGTCAATAATGCTGCCAATACATATTATACCTTTTGGTAATATTTAAGCTTCATAAAAGTGGTCACTTGTCTGAAAGCACCAATCTTTGTTCGTTCTGTGTTAGTGATGCATTGAACAATATTCCCAAACATGCTCAGCGTTCACTTTTTTCAGCCCCCTTTTCTTTTCCACATGAAAGATTGGTCAGTAATTGTCTTACATATCACTTGTGCTTATATTTCATTTTTAATGTCTGTTGATATTTAATGACTGTTAATCACGCCATATACAAAGAGTTGGTTGTTTTGAGAATTTGTAATGATTTGTTCCCCCATGATCCGTAGCTAGGCTTGTTGAGCTCCATAAGAAATTTTCAGCTCTAAGTGTTTTTTTGGTTGGTTTGGTTTTCTTTTAAGTTTCTTTTTCATCCTTTGCTTGAACCCAAATATTTAGCTGCTAGGTTAGGGCTCCTGTCTGCTTTCCTGAGCCTTGTTGCTAGTCTTTATGTTATTCTGGTTTGTTCCTTCTTACCCTGCTAACTTCTAGCTGGACACAAGGGTAAGTGCTTCCCTGTAGCTAGCACAGCTCAGATAATCAGACTAGATTATCTGACGTATGCAATGTGCTTTTTTTTCTCTTAAATCTTTCTCATGTTTAGATTTTGTAGTACAAACTTTCCATGTTATTTTCCTGAATTTAGGTTTGAAATGTAAGTTTCCATACTGAAATTAGGATGCATGTGATGTTTGCATAATTGCCTTCTCTCCCTGGCTTTCACATTGGCATCAAGTGATCCTCTTAGTAAAGCCAATCATTAACATCTCTATTTTTCATTCCAAGATGTAAATATTAATTAACATCACAATAAAACTGTAAATAATACCTTTTTTGTTTCATGGAATTTACATCTAGTTGACTGCTTACTGCCTGAAAACAGATAATTTTGCACTCTGACAATATCCTTTCTTTCCGTTCCGATGCCGAGCTTGGTGCACCGCACCAGCATGCGGGGCTAACCACGGACTGCTCAGAGCCTAGAAAGGTAGGGCAGGAGCCTGGCGAGCTCTAGGCAAGGTGCAGGACTTCAAGGAGCCAAAAACTACCCCTCCACCTCCACGCACGAGCCCGAGTCCTCCAGGTTTAGTAGTTCCCTCCCATGCCAACACAGCAGAGGATTATTTTGGCGAGGACCCCAGCCCCCTCTGACTTAAACCTGTCAGACATGGAGGGGCTGCTGCTTCCCCTAAATTATCATAACCAGATATGTTAGTGGGGTCTCAGCCACCAGCCAGAGCTGAAGGATAAGCCAGGGGAATTGTTAATTTATCCTCAGTCGTTACCTTTTCCGACTGAAACACCTGCTCTGAAAAAGATAAAAGCACAAAGTTGTGCTGCAAAAGAGCTTCTCCTTAGTCTTTGTTCAGGCTTAAGTATGCACTGTACAAATCCTTCACTGGTGCCAAAAGCTTGCTTCTCTAATACCTGGTGAGTGCCTGCTTTCCTTAGGAGGGAATAGCATCAGTGGGTCATGAGAGCTGGCAAATATGTATCCGGAGTATCTGAATGCAATTATGAGAAGGAACAGGCGGTGTCATCCCTCCTGGCCATCCAGCAAGACTCCTTTTTTCTCCTTTCTCCTTTTGTTTCTTTTTCTTCTTCTTTTCTGTGTGTGAGTATGTGCGTGTGTGTTAACTATACCCCTGGGTAGCAGGCAGAATTCCTTCTCAGCAGACACTTTCTTTTTTCTTTCTTTTTTCTTTTCTAAACGTTTGGATTTCCAAAGAGGATTCTTACCAGGATTCTTACCAGACTTTATCACTAAAAGTTCAATTTGACGGAAATACAGATTTTTGCCACTTTGAAAGAAAGAAAGAAAGAGTGAATGAATGAATGAACTTGGGTCTGGCAACATTACATGTATTTGCACTACAATGCATTGCTATCCTATTAGATTATTTTATTAGTTTTGTGCTTTAATTGCTTTATTTTTGTTAGATAGATAGAGATATCATGAGAACGCTGCTGTGTCTTCTGTATTGTCAACTTGCAGATGCTTCATTGAAGGAATGCAGAATTAAAATGTTAATTCAGCTCTCACGTAACTTGCATGAATTTAAAAATAGCCTGTAAATCACTTTTATGTGCTTTAAGAAGCATGAGGCTCTAACTGATAAAATACAAATTCATGGGGTTCTGCAGTCATCCAATTCAAAATATTTTAAATTAGTTATAAAAACGCCGTGAAGCATTGTTTGGTATTATAAATAGCTCTTCTAAAAACATGTCTTTAACTTAGTGCACAAGGAGTTATGTCAGTGCATGGTAGAAAATCCCATTCACTTAACTACCAAGCAGCAGGTAACGTAGGTTTCAATTCAGCGCACAGTGCGTCTGGTGATGTACAGGAGCATTCTTAATCATTTCTTAAAATCGCAACTCGAGCAGGAGAGAATTTGTTTGCAGCAAGATGCCATAAAACAAAAGACTAAACAGCCGATTAAACGCCAGGCTATCTTCTAAGACGGGATAAAATGAGAGGAGGAGGCGAGCTCAGGGAAGCTGCACGCAGCGCAGCATGCAGGGGCTCTCTGGGAGAAGCCGTGCCGTGGTGCTGCCGAGAGGGGATGGGTAAGTCACAGCCTGGCTGCCAGCAGCTGGCTCCTCACCAGCACCCGGGCATTTTTAAGCCCAGCATGTGGATTTTCCCCCAGAACACCGATATTGGCTAAAGAACTCCCTTGCTCTGATCGGTGCTTCCATCCCAAGTTGCAGCCCACACTATGGCAGCTCATAGGAGCACATCTTTGCTCTTGAGCCCCCAAGCCCGGAGAACTTCTCCCACTTGCCCAACTGTGCTAGTGAAGACTTTTCCAGACGTATCTGTAAATGAATAGCTGCCATCAATCATTGTCATTCCTTTATTTCATGTCTCCTGATGAGGTTGACTAGTGTCATTGTTTGTTACTGTCCAAACCACATCTTCATTCTTGTAATGTCAAGCAGATATGACAAGCACACATTTTCCAGATGAGTAAGATACAAAGTCACCTTTTAATTTACAGTTCTTTGGTTGTTGTTTTTTTTTTGTTTGGTTTGGGTTTTTTTTTGTCTTTTTTTTTTCTTAACCAACAAATGTGTTTTAAATACTGGATTTTTCAGTTGCCTTTGGTACTAAAAGTCATTCATTAATGAAAAGAAAGAAATCCCGAGTGAAAAAATTCTTACAATAAAATGGCTACCTGCAGCCTTTTATAACAAGAATTCTTTTATGGAGCTTGTCCCCCGTTATTAACTTCACTGCTCTAAGTGCAAAATCTGCCAAAATTATCACTGCAGTCAAAAAAATGCAGAGGGCGGTGAAATACATTAAAAAGAAAAAGGAAAAAAAAAAAAAAGAAAAAGACAAGATTGAAAGATTTAATGATTTTGTCTCTTTTTAAACAACAGTTAGAAGAGAGCCCTAACAGGGCAAGATGGTGGGACAGTCCTTTGTTTTTCATTATTGCCGTTGTTTAAATCTTTGTGTTCCCGGTGCTGGCAAATCCCGGCGGCTCTGATTTCAAACACTTGCACAGGGTGTGTGTTTGGCGGAGGGCTAGTTAATGGACTCGGTGTAAGATGCAAACTGGATAAAGATGGGCAAAATGAAAAAGGCAGTAGTTAAGAGGAGACAATAATGTAAGCTCCCAAGTGTAACACAAAAGCCGGGGTCTGTAGTTTGGGAGAAGAAAGGTTTGTGGAGGCTGTGCTGCCAATTTACCTCTCCTCGCAGCCTCCCTTCTGAGACCACCAAAGAGCACCTTTCAGCTGCACTTGTGTGCAGCTTGTCTAAATATGTAAGATAACTTCTGTGGGCCTGCAGCAGCATTTTGTCTGGGAGCCGAACAAAGGAGCACCAGCTAGCTTGGCACAGCACCTTGGAAAGGGATTGTAAGTTACTGGAGCATCGTATAACTTTCTTTCTTTGGTTTCTCCTTTCTTTGTGATTGGAGTAGGGTCAAAAAAGCAGCTGTATTTGAGTGAAACAATTAATTTAAAGTACTTACAAATTAGCTGTACAGTTTGGGTACAAATATTAGCCATTCCCATTTGGTTAAAAAATCTCATTTAAACTGTGCGAGGCATTTTGAACAAGGGTGAACTATCTATAAAACTTTATAGGCAGATGTCAACGTAATTTTAAACCACTGTTCAGTTCTGTGGAGTGGAGGAACAATATATTTAGATCCCTCCTTGTATTTTTGTGTTTTCTAGGGATCTAATGCTTTTGGTAAAGTTCGATTCATAAATTCCATTTGAAATTGAGTCCCCTGGAGAAATCGAAATGAAAAACAAATTGCAGATTTCACATTTATTTTCTGATAATTAAAGGAAGCTGTTTAGAGTACGATTGTCCTTTGCTACCTGCTCCTGGATATTCTTAAGACTTTTAAACCTCTAGAGCAGTAGAGATGTGGCATTTTAATGAACTCTGTGTGTGTCTGACCATCCTCCAGACATCTCCTGTTCCACCACACCTGCTGCAGCCCCGCAGTGGGTGTACACACGGCCCAGCACCAGGGGACTTGGGGTGCGGGACCTGCAGCATGGTGCATGGAGAGCTGCTCATCTTCCTTTCCATGTCAGAGAATCATGCTTTGAATCACCGACCAAGCAGAACTCGTGCTCATACTTCCTTGAAGTGCATCTTGGTCATGCAAGCTCATGCAGTGCCAATGCTCAGTTCCTCCTTCTCCAGTGGATGTTCTGAGCTGGGGAGGTTTGGGGGAATGGGCCGTCCAGTAGGTGCCCAGTGCAGTAATGTGTGCGATTGATAAGCACAAGTATAATCTCCCCTGAGCATGGATGGTCATGAGCCATTCAAGTGCTGTGCCAGTTCTCAGCAATTGCCATGAAATTGCTCAGAGAACACAAAGTAGTAGGGATTTGACTAGTTCGGAGTAAAAATAATCATTTCCAACATGCTTTCTTGCACATCTGCTCAGGAAAGTTCACCAGCTAAAGGGCTAGAGGACTCTTCCCATTTCCAGCTGATTTACTCAAATCTCAGAGCCTTGCTTGCAGAGCAAGAGGATTGACAGTGTATCAGGGCTCCTAATTGAAAAGTAATAAAATCTCTGAGTGAAGCTGGCAAATTAAAGCCTCCAGCCAATTTGTCAGCTTGCAGTCAACTCCGAGGAACCCGGGAGAGCAACAGTCCATTAAAAATAGCTTGATAATATCTGCTAGAGCATTTTGTGGGCGCTAGGAATAGGTCAAAACCAGCACGGGGGGAACTCTTTGGGAGTGAGCTCTGTCAGATGGATCTTGGCCCAAAGGGACAGATGATGGGGCAGAAAGCTGGAGACTGGCTTTGCCGTGGCAGTGATGCTCTGACTGAGGAGGTTGTCCCTGTCCTCAGAGCCAGCCCTGGTGCTGCCACCTCAGTGCTGCTTCCTCTGCACTGAATGCACAAAGCTGCCGGGAGGCAGAGAGAGGGACTTGGGAGCAGGGAGGGGGGGGGAGACAAACAGGAGTCAGTGCATGGGATGGAATAGAGGAATGGACCAGCAAAATGTATAGAATTGGCTGTTAAAAAAAAAGGGGAGGGACGGGGTAGGCTGGGGGGGAAGGAAATTGAAATCAGCATTTATTCAGCAGGGTTTTAGTGAGGAAAATTGCCAGCTACTGCTGAATTAAGTATTGCTAGCAGCTAATTGAAATGTTACATGTTTTAATTTGTCTGATTTCCTTCCAGTGGGTGATGTTATTTATATAGTTTGTATATAGCTAACGACAGACTATACAGAAAATGCAAAGATTGCTTCCAATGATCAGCAGTATCTGAGAGCACAGACATGAGCGAGGCAGTTAGGAATGCATGCCATCCTTCACAGATTAATATAAATAGTTAAATAAAACATACATAAAAGAATACTATCTCATTATCATTTAAAGCTCCTTTTAATTTTTTTTTTTTTTTCTTTTTAATTAAGGATTTTTGTTTCATCTGGTAAAGAGCAATTTTGTTTTGAAACAAATACAGTTACCTTATAGTACTACTGCGGAAAACTGCATTTTTGTATCCTTTCAACCACATTGTTTCAAGGCCACCCAGTTCCCTTAGGAGGCTATAAACAGGGGAAGGATTTAAATCCCATTCTATTTGCCGAGGATTTGGCAAGAACCCATATAGTAGGAAGCTGAGCACAGACAAAACCGAGTGAAAGGTGTCTTTTAATTCCCCGGTCACTGGTGGAACAAAGGCTGCTCCCAGCGGGGTCCCGGCTGGCCGCACCCAGGCTGGATCAGTGGCTTCATTTCAACCGGTGTACTTTTAGTTAACTACGTTGAGTTTAATTAATTAGCTGCTAGGAGTTAGTGCCCATAAACGTCACCAAAGCAGAGAAGTGTGAGTACGGTGAGACTGTTAATTCACCCAAAAATGGCAGCTCGGATCCGAGCAGAGGGAATTCTGTCCCTGTCAGGATGACTGGCAGCTCCAGCACACTATCAGGTTACTTTCTCAGTGCTAACAAACTACACATCAATTTAACTTATTAGCGATGTTTAAAAGAGCATCTTTTTATTTCTTTGAGGTAGCATTTAACGTTGCCATTAGCAAAAAATTGCCACGGGGAGACAAACATTGGCATTTGAATAAAGAGCAACGTAACTTATTTGATACCTAGAAAACCTAGTAAATATAGAGAAAAATGCTACAGCTATAACTTCATTAGAATGGCAGAATCTATTATAATTAACCGCAGCTAACTAAATAGGAGCTAATTTCCTTATCTGAGCCAAAACTCTGTTAATTCGTAGCCTATTGTAAGATACAGAGTAAGTTATTGGGTTTGTGTTCTGTTTTTAAGTACAGAATAAATGCACTGTAATGAGCCATTGACAGGATGTTAACTCTAAAATCTTTTGCCTAATGCAATAAGATTGTCCAGAAATGATGCAAGTTGACAATGGGAGGTGAAGAGTGTACTGTGTAGCCTGCAAAGAGGAAAGTTGATGGCAATGTAGGGAAGAGGAGATATTTAGCTTTCATGCTTCATACTGTATATTTTTCTGTTGTTTTTGTCAACTAAAATATGTTATATCTCTCTAAATGGTGTCTTTCTCTATATGTATAAATGAACAGATGCAGATAGAGCTCAAAAGCATGGCATGGATGAATTTATCTCTTCCAATCCCTGTAACTTTGACCACGCTTCACTCTTTGAGATGGTTCAGCGCCTCACTTTGGACCACAGACTTAATGATTCCTATTCTTGTCTGGCAAGTATATTCTTTGGTCTCTAGTGATATAAACACCAAGCAGCAAAATCAAAGCTAGTACGACTGGGGGCTAATCCCCCATTGCTGGAGGATTCACTTCTGTTTGCACCAGGTTTGAATTTGGGCCAGAGGTATTTTCTTTTGAGAGGCTACCTTCAGTGAACTGACTGCTGTTCTTCTCCAGTAGCACTGCCTTTATAATTTCTGTTTGCAATGTTTAAAATGTTTCTTCCTGCAAAGATAAACTCCTGTGTGGGGATGTGCAGTAGAGAGCAGAAGCAGTGTTTTGCAGCCTCCCACACTGCCTTCCAGAGTGTTATGGATGAAAGAGCAGGGGAAGAATGACGGTCTGGTACCACCTCCCATGTCAATGGAGTCACACCAGGAATAACTGTTGCCCATCCCTGTGTCTCGGTATGAGCAGGGATCCCAAGCAGGTAACAGGTGGGACCAGATGGAGAGCTGCAGGGATCCTGCAATCAGCCCTTGCTCATGTAGTCGCATGCCCATTATGTTTGTTCCATTAGCAAAGATTGCAGCTCTCAGGCCATTGCTGTATAACATCGTCTGTATGGCAGTGGCACGGAGATGCTCCATGACAGCTTGTAATCTTTGGCTGGGTGCAGTGCTTGGTGGCTCTTAGCGAGAGTTTATATGACAAATAACTTTTAGCAATACAACATGAACAATCAATTTCCAGTGATTTGGTGAGTGGAAGTGAAGAGGCTCTTAGTTTTTGAGAAAACAACAGAATGAAGCCTCCCTAGAGGGTTCGGATGAGGTCTGAAATGCAGGACCTGTCCTGAAAGCTGTGAGACAGACCCTGACCTGCTGCCCTCCTCATGCCACACACAAGTCTCCACACTGGGGTTTCATTGCTGGCTTCTCCCGCATAAGAACCACCCTGATAGTCTCCACCTTTAGCCAGTTGTGCATTCCGTGGGTCTGGCACTGTTGAGTGACTTTCTTTTAAAAGCAACAAACTGGGAACACAACTGAGTGGCTGCCAGCAGGCCTGTCCTGATCAAATCCTGTCCTCCAAGTGCCCCTCCACCGTGGTGCTCCTCTCATTTGCCCAGCTCCCAGCACCACACACACTCATTGATCTCAAGAAGACTGAGATCCAGTAAATGCCATTAGCAGTAGGGAGTTACCACCTTCCTAATGATAGGCAGGGCTAGGAGGAATGGTTGTGGACATCCCCTGAGGTAAGGATGGGTTAAGGGAAGGCTCCAGATAGCCAAGTGGTGTGAGTAGGCTTGGTGGGAGAACTGTCTGACCTGCAGCGGGTTTCTAACCAGCTCCATCAAGGACTTTGCTACAGCAGGCAGTAGATTTGGCATGCAGCTTCTGCTCCCCACGCATGGCTGGCTCTAGGAAGACCATCCCCATCCATGCATGTCTGACAGGTTGGCTTGCAGCTGGTTTGTCTCTGTGCAGCCTCGGGCCCAGTGATGAAGCTGTGGCCTTTTAATTAAATTCATGGCTGAAGGATAGTCACAAGGCCATGGCTGAAAATAATTAACAATGTTTCTCTTAAGACATCCACCAGCCATACATCTGCTTGTTATTGAGATGTTTAGGTCTCTTGGTAGAAGCTACTGGAGTGATGGCGTCCCATTCAGCACCAAGACTTGTGCCTCTTCGGAGCAGAGCATCACCAATTAACGATCTTCTTTCAAATCACCCATTACAGAGTGTTATGAAGAAGAGAATAATGGGCTGTGTTCACCTACGCTTGGATTTCACATGCTTCTTTCTTTTAGTATGATTTTTGTCCTGATTGTGAAGTTAAATCAGTCTGGCCTCAAAATTTCAGTTCAACCGCATGGAGCTCTCATTGCTCTTGAGGGGTTTGTGGGAAACTGATGATCTCATCGTGCTGGCTTGCCTATAGGAGCTCTGAGCCTGTGGTAAGCCTTCTCTGTCTGCTCTGTGTGCTGCTGAGCAATCGTTCTTCCTACAGGATGTACATGTGGTCCCAAAGTGTTTTGCCTTGTCCTACATCTTATTTTCCAACGTTGACTTGGAGGTACCATGGAAGACTCACCCAGACACAGTGGCTTACCCTGACACAGAGAATAGCTCAGCTTTGCCTCCCTTCCATGGAACCAGGTTAAACAATGTTAATGCGAGCCCACTCGCTGGCTGAGCCAGGCGTCCCTATGAAAACAAACAGGCTGTCTGACTAATCTCAGCTATGGCAGAAGTGATGTTTGCTGGCAGAGAGCACTGTGCTGGGAAAGGGGAAGAGCGTTGTCGGCATTGCTTACTGAGGCTCTTGCCCATCGACCACAAGCTGAATGCACAATTGCTTTCATAGCTCTTCCTGGACTTTCTGATAGGAAAAGAGTATGTAACTCTTCCAGCCTTATATCAACCTGACGCATTCATGGATCTTCATTCCTATCTTCATGGACACGCTATTTCTGAACCTTCCTTTCTACTCTTCCCAACCTACTACCAGCATTCAGCTCATGCAGCTGGGTTCCTGCTGCAGCAGTTGTGTCAGGATTCATGGAGTTCACATCAGAACACCCAGCTTATAGCAAGATGTGGTCTTCCAGAATGCCCAGCCTAGCAGAGATAATGTGTGAAAGAGTCGGATGAGAAGGCCCATAAAGCAAGTCTCCAAAATGAAATTACCCAGGCTTTTTTTCCCCACATGAGAAAATGTGAATGTTGGCAAGTGAAAATTTTCCCTCAAAAATCCTGATTTTCACAGAAACTGCACGCTGCCATTTTGAAAATTTTCCAGCATTTCACCAAACCTGACAGGCCTAGCTCAGAAGCTCCTGCTGCACTCCCCGCTGGTGCCAGGGATGCATGGCATGGTCTCAGTGCCATTCAACTTCTCAGATGCAGTCAGTTGAGCTCACTGTGCTCTTCAGCCTTCTTCCAATGTCCACTTTGCCTTTCTCAGTGCCACTGAAGACCATCTGAGAGACCAAACTGAGCTACACCTAGCCACGTTGGGTGAAATATCCAGTGTGTCACTGCCAGTTGTGTTTGCCAGACTGGGAGGGTGACAGTTGGTTGTGCCAGGCAAATCTTCATCAAGAGCCAGAATCTGCTTGAAGATGTGGGGGATTTGTCTGAATACAGCCTTTCATCAGACCTTAGATTTTTTTTTTTCTGAGGCCATGAGGAGCAACACTTGCTACCCCTTTGTATCTCCATCCAGGTTTGAGTTTTTTATTTCATATCTCTGCCATGCAAAGGGAAACCTTCTGGTCTTCCTTGGTCTGGATCCTCCCATGGCTTCCTTGCATGTGCTCTCATGAGGTTCAAGGAATGAGGCTCATTACTGAACGTCTGAGCTTCTACTCAGACTTCCCTGTGTTGCACCAGGGGGGCAATGTTAAGGGTTTACTCTGTCTCTTCTGTCTGATCAAGTGCTAGCACTTCTCAGGCTCTGGTGCAGGGGAGCAGTGTGGAACACACCAGATCCAGCCTCTTGCTTCCTTCATGCCAAACCATGGTCTTGATAGCTGACTCCAGGGAAATTAGTGCTATCTTTCCCACAGATGTCAGTGTTGCTAAGATTTCACCTTTAGGAAGGATCGAGTCCTTTCTATATATCAGGTGAATGCAGCAATTTAAACTGCATTTCTACCCTGGTAACCAAATCCACACATTTATCTATTTCAGAGCAGTTACGGTATTTCTATGTTTTTCCTGTACCTAATTACCAGCGGCTTAAGAGAAAAGAGGCAAGGTGCGGAGATGGTCCGAGGGTGTAACAAACAGGCAACATAAAGAAATCCAGAATCAAGCACAGTGCCTGTAACCAAAAAGCAAGCAAAAATATCAGTAAAAAGCAGTGAAAGCAAATATACCCCCTCCCAAAAAATAGCCTTCCAGAGTGCTGTCCCATCTGCATTGTTCTGTATCTTCATTTTGAAATGTGCACTTCCAGTGATCCCAGAATTGTAGCTACTCCCTATATCTATCATTTTCCCCTCATTATTTTAATTCTTTTCTCAATCTGTTTTGGAGTTGGCCCAATAAGGATGAGCAAATCCTTCTCTATGTCTTTGAGCTCTTAATTGATATTTCTTCAACTCTTTTCAAAGCAGCTATTTTGGCATCTAGAAAAGATTTGGTGTCATCTGAGTGGTAGAAAATATATTTTAATCTTTCACAGCAGTGTTGTTTCTAAGATGTAGCATTTGGGGTAACAGATGGGGTGGCAAAGAAGTTGCCTATAGGGGCAGTGCTCTGCCTCAACTACTCTCCCGCCCGCTGCAGGAACTTTTCAATTAAACGATGAAAGATTTTGCAGCTTGATGCATTCCAGAGCTGCGTCTTAGCAATTGTTTAGCACCCAAATTTCCATGTAAATATTGACGGTTTTGCAGCGTTTTGAAAAGCAATCTAAAGAATATTCTCGTTCTCACTAGCGCCTTCGCTGAAGGCAGAGGCACACTTTGGCTGTCCCGGGACATTCACCGGGTGCTGTGCATACCCCTCGTGGGGCAGAGAGTCCTCCTCGGGAGCATGGACCTATGTCACCAAGCCCTTAGGACTGGTGGGCAACAATTGTTGGAGGTTTGTGGATGCTCAAAGAAAGCTGAAAGAGCTGTACTTGCTGCGATGCTGAGGAGCGCTGGCCTGCCAGGTGGTGGGCGAACGGAGCGCGTCTCCAAGGGTACGCAATGAGAACGACACAAAATGTCCTTCTGATGCTGTGGATCTGCCTTCCTCCATCTTCAGGACGTTCCTACTTGCCAAATGCAAGAGAAGTCGTTCAGTGCAATCCTCCATGTTCTCCCTAAGATCACTCTTCTCACTCCTGGCCAAATGTGCAGTCTCGTCCCCAAAATGAGATTACTGTTTCATGTTGCTTAAATAATCTAATCTTTGTCATCTCTTTAAAGGTGTGAATCTTTTCTTTCTTTTTTTTCTCTTGTTTTTTGGTTTTTAAGCTAAGCACTGACATGAACTGGCCTCACTTTTTCAGCATTTTAAATGACATTTCCTGTTAATGGTAGAGTAATATCTTTTTGTTAACAGTTGCACTGAATATATGCTGTGATAGGCGATGATATGCAAACTGTATTGTTTAAGAATGACCTCTCTCCTTTTTTCTTAACGTAGCCTTAGGTTTGTATTTCTTTTATTAGAACAGTTGACCACTACACTTCCAAATCTGATAGCATTTGTATTTAATAACTTATATTTAAAATCAAGTCTCTTTATTTCTAAACAGGGCTGGTTTAGTCCTGGCCAGGTCTTTGTGCTAGATGAGTATTGTGCACGTAATGGAGTGAGAGGCTGTCACAGACATCTCTGCTACCTCAGAGATTTGCTAGAGCGCGCAGAAAACGGAGCTATGATTGACCCCACCTTACTTCACTACAGCTTTGCCTTTTGTGCATCACATGTTCATGGCAACAGGTAAGGAATTATTCTTGGCTAGCAGCTCCCTGCCAGCAAGGGATGACTTTGTCAGATATAGGTTTCCTTGGATATGTTTTCACGCTGGATGTTTGGCAGCAGCGCTTCTAGTGGCATAGTCGGTTTGTTTGTTTGTTTCATTGCTTGTTTAATGTAAGCAATAAAAATGCACATAGAGGATCCAGAGAAAAGGTTGGTAACTTTCTTACCCAGACACCTGCTAGATGCAGTTCTGGACAGGATAGAGTTGAAGTACACGTGACAGTCGTGGGTCGAATATAATGTAATGGGTGTAGGTAATATCCTGCACTGATTTAATTACTGCACAAGGGGATCTGACAAGTTACAGCAATGAAATTTTCAGCAATATCAAACTTCAGTGTTCAGAAGTGCTCGAAGCCCTCGGGCACCTCTGTCTGATCGGCAGCACGACGTCAGCCCTTGCATTGCTCAGGCATAATTGGGAATTTTATCTGGCTGCTATTGCAAAGGAATTTCAGGTTCAGCAGTAGCCCTTTCCTTTCTCTCAAATGTGGAAAATCTTTGATGGCAGGGAGTGGAGCTGTGCTTTTTCCATTTCTATTTATTTTGTTGTAATATATCGCAGCTTCTTTTTCTGCTTTCCCCCCCCCCCCCCCCCCCCCCGTTAAATTGCATTATATACTTGGAGATATGGGTATCTCTCCTGCACATGCTGCTGAAGAAAGGAGTGTTATAAAATAATAACATGTTTTCATAAATGCTCTGGTAAATAACATCCTGAATTATGACACATATTGCCCAGGTTTCACATTGCAAGTCTGCCGCTTGCTTTGCAGTTAGTTCCATACATCTTGTCATGGAAACCAAGTTTTTGCTTCCTTAGTTTCTTTTTCAGTTATGAGTTTCTTTCACTCGTTTGTTCCATCTTTTGCCAATTGTTCTTTGATTTCACTTATTTGCTTTCAGTTTAGTTTCCTTTTCTTTTGCTTTGTGGTTTTTATTTCATGTTTTCTTCTGTTTCTTCCACTTGTGCTGCTGGTCTCCCCTCCCGCACATCCCAATCACTCCCCAAAGCCACCACATGGCAGAGTTGCTTGGCGGGTCACAGCCAAGCGCAGACGGCGAGGGGGGCAAAGTGTCTCAGCCCTCCGCTGCTGAAGTGGAGACAAAAAAGGATTCCAAAAAGGAGTCCAAAAAAAGGAAAGATTCCAAATCCCAGCCGAATCCAGAGCCGAAAAGGTAAGCGAAACACACAGTGCACAGCAGTGTGTTGTAGCTGGCAGCAAGCTCCTCGGTCACCGAGCACATTGGGCAGGCTGCAGGGCTGTGGCATGCAGGAGTTAGGGGTGGGTGTGATTCAGGTGTGTTCAAGGAACTGAGCATGGACCCTTGGTTTGGAGATGGGACCTGGAACAGATCCTATTTTCCAGAGCTGTGTAATGAAAAGGAAGTTGGCTACTGGTCATGGCTATTTAATGTAGCTCTTCTCAGGGTTCAGCACAACAGAGCCTCAGGATCCTCTTCTTGTGTCAGTGGCAGGATGCATCTGAGGGTGCCATGGTGCCTTAAGCCCTATTGTGCAGACTCCAATGCCGTGCCTCTGTGGATTCCCAGAGATGTGGATGGCTG
This sequence comes from Excalfactoria chinensis, assembly GCF_039878825.1. Taxonomy (NCBI): domain Eukaryota; kingdom Metazoa; phylum Chordata; class Aves; order Galliformes; family Phasianidae; genus Excalfactoria; species Excalfactoria chinensis. The sequence goes on from NC_092836.1 coordinate 6,928,740, forward strand.
CTGGTGCTTTGCTGGGACACAGTCGGGTGCTTCCAAACATGCAGCTCTGTGAAGTTGGCCTGGTAGATTTGTTTAAAATATTGCAAGAAGGGAACTGTGTGCTTTTCTCCATCTTAGCTATGGCTGGCTGATGGCTGACTCCAAACCAAATGGCTGAGGGGTCCCTTTCAGTTGTGCCCATCTTCTTGTCTCGAGACTGCTGGGGCATCATGCTTCTTGCTTGGACCGTGGTGTGGTGAAGAGTTCGGTACAGAAACTGAGTAGTGTGGTGTCTGCTGTCAGGAAGTCAGAGAACCACAGGGGGTCCGCAGGAGAAAATATGACCCCCTTTCTTTCCTTTCTACTAATAGAAATCGTAGTGGCTGAGTGGAAGAGCTGTGATTTCTTTTAGGAGCGCTGTTTAGGCCACTTACACTGTGCGTTTGAGAGCTGGCTGGCAGAGCGCACAGGGAAGCTGATATTAACCCACACTGTGCTTACTGGCAATTGCGATGTGCGTAGGGCTGGGTTCTCTTTTCTTCTGCATCCCTTCCTCCCATGTACCATACCCATCCATTGCCTAGGGTTAGCCAGGGGCCATGCACTGCCCAGAAAGCCTATGGAGGAAAATTTCCCATGTATGTTTGATAGAGATGGGAGCACGCCCATGCTTGGGACTGTGAAGCACACAGCACTTTGATGGAGCATCTTGTACGTCGGGTACCACTGCTATCTGTGTGCTCCAGTGCAGGGGGAGGATTCAAGTTAGGAGGCATCTTTCAGTTTAAGAAAGGCTTATTTCCTCTGTCAAAACTGAGAAAGTGTTGATTTGATTTTCTTTATAAAAAGAAGTTACTTCACTTTTTAGACAGAAAAAGAAAAGAGAGAGAGAGAGAGAGAAGTTGGGTAGTTTGATTTCTCCAGAATGAGGTTGGCTGTCAGTCAGAATATGCCACCCAGCACCGAAGGTCGAGCGGGGAGATAATTTCATGTGGCTATCAATCTCCTGTATTAGCAGCAGACAGTGATGGAGCTGAGGTGGGCTGTCTGTTTGCATCGCGTTTGTGTAAGGTCAGGCAGCGAGACAACAGTCGCTCGCAGTCAGCGGGGAGGTGCGGGGCGCTCGGATGCCGGGGACAGCCCGGAGCTCGGGGCTGACAGGATGACAGGCGTCAGTGCGGGCGCGTTGCCTCGCCTGTCCGGCACCGCCGTGCCCGGGCGGAGCGGGTGGCATTGCACCTCCAGCTCCGGGCTGACCCCGCCGCCACGGCAGGTGACGCGGTCACAATGCGATTTTGGGGCTGGTTTGGAGCCCTGGTGCTTTTGATAGGGTTTTTGTTGTTTTTTGTGTTTTTTTTTTGCCTCCCTTTGGGCTCCTGTAGCTTATTCAGAGCCCTGAAAGCCCGACATAATCTCTCCAAAAGAAGGCTGTAGATCACTGCTATTTGCATGACAGTCCCTTTGCTTTTTCTGTCAGTTTCTTCCTTTTTGGAATAAGAAACGCAGTTAAACGTAAATTGCATGTCCTGAGTTTCCCCTCCTGCAGGTATCTGCGTGTACTGTGCACAGGCTGTGGGAAGGGCAGGGGCCAGCGGCAGGCAAGCACACACTGCTGAATACTCAGCGTTTTCTGCTCCCTCCTTACTTGCTACACGCCCAAACTGAAGGCTTTTCACTGCTGTGTCCACCAGCGATTTCATAGCAGGGTTTTACCCACCAGGTATCACTGATGCCTTTGTGAAATTCTGCTGTTATGTGAGGTTTTATGATTTCTGATGTCTGTACATGCATGAAATGCAAGGAACACATAGCATCACTTGGTCACCGACAGTCCATGTGGTTACTGATGTCTGTGTGCTTCTGGGATGAGTATCACATCGAAGCCATCGTTTTCCTTTACCAGCAGTCCTCCAAAAAGTACCATAGGCAATAGACTGGTGTGGTTTAAGGAAAGCAGAGTTCCATGCCTAACTTTCTTTTCTTCAGATCGGCACCAAAAAGGACTCTTTCTGTCCATGCTAATCTGAATCTTTTACAAATAAAGGTAAAATATTGATAGCGTGCGTGCTAAGTGTTAGCAGACGTTGAGCTTATCTGAATCAGGATGCTGGCCTGAATCTCCCGCAGTCTGATAGCATCCTTCTTGGCGAGCTGTTCAGTGGCTTTTACCCGAAGTCCCGACACCACCAGGTCTCTCTGCTAAGTATGCTGGTATATCACTGACCTATGCTTTCCTCTGTGAGCTGTGTTTTACAGCATAAAACCAGAAATAATGTTATTGTTACAGAGCTTGGAGGCTCGAAAAGTCCCCGTTAACACTTTCATATGTTTTCCCTTTATTTTCTAATTGTGTATCTGGCTATTCCATTTAAAGGCAAGATTTCCATACCATGACTTTAAATGAAAAAAAAGAAATCCAAACCAACAACACAGGGCATTTTGGTCCTGGAAGAGAAGTGCTAAATACATCAACACATCCCTACGCTCAGATGAGCAGCCCTGCCTGCAGACCTCGCAGGGCGTAACACCGTAACCCCTCGTTAGGTGCCGGCTCCGTGTCGCGCCAGCCCTGCAATGACACAGCGTGCGCGGCGGCCGTCTGTCGGATGCAATCCGGCATCGCCCGCGACCGGCAGACACACGGCTGTGGCTGACGTGATGCGTTGCAATAGGTGTGGGATGGCAGTGCTCAGAAGCCATTCGGTTCAGCCGCACGGCGTCGGGGGTGTGGATGGCACATGGGAAGCGATGAGCCGTGACTTGGCGCTGGCATGGAGAGGAGCGGGAACATGAGGAAGGCGGGCTGGGAGGACGGAGAGGCTCGCACCTGAGGTGGTGTGGAAGGAAGGAGAGCGGGCGGCGGAATGAGCCAAACAAAGGGCTTTTAGCTGGTGTGAATTCCCAGAAGAAAGGGACACTGGGCCAAACTGGTGTTGGCTGAATAAGCTTTTTCAAGGGGCATAACCAGGTGGGCTCTTTCAGGTCAGCTTTACTAGGGGCGATGTAGGAGATCGGGACACCAGCTGTGGTCCCGCATCCTGACGTGGCCCAGCACCAGTTCCCCCTGTGAGCTCCCACCAGGCAGCCTCCCAAAGCCATCCTGACACTCGCTGTCCAAGGCGCTAATCATCCGTGTTTACTGCATGGCTCATATGTGCTGCACCTGGCAAGCAGCAAGGGAGCTGAAGGCAGCACGTGTTTTATATTTGAGTTGTTACTTAAAAAATCAAATTATTTGCATCAGTTTTTGACATTGTTTTTTTTTCGCTGGCTGTGAATGCCAGGGCTCACAGTGCGTGCAAAGATCTGTTTGCTACGTGTAAGCAATATTTTCCCCAGTAGAAAAAGTGTAGACAAGTTAAACATAAAAGGTGTAAAAGATGATCTGTCTTTCCATTCGTGAGCCGCCATGGTATTTCGTACAGGCTTATGTCAAAGAGATTAACCCACTGGAGCTATACTGTATATTTATAATTGCATACAAATGCATGCTATTGCTTCATATATTAGTCTTTGTTAAAAATCATTTTGATATATTTGTTTTAGCAGCATAACTAGCCCTGGGGGCACTGGGTATAATTAGAAAAGGGCATGGGGGGAGGCGGGGCTAGTAGAATAAAGCAGTGGCCTTAGGATCACAGGTCCTAATTATAATTTATAATTAACTCTGGAATTTGCACAAACCGTCCAAGCTAAACAAGAACTACCGTTTTTGCTGTTTAAATTGCAGCCCCTTTTTGAATTTCACCACCTGCTTTGTTGATGTTGTTATTTTCGTGGTTTATAACTTAAAAACAATGGGGAACAGGGAAAGCAGCATTTAAAACTTTCCGTGTGAAATATTTACGTTGGGAATTGACTAGTTTTGAGCCAAGACAGTGCATCTGCAGCAGAAGGAGCGATTCAAAACTTGTTTACTTATAATTAAAAATTTCCTTATTTATTTTTCTTGCCTTTTTTGCCCTTCTGCTTCCCTTTCTGCCCACAACTTCTGCCACACACCTCGAGTGTCCGTGAGCTATAGAGAATCAGATGAGTTGGTGTCCCCACTTAGATGGCGGTGTTTGTTCTGTTTGCAGACCTGACCCCATAGGTTCAGACCCATTTTGTCATCTGTGGCTCTGCACAAATCATGTACGTACAGAACTATTCTTCACCACCTTGTTGTTTTCTCATTGCCCATCCCTGTTTAGCTCGGTGTTACAAGGTTTAAGATTGTGTGAGCACATTCATTTCCTCTGGCTGTGTTTTAGCCTGCCTTGCTGCCGAAATGCTGCTTGCTGGAGGAGTCGGCGCTTCTGCCCATCAGATAAAATATCAAATGTAAAAGTTGAGCTGGAGATCACTGTTAAAAATGAAATCACCAGTAAGCATCAGAAACAAGTTGGTGAGACCTGAACTTCTCTTGTGGATTTTTTTCAGCCCCACCAGCCGCGTAATGGAATTGTTTAGAGCACAGAAGTGAATCTTAAATGCTAGGCTACATACCCTTTGTGTTCTTGCAAAGGGAAAATAAATATGTTCTCTCAAAAAGATAGCATTTTCAAAGTATATTTGACTTGCATATTTAATTAGGTTTTAAAATTATCCAGCTAATGAATTAAGTGCAAGGCTTTCAGTGGTGTTTTTCCAGTTCTATGTATATCCTGCATTTGTCACTAATTAATGAGTTCCTAATGCTTCAGCTTCTGAGAAGATGAGCAACAAGATTAACATAACTAGTAAATCCGAAGATGTGCAGCTGGGTTATAGTATTTGAAATTTGACAAAAACATGGGAAGTATTATTATTTGTGACATGGCTCAAGATGGGGGATTGTGAGGAAAGCAAAGATGACAGAACTGGTGCTAACCACTGTGACAACAACTTGAAAAGCAGCCGACATGACATCTTTCCTATCATGCTGCCGAAAATGTCAACTTTGTGAAGGACAGTGAGAAAATGGTTTGCCGAAAATTTGAAAGGTAGATTCGAGAGATGCTCATCATGTCAGATGCAATATAGTCCACAGCTGGGTGAGAAAGGGAGTCCTTGCAGTGGTGATGGCTCTCTCTTGGCAGGCCCTTCCAGACATCCACGCTGCTCCAAAAATGGCTATGGCTGACCTGTAGCTTGTCTCAAGTTTGCTGGAGCACAATCCAGGAGAGCAGCATGCTGCCTGTGCCGTGTGTGGGTCCTCTGTGGGGCACCCCATTGGGAATGGACTCTCCTCCCTCATGCCTCACACTGGCTGCTGTCCATGGGCTGTGGGGGCCGAGGGGCACCGTGGTTGAAGGCAGGGCTGTTTGTGCCTGGTCTTCATTCTCCAATGCCCACCATGCCTCCTCGCGTGGGTCCGGTGCTGTGAAAGCAGGCCGCGGGTGGTGGTGGTACATCAGATGTTTGCACCGCTCGTTACATGCTTGTTTCTGATGAAACATGTGCCCTTCACATGCAGAGAGGGTACAATTTGTGTGGGAGGGCTGCAGCCCGCCTGCGCTGTCAGACATGTGCTGATCCTGCCTTGACCAGTGCCAGCAGTGGGATGTCCAATCTCTGCATGCGGCGCTGGTGTGGTTCTCATATACTACTGTGCTTTGCTTTCAGTTAAATCCCTTCAATATGTCTTTTAGAGCTAATGGTAGTTTTAAAAGCAGCCTTTCCTTCAGTAAGCACTGTCTGCTGAGGGAGCAGACCTCACCTGGACTCACCCAGGTGCCCTGGCGATAAGTCTCCCTGTTGGAGGCTGTTGACCCAGCAAAGGGTAACATAGCTTTCAGACCATTTCCAGTCCATCAGCAAAGCGCTGCCAGCGTGGGCGGCTTTCACTACCTCGTTTGTCAGCGCTGACACAATTAACCCAGTGACACCGCCGGTTGTTACGGGTACAGGAGTGCCAAAAGTCAAACAGGAGATTCAACCCTGCCCTTCGTGTACAGCATTTATCACCGTAAGCCCCGAGTCATTTGCCTGGCAGCAAACCAGGCACTGCGAGGTGCACAGCGCAACAAAAGGCAGGGATATCTCTGTCAGAGTGTTAAGAACTTGATGGAATTTGGGAAGAAAAATGTATTGAGCATCTTCAGACATTAATTTTTGCTCTATGTCTAATTTTTTACTTTTTTTTTTCCCCTGTGGCTTGCTCATTTCTTCAAAATAACTGTTCCTAATTAGGTACTAATGAGACCAGATCCATACTTCCAAAAATGTTTATGAAATGTGTTCCCCAGATGAGACATTTTAGCCAAGTTTTAGCCTAAATCTTTTTCCCTTGTATTTTTTTTTTTCCTTAATGCACAACCGAATTTGGCAAACAGTCAAATAACAATTTCTGATGAAATGCTGTTTAAATATAAGTACATCCCTTGATATTCAAGTTTGGTTGTTTTTTTCTCTTTCCGTGTTTTAAGTTTTATTTAAGGCAGTGCTTTGAGAATGTGCAGTCGACATCACGTAAAGCTCGCTGGTTTCTCTCCTGAAATGTTTTAATTGTGTTCACTTGTACTGGAATATCAGAGTTTGTACTTGTGATATTGAGAACTTTCCATATATGGGGTCAAGGAGAAGAGATGGTACAGATTTTATTGCTTCTCATTTTTATAGCTTTTTTGTTGTGGGTTTGGTTTTTTTTTGTTGTTGTTGGTTTTTTTGTTTTTTGGTGTTGTGTATTTTTTTATTTTAAGTTTAGGGCCTTTGATTCTTTAAGAGGAAAATAAAGCCAACCAATTAACCCCTGACAGGAGGTTCATTAGAAGCTTTGTAATCCCTTGCCAAGTCTTTTGTATAGCCGAACCAGTCTAGTACTGAGGATTTATGCAGCTTAAGCCGAACACTGGAGGAGGCCTTTAAGTAAGAACATTTGTTCAATTTTAAGATGCCTTACATTACCTAAAGAGCGCCTGTGCCAGCTGAGTTGCCCAGGAGTACACAAATCTGCAGACTTTGCTCATCAGGGCTGGGAAGCGGTGCTGCCGATTGTCTGGCGCGCCGAGCCCTTTGGTGATGGATTAGTCTCCTCTGCCCATGCTGTTCCAGTGCACGATTTGCTGTCTGGGTGCAGGGAAAAGGAGGGCATGGCTGCTTATAGCTGGGTCTGTGGCAGGAGGACAGGAGCATGGGGACACCCATCCTAGCCTGGGAGAGCCGTAGCAGCACTCGTTGCACACTGTGCTCGGTGACGGATGGATGAGGAGCGCCCGAGGCAGACCCAGTGCCTGGGGTCTTACAATGCAGTCCTGTGCACGCAGCAAATGCCAGGGTGTAGCAAATTCTCCCTGAAATTCTGTGATAAAATGTGTTCGTTGTTATCATTCAGGTAAAAAAAATACTTATCGCTTTCTAGGTACATTTTGGCAGAATATATTGAATATATGGTTGACTTCAAGAAATTATTGTAATAAGGTGATTCAGTCACGCAGAATTTTACATTCTGTTCATTTTGAAGCTTGTTGTCGATATTCTTTATGCTTTGAATTATGTTAAATTAACAGCTGAATTTTTCTGCAGAAATTAAGTCCACGTTTTGCCAGCAATGAGCCCAATCCCGCTGTGAAAGCTGGCGTTGCGCTCCTTGTTGTATACCTATATGTAAGAAGGGATTCTGGTTTTTCAGGCTTTTCTGTCACAGAAAAAAAAAAACACGTGAGGGTGGGGGGGCAGAGGGGTGTCCATTTACAGATTATCGTTCTGAGAGGGGGTATTTTTTGCTTTCTTGCTTTCTGATATCTCGGTTGTGCTGCTGTGACTGCTGCGTCTCAGCTTGCTCTGTCCTGGGTCTAATGGCTGGTGACATCTGTGTCCCAACCTGCAGCATGTGCTTTGCTGCGCAGATGATTTCCCAGGGTCGTGAGGTGGAGTCTGAGTCATTTATGGCATTTCTCCTTCAGGCCGGATGGGATAGGAACAGTAACCGTCGATGAGAAAGAGCGATTTGAAGAGATCAAGGAGCGGCTGCGTGTGCTTCTGGAGAATCAGATCACACACTTTAGGTAAAGACAGAGACTCCAGGCTGAATGAGAGAGGACTGATTTCCTCCAAACTCCCTCCTTTTATCAGCAAAGCCAAAAGGCAGGTTTTGAATGCACGCAGGAATCTTGCATAAGCGGCACAGACCTGAGCAGGGCAGTGACGCTTGCACTGTAGCATGTTTGTATCTGGAGAGTGACTTGAAAGAAATAACCTTTAAACGGATATTTCAGACCATCTTGCTTCTGTAGGCAGAGAAATGCTGTGATTTTTTTTTTTCTAAAATTTAACCCCCAAAATACCCTGTTCTCTTATTTCAGTTCTCAGTTATTAGCCATTTGTATTTACTAGCATACAGAAGGGCAGGGCTTTCTTTGGGGATTTCGATATTACAGAACTGACAGAGCCTACCCCCCTTAAAAGGGATAAGCTACCCCTGTAGCACACCAGCTTCATTCTGTTGCACATGTGGGTGGGTGGCACGGACTGGCACACAGGGTCTGTACCAGAGCCCTTGAACCTGGGTCTCCAGCTGGAGCTGGCTGGAGCTTTGTTTTATTTTTACAAGGAGATGATAGTTAACTCTTTAGGTCAATTAGGACACCTAAAAACTCCCCAGGTGACACCCAGATTTAATAAACTAAAACTAGCTGACCTTCCCCATTGCCTCTGATTCCGTCTTACTTTCTTCTATCTGCACCATGAGCCCTTTCTGAAAATTACCCAGTGGTAAGAACACTAAGACTGGGGCCAGATGATCATTTGGATATATGTGGGGAAGCATATTCATAGCACTGGAGATGTTTATTAACACACCTGGTCTGATGTTGACATGCTGTGATTTTTCTAGGTACTGCTTTCCATTTGGCCGTCCAGAAGGTGCACTAAAAGCCACTCTGTCGCTGCTGGAAAGGGTAAGGATAAAAATGACAAAGAATAGTTAAAATTACCTGCATTCATAAATCTTTCCATCCAGGAGAGCTTAAGGAACTGTTGTTTTGCAGTGGGCGTCCAATTCTGGTAGTTAATGTTGAAATACTAGGTGGGGCTGTTGGTTTCTTCTGCTTCAGCTTGGAGGCCAGGCGCAGCTTTGCCCTTACCACCAGTGCAGGTGATAACTGTGCCAGCATAAGGACTGGCTGTCTCTGTGATGAGCATCCATGCTGCAGAACCTTACAAGCAATGTCTTGTTGTTAACCCATGCAGCTGAGCCCAGACATGAGCCCAAGTCATCAGAAGGGCAAACTTTGTCCAGCCCTGGGGAAGCTGGGATAAATCGTAATGTCTTGCCCTAAGAAATGGGAAGCACAGATTTTGGAGCATGCCATAGGATATGGATAGAGACAGGGAACACTGGGGAAAGGGTAGGTCCCACATCTCAGTCTGGACAAGGTGACCCTGTCGTGGGTTCTTCCTGTTGTGTGCTTACCCCGAGAGCTGCGCAGCACTGGGGCAGAAACGGATGTGTTTGTTGGGCTTGAAGAAAAAAACAGTTCTGTGTGCCTGATGCCACAACAAATCAGATTTTCTTGTGTCAAGGTTCTGATGAAAGACATAGTTACTCCAGTCCCTCAAGAGGAGGTAAAAACAGTCATCCGTAAATGCTTGGAGCAAGCAGCTCTAGTCAATTATACTCGACTATCAGAGTATGCCAAAATTGAAGGTAAGGCTCTTTCTTTGTGAAATTACATTTTTGTTATATTTCTAGGTGGCAACTGTGGCTGGGAGCTATTTGAAAGAAACTCATTTGCTATTTATTCACTTGTCAATAAAACTGATGTGATTATGAATCATTTTTGTGATGTTTGCTTTTGAAGCAGTGAAAGCTATGTAAAACATTTTTTTTTCCTGGAAAAAAGAAAAAAAAAAAGATGGGAAACAGTTAAAAGAAACTGTAGCTTTTTTTTCTTCTTCTTCTGTTTTAAATATCATTAGTGCATTTGGCCAGTGGTTTACTATTCAGACTCGCATCGTGGTTTTAAAGAACAAATTGAGAAATACTTGGGTTGTCATCTTTGCAGCTGAAGGTACAGTGCAGCTAATTGTTTGTGACAGTGGAGTTCAGGAAGCAAATGAAAAATAAGAAGCTGAAAAGCTGTTTAATCTGTGCTTAATCATTTGTAGCCGATTTAAAATGTCTTTTTCTGGGAGTGTTTTGTTGTCTTTGCACTGTGCATAGCAGTCATTGATCAGTTGGTCCTGTACTTGCATCAGATTTCTTTCTTGTCACACTAAATCCGGCATAGCTGATATTATTGACCTTTTAAGTTATGGGAGAATAATAACCAGTGACCAGAGACACATGTAGCCATCAAAAAGACATTTTAAAGCTTGCTGGAGGATACGTGTCAGCTGAAGCTCTCTGATCCAGTAGTTCTTTACATGTTGATCAGTTTATGTTGCTACCTTTGTGGGCTGCTGTTCCCAACTTGAAACTCCTACCCAACTGTATCCGAGTTTGCGATTGTTTAAACCCGTATGTTCCAGATGAATGGTATGTTCTGCATTAGACTTTGGGTTTCTGTCATGTGTGATGTGAAGCTTTCCTACAGCTGAGATTATCACTGTATGCCTCTAGGACAATATTGAGAGGAGAAAAAACAAAAACGACTCCCTCTGATCTTTTCTTCGTTCTTGTTTACGTGAAAAATTGGGTTGTTGTATGACAAATTGTCCAGGTTCTGTACATGACATGTCCTCTCTTTTTCCATTTATTTTTTTTTTTTCTGTCTAACGATGCAAATTGTGTACCAGTGGTAATGAATTCATTGTTATGCATCCAGTGAGAAACACTTAAGAATTGGGCACTAAAAGGATGTTTATCAACTCTTGACTTGGTAATGAGTGACTAAAATAGAGAAGGAAAGAAGGTTCCATAAGCGCTGCATTATCAGGCAATTTATCAAAGTACTCAACTTCACAGGATATTTTAATTGGTGTATTCTGTAAAATGCAATGTTTAAATATGCTTGACAAGGCTGGAGAAGGACCGAGAATCAAAAACAGCTTTTCTGTTGATGGATGCTTCTACCCAGTGCTGGCTCCCTTAGGTTCTCTGTGTAAATATCACTAACCCATTGGTAAGATTTGCTCTCTTCTTTCAGATAAATCTATGCAAAAACAAACTTTATGATCTGTAAGTAAAAATGCATTCATTTCCAAAGTAGAACAGTTAGTGTGTACTTTTCCTTTTGTGCCTCAATTCTTCTTGGTTGTGTTAATTACCTGCCCTCTTTTTTGCACTGTGACTTTTAGGTCTGGGAATACTTTGAAGCAACGCTTTTTTTTTCCAGCAACCTTTTCAGGGAAATAGTTCATTCCACACTACCTGCTCTCTTCTGCTTTTCTCCTCCTTTATCCGTGATTGGCCACAGCCACTTTTTTATCCCGTTTCTATAAAAGTGGTTGTAACACCAATTTCAAAGCATGCTGGGCTTGTTAGTTCAAACAACCCAACATCCGCCAGCTGCATGCGTCAGGTTTTCTCTCATGAGCATAGTCCACTTTGTGTTCCAATAGTTGCTTAGAAGAGCAAAGAACAAATTTGCCTCGGCGAGGTGCATCTCTGCATGCCATGCGTGGTTTTGAAATCTTGCTTTTGAATGCTGACGTTTGAGTAACCACCTGTTGAAAGAGTTTTGTCAGAGATGCAAAACAGAATCAGTGGCAGCTTTGCTCGAGGCTATGTTTATGAAGAAATACCTGTGAAAGCCTTAGATACTGAAGGCTGAAATCCTTAGTATCTCGGAGCCTTAAACCAGTGAAAATCTATTTCCCTCTATTCATGACGTTTTGATCATGTTCTTGCAAACGATTCTGAACGAACCTCTAGAGTCATGGTCACAACCTCTCTTGTGACTCATGGGCATGCTGAATGGTTAATCCAGTCGATCTCCAATTTTAACCCTTTTTTATTTTCCTTTTTTTTTTTTTTTTCCTTTTCCCCCTTTTATCCTGTATGTATCCCAAAATACTCTACGGCTGTTTTCCTTTTAACCTGATATGAAGTTTTCCTCTGACCTATAACCTTATAACCTCTTTACCTCTGACCTAAGCCTCTTGCATGCCCAAATCCTCTTTTATAGGGAAAAAGAGAGAAATGTATGAGCATCCTGTCTTCTGCTTGGCCTCTCAAGTGATGGATTTAACCATTCGTGAGTACCTACCACCCTCCTCTCCATGCTGTCCTCACTCTCTCTGTTCTCATTACCTCGAGAAAGTCCAGATCCAAACAAACTCACTCTCCTTGCTTCAAGTCTTTTAGCATTGGCTTGTCTGTTGCTTCTGTCTGTGAAACCCAGTGTGAGAAGTCCAGTCACTTTTTATCAGCCTGAAACAGGTTAGACAATTTAGCCATTTGTTTGTGATAAACTCAGACTGTTTGTAAGTTTTTTCAGTTACTCTTTATGTCCGTGACCTGAATGCATTTTTACTTTGCTTCCATGTAACCCCAATTTGTAAAGTGCTTGTCACTGGTACACAATCAAAGGGCAGCAGCTATACCGGGGAGAAACAAGCTAGCAGTCAGGTAAAGGACGTGGGGAAAAGCCGTCCCTTCTCCCGCGTACACGATCTGTAATGAAGCCTGCGTATAAGATCATGTGAGGCTGTCCTTCCTCCGTGCATCAGCTCTTACATGTCTCCTGGCTGTTCTCTCAAGCGGAAGCGCTGTACTTGCTCTCCTCCTGGATTTTTGGGTTGCTCCTCTCCACTGAGCTCTGGAGGGGACACAGGAGCCTGGGTGCCGCTCAGAGAGCCCCTGTACATCCGCAGAGTTCATGCTTTCCTATTTCCTATTGGTACAGCTTTATCTTTCACCTCTGTGAAAGGAGATTCTTTTGGTAACACCATGCTGCTGGGAGGGGGGGTGAGACGGGGCGACTTATCTTATTTTCAAATGTCATATATCACGCATTACTGGGGGGCTGTGCGATCCACTTGCTCATTAATCCTGCCTATCTGTTCTTGTTTCTCTCTTTTCTCTCCTTGTTGCTTTCTCTCTTTCATATAGAGAATCAAAAGGATGCAGGTGAACAATTGTATATGCATTATAAATTGCTAGGACTGTTAAGTTATATTTATTTTGTTTTCCATAGCTCCTTAAGATATGTACTCCTTCAGGCTGAAAATGGAGATGCATTAATACTTAAGGAGTTAATTTGTGCTGTCTACATAACCTCTTTTGTCTCCATCCTTAGAATAGAGTGTAGGTTAGAAGTACCTTGTAGCAATAGAGTGTCTTCTTAAGAGACAGTTTTAATGGACAACCTAGCCTCTGTAAAAGGGAAGTATCTTGTTTTCCTAAAGAACTGCAACTCATTTTTGGTGCAAAAATGTTGGTGAGCTGGCCATTAACTTAACACACCCAACAGGCACATTTCTGATGAAATTAACGTTCATTTTTGGTTTTCATAACTTCTGTTTTATGCCCTATTGGGAGAATCGATTTGGTTTTTGGTTTTGGTTTTGTTTTGTTTTGTTTTGTTTTGTTTCAATTTTATTGTTAATGTGTAACAAATGATCCGGTCAGACAGAAGTCATGTTTGTCTCTTGTTTATAACCTGTGGTGACATGTGGTGAGGCAAAGGTTCAGCACAAACCAAAGTGCCTGAAGTGCCTGTCTCTTCAGAAGGGATTTGGAGGTCTGTAGCCCCCTGTTCTTGTTTCTGTTGTACGCCACAGTCCTGCTTTGAAAGTCCTTGAAACCTGAACTGTTCATCCCTTTTTGTGAGTAGATTGTTGTGTTATGTGGAAGGGGGGGGGGAGGAAAAAAAGAATTGGTTTGACTTCAGCTGTTATCAAAGGGAAATTGCTTTTAAAAGGCCGCACAAGGGGCTGGGTTTGTTCTACCCCAGCTTCCCCAGGCCCCTGCAGCTCAAATTTGACTCTGGATCTAGAGCATGGCAATAGAACCAATTTGGGAAATGAAGATTAATTCTTCTCTGCAACTATGAGAGGTACAGGTACACAAGTTGCAAATACAACCATTGCAAGCACAGCTATTTCCAATGGCCACAGTGGGCTGTTGTGTGTAAGGCACAGTTCTTGCACTGGGCATCCCTCTTGCTGGCTAAGGCTTGTCATGTGCATCAGGTTTAGGAATTGAGAAGGACATGTCTAGGCCCAGTTTGGTTTAAAATGCAGCTGCTTCCTGGAGCTCAGGGTGAGTGAAGGGACACAGAAGGTTGTGGCTGCCCTGTTTTGTACCCACAACTCTCCCAGTGTCTTAAATGAAAAATTCTGGGGCATTGTCAGCAGGATTCAACTTGAAATCAGTTCCTCAGATTAACTGGAGTCAAAAGTGAGTAGGTTTTGGTCTGATTTTTTACTTGCTTTGCCAGAAGCAAGAATGAGATATAAGGTAATGAACACAACTCAAACACACAAATATCACCTTTCATTCTTTTTTCACCTGAAATAAAATGTAGTTTCTTGCCTCACCTAGAAGTATAGATTTAAAATAGAGCACTAGACAGAACATTATTCTGAAATAATTAAAGATTAATGGGTTGATTTAACTACTAATCAGACAAAACTAACAACCTTGTAATAAGTGCTTGGTCCGCATATTCATGTCAGTTGGGAATCCATTTTTCTTTTAGAAAAAAAATGACTTCTCCATCCCTTAAGCACAGGAACTGAGGAATGCACTGCACTGCACTGGAGTTCATTGGCAGTGAGGGATCCCGTTTCTGTGAATGCCACTTTGCCCTGCTGGAGCTGGGTGCAGGCAGCCTTAGAGCTGGTGCCAGCCACAGTGGCAGTTGTCAGCTTGACCATTTGTTGTATTTAGTGTAAGACATGGGTTTTTAGGTTTTGACTGCTTCTCTCTTAGCGGTTTGGTTTTGGCCTCTGTACCCTTGGGGATGAAAAACAAAGGAGTTGTGTGACCAGGATGGTTGTTGCTTTTGTGCATGGAGCCAGAACTGCCATCTGGGCAGCTCTACAGGCAGAGAAAGAGACTTGGGAGTGGATAGACCTGTGATATCCATTGCTTTGTCCTCGGGGGAAGTCAGCTTCTCTAGGATCAACTGGGGGCCAAAATTGCAATTTTTTGCTTGTCTCCCAACATCCTCAGTCCAAGGATGCACTTCCCCAACTGTGTCAGCAGCAACTGGCACCGACTGCAGTGTCTCATGCGTCATGCATGCCCAGCAGGCACAGGAAGGTCCTGGGCTGAGGAACTGCATGCAGAAGGGGCCAGTATTTGACTTCACAACACAGCAGGTTGCTGCCAAGCAGTGGTATCTGTCACAACACTCTCACTGGCCCTTGTCACAGCCCCTGTGCTCTCTTCACGTCACTCGTGTTTCCTATTTCTGGATCTCAGCCTGGGGAGCTCCCTGCACATACCCGCAATATTTAGCAAGTGTGCTGGTGCTGTAGGGGCTGAGCTGCCTGTTTGTTAAGGTAACCTGGGATAAGAGGAGGTGCCATAGGATTTATCAGCCCATCCACCACTCAGCAGTCACCCCAGCAACTGTGATAAAGCACAGAGCTCAAGAAGAAAACCAAACGAAGTTCCCCAAATAAATATGGATGCACAGTGTAGGAAGATGTTGATCTTTGAGGCAGGAATGGAGACTGAAGTTGTTGATAGATCATACATTTTACTATTCATGTAGCCCAGACATAACTGCAACCTGTATTTGTCTGCTTACTGAACTACTGCTTTGTTTGGTTTGTTGAAGTGGCATTCAGCTGGGTTTGGCAGGGAGCTGTTAGGCAAATTGCTAGCTTTTCTCTTGCCCTTTATAAAACACTGTTAGGAGCAGCAGCAGAGTTGTTACTAGAGCTTCAGGGGTCGCAGTGATCTGCTCTGCAGCATTCTTTCTTCAAGGCTCTTACCAACCACAGAGCAACTTGCTGCCTGAGGCATGAGATAGAATTCAGATGTGCAAGAACTCCTCACTAGGCTGAATAATCACCAGAAAGTTAGGGGGTTGATTCTCATTTCAGTATGTTGAATTTTGAGAGCTGAGTCTCCTTCTAAGTTGAAAAACCTTTTTGATGAGTTTTTCTTAATTGTGCATCTTGGTTTGAGAGAAAAAGTTATCATCATTG
The DNA here is from genome assembly GCF_039878825.1 of Excalfactoria chinensis. Taxonomy (NCBI): domain Eukaryota; kingdom Metazoa; phylum Chordata; class Aves; order Galliformes; family Phasianidae; genus Excalfactoria; species Excalfactoria chinensis. The sequence continues at coordinate 6,944,727 of NC_092836.1, forward strand.
AAGTCCTTTCCAGGCACACATAAGTCGTTTTATGAGGATAACAAAGGCTGTTTTGCCTTCTCCTTGGGCTGTGTCCATTATTCTTTATCGTTATCTTGAGAACAGCAACTCTATCATTGCCATGATTGGCTCACAAATGGATGCACACAATACTTACACACCAAAGCCTTTGGCAGGGCTCATGATTTTAATTATTACAAGGAAATCACAGAGTTGGTAGCTGTGCTTGTGAGAAATGCGGAAAGTCAACACTGGTCCTTGCTTACTGAGGTTTAATTCTCAGCGGTGTGGTTGTGTTAGCCCTTCCATCTCACACAGACTGTGATACTGAGTGAGAAATACGTAGTTGGAATATATTCTGCTCTGCATACAGTGAATTTTATGCAACACACCTTCCCAAAGTAGCACTGATTTTACAATACACCTGTTACTCTCACTGCAATCTGAAGCACAACATACAACCCCAAAACTCCTACTTGCCAAGTAATTCTGTTTTCTGCAAGTCTTTTATTTGCAAGTATCAGACAGAGGTGTAAAATGCAGTCTCATGCATGAGTTTATCCAGAAGAGTGCTTTAGAGGACCCCTTGGCCAGGCTGTTTGGGAGGAATAAGCTTGTCCTGCCTTTAATCTTAGTGACTGATGCATTCAGATCTCACCAGCAGCTCTTGCTGCTTCCTCCTCATCCTTCTCTGCTCTTGACTATTCCCTGTTGCAGAAAACACTTGAACAAGTCAGGCCAATTTGACACTGCGGGTGCTGGATGTCAGTGAGGGCTGAAATGTGTTCACCATTGGGGCCCATGGTAGCACCTCTCTTTTTCAGCATGTGTGTTTTGGTGGTTGGTGGCACAGAGGTGGGCTCATGTTTAGGGACAATTTCAAGTTGTGGTGCACAGAGGTGCAATGGGGTGTGGAGTTCCTGGAGGCCAGCAGTAAAATCTCCTTCCTGAGCATTACGTGGTTTGCTCAGCAGCCATCAGTGAGTAATCAAATTGATTTCTTGCTTATCTTTTAAATTAGGCTGGAAGTCATTAGGCCAGTGCCCAAAGAACAGTTGTTTTTGTCACTTGAGGCTGAGAGGTATTATTTCTGGGGACAAAGCCACTCTGGGTAAACACTGGGCATAGACCAGGGTGACTCCAGCAATAAGAAAATAGATTTGCTTTTATTGCTATAAAACAACAATAACAACAAAAACCCCAAACCAGAAGCTCAAATCTAAGAGTCTGAATTAAATAATTACATCTCTAAAAAGACTAAAAGCGTGTGTGTGTGCACGTGTGCACTGTATGTGTGTTCATGTACGTGTGTACCTCTGTGTATGGAGAGAAGGAACAAACCTAACTTGTACTCTTTAAGTAATGGTTGACTCAAATATTCCTTATTATGCTCCTATAAGTGTTGTAATTCTGTGAGATTTCAAAGCAATCAGAAATCTACTTTGCACAAGCCAACCCTTTTTTTTTTTTCTCCCGCTGGAAAATGCAATCAAAATGGCAAGGACTTTTGGCAATAGAATGTCCAGATAAATATGCCAGATCCTTTGCAAATGGAATTATTAAAAATAGTCACTGTGCTGCTAAAAACTGTTATTAAATGTAATAGAAACTATTGTGTTAATATATTCACGGTACATAATTTACTCTCTGAGTGCATGTAAAAGGAAAGGCTATTTTCTTTGAATTTTTCCTATGCTGATATTGTAAACTATATGACAGATGGGTCAAGTCCTGATTGCAGTATTCTAACATTTGGAATAGCAAGTAACATATTTGATAGAGCTGGCAAGTTTTTATATATGATTCAACCCAGAATATAAAAGCCACTAGAATTCCAAGTTGAAAATAATTAAATGAGCTGGAAACGATCAGGAACCACACATTTTTAAGTGACAGATTTTTTTACATGTTTAAATTGCACAAGAATATTTTATAGCTCCCTTTAACCAACAGTGACGTTTAATTCTAAAATGTGTAATTGATATTTACAAAGCAATTAATTCCTGCGGCTCATTATTCTATTGCTAAATGTACCTAAGTATGGGGGCACTGCCTTAAAGTGGTCGTTTTTGGTCACCTTCTATGAATCGCAGAGTTTTAGCTCCGTTTCCCAAATTGAGGTTCCCCACGTGGCCACATGAAGTGCAGTCCCACACTTGTGTTGGATGCTTGGCTTTCTGATTGCACAGTGCCGTAGGATGTTAGAATCTGCTGACTCCTAGAATTCTTGTTGTCAGACGGTGTCGTTCCCGTGTTAATACCTTAAGCACCAAGAAGCAAAGCCCCGCAGCTTTTTCCATGTCTATTTGATCATTTCTGCTTATGTTCCTTTCGAAGTTTCCATCCTTTTGTCACTGTTATGATGTCATTGTCTCTTTACTTTTGGCGTCCCTCCGTCACGCACCAGCAGCCCGTCCATCCAAGCCTAAGCCACCGGCTGGGCCACCGGCATCTCCTCAAACGCAGACTAACATGATTAATCATATGCTCAAAGGCATGGCCAAACAGACGCCAAGTACTGTAATAGTCTTCCTTCCATTTATTCAGTGGTTTTCTAGCCTGGCAGTTGCTTGTTTAGCCTTAGCAAGCTAGTTGTCATGTGCAGCTTTATAAGCCACCTAGTGCGATGTGGTAGGTTTGTAGAGATTTAGAGGTAGCATTTATTTCAAAATGTCCACATTTTTTTGTCTAGCAATGTCTGACATATGCAACATTTTCAAATATCAACGTCAGCACAAAATAACATTGTTGTTGCATAACATTTTGCATGAAAACTATAAATATGTATGAGCTTTACATGATGTTGGATGAAATGTTTGATAAGTATATCGTATATGTTTCATGTAACTGTCAGTGCTCCAGCTATCTTAGCGGAATATTCTGATGTATAGTAACTTAACCAGGGAAATATTTAAAATAAGAGGAAAAAAAATTAAGATTGACATCTGCTGGCTGCCAAAGTTGTATAAGCATCAATATTTTCTTTAAAGACAGCATCTCTGAGCAGTTGTTCTTATTAACACTTTTGTCTTTTAGTTGTATTTGAGAGCAGATCAGTGTTGCAAATGAGAATGGGTCTGATGCTGCTCTGATCGATGGAAAAGCTTCCCCCTGGTTTTAAAGGTGTAGAAGCAACCAGAGGGACATTTCTTTGGGTTCTCTTTGCTTAAAAGAAAGAGTTTTCTTCTTGCAACTAGTGAGGTGTTGGATTGCATAGGAAGAAGGACAATGAGTTAACCACTAGTTCTCCAATTTCAGTGTTTGCCCACTGGAGTATTTTAAGGACAGTCTGGGAGTGTTTCTTTTGTTGTGTTTCCAGAGATAAAAGAGATGAAAGGGAAACCCCAAGGCCCCTATCCTTGGTATCCATCAGCAAAAGTGTAGCATTAATTTGCCTTGATGGATCTCTCAGCTGTACCAAGCACCTGCAATGCCAGATCTCAGCTGGCCTGGTTGCTCAGCTCCTCTGACAGCAGTACCATGTGCCCCTCTTGCAGCCCCCTTCTGAGAAATATTCCTCTCCTTTTCATGGGAGATTTGTTGCCCATAAGAATAATTCCAGTGAAAAGTAGGAGCAGGAGAGATGCTAAGGTAGAGATTTGTGTCCTCAAAACTCACCAGGCCTTCAGCAGGCTGGGTTTTGTGCCCTGGGGCTCATCAGAGCAAAGTGGGACACCTGTGTGTGTACAAGTTGCTGCTCTGTCCGTAAAGAAAAGCTAAGCAGCAGTATATGCAAACAGCTGATGCATGCAGGAATCTGGAGCAAAATGCTCAACTGCCTTGCACTTGGGCATAACCCAAGCTGCTGCCTTAGTGTTGGACATCCCAAGATGAATACCTTGCTGGTGGAGGGCCTGTAATTCACACACCTCTAGCATTTGGCTTTGTTGTGCTCACGGAGAGACCAAAATGTACATAGGTGGATAAGTATGGGCTGGCTGATGTCGCTTCTGAAGCATCATCCTGCTCCTTGCCATAGTTAGTACAGCAGAGCTGGGTTTGCAGCCTGTCATTAGCAGGAGGAACACCTCTGCAGGGACCCACGGCAGCACAGGCATGTCTGCAGGGAGCAATGCTCCTGCTCTTCTCCTTGGAGCTGGGAGTGCTGGTGAACCACCATGTCAGATCACAGAAGCCCCATTGGTTGCATTCAACCAGTCCTGTGGAAGCTGTTGTTTGATGAACGGGTCACAGTTTTATTTTTCCTGTTGGTCTTGTTGAAATACTCTAAGTTGAAAACCTTAAACGTTCCAGGCTGTTAGCACCTCAGATTTGTAATGCGTTAATACCAGTTACCTGGGAGAATGTGATTTGATTATTTTAACAAATGTTTTTAGAAAATACTGCAAAAGAACTCAATAGAGCTAAAGCAACAGGCTCCAGGATTTAAACTCCTTGGTTTGTTTGCAGGGTTTTTGCTGTAAAGTTGCATCTCTTTTCCCATATAAATCTTACGTATGAGCGCCAGGTGGGCGTTACCACTTTCCACTCCCTCCAGCATGCGTAACTCCTCGACCTTTGTGGAGTTAAATCCTGGAGCAAGCCAGACCTGCAGCTTTTGCTTTCAGTAGCAGGTGGCATTTAAATTGCTCGAGTTTGACGATTTGTTAAAAGTACAGAGAGATTTGTTTCAATTGATCTTAAAAGTGTGTTAAATCGTACAGACACGATCTGCAGTGCATCATCTACTCTGTAGGATACATGTTGTTCATATATTAGTGGCCAGATGCTGTCTTTAAGGGAATGCAATGTTCTTATTTGAGCTAATAAAGTGCCACTGCCTCACCATAAAGCAAAACAGCTCTGACTATATTGTGAAATTTGGAGCTGGAGCACTGTATTTTCATAGTAGAATAACGAATGTGGCTTTCTGGTTTGCACAGTACTAATTATACAAGCATTTAACATATGCATGAAAAGATCTTTAAAGCTGTAGTATATTATGGGATTTTTTAAACCTCTAAAATTACTTGCTTTACATTGAGCTTTTCACTCTGCCTGCCTTTTAACTCAACTTCTTGTACTACAGAAAATGTAGGCCGGTTAGTCACACCAGCTAAAAAGTTAGAAGACACAATACGTCTGGCAGAATTGGTAATTGAAGTCCTCCAACAAAACGAAGAGCACCACGCAGAGGTGAGCAGCGGTGCCCTGTGTCCTGCAGGTCTTGAGCAGGGTCCGGTCGGTTGCTGGTGGCTTTGCGCGCTTATGGGATGTCTCCTGAACAGGTGCCGGGTTATCTTTTTTAGAAGGCAGTAATGGGGATGAAGTGTGATGAAGGCACATGGGACAGGTTGGGAAGACTGCTTTTCCATAGGGCAGGGAGGGCCAAAAGGGGAATTGATTAAATCCTGCTGTCCGGTACATCAGTCCGCAGCACCAGCAAGAGCCACATATGTCCACCACCAGCACCATACCAGAGCAAGCCCATCCTCTTAACTCTTCAAAGTGCTTTAATGGAAAGATTCATGTTTTAAAAACACTGCAACCATGTCAGGGGCAAATAGATGTTAGAGGATCCCGAGGCTCAACCCTGGAAGCCCTGAGCCCCGAGGCAGCCAGCAGCGCTGCCAGGACAGTGCCAGCTGGCAGGGACTGCCCCAGGCAGCAACGTTGCCCACCCATGTAAGTATCTGCAGGATCGAGCCCCGTGTTGGCTGTAAATCTGGGGCTCTTGGCTAAGTGTTGGAAAGTTGATCATTCTGAAAATCAGAGCGAACAGTTGTTGTATATGACTGTAGGTATTGTAACACTCATTCACTCTTTTTCTCTCTTCCTTCCCATTTTTTGTATATACTAACTATATTTTGCGTTAAGAGCATTTGGTAAATAATTTCACAATCACCTAAAAATCATTCCGGGGTATATTAACATTTGCAATATAACTTAACTTATTGATAATACACAACAATCCACGACACTCAACTAATGCCTGCTTGCATATTTAAATTTCCTCCCTGTTTTTCTACTGTTCATTCAATCTTGGATGATCCTGGCAGGGGAAAGAGGTATGTGACTAAACCGAATGACACGAGTCACTCCTGTCATATTTCGTGCATGCCCTCTCAGTGCCATGTTTCCTACTGGGATTTTACCTGGTTTGCCCTCGCTTCCGTAACTTTGACCAAGGAATGTAACAGCAACTCCCAGTCGGCTGCTTGTGGAGCTGGTAGCCTTACACAGAGGGTCAGTGTGGCGTAGCAGTCCAGTCCATGCATGTAGCAATGGGTATATTTTACGAGCGCTGCAGTTACATCCCAACACAACCCTACCCGCCTGGAATCTCTCCTCAGCCTGTTGTTACCTCTGTTGTTTTGCATTCACCTGATCTATAGTACACTGTGGTGGAGGTGGACTGAGTTCTACACAAGTGACTAGAATGGTAGTGTTCTTCCTCTGGTTTTGTCTGTATGTGCCTTGTACTGGATATACAGTATTTATATGTAGAGAGAGAATATACATGGTGAAGAGTGAAATGAACTTCACTTTTGCAAAGCAGGGGGTTGCCTGAGAGCTCTGCACTTACACACATGCTGCAGGAGCTTGCCTGAGGATGATGAGTGCTTTATTCCACTCATCACCAGCTTAGGCTGTGTGTGCAACCAGCCTGGAAAGAGCTGATTTTAAAGCACCAGTTGTTTGGAAAATAGTGGACTTTTGCAGCAGGCAACAAGAGGGCCCGTGGTGTTCAGCCAGCTGCGCTGCTCTGATCTTCACATGGAGGAAGATTCAAAACTGTTCTTCAGCATCTTCTGTGTCACAAGGCTTTGATTAGAGACAGAAGGTTAACGCCAACACGGATAGGAGGCATCCTGGCCCCTTGTTCTGAATGGTGACCTGAAAGACTGACATTTATCTCTGTCCAGAAGCCCAACACTCTGTCGGTATGTTATTGAATCCCTGTCCCGAGGGTTTCTGTGGCATTTCAGTGGTGTTCAGGCAGTGGGCCAGCTCTCTGCACACTTGGAATTGCACCCAAAGGAACAGAGAGACGAGAGGCTGGCTGATTTATCACACCATCTTTATTATGCATTACAGCCCCATTATTCTGTTCCTGTGCAGTGAGAAGTGCTGAGGTATTGCATGTTTTTTTCAAATTATTCCAGATGAGAGGGTTGTGGTTTTTTTTGTCCCCATCTTGTCCTTCTGTCTGGAGGTGAGAAGGTTCAACCTGCAAGGTGAGATTTCTTGGTCTGCTTTGGATGTTCAGCAGAATTCAGTGGCATCATGAATCAATGGCATTGCTGAAGGAATGCCTTCTTTTCTGAAAATCATGATTTTTTTTTTCCCATTAAAATACACCCCTTTTTTGTTTTTTTTTTTCCCAAACATGGACATCCAGGCAGACATGCTAGTGAGAACCCAGAAAGCAAAACTCAGAGCATGGAATATGTTCAAAAGCCATTAGTCCAAAAGTGTCACGTCTTATCTATGGGGTTAGGCCTACCCATCAGAAAGAAGCACAGACAAAAATGTAAAAGAAACAGCGGTGCCTTGGTCCCAGGTGAGAGCTGGAGGTCTCTACCATTGCAACATCTCTCTCACCAGATGTCTTCCAGCTCCATTTTTGTCTCCCTGGATGACTGATGGCACATGCCAGAGACCGTGGTCTTCACGTATTTCTGAACTCGTGTTCTCTCTCTATGTATACATATGTGTATATGTATATATGTATTTTAAGCCCTTGAGGTCATACATATATACATGTGTATCCATGTGTAAAACATACAATAATAGGTGTGTTTGGCTAGAAGGAACACTCTTCTTTTTTTTTTTTTCGCCTTTACATTCAAGTAAAGCAGGTAAGTGGATGGTAAATACAGAAAATGTTACCATCTTGAAGGAGCTCTTCAAAGTGTGGTGGTTTTGCTCCCACTGTGAGAGGGCCTGGGAGTAGGGAGAAGGAGATTGAGGAACCTGACATAAGTTAGAGACACATGGAGATAACAGTTGACTTTTCCAGCAGAAGGGAAACAGTGACTGGTTTGGGCATTATTTTTTTCCCCACAAATGATGTGCTTTTCTTCCTCATTCTTTTAAAATAGCAATTTTTTTTTTTTTCTTCTTTTGTGGAAGCAGGTTATATTGCAGGACTGTGCAGCGATTATGTTGGACTTGTTGCAGAAGATGCTATTTCGTCTCCCCTCTCTTCCACCCCCCGGACCTTGGTTGCCAATGGTCTTTGGGGCCAGCTTGGATTCTCCACTGTAGCAGACATTGGGCTGCCCAGATATCCCAGGGATGGAGTTACTTCATAGCACAGTTCATCTCTCCCATTCCCACCATGGGGCTGGCCCAGTACTAAGATTAGCTTGGGGTTTATTTGGTTATTTTGGCTATTTTACATCTGAAATGTGCCCAGGGTGCATAATGCCCCATGTCACATTCAACCTATGCATGTCTTAACACCAGTTTATATCAACTCATGGAATAACAGCAGAATGACATCAGTCTGCTTTGTATTTTGAGGGAGGAAAGGAATGGAAATAGTCCCAAAAACCTCCTGACAGCATCGCTGCCTGCTGAAAAGTCAGTCCAAAATAGAACTATTATAGGGGTCCATGGCACTGACCTGGTCTGGGGGTATGAGTCCCTCGCTGTGGCCAAGAGAACCCACAGCTGGACTTGTTTTCTATGTTTCTCTAGAACAGTATTAACCAAAGGCATTTTGAGAAAGCTGAAGTCTATCGTGCTTATTCACATCTGCCAAAAGCTTCCTTCTAGGAGGCAAAAAATACCCCTCCCTGAATGGCAGTTCCTCTGAACTGAATGCCTTACACCCAGTCTTTTCTATCTCTAGCCTTCTGCCTATGCTAGAGGTTTCTTTCTCTTGCAAAGTGCTGGAAAGCCATTTCTCAGATCCTTGAAGTCACTGAGTAATTTTCTGTCGCTTACAAATTATAGCACATGGTCCTAACGACAGCCTTTCTCACATTGCATGTTCCCAGCCAGAAGTGATTACTAAACACGCATGCATGCGTCTGGAACATTCACATCTGAGCCATGTATGATGTGAATGTCACATCAGAGGGCCCGTCCAGTCAGTCTGAAGGACCCATGTGCATGAGAATGAGTTATTTCACTGATCTTTCTTGGTTTTCAAGATAGATTAGATATGCATATATATATATTTTTTCCTGCCTCTGAAAATACAGGCTTGTAGAGCTTTTTTTTTTTTTATTATTTTTTAAAATCTTGGCATGTTGATAATAGAGCTTTGTTTCTTGATAAGTAGCATTAATGAAGGTGGTAGTGTATTTAGATGATGTGTATAGCTGGCCATGTAAAATGAACAGTGCTGTCGTAACTTCTACAGGTGATGCTTGAATCACTTCCAAATAAGAGTGAGAGGGACTTAGGGCAGATTTTAATGTCTTAGGTGGTTTTTTAAAGGGAAATAGAAGTAAGGAAGCCAAATAAAATCCAAACTGCTGAAAAACAGCATAAAACCCACCCACAGTGAAGAAACTCCCCGATTTCTATCATTTGGAAGAAGAATTCGTTGTTTTCTGATCATTAGCATAACTAAGGATGAATCAAGTAATTTATTGTAAATTGAACAGACAGAACCTTCTCTGCCATGTTACACCTGCCTGCCTTTATGGTGGAGCCCTGAATAGATCTTCTGCAGGAAACCTTTGTATGACAACAGCAGTGCCTAATTCCCGTGATTAGCACTGGACGTGCAGGCTAGCACTGGAAAGCACTGTTCTCTTTACAATAAAGGTAGTTTCCACGGGGTGCACATTTTTTTGGAGATCTGTGGCCTAGCATCTGTGACTGTGCTTTATTGGAACTAACATACTGCTCTGTTATCTTTTTCTACCAAGGCCTTTGCTTGGTGGTCAGACTTAATGGTTGAGCACGCGGAGACCTTCCTGTCGCTGTTTGCGGTGGATATGGATGCTGCGTTAGAGGTGCAACCCCCCGACACGTGGGACAGCTTTCCACTCTTTCAGCTTCTAAACGATTTCCTCCGTAGTGACTGTATGTATTGTATTTTGGTCATTTCTTTTCAGTGGGCGGCTCAGGTTACTGCTAATACTTCTCTGTGCTGCACAGAGAGCTGAGCTGGGTAGAGAGGCACAGTGCAGACTCTTAGCATCGGCTTGGTTTGGTTCCACTTCCACTAGAAAAAAGCAATTCTCTGATGCACACACAGACACCCCTTAAGTCAAATGCCTCAGATGAAGGTGAGAAGTTGAACTTCTATTTTGTTTCATCTTCTCAAGTCTTTTGTAATGGCTGCCTGACAAGCAGGGAATTATGTACACCGTCATTAAATGTGTGTGTTGTTTTATATGTGGGTGCTGCATTTTTTTAGCTCGGAGCAAACCAGTCCCTACTTTAAAACACTTCACTGAAGGAAGGGAAAGATTTAAATTAAATGAGAGTAAGAGGAATTCAGAAGCATGGTGCTCTGTGAAATAAGGCACTTCTCCAAGGCATGGAGAAGGCCCATGCCTTCAAACCCCACCACTCACGAAGCGGGGACTCATCCTCTGAGAGTGCCATGGTAGTGAGTAACTGAATAAGAAACAATCCTCCTACCTGCAAAAGCCATAATGTTTGCCATGCGGTATTTCTTACACCCGTTTTATTCCCAGGAGGTAACAATGTATTTGTAACCTGTGAGTCTGACATTAACGGGAAAGAAGATTTGTTGTCTGTCTGTCTGTTTTGATGAAGGTGCCATTCCTGCTGTCTTTGTCGTGAGCGTTGGTGCTCGATGCCAGCTCCTGTTCTGTTCTCAGAGTTTCTATCTGTTTGCTGACAAACTCGTTGTTGTAATGAAGTGCCACGCTGTGGTTTGTTACAGAGCTTTTAGTAACAGTAGTTTCTTACTATACTTTTATTTATCTATTCTAGATAATTTGTGCAATGGAAAGTTCCACAAACACCTCCAAGACCTGTTTGCTCCACTTGTTGTTAGATATGTCGATCTGATGGAGTCCTCAATTGCACAGTCAATTCACAGGGGCTTTGAGCGGGAGTCATGGGAGCCAGTAAAGTAAGGAAACCTCCTTTGATACAATCGGAATTTGGGTGCAAATGGATGGAAATTCATACAGAGATGAATTAGGAAACATTAGATTTGGACGTGCAGAAAGTGCTTGATGTTTTCTAATTGAATGCTAAGTAAGAATAGAAGGCCTGAACTCCTCAAGGTTTTGAAGTTAATGAAGGAAATTATATTTGCTGTTTGAAATGCATTTCTGCCTCAGTTCAAACCATGTACTTTTGGACCTGGAAGCTTGAAAATGTGAAAACTTTCTTAGCTGGCATGGCTTTTTGGATCCCATCCTAAGAGGCCTGTCCCAGCGCTGCTTTTGAACACAGGTAGCTCCTTTTCAGAACAAAAAACCTTGCTTTGACGTGTTCAGTACAGCCCTAGAACCTGAGTGAATCACTGCTGTACTGATTTTTCTCAATACTCATTTTTTCCACCCACCCCATGGAGGGAAAGCACATCACCCCCATGGTCAGTGGTTGTGGGCAGCATCCCCATCAACTCAGCTTGTCCCAGCCCCAGGCAGCTGCAGGGATGCAGGAGGGACCAGCCCAGAGGGGATGTGATGTGATGAGCCATTGAGCAGAACCAGTTATTGGATGTGGAGGGGTAGGGGTTGGCAAGCAAAAAATGAATGGCCTGAGAGAAATCTGAATGGAACTCAGGAGCTGGTGAATATGAAAACGTGGCATTTGCTTGAGATTGCTGCTGTTATTTCACAGGTTTTGAAGCACTGCTGAACCCTGCTGTGCTTGCTCTAAAAACTCATATCGGGTCCTGTGATGGAAAAGAATGGACTTTTCCTTCTGTTAACAGACTTAAAAGGGAAAGATTGACCCTATGCAAGTACCAAGAAGCTGACAGTGTCCCAGACTGGGGACTCAGACCAGCTGACTTCTGCAGACACATTTTCTCTGCTTCTTTGTGATTCTCTAGGCAAAGTTAAGTCACACTGTGCTCTCAGAGGTTGCTGTGTAAAAGAACGTGTGGTCTTTCAGGGCTTTTCACACCAAATATGTTCGGTTTACAAGGAAAAGAGATTTTGTTCAGCAGCCAGCCTCCCATATGCAACCTGGAATCTGATTACCCAGGTTTTTTCCTTTCTTTCGTGAGCATCCTCAGCATCCATACGGATTCTGCCTGCCAAATCACAGGCCTTTTCTTGACACCTGATCATCTCCTCTGTTTTGAGTGGGGTTAAGTGGCTGGCGTTCAGGAGTCTCTCTCACTTTCCATTTGCTGTCTTTGGTCTGCAGGCTAACAAGATTAAAAATCCTAAAAAATCTTGTTTCAAATAAGCAGATGTGACCCAGAAAACATAGAAGAAATAGATCTTTCGAGTAGGAGAATGCCATTTTTACAGCCACTCCTTCAAGCAGAATTGCACTTCGAAGTTAGCATTAACTTTCATTTCAGAGTTCTGCTTTAGCAATGAATCTGTTTGTATCTCCTGTCTGTTATGAAACAGAGGCAGTTAATTCAGTGTAACTGTCCACCTCGTTTGGGTGGTCGCAAGCAATCCATTCTGCTTTTTTTCTTTTTTTCAGAAGATGATATTATTTTGGCATTCTCTGACTTGTGGCATAACTGTGGATGTACATGAGTACTTGGCTGTGGTACTTGCCTGTCAAAACGCTTTGTCCCTGGGTATGCCAATATCTATCATTTTCAAGTTATCTTTGACACTTTTTCAAAGGTCTTTTCTTCGCTATCTTGTAGCGGCTTTGCCCTTTGGGGAGCTTCAACTACAGAATGCTTTGAGCATCACAGTTCTGAGCAGAAGCCCGGGATGGATTATCTACATGTCGTGCAGCCTTGAGTATTAAAATGCTTTGTTCCAGCAGGAAAGTGGGTGCTTTTCACAAGAAGCTCATGTCCTTCTGGTGAAAGGATGAACTCTGGGTTTTTTTTCACTAGTTGCTATTTGTTCTTGTGTCTCGCACACAGAGGTGTGAGTTGCAAATGCTGCCTTTGTTCAATCAGACCCAGCAAGGAGAGGAACCAGCAAGCAACAGAGGGTGACACATGCTGTGTGAAGGGAAAGGGGGGTGCTGTTCCTAAGACCTTATGACAGCTTTGAGGCGCTGTTCAGAACTAATTGTTGAGGATCTTCATCGTTTGCCTCCTGGGCAGACCAACTGCTCTTCTTTGGCGGATCTACAGTGAACTTGCAGGAAAAACTGAGGTCAGAGATAAAGTTGGTTTCATTTGCCTTCCTGTATCTACTTCCTTTTTACCTTACATGTCCACTGAAGCACAGTTGAGTTTTCAGGCTAGTGATGCTCCAGTATTTCAGACCAGCCAATTCCCATCCAAGTCTCAGCCCTCTGCTGCAGACTGTCCAGCAGAAACTTTCTGGAACAGGGCCCGCTGTCAGAACATGGCTCCATGGTTTTGCTCTGCTTTGAAGAAGGGCCTTCAGGTTGGCCAGGAAAGGCAGGTCGTTACAAATGTCCTCTGCACTGAGACTCCTGCAGTCCCACTTCAGATCTCTGCAGTGAAATGCAAGAAGGAAGTATCATTATCTCCTCTGAGCCAGGAAACTGTTCCGCAGCACAGAGGCTTTTGAAAGGGTATCTCTACACTCATGCTTGCAGTCAAGGCTGAAATATGTAGCCCACCATAACCTGACCAGATGGCAGTTTGCAAGCATGTATTTCTTCTATTTTCATTGCTGAATACTCTGCACCTTATGCTACAAAGAGTTAGGTACAGAAATCACAAACAGTGAGGGAGATACTGTGAAGTACTGAAAACACGGGGGAAAAAGCACCGATGTAATGTGCTCATGAGGGCTCTGTAAGCTGCCTCTGCAGAGCTGCTGAATTTGCAGGGGGTCCTTGCCCTATAGCTAGAGCAGCTGGTGTGCTTGTATGAATCCACGCAGAGAAGCGTGGAACACTTGTCCCTAGCACAGTCATCCAAATACGGAGGATACAGAGCAGGTCTGTTCTCTGGTGAGTTGAGAGGTCTTGGAAAAGTAGGGTTGTGCAATGGGTTTTTCGTGCTTGCTTCCCAGGGAACGCTGATTGATCTGCAGCCAGCAGACACGTATGTGTGTGTGTGTGTGTCTCAGTGTGTGTGTGTCTGTGTTGGAAGATCTTTCTGAGCAAATGCTAAAGCTGGTGCGGGGATAGCCAGTTTGAGCTGCTTGATGAGGAGGTTACTGACTGACCTGAGGCTGTCCTTGGCTGCGCTCTCATCTTACCTTTAACATCCGCTGATTGTTCCCTGACCCTTTGCAAACTTTATGAATTTGTCTTTCATGTAAAATGTAAGAAATTGAACCGTGTGATTATATTAAGCATTGGAAGAAGGTGTACTGTAAAGCTATAGTGCTAGTGAAAAATGTTTCCCCTTCAGAGAAGGCACTGCTGTAGTGAAAATGAGTATTTCTGTTACTATTCTGGGTGTCAGTCAGAGAGAGGAAGAGCACAGATCTGACTGCCTACTTCACTATAAGCTCTTTGCTTCACATCAAGGCTTTTGTGAAAAGATTTGCTCTGGAGCATTTGCTCAGCCTAGACAGGAAGGTAGGAAGGTAGTGAGCATTTCTGGTGATGGAAGAGACAGGCATCTGCCTCTTCAATCCATAAACCATCACGTAGGACCTCAGCATTGCTGCCGGGCCAGGGCTCTCATTTAGTTCTGCTCTGAAACCAGGAGACCCCTCGGTAAAAGCACGGTGATTTCCTGCCCTCCTTCCTGTCCTGGGGCAGCCCTGCAGGAGTGGCCCCTGTGCATTGCAACGTGTTTCCTGCCATCAGCATCTCCACACGGTGCGGGTGCGAGCGTGGGGATGCTGGCACGGTGTGCTGCCAGTCTGTCTGCACTGAGAATTCCCTCACTGGCAGCACAGGTGAAAGCCATTTCCATCGCCAGCAAATGGGGTGAAGCAGAAGAAACCAGGATAACAAGCAGTACAGCTCCAGAGTGCACGTCTCTTCTCAAACGTATCAGGATCCAGTCCCAAAGCTTCTTAAATGAGACAGAACTCATCTTGTTGATCCAAATGCCCACATTCCCTGCCTGATGGCTGAGGTTATATTTAGCCATCTATATTAAATAGGCATGGCTGGCTTTTAGATACGGTTTCTCTTCTTGGACCTGTGGTTTTTATGGTCTGAGCAACTGCGGGCTGGAACATTTGTTGGTAATATTAATCATTTTTTACAGGTCTCACTGCAACTGTTAGTCAGATAATTAGATGAGTTGAACCTGCAAAATTGTGCATGTCAATTCAGGAGAATATTTTTAAAATTAGTTACTGTATGTTAACGTAATACACTGCATTATTTTGCTGTTCTGTTTCCTTTTAGGAGTACTAACTTATTCTCACAACATATCCTTGCATCAGCAAAATAATGTGTTGTATAAAAGAAATATGTTTCCGTGTGAATATAGTATACTGTTTACTCTAGAAGTCACATTTTATTAATACAGTGTTTTTATTAATATAACACTGTCACTTCTTGAATTTTAATATTAAAACCAAAGGTCCTCTGATTTATGTATTTACCATCTGGCTAAGTTATTTAAGTTGCTTTTCCTTATACATTTATATGTTGTCCACCTCTTGCTATTTCTTTATTCCGCAGCAGTATCTAACCACATGCAGTGCCATTTCTGAAGATTTAACACGCTCTCAATCACTGTGAAGTCTGTGTCTCATTCAGTAATCATATCATCTTAATAGGCAGATACAGGATGAATGGAAACAATGGGTGGCTTTGTTACATCAGTGAATTCTCCTATCTGCTTACTGTCTAACAAAGAGAGCAAGCAGATAAAGTGAAATCCAATCTACTAAGAAGCATAGAAACATAAGAAAACCAGAACAGACGTATTCTTTTTCCACTGGAAGAAGGTTTTGGATTATGTTTTTTCCACCAACAGAAGCCTGAACACCAAAGTTGGGTCCATGCACATCAACAGAGAAGCTTCAGCAGTACAACACGAAGCTGAAAGCCTGAAGTCCTGATTCCACTTTTACCGAGCTCAAATAATGATCCAGAAAAGATGGTGTTTTGCAAACTTCAGGCATGTGGTGTTGCTATACCACACATTGTTTCAGGAAAAACAATGTTTCAGATTAAATTAATG
Organism: Excalfactoria chinensis; assembly: GCF_039878825.1. Taxonomy (NCBI): domain Eukaryota; kingdom Metazoa; phylum Chordata; class Aves; order Galliformes; family Phasianidae; genus Excalfactoria; species Excalfactoria chinensis. The sequence goes on from NC_092836.1 coordinate 6,960,841, forward strand.
CATTAGCCCATTTTTAAAAGATCTCTTTCTGCATAACAGTTGCATATCTGAAAATGCTTGCTGAAGTCATGATGCTCAAGTACACTTGGTTCATAAATTAACTTTTGATTGCCTTAATCACTCCCTGGCCCATTTCCAGCCAAGGAATGTTTGTACACCAGCCCCAAATGTATTAAATGCAATTCATTCAAAGTGCACATATGTGGACCTGGGCAACTTGTGAGACACAGAAATGCAAGGTTGAATTTAGGGCACAAGTCTTCCTTTAGGAAGTGATTAGTCCAGATTTTAGCATAGCTTTGTTATTTTTAGAGTACAAGAAAAACAAGTGTTTTTGGAGTGAATCCTGGCTTCGTTGAATTTGGTGGCAAGAAAAACTCTGAAGAACTTCAGCAGAGTTAGAATTTCAAACTGTGTTTATTATTTTGAGTCCTGATGCCAAGAAAAGCACCCTGACTTTTCTGGGAGCTCGCTTCGTTCAGCTATTTCATGTATCCATCCAACCTGAGTATCTTGAACCGAGACTCACTTCCTGACGAGATAGGTTTTTCCGAGTAAAGGCAGCTCCCCGCACTTTGAAACGGTATCAGGAATTGAAGGTTAAGTTATTTTGCGTGGGTGTTTGAGTACTCCGTTAATCTGCTACTTTGTGATTCCCCTTCTCCTTTCATTCTTTTTTTTTTTTTCTTTAAGTAACTTGCATTTGATTGCAGACTGCAAAACCAATACAGTTAAGCTTCCATACCCATGCTTCTTTCTGAAATGTTTTGCTTTAGTTTCCTAACTGTCGTCGTGCTGTGAATTCTGCAGATTTGTTTATAAGTGTCACGTGCTTCTGCTACATCTGCATTGTCACTGTTATGGTATTTTTTCTTTCTGTCTGTTTCTTCCACAGGAGTTTAACAAGTAATCTGCCCAATGTGAATCTACCAAATGTGAATCTCCCTAAAGTACCAAATCTACCAGTTAACATCCCGCTAGGCATCCCACAAATGCCTAGCTTTTCTGCACCGTCATGGATGGCTGCTATTTATGATTCTGAGTGTGTATTCAGTTCAAATTAGATCTCATTTAAATTTAAAGTCATCTTGGCATGGATATGTATTGTTTGTTTCTGTGCATTATATAAAACTTTAAAGAGTGATACAGTTAATTAGACGTTTTCTGAATGAGACACTGATGAATTTCTGGCATGTGTATTTTGAGGGTTTTTTGTATAAATCTTGAAAATTTTCTTACTCCCACTGAGAGTTTGAGCGAGTATCTTGCTTTACAAAACAGCTGTCACCAATGGGACATGTTCTGGCCAACATATGAAACACGGAGTGCATAATGGGAAATGATGTGTCTCAGAAAAGAGTTTTGTCCAAAAGAGAAGATGAGCCAACTTCAATGCCAGTCAACCAATTTCTGTGGACCAGATGTAGATCTAACACTGAATTTTATTTAATGCAAGTTCCACATTCCCCAGATGATAATTACTGTCTTGATTTTGATGAAACAGTTTAACATAGAGGAACAACTCTTATTCAGGTTGTGAGAGGGCCCAGAGGGCAATTGAAATTCCATGTCCATCACTGTAGCCTAGGTAATCTGTATGGGAGATTGGTAATCACAGCCTGAACCTCTGATTAATCAGCTGAGGCAAGTGTGGGGTCAGCTGTGGGAGCACAGGTGAGAGTGATGTAGCTGTGCTCCCGGAAGGGGTGGAGCTCAACTCCATCCCCTCTGAGACCTCATTTAAGGGCTGACTCCCACTGAGGCAGCATCTCTTGGAGATTGCTCTCCAGTGAGGACCGCCCCAGCTTCTTCAGCCAAGGCACCACCACTGGTGAGTTTTCCTTTGCTTATTCCTTCTGTACATTTGCTACCATCTGTATATTAACAACCAATACAGTAATCCTTTGGCCAACTAAAGAGAGATACTTTCAGAATGAACCTTTGTCTGTGGATGGAGAAAATGGGCACTGTGTTAATACAGGTGCTTCCTAGGAGCCTCAGGCTCTACTCTGGCTCCTTGTGTGAGCTCAAGGTGCTCAGGAGGGCAGCTCTGCTTATCCCCATCTGAGCACACATCAGGCAGCTTCTGCTCTTACTCCAGTTTTCCCCCTAAAGGTCCCAGCCACCAACCAGTGCAGAGAGAAGTGCAAGCAGGCTAAGCCCAGACCTCTGCGTTGGAGGCAGTAGGTGTCTCAAGATGTCCTAACACAGGATCTTGGGTCACCCCATTTCTCCTGGGCTATCTATGGTTATGCTAATATGAAATGGTCTCAGCCAGCTCTACACAGATGAGTTGCTTTTTCCCTGCCATCTCCTTTCTCTTAAAGAATAAAACCAAAGAAGCTTCCCAGGTTCTCCCCCATCACTGTCACTGGAACACCCTAGGTTACATCTACACCTGGGGTCCACCAAATGCCTCTGCCATGCACAGACTTTGCTGCAGAGCAGTGGTAATGAACCGTAAGTAAAGCAAACACTGGTGTTTAATTTTTTTATTAGATTTTTCAGTTTTTTGTTTCAAAGCGATACAACTCATATTCATGCTAAGAGAGCTGTATTAAAGGCTAGATTAGGCAGTTGCCTGTAAAGAGTACTTGAAAGTTTTAATCTTTTTCTCTGTGCATGCTGTGTGGTATTGCCTTGAAAAGATAAGAATCATGTCATGACAGAAAATTGGATAATCCCTCTGAAAATGTGAACATTAATGGTATATTGCAAGCTGCCTGTGTGACTGGAGTAATTGCGGTGCTCACGAGCAAAATACTAACAGTGCAACTTGGAAGTAAACCTAATATATTGTTAACTCGCATGTAGTCCTAATCAAAAGTGAGAAAAAGACCAAAAATACTAATTCTAAAATTTTGAGACCAAATGGGTGTGATAATGTTGCTGTGGTAAATACCAATTACTGCTTTTGCACATACTTAATTATTTCAGACACAAATCCAAATCCATGCATTTCCAAAACTGGGTTTAGACTCTTAAAGCTTACTTACACCCGGGCAGAGGTTTGAACCAGGAGAATCCAAAAATCGGTGGCTAGATCAGCACTGGAGCCTTCTGCACACTCGTCCCCTGGTTAAAGGAAATGCCTGATTCTTTATCTTTTCACTTTCCTGGTTTCCTTTTACTCACCCATCCCCTCCATCAAGGATGTGTTACCTGTTGCTTAGTGTCAGATCTGTTTCTCTTGCCATGGAGATGACCCATGCTCTTTATCGTTCTCCCTGTGCTAATGGGACCACAGGGCCCCGCATGTTGGGACCATAGTTTTCACCTGGTGGTAGCCATGTATGCATTGGCTCCGATTTCCTCTGGCATTAACTCAATGCAGCTGGCATCTGTCACAATAGAAACACCCTCCCTCATCTGTTTCTATAGATGATGTCGGCACAAGTGGTGATGCATGGTGTGCTAAATATCTTATAAATTACTGTGTTAGCATTAGTGGTATGCGAGGAGGGGGTCGAAACTCTTGAAGCTCCCTTGGTAATTGCTCTGAAAAAAGTGAGAGAGATGGAGAGAGGGAGGGAGAAGGGCTATGGATGCATAAATTCCTCTGCACCAACAGAGCACCATCGAGTTCTATATTTTTGTTCTGTCAGTGGAGGTTTGGGAGATATAATTATACTGTGAAAAGAGCCGGTGTAGCTGCAGGACCAAAGACTTCCATCTGGGCAAGGGTGTGGGTTCGAGAATACAAGCTATGGAGAGAAATGTAAAGTTTTGTGACAGGCCAAAGATGTTGCAAAAGAAATTTAAAAAAAAAAAAAAGAAAAAAAAGGAAAATCTGTTGTCTTATAGATGCCTTTGCAAGAGGCGGATCTGTGGAGAGCTGCAGCAGTCAATCCAGCCAAAAGACCTGGCTATGAGTGCCCAGTGCCCTCAGCTCAATGGACTTACCCCCTGTTTTTCTCCAGCTGTTAAGAGCTAACGCGTGTCCTCGCGCACCACTTGTTAGCACTGCCCCTTCCCCAGAGCTGGGCCCTCAGCGGGTGGGACGAGGCCACCTAAAGATATGGTTTGGAGGGGGGAGGATTGCATGAGACCCCACATCTTAATAACTGCATACATTCCGGTATGGTAGTTATTATTGACCGAGGATTTTTCTACCACAGTTTCTGGCCTTAATTCTTAATAATCGCATATGTTAATGTGGTTATTAACTAAGGCTGATTTTTACCATACGCACATTCTTCCTGTTAATATGTGTAACTCGGTGTTGTCTCACTCATCTGGTCTGGAGAGTTTTGTGGGTTATGACAGCAAGGTAGATTAGGCAACTGTATGGTAAAACTCAAAATCCTGATGGTGGAGATTGCCAGCGTTGTCCTGTGTATGAAACTACTGTCTGCTCCACACTTGTTGCAGGAATGGTCTCCACATCAGGTTACAGGGAGCCCGATGCCACCTATGACTTTTGTTCTCCTTTTGCCCTGCCAGCAATGGATCAGGCACCTCAGAAGATCTGTTTTGGAAGCTGGATGCCCTGCAGACTTTCATCCGGGATTTGCACTGGCCTGAGGAGGAGTTTGGGAAACACTTGGAGCAGCGCTTGAAGCTTATGGCGAGTGACATGATCGAGTCCTGTGTGAAGAGGTACGTGTGCACATGAGCTAGACAGGAGCTCACAGGGAGCAACACTTGGTTTTGTCTCACTATCAGTGCTTTACTCATGGCCACAGCTCACCTCTGCCCAGCACCAGCTGAGCACAAAGGCACCCACCGCTGTGAGCTGTGGGCTCCGCAAGCACGTTGTTGAGACTCTGTAGAGTGCATTCATATGGCAGTGATGGGTCAATCATTGGACTGGGTGATCTTAGTGGTCTTTTTCAACCTTAATTATTCTATGATTCTGTATTCACAAGAAGGCAGGAAGGCAATGAACCAACCACAGTTTCAAGCTTTATGGGCTGTTAACTTGTTGGCACCTCATGAGAGGTTGAGTCTTTATCAGTGCAGTTTGCTGTCAGCAGGGCTGAATGCTGAAGGCATAGCCCCAAGTAAGATCCCAGCTAGAAAACACAGATCCATGGGGGGAAAAAAAGAAAAAGAAAGAAAATAATAATTAAAAAAAAAAAAAAAAAAGATAGTGTATTTTGGCACACAGGCTTCACATCTGCTGTTGAAAGAATAAAGGCAGTGCATCATCAGCACGATGCAGGATGCTCACCTGCAGGTCTTCCAAAAGAGAGAGGTTTCTTTAAAAACTTTCAAACACACAGGCAGCTGTCATTCTGAAAACAAAATGTTACCGATAAATTGTCAAACTTCCCACAGTAATTTATGTTCATTTGGTGTCAGAGCTGATTAGGCAGGAGGAAGGAATGAACTTTGCATTCCATCGCGCAAAAATTAATAGACAAAGAGACAGACCAAAGGCAAAACGAGTTCCAAATACAGCTGGTACTGCTAATAATAGATGCAATGTGTGATGTGGCTGTTCTATACCACAGTTGCCTGGCCACTCCGCAAGCGCGAGCATGGGGTTTGTTGTTCACACGTTCTCACAGTCTGGATATCCAACGTCACCATAGGAAAAGGCACGGTTGGTCCCCGAGATGGAGGCAGGAGGCTCGCCTGCTGGCAGCAGGCAGCTCAAGGCCTGCTCTCACCCTTCTGAAAGCAATGAGGTGGCTGTGGTGTCTTTTGATTTGAGCAAGTCACCCTACATTGCAGCAGTTGGTTTTGGTCCTTTGGCTGGCATGGATGCTGATCTTCAGTTGTCAGATTGTTATTTAAGAGTGAATACAGTTCTGTTTGTTCCTGTAAACAGCAAATGCCCTGCTGGAGACAGCATGAGGCAGTTCCTGGACTCTGTTCCTTTTGAAACTGGACTTTGACCCATCCCAGGAGTCTTCAAGGCCAGGTTGGATGTGGTCCTGGTCAACCTGTTGTGGTGCCTACTCAGCTGGTTGTCTGCCCTGCCCATGGCACGGGGTTGGAACCAGATGATATTTTAGATTGTTTCCAACCCAAGTCATTCTATGATTCTGTGATTCGATGGGCAACTTTGCTGCATCTGCAGTGCAGTTGTAGCTGTGATGATCTACAGAAATAAGATAGGTGAGGTTGACTGAGATAACTGGGAAAAATAAGCACGTTTCCAGGTACATCTGAGGATGAGAGCTGGCTTTTTCTTCCCAACTGCTCCAACCCTTCTACAAATATACTGCCCCTCTGCGAAAACCTGGCCCAGCTTGTAATGGTATGACTATATATAATGGTTCTAAGCATAAGTAAGTAGGAACATGCTTATCTCTGAGAGGAGATGGAAAATCCCAGTCACTTTTGGTCCTTTCAGTAATTATCAAGATTCTAGTCCCCGAGTCCAGGCTAAATCTGGCACTGGTAATTAAATCAGTTCAAATGCCACTGCTGATGTAAACCAATATGCTGCTTTCCCTATTTATATCACCTGCAAACAGGGCCTGGCTAAGGTTTCTTTAGCAATTTCAGTTTGACACAACATTTTTCTTCGCGTCTGTCTCTGAACTGTTGAATGCCATGGAAGAGCCACCTCGCCTTCCACGCTCGGTTGTATTTCGAGGCTGTCAGGAAAGCAGCCCTTGCAAGGCAGGGCTCTTCTGCTAATGCATCCAGGCAGCAGGACCTCCATACCAGTTCAGATCTGATCCCAAGAACAGGAGTTTCACATTTGTAAATTAGTTTTCATTTGCATAAACCTTGGGGGATCTTTCAAGATTGGAGTTATTCCTGAGCTGCAGCTGATATTATTTGTTATTTCTAAATAGAAGTTCCTATGTTAATTTGTTGGCAGATTCTGTCTGATGTGATAATTGTTCTGTGCTAGGTTAGATTAGTGAAGTACCCCTGGAATCTGCTGAGGGGCTCAGGAGAAAGATGAGACAATGCCCACCGTACTGTGGAGCTTCCTGATGCTGGTCAAAAACAACTTGGTATTTTCATACACAGAACAGATCAAATTCTGTAGTCTTTACTTCCAGAAATCTGTGTGGGCTCATGTATGTTCATCCATACATAACTGTGCCTGTTAACTGAGACAGGGGAGGTTCAGGGTAGATATTTGGAGGAAGTTTTTCACCCAGAGGATGGTGACACACTGGAACAGGTTGCCCAAGGAGGCTGTGGATGCCCCATCCCTGGAGGCATTCAAGGCCAGGCTGGATGTGGCTCTGGGCAGCCTGGGCTGGTGGTTGGTGACCCAGCTCATAGCAGGGGGATTGAAACTGGATGATTACTGTGGTTCTTTTCAACCCAGTCCATCCTATGATTCTGTGATTCTATGATTCTGTTCTCGGTTGATCACTTCTATGACCTTTGAGTTGCCTAGGAAGTTTTGGTAAGCAAAGAAAGTCATGCAGACCCAAAGCCGTAATGATCCAACAGTGTACTTTCAGTCAAGCAATGAAGAAGTTACCATTTTTTTGTAGCAGATATCATCAAGCAATAGTAGCTTCCTTTAATGCAGCAGGCTTGCTATTTGTGGTTGTAAATCAGCTAATGCATCCAAATGATAGGTGTACGCTGACACTGCTGCTTGTAGCATCATCACACTGTTTATCAAGCATGAGAAAGTCATGGTGTCTCTGAAACCGTTGCACACTTTATAAATAGTGTATATTCTGGGGAGTGTGTTTCTTTTTAAACTGGAAAATCACTTTTAGTAAAAGCACATTTGTAAGGATTGTACTGTAACGCTCCCAGTAGCACTCAGCTTTCTGTTTTGTTGAACTCTTCTAAGCCTTGTGTTTCACATTGTTACCAGCTTCAGGATTTTAAAAAGAAACTGAAGCATCTTTTTCTGCTTTCCTTAACAGAACCAGGATTGCATTTGAAGTAAAACTGCAGAAAACCAGCCGATCAACAGATTTCCGAGTCCCTCAATCAATATGCACCATGTTTAATGTCATGGTAGATGCCAAAGCTCAGTCAACAAAGCTTTGCAGCATGGAAATGGGCCAGGAGGTAAAAATGCAGGTTCTTCTTTTCACAGCTTTTAAAGGCAACGTAATGAAATTTCCTATCTCCTGTTGTGCTGGGTTCAGAGATGTGTTATCAGTTGTGGATTTAGCCTTCCGCATAGAGAGTGCAGATGAATATGCAGGGCATTGCTATCAGATAAATCTGATACTTTTATACATTCAGAATCCCAGTCACTTAGGAATGATTTTTTTGCAAGGACTATGGTGGGCATAAGGTACCTCTGAAGCTTGCTTAATGTGTGACGACCATATGTATTAAATGATTAACCCCCTTTTGGAGCCAGGTATCAGCAACAGACTTCTGTGTATGGCTGTTTTCTGGTCACAGACACATGGAAAACAGCACTGCCAAGTCGTTGCCAAGATTCTTGAATGGAAAAAGAAATAAGAACTTACTTAAGTAGACTGAAATTCCATTGGTTGTGATTTCCTTGAATACAGGCTGTAACCAGCAAGATCCTGGATTTCTGGGTTTTTCATGACAAGTTGTTAATGGGGATGTTTTGGAGATCAAACTGATTCCAATAGCTTGAGTGCAAGCTCCTTGCATTCATAAAATCTCTAGGTGAAGTGTTTGCATGGCACAACTGCCTCTGTTTATAGCATGACCAGGACTTCTCTGTATCTTCCCCTGCTCACATGTGATGCTCAGTGATCACAGATCTGCCTGAGCTGCTGCAGGAGGTGTTGGGCATGGCAGCACTGAGCCTGTGGCAAGCAGCGCTTGCAGGGGTAAGAGGTTTTAACAGCAGAATTAAGAGACCTGCAAAGCAGATGTAAATTAGCAGTGCATAAGTTGCCATGTAGGGCTGCAGGATGGTTTACACTCTCCCTTTTTATTTTCTTCCTTTTAATGTGTGTTTCTACACCCCATCAGTTTGCTTTTCATTTTGGCTATTGCTACCTCCCCTTCCTGAAGCTGCAGGTTGAGGTGCTTCTACAAGGCATTGGTCATGGTTAAGGACCAGAACTCTGCTTATGGGCAAAGGGGCAGAATGCCACCACTGCTCTCCCAGTCCCAGTGGTAACAATGGAAAAGATGTTGTGGGGTTTTTAAGGGGATGACATTTTAGCATGGAACAGCCTTCTGGTTTTTCCTTGTCAGAGCTGTATGTGGGCAGGCAGACTTAGTGCACTTTATGCCCTCGTTCTGGGGCTTCCTCCCACTCCGTGGCCTTTCTCTGAAGCTCACCTTCGATTCCGCTCACTTTATCAGATACTTGAATGCATTTTGAGAGCATTACCCTGTGAAACAAACACCCATCATTTCATTTCCATTTCCTTGTCTCTAAAGGCAGCTGTTAAAACATTTGGTAAACATACTTTACCATCTTAAATATTTATTTTTCCTCTGAATTTTTAATACATCTAAGGGGATAAATGTATGTATTAAATGTTTCTCAGTTGGTCTAGTATGTTTCTATTTAATATCTAAGGTCAGATGGTCCTTAGAGAAATACAACGTACACACAATCTGTTACATGACAAGGCAAGATACTCATCACATAAAGTCAAGTTGAATCATTGTAGTGCACTGATTACGGATTGTAATAATAGAGCTAATAGAAAGCCTCAGTGAACTCCGCCAGCAGCAGTGGCTGCACTGAGCAAAGCAAACCAGTTGGGTGATCTTTAACCTCAGGTGTTTTCCTAGGTAATGCAGAGGGAGCTGTTAGGAAGGCTGGTTTAGGAGCCAGCCAACTCTGAATGCTGCTCTGGGTGTCACTTATCAGTTGCCAGCACAGGGGCAAAATCTGACCCAGATTTTGCATCCTAATGGGAAGGTGTGGTCCAACCCCTTTGGACACTGCCTCTGGATTTGCGTAGGGCCCTCTCCAGCTCTCAGAGCTGCATTTCTGTTCTGTCAGTGCTCTTACTTGCTTTTTTAAGCATCCTTTCCTGGGGATGGAGAGGTGCAGGCCAGTGCCATCACATTTCATCTGACCACCTTGGTGCTGAGCTCTTCTTCCACCAGCCATCTCCCACACCTCTTTCATTTCTCATCCATCCCCAGAGCCCTGGCAGCCCTCCAGCTGTTCTTATTCTTTACTTTCTCTCCTGCTCACCTTCCCAGTCTGACCACCTCCTTCCTGAGAAGTCAGCCAAAGGTCTTCCACACACACACACAAAATACAGGTCCAGAAAGAAAACATGGTGAGGAAGATAACCCCAATATGCACTCAGCTCCTTTAGCATCTTCCTTAGCAAGTCCTGACTTTGTGTGCTGAGGACGTCAGCATCTCTCACCCATATCCAGCTCTTACCAGTCCCTTTCAGGCTACAGACAGGTCTCCAGCCGTGTCAGCTGTGCCAGGTCCATCTGCAAGGGCCTAAATGCATTAAACACATGAATCATAGGCAACTGTGACTGCTACAAGGGACTCGTTATACGTCTCGACATTGAAATGGAATCTCCAAATGCAAACACTGCTTGTTGGTTTATGTTTAGGTGGGTGCAGCCTGCCCTGCCCCAGTGGGCTTGTAGGCAGCACCGCAGACCCCTGCCCTGCTGTTGGACAGCCTATAGAGGACTGTCAGCAGATAGTTCATGTCCTGTTGTACTTGCTGCAAATACTACTGTCAGGAATCTCTGACGTTTCAGTGGAAGGTTTTGCTCACATTTTGTTTTCCCCGCTACTTGTTTCTGTTGCTGTGCATGACGCTGTTATCATAACCACATTTAAAAGGCCCTTTGTTGTTTTTTGTCTATTTGATTTTTATTTATCATTTATCTCCATATTTTCTTTTTCCTGTCTTTTTGCACTTTTCTCTTTATTTCTGTCCCCAACCATCTGAAAAGTTTGCTAAAGAGTGGGTAAGTGTGTCCGACTTCTTTTCTTCATTCTAAATTGCCATGTTAATATGTTGTTGTCACAGAAAGGAAAAAAACAGGAACAGTAGAGCAGTTCAGACTGCTGACAGACATTGAGACCAGCATCTAGCATTTGTAAAGCCCTCACAGTCTTCGTTCCCAAAGTCTGATTAGTATTTAAAGCAGATTTGTCTCTTTCAATGTGATTTGATGTTAACATTTTAAAACAATATTAATGCCAAGTGGTAATGAATATAGTGACTAGCACCAATGCTTGAAATGTTTGACTGAAAAATCAAATGTTTTGTGTTGGAAAGCAGTCATAATCAGCATTTTCTCAGTCCATTGAAAATAAGAATATACTGTATGTTTTCACTAATTAAATCTTGTATTGGAAACAGGTCTTTTCTAAATTAGTGGAAGACTGTATTTTAGTACCTATTCTAGCCATATTGCAGCTGATTGCAGCAGAGCTCCCGAGCTGAGGAAGGTTTGGCATGTGCAGAATTTGGGCTGCAGACAGACACAGAGCTGCTGCAAGCAGTGGCTGTGGTCACCAGTGCCGAGGTGAGCTGCAGGTCTGCTGATGCACAAAGCTCTACACTTGGTGCCATCTTTTGCATGAGGAAAAAAAAAAATGGTCTCCATTTGATGGGTTTCTTTAAAATCTGTTTTTAGAGTCACTGAGCGTAGCATTTGGACAAGGGCTTTGTTTTAACTTTGTACCTGCTGAACCTGACACATCGCACACCTTTGAGTGCTGTGCTGAAGTAGACTGCAGAGCACCACCTCGGTGGTTCAGCCCATTGAAAACTCCCAGTCATGGTAAAGCCTCCCCTCCCTTGTGTGGCTGTGACTCTGGGAACTGCAGGCATGCAGAGGAGGGAAGGGTTGCCCTTCCTCCACAAACTGATGGAGGATCTGCCTGGATTCAAGGTCCCTAATTGTAAATAATCACAGGCCACTGTAGTAGAGCACAAGAGAATCAGCTGCATAGTTCTTCAGGCTAATACTGCTGCAATGTTTACCTCAGGAAGAGACTGGTGACCATAAAGCTCTTGCCTATGATCAATGTTAATATTTTCCTCCACCTTTTCTTTTATTTTTCTTTAGCACCAGTACCATTCAAAAATAGATGAACTAATTGAGGAAACTGTCAAAGAAATGATAACACTCCTAGTGGCAAAGGTAACCTTCAGCTTCAGGTGAAGTGATTCACTGCTAACAATGCTTTTTAATATGTGTTTCCATTAAAATATGACACATTAAGATGTTGAATTGGCTTCTTGTTTTTCACAGGAATGATCATAAATCTTCCCAGCCTTTCATAGTGACTCTTTGATGATTAGGAACTGCATGAGTTGCATTACGCTGTTAGCAGGATTGGCATACTAGCCCAGAAGTGGTCTTAAACAATGGAATTTCTATCTGTGGGGTACCAGCATCAGCCCATGCAGTTGGGTGGCACAGCTGTGTAGACATTGGGTGTCACTCAGGCTGGTCACCACCCCTATGATCACCATAGGGACCCAAGATCACCATATGCTTTCCTCAGAAAGTCATTTAGAGGCAACAGTAGTGGGAAATGCATTCCTAAATGTCAGGTTTCATTGTTTGGAAACTGTGTTTTTTATCAGGCTCGGCTCCTCTAGATTGGCTGCCAGCATTTCCCAATGAGTGTTGTGTAGGTCTGGTGTGCCGTGCTAACACACGGGGTGCTGGGAGGTAGGGAGGAAGATGGCAGGGTGTTTTTTCCTGTAGTTTCAAACTTTCTGAGAACAAGTCATCCCTATTATACAGTGGAGACCTTTAAACATATGCCAGTTGGATTCTTCCATAAGAACAGCCATCTAGCTGCATGCTTGACACTGTGTACTGGAGCAAGGACCACCAACTTCTTCCCTAGCAGAGGCTGTGCTGGTTGCCACATGCCACACTGCGCCCACATCCCTTCCCCACGTCCCATGGCCCCATGTGCGAGGCCACGTTGTCCATCCCTTTGGCAGTGCTGAGAGCTCCAATGGCTTCTCTAAAGCCAAACCTGATTTGTACACCCTTGTTCAATTATTGAAAATAGTCACTGTGTTTTTTATGTTCGTAGTTTGTCACCATTTTGGAAGGAGTCTTGGCCAAACTGTCTAGATACGATGAAGGAACTTTGTTTTCTTCTTTCCTGTCATTTACTGTAAGTACAGACTGTATCTTCCTTTCTTTGTTGGTTTTTTGTTGTTGTTGTTGCTGTTGTTTTGGAGGCTTTTTCCTTAGTTATAATCTCCTGCTCTCCCAGGACTAGGTCAGCTACATAATAATTGTGCCATTCTGTGATATTTGGACTCTTGAAATTCCCACGTGAGCAGACAAACCTTGTGCTCAGTACTTGGATGCCTGAAAAGCGTAGGTCATCATATTGTAGCATCATGTAAAGATACGATCAGTTATCATTTGGGTCGGTGGAGTTCATTCTGTTGAAGAAGCATATGAAGCTGCACTGTAAATCCAAGTTCCCTAGTTAAAGAAGTTGCTTCATTGCCACCTCATGGGATGGGTTTGTGGCTTTTATTCTTCTAGGCATAACAGTGAGCATTTTAAGAAACTAAATAAAGGAATTCTAGGGAGTGCCATTTTTCTTTCTAGAAGAGATAGGGGGAAATACCCTACCAATAAGGTTATGGATAAGGAGCCTCTGATGTCATGTTTCACCCCAGCACTGCAGAAGCAATCCACAGCTCATCACATTGGGTATTTACCAGAAATGTACTGGACAAGAATCCAGGCAAAACTGGCCTTGGTATTCTCAAGTATTTAGCAATCTGAGCTGCATTCCACAAAGGGTTTTGGGCAGCTTTTTAAGGCAAACACATCGTAGCTGATTTCCAAAGGTCTTCTGAAAGTACACGGCTACAGAATTTACAAGAGCACTTGTTTTCTCTCACCTGGGCTCATAATGGAGAGTGTGTGGGGTTGCTTGGAAAGTTGCATTGAAATTCTCATATACCTCCAGGTCTATATTGTGAGTTCACTACCTCCCTGGGCAGCCTGTTCCAATGTCTCACCACTCTTCATGAGACTAATTTTTTCTTAATATCCAACTGAAACATCCCCTGGCACAACTGAAGGCCATCACCTCACATTCTGTAGCTACCTGAGAGAAGAGGCTGACCCCTACCTCTCTTTCGCTTCCTTTCAGGGAGTTGTAGAGAGCCATAATGTCTCCCCTGGGTCCCAGCAAGGACTAAGAGACACTGCAGAGGGGCAGGGGGCTCCTTGCTGGGCAGGGAACAGCTCTCACTTGGTCCCATTGTTTGCTGGGTGTTGTGGTTAAGGAGAGGCTGGGGGACAGCCTTGACCTCTTCAGTACTGCGCTTGGGAAGCCTGTGCCGAGCATCTCCACTCCCTGTAACTCTCTGTGTTTAGTTTTTGCAGTGCTAAATACAGAAATTCTCTCTTGTTACAGCATGATTGCACCACCTCCCACGTTTTCCCTGTCTGAACAAATACAACAAAGTGTTATGGTCCAAGCCGCTGAGATCTAGGAAGCATTAGACTCCCACCCCCTTCTCCTGACTTCTTTCAGCGCGTGCTTTCCAGGCTCTCGGCAAGTGGCATGTAACCAGGGGTCTTGTGACAGACAGTTTTATCACCTAGTAGGCTCTCCTCATTTCCAATTCTTGCCTCGAAATTCGAGATAAAATTAATGCATCTGTTGTCCTAATAAATTCTCAGTAGCCACTTCCCCTCGTGGAGCACTTTGAGGGGAAAATACCCTTCTAAATTTGGCCAGACTTTTTTTCTTTTTAATTTTATTTCTGTGTGTTGCTACATTCAAGTGCATCTCAGCAGCAGCCCAGGCCCTGGATGGGTGTCTGCATGTGAAGCTCCACTGAGTCACAGGAATGACAGCTGCTAAAACTCCCTTTAATCTGGATGGCCTCCGTAGGCGGAGAATTACACCTACGGTAATTAAAACTAAAGACTGCATATTACCCGAGGGAGACAGAAGTAAAAGATCTTATTTTTGTTCTGCACAAAAATTGTATGGTAAACTGAGACGTTTCATGGCAAAGTCACATCATTTGTGAAAAACGGCAGCCTAGCAAAAATCACACAACATCCGGCAGTTTGGAAATCTCACTGAATGTAGCCAAATCTGAGTTCAAAGAAAAACAAGTAATTATTCTGATTAAAGGGGAGTGGGCAGGAGAAGAAGCTCAGTTTTGTTGTGGGTGGAGGGGGGGGATGGCAGGAAGCTGCCTGAGCTATTCTTGCTGCCTCTTGGCTTGGGGGGAAGGAGAGGCGGTGGCACTGGGCTGGGCTCAGCAGCGCTTCGATCCAGGTTTCCCCTGGCTGCCCCAGGAAGGAGCAGTGGGGATAAATGCAGCTCTGGTGCGAGGTGTCCAGGCAGCAGCTGGGAGCAGGCATACCTGTGAGTGAGATGAGCATCGTCTCTTCTCAGGGAGCCAGCGCTTGGCACAAGTTGTATAGAGTCAGAATCATTAAGGTTGGAAAAGACCTCTAAGATCAGATAGTTCAACCATCAACCCATCACTACCGTGTCCACTAAACCATATCCCTTGTGCCACTTGAAAACCACCAGCTCCCTGTTTTGCCACTTGCTTGGCAACACATGCCTGGGACTTACCCCGTACCACTCCAGCCCTCTCTGCCCCCAGGAGCCAGCACTGGGGATGGCCCCATAGCCCCTCCTGCCCTCCCTGCACCTGCTGCCCAGGCACTGCGAGTGCTTGCAGCGTTCACCTCAGTAATTACCACCAGTCTGGTCTTTTGTATCGCCTCATTGTGCTTAATTATGCACCCCCCACACACACCATATGAGTACTTCCACCCACTCTCACATTCTGTCTCACACATACATTCATTCTCTCATTCGGGACACATAATTTATTCATCCCAAGATGCAACTGTGTGCGTGTTATATTTAGGCTGTTTTAATGGTAGCTTTAGAAATATTTAAAAGCAGGTGAGCTTTTACACCCAAACAAAGATGGCCGGCAACGCTTACCCTAATTAAAAGCAGAAGTGTTGTGGAAAATCCCAGCTAGACACTTTCTAGACACGGTGCCTTATGCTGCAGTGGTGAAAGGGTCTCTCTGGCCAGCTGGGAGCTGCTCAGTTGGAAAAGTTGGACCCAGCCTTTGGGGACACCCTGCCACGTGTGCCAGGCAACAGGCAACCACATTTGGGGTCTGAAAGGCTCGCATGGACACCTCAGAGTGCAGGGTCCTCCCTGCGGTACCCTCCAGAAAATAGCATCTTTAAAAAGGGGAGAAAAAAGGTCATCATGTATCCTCATGCTGCTGACAATGATCAGGAGGCTGAGAGGCTTTAGGGTGCTGTTCTGGTGCCAAAGCACCCCGGTTGCAAGGTGGGATGCATGAGGGCACAGTGCTTGTGTTGGAACCCATGGCTGTGCCATCCTGCAAAGAGACGTGGTGCTCACTGGGGCCACCGCTGCACCCTTAGGCACAGCTCCCATGGGGGCAGTCACTGCTCAGAGCAATACATGGCACTGAGTGTGGAACAAGGCCACCCCAGGGCAATAACAGTGTGTCCTGGTGAGCCCCGTCTTCTGCTGCTTGCTTAAGGAGAGGAGGGAGAAGCACAGCACCCACACTCATCTGTTGCTATTAGAGCCTGTAGAGCAGTGAATGTGCATGTCCCTAACAATGACAAAAACACCACTCTTCCCTGTTGTTTTAGGTAGGAAACATACTTTTTGTCATCCTTTTCCCCCTACTCAGCGCTGCATCACATTGCAGCTGTTCAAAGGAAAAGCCTGAAAGCGTCCCCATAGTGACTCTGTTTTTGTTCCTTTTACAGGTGAAGGCTGCTTCCAAATACGTGGACGTACCCGTAAGCACAATTTAAACAACTTGTATAGTAATTTGCTTTGTGCTTTGTTTTATGGCGTGTGTAGCAACCCACATGGCACATTAACAGCCAAGGTTGAACCATTGGCCCTCACACTTCTAACATTTGAACTGGAAAGAACGTCTCCACTTACCCTCTTACAGAGACCTGTGAGGCTCTTTAGGCACTCCTTTGCAGGTGGTGTTCAAAAGGTGCCACCATTATACAATTGGCTTGAATCATAATAATAATTTAAAAAGAAAAAAAGAAAAAAGAAAATAGAAAATAAAAGCTGGAACGGTGCATTCTGTTAATTCTTCATTTGGACTTGTGCAAATACAGAACAATTTCCAAACAAAAAGGTCCAGACATGTTAGAACTGAGCCAACACATGTCTAACACATTAGCTAATCTATTTTATTTGTGTTCTTCTAATGGTTGGTTTATTTCTCTCTATTAGAAAAGGAAATGACTCTATTATTCATTTTGGGAAATGGTGGTGATCTAACAACATGTGTTTGGGAAATTGTTAATGAAAATCGTTTGTTACTTTTTTTTCTGTAATTGGTATAGAAATATTCTATATCATCAGCTCTGATTAGACCTTGATTCATAGGGCAAAGAGACCTTGGTGTTCTTGGAGCACTTAACTTGCCAGAAACAAACACTGAAGTGGAGTTGAAGTAATGTTTGTGAATCTTGGATGGAATAGGGGGTTGCTGTTATGCTATAGGCAGAGGGGTGATTACAAATGAAGATCAGTCCTTAATAGAGTGCACAAATCCTGCTTCGGTCCGTCTGGTCGGCACAAGTCAGGAGTGATTGGGTTGAGTTTGGTGACCTGCACGTGTAGTGGTCAGGCATCTCATGTGGATGCAGTTGGGCCGCATGTTCTCATATGACAAGGAGACATCTATTTTGCATCTTGGGCTGCATCTTTTGCACTCTCTCTCCCACGATAGATAGACTTTTCCAGTGAAAGGACTGCACCTTTAGTCCAGCATGAAGACAAGCTCTGGAACATGAAGAGCTCTTGTTGGAGACATCAAGAGATGTCCCAGCGCAGAGATCTGCATCTTGTTCTATTTGAGCAGTAGAAACAAGTTACTGAGAGCATTGGAGGGAGGGGGGAATACATTGTTCATGTCCTAACAAATGTGGAGATTCTTTATTTGACACTCCTTGTCACTCAGGCACATTTTAATATTAGTCACTACGAGTCTGAGCATAGAACTGTTCCCCTGGGGCACCCAACATAGGAGATGATGTCAAATCCATGTGGTCTCTCCCACACGGACGGCGGTTCTCTCCCACTTGCTCACTCGAATGTTTACACTGGTTCTGACAAAATCAGCAGCCAGCCCCACACAACTCCCACCCCACCGCCAGCCAGCACTGCCGTGCTGCTTCAGGTCCCCGTTGTAGGGGAAAGAGGGGAAACGGCGTGGTTGAACAGATACCTGCCAGTTAAATCTAGCTTGGCAGGCACTGCTGCTATTGCCGGACACAAAGCAATGCCTTCAGTGCCACCTTGCACGATCAGCCCGCTGGAAATTGCTTGAAAGTGTAACACTTGACTACTGCCACATTTGTTTGTCCTCATTGTTTTTCAAATTAATACCTTGTCATTGTTTCAGTAGGTGTTAAGAAATGTTACCAGCTTCCCAAGGGCCCAGCGCTGGCCCTTCGCTTGATAATTGTTTGCTTTGTATTGAAAAACTCCCTTCCTACTGCTTTCCAAACTGTCCTCATTTTCACCCTGGAAATTACACAGATGTGTTAACTAACTTCAATTTGCAGCGGCTGACAATCGTATCTTGCAGAGAAATGATACTCTGTGATCTGAGGTAAATCACAGTAATGGCAACTAATGACACTACTTATTAACAAACTTACAGTGTGCCATGGAAATTTAAGATTTTGTGGCAGCTCTTGTAATGAGTCGTGTTACAGCATTTTAATGGCTTTCCTTTGAGGTAAGTTGGATTTCAATCTATCAAGCAATGTGAACTCAGGATTACTGTTTTTTAAAGGATTTTCCCCACCACTGGCCTCAGTTCCCGTTTTCCTTAGGGAAATGCTCTTATCCCTGTCTGGTGTCATTGCATGGCTCTGTGCTGGCATGGGCACGCTGTCCCCATCCCCATCACAGCAGGTAAGGAAGGGGTGAATTGCACGAGGAAGGCAGGAGAGAGACAGAGGAAGAGAGGCAGTGCTGAGGGTATGTGGAGGAGCTGCTCCTGTGATGTATTCATGGCTTTCTCTCTCTCTCTTCTCTCCCCATGCAGAAGCCGGGGATGGATGTTGCTGATGCCTATGTGACATTTGTCCGCCACTCTCAGGATGTCCTGCGTGATAAGGTCAATGAGGAGATGTATATAGAAAGGTTATTTGATGTAAGTAAATGCCTTCTCCTCCTTGGACACCAAGCAGGAGAGACCCAAAATGTGACAAAATAAGACAGGAGGATAAGTCACATTTTGAGAAAATTTATTGGTTATAGCTTTAAAAAATAAATAAATCCTTCCTTTCTTTCTGACTAAGGCTCGTATCTGCTCTCTGCCTGCTTTAAATCTCTACTCTAATGTACTGTGTCTTGGTCTGTCTGTGCCTGGATATCAAGGGAACAGCATTTCTAAGAGAGCCCTGACTATATTTAAGCTTGTGGAAAATCTCTCTGTAATGGCACATTTCGGTCATTGTTCTCAGTGTGAAAATTGGAGCTCGTTTGCTGAGGACCATCTATATCTCCTGTGCACAACTCATGGTGTCTGTCACTGATGAGCTCTCCAAAACTGGCAGCAAATCGTGTGTACCAGATTTTCATTTATAAGGGTAACCAGCACACTGCTGGTTTGGAGTGGACATTGCGGAGCTCCATGATATGGTGCCTGACACAGAGATCAGGTTCAGACATAGTTTCTGTGGTCTCAGCAGCATAGCAGGAGGCTGACCCAGATGTTTGGGATTTTCTCTTATTGCACTGGATAAATGCATTGGCCTGCGAGAGAACAGTGACCTGTGGTGCCCATTTGTTTTGGGTTTGGATGCATGTTAACCAATGTATGTTTCTGCTGCTACTGTTGTGTTACAGCCTTTCTGTCCTCGTAGCTGTTCTATAGCAAAGGTTTTCTGCTAATGGCCAGCCTGTAGCATTAGTGTCTCAGTCTCCTCTAGGGTATTTGTCCATACAGCGATTTCTGTTTGAAGCAGCTTCTGTTCCCCTCTCCTCCCTCCCCTCTCTCAGCAGTGCCATCTCCAGCTCCCAGCTCTGGCACTGTAACAATCTGACTTGCTTTCTCTACTCGCTCGTTTGCTTCCTCAGTGTGTAGGGAAAGCTGCTTTCCTTCCAGCCAACCTCCTCCTTTACTCGATTTCTCTCTTTCTGCGCATTTTCTTTCCCTTGGAAACCTCTTCCTCCTTCTTAATTCCCCCTCTTTCTTTCCCCTGTGCCCTCCCGGATTAAAATGGAACTTATCTCTCATGTCAAATGTTTTATCACATTATATCAAGTGGCATGAATTAGAGTCAAATAATCTTACTGTGTACATCTACTAGCATGACCCATATCCACTGAGAACGCCTCATTCATGCACGGAGCACGCCGCTGCTGCCGGCCCCGCGCAGAGCACAGCCCATCGAGCAGGCACGGGGAGGATAAAAAACAAGTCACAAAAACAAAAGCCTGTCGCTTCCATCTGCAGCAGGCCTTGCGAGTGCACTGCTTGCTTGTGGGGAAATGCATTCCGCGAGCAGTTAGATTTCCAGAGCTCATCTGGACTGTTCTTTTCAATGCCCACACTGCCTTTTCCCTCATCGTTTCCCTATGATTCACAGTTGGTGTGTTTATACCCTTTGGGCCATTATTTCCAATTTTCCAAAAGCTGTAATTAGCACAAATATTGATTTCAGTTTGATCCGTTCGTACTTAGTTTTACCAAGCCGTGTTTTAAACAAATTAACAGTGACAACAACAAAAAAGAGCAGCTACCTTGGTGGAAAGCAAGAAATGCAGAATCTTTCCTTCCTCCTCTTCTTCCCACGAGTCTCCCTGCTCCCTTTGGAGGGTGGTAACCTCAAGGTGGGACACCCACGCGATGTGCTTGGGGCTGAGGTTGGCATGGAGGAGCCCAGTAGAAACAAAGGGTCCTCAGGCTCTGCTGGTCCTGTTTCTCAAAGCAGTGGTAGGTGTGAACTGTCTTTTTTCTTGAGATAGAGGGATAGCCACGAATGGTCTTTGTGGTGCTGAATTGGACTTGGGCCTGGTTTTGTTCTCACTCCCTCCGGTGCAGCTGTGGAGCAATGCTTGGTGTGGGGGTTCCTCTGGGCAGTGAGATTATTAGCACTTCGGAGGCTGTCTCCTCAGTGAGCTCAGTGCTCACTCCAACCAGTGCCACCAGGCAACAGTGAGGTGCCAGTGGCAGGTAAACCCCTCTGACTGCAGTATGGGGCTCGGTTGCTTTTCTGTGCCATTAAAAAAAAAAGACTTATTTTGAGCAGTGGAAGAGCAGCATTGCATGGTGTGAGGTTGACTCCTGCACGCTCAGTGGGGTTTGCAGCCCTGTGTTGTTCCCAATTGCCCCATCTCCTTGCAGCCCTGCCCAGCGTTTCCATTCATTTCCCTCTTTGTTTTCTCCCCTTAGCAGAGGCTGCAGAGTGCCATCTCCCACCACAAGCTGTGTTCATTCATGGCTTTGGGCATTTTATACTGTTTCTTAGCTCCAAAGCCAGCTCTCCCTTCCCCACTCCTTCTGTACTGCAGTATGGGACTGTACTGTTCAGGGGATATTGCTGTTTGTGGGAGATTATTGCAATATTTCTGTGTGGTCTGTGCATTAATCCTCTTCGTTCTGCAAATTAGTCAGGGTTGGGTGGTGTGTTGTTTTTTTTTTTCCCCCAAAATAGAGTCATCGTCTTAATTTTAAAAATCTGTATTCTTGGGATCATTGAACGAACAGATTGATTGTGGAGTTCTGCTGGTAATCAAAACCTAACTAGCTTTTTGGCAGTGCTGTTTACTGCAGAGTAACATGACTTATTTACTTGGCCTGGCTCACTAATTTGATAACATTTAAAGCTAAAACACAGTAATAAGGCCCCGTTGGTACAGAGCACTGGTAGCTGAGGAGTTTAAGAATAGAACTGTGGCATGCAGCCCTTCCATGAGGTTCTGTGTGCTTTGGGACTGAGCTGCTGTGATGCTTTGTAGCAGCACAGAGGGATCTCAAACTCTGTTTGGTGCTGATGGAGAGTCCAAAACCGCATCCCTTTTCCCAGAGAGATGGGGATGGAGCTGCAGAATGGGGGCATTAAGGGTGACTTGTATTCTTTGACTAATCACAGAATTCAGCTCCCCTTTGGCTCTGGGCACTCATGTTCCAGAGGATTGGAGTTCATGCACCCATGGTTTTCTCTGAAGGCAGCAGGAGCTGTGCTTGCAAGGGCTGTGTTGCAGTGGAAGTTGCTTATACACGTGCATGTCTGTGCACCCTTAGGTGCAACACAACACAGATTTCAACCCGCCAGAGCATAAGTGACGCAGAGGGTGAATGGCTGAAAAGTAGACAGTGTGGGTGCCAACCTCATCAGTTGGTACACACAGCTGTGACACAGAGCAGGAGCACTCCCTGCCCGGCCGCGGGTGAGCATCACATAGACAAAAGGCTCCGAGCGCCGGCGAGCCGCCCGCCATCCTCCACTTCCAGCATCCCGCCGCAGTCTCTGAATAGCGCAGATGGCATTTTTCTCTCTGATGATTAATGCAATATCTTACTGAAAAAAAAAAAAAAAACAACAAACCCCACCAACAAAAACATGCTTTTGATATGAGAGATCAAAACACCCAGAGAAGCTCCTCTAAGATTGCAAGGACCTAAAAAAAAAAATTAATTTATTTTTTTTTCCCTCCTTGTACTTCTTGAAGACACCAGCCTGAGTAGAAGATAAGGATTAAGGCAGATATGCTTAGCGCCGCTTCATCTGCTTAAATCTAGCAGTCCCTGAGATCAGTGATTAAAAAGCCATCTCTGACTTTGATGAAATCCACTGCCATGGTAATTCTGTGCCTCTGATAGCTTTCTTATGGGTCCCACGTCTGCCTAAACCGGACATGGAAAACATTTCACTGGAGATGATACGTGGATTATATGGGTCAATTATACACTTAATCTGCCTTCTGGGGATTAAGTGTGCATGGATTGACCCCGCATATTTGGCTTGTCCTTGGCAGTTATCAGATCAGGAAGGTTGCCTTTACCAAAAAGTCTGGTAAGCACTTAATCACGTAGTGATACTATGCAGGAGGCGGCAGCGCTGCCCTGTGCAGAGGCACTTCTACCACTTCACTGTCACCATGTTCTGCTTGCTGGAAGGTCTGTGGCACCAGACAGAGCATTTCCCATGAAACATGAGTGTGAGCCTCCCCCTGCATCAGCAGGGTCTGGGCCTCACTCAGGCCTCTGCTCAGCACAGTGTAGAAGGGACAGTCACCAAAGTCCTCTGCAGCAACAAAGGAGGGACCAGGCAGGGCCAGCAGGGGAGCAGCCTCAGGCTCAAGCCGGGGTCCGTCCCCAGGGCTTAGGCAGGAGCAGAGCTTTGCTCTGCTCTGTTGTTCCACAGGCAGCAGTGCTGTCCTGGTGTCACATCTCCTGGGGAAGAACACTTGCTTTCCCAGCCAAGAGAGCAGTATTAGCACCGGGCTGATGCTGCCACTCAGGACTGTCTGCTGGGAGCTGGCTGCTGAGTGTCAGGGGTGGTGAACAGGAAGGATGCAGGGAACTGTGCGAGTCTTCCTAAAATCAGAGCTCTGGACTTCAGCACGGTTCCTGCTCGGATGCGCAGTTCCCTCTTGGATGCTGGCAGCTCCTTCGAGCAGCGCTTGCAGGACCGTGGCATTTCTTCCTAGTCAGCCTTACGCAGTGCAACCAAATGCCAGAACAGAGCCCTCCTCACCCCCCTTCCCCTCCCCATCTCTCACCCAGCAGTCAGGCCGTGAGTCAGTGCCGCTACTCGCGGTGCATTAAATTACTCATAGGAGTTCGGGTTGTGGGATCAGGGAAGAACGGATGCAGGGCTCAGCTCTCATCCCATCTCTGCCTGCAGCTGCACGCAGTGTGTTCCCCGGGACAGACAGCATCCCGCTCCCTCCCACACAGCAAGACTGCTCATTAGGGCACAGACTCTCTCCCACTCCTGTCCTGATATGGCCTCCACTGAGCCGTTTCTTCTGCATTGCTTTTTGCCTTTTTTTTCCCCCAAGAATGAGTTGTACCATGAAGGCGATCGGGCAGCTCTACCCCCAGGCATGCTTTTTGTCCCCTGTGGATCTGCAGAGCCTGGGACATTGCCTTGGACCCATACCTGCACCACTGGGAGAGAAAGCCATGTGGATGGATAATGGATGGGCCCTTTCCTTCAGGAGCCCTTTCCATCCCATGCACCTGGATGAGAGGAGCTGATTCCTGTCCCATCCCATTCCCACCCCTGAGCTCTATGGGCACGTGCAGAGAGTGGCCTTGCATCTGCTTGCACCGACAGCCCTCGTCCTCCCATGGAGTGTTCATTTAAGTAGGCTCTGTTTAATTTATTTTAGGGAGACTCTTAATAAAATAAGTCCTAGATCTGTCACTGGGTTTTACATGCTCATAAGGGTTTTTTTCCTCCTAAATGTCTTTATCAGAACAGCTTTTCATGTTCCAGTAGACATTTGGTTGAAGACAGTTAATTTGATTTCTTTTCCAGAGGAGATTTTCCATTAATCATTCTAAGCAGGCAGCCTGATTGCTCTGTTGCTCCAAGGTCAGTGCTGCCCTGATCCGTGCGGCACTTTGAGGGCAGAGTTTGTTTTGGGGTGTGGGGTTGTGTGCTCCCCCATAGCAGTGAGTGGCACTAACAGGAATAGGGCAAGAGGTGCACAAAAGGCAAGGAGCCCAGAGCTGCCAGGGAGAGTGTGTAGGCTGCGGTGAACTCAGTTTCATTTACCCACATCCCATTTTGGGATGGTTTCCAATTCAATCTAATAACAAGTGTAATTAAAACATTCCTTAGCATGCATTACTGGGCTGCACCTCATCGATCAGCCTTGCATCAGGATTACATTGCATCATTGAGGCGCTGCGATCGGGACAGGAAAAAAGCAGTGCACTGTGTGGATATGGCGTTATACCCAGCTTCCTTATATAGGAGCTCAGATTTTAGCATGTCAACTTCATTTCTTTTTTGAAAAGGAAAAGAAAAAAAAAAAATGGAAATAAGCGGGGAATATTTTAGAGGTTAAAAAAAAAAGTGTTTGAGAACAGGCGATCGGTACAGGAGTGGTTGTGTGTTGCTTTAGCTGCTTCCGTGCAGGAGCTCGTTCATTTAGGAGCTGTGTGTTGAGCACCCACCCTAAAGCTGCCCCATCTTCAGAAACCACCATGGGGCTGATCCAGAGCCCATCCATGGTCACCCCATGGGCAGTGCCAGTCAGGGCGCTCGGCTCTGCTTTCATTCTGAATGTCTCCCTGTTTGAAGGCAGAGCTCTTACACCATGCAAAGTGTGTTTCTTTCTCTGTGTATGTGTGTGTGCGTGGTTTATTTTTGGGAAGAAAGGAAAAAAAATAATAATAATGAAATTCGGTGATGCCATTTGCATCCTAGACAGATGATGGGTTGCTCTGGCTAGCAGCTTAACCCTATTATGCAACGCTGGGACTGTGACATTATTAAATAATACTAATTAATCAAATAATAACTCTCTCGTATAGCTGCGTCGTCAGTGTGAATGAAATCTCCCTGTTAAAGGATAGGGCATAGAGGGAAAGGCAATGGGAACTGCATCCGTGCACCCACAGCAGTGATGGGGTGTTGGGGCAGAGGGGGGTCTGTAGGGTTGGAAGAGGTGTATGGCTGCTTATTTAGTGTGTTTGTGATAGAGGGCCCCAGGCACAGGTGTGAGGTTTTTAGAGAAGAAATGCTATTTTTAAAAGGGAAAAAAAAAAAAAAAAAAAAAAAAAAAAAAAAAAAAAAAAAAAAAAAAAAAAAAAAAAAAGGGGGTTTGAGGTTTCTGGGGATTTATATCAACTGGTTGGCACTTTATTACTTGAGCTCTGTGGATTGAATATGGAGATTAATAGAGCTTTGGCTGAGCGTCGGGAGGTGCGCTGCTCCCATGGTACCGACTGCCCCAATACCACTGAGCACTGTGAGAACAGCGGATGGGGCCCAGGGGATTCTCACATCCCAAAGTCTCACCTGTGCAGAGTAGTTCAATTTGCACAACTCCGCCTGTTACCAAAATGTAGATTTATCTCCTGAAAGGCAGATTAATTTGAGGGAAATTTACCTTTCTGATGCCAAAAAGCGGGCTGCCCAGAGACCCCCTCAGCGCTTTGCATTTGTGTTCTGTAGAGCTATATGAAATATGTACCCTTCGATGTGGTTTCACATACCTAAATAGTGTGTGCACATAAGGAATCCCGTGTGATGGAAGAGCAACCCAAGGATCTGCCTGGTTGAGCAGCAGGAAGGGAGCTCTCGGGTTCCTCTTTGCAGATCCCGTTGTGTTGTTTCATGGTCTTTGGCAATAGCGAGAGAGCATCTGATCTATACAATATTGGTGCGTATCCAATTGTTGGTGAACATCAGAAGTTTTGAAACACGGTTGTGAGAGAGGAATATCAGCTTAAGCCTGAAAGGCTAAAAAGCGGCGAGCCCCACACGTAAATGCCATTATGCACTTAATGAGGCAGGGCTTAAAAAAATCAGCCACACAAGTTGGTTTTATCAAAGAAAATGTATAAATAACAACCAGTGATTCAAACTGCCTCACAAAGGGAGTAGCGGGGAAGGGAAGCGAGCACTTCACTTGTGGCATTCAGATAATAGTATTTACTACACTAATCTTTTTGGCTTAACGATTGACAATCAATATATGATTATCAACAAGCGCTAACGCAAACAAAAAGCTTCCATTCCTTTTCTAACCGCGTCCCATCGGTCCCTTAAATTTAATTAAAAGCGGACAGCCCTCCTTGCGCTACAAATTAGAGCTAAAATCATATTAAATATTTGTTCTGCAGGGAAACAAAAGTGTCAGCTTGTGCTGCCGGCTTTGGCTGCTTTTTTTTTTTCCCCCCTTCTTCCCTTTTTTAACACAGAGGGGGAAAAAAAAATCCCAGCTCCTCAAAGTTAAAATAAAGTCTCTCTCCCTCCCCGTCTCCCAAGACTACTGTCTATAACATGTTGTTCCTTATAGAAAGTGGGATATGGTGGCATTTGCTTGATTAACTTGCTCGACAAAAGTGACAGCTGCTGTGGGTGCATGTAGCTAAGCTGCACAGCGCAGTTCCGCCTTTGTACATCTGTCAGCAAAAAAGGAGGAATAAAGAGTGAAAAGAGACAAATTGGTCCCAAAAGGCAATCCATTCAACTCAGGAGGTTTGCTCTATTCAAGCACTCGCTGGGAATCTCAAGTGCTAGGTAGCTTATTCAATTTCATTCATTCTTTAGAATGAGCCCACAAGTGTTTAATTTCTTATTCTGTTGAATAAAAAAGGGGGAGCTTTTTTTTTTCTTTCTTTCTTTTTTTTTTTTTTTTTATTGGAAGCATTAATTGTAAGACTAGCTGATCAATGCCTGCGATATTAACTCATTGCGTGGTTTCTGTTGGCTGTGTGCTTGTGGCCCCACGGCCGTGCCAAGCCAACAGCTCTGCTCCGGGGTTCTGGGTGCACCCACAGCATCCTGCAGGGTCCCCAAGCCTTCGTCTTGCATGACATGGTGGAACTGCGTGGCAGCACTGCCACCTCTTTGTTCCCGGTGCTGCCTGTGGCCTCAAAGCCAGGATGCTCTGAGGCAGGGTGGGTTTGATTCTGTGTGCCTGGAGGAGGGTCTGTGGCCAAAATGTTGACCTGGAGGAGTGGGTTCAGGGGTCCCCATGCCAACAGCATGCAACGATGCACAGAGAATGATTTTTGTTGAGTAGAGGGAAGAGAATCACAGAATCATGGAATGGCCTGGGTTGGAAGGGACCTTAAAGCCCACCCAGCTCCAACCCTGTGCCATGGGCTGGCTGTCCCTCACCAGCTTAGGCTGCCCAAGGCCCCATCCATGGCCTTGGGCACCTCCAGGGATGGGACAGAGAAGTTTATGAACAAACGTATCGGAGACTGCTGTGTGGGCAGGTCTGTGTTCTATCTGTGCCATCCTTAAGCCAATATGGGAGGATGACGGCTATGTGCGTGGGGCCGTGCTGGTGGCACCAGCTCTCCAACCCTGTTAGTGCAGAGCTGGGACAGGGCAGAGTGTTGGACCAGCCACCGCTCCATCCTGGCAGCATCACAGCAGGTTTTGGAACAGGTTCTCAAACCCAGGTTGTCTTCGCTGCAGTGTGTGTTACAGCTTCCCAGAAACTTTCCTTTTATAAAGAAAAGAGTAGGAAACTCTGTTGGCTGCGAGTCTCTGCACTTCTTGCTTGCTGTCATCACCAAGTTTTTAGCATTGCAGTGACTGAGTGGGACCAACAGCCAAAAAGCCAATGAAGAAGGATGGAGAGGAATGCCCCAGTAGTCACACAAGCCCAGAGGGACATGTGTGGTCCTTCCACTGCTGCTACTGAGCAGCCTGGGCTGTGGGTGCACACAGTCGGTCAGCTGTCAGGGACTGTCAGCTGTAAGTCAGCCGAGCTGCTGGCCCATGGGATGGATGCAAACAAGGAGAAGGCACAAGGAGAAGGAGTTGGGAATTTCTGATCTATATATATATTTTTTTTCCTGGCTGATCCAGTTGCTTTGAGAGCAGAATTGATCTTCCTTGGGGAAATGAGACCCAGCATTGCTCTCTCCTCCCCTTGCCGTACCCCTGGAACACCTTGAATTCAAGGCTTCATTTCAAAGCTGCCTTTCAGCATTGCAAAACAAGCCGGTGTCTCAGACAAAGAGAGGAGCCAGCCGGCGTTCGGGGTTTCCTTGTGCCGTGTGTGTCACAGTTTTAAATAGATTTGCCCTGCTTGGATTGGTTCTGGTTGGAAAGCAAGTACTGAAATGAGAGGTCATAGGGGAGAGTTACTATGGTAATTGAGTAGTATCACCAGTAGTTTTGCTCTTATGAGCATTAAAGCACATAATAATAGACAAACAACAGTGGTTAAAGCAAGCAGGTAGGATTACTATGTTCTTTTGTCGAAAGTATATAATGTCTCGTAGTCAGTTTTAAAGACTTCTCAACCCCCAAATCCACCCAGCAGTCACCTGCTGAGTAATTTTGTATGCCTAATCTCTAGCCCTTAACTACAAGCTTTCTGCTAATTTGAGGCAAATGGGTATTTTTGACACTAAATAGGGCAGTAAAGAATCCCTGACCTAGAAAAACTCCATTCCGAGGCACTGGGAGCAGAAAAATATTCTTTCAGCATCCTTGTGAGACCTTTGCAATGACATAAAATAGCTTTGACTACGCTGTGTCGCAGTCTTCGATTAATGGTTTGCAGAAACTTGCTGAACATCCCCACTACAACTTCCCCCATAAAACTTGTCACTTCAGATTGCCATCAGCCACCACAACAATAATCATTTCATGCCTATTGCTAATTGCAAGCACAGCTGAGGCTCAGCGGGGTGCTCTTGCACAGTCCCAGGCCTTTATACCAGCCTCAATCTGTTGTATGGCACTTGTTCACACACAAAAAAACTACCAGTAAAGGCAGAAAGAGGCAGAGTCACAGGTTCCTTGTAATCCCTCTGCTACCCTGCTGACAGCCCAGCCCTATAAGCATTCCTGGTTTTGTCCCGCTCTTTACAAAAGCTGAAGTGACCTTAAGCTACTAGTATGTAAGCTTTTGAATGAAGAATACAGCTCCTTCAGGTGCCTTAAGAAGCAGTGTTGCATCTGGCTTACGAGATTCTGTTTGCCGCACCCCTGGGGTGAGCTGCGGCTTCCTGTAACATGTAAAATATGAGTGTGAACTCAAGGTTCATGGCAAGGAACAGGAGGTCATGCTTCCATTCAGCTCGCACCAAAGAGAACGGGGGTTTGCAGATGTTCCCGGCTATGTGTAATGACACCACCTCCCGGAAAGCAGGAGCCCAGCACGGGGTTCTTGTTTTTTTTTTTTCCTTGATGAAATGTGCCACACTCAGTGTGCTACTTGCAGATTTATTCATATCAATTTTTGCCATTTATATATTCAGAGACAAGCTTGCTATTTCGGCAACTTATTGATCATGCGTTTGCATTCCAAAAAGAAGGAGAAAAAAAACCAGCGAGCCGATGGCTGGGGCAGGTTGGGATGCACAGGCAGCGCTCACAGCCCTGCACTGCTTCTGCTGTTGGCCTGGAGCGTCCCAGCTGCCGCGATGCACCTGGCTGTAAGGGCTGCTGTGAACAGGAGGGGCCAACCCCAAAGCAGGGTTACGTTCCTGGCTGTGCAAACGGGACATCTGCTTGCTGTGACCAGGCTCTGGTGACATCCTAAGGGCATTTGTTTGCATTTCCTCTGCTGTTACCCAGGAGTCATCCCTCACCCTGTGCCCCTTGGGCTGAGTGCAGGTTATCTATGGGGATGGTAGATATCATCCGTAACAAGGTGGGCAGCCGTGGGTTGAAGCTGGGCTCCGTGGACTCATGGGAGCATCACTCTTTATGAGCCACAATGAGTTCTGAGAAACACGTTTATATTTGGTGCCTGAGAATGCATTGCAGCCTCCTGGGAAGGGCACGTTTGGGCTGTGCCTTCTGCACCTCATGCGTAGGGACAGGCCCCAAGGGGCCCCATGTCCCAGGAGGACATCAGAGCCCACCAGTGTTGCACTCTTTTGTCTGAAATGATCTCGTTCCCATTCTGGAGCATTTGGCTTTGTTGTTGTTGTGTTTTTTCTAATAATATAATCATATGCAAATGTTATCCTCTTTGGAGGGTTAGTCATGAATCAGAGGGCTTGTGCGTCTTGTAGCGCATTAACACTAGTGATGGCTAAAGGGAACATTTAATTTATGGGCTAACTTATTTTTATGAATATGCAGGGCTTAAATTCAGCAGTTGGTGCGTGCTCTATGAAGTGACGTGACGGTTTTGTGTATCAAGATCAATGAATTACACTTTGTCTTTTTTTCGCAAGGCAGAAAATCTTTGGAGTAACTCAGCTCTGAGGAGAGCTCCTTTCATGCCGCTGAGCAGTGTGCGAGGCTGAGTCCCCACAGGGTGGGATTCAGTTCTGTTCCCCATCTGTGCAGGTGTGTGTGGCACAGGACAGATGTGGTAGGACCTGCCTCTGTCCCGTCCCAGGGCTGCACGGAGCTGCATGTCACAACTGAGGCCCCATCTGGCACCGGGGCCTTAGGGACAGCCAGCCACAGCCGACAGAGCTCCTTCTTTCCTCTCCAAATTAGCTCCATTCGTGCTCTCAGCGCTTGCCAGGTCCCCATCCTGGAGATGAAGAGCCAACAGAAGTCTCAGCCCCAAGCTGGCCCAGCAGGAAATCACCACTTGGCATGTCTTTGGTGGCTCTTCCATCCCTTTATTTCCTCCATTTTATTAAGGGATGCTGTAGAAATAGAAGTACTGTTAGAACAGTGTTTTTGCAAATAGGAAGGGTTTTTTTCACTATCATGATATATTCAGCTCCACATACAGACAAGGCACCAGTTCCTACACTCTGGGTTGATGAGGCACAGTCTAAGTGCTATGCCATCAATCATAGAATAGCCCAAGTTGGAAGGGACCCATTAAGGATAAATGAGTCCAACTCAAGAAATACCATAAAGAGGGAAATCTCTTCCCCATGTAGCATGCCGGGTCCTGGTGGGGGATGGCAGCTACTGGGTGTGCTGTCTTCTGGTTTGATAACCCAAGCCCACATTTTGGCTGCATTGTGCTCTTCTAGCTTTTATTTGCTGTGCTCAGCCTTGCGTCAGCTCGTGCACGTGGCATGCAGACACTGACAGTGAGGAAAAGGTGCAGTGATGGGAGGAAATAATGCCTGAGTCAAACTGATGCAAGGCTTCAGGTTAGTTAGGAAGAGGCTTCACTGCCTACTAACTTGAATGGGGCTCGACTGGGATTTTTATAATTTGATCTACACTTTTTTTTCCCTCTTTAGCTGGTTCTCGATAAATTTCCACAGTGCTGCAGTACAGGGTTTTGATCCATGCATGTCTAAGAGTAAACAAGAGGACTGCTGCTGTGCACACGGAGCTGTGATGGTCCCTGAGTGCAGCCCATTTGGGAACCATCTGTGGTGATGAGCACATGGAGAGGTGCTGTGGTCCTCATCACACCTGGCCCTGCTTCTGTGCCTCTCAAGGGCTGTGCCAGCCCTGCTGTGTTGGGCACTGAGCTGCATCCTGCACTGCAGGGCTGGCAGGCTGCTGCCACGCAGCTGCAAGCCTTTCTCACAGGCAGGCGGCAAAATTTCAGCCCCTGGAGGGGCCCTGCAAGCTCAGCAGCTTGAAGCAAGCTCATTTGCTTGCTGCTTTGCCATCTTTCATAACCGTGGGGCCAGAACCAAAGCATTTCCCTCGCTGCTCCCATAGATGCCTGCACCATCATACCCTTGCCCTGCAGCTCCCCAGGGCTGCTCAAGGCGACGTGCGAGCGGTAAGTACCTGAGTGTGGTCCTAAAGGCAGGGCTGTGCTCACTGGGGCAGGGAACGGGTTAAAAACCGGACCGGGCCAAACTCCCACCACTGCTGCCAAGTCAAGTCAATGGCAAAATAGGATTACAGAAACCGCACAGCGTTGCTGGTGGCCGCTGCCCCCGCAAGTGAGATTTGCTGTGGTTGTTACTCCAAGTTAAAAGCTCGTGCACGGAAAATCTGTGTAAAAGAGGGTGCCTGTCTCCCCCAGAAGTCTGTCACATCCCATTAGCGGGCTGGCGGTGGGGAAGGTTGGTCCCGCTGCGTGCTCGCTTGCAGGGCGCGGGTGCTGGAGAAGTGCTGTCTCTCTTGCAGCAATGGTACACCAGCTCCATGAACGTTGTCTGCACCTGGCTGACGGACCGCATGGACCTGCAGCTGCACATCTACCAGCTGAAAACGCTCATTAGGATAGTGAAGGTAACACCTGCTGTGCTTTCGTGAGCGCCTTGTTGCTGAAAGGGACGCGTGTGTGTGCAGTGTGTTCTGACAAGGAAGCGATGGCAGGTAGAAAATGCAGCCCTTCGTTCAAGATGCTTAAAATGAAGAAATGTTATCAGATGGATAAGCAGGAGCTTGAAATGCACATGCATGCAAAACTTGAGTGGAAGTAAGTAACCGCTTGCATGAGAAGAGGGAAAACAGTGCTGTTCAGCCCTACCTGTACAAAAAGCACACTGACGCCGCTGCTCTCCGGTGCTCTCATGGGTTAAACCCAACCCAACCTCTTTTAACACTGTTTTCCTAGAAACACACAAGCCCGCCTATGGCTTGTGATTATCGCCAGAATGCAAATGAGGATTGTTCTCATAGCTAATTGAAGCTGTTTCTTTTACAATGGGTGTACATAATCAACTCTTAAGAGATCCCAAAGGTGAGATAACATACCCTGAAAGTAGCGTTTTTTTTTTTCTTGGAGTGCACGTGTGTGTGTACGTGTGTGTCTTGGGCTAAGGATAATTATTTCAGTGTGAAATCACAGTGGTTTACATGAAATAATAAGATCACAGAAGGGGGTAAATATATTTTTGATCATTTTAGGTTCTGTCTAATGCTTTTTTTTGTCTAGTATTTTATAATGTTTATGGTCTCGTGCGCAGTGAACACATTGAAGGCATGAATAAATTCAAACTGAGCAGTATTAGTGTGCTTTTCATAACTGAAAACAACAGCACAGGCAAATGACTTCTCCTTGTCAGCTAACTGAGGAAGGCTTTCTTCCTTGTGCTTTATTTATACCAGTATTACTCTCAGAAGCAGCTACAACACATCCAAGGACTTTCTGAAAGTGTATAGAAGTAAATAGTTTCCACGCAGAGCACAGAGCATAATGAATGGCACTCAGGGGCCAGAGTTTTATCTCACAGGGTCAAGAAGTTTTAAAACATAAATAGAAATTCAAGGAAATTAACCACAGTAATGAGGGAAGTACAGCTGAGTGTGGAAATGCAACTCCAGCTTCGGGATAAGGGGAAGAAAGAGAGATTTGAGGAATGCGTGCCACGTGCTTATCTTTGTACATAAACAGCTTTCTCTGGTATCCTGGACTTAGCTTATTTAAACTCAGTATTGTAGGCAAGATTATTTAATGTAGAGCAATCCAGGAACGTGTAATCACATCTGCAGCTGTGGGTAGCAAGCGTTGTGCTGCATGAAGAAAAATAACTTTATAATAATTATGGGCAGCTGAATGCATCGGGAAGCCAGGACAGTTGCTCTTGAGTAGCACTGTACTGCTTCCACGTGCTTTTAGAAGTGCCTTATGGAAACCTCCATCCCAGCCTCTTAAACAGAGCCCCAAAACATGGGGACATGGGGACACAGGGACATGGGCTCGCTTCTGTGGCAAAGCCAGGGAGCCAAGGGCAGCCTGAGCTCTGTGCTGTCTCCTCCTCCCCTCATGCCTCTCTCCTCTTCAGAAAACATACCGGGATTTCCGATTGCAAGGCGTGCTGGACTCCACCTTGAACAGCAAAACCTACGAGACCATTCGGAACCGGCTGACAGTAGAGGAGGCCACGGCGTCGGTCAGCGAGGGCGGAGGGCTGCAGGGGATCACCATGAAGGACAGCGATGAGGAGGACGAAGAAGACGACTAGGGCAGCTGGTCCGGCGTCCGTGCATGTACCTCGTCCATAACTCAGTTAGCCACATTAGGAATTCTTCTGTCAGCTCTAAATGCCCATGAGAAGTTTACCAATACAAATGCCATGTTAGCTGTGTGGTAATAAGGTTAGCACCTCTCTTCGATTCATTGGTTTCCTGATTTCATATCTGTATGTTCATAAGCAATATGGAGCACCATTGTTTAATACTGTTAATGGAAAACTACATAGAAAACATACTAGGTGTGTCCCTGTTATAATTAAACAATGCTTCATTAATGTACTGTATATACATTGATGGTAAATTGTTGTGAAGATGAGTGAATCGAGTCCTTTCATTTCTTTGTTTCTCTTCTGTGGATGCCAACTGCTTAAAATTAATAAATAAATTCAAAAACCAGCTTTGTTTTTAAAAGAAAAATGAGGCGATTACGAATGGTTTTTTTTTTTGTTCTCTCTGTTCATTTAAAAACCAGAAAACAAACAAACCCCGACAGCCGTTTGAATCATTCTGCATCCTTGTTAATATCCCAGGCTCTTCCCTTCAATATGCAGTTAACTCCATGAAGGCTACATCCCAAAGGATTAGTCATTCTAATTGCCACACCAGATTAATCCTATCATTATGGATATATCATGCCACATTACAAGTCCAAAGCAGTTGCTTTATGTTGACATTTGCTCCTCTAAATGTTACACTTTTGTTTAAATCTCAAATAACCGTCTATGTACAAAGACAACTTTAATTACAACCTTAGACTATACAAATGTGTTTATAACAATATATTGAATATTTATTTCAGTAGGTTGTAACCATAATTTACAACTCCTCTGTTTAACAATGGGTTTTATATATGTCATGTACATTGCATTTTGAGCAGTAACTGCATGTCCATCAGTCCCCCCTTCCAGAGCTTTTCTTTCTGTGTAAAATAGTGATAATCCATCTTGCTTTTTTTGCCTTATACAAGCCGACAGTTGTAAAAGTGTGAGAACTGTGGCTTCTCAATAAATAACTATTCAGATGTCCTAAGAATAAATTATGGAGTCTTTTTATGTCTGCCTTAGAAAAGAAATAAAAAAGAAATAACCTAAGCTGAGATGTAAGAGCCCCCACCTCTCGGAATAAAGGCGTTTTCTTTTCTCATGGGTGTTCTTACAGTTTATTAATTTAGAAGATGGTTTCCCAGTTTATTCCTACAGGTCAGGGTGGGACCACGCTGTGTATCCCCAAGGTACGCGGGCATTTTGGCTGTCACCACCCCGGTTGTTTCCACCATTATCTGCACACTGCACGCTGTCACCTGTCTTTGGATGTCTAATTGATGGTCTGCTGTGGTACAGCCCCCACAATTACACGGTCATTAGCCTTGCTCGACATTTACCTCACACAAATAGGCTTCAGTCTATATCTTCTCCTAAAGAAGCCAATGGCAGCAGCCTGCAGGGCGTTTACAAACACAGGACACACAGGCAGACTCCCAGCTGAAACTGAAAAGCAGGCAAGAGAGAAGCAATAGAGCTGATGTCCTTCACCCCCAAAGGTGACAACCTGGGGAATGAGGACGTGACTTCACCACCCACAAATAAACAATGGGCATATGCTGGAGAGCATCCTGCCTGGCATAAGGAAGCATCAAACCAAAGCATCTTCCAGTGCCCAGGAGTCACAGACAAACCCCAGGCAATGGGAAGAGATGGACGGTGCTGGGTCCCAATTGAGGCCGTGGAGCCCTACAGTGCTGGGTTTGAGCTCCTTTTTCTCCAATAGTGGAGTTTACCCAAAGCTCTGGAGGTTATTGCTGCCCCACCTGGATCACCATGCCTGACACATCCAACACCCACCTGCCCACAGGCCCTTGGGACAGGGACATCAGTGGGCTCTCTGCTCCTAGTGGATGGAGGCCACGCACAGTTAGCAGCACTTGCATGTGATAAGCCATGTGATGCACTACTGTAGAGAAGCTATGAACCCCTACTGTGACCCAACAGATCACTTAATGATTTTTGCCCACAGTGCAGACAGAGGGGAGAAGTACCTCTGGGGACTACAGCCTTATAGACATATCTATCTATCATTAGGGACATGATTTAATGGACACAGTGGCAATAGGTTGGTGGTTGGACTATGTGATCTTACAGGTCTTTTCCAACCTTAATTATTCTAAGGTTCTATCCTGACCTCTCTATGCTCAGATCCTTGAAGCACGCCCTGAAGCCCACCTCAAGCCAAGTTCCTTTTGCATATGCACACTCGTGTCTTCTTCTTTCTTTCCTTCTCCTGCCCCAGATACTAGTAGGAATGGCTTCAGCTCCAAGAGGAGTCAATGGGAAGACCTTACTTGGGGTGGTCAACAGAGCAGTAGCAAAAAGCACCAGGGAAGATCCAAACTTGCAGCCAGTCACACAGAGCAGAGTGAGAGAAGCAGCTTGGTTCTGCTCTGGAACAGCCCCCAAACCCCTATTTTTTTAATACACGAAATATTTACTGGGTGAAAACACAGCCCACTTCCACCTGCCACCTTTAAAAACAGTGAGCCCTGCTCAGTTTTTTGAATGAAGAGCGTGGGTGCAGCCTTCAGGAGCTGCTCCCTGCTGTGCATCACTCCACATAGGTGCTTCCCTGAGACGGCGGTGATGGACACGTCTCTGGGTTTCTGTCATCAGAAAGGATCCTGTGACAGTTTTTCACATGTCCTCAAACCCCAGCACAACAGCTCAGAGACTCTGCAATAACCCTGAGAATATGGTAGGCTTAACCACAGAGCTACAACATGGAGGCATCCAAACTGGGTTGGTGTCGTCTGAACAATGTAAGCATGGGCTTAAAGCCCCCCATGGGCAGCGCTATGCTTTGGTTTGGTCTCTGGCTCCTGCAGGGCAAAGCTGCAGCTTGGGCAGCACCTAATAAGGCTTTGCTGATGGATGGGAGCGCTCTGGCAAACCCAGCTAGGAAATGCAAAGGTCTGCTGCTTGTTTCACTTCAACCCATCGCTGCGACAGAACAAGATCCAACAGTCAAAGGACTTTCTGCCAGTACAACTGCACCTCGATGAAGAATCTGCCAGTACAGTTATGTCAATCAGTTTTGGGGAAAGAGGAAAACTTCATTCCTCTGCCAGCAAAATTTTAAATGATAGATCAGGCCAAAACTTCTCTCATATTTACAGAGAAGTCCAGCGAAAATATCCTTTGACAGACTTACTTAAAGCATGTGGCATGGAGACTGAAAATGCTATCAACTATTTGACTGACAAGTGTCAGCAGCTGTTCATCCAATTTGTTTTATATTTCAGCAACTAACAGATTCTTTCCCCTCTGCTGTAAAGCATGTCTCTTGGCCCATAGGCATCTTAGAAATTGCTTTCCTGCCTCTCCAGTGACCAAAACGTCAAAAATATTAGAAGACAATGTGGTTTCAGAAGCAGAAATAGGCACGCAGCTAAGCAAGGATGATTTTGTCAGTGTTCAGTCTGGGTTCTTTTTTAAAAAGTCACAGCAAACCTAAGGCAAAAATTGCTCCTCTAAGCTTTAAGAAAGGAAAAAAAAATGCCAAAGCAAACAAAGCCCTCAGTAAATCAGCACAGGTTAAACCACAAAGGAAAAAAGCACTGATGGAATGGCCAAGTAGAACGCTACGCAGCTATATTCCACCCTCCACACTTAGTGAAGTTCAACACTATGTCTGTCATCACCAGTTTTTGCTCAGAAAACTTCTCCATGGTGCCACGATCCAACGTAGCCACCTCTGTGTCAAGCTGAGTCCCCCACACCACCCACAAAGCTCAGCCTCCTTCCTCTTAATGCCTTCAGGACCTACCTGATGCCTGAGTCCGCATAAGGTAAGTTACAATTACTGAATTACAAGAGTAGTTACCATTACAATTGTGAACTTGTGTGGCTATAAAGCCGGTGTGACACCTCTCTCCATTGAGCTGCATTCAGCGGTGTTCTCTTTATCCAAGTGCACGGAGGTTCCTGAGCTGAACGCAGAGTGCTATTTGCTTCAGCTGTTCCACAAGATACATATTCCATTGCAAGTTGTAAATCTGCATTTGTTGTAACTATGCAAAATATGGGAGAAAAAAAGTGCAGAGATTATATGCAATCTGCCAGCAGAGTTGTGTGCCATGAGGAAAATGCCTCACAGGTCAAAACAAAGAAAAACACTGAGCAACAAATTAGTTGCAGGCGGTAGCTAATATGGAGATCAAAAGATTAAAATCAACATGCAACGATGAAATCACTGGAATAATAGGAGCACTTAAGAAGATTAAGTCAATGACAGAGTCCAGCAGTAAAAAAAAAAGAAAAAGATTTTGATTATACTGTAAAATTTGATATTGGGAGAGCAAAAGCAATTACAACCACGACATGCTTTGCTCTCCCCGCCTTAGACCATCTTGGCTCATTTCCTATGCAAGGAATACAGTTGTTGAAATAAACAGAAATGTTATGACTCGAGTGCTCGATTCAAAAACAAACCAGGTGGTCAGATCAGATTGGGGACCGACAAGAGGGGTCTGAGCGGAGAGGACTTGTTGCAGATCCTGGAGGATGTGACAGCTGGGGGGGAACAAAAGCTGTCCTGCTTAGGACTGTGTTCAGCTGATCCCAGGGGTCCGGCCCAGGCTGTCAGAGCCTCCCATAGGCACAGGAGCCACAGCCACCCACAGCAGGGACACGGGTCAGCCAGCGCACAACCCAAAGGGAATGGGAAGGGACCGCTGATGGGTGGCTAAAGCTCACTGCAACACACCTGCCTTCAGTGCAACCAGCCAGTAGGGAGGGATGAGCCATCCCGGCTGTGGGA
Source organism: Excalfactoria chinensis (assembly GCF_039878825.1). Taxonomy (NCBI): domain Eukaryota; kingdom Metazoa; phylum Chordata; class Aves; order Galliformes; family Phasianidae; genus Excalfactoria; species Excalfactoria chinensis. The sequence continues at coordinate 7,000,015 of NC_092836.1, forward strand.
CATAGGCACCAGAAGTCCAAGATCCCCCTGGGGCACTGTGATGCTCTGTGCTGTGCTAAGAGCTGGAGCTCTCTGTGCCACACAGCTGATGGCTCACCCATGTTCTTCTACATTGTTTTGTTCAGCATCACTAGCCCCACTGCCGCCCCCAACTCCATAATCACAACCTCAGCTCGTAATTAAATCAAATAAATAAACTACTGGGCATTTTCATGGAATCTCTGGGTGTTCTTGAGCATTTCAGGAATACTTGGGCCACACACTGAAGTTCTTTCCTGCAATAAGCAGGTCTGGACCTCCAGTTTGAGCTGCTGGGGGAACATTTCAGTGGTTCTTTCAGCTCAGATCCTGCGGGGCTGAAATCACACAGACACAAAAAGATCCTTGATGCAAAGGGTTGCAAAGCAACAGCTCCACCTCCCAGCCACCGTCAGCCCAAGCAAAGGCAAATGTAGATATTGACCAACACAACCCACAGTACAGCCAGTTGGACAACACCAAGTGGGGATCTGCAAAATGACTGCAGGAACGGCAGTTGTAATTGCCATTGGAAAGGTTCTCCCTCCATTTGGTTTGGTTTTTTTTTGCCTTTGAAAAGCATGGAAATTTGAAAATGTTTTTCTCCCTCATTAAGAAGGGAATCATTCAGAACACGTGGGGGTTGTCCCACTTATCTCTTTTTTTTTTTGGCCATCCTTCTTTCAAGTGAAAAGGGGAAGGAATGGAAACACAAAACAGGAGTGGGCTTCTACCCATTCTCACTGCTTCTTGCTCCTTTTTCCTGAGATGTTTTCAGTAGGAAAGTGAGAACAAGGCCATCCCCCCATTATATTCTTCTTCTCTACTTCCTCCCACCTTTTATCCTAAATAGCAAATAAGGGGAAAAAACGAAGAAGAAAAAAAAAAAAAATTTAAAGCTCCCACTCTTACAGAATGAAAAAGTACCACATTTCAAAACACTGGGAAGGGACGTGTTTCAGTTTTCAGAGATGAAACAGAGCACTGACCCACTACTGCAAATGTGGGAATGACTCTTTGGAGCAGTAAGGGTGGCCACCACCCTACAGCATCTTCTTCCTTCCCTCGTTGGCCAGGTGAGCTCCCGGCATGGGGAAGATGCCACTGACTCCTGGAGCACAGCAGTCCAGCAGAGGGACCTTCACCCACAGTGCTACCAATCCTCACAGCAGCATTTGGGGCACAGAGCCCGGTCAGGATTGAGCCGTTCGTAACCATTCCTGTTGACAGCAAACTAGAATAGGTTCTGGCTCACACTCCCTGAGCTACGGAAGGAGGAATGAGCAGAGAAAGGAGTTCATTCAACTGCTTCTGTTTGGCAGCTCTGCAGGACTCTCAGCAAGCACAGAAAGGGATGTGGCAAGTGGGGAGGTGCCATTTTTAGAATTACATAAGCCGCTCTGATTGCCATCAGGGTAGTCTATGTGCAGTTGGTGCCACGGTGTCTTACCAGTCGCTCTGCACTGGGGCTGCCGCAGCTTGAGGAGTGGGTCAGGTACCAGCTCCTCCAATTAGATACAGGTTAAAAATACCAGTGCTTCTGTGCCATCACTGGCAAAGGCAACCAGCCACTGTGCTCCCAAAATCCCATTCTGCTTGCTCTGGGACCCACTGGAGCTCCAAAACCCAGTTACACTATGCTGAGTTGCAAAGGGGCAAGCAGTCAAACAGGTAAGTGCGTCCTCACCCAGCTCAGCCTTTGTTCTCTGGATATCCCCATTGGTGTCTCACTAATTTGTCCTAAAAGAGTCTGTCTCCAAGCACTGCAAAAGGAACTCCAGATAAACACCTTGTGCCATCCCTGGGCAGCGCCTGGAGGCTACAGCTGCTGCACTGCTCAGAGAGCAGCACCACAGCCCTGCTGCCCTGCAGCCCAGCACCACCCTTGGCCCTGCGCTGCTATGCCTGGCACAAAGCCACCAAGACACAATGCCACAAAGTCTCAAAGCCACAAAGATATAGAGGCATGGAACCACAAAGCCATGGAGCCACTTCAGAAGCTGCCCCTTGACTGGCAAAGGTAGCCCCATCCTAATTGAGAACCAAGAGCTGGCCGTATGGTTTCACAGAACGAATGCTTGGACTAATGTTCCATAAATCCTCATATTCAAGGATCTTTTACTAGCTACTCCTCAGCTCTTCCTTGAGCTTCACATCTTGCACTGACAGCAAAGATGTGCCATAGATCTGAAACTACAGATAAATTTACCTTTCCAAAGATCTTCCCTGACAGACTGCATTTTGCAGAGAGAGTACAGGAATAATCCCAAAACTTATCTGTGAAAAGCTGAAAACTGACCAACTTTGTCAGAGCACAACTATGCCACAGTAGGAACATTTTCTACCGTGATTGGAATGAAGAAAATGAGCAAAAGTAATTTGGAGTGATCCACATGGTAATCTTTAGCCATTGTACTGCAAAATGATGATGCAGAAAAGCAAAGGTTCTACAGATGGATAAAGAGGAAGAAAAGATCAAGGATCAATACATTTAATGGGCAAATGTATGTCAAAAAAACCAACAACAAAGTGGCTATAAATCTAACCTACATGGGCAAGGTGACTCTTGAGTAGGAATGTGGCCCTGTGTACACAACATGGGCTTCACCCTGCTTCACCTGGTAGCAAAAATAAGGTGATGACACCAGGAGCAGATTTGGACCCTGAGTGGGTTTTAAAAGACTGCTTTGCATGGAGTGGCCTCACCTTGATCACCGTGCATCATTTGGGCACCACAAAATAAGAACATCAAACAATTACAGAAAGCCCAGTGAAGGGCTACAGAGATGGAGAAGGGCCTGGAGGTAAGAGTGCATGAGGAGTGTCTGAGGTCCTTTGGTTCACTCAGCCCAGAGAAGAAGGGGCTGAGGGGGGGCCTTGTGGCAGCCTGCAGCCCCCTCATGGCTGCAGGGAGAGCTGGAGCTGGGCTCTGCTCTCTGGAGATGGCAACAAGGCAAGAGGGAACAGCATGGAGCTGCATCAGGGGAGGGTGAGGTGAGGGTTGGGGAAAGGTTCTTCACCAGGGGGCAGTGGGTATGGAAGGGGCTTCCCAGAGCAGAGGGCAAAGCACCAACCTGCTGGAGTTCAGGGAGGTTGGGCACGGCGCTCAGCCACGTCGTATGGGGCAATCCCATGTGGGGCCTGGAGTTGGACTCTGTACTCCTTGCACCTCGGGGTAATCTAGGATCCGATGGTTCTGTTCTAATTGCTGGCAGCTCACTGGGGTGCCTTTCACCTTCCGCTATTAAAAAAAGAAAAAAAGAAAAAAGTCAAAAAAGAAAAAAGTATTGAAATCATACATACACTTACGTGTATATACACACCTAAAGCAATGCAGTGCAGGAATCAAAGCCACCATTTCTGAAAGACATCAAAGCGTAACACTAACAACTTCGGGCAGCTTCTGCTGCGGAGTTTAAGCAGCTGCCACGTTAAATAACGAGGAGGATCCCAGGTTATCTCCCAGTGGAGCAGAACACGGCCATACAGGAGGGGTCGGACCGCGGGATGCCGGGCGGCCATCAGGGGCAGTGGGACGCGGTCCCTTCGTTCGGTTGCAAGAAGCGGCGGGGGCACGGCTGGTGGATTTCGATGTCAGCGCCCGAGGAGCATTTGGGGCCGGGGCTGCGGGGTGAGGCTGCTCCCAGCGTGAAAACTGGTGTTGGGTTAAAAAGCGGAGGAAAGGCTTAGAGGTTTGGGCACGGAGTCGGGCCGCTCTGTCGGGCTGGGCACCAGGAGTCGTTTTTCTCGAGAGGCAGACATAGAAATAATAACAATAATAATAACAATAATAACAAACGTAAATAATAACTGTAAATAAATACGTGTGTTGTGAACGGCTTTGCGGGGCGCTTTTCCTAGAGGGAAGAGGAAAAAGAAAAAAAAAAAAAGCAAGCAAACAAACCCCCTCCAACCATTTCTCTCCTCCAAATGTCGGGGTGAGGGATGAAGCCTCCGACGTGGAGCAGCCCGCACGGAGAGGCAGAACGAGGCTTGAACCCCGCATCCCAGCCGACGTGCGGCCCTCCCTGGCCCCCCAGAGCCGCTGACACCGGCCGGAGCTCGCCGTGCAGAGGACGAAGGCGCGGCGGTGGGCAGGGCGCCGTGACTGGGGCAGCTGTATCAAAGTCAGTCATTTTTAATACGCTTGCCGGAACAGCAGAAGTCGAATCGATAGAGACAGCCTCCAGCTGTGCCTAAACCCGCGATTTCAATTAAAATACTGAGCTTCGATGCCTGGGTCTTAACCGCGATCCTAAAGCCCGGCCGCACAAGGCATGCGGCACCCGGGCACGTCGCGGCCGGGAGCAGAGGTACGGCCCGGGCCGGCCCCGGGCTCCGCGGGGGCTCCGCCAGGGCTTCCTCCGGGGCCGTGGGAAGGAGGCGGCCCCGGGGCTGTCGCTCGGGGTCCCCGCCGCGGCTCCTCGCTCCCGGGGAGCCCCGAGGCCTGCGGGTAGGGCGGGGTGCGTAGCGGAGAGCCGGGAGGGGGACCGGGCCGGAGAGCACCGGGGAACGACGGCCCGGGAAGGGCGAGGGAGGCGTGGGGAAGCTGGCAGAGAGCTCCCGGCCCCGGCTCCGCAGCCCTCTTTTATTCTGCCCGAAATCATCTCGTTTACAGAAAATATTTGTTTGCACTATTAGTTGGTACTGGAGTTAATTACTCAACGTGTGAGCGGGGAGTAATATGGATAAAAGCAGCCCCAGTGTTTATTGTGTGGGTGAGCTGTTGAGCGGTGCTTGAATAAACTGCAATTAGGGTTAGATAGAGATTAATTAACATGTGAGTGGCAAGGTGTAAAATAGTTCCCAACCCTCCACTCAGTATAATCTGCAGGCGAGGAAAAGAAGTTTGTGGAGGCTAATTAAATACTTTGCTGAAGCCGACGAGCCCCGGCAGCGAGCGGAGCCCCGCCGCCTCCTGCCCGCCGCCCGGCTCGGGGCTCGCCCGCAGCCAAACATCGAGAGCGGATCGTCCCAAGAAGCGGGATGGTTCTCTCCACCCCTTACAACAACCGCTAGGGCAGGGACGTCGGCTCCGGGGACGCCGACAACCGATGCTGCAGATGCGGGATGACCCCTCGATGCCGGCGGTCCCCCCCCCCCCCCCTCCCAGCCCGGGGCACAGCGCTCCGCTCCGCCCGCCGGGAGCCTACGGGCCGCCTCCGCTTTCAAAGTTTGTTTCTGCAGCGTGTTGTGGTTCGCAGGTGAAAAAGCCGTCTGCAAACAGCCGCCAGCGAGCTGCCCCAGAGGGGAGAGGAGGCGCGGCTTTGTCAGAACCGCACGAAACCGCCGAATTCCTCCAAACTTTCTTAGGAGTGCGAGGGAGGAGGAAAAAAATTATATATATATAAGTTTACATATATATATGTATATATATATAAGTCTTTTCATTGCTTGCTTTACCTCTAGCCAGGCTCAATCTAAACCCCTCGCTCAATCCCCCCCCCCCATCCCTCCCCAATCCCTTCCCCCGGCTAATCCTCCCCTTTATTTTAGAAACACACAAAACCAGGTTCCACGCAGCGCTATAGTGGCTCCCAGTGAAAGAGAATGGAGCGCTGTGAATCGCTGGGGGAGAATCGCTCGGGCTGAATGGCCCCGAGAGGGTCCGGCAGGGCCGGGCCCCTTCCCCCAGGTGGGCTCCCCAGCTCCGCTCCTCACACCGCGGCGTTCTGCAAACCCTCCCCTCCCGCCCCCAACTCCTTCTAATTAGAGAAGAAGGGAAGGAAGGAAGCCCGGCACCCGGCCGCAATAATGTCGTGCATTTGGAAAGGGGGGAGCGGGAGGGGAGCAAGAAAATGATTAAAAGGGAAAGGGAGATGCACCCGCTTGCACGCCCAGGGATGCGGGCGTCTCTCGGAGTGAGCGCTTGCAAAGCTCCCGTTCGCAGCGCACGGCCGCTTTTCTCTTTTTGCCCCTTTTTACTTTTCCCTTTTTCTTCTCTTTTTTTTGTTTTTTTAAAGCAGCACAAACCCAACCCCAGAGTCGACCCCCTCCGCGTTTATTTAAGGCTAATCACCAGCCACTCTGAGAGGAGGGGGGGGGGGTGGGGGGGCGAGGGGGGAGTGGAATTAAACTTAGTTTAATTAACATTAATACACCGTCCTAATTAATGGGTTGGCTATTAATTTATACATGCTGGGGAGGCTCGCAGATAAGTGACAATTTATTAATTATCTTCCAGCTCGGTTGCAACGGAGCTGATTGCAGATGGGTTGCCAAAATAACTCGAGCACGGTTGCGTGGTAGTCGCTGTAGGGGAAAAAAAAATCATTCTCCCCCTTCTTTAAAAAAAATATATATATAAATAAATAAAAGAAAAAGCAAAAAATCCTCACGCTCACTCCGAGCGGCTCCTCTATAACCCCAGCGAGAACTGGAGCACTCTTTTCCACCCAACTTGTGAATCGCACTTGCCTTCTAATTTGCCACATGCAAAACGATTCCTCTGCTTTGCAAGTTGCTTTTTAAGAAGGGAGAGAGAGAGAGAGGGGAAGAAAAAAAAAACCAGCTCGCACACGAGCGATTTGAGCGTCTTAAACTGGAAGGAAATCGTGCGTGGAGGAGGGGGGGGTTCTCTTCCTCTCCCTGCCCCAACCCACCGCGCTCCAGCCCGGCGCCTGGGCTCGGGGAAGATCCATGGTGGCATCCCCATGTCATCCTGCTCCAAGTGACTTCATGTGATGTCAGCTTTAAATGTACGAGGCGGTGAGCTGACGCTCGGGAAGATGTTTGCTATCAAAATGTGACTGCGGCCGCACCGCGCTGCTTGGATGCTTCTCGTCGGAACCGGGCTAAGGTAAGGGGTGCCGAGGCAGCTCCGCGCCCCGTCGGTGTGGCTGGGCAGGGCGGCAGGGGCTGGGGGAGCTTCTTCTGTTCCCCCCCCCCACCCCCCTTTTAAATACTAACAAGGTCTAGCTCGCATGTTACTTTAGCGTGTTCCGCTTAATGAGCAGTAATCTGGTACCCTACGTGCCATTGTTCTTGGATATGTTCATTTGAATGTAAATAGGGAGGGGGTGCCGGTGGGGGGGGAGGGGGGGGTAAGTGGGGGGGGGGAAGAGAACAAGGTGCTTATTAAATTGATTTGTCTCCTGGCTTTTCTGGAATGCAGAGCCGAGCGCAGGAGCGAGCGGCCGCTCAGCCCAAGTTCCCGCACGGCGCAGAGCCATGGCGAGCTCGGGGTCGCTGGAGACGGTCATGCCTTCCCCCTGCCCCCGGCACGACGGCCGGGCCGCCGCCGCTAACCCGTCCAAGAGCCTGGCCTTCTCCATCGAGCGCATCATGGCCAAGACGTCGGAGCCCAAAGCAGCCTTCGAGCAGAGGCACAGCGGCCCGGGGCCGGAGCCGGAGGCAGGCAAGAAGCCGCTCAGCCTGTGCTCGCCGCTGCCCTGCGTGATCCCCATCCCTCCGCTGGGCTACGAGGTGCCCTCCAAGACTCTCCTCAACTACTCGGAGCTGTGGAAGAGCGGCCTGCGGGGCGCCGGGGGGCTCTGCAAAACCAACTGCGGCGTCTGCTGCAAGGCAGAGCTCGCCCTGGGGCAGCCCAGCGGGCGGCTCATCAAGCCGCAGGTCATCCACCAGGCGGGAGCGGTGCCGGCAGCCCCCCGCTCCCTCTATTACTTCAACTACCTGGATGCCGCCTACCACCCGGCCGACCTGCTGCACGGACAGCTCTTCCCCGCCGGCCTCCTGGGCCCCCCGCCGCCGGGGGGACTCTCGGCTCACCAGAAGCTTTTCCTGCTGGAGAACGCCAAGCTGGCGGGGCTGGCGGCCGAGAAGCTGCCCCCGCCGCCGCCCTTCGCGCACAAGGAGCGGCTACCGGGCCACCTGGACCAGGTGATGAAGGAGGCGGCGGCGGCGGAGCGCGGCGGCCCCCCCAAGGGCCACGCAAAGCTGGGGGGGGGCAGCGGCGGAACGGCGGAGGGCAAACCCAAGAACTTCACCTGCGAGGTGTGCGGCAAGGTAAGGGGAACGGGGCTGCGGGAGGGGCCGGAGTGTGCGGGAGCGGCCCCGCCGCGCCTCACCGCTGCTTCCTCGCAGGTGTTCAACGCGCACTACAACCTCACCCGGCACATGCCGGTGCACACGGGGGCTCGGCCGTTCGTGTGCAAGGTCTGCGGGAAGGGCTTCCGCCAAGCCAGCACCCTGTGCCGGCACAAAATCATTCACACGCAGGTAGGTGGGAAGGTGAGGGGCGGAATGGGGTAGGGGGCGGCTTCTTTCCGCAGCCCCTAACGGGCCTCTCGTTTCCCCCCCACCCCCCCTTCCCCGCGCAGGAGAAGCCCCACAAGTGCAACCAGTGTGGGAAGGCGTTCAACAGGAGCTCCACGCTCAACACCCACATCCGCATCCACGCCGGCTACAAACCCTTCGTCTGCGAGTTCTGCGGCAAGGGCTTCCACCAGAAAGGTGAGCAGGGCCGGGCTGGGTCTGGGGGTGCTCCGTCATCATTAGCGGGGATTTAGCGGACCCTGCCCGGCTGCGGGAACGGGGGGTGCAGGGCCGACCCACCGCCGCCTCTCCCAATTACTCTCCTAAGCCCGGCTGCAGCGCGGGGACCGCTGCCGGGGCTCCCAAAATGCTTTTTAAATGAGAGGTACGGGGCCGCGGGCCTAATCCCGGGCGCTCTTCATTTGTCGCGGGTCACCGGGCTGACCCTGCCCTCATTTGTGCCCCGGCGATGACGCGGAGCAGCTCTGACAGCAGGACGGGGCTCAGGGGTTCACTTCCTGCCCCCCTCACCTGGCACCCTCGGTAACCCCCTTCCCACCTTCCTCCTCCCTCGCAGGCAACTACAAGAACCACAAGCTGACCCACAGCGGAGAGAAGCAGTACAAGTGCACCATTTGCAACAAAGCCTTCCACCAGATCTATAACTTGACTTTCCACATGCACACCCACAACGACAAGAAGCCCTTCACGTGCGTCACTTGCGGCAAAGGATTTTGCAGAAACTTTGATTTAAAGAAGCACGTCCGAAAGTTGCATGACAGCGTCTCCAGTGCTCCTCCGCCACCGCCCCGGGACCCAACGCGCAGCGGGCAGAGCTAAGGGCCAGCACAGCTAATGGCCGGCACAGCTCCAGGACCGCCGCTACCCATCCCAACTGCAGCCTTCGCTTCTCTGTCTCTTCCCCAGCGAGCTCAGCCGTCGGTAGCAAGCGACCCCGAGCTGCAGCTGTATATAAGAGGAATCCTATTTAACGGCGCTGCAGGCCAAGAGGGGCTGGGCCGGCTGCCCCCCTCTCTGCCACCCCCCACCCCCTCCAGCCAGGACAGCGTTCTTTATACGTGTCTGTAAATCTCCATTTTAAATGTACGCTCGAATAAGTGAGGAATATATATATATATTATATATATATAATCTATCATGGGACAATAAACCGGCCCTTCGTAGGTGTCTCATTTCCCACTCCGGCCCTGAGCCGGGCAGAGCGGCACTGTCCGGCCCCATGGGGATGCGGTGTGCGGGGCCCGGAGGAGCCCGAGTGCGGGCCGCAGGGCAGGAGGGGGCCGAGCAGGGCCGCCCCCAGGAGAGGAGCTCGGAGGGCGCCCGCAGCTTTCCGGTGCCGCTCTCGTTCCGGCGCTGTTCGGCCGCTCCTCGGTGCCGCTCCCCGCATGCAGATGAAGTGATCTCACGCTCGCTTTCCGAGTAATGACCCAAATTAAGAGAGAAAACACAGACCCTTCAAACCGCATTACATTAATCTAATCACTCCCAGCAGGCCTCAGAAACTCTTTTTGATCAGAATACGGATAATCAAGCACTTGGATTACACTAAATATTCCCTTCTCAGCTCCCCCCTTTCCCTACTTTTAATATGCGAGTGTCTATTCTGGCCACGTCGTTAGGAACAATATTATTCTAGCGGAGAAACGAGGCTGATCTCTGCGTGCTGCTCGGGCCGGGCTCGCCAATGAAGCGGGGAACGAGCGCGACACCCGAATGCCTGGGGACGCCGCGATGGGGAGTTCACCTTTCCCCGCTTAATGGAGCGATTAAAAGGAGGGAGGCGAAGGCGAGCACAGCTCTGCGCCGAGAGCAGGGCCGGGAGGCGACCCCGTGCTGCGCCTTTGCGGGATGCGGTGCCGGGAGCGGCGCTTCGAGCCCCCGGGACTGATCTCCTCCTCACTCGAATTTTGGGGGGTTTTTTTCGATGCCAAAACGATCGCTTTGATGGTTTGGAGAGGGTGAGGCGCGGAGAGCGATGAGCATTGATGCTGGTAGCAGGGAAAAGATCGGGGGATAATTTGCTTTAAAAGACTTTTTGGAGAGAGTTTCGGGTTAGAAAGAAATTACTACTAATAATTGGAATCCCCGTCGCTATAAGTCATGGCTGTTTGAAACCTTAGGAGAGAGGGAATCCATCCCCAGGCGAAGGGGCTTGTAGGCTCAACCCCTCGCAAGCGGATCGCGGCTGCAGAACGCGCCCGGCCTCGGCAGCCAGACGGGACGGGACGGGAGCGGCAAGGAGGGCCTCGGGAAGGGCGGCGGGACGAGGAACCGCGGCGGGATGAGGCCGGGCATCCCGCAGCCCCGAGCCGGTCCTGCCGCCGGTGCCGGGGAAGCGCACCTCGGGGCCGGGGGGCGTCGACAGCCGGAACTGGGCTCGACCCCGCGCCCTTCCCGAAGCCTGGTGGGTGAGGGCAGGGCAAGGAGCCGCTCCCAGCGAAGGGGCTGCAGAAGCGCTCTTTGCCTCGTTTTGCTAACACGCAGCGCTGTCTGCAGAGATGTCGGAGCGGCAGGCTCGTCGCGGCTCGGAACGTCCTCGGGACACCTCAAAGAGCCGCGCCGGTCGTCCCTTGGGGGGGTTTTGTCACGTTGTCCCTCCCGGGGGCGGCGGGCAGCGCTCCCAGACCGTCCTCGCTCCGGCCGCACCGAGAAACGGATGGCGAGGAGCGGAGCCCCGGGAGCGCTGCCCGCCCCCGGCCGGGCTCTCGCCCCCATCCCGGCACACACAGGCGGCGGGTGGCGGGGGAGGGGCGGCTCTGTCAGACGCACACACGCCAGAGACTCCAATTATCTTCTCCCTCACAAGATGTTTCTGCTGTCCACGACTGCTCACACTTCAGCGCTCTTGCCAGCAAGCCTCAATGGTAACACAAAACCCGCACACAACCCCTTCTCCCGACGCCGCAGCCGCGCACACAACAGATTGAGCGGTGCCGGTGCCTCGGGGGGAGGGTTACAAGTGCCTCCGGGCGGGGAGCTGCACGAGGAGCTGCCGGGTCCCCCTCTCGGCCCGGCCCGGCCCAAAGCGGACTCCCGGGCCGGGTGCGTCGCGTCGGGCACCGGGAAGCGCTCGAGCCAAAGGCAGCCGCGTTGCCCTTTTCCCTGCACTCCGCTCTCCAAACGTCTGAGCAACCAGTTTGCTGCTAGAAACATGTTAATTGCCAACGGAGCTCATTAAGGCATGCACATGCAAAACACAGCGAGGGAGATTAAATGGACAAAAGCGCAATAATGAACTGTCAACAATCGAACCCATCTACAAGACCAGGAGCACTCAAGAATGAGGCATTTAGAGGCAACAAAGGATTGTCTGGGACAGGAAGAAAGGACGACCTAGACTTTTGTTTAGTCAACACAATTGATTACAAATGAGAGATTAACAGGATAGCTTCAGAGTTTTTTTGAAGGAGGCAGAAGAGAAAAGTCCAATTAAGTGCACCGAATGTTAACTACATTGATTTCCACGGCCAGCCCTAGAGAAATTCTCATTAAACCATCCCTGGCGATCCCTTTTGGAAAGTAATTTGTCTCCCTGATGGAGCAGAGAAAGGGAGCCGTGTAAAGAGAAAGAAGCGCTAGTTCTTGGCACAATGAGCTTAGGAGACACACTGGAAAGAGCCAAAGGGGGAGTTAATGAGCATCTGACAAGCCGCTTGGACCCGGGCCTGGAGAGCAGCGATGAAAAGATGGAATTGGCCAACAACTATTCTTTATATCAAACATAAAAAGGCCAATCTGAAACAGGGCTGCTCAAAGCTGGTGGGGAAGAAAAGAAAGGCCCCCACTGGGGGGTGGAGTGGAGGGCTCAACTGCCCCATCGGGACGGGAAAAAAAAAAATGCTCTGGCATGTCCACGTCCCAGCGAGAGGGGCTGCCCGAGCTCGGCACAGCCGGACTTCAGCACAGCCCGGCTTCGGCACAGCCCGGGCGGACACGCCACAGCCGAAGTGCTGTTCTCTCAGCCTGGCACCTCCCGCACGCCCCGAGGACGGCGGCCGCAGGGCCGGGCATGGTGCGGAATGTTGTCCCGGCCCTTTCCGAGGGTGCCGGTGCCTCCGAAGCACCCGAGGGCCCCTCACCTCCTTTCCTCCCGTGTAGACACAATTCGTTCGGAGGCTCTTAAATCAGATTAGAGCTCGTTAATAACAATTTTGGCTTAAGTCTGTATTGACTTAGGTTTAGGAATGGCTTAGCACTTTCGCTTAAGTCAACACGACCGCTGAATAGACACATGCCTTGCCCAGCTTGCCGAGCCCTGCGGGCACCCAGGTGCCCGCCGAGCTCTGCCCTCCTGCTTTAAGTCCCCCGGAGCAGCATTACTACCATTCTTAAGCAAGACGGCGGAGCATCAGAAGAGCGACTCCCGCGTGTCAACCACGAGGGTCCCCACGGGCAGGGGCTCGGCAGAGCCCCACCACCTCCCAGGGCACTGCTTTCCCCGACAGCGTGGTCAGAACCCGCTCCTTAACATCTCTTTCTCTTCAGATTTGCACCCCGAGGACTTCAGCTTCCCCCCTTTCCTCCGAAGGGAGGGACAGGTAGACCCTGGAATTCTGCAGGCACGATGCCATGCGTACCACGGCGGCGAGGACAGGCTGGGGTTGACGTGCTCACCCCACACCCTCTCCCGAGGGCTCAGACCTACGTTGTAGATCTCACACTGCAGCTGGTTTTAACTCGTGTCATTCACCTGCCCACTCTGGTTATTTGGGGTGAAGCCATCCCACAGGCAAAGTACCACCACAGACTCATTTCACAAAGAGGAAAGGAAAAAGCCCCTCACTTACTTCTTTAGTTGCCGCTGCCATCCACCCTAACTCTCCAGGTGACCGACCCTGCCGGGTATTACTCCCATTCCCGTGCTTATCGCCCACACGTGCTTAACTGATTTAATCAGGGAAAGGGGAGCCCAACACGTGTCCTCAAGTAGGAAAAACAAAACAAAACAACAACAAAAAAACCCCAAACAGCTGTGATTCCCTCTGCTCTCTTCTGCACCTGTGGCTGGGGAAACACGTGCAGGTACTGAAAGTCACCAGCGCTCTTTAAGATCTGCTTTGAACTGCATTACAGCATGTTTTGTTCTGGGGAAGCCTCACTGTCCCCAGTAGGGATGAGGACAAAAATGCTGTCAGATGTGGAGCACAGGAAAACGGGCCTGAAGTTCAGACTCAAGCTTATAAATCCGAAACAGTGCAAAACTTTTCTTACAACTTCGGCAATTTTGCAGTCTTGTGTGCTCGCACAGGACTGTGGCAACGAGAAACGTTCCAAGTGATCGGCAGGCAGGGACTCAGCACCTCGCTGGGCCCGCAGAGGGTACCCATGGTCATCCGTGGGGCAGCGCCGCAGCCCCGCCCCCGTAGCCCCCTTCCCACCCCGGAGCAGCCGGGCCCCGTCCCCACCGAGCAGCCCCGGTACCCACAGGGGAGGCAGAGCCCGGCCCCTAAATCCCACGGAGCGAAGCGCTCGCAGCCGCTCGGAGGGACCGAGCCCGTAGCAGCCGAACGTGCCCCCAAATCAGCGCCACCGCCCCGCTGCAATGGGTACGTTTGTCGTGTAAAGCAAGCATTTTGGATCACACAGAGCACCTGAGCTCTGCTGCAACCGCGTTCCCCACGTCCCGTTATCTGTCTGTTACTCCTTCTACTGTCTTCCTCAGTGCTGCCAGTTGCCAAGCTCTTTCACATAAATAGAAGCTTTCTGATTTATAACCAGCCTCTTCCTTCTGATTCATTACGTTAATGAATTGAGATGTTACCAACATTGGATTAGCGCATAACTGAATGAATCCAGCAAAAGAAAGCTGATTATAAGGGAAAAGCCAATTGTGCCCACAAACTAAATAAAAAGAAACGCCCGAGCAATGGGGTAAAGCAGCTGAAGTTGTTTCAGCTCACCCCAAACACTGTAAACGGCTGACGGGGGGTTGAGATCGTCTGTTCCCACGCAAAGCTCCCCCCTGCAGACGAGCGGACACGGCTCTCACCGTCACGGCTCACACTACGGGTGTTACCGGGGGATCACAGCAGCCGCCCCGAGCTGCCTCGGGGATGCCGGCGCCGCAGACGGCGCTTCGGACACACTTTGCAGCGCGCTGATCTGCCGGCGCGCAGCCCGAGTGCCTCGGTACGACGCACCGCGCCCGTCTGAGCTCCAGGTCGTGCTTTTTGCGCGCTCATTTCAAACTGGAAAGCTCTTTGTCTCCCCTCTTTTCTTCCTTGTCTGAGCTTGGGCTTCCCACACCCCGAGCAGCTCCGTGCCCAGCGCTGCGGGCACCCAACGCACACCGGGACAACGCTGCAGGTGCAGGGCTTCCACAGCACCGTCCTCCGGAGCTTCTGTTAAGCAAGTTAAAGCACCAACCATGAAGCTACTGGGGACGCACACAAACTAAACGGGTAAAGAAACTCAAGGCTGGAAACTGAAATTACGTTTCCAGCCCCGCTGTGAGGCAGGTACTAATTACTGCCGCTTCAAGCTAGGCATTAGGCAAGGAGACTGTAATTTACTTAAAGGACACCGAATTTTTCCTTTTATTAATTTGCAATATATTTGTAAAATAATCTTACGGCAGCTGGCTCTGCTTGAATCTGTTTCAAAAGTGTGATGTAAATACCGTCTCACACTATTCTGCAGCCTATTAGGGCTTGCTGGTAGGTGATACGACTGAGAGGAGAAAGAACACCACACATTTATTTTTAAGAGCATCATCACTAGTGATAAAACTTATGGGAAGAAGCGATCATACTTCCTATTTGTATGCAGCAATGACAAACGTATGCAAAGTAACTCAAATGAAAAAGATGCAATTGCAGGGATATATATATGCATACACACGCACAGTGGACACAGTTCAGGCATTTTGAAGAGCCATTTCAGCTATGTTTAAAAGCAGTAGCAAATTCCCAAATTAAATCATGCTATTTACTGCAGGAAAACCGACAGAACTTCCTTTTTCCACCTATTTCCTTTGGAAGAGCTTAACACTTATCCACACCTTGCAAATAATCACATATTTGAAGTAATTAAGTGCACGCTTGCCATGAAACAATAGGGAGAGCCGAAATATTCTACCCTGGAGATTATTACATTTTGATTTTTCATCAATAAACTTCTGAGATTCCAATCTTCATTCAGCAGATAAACATCTCTGATGGGCCTCAAAGGATTATTAAGGAAAATAAGCAGCACACCTAAGCAAAGCATCCATCACCTGCAGACACATCGGCTACAGCAGGCACTGACTGACGCGGTTTGTCCATGCAATACAACACCAAAGTCCACCAGTCTGTGAATACAAGATAAAAGCTTTATTTAAACTGTATCATATTGTACCAATGGATTACAATCCTCCAGCAAACAGAATATTACAGTAATGACGATCTGAGCATTACAAATATGTTAAAACAGCTTGCATGTGGGGTGATATTTAAGGTCAAGTTGTATCTGAACACAACTATTAAAATATTATGAAACTTAGCATTATGGAGTAAGTAATGTTTTCTTTCAGACGTAACCCTCTAAAACTACATTCCATTTTTTCCCCCTTATTTTTCACTATCAGCAAGCTCAAAATGAGCACCTATAACCCTGACTGCACAATGTGAATGAAATAGAGAGGACGAACTATAAGCTCTGCTTAGAGCCTAGCTCCCACCTTCTAACATGACCCCAAAGAAACGTAACTGAGGACAGCACAGTGTCAAGTATCATGTCTCCAAGCCCTTCTGTTATCTCATATATACTCTCAAATGAAACCAATAAGCTTGAGAAGGACTCTTTGGAGTAAGAAACTTCCTATCCCAAGGAAAACTAACATGCCTTCTGCTACTGCCCCCACTGCCGGAAGGGCTGAGACAATAAAATCCTTGGGAATGTGAGGGTAGAGGTGACAAGATGGGTGAGCAGGCTGTGTTCCTAGGGAAGTCCTGCGCTTACTCATCCAGGCACAAATCCCAAAGGGCTGATTAATTATTTCTTCTTATAAGATTCTTGATCATCAACTTAAAAACAGGCAAAACCATTTGTTTTCTCTACTGCTTTTCTCTCCCTTGTTCCCACCAGGAAAGCAGAAGAAGCAAGAAGCAGGACCAATGCAGCTTATGCATACGTATGCTTTAGCACAAAGGGGCAAGCAGCAAGTCAAGAATGCAGAGAAACAGGTTATTTTCAGAGTAAAAAAAGCCATTTACCCTAGAACAGGTAACAAACCTGGGACGAAACAGTGGGATGCCTACATTGAATTAATCTTCCTGAAGCATCAGCCTTGAGACAGAGAAGAATACTCATTCAAGATCTCATTTAATGCTAGTATTAAATCATGGCAGTATAAATCAGTTTATCGTTTGCTTTGGGTTTTATTTAAATACACTTAAGCAATTACAGAGGTGCTTTCTCAAATGTGGATCTACACAAAGGCAGGTGGCAAGCCAGCTCAGCCATATAGAAATGGTGCCAGGTATAACAAGAGATACCATAAAATCATGTGCTCTGCCACTGCTTGCTTGCACTGTGACATATCAGGACACACTTGGCTTCTACCCTAGCAGCCCTGCTATGTGCCTCCTTGCACCTTCTGCTTTGCTGCTTCACTCATATGCAACTGCATTTTTGCCTTCCAGACCATAGGCCAACAAAAAGGCTCCCGTCTGCCACAGAAGATGCCTATACACATTCCTACTTTAAGTTTCCTCTCTGTTTATATTTTAATCAATTTTCTGGACCTGTTCCTATATAACATCCCATCCACTAGCTGTCCTGTTGCTCCTGAAGCTACAGCACAGAAACAAATGTAATTTCCCTCTCTGAAAAGAAGACAAATTTTAATCTTCACCTCTTAGCCCCATAAAAGGGGGGAAAAAAGATATAAGAAAGACAGCATCCAAGTATCTAATGAAGTATCTAATAGTACCTGACAGTTCAGACTATATTTGTTACCAAGGGAATTGTTTTGTCTATATTTTTACAGCAGTTAAGCAGCAGCACAGAACCCTTTTCTCTCCAGCTGCTTTGCCCTCACAGTACACCCAGCCTTCCTTCCATGGGAAATCAAAAGCAGCAAGGAAATGGTGAGCATCTGCATTGTGTCCCAGTGTTTAGGCGGAGTCCAAAGAGATAAAGACCCAGATTATTCACACATATAAAGTACTTAGGGGCCCAGATTTTAGTTTAAGTGATTTCCCTTTGGATGCAAAGACCAGGATGAGTCCTAGCCTTTGTTAGCAACAGCTCACCCACCCCTTTTTCTGGGAGAGGGGCACTGCATGTAATAGCTTTTCCCTTCTTGTGTGTTCAACTGATTCCAATTATTTGCTTCTTTAAATTGGAGCTCAATGATTCTAAGATCCGTACACATCCCCACTAAATCAGACTGAGAACCACGTTGCGATCCCACAGAAGAAAATATTACCAAGTTGTCTTTGTGACAGAACACTGAGTAGGTATAAAATTGCAATGGTCTCTCTGCCAGGTTTTTTTAAGCTCTCTGCTAGTAAGATGAAAGCCTAATTTGATATTTTTGTAGTTATATAACAGTTCTAATATTTTGTGACATTTTGTATTGTGACACTATAGATGAAATTGTCATCGGACTGACACCCTTTACTGTTTATTCCTTAATTACAACTGTTAACAACACTGCGGAGAAGCGTGCTAATCTGCCATCACATATTATGAAAACAACGTTATTGTTACAAACACCAACACCCACTCAACAGGATATTTCTAAGATGGCAGTTTCTGTAAAAACTTATCAGTTTAATGGACACTTTAAAAGAAAAAAAGTTTGAAATGAACTCCTAGCATTCCCATTGAAAAGATACATTTTTAAAAGTGAAGTTTTAATTTTTATTTTATTTTTTCCTGGCTGCAAATGATACTTTGGCTAATTTAAATCCAGACAGAACTGGTGCCTAATTTCAGGAAGGAGTGCTCATGGATGTTGGTCCTTCAAGTTCACCCAGGCTTGCTACAGTTCCCAGCTAGAATTCCATTCTCTTGTTCAGACTGAACCACGAACTCCCCACCAACAGCTAATTAACTTGTGAACATCTGAGCTAAGTTTAATGAAAAGAACACGTGTTCTTCAGTCTATAGGACTGAGCCAATGCAGATATTTATCAATAACGTAGCTAGAGACTATCTGAATTTCAATAAATAGTACTTCCCTCGTCTGGCATGAAAATAATTCATAACTCTAAGTAATGTGGAGATGCATAGATCAGTTCATTAATAGACCAGCAAAAATTAGTAATTACAATTTTTCCAAACCCTCAGGCACTGGTAGAAATCAACTCTTTTTATTCCTGTTCCAGATCAGGGGCTGAAGAATGTTGTAGCACATAAGATTAAATTTTGACAATATATTGACTCCAGCCCAGATTCTTCCTTCCTTTCTTTAAAAGCATCCTTCTCATAGGAAGGGAGAGATTTCTTCAGGCCAAGTTAGAAATTCAGAAGGCTTTTCCAATGAACTCTGTAAGAAGAAGTGAGGAACAGTTCAGTGACTGAGACAAAATGTATTTATCTCCGCAGCTTCTATGTTCTTGGTTGTATGACAGCTGCTGCAGGCGACCTTTCTGCTTGTTCTTATCAAACTCCTCACGATAAAGTTAAAGACCTCATTTATAGGATGCCACCATAAAGAAGATAGCATTAAACCTAGGAGTAGCAGAAAGTTCCTATGGATTTATTTGTATTTTCTGGTCTTTACTCACATGTTAGATAGGATGACGCTGGGAAAAGCAGCAGCAGTTAAAGGAGAGAAGTACAGAAGCAACAGAAGTGGCAATGCAAAACAAATAAAGAAAAAGAAAAATCAAGGAAAGCAAGTTGTGCAAATTCAAGGTGTTCTCCCTACATCTGCTATCACGAAGGTTTTTACACAGGTAATGCTGCTGAACCAAGACTGATGCAAAGAACCTGCCTTTCCCACTAATGGCAAATTCTTCCCTTCTTCATCCACAGAGATGCGTGCAACACAAATGAATACAGTGCAGAAAGATTATGTATGAATCTGTCTTTAGTTATCACACTTGCACAGGAAAGCAGAGGATTGCAAATAACCTAAGACTCCTGTTATACTAAAGTAGTAATCACCTTGGTGAGTGACTTTTGATCCAAAAAGCCTCCTTCTAAGCAGCACTGCTTCTCTCATTGCGAGGAACTGTAGCCTAAGCTCTCCAAAAGCAGATGCCACCATTCAAACTGAAGTTTTACACACCGAGACAATGGAAACAAATTATCCAGTACAGTTCATTTTCATTTCAAACGATTTACATTATCATTTAATGGCATAATATTACATTCTATAACCTGGATGATGTTTTCTGCTCAAACCAGAGTTACAAAA
Source organism: Excalfactoria chinensis (assembly GCF_039878825.1). Taxonomy (NCBI): domain Eukaryota; kingdom Metazoa; phylum Chordata; class Aves; order Galliformes; family Phasianidae; genus Excalfactoria; species Excalfactoria chinensis. The sequence continues at coordinate 7,019,621 of NC_092836.1, forward strand.
CAAAAATCAGAGTATTTGTTTTTGTGAATCTTCTTCTGGGTAGCTTATGTTCTGTTTGTAGTTTCCTGTTTCTTAAAACCAATGGGATATTCTGCTCTTCCTAAAAGAAACTCTTCCCAACTGGGAAGAGATTCTTTTACTGAGGCCCAATAGAGAGTCTGGGAAAGACATAAAAATAAATAAATAATAATAATCATCTTTATTTCAAAAACCGCATCAGCATGTTTACAAACAATACAGATATGCAATGAATTTTCAAAGCCTACGAGGGAAGCAATTCAGAAAAGAACAATGTACTTGCATACAAAGTTATCAATCTCTCATACGACACAAAACAGCAGGCTGGAAGGACTGCATCTTGTAGCATGTGAAGTGACTGAACCTGCCCTCTTGTGGTAAGCTACAGATTAATTCAGACCCTCAACATCCCTTCAATAAAATATCTTCTGTGATCCTAAGCTTCTTCGAAAGCAGCTATTGTATTTAAATGCATGCATTAATAGCATTTAAATTTGAAATAAAAAAAAAAAATAATCTGTTTAATGCTATAAACAAAAAGCGTAAATTGCTTTCCTTAGAAAAGTTTGCAGCAATGCAGTTCAAGATACTTGAGTAACATTTCAGATGTGGTAAATCAAAGACACAGTGATTGGCTTCAGTATTTGCATCATGAAAGGAAAAGGCCATCTAGTTATGTCGTAGTCAGAAAAGAACACTGGATTACCTAACTCTGATCATTACTTAGTGCTCAGTAAGAAACTTGACTTCCATACTACTCATAGAATAGACATATTATTCATCATTTTTGGTGCTAGCACTCTCAGGAGAACTTTGCTTCTTCTAGAAGAAATTCTTAGTGATGCCCATCCTTTTTTCTCCACAAGATAATGTGATCAAGAGCCAGATGAAACTCACACAGCTAATACTCCAAGGTAAGTGGAGGTATTTTTAGATAGCTATGTTCATTCAGTGAAAAGTAATTTTGGAGCAGAAAACATGTATGGTACCAAATGTACTTCCCATCCCCCCCCCCCACACTTGTTTAAATATATAACGTTCACTTTGTGGTACTCTTCTGCAGCTCTCTACAGAGTATTAGATTCCTGGCTAATCATCCTGATCCTTACATGTAACTCAGATATAACTACAGCTCTTGCAGATTTACAAAAATATTTTCTTCAACAGATTTACTCAAAGAATCTTTTTTGACAAGCATATGTGCTGTCACACAAAACTACTCTGACTTAGCAAGCTGGGGATCCATTACAGCCATAACTTTCAAAGTATATTAATACAGACACATATATGGCTGAGTGAAATATGCTCAGAAGTGTTTTGGAGCAGAGCACACACCAGAATTTTGTACCATGAAAAAGTTTTCTTTTTCTACTATTTATAGTGCTCTTCTTTAGAAGTATAAAAAAGGCTGAAATAGGATCTTCTGCTTCAAATAGTAACATCGTTCTCTCAAAAATTCTACCACTATACCACTATGCTAAAGAGCACAAAGATCTCTGCAGCTATCAGCTCCGTACTCTTCAGTACACGTGGACTTCAGTCTACATCCCATAAGCAGCTTAAGCACCTCAGGACAAAAGTAGAAGCCAAAACTCCTAGTCCAAAACTGATCCAAACAGAGAGTTTGGACAAACTAGAGGTGCCTTGAAGTCTTCTAAGAGTCTAAAACTCTTACTTCTGAGCACTGTCAGAACGGGCTCAAACAAACACCTTGGCAGCCTTCTCAGTGTCATTCAAGATATATAGGTATCTACGAAGAATGTTTGATTTGTCCTAAAAATCCCTTAAAACACCACTAAAAGGGCATTCTGAGCATGTACCTTGTAACTGTGATGGGAGTCAGCCATTTATGAACTACAAAGACAGACAAAATCTTTGAACAGTAACTAAAACAAGAAATGATGCTTCTCATTTAAGAAGCAGCCTAAGCATTACAACACTTGCCCAGCAGGTGTGAAATCAACATACAATACACCTCGCCATCAGATGAAAACACTACAGTTCATACCTTTTCTCTCCTTTGACAACGCACAGAATAGTGTGGGACATGCTATGCCTGTGGAAAATAAGTCACTGCACAATAATGAACCCACAAATCACTGGTCCAAGAAACACAAGCGGGAACATGATTTGGTGTCTGCGTGGTTAGATGTTTAGTTTGGATCAGGAATAAGCTGTGTCCCTATTTCTGTTCCTAAGAACGCTGCTGTCCTCCTTATTCATTCATCACAGCATAATACTGAGAGAATGGTCTTGAGATTAGGGAACTGAAATTGGTGTGTTTTATCAGAACAATATTTAGTTCTCAGAGTAGCAACTTCCTCAAAATTGCCATCTTTAAATAATGCTTCAGGGACTGTGAGTGAGAAGAAAAATCCCAGGTTTAGCACTACTTTTCCTGAGATCCTGTACAACCTGATAAAATAACTGTGAGAAGTGAAATCTTCTCTGTTCAAGTTGATAAACCGTTGACTCTGTAACGTATAGATGACAATCTGCAGCACACTGAAAACAGGATGACCGTGTAAAACAAAGTAGTTCTGACATAACAGTCACGGTAGTAATTATAAAAATTGAATATTGTGAATATCATCCGTTTCCATTTTTAAATACAAGTTTGTAAAGATCTGAAAGCTGCAAAACATTTCCACCAGAATGCTCTAGAATCTAGGGACCTTGCCCTAGAAGTTAGGTTCAGCTTGCTGCACATCACACAGGCCTTTGGCTATACCAGTCACTGGATTTTAAAATCAATTATTTTCACTTTAAGAACATGCTTGGGGGGGGATGGGGAGCAAAATATTTGGTAAACAGCAAACAAAAAGACAGAGTTCTAGGACTTACTTCTAGCTTAACAGTATCGGGATGTGGAAGTAAATACATTCTTTCTTGCAGCTTTTTTTCTGCTGCTTCTATGTCCTAGAACACAGGCAAAGCACATTTTAAAAACACAGTGGGAATATTAAAAGGAAAATATACTCACATAAAGACATTTACGCTAATTAAATGCACTCATTAAGCCTAAGCAGTATTCAAATAACAACACTGGAGGTTCAAATCTTTCTCTGTAGCCATTCTGAAATCTAACTTGTAAGACTAGGAACCTGCAGTTCCTAAAAGTTTACTGTAACTTTCTGATAGAGGAATAAATGTTATTACTGCATAGGTCTGTTGCTGTAAAAGACCGCTGTTCTCTTTGAACACTAAGGTAAATTACAATTAAATTCCATTCTCTATAATTTACAGCATAGAAGAATAGAATGATTTGTTCTGTGCTGCATGAAAACTAAGTATGCACTCTAGCTACTGTAACTGTAACTGTAAAGTAACTAGGCAAATTATGTGCAAGATCTTTACTTCTCAAGACAAAGATGACTTGCTAATATGCATGCATAACATGTGCACAAAAATGTAGAGCTGCAGCAAGCTGTTCACCAGACAAACTTGGATGACAATGCACCTCACATAGCTTTCTTACAAAAAACAGTATTTGGGTTTCTGCTTGCCCAGTGGATGTGTGCTGGATTCACAAAGGCCTAAATAAATTTTAAAAACAGAAACAGAAGTGACAAGCAAATAAAACCCATCACCCCGAATTGGCCCCTCTCCCCCTTTAAAGTTCTGACCCATTCTTGTGGGCTTAGTTCCATACCCAAACATTGAAGAGATTGAGTGGTGGGCAGATGAAGAGAGACAGAAAGGGACGTGGGAGTGGGGTGTGAAGAAGCCAAAGCTGAACAGAGTGGAGGGGGAAAGAAAGTATAGCAGATGGCAGAGTTGGGAGCAGAGAGCGGGTGTGAAGAGTACAACAGAAAAACTAAATGAGAGAGGAAATTCCCCAAAGGGACTTCCCAAATATTCACCATCACTGCTGCTGAAAAGAAGAGTGAGATTCTGGAGAAGCCTATCCCCAAGAGAGACCAAACATGATTACTCGTGTTGAATAATAGCCAATCTGAATACATCAACAATAAACAGCGCTCAACTTAAGTTCAGTTTGAGAAATATGGCTCAAATTCAGCTGGTATGGTTAATAAAAACAGACACTTGTTAGCTTGAGTTCAACTTAGTAACACACTCAGTTCATTCACTCTACAGTGTTAACCTTATTCTATTTCATTAATTCCTTTTACACCATGACTATATTCTCTCGCACATTCTTAGAAATCTAATCTAAGTAAGACTCCCCTTAAATACAAGGGAGTGTACATCCTCGTAGAAGCTAAGGGACAACTAAGAAAGAAGAAACTTAAGTCCTGGATTTATCCAAATCCTGGGAAGCAGCAAGTGGCTGCCTCTTCTCAGGCGAGAAAAGAGTAAAGAGAATAAACATGCAGGGGGAATGTGAGCAAAATCAGAAGCCACCTGAAGTCACAATGTCAAAAACAATAGAAGACATAAAAAAAAATTCACTAAACTAAGTATGCAATTTGTCTGTTGCATGCGCTTAGAACCCACAGATCATCAATCGCACTGAATGAAGCTCATCTCAGTACAGCTCTGACAAAGTCCATAGAAGATACCACCACATTGAGAAGAAGTATCAATCACTAAAGTTTGTTTCATATTCTCCTACAGGATTTCTCCCCTTCCTATAGGAATTTTCACAGGGAGGAAGAGCATCAAAAAATCATTTCTTTATCTATTCAGTTAAGGGCACCAGAATGTTTATGGTGATAGGAAATTTATGTATTCCAGGCAAAAAAAAAGAGAGAGCAGTTGTGCATATATGTTCAGTGGAGAAGGTCACTTTGGCATAGCCTAGATATTGGATGTGTCTTTTTGTTGCTCACTCGAGTTTGTGTTGTGCAGTCTATTGTCAGAATACTGATTTAATGACAGACAGTGAACAAAATTTTTGCTGGAAGGTGTAGTATGCTTTAGAAAAATAACTAAGATTAGATGGCATTTCTTTCGTGTCTATGCATCTGGTAAGCTTTGTAGGGAAATCTCCATCATCAATATGAAAATAAATACATTGGTGTAAGCTTCTTTGGGAAATAAAAATATATATATATCCAAAAAATTAATATGTCACAGTATAGGGAAAAAAAAAAAAAAAGGAAAAAAAAAAAAGAGAGCATCTTGCAGCACTTTACCCTGAAACTACAAGGACTGGAACAAAAACAATTCAAGGCCCTTCCCCAGAGGTAAAATGGAATGCATGACACACACATTGCTTTTAGGGGACCAAATTCAACTGTCACTTATATTGATAAGAGTCTGGCAGAATCCCACTCCAGTAATTCTGCAATTACATGCCTGTACAGGAAAGCAAATTCAGTCTAAATTACTTACATAGTCAGTGCTAAAAACTGAAGAGCATATTCCCTATTTTCTATTTCATGGTATAAGACGTTGCACCAAAATAACAACAGAACTGATAAACCAGAAATGTTACTGACAAACAAGTCTCATAAATTAGATTGTAAATACCGGTCTAATTTCTGCTTTTGTTATGAAAACATTATATAAGCACCAGATGATACAGATTTCTCTAATCTGTAGTATCCCTCTAAAGACATTAAGTAAAATACTCTGACAATTATGTTAAAATGCTGAACAAGTGCTTATACTGCTAAAATTTCAATTAAAAACATTTTTAGTTCCCTGCTTCCTGCTGATTAGAAAATAAATTAATCTTGAAATGCTTTCCTGTGCATAAATATCAACTAGCATTGAGAAAGAAAAATGTCTCTCCCTATGAACACATTGAAAACAACTGATTTTGCTTACATGCAGAAAAACAGAAATGCAAATAAAAAAATAACACTTCATCATGTCCATGTATTTTTTAGTAGGCCAAATCAACAACTCTCCACATGGTAACTGTGAAATGTACAGTGCCTGGTATCAGGAACAATATTCTGAAGCTGGCACATTAATCAGTCTTGTTTTCAAGCGTCTCATATATTATTCTACAGAGATTTTTTTGTTCTTTTCTATTCTGTTATCAGAAAGCATCTGCAGGACTGCACGTCTGTTAAAATCAGTATAAAATAAATAGATTTAAACTGATTTATGCTACTTTATTGTGCCACAGAATTTGTTTAGATACATATGTTTTTGCTTTTTTTTTTTTGGTACAAACACCAACATTTTTGACACTTGAAAGGAACAATTTTGAGGATGTGACAGAAGATAGCAAATATCTGTGTAGCTGCAAAAATATTTACACTCTGTATGTGTTTAACTTATTGTTAACATTTCCAATACAGCAAGTTTTCAACATGCAGAAAATATATTTTGCATTTCTTATACTTGCTTGTGTACATTAGCTGAGAATGCACTGGTAAAATAAAGGTCATATATGTGTCATATATGTATATATATAAAAGACAACTATTGATATGAAATATAAATCTATGGTAATTATAAAATGGAAGTCATAACAGTTGAAATACTAAAGCAGTGATACATGAACTATGACGCAAGGAAACAAACAACTCATCCCTTTCTATCAACCTCACACTGAAGCACCTACACAGCCCATACCCACTGCAGAGGCATTTGATTGCCCCAGCCCAGTATGCAGTAGCTGACCGGAGTCTCAGTTAAAGTCCTCCTTCATCACACAATAATTAAGAAGGCATCACACATTAACTGTCATATCTGCCACTCCCTAAATAGAGCTTCCATTTAAATTCGAAGAGAGCTTGCTTCAGAATCATACCCATCTAAAATGTGAATGTTTTTAAACCTCAATCAGGTGCCGCATGAAGAAACAAAAAATATTTGATGGTGCAAATAAAACTTTTGATTTTCTAGAGAAAAAAAATATAATTTCAAAAAATACAATACACACAATATGGGATCTTAATAACTATGAGCTGAAGAAAATGCCTGTGAGAGGCAGATGACCATTTTTCAAATGCATGCTCACACCACTGGTCAAGTGCCATCTCTTCAATTTCAGATGCCTAAGCTAAAGATGGAGAAGAGATCTAGCATTCTGGTACCTGACATCAAACTCAGATCTTAATTTAATAATTATATAAGCTGTACCTAAACATGACTACAGATACGTAGAACAGCCATTAACATTAACAGTACTGTTACTTCCTCCACTGAGATGATCCAGAAACACCAAGCACTGCTTTTACAGTACTTGCAAGTAATATTCTTGAAGTTATTCTACCTCTCCTTAAAGAAAAATAGCAGAGGACTTCTTCCATAACTTCATACAACCATATCTGGACAACAGTTCTTACCCTGGACTAAAAGCATCATAACCTGGGCAGCCCCTATTCCCAAACACACACCCAACTCTTGAATCAAGGTGTGAAGGTATTTGGAGTCTCATTAGACTGAGGCTGTCTTAGGCAGACGTGTAATAGCACGTGTTGCATCTCTACAAGTACTTCAGGAAAAAAAAGGGGAAAAAAAAAAAAAGAAAGAGACAGCAGCTGCCACCACAAGGCTCAAATAAGAAGGGCAACGTAAAATAGGTAGTAGTGCCATCTGATAATAAAGACTTGTCATTTGATACTCTTGGTCAAGTTCCAGAAGAGAAAAGAGAATATAGGAGAACTCTAATGATAGCAACATTAAAAAAGAAAAAATTATCTTAGCTGCATAATCATGACATTTCAACTCAGTTCCTGGTAGTTACAGAAACTTACATTTAAAAGTGCTGTATTCCTTCTACGAGCTGCATCAGCTGCTTGAGTTTGCCATGTCTTTTTAGTCTTTTTGTCTCCTAGATAAGTCTCCATCTGCTGTAGCAGCGCTGATCTCTGAGACAGTCTACAAAGGAAAACATTTTGCTAAGTGGGTAGAACATTTTGCTCAGGAGCTAGAAAATAACCTTTTTACCTTACCCAGTTTTCTCAAAACCATGGGGCTAATTAAGCCGGCTGTAGGGTGGGTGTGCTGGGGGAGGGAAAAGGTACAGGCAGACACCACCTGCTGTGCTTGAACGAAGCTATAATATTGCAACCAGCAGTCCTCATATGCTAAGGTGCTTAGAAGCACTGAATCTCCCAGAAGAGGAAAGACAGGGTGGGCTGGGGTGACTTGATCAGTACTACTCCTGCGCACCGGCAAGTTGTTATAACTAGCTGTTATAATAAAAGCAGAGTTTCCTGAATATTACTGTATTTGCTTCACAACCTGAGTTTATGGGGCGATAATGCAGCTCAATAACTGAAGCACCTTTCCCAACAAGGAGTTCAGTGGTGACAGGAGGTTAACAATGGAGATCTTAAACCAATACCGTCATCACAAGTCAAAAACCTCATCAGCCTAAATACTCTCGCCAGCAATGACACTAATTTCAGCAGTTCATGAAGGAAGAGTGCCACCTCCTGGATCACTGGCCCCTCGATGAAATACCACTGTGCTCTCTAAAGGTCTGATTAACTGTTCAAATGAGGGATAGGCGAGACCCCTCTGGACCACAGCACAAACTGCTGTGGGGGAAGCCTTGCTGCTGAAGAAGTTACTTACATCTCCTCGTGTCTCTTAGCCAGATGAACTTCCTGAGCCAAATAGGACGACATCTTCTGTTGTTTGTGCAGGTTTCGTCACTGCATTAAAGCAAAACCAAGTGAAATTATAGTCTTCCAAAGACATACACAAACGCTTAATTTTCAGTAGCAAAACATTCCAAGTTAATACTTGCATGCATTATATTTATATAATTTATCATCTGTGTAAATAAAACCTGCTCATAAATTTTAATACCATAAGATATTGTTACATTATGGTTTGAATACACACACACACACCACAAGTGCCCACAATGGAGGAAAACCTTAATGAATTCCACATATTGAATTCTAACAATCTACTTGGAAATGAGAATTTGACCTCCAGCCTTCAGATTTAACAAAGTTTTCTCAAGCTTCACCTGCTTACAGCCACACACACAAAGGCCCTCAGACATCCCTTCCAACTCCAAGGATTCTAAGATTCTATGATGTGCTCACATAGTTCGTGTATCACTATTCACAGCAGTGACTTTCTGGTTTCATCATGGTACTACAAACACAAAGTTACACTTGCAATTGGAGCTCATACTACATCTCATAGCGCCTCTTGTCCACAGTGACAACACTGAATAAAAGGGACTGAATACACTGAATAAAACATCACTGAATAAAAGGGACCTTAGAGAACCATTGATTCCAACCCGCCTGCTAAAGCAGGTTCCCTACACTAGGCCGCAGATATAAGGGTAAATATAGACATGATTTAACAACTGAAGTCAGTGAACCAGCTTCAATTTCAGGCACTTGAAAGCTCAGCTCTTCAGTAGATAACCGAACAGGGGGTTACATTTACACCTTAATGGCTTTGGGGTTCTTTTAGCTGTGGTGAGATCAGGTGCCCACTGCCCAAATCACGGTCCCCCAGCACAATTCAGAAGCACGGGGGGCGTTTTGCAGTCCATTCACCTCAGAAGCACATTACAGTCCCAGAAACTGGCCTCAACACCAGGAACTATCACACGAAAGGCGGGAGAAATAAAACGTCATGAAATCGGAACATCTATGAGAGTCCGTCCGGGATTCACACGTAACTTTGAAGCAGGATACACGTGACTTAGGCAGAAACTGATGCCTTCTCACCTCACCCAGCGGATTCCCCACCCTTCCGCTCTATTTCCAACGCTTTCCTTTCCCCCTCGGGAGCTCCCCCATCCCCTCCATGGCTCTCTTCCTAAAAAAAAAAAAGCCTAGTTTACCTTCAGCCTTTGCGGCTTGCAAAACCAAAGCCACCTCTCAACGCGGCCTCCGCGACGCCGCAGCCTCCCCCCTGCTCGCTGCCATGGCGACGGCCGGAAGGGCGGGGCCTAACCGCCAACTCGCTAAGGCCGCGTCGCGCCTCCGTGTTCAGGCCCGCCCCCTCAGCCGTGATTGGAGGGATGGGAGGAAGCAGGGGCCAATCAGAACCGGGGACGAGCAGAGGGGCGTCTCTCGCAGTGACCGTTACCCCTCAGAGGGCGTGGAGTCGCCTCAGGGAGCGGGTTGCCCCTCCACGCCTCTAAGTTCAAAGGGCTGCTGAGGCCGATTTCTTCTCTTCAGGTTTCTATTAAAGCGCGTTTCTTTAAGAGGCACAATTAATCCGCTTTTTGTGTTTTGCCCTTGCAGAAAACATGAGCCAGGAAACGGTACATCAAATGCCATGCGGTTGTTCAATACAAGTCATTTGTTCTTCACTGTACGATAATTATGTAGAAACTATATGAGGTGCTTGTGAACTCACCCCTCCTTATTGTGGCACTCGGGATAAATAGGCCATAAAACCTTCATTAAAACCTCTTTTTATGGTTGTGATCGGAAGACAAGACTTAACACTAACAGAGATAGGGAAATAGAACCCCGCTTCTGATGGGGTGAGCAGTTAATAGTTCTGGTCTTACTGGACTTAATGGAACGCCATTTCCATTGCAGAAATGGGGGTTTATGGATGGGGTAGACTCACGCCAGAAGACATTCTCTTGCAGACCTCACTATGCTGGCACCTAATTGAAACGTGCTCTTCCATCCCTCTCAGTTTCCAGTCACACAGCTTGTCTTACTGAATATATATATATATATATAACTAAAAATGTACTTTTCCCCCAGAAACAATCACCTCTCCATTCAATACATCCATCTTTGTGTGAATTTACTGTTGCAAGAACCAGTTAGCCGTAGCTGAGGCCCTGAGATCTGTTTTTCCCTGCCCAGCTGTGCAGATGGCAGAGCGTAGTTTGATATCAGTTTCGTTCTTGCTTGTCTGCAGTCTTTTGCAGCAGTGTTATGCATGAGAGCTTTTCTCCATATAGTCTGTGGGTGACTAAATATGGATTGAGGACATACTGTTAGTACTGAAGTGTAGGCACGATGACCCTGTGTTTTTTCTTAGCCCACGCACTTTGGATTGACTGCAAATGTAGGGAAAAGGGTTTTCAGAGAGAAAGTTGTGAATTACAACGCTAGGTGGCACTTAAACACAGCTAACAAAAGCTCTTAAATCTTGCAGCGCACAAAACCAGACAAAACACATTCTGTTACAACATGCAGTTAATTATATCCTCAAAATGATGTCTTGGATTGATATTACTAAACAAACATGTATGAAATGTAATTACAGACAAGTGAAATAAATACTGTTTATAATTGCAAGATGTGGGGTTTTTTTTTGCTTGTGATTCGTTACACACCTGTGCGTAGTTTTATGGCTAGTATTTTATGTTGTCATTTTTGCTAGCATTTAGAAGGGCATAGTTTAGCTTTATGTGCGTGCATTTATTTACTGGTTCCAATTTGTGCCATATGTCAGTTTAAAAAAACAAAAACAAATGTTTTTATGTATTTGGATTTTAAAACTGGAGCATTTCAAAAGGGAAACCAGAAGAAAGGAGCTTTTTTATTTTAAAAGACACGTCAATAACTTGTTTTAAAATGCATATGCTTAATTTTTTTTTACGATTGCTTTGCTTTCCTCTTCTTTCTTTGCTTGCATCTCTACTGCTGTAAAAGTTTAACCGCTGCTTGAAGGTCCCGAGTATATCTGTTCAGAAACATTTCTTATGTGATACCAAGATATTCCAGGCCTACAGAACAACCTAAGAGCCATGGAATCCCATCAGAGTAGCTTGTGGCCATCACCTTGGGCTCTGGCAGTTTTTCCTATCACCTGCAAAGTGGAAGACAGTTGGCAGCATTTCAAGCAATTGCACAACCCCTTTGCTAAGCTACTTGAAGTTACAACAAGCTAAAAAGGCAAAGATGTTCAAGGAAATGTCCTCCCAGTCAGGGAGAAAGCTAATAATGCATCGAATGTAAAACTGCCTTGTAATTCCCCTCTCTCCTCATGTCCAAGTATTCGAGGGGTTGGCCTCAACCTTACTGTTGGTACATCCACACCGTTCTCTGTTCAGGGTTAGTTGTCTTCACTGCAGTACCAAGACTTGAGCTGAGATGAAACTCCTACGTTGTAAATGCTAGGGGAACTAATGTGCATTTTGTTATTTGGTAGCTCAGTTGATTTCTGATATATAGGATGAAGATAATCAGCCCTCAGCTGAAATTTCATTGATTGATTTCTTTATTTACAGATTTTGTGCTTTTAGGTTCTGGAACTGTATCTCCAGCAGCACTTGACACAGCTATGAAATAGAAAATAGCTTAGAGAATACCTGAGACGGTTTACTGATGTACACATTCAGAATTCTCAAGGAGATACAACACATGTCCTGACAGGTACTTTTCATCTTTAGTTTTTATGGTATAGCTACCTTTTTTTTTAAAAGATTCCAAGAAAATAGTTTGGTTCTTGAGTAATAACATTAAGCCTTCACTGTAGAAAAAGAGAAATCAACGGGCCTCAACTGACTTTTAACAGATGTACAGGTAGTAGAATGTTTTACACGTAATTATAAAAACTATTTACAGTAATTAGCTTGAATTTAATTGCTTCTCAGCATGTTGGGATCGTAAATTACAGCTTTATTTCAAACAACTCCTGTTGTCTGTTTTTCCTAAGCTGAACACAGGAAGCCCAATGAAAACAAACACTTGGAGAACCACAATTTTCCGTTCCTCTTTGAATGGGGATGCTCTGCTCACTTTGATCTTGCAAGCAGCACTTCACTTACACATATAAACTACATCTTCCTTCCCTTAGCACTAAAAGTGTTCTCCTCCTGTGAGCAACAAGACCATCACAAGATTGCCATGGAGCAAGCCAGCGCTTGCTAATGTCCACGTGAATGCAATCTCATGCAAGCACCAGCTATTTAAACACTTGTCCAACTGCTTCCAGCTGACTAGCCTATTTAGTGGTTGTTCCCATTTTTTTGCCATGCAAACCTGAATAAGGGTGTTCTGTTTTTTAATTTCAGTTTAGATTTTGAATGCTCTTATTGTGAATTTCTTCAACCCTTGAGAGAAATTAGAGAGGCAACAATGCTTGTCTTATTGCATAACACCAACAGTTATTGACAATGAAAATAGCAGAACTTGCACAAAGAGCTGGTTTCTAATAAACCCTTTCACGAGATTGTTGTTACAGAAGTTGAATTTTTCATTTTTCATAGGAAATAAATTCTTCTTTTTAAAGAAAGGTCACTCAATCTTTTTGGAAAGATGTATTAAATGACTTTCCCCCCTTTACTAAATTTAGTCTTTTGTTGAATTGTTTCAGTTCCTATTAAACCTTCACAAAAATGTGCTTTCTATTATGTTTCTCCTAATAGGTTTCCCAGCCTTATAACTGTAATACATTTGTCAGTCTAGCTTCGCTGAACACTGGACTCCTAAATCCTACCACAACAGATTATAAATATAACCATTTCTAAACCCTTTCAAGAAGTTTTACCCTTTCTTTCAACTCATTTTATGTACTCAGCAATTCAGGGAAAATAACCTTTCAGAGTCATTCTTTAAACTCTCCTTTTTGGTGATGGCACAGTCTAGTCATTTGATCAGTCAGTCAGAAAGCCTAAGTTCTGCTCCCATCTCTGCCACTGTGGATTCAGAGTCGGAACCATCTCACTTAAAGTTTCCTTAGGTGTTCATTTAGAGGAAATGACCAACTTGACCCATATAGGGCCTGATTTTCAGAGCAGCTGAGTGCTCAGAACTGCAATTTAAATCATTTTGAGTGGTGCTCCTTAGCACTGCTAAAAAAATCATGCCCAAAGGCATTTTGTTAGGTAACCAGAATGGAAAATCCTCAAATGGAGCTTTTATAACAGATTTTTTAAAGAGACAAATATCCTTGGTTTGACTAATCTCTTTCTTCTAATTTGCTTCTATAGTCTCCTTTTTTTTCCTCTTTCCTTCCCTCCCTTCCCCTTTCCCTTTCCATTCCTTTTTTTTGTTGATGGGAAGAAGTTATGTTTGTTTGGTTTTTTTTTAGAAAATAAAGTACTATTTTGATAAACATTTTTCTTCAGGGCATGTTTTAAAGTTTATATTAATGAAAACAAAGTATAACAAAACCTTCAGAATATTAATAACCACACTGCAAGCAGAAATGCAAGCAGCATGATCGCGCAAATCTAATAAAAGCAGAATGAATGTAAATATCTGAATCCCTGTATCATAAAATGAATCAACCTTGCTTTATAACACAGTATAACAAATGGACAGGAATGCATCATATTTGCTTTGTATGAGTGAATAGGAAGTAGAGAGAGATAAGTGTTATCTAAGTAGTACTAAAGTTGAATTAATGAAAAATTCCAAGGGATGCAAATAATCCGTACTAATCCCAAATTGCAACATATACTCTGTCCTTCAATTCAAACCCCCTTGTCATTCATACCCATTGTCAGCACATGAAGGAGAAGATGGACTTCTTCTTTTGTCTTTCCTTTGGAGAGAATCACCTAGCTGAGCTCCTTGCAGGCCAGTTAGGATTCATTCTACTTGTTTGAACAGATGTAACTGTTGTGCTGTGTTTCTGGTCTTCCGAGTTCAAGAAAAATGAATTCAACTCAGTAATGAAGATAGCGGAGAAAGTTTGCTTTGTGAGAACAGCTTAACAAGTTTGGCGTATTTATCAATACAAAAGCAGGAAGAGTATCTGCTCACACATGAGTAGTGGACATCAGAGAAAAAAAAGCTTTCTTAGGAGCTAGCAGGAGAAGAAATGAATGGAATTCGTAAACACGCTCTTGAAAGAGAAGTTTGAGGAAAGTACCTAAACATCAGACAAGTTACCTTCTACTACAGAGGAACAATGCAGTGCAAGAAAACAGATTCATTTTAACATGGACCTCAGCTGACCTGTGACTGGCAGACTGTGACATGGCTTCCTGTGAGAATTATGCCTACGAAGAGAAGTCCAACCTGCAGAGCTTTTCCAATGGCAATGTTATGCTGAGTTGTGTTGGTGAACCTTCAAGAATGACATCACCAATGTCATTAGCATGATAACCTGAAAGCAGTTTTTGAGAGAAAATCTGGAAGCTAAAATTCCAAGTCACCTGCTGCTACGCCTCTAGCTATGAGTAGTATTGTGGAGGGAAGAGCAGCAAGAAACCACATGGTGCAGAACCTTATAGTCTGCCTTCATTTGCCTGCCAAGGCAGCCGTCTTGCAGTTCTCACCCAAGCTATATAAGTGTGTAAAGTATTGCTTTGCCATTCAGACGTTGGAAGGTTAATGATTTTTTTAAATCTCTGTGAAGATCTTCCTTCCTGCATAGGCTTCCTAATGTAAACTTCTATTTGCTGTGATCTCAATGTGAGCTTTACATTACAAAGTCCTACATGACGTTGGCTGTTTGTCTGAACCTATTTCATAGCCTAAGGCACAGAAAGACAGGTGAATTTAAATCTGAGCTTTCAGGTTGGTTTTCAAATGCCTTTCAGTTTAAAATATTAACAGCAAGTTCTAACAACGTTCTCAGATTTTCTTACCCAGCTGAGTATCTTTGGCTTTGCTGAACAGGGCTCTATTTGTGATCAGAATTATGGACAGAGCTGTAGAGTTCAAGCTTAAAAATAACTGGATAAAAATGTCATTGCTGCCACTGACATGGAAAGGGTCAATGTTTGGTTTTCTGGCATTTGTGCTTTGGCTTAAAGCAGTATAGGAAATTTTCTTTGGAAAGCTGAAGCAGTAAACTCGATGTGAAATATGAGAAAAGAAATGCAGTCTAGGGAATGAGAAAATTACTTTCCTTAGGGAATATCATTTATTTTCTTCATTAAATCATATCACAGAAGGGTATCAGCTAATGGCTAGATCTTCAGTTACTGAAAATAACCATTTTTTAACCAGTTTTTTTCAAAAAAATGTTTTCCCGTGTAAATGTCCCACTCTGTGCATGTTTGTATACCTTTGCACGTGTGCACATCTTTCTTCAGCTTCTCCTTCTTCAGTAATTTTGGAAGTCGATCAACTGCAGTCAAATGTGTGCCCCAATGGCGCAGTGGTATAAGCTGCTGCTTGCGGCACTGGAGGGCCCGGGTTCGAATCCCCCCTGTGGCGCAGGGGTAGAAGTGCTGCTTTGCTACACAGGGGGCTCAAAACCCAGGAGTTGGACTCGATGATCTCTAAGGTCCCTTCCAACTCGCACGATACTATGATACTATGATACTATGAAATTGGACTCTAGGGTTACTCGCCTCAAAGACATCACA
The DNA here is from genome assembly GCF_039878825.1 of Excalfactoria chinensis. Lineage (NCBI taxonomy): Eukaryota > Metazoa > Chordata > Aves > Galliformes > Phasianidae > Excalfactoria > Excalfactoria chinensis. The sequence goes on from NC_092836.1 coordinate 7,035,726, forward strand.
GTTCAAAAAGTTCCATGAAAATAGATGGCTATGCAGAAAGGAAGAAGGGCCATAAAGAGAGCTTGTCACTTAACAGATGTCAAATGCTCCACGTAGGATTGCTCCTAACAACACAAACCCCAGCAAACCAGATTCTGTTATTCATAGAGCTGCATGTTTACTTAAAATCTTATTGTATTTAGAGCAACTGACATGAAACAAGTTTATATAGGCCATCAAGCAAACTTGTGCTAAAATATGGACTGTCATATAAATCTAGCAGTTAGTGAGATGCCCTCGGTTTCTTCTCTGGGAATGGCTCTCCATAATTGGCTAATCTCTCAAAATAATTTGTGATACCTTTTAATACACTGTGCCAACTGGAATAGTCAAATCGGGCTGATTAAAATTATGCTTCCCCAGTTCCACTTAAAACATGCAGTCCATAACTTTTATATACTTTGGCTTAGACTGTTCTAGATTTCTAGGAGCGACCTCTGTCTCTGCACTAGGGGAAGCACAGTCGGAGCAAGAAAACTGCTTTTAGTCTCTGTGCATGAGACTGTGCATGTTTCTTGGAGAAAGCATCACAGAAACAACGCTAGGATCTGACCCAAAGCCGGCACAGTAAGTGCTGAAGGTCCCTCCCAAAAATGTACCCTCAATTGTAATCTACTAGTTCATGTAATCATAGTTTTTTAGTCAAGTGATCTGGTTAAAAATGTATTTTGAAGTGTAATTCTGGCAGCAGAGGATCATTTTCAGTGTATCTCGATTATTTTGTATCTAGCCCTCCTGGGCTTTCTGGGTCACATCTCCTGCGGAAGATACAGCACAGAATTAGGGGCAGAATTCATTTAAAATAAAGGACCAAATGAAGGAAAGAAACTATAGAAATTTGTTCAGTAAGAGAAGTGAGTATTTTTAATAAAGAAAGAACCAGCTAATTTAGTTTGGAACGGTAACTTTGGAATCATACAAGTCAAGAGCTGTTCCATCACTGAGTCTTTCTAAAGATGCACTATGAGAGAGAACCAAAGCGAATCGGTAAAGGCAGCTTTTAAAGGATGTCAGCACTCCTCCATTGCTTATAGCTCTTCAGCAAACTGCTCCTTTCCGTGTGCCTCCAGGCATAGCTGGTGGGTGGTAGGAGCAGATAAGAACAAGCACACTGCACTGGATGCTCCCACCAGGGCCTGCCCATGCTGACCAGGAGCTGCAATGTGGATCCACTTCCTTATCCCACACCATCTCACACTGGTGTCTGCATGTGTGTGATAAAAGCAATGTATTGCCCTTAATCTCCATCTGGTTTTGTGCTCTGCAGGAGGAGGAGCAGCTCTCACCATGCACAGGAACCAGCAACTACTACAGAATTTGCTCCTTTTAGATAAGAAAACATTAATTGCCAGTGTTCACAACAGGGCAGAAAAGAAAGATGCAGCTAATGATGTGCTCTCTACCTTGTTTTGACCCCCCTGCCTTGTGGAGGTGCTTTTACCTCCAAGCCTCAGTAGTGCTCCTGCCTCAGCCTGACACACAACACTCCAGAAGGAATTACTTTCAAACGAATCATGCGTTTGCAAAACCTACACAAGTTCAGCGAGAAAAAAAAGGTTTTCTTTTCCCCTGTAGTTTATTGAGAGGTTTTTGGTTTTTTTTTGCTTGCAAGACCATGAAGAAATACAACTCTTGGAAGGCTGAGAGGATATGATAACGCGCCTTCCTTCTCATCGTCTTTCTGGTGTAGTTTGTGTTTAGATTTCATTTATTTGCATTCAGAAAAGTAACTGGATTAATTTTAGAAAATAACTCAGCATGAGATGGGTGTGAAGGGAGACAGAGACAACAAAAGGTTTCAGCCACAAAACTAATAGACAATACATGAGGCTTGAGAAAATCATTTGTTAACTTTTTGACTGAATCTTCTACAGAGGCATTTGGTTTTCTAGCTATGTCCTAGGCCCAAATACATGCCCAAAAAAAGGATTAACCTCATGGGAAGCACTACAGTTAGAAATGACTCCATTCTTTTCAAACTGACAAAATGCCCTGCAAAGGCCCCTCAGTACTCACTGAAGAAACACACGTTATAGAAGTGTTTTAGAAAGAGGCAGCCATTTGCCATCAGGGTATGGGATTCAGACCTGTTTGCCATGGCACCACTGGAAGTTCCAGACAGATCTTCCCAATATAACACAACAGATCAGATCTACATTATCAACAGCATGAGAATATTCATCATATATATATATATATTCTTTTTTTTTTTCTGAGGAGCAGACAATAGAGGGTATCCAGGGGACATGGTAAAGAGCAGCACACATAAATTCTTACTGATTTCTGACAGTCTGCAGATGAGGCACATCCTGAACCAGACATTATGGCCACATCTTTGTGTTTAATTCCTCAGCTCGAACTCATTTGTGTAAACGTCTGAGGATAAGGTAAAGAGCATCACACATAAATAAACAGCAAGCCTGTCTCTTCATTATGCATCCACACACTGCTTCTAATGATGCACATGGGTCCACGACGAAGGTCCCAGGATGCCAACTACAACAGAATAATTACTGTTCATCATAAATATCTTTGTCAGAAGACTGGAAATGATATGCCTAAAATTGCTCAGGAAAAAATAAATGCAGTAATGCTGAAAGCCAAGAGATTTAGTGATAAGGTGACAGTAAAATCTTGGCTCCACTAAACTTGGAATGAACTTTGCCAGTGGCTTCAGCAAAGTCCAGATTTTTGCCTTAGAACCTGCCCAGACCAGCTGCTCTACCTGGATGTCCTGAGAGGCCCTCCTGCCTGAAGAGGCTCCAAGAAAAGCTATTGTCATGAATTCAGAAAACTGAATTTTAACAAGCCTGTGTATGCCACGAATGGCTCTGCCACTCTTTTGAGAACATTCTACTCTTTCCAGTTTGCTGTTATTTTTTACAGAGTCAGATACTGCAGCTGAGTGCCCGCAGTGTCACATCCTGTGAGGGGGAACTGGCAGAAAACATTCAAGTACAAAGGATTTTGTAAAACTTTGTTGGCTTGCTATTTGGAGAGCACTGGGAGGGGACTGTTGTGGAAAAGATCTGAGCATAAAGCATATTTTTCCCCAAGTTTTCCATTGAGAAAAGGACCGTCCCTATTCCTTCTTTGGCAGTTTCTTTGGCCATTTTACAGTGAGGGTGGCTGCTTGTTGATTTAATACTTTACACTGTGGCCACTGCAGGGAAACAAGTCTGTTAAGATCATGGCTGACAGAGATGGGGAACTCTGATTTCATGGTGAAGCTGCGCCTTTTGACAGCAGATTTTGTGAAGGGGGGAATTAGGGCACCAGCTCAGAGATAGGGATGAGGGCAGGGGTGGCATTCTCTGTGGCCTCTCCACCATGGGGAGACCCACAGACCTGTGAAGAGCTCTGCTTGCTTTGAAAACTGCCAGCAGACTCCTAGCCTTATTCCCAAATCTGTGTGTACCAACACAATGTCAGGAGCTCAGCTTTGCTGCAGGCATCAAATGCTGTGTGGGCAAATGCGGGATGTGGATGATTGCTAATCACATCCTAGAAAGAAGTGGAGCCCTCCAGAATATAACAGTGTATGATAAAATCTAAACGAGGATTGCATAATGAAGCTGGGATTAACTGCATGGGGAACTTGGAGCTGGAGCATTGCCTGTTTGTGTTGTAATCTGTCGCACTCCGTAGTACAACCTTATAATGAGGTTAGTTTATAAATCATTAATAGATCATATAAGCTCCTAACAGATAAGGAAAACAAGGTTTACAAGCCCATCAGCAGATAATGCTATATTGCAGTAATAATCAACCTGCTGAACTCTGTAATTGCCCATAACAATTGAAACCTATTTGTGAAAGTATCTATTAATTCATATTAACTATTACAAAAGGAAAGTTAATATGACAGTAACAGGCATATAATATAAGAGCACTTTTTAATGCTATTTTGTCTGTCAGTGCTTGCTTATGCTTGGCAAGGTCCTTCTGTATAAAGGAAATGTGTCAGCTGGAACTCAGGTGGGAGGAGAGAGGAATTTGTTTTCCTTCTATTGTTGCATTGTTAGGAAGCTTGCTTTTAGAGCTGGGCAGAGGCAAAAATGGCTTCTTGATAAAATGCTTTGTTACAGCTGTTCATAGGACAGCTTTGCAATTAGCAGGTTTCTATCTGGATTTCCCCCACAGCAACAACCATTCCATGGGAATAAAATCATGTCCCCACTTGCAGCTGGAGAGCTGGGATCCGTGCAGGGCAGTGGCCCCCTGTGCCAGCCCAGCCACCAAATGCTTCACGCCTACCTTTGGTCTCTGGTTCACTTGGTTCTAGGGCAAGACTTCAGGTTTTGTGTGCCTAACAAGGCGACTGTAATGGTAGTAAGGCTAAAATACCATTCTCCTGAAGTTCAATGTATCCTAAATTCCCTCAAGTCTTGGGCTCAAAGTAATGCTTTTGGGAAAGCAGAGTGTAAGCTACAGCAGTTTAAATGGCACTGCGTGAAACTGATTGTCATCCTTCCCAAACCCAGTGTGCAGGAACTGACTGCACAGCTTTACAGCCGTATGTGTAATCTCATCTCCTGTGAGAAGCTGAACTGCAAAGATGTACCTACACTTCTCTGAGGCTGGGACAGAGATTTGAGCAGTGTGGATGCAGCCTGCCTTTCAGAGGATAACCTTAGGTCTTTTTTCATATTGCTTTCAAAATAACTTGCATCATTTAATGGCAACCAAACTCAACAAGAAGTGGATAGGAGGGATTTTAGGGTATGAGTTGGCTTATCTTCTGATAGTATAGCAGTAGATAGAATTTAAAAACAAAACAAAAGAACTAGCACAACCCCTTTCCACAAGCACTAGTATTTCTCATTCATTACTCTGGGAATAACATGCAACAATAGGATTGTGATGACTGCAAATGCACCGTATTGAAATAAAATTAGTTTAAAAGGCAGGAGCAATATAATCATCAGGCACCTTTCTTGCAAGGTAGAAAATAACTTTAATAACTTTATTGTTGGAACTAGTCTAAAAAAGGTAAAGATGTGCCTCCCTTTGCCCCTCCAGCACAACAGAGATTGTGTTAAAAGCAATATCTCTGGGTCTGGAGGGTCCTTTTGGTATTGCCTACCTATGAAACACAAGGACTGTGGCACACAACTGGAAATCAACAACGCAGAGTACTGAAATCTCATTCAGTCAGGGATGCATTTCAGAGTATGGGACCAAAGTGAAATATTCATTATGTGGAAGTTAATGCATCTTGCTGCCTAGGAAGGATGCTGAGAGCTGGCATAGAAAATAAATAGAGATTGAAGCCCTGTAAGTGCAGGCAGAATTGTGGAATAACAGCTCCAGAGGTAAGGAATCCCATCACTGAAGTTAATATTCCTTTTTGGAACATGCCTTTCGGAGTCACTGAGATGGAAATAACAGAGCAGGACTTTGCTTGCTATTTCAGAAAGGAACTGCTTGCTCTACAGCGCAAGGAAGAAAAGAGAGCGGGAGATAAAGCTGGAAATTTGGGCAGGGGTGGCTGTGTGCTCAGGAAGATGTCAGCCCTGCACAGGGCTATCGTTAATTGCCCATTAAATACAAATACCTGGTCACAGCACCTGCCACGGTGGTTATGAGAGAACAAACTTTCCTAATCCGGTATATAGTTGTGAGAATACAGCTTTCCCACAGAATGCCCTGAACGATCTGAAACCCAGCAGGGAGCCATCGGACGAGGTCAACACTTTGTGCCATGTTATTGTGACTTCGTGATCATTTGCAAAATGAGCTTTATCATCTGGCAGAACGTGGTCTTCGTCCCAGTTACGTGCAGCAGGAGGGGATCGCATGAAAGAAGAGAATGAAAAGCAAGGGCAGGGGAGGACTGCTATTATCCCCTATTTGTGAGCGTCAGTGTAATTTGACTGACTTTATGCCACTTATTTTAAATGACCATGTTCTTTTCATTCGTCACTTTGGAGCTTATTCTATTTCTTTCTGTCGTATCTTTTATGTGACAAATTCCTGCTCAATACATTTTTTGGCAGTTACATACTTAATCTTGCCGATTCCTGTGGATACCGGCATTGCAATGTGTTTCAGACGCTGTTGGAGCTGATGAATCAGAGCCCAGTCCCTCATCTGTGCTGGGGACTCAAGGTGCTGAGCTCTTGCTGATCAGGCACTCGTACCTCAAGCTGGGAAATTAAGAGAATTTTAGTGAGAAAACTGCGTTGTGACAGTGCTCTGTTCATCTGACCATGTAAGCCTGAGTTAGTTCTTGCTAAAACACCCATAAAATGTTCACCTGGTTTATTGGATGAATGTTATGAAGATATAGAGGTGTGCAAGCTGGCTATGGCACACTGCTATTGTGATGCAAGAAAGATAGTAGATTTTTTTTAATGCATATCTAAGTTGTGAACACGTAGTAAGATAAATAAATGCTGTAAAACTGTACCAACGTCCTACATGAAACCAACCAGGCATGTGACTGGTGTTCCTCATTCTTTCCTTAATGCCATAGACTACTAGGAGATATGTCGACCTATTGGGTGCCTGCCAGATGGTTGGGACCTTGTCTACTGCAAATGTATTTAGAATGACAACACAAACCAGCACAAATCACGAGAGCTCAGGTTTGACATACTGGCATTAACAGTGACCACAACTGGCTTCATAATGGGCGAGCCAGTCGCTACAGGTTTCAGGAACCGCAGCACTGATGGGAGATCAATTGCATTTCTGAACTGCACACAGAAGGTGCGTCCTGACAGCAGACAGACCACCTGCACCCTTCTCATTTCAGGAAAAAATAAAAATAAAAATAGAAAGAAAGGAAAAGGGGAAAAAAAGTCAGCTAAGATTTACTTACAGCCAATTTCAGAGGCTGCAATCAATTCACAGGTCACTAGGAGACTTTCAGGCAAAGGCACAACATATGTCTAACAGGATCCAAGTAAGTGGTTTAAGTAATAAGGAAGCCTATTTAAGGCACTAAAATTCAGAAGGCAGAGTCTTTCCTAACCTTAGCTACTGAACTTTTAAGAGCTTTTATGATTGTTTTCCCACACAAATGGTATTTTTCAGCTCAAATGCTAGTACTAAGCATCACTAAGGACACTCTTGGCTAGTTGCTATGTGTTCCTATACTTAGCTAAGTAAAATGTTAAATAGCCATTTTACTCTGTCACCTATTTTTATACATCTTGCTGTATTACAGCTAAGATAACCCAGGGTCTGCTCTGGTCACAGTCACACCCATGGCATTGACACAGGGGATGTTCTGCAACCTGACGTTCTCTGCAGATGTCATTTGATAACATCACGAGTGAAACGATATTGAATTGAAATAAGGTCAAATTATATTTTAAATGGAAGCTACTGCTTAGAGTGTTGATCTGAAGATTGGAATCAGAGTTTGTCCAGTGCTTCTGATGCTAAGCCAATACTGTGGAAGATAATGGTTTGAGCCTATTAGGAAGAATTCCTGGAGGGCAAAGCCATGTGGTGCTGATGGTCCCATCAGGCTGCATGTAATGAAAGCCTCAATTTATTGTTTTTCCATGGTTTTCTGTTCTTCTTGGTTGTCTGCTGATGAAACCTGATAAGCACCTTGTTACAAGAAATTGCTCATTTATCTAGTACATGCAGGACACCCCTATTCCATTCCTCTTGTGTATGGGGTTGGAACTGCTTTGCAGAGAGAAAACAGACAGGCTTTATTCAAGAGATGATTTACTCCCATGCATTGGCTGAGAGTGCGCTAAAGATCTCATTTTATCCTGCAATCAAGCTTGTCGGCTCTCCCCTTACTTTTCCTTCTCAGCAAGGAAATAAAGAGGATTGCAGCCTTCCCCTCTAGCAGAATGGGTGTACGGCAGCTCAGAGCTCTATTGCTGAACCACAGAACATGCTGTGCCACCTGCCAAGTTGATACTATTTGAAGTAATCCCCCTCGACTCTCATTTTACACAGTCAATGGTGATGGCCATTTTTCCAGGTTTTCCTGTCTTGCTAAGAAGTCCATCTGAGCACAGCACCTCAAAGGATGACAACACACCAACCCTAAGTGTCTCTGACATGCTAATTTCTCAGTGAAGCAAACCATGAAGCCTTTGTCTGTGTCCCACAGTTTACTGATTACCCTCTGAGAACTGAGTGTAAGCCCATAGACGATGGGCTGCTCAGTGTTCTTCTTTCCAGTGCAGCAGTTGCTGGCACAAGGACAGTTGTACCAGTGCATGATGGGCAGCACACGGGTAGGGAGGGACTGAGAGTCTGTGTGACACATGGCTGACAAGCCATGGCTTCTCTATTAGGATGCAAAAATGCTTTTTGAGAGAATCTACTAGATTTCTAGCAGCATTTTACTTGGATGTTGCCTTTTTTTGTCTAAATGACACATCTGGCTTAGAGGGGATAGCGTGGCACAATTGCACATTGCTTTCTGTATGCATATGATGAAAGAAGCTGTACTAGAAGTAGCCATTTTCTGTCTGAAACCCTAGGCTGGATTTCTGTGTAGGAAAAGCTTTAGCATTCTGCTCTCTCCTGGCTGCTGGTGTCATCCCCAGATGGATCAAGATAAAACTGGGACCCATAGAGGCTAAATGGTGCAGAAGAACATCTGCGCCTGTGCAGGCAGAGCCTGCTGGCTCTCATCTATCAGCTGGGGCACCCTTCTAGATCATTAAAACGGTATAAAAGAGCTGGGGGAGGGTCATGCCACATTCCCTTCTATCAAGCCTCAGGCTTCTAGCCAGCAGTGCTATTCTTCCAAGGCAAAACACACATATCTTCTGGCTTTCTTCTGATGTTGACTCAGAATCCCTCTCTTTTGGCAGCTCCTTGGATATAGGAACAAAGTACTGATATTAGATATCATACAAGAATATCCTGCAGTGTGTGACATAAGACCAACAGGATCTGAATTCAGTTGTGACAGAAATTATGAGCCATACAGGATGCGTAGCTCAGAGACAGTGAGATGTGAAGGACTGAAAACCGCTCCCAGAAGAGACATGGAACTGAAATGCAGAACCTCTTCAAAATTCTAAAGCATAAACCAGCAGCGAAGCCGACATCGGCTCCTAAAGAAGGATTTCAAGACATAAGGAAGAGAACAACTTTAGAAAAGAAAAGCGAGCCCAGTGACTGTCACGTTAATTGAACACAGTGTCAGGAAAGACGGCTTTGTGAAGTGTTGCTTCTTAAAGCATTACAAAGTCAGAACATCAAAACCACTGACTGGCAGCAAAGGGGAAACAGAAACCACAAGTGATCAATAAGGCAACTGCTGGCTGGGGCGCTGACATGCCAGTGCACGAGGCCCTGCGCAGAGCCCCAAGTGGCCACGTAGCAGGACTGGGACTGAGCCATTGATCAGAAAGATTTTTATTATTGCAAAGGTCTTGAAAACACACCTTCTGGCATTTCATTCCATTTAATAAAACGCTGCTATTATTTGCGCCTGCTTAGCATGACTGTTAGCAGCCTCTGGAAGCCTTAAAGGCTAAACTCATTAGCTATTTATTACAGAAGAAGTTGGGATCTCCTGATACCGCCAATTAATTCAGGCATATTGTTAGTAGTGGAAAGTGCTGGTAAATCATATTTTTTTTTCTTTGCCCAAGCATTAATGACCTACTTACTGTGTGTTTCCAATGGATGTGGGTCTTCTCCAGCATCAGCACAGGATCCGAGCACTTTTCCAAGGCTTTGCCTTACCTCTTGCCCTTCCCTCTTACCCATCGCTCACCAGGACAGCTCAGGAGCTGGTGAAGCACCTCAGTACTGTAGGGGCTGATTCCTTTAAACACCACAGATGACCCTTTTATGTTGTGCTACTGTCCTAGGCGGTGTTCCCACTGCCCAGCAATGGTTTGCTCGCAAGCCTTGCCAGCTGGTTGTGCTCAGTCCTGTGCTGCTCTGGAGCTGCCGTGCCCATCACCTGCTGCAGAACACTAACCCCAACACTGAGTGGTTTTCTTACAAGGACAACAATGTAAGTAACACATGCAATCAGCACAAAAGCACAGGCAGTATGTGGAGCTGTTGATGTTTTTGGGTGTTTTGTTTTTTTTTGCAAAACTGGGCATTGACAGCACAGTATGGCTGTTTCAATGACAGAGCTTGGCTGTGGTGCAGCAAGTAGGTATGGCTTCTAATACATGCCATGGGGAATGCCTGCTGCTCTGTCCCTGGGATTTGGAACATCTGTCCCTCACTACCGTCCCAAGATGGGGATGAATGCTTTTCCCTTCTCCTCCACAGCCCCGTGTGAGCTGGCTGGAAGCCCCTGCTCCTGCAGGCAGACATCTGATAGCTTGAACCAGGTCTGAGGAACGTCACACCCAGATAGAAAGCTCCAGTTTAGAATGGAGACAATCCCCTTTCCAAAAGGGATTTTGATGTCACAACATCAAAATCTTGGGGGGACAGTCATGGAGAGGAAAGGGAAGCGCTGATAGGCTGAGAGGCAGAAAGCGCTCTGATCGTCTGAGACAATTAAGAGGGGAGAAGCAACCTCCTCTGTCAAGTCACTGAGAGACAGTTCCAGGCTGAGCACTCCTTGGAAATTTGAGACCTAATTAAAGCAGGCCTTGGATCTCATCATTCTTCCTGCACGCCAGGGACCATGAAATATTGACTTGCGCATCTGTTCTGTATGTGTATTTGATGCAAATAAGAAAGAAGTCTGTAAATACATCAAAAACCATACTTTATTTTATGTATAGCAATACAATTTACATATTAAATAACACTATAATAGAATGATTTGATATAGTTTTAAACATAACAAAAAGAAGATTCTTCAAGTTACAAAAAAACCCCCAAACGAAAAAAAACAAACCGAACCAAACCGAAAATCTCCCTCAAAATCCTCCCTCCCACCCTGTCCCAAAACCAAACACCACATCTTTATTTTTGTCTGAATGGATCAATGAGACAAACGTATCCAGTGACTGGCTAAGTCTAATTCCTATTGCACACACTGACAATGGAGGAAAAACCAAAAGAAGAAGAATCTAACCTTCACGATCACTGCCCCAAAGAAACCAGGTGTGGAAAATCAGTTTGGAGTGTGATGATGCTGTCTCACTACCTGGATACACAGAAGGTATGGATTCACATAGTCACCACAGAACTAGGAAGGAGGTGAAACTAGAAAAAAATTAGCTTTATATGAAAATATAAAATTCTATGATTATATACCATAGATACAAAGTTCCCAGAAGATGCTTATCCAAGCAACAAAATATTTACAGTTTTAATGGTTTCGCTATTTAAAAATGAAGGAAAAGAAAATCTGAGTACGCGTGAATGCTGTGGTCTTTAGAAACAATGGCTGCTTGCTCATTTCAAATGTTCAACACAACGAAGAGGTCACTACCCCAAATGTTGGAGAGCTGTGACGTTGTATAAAATTGAGTATCTCCTCTTTTGGAGACAGGTTTATTCTTAAAACTCAAGACTTTTTTTCTTGAAATTAATTATCCTCTGTAGAAAATGCTTCCCTTTGCAAATAGTTAACAAAAACACTAAAAACAGTTTTAACAGCTACGACAAAGTAGAGGCCAAATCTCTTCATTACAGTTCCTCCTCTTTCTCTGTTTTTGCATTCCTTCTCCTTTGATAAGCAAAGCCAATGTCGTTAAAATTGTTAGAATGGCATCAAAGAGAAGAAAAGCAACGGGGTAACAATAAAAGCTGAATGATGTTTGTCAGAAAAGGTAAAAAAAAGAAAGAAGAGAGAAAAGCACAGCAATGCAGTGGATTAATAAATAGGCATTTTCCCTTCATATAAAAATTCACTGGCACCATTTGAACACAAACGTCAGAAGACAGGATTTGATACCCAAAGACATGAATTTGAGAAAGACTGAAATCCTTAAGACAACCACGTTTTATTATTCATTTTTAATTACGTCGGTTTTGTTTTGCTGAGAATTAGCGGTGTGTATCTTTGGTAGAATCAACATCTATATTTATAGTTTCTAAATAAAATACATCTGCTTAAAGAAAAGGTTACTAAGAAGGCAGTTGTGCTGTTTCATAGAGTCTTCTCCTACCGTTCCAAGACATCACTCTGGGTTCAAGCAATTCAAGCAGTCAGAAATTGGAAAAACAACAGAAACAAAGCAGATCCTGTCAATGATTCCACTAACCTCCAACAGACCCACGGTACAGAAGATTGCACACGGGAAGGAGGATAAAGGTTTGGGGTGTTTTTATCCTGTTCCTAAATTCACGTTTGGGAAAAGATGCTGTGAAATACTAATTACAAGTGGAAGCTCTTCCGACCTTGGTCTTGCAGAAATCCAGCACTGCAGCCTGCACACCTGGGCAGTCAGACTGCCTCCCCCACACCTTCCTACCAATGCCGGGATAACCCCCAAGGAGACCCACTGATTTTAGATGTTACAATGACACTTTCCCTCTTGGAAAGCTTGGCTATAATGATGGGCTCAACGCACAGATGTTTATGTCTTTCACATGGTCTGCAGGTGCATACCCATGCAAGACACAGAGGAATGACATTTTACAGACATAGGCATGCATGCACACACACACTGCTGCTGCTGAGGACCACATCTAATAGCAAAGGGACATAGCTGGGGCTCCCCTAACTTGCAGGCATGCACAACTGGGAACTTTTGCTGCTTGAAAAGCATCCCAACTGAATGCCAAGTAGGGGTTACAACATGGGGGCTGGCATTGTAAAGCAGTGGCCAGACAGGCACATGAGAGCATCCCAGTGGAGCTCTGTGCCTCTGAATGCTTGCTTGGGTCTTCTGCCAGCCTCCTCCAGTCCCAGGGAAAGAGGTGGATGTCCATGTAAGAGAGCACAGCCGCATTTGCTTGCAGCAGAATGAGTTTGGTTCTTATGTGCTCCTAATCCCAACCTTCTTCGACTTCAAGCCTAGCACGTCACTACCTTCTACTGGCTATCCGACTGTTAACACAGTTCTTAACATGCAACTTAATCCCCCTTAAGAAAAAAGTCTATGGAGAAGTCATACAGCATCACTGTAAATTATTTCCCCACGGACTAAGCCCCAAGCAAGTACTGCAGGTGTGGGAAAATGCCAATGCAAACACATCAATTTCCAAAGCATCTACCAAAGTTCAACCCTTCTTTCACTGACTTTTAAAACCCGTGTGAGGAGATTAAATCAAGGATATTCAGGCAGTGCGTCAGGAACCACAGTTACCTTCCATCACACCACAGAAATGAAAAGTATTCAGCTAAGGGTACTGAACAAATGCAACTTTCCTGATGCCTACAGTAATCTCTGCATCATTCTGCTCTGTCAGGCCTTGGATTCCTTCCTTCTCCCAACACTTCTCCCTATGAACTTGAATACTCGAGGCTGAACTGATGGAAACCATCCCCAGGGCCAGGATCACTCCTGGGCTTTGGGGGTTCAGCAGCCACATCTCCAGTCTGAGCTCCTACTATGCAGCACTGCCTCACTCTGGTGCCGGGACATCCCAGTGCAAAGGGAAAGCAAACTACAATGCATCCTTTTGAGAAGCCTTGCACAGTTTTTATTTGGACTAGCTGGTGCTGGACATGGGATTTCCTCAAAGAAACCATGGATATATCACACTGTTCTGCATTAGTGGTTATTTGGAGCACTAGTACTGAGGGATTCCACAAACTGGTGATTAAAGGGTAACCACACAAAAGGCTGCTGGTGAACTCCTAAATATTTTGGTGTGGGAATTAATCAAGTCTATCCATACTAGGAAGTCTTTCTCCTATTAAAAACAAAAGGCCAGATGTTATCACACACCGGTTTGTACAGCTCTCTGCTCTCGGCGGGGCTGCATCTCTCTGTACCTCAAGAGGTTCCAAACCAACACACCTACTCTCAATAGAAATGTCACTTTCAGCTTCCTTCTGCATGGAAAAATCCACAGATCCTTTCCCTTCCTCTTTGCCCTCCCCTCCAACACAAGACGTGGTTTGGTTTTTGCCTTGCCATGTGTCTGTTCTAGCAGGTCCCAGCTGGCAGAAAGCTTTATGCTGAAATGAAAAATACGCTGCAGTATTTTTTTGACAAGTCCTTCGTGCAGTTGGAATTGAGAAGAAATCAACGCCACGCATAAAGGACGATGTCTGTAACTGCATAGCAAACATCAGGATGGCTGAAACAACATCTTTCGTTCTCAAGGCAGATTCCGTAACCCCTCCCTGTTGGGCAGAGCTATGAAGGAAATGATCAGCTTTATCTCTGGAGAATTAATTAAGTATGTGCTTACTTCTTTTGTTAAGTAAAGATGAACGCTGTTGGATCGCAATGAAACGCAAAAAAAAAGGGAGCCAATGAGAATGTATACTTAGATGCTCCAAACAATAATTCAAATGATTCGTATAATCTGAGGAAAAACCATTTCATTGGTGTGGGAGGGAAAACACAATAAGCTAAGGTTGTGCTAAAGAATTAGTCTGGCAAAAAAAAAAGAGGGAGAATGTAACTTTATAGGTAGTTTTTTTTTTATTAGTTTGCTTCACCAGTAAATATGGATCAGTACTTTATGTTTTAGCACTAAAGTATGAAAATTACACACCTGTAAAAATGGCATCTAACAGTTATGAAATTAAGAAACGCCTGTCGTCATGTAACATACCATTAGGTGTGAGGTCATATTCAAGAAATAGTAAGGAAATTAATGTGTTTAAAATATCGAATAGCTTAGTAACGTAAAATATTGCTACCTTCAATATATCTGAAAACAGGTCTGATTTGGGGCTGTAGGAGATTTCTTACTGCATCAGCTCTGATGAAAATCCAACCAAAATCCTTCCCCATCGCAGGGCTAAAAGCAAAACCTGACATTTTTCTGCATAAATGGAGAAACTTTGAGACCGTAAAATCAAAACCCATCACTGTGTCCCACGCACGAATCGCATCTGATTTATAACTGTATCGTAGGTCATTTTCTATTCCGTGTGAAGCAAGACTTAGGCCTGTAAGTGTACAAAACAGTCACGTGAAACAATACAGAAATAACTGTTTCTGCCCCACAAGGCTATTACACCTCCACTGTAGCTAATAATCACCTGCCACGTTTCGTCAAGAAGGATGAACGCTGCTCATCCACTCCACTGGAATGCAGAATACCATTACCAAAACTGTGACATGATAATTAAAATAATAAATATGG
The DNA here is from genome assembly GCF_039878825.1 of Excalfactoria chinensis. Classification (NCBI taxonomy): domain Eukaryota; kingdom Metazoa; phylum Chordata; class Aves; order Galliformes; family Phasianidae; genus Excalfactoria; species Excalfactoria chinensis. Next base: position 7,050,894 of record NC_092836.1, read on the forward strand.
AATGAAGGGGTACAGTATCTGGATAGACAGAATCCATCTGGCCTAGCATTCAAGATTTAAAATCCAAGGGTCACTGTAGTTTAGCAAAACTTCACTGCATTTAAACAGAACAGAAAAAGCATGTTTGTTGTCATGGAATGTCACATCAGGGCTTGTTTTGTATTAGAAGATTATAGGCAGTAACACTGATCATATAGTGCAAACTAGATAAAATTGCGTTTCACTGTGTGAAATAAACAGAGGTGCAAATGCTCAGTAGGATACCATTAAGACATAAAATGGCAAAAAATAAATATCAAAACTTTTATCAGTGTAAAAAAGTAATTGGGTTATTGTATAACCTAGAGTCTGGCAAAAAAGGCCTCAAAAAAGTTCACTCAGTCTTCAGAAGTTCTACAAATTAAGTGCCTTTTCAGGTTTCCAATTAGACAAGAGACTCCATGCTTTCTGCGGGATCCGATTCATCGCTGGCCATCACAGCACCGTTTTTGTCCAGTGTCATGGGACCATTGCCGTTCTCCTTAGTGCTGACCAAGCTCAGCATTGCCTTATAAAGAAACTGGTACTGCTCCTGGAAAAGAAAGACAGGTTAATTCAGTTGCATGCAGCTGAGTGGCACTTACATGTGGCGTTTTTAAGGAAGGTCGTGGATATTTGTTACTAGAAGCACACACATATCACAGAAAAATACTTTGAGAAAATACTTCTACTGTAGCTTAACATTATCACCCCAACATCCTCATTGTGAGCATTTAGTGTTATTGCTGATCTGCTGCCCACTGAAGAGAAAATAAGTCTTCCTGTTGACATGATGAGGAAACTGCAGGAGAAACAGAACAATGCAAAACCACTACCGCATCACTACTGATTTTCCAGCAAGGACGTTTGTCCAGCTGCTCTATTTTCCTCTTCATTCCATTACCATGTTGATCTTAAACAGTAACATAACAACTGATGCACATTATATGATTTCATATGATGAATTCAGTGCATCAATTCATTGACAACTGTTCCACATTCAGGTATTCCAAATACATAACTGTGTTAAATCTGCGGTGGGCTTAAATTCCAAGAGAAGGCTGCAGAAGCAGCGGGGCTTGGTAATGCACACAATGTGTGTTTCAGTTCACGCTTGTGGTCTCAGATGAAAATCTCATGAACTCTCCATTTATATCCCATTTAAAGACTTACAATGTCTGTAAATACTCCGGGCCGCATAAGATTTATCATCTTTGCCACCTGGAAAACATCAACAGCATTTTCATTCTCCAGCTGCTGGGACAGAGTGGTAAGGGCACAGAGCGTCCCCGCTGACACAGCTCCATACCTGAAAAAACACAGCAACAGGAGACGATACTCAGAAACATACCTGGGCACCCTGATGCTGAGCCATGAACGTCAACACGGACTTTATTTGATTACCATAGTTCAACCTTATATCTAACATATAATTGCTTTATATTGGGTTGTTTTTAGTCATTTTAACAACAAGAATAGAAAGAAATGTGATGGTACCCCATTCATCTCAAGATATCCACACTACTCAGTATGAAGATGCGAGTCTTTTAAGCATACCCAGCTTGTGGAGTGTAACAGTGAAATCAGTTCTTGTGTGCCACATGTACTGAAAGCATCCTCACAGCAGCTGAGCGTATTTTAAGTTCATCAGTGGGAGCTCAAGCAAAACATAAATGATTAAAAGAAATGAGACCTGTCTGTTCCTCTGCATCTGACAATGACATACAACTAACATGGATATGAGGTGCTCACAAGTAAGTGGGACAGCAACTCAGTCTTCCTTAGGTCTGATTCCTAAGCCAAATGCAACACTCCCAAGTTGGGCACCCAGGAGTCATTACGCATCCTGGTAAGTTGAGCTGAGCTGTCATTTAGGAAGAACCTGAGCGATGCCTATTTGTCAGGGGAAGGACTGCGTGTCCTCACCATGACTGGCCACACCAAAATCTTACTGCTGCTAAATCTGAGGGTATGCTGGAGTCATACGAGCACTGTGGGGCAGGGGACAAGGGATCCTAAGCAGCAGGAGCCTGTAATTGCTTCTGAAGAGCTGCAGCTGAACTCTGCTCTCTCACAACTCAGGAGACCACAACTCTGTCCCAGTTTTGTGACTTTGAGGAAGTTGGTGTCTAAACGCCCTGACCTGCAAAAGGGGACATTGGTGCTGTTTGGAGATCTGTACATCAAAACTGAAATAATCAGCGAGTGCTGCAATGCCATCTGGTACAATAAGATTACCACCAGGATTTTTTACAGCACTCCTGTGGAAATCGAGACATATGCTGACTTAATTTCATATGATTTTTGGAAACTCAATTTGCCTAGGGATTGGAAGCAGAAATCAGATCACAATAGACCTGCTATATTTGATGAAAAACCCATAGAAGAAGCAGGGCTCCTGCAGGGCTATGGAGATGGCTGCACCTCATCACCTGCAGGGGTATGAGGCTCAGGGGTCTTTGTGCCTGCCATGGGTGGGACACAACAAAATGCCTCTGGGGCCTAATGGCCTCATTTCCACTCAGGTTGGTTACTGAGCTGAATGCTGGACGCTCTGAAAGTTATGCAGCGCATCTACATGTAGGTGCTTGCACAAGGGCAGTTATATTTAAAGCTCTTGACGGTGGTCTCCAGTTGGAATTTGGGAACTACTCTGAAATGTTGCTATGGAGCTCATCCCATCGTGTGCTTCCTAAATACCACACGCATTTAGTATCTGAAAATTCATATATTTGGAATTAATCCGCCGCTGTAATTATTAGTGGATTATGTGATGTAGGAGCTGCATGTAGTAAAGGGAAATTTTCATTTTCAGCTACATTTGCTTTGGCTCCAGTGAAAAGCAGAATCCAAATTATGCATCAGGCATAAAAATAAAATCATTGAATATGACAAATAAACCAAAAAAGCAATTTACAGAAAGAATGACTCAGCACTGTTAGAAATGAGATTCTGAGGTTGTTTTTTTTTTCCTTTCGGTCTAATATGAATAACCAAATCAATAATGGTTCTAATTTTGCAAAACATAATCTTAAGTACTGCAAGAGCAGCAAAACCTCACTTCAGACTACCCAAAGCATGAATATTAAAACTAGCCTGGAATTAATAAGTGCTGGCAAAAGTCAACAGAGCTCACACTGTGTGGCAGCAAGGCAGGAAACTGTGGGAGGAAAACTACTTCCTGCAGCCCAAGGCACCATTTGCAGGAACCTTTTGGGAAGAACCTGTTGCAGCAGCAACACTAGGATCTGAAGTGAGAGCTCTTTCAGCAGCAGCAGGCAGCAGCATGCGATCACACCGAGCTTATCCAACCACTGGAATGGCTGAGTACGCCAGTAACACTGTTACATGAAAGGGGAAGATTTCTCCCACTACCTGTCTTGTAGCAATGGCAAAGGGCTGACAGACCCCAGTGCAGGGCTTGAGGGGTAGCAGTCATTTACACTGCCTTGGGTTCTGCTCAAAGGACAACACAAGCAGTGTCAGAAATTGGGCTGCCTTGGGATTTTAATGGCAGAGTGACTCCTGAAAGTGCTTTGCCCCCATGAAACAGCTTCTTCCAAAGGCAGCCCTGTTAGACTCACGCTCTGGCTTCACAGTAACAGTATTTTGCAGCTCCATAATGAATGCAAATTAATAATATGCAATGCAGTATTTAGCATCTTTTATAACTGGGCATTCAAGCATAGCTGGCAAGACAATGCTCACTATTACACTACAAAAGAGACAAGTGTTGGGACATGCTGTCCCTGTGTTAACAGCCTCCCTCCCACTTGGCACCATATGGCCCCTAAGGGTGCTCTGGGGAAGAAGAAAGGGATAGAAAGCTGCTCTCAGAAAACCTAGGAATCCTGGTGACGAGATAACTGCTGCTCATCCCGAGACATAGCCAAGCTGAGCCTGTTCTGTGTCTTAACCTGCATGTTAAACCCGAGTTGTCAGACATGAACCCAGGTCTGCTTTGAAACTGGTTTCCGTAAGCCTCAGTGCCAACTGAAACCTCATTCCTGGAAAGGTAAATACCCTGTAAATACCCTGATCCTACTCCTCAGACCACAAAACCCCATGCATTCCATGCTGGAATAGGCATCAATCCTAACAAGTACTCTTTAGTAACTCCTTGTATATCCTTCACATAAATGAGAGAAAAGAGATGACATACTCATCATGAACTATGGTGGGGCCATCCCTTGTTAAGGCCTCTTCCTTAATTACATTGATAAGTTCAAAGGTACTGCTTATGGGAGCATCTGGGTTTGGCCATTTAGGACACTGAAAGTGGCGGACTTCCAGAACGTAGTCATCCTGAAATGAAAAATCAGCCTGTTGTCACTTTTGAATATGTCAAACACTCAATACTACACAGCGTTGCTAGTGAAAGGAATCCACCTGGAAGTAGAAGATGTGAGAGGGAGAAGGAGTCAATGAGAACAGCTTTCTCCTGTGAGCAACATGCATGCACACGCATTTACCAGTATGTAGTTTCCAATACTGTTAGTGAAACTTTTCTTCTGCCACATTTAAATGACACGAACAACATTCTGGAGAGGAGCCAAGACCCATAGTTGGAGGTTTATTTTACCTGGGTAGCTTCAAGGATAAAGTCATGGATGATAATTTGCTCTTCGTTAGAGAGGCACAGTCTGTCTTTGCTGATAAGGGTCACAGTAAAGGCCTCACAGTTCATGGATTCCTCACGACTTGGCCAGTACACAAACTCATCTTCTGCCTGGAGGAAAGGAAAAACACAGCACTGCTGACTTTCAGATACCGTGTGGGTGACTGAAAAGTCCAGTGGATCAAAAAATTGGTTTGATACATAGAGACGATCAGGAGCTGACATTTAAAAGATATATTTTGTCTAAAACCAACTTACTATTAGCCTACTAGAAGTCATTAAGCTTGCCAAGCCCCTCTTTTGTGAGTCCAAACAGGTAACACTTGCTTTTTAATTGGTTTCACAGGGAAATGGTTCTCTTACCTCGCTTGTACTTAACCTTTGTGTCATATTACCTCCTGCCTACACAGTTTTTCATAGAAGTTAGACACTTGTTTAGAAAAAAACTCATTGACCTTTACAATTAATTGCTTACTATTCTGAATTTGTATCTATTGTGGTCTAAGCCAAAACTCAAGGCTGTCAGTGGAAGGTCTTTGGATCAGGTCTAGGTGTAAGATGGACGTGTAGGGGTAGGATTTTTAAGGGTGGGGAAAGACGCTGCCTCAGTCCCCTTCCACCCCTCCATGGTAGCCAACGACAAACCAAACAAATGACCAGAGCACAGACATTACTGCCCTGCTAGACAGCCTCCATTCTGGGCTCACTGAAGATGAAAGCTGGCACCAAGCATCCTTGCGAGTGACATGGCTGAGTCCAGTGCCCCTCCTTTGCCCTTTAATCATTACTGTTCTGCAGAGCCAGTCCAGAGACTTCTGAAGACAAGATCAACCTCTTCATTTCTACCTGACACTCTCTGTTTCATTAGTACTTTCTGATTCAATCATATTTCACCGAATGATATTTGACCTGCATTTGTAATGCACACGGGAAGCATACAGAATGCTGCCTCCTTAGTTTTATGACATGATATTTAGTATAATATTTATACTGCTGCCTCTCATGACTGCTATTTTTCAGCTGTAATGGAGGTGGTTTCTCTACCATTCTCAGCTGCAATTGCCTGTGCACCTTAGTGATGCATGTATGAAAAACACCTTGTAATTCTTAATCGTTTTGCAGTGTCCTCGAGATATGTCAGTAAACCTGGAAGTGCTGATTAGCACTTCACTTGTGTCACCTGCTTCTCTCTCTTTGTCTCACAAATTAACATACATGTTCACTTTTTGCTTACATTAAAATAACTTCTGTAATCTTTCATAGCCTTAAATCCTGCATGGCCTCAGACTCCTGGAAACAAGCAACTTTTCTAATGTCTTTGCTTTGCATTTTTGCTCCTTTCAAAGTCCTTGCCCTAGTCTTTTGTAGCATGCTTAAGGCAAAGTTTGAGAGGGTGACCTGTAAACTGGCTTTGCTTTCAACAGAAAGTAGCTATAGCATGTAATGAAGTGACCGAGGGAAGGTTCAGGCTGGATATTAAGAAAGATGTCTTCTTATAAGGAGTGGTTAGGTATCTGAACAGGCTGCCCAGGGAGCTGGGGGAGTCACCATCCCTGGAAGTGCTCAAGAAAATGGTAGATGCTGCACTTAGTGACGTGGTTTAGTGGGCACAGTGGTGATGGGTTGATGGTTGGACTTGATGATCTTAGTAGTCATTTCAAACCTTAATGATTCAGTGATTCTACAGTGACCTGCTGAGCTAAGTCACTGCTATACGACACAGGGAAGGAGGTGTTTGACTCACCAGGCTCTGGTTGTCCGGCAGCATGACGATGATCTGCGCGTTGTGATCCCAGATCATTCGCCAGAAATCTTTAGTTGTATGTGGCAGCGGATGCTGGGTTATGATGAACTCGTTACTCCTGTAGTAGCCCTTTTCCAGCAAAACAAACCACAGTTACTTATTGCCTTCAATACTTCTGAAGCATTAATTTTATCTCTGGGGACACATGACAACCCTATTTCATTTTATTCCACAACATTTTTGCACTGACTGTAGTTTGGTAATGCCATTTCCAGCCTGCAAAGTCCCTGTTGTTTTCACTTACTCTAAATCGCAATATTTACTTGACTGTATCTCAGGAAAATATGCATTCCGTCTAAATGCATCTAGTATTTAATTTTCTTAAGCAACAATCTTTAATAAAACACAGTTAATGGCTTTACATTATGGGGAAGGTGTTAAAATCTCATCCGCTCATATGCAGCCATTACATACAGAATTAAGACAATTATAGGCATCTGGTATTTAGCACCTCAGAATTGATTTTACTTTGTAATTAGACGTTGGCTTCCTCACCATGATATAAGAGGCATTAATGTAATCAGTCCCCTTCATTCCAGGCAGTGGTGCCAAGCCCACTCTCGCACGCTCAGCTATAGGACAAAGATAAAAAGAAGAACATCAAAGTCTGGTCATGGCCCATTGCAGAAAGCAGGAATTTCTCAGACGTTAACAAACCAAACCCTGCAGCTCCCATCTCCTGCAGGAGCAGGCCAGCACTTAACCGTGTTAAAGCGCTGCCTGCTAACCAAAATATAAAAGAGAATGCTGCACAGTATTCCCACAAGGACAAAGTAATTTTAGGAATCAAATTTTACTATAGCAAAGATTTTCACAGCAGGCTGAATTACCGAATAACAGTATATGCAGCAATAACAGGGGATTTCAGGTAATTTTTGACTGTAGTATTCCATTTGTTTCTAGCAGCACAAAAACCCAGGTGACTGATTTTGCTTTCCCTACCACTACACAGCACAAACACCGCTCATTCCTCCCATATGAAAGGTGAGATAACCTTCTCAGATAAAACCCTTCCATCAGGGGTAACAACCCAGAAGCGAGTGAGTGTTCTTCAGCAGGTCTGCACTGCTTAGTGTTTGAGGATTGGGTTCAACGACATCAACTGGACATCCAACAGGCTCCTACTGCCAGCCTGAAATCACTGCAGCTCCGTAACACAATCTGCTAAGTCATACAGGCTATTTCAGTCAATTCACCTTCATTTATAACACATTTCCTGATGATTTTCTTTTTGTTACCAAACTTCACAATGGACTAAATCTGTGCACACAGTGTTGCACTACTTTGAGTACTGCTTGTCCTGTATGCCCTGTGCTCTGGGCAGTGTGATGGGAATGACATCGTGACTATGCTTAGTCTTAGCAAGTTCACACTGACTGGCAACTGTGCGCAGATTCCATATTAATGATCGTGAAACTTGGGCACTAAACACCATCAAACCCAAGGAAGGCACACAGAAACTGAATGTATTATAAAGCTAAGTAAATCATAAAAATATCTGTGCCAATCACCCTGGGAGATCTCACCTGAGCAGGGAGCTGCATCAAACTATGACAGTATTCCATAGATTTATCCTCCACCTAATTATTCAGATTCTTAAGCACTTCACATTAACATTCCACTTGGGCAGGATATCTAACTGACACCATAACTATTTTCTTTCGTTCAGTTTCATTGGAGTAATTCCTCAAGACAAGACAGCTTGGCCTATATAGATCACATTTCTTCCTTGTGGCTATGCCTTTTCATGCATAACACAGAGAGTGCTCACTACCAAAAGTGATGCTATGCGGTAACCAAACCGAAGATGCGATCTTACATGGCACGACTGATGAGTTCCTGTTCTTCTCTTTGTTGCAGTCTTTCTGAGCACTGAAGCATTCCACATATTTTGCATTACACTGTGTAACCAGCTGAAAGAGAATAAAGTAGTAAGTCAGTCCTCACAGCCCTCTAAATGAAGAGAGGTGGTTTCTTTGCCAACTCCTGGGAAGAAGCATTAGTAGAAGAACACGTTGTTAAACTTGTTTAAAGTACTCCAGATGCTGATGGAAATCATCCTTTTCATACAGTTTGTTTAATGGCTGAAAAGATCTCTACAGCTCTCAGCTTTGAAGCATCCTGAAAATGAAGTTCCATCCAAATGCATTTTCACAGAGCAGTACGTTCCGTTACCTTCGAGAATATATTTCAAAGACTTGCAGATACGTTCAGTTGGAAGCAGGTCTGGGGGAAGAAAAGCTAGCAAAATAAAACTATGACAAAAAAAAAAACAAACCAAGCCCCAAACTTTTATGTTTTCTTTCAAACTGAAAGCAAGGCAATTCCTGTAGAATAACTTTTTATTTTTTATTTCTATTTTCCTCTGCCAGGCCTTTTGGGAACCCAACACACTGGCAGCAGAGATTTGAGGCTGAAATTTGTATTATCTGGTCAGCTAAATTCATTCCGGGCACAATGAAAAGTCAGGGAGGCAGATTTGTCTTTGAATATTCCCCCGGCATATGGGGAGCTCTCCCAGAGCAAGAAGGGTGAAGGTGGCTTTCCCATCTCCTGCAACAGCGACTCATTACTCAGCGTAATTTTACTCTCAGTTGGTTGAAAGCGAACATCTGTACCACGACACGAGTTATTTTCTGCCAGCTCTGAGGTGGCAGCAGAAATCAGGGATTTAATAATCACTGCTTTCTTAGTCCCAGTTTCAAACCCACTCTAATCACAACAGCACTTAGCTCATCTACGTACTGGTATTGCTACACTGGAAGTTTCAGTTTCTAAACACTCGTGCAGCTCTAGCAGTAAGTCATTTTGGAAAATGGCACTTCAAATGTGCAAATTTTGCCATAAGTTGTAAGAAAACCTCTCCATCCTTATAGCTTGATATTTTTTATAGACGTGGGATCTTTCCTTCCTAGTCAAATGCCTTTTTCTCCTGTGTGTGTGTGCACACTCCTGTGCTTGTTTCTTTGACTTCGTAATTAAGCACCTGGAATGTCTTTCTTGATTGAGAGTACTGACATTTCTACAAGTGAATTCTGAGACTACCTTGTTCATTTTTTGAATAGCTTTGCACCTGTTAAAATTTAGCAGTTTCAGTTCCTTATGTGGTTATTAAACTGAATTCAGGTGTGAAAACAGACATAGTGTATGATCGTATGAAACACAGTCCCACAAACAAGTTAGAAATGCATTCAAAAAATGCAATCAGAAAACTGTAGGTTTCGTATAGATCAAAGCAAATAATTTTACTTTGGCCATGATGAATGCAGCTATAAAACAGTAGGGAAAAGCAGCAAGCACGGCTATTAGCATTGAGAAAGGCACGCCGTGTTTCCTGGCATTGAAACATTTTAAATTACTTACAACATGGAAATAGCGAGTTGCACAAAGAACCTCATCTCATTTCTTTCTCCATGTATATGCATAAGAATCACAGTTTTGAGGAAGACCTCCAGCCAAGTTACCCACAGGCCCAGGAATGCCCAACTCCTTTGAAAAGGGCAGACTATCAGCAGCACGCTTCAAAGTGCTGCTCGTGTTCCACTTTGCACCTTTGACTTCAAGAGCATCAGTGCTGATTTCCAACAGCATGGCTGACTTGTTGAGCCCTGATGCTGTGCTGTGCTAATCACATGTTCTGGTTAGGTTCATTATCTCTGACAATCAACAGGGAAGGCACGCCAAGCAACACAAAGCGGAGAAATTAGGTCCCTCTGGATGGGAGTGATAAGCCTTACCTTGAACTGTTTTTCTAATCGTGTCTTTCCTCCTATGCCAGGTATGAGGATGCTGTTAACGTAACTATGCAGCTGGTTTGCAGATACTTCTGTCTCCTTCCCAAGGATGGCTTCCAACAAGGCATCATGAATAAAAATGTACTGCTCCTAGATAAACAAAGCATGTCAAGTAAGCACTTGGAATAAACTACATGGCTGGCTTTAACTGAGGGGTAGAGCACTAAAGGATGGAATGCAAAACAAACCATCCATGCAAATATGGCCAAATACAAAAGAAACCTTTCACAAGTGTTAACACACACAACTCTGAAGAAGTCATAAGCAAAATCTGAAGTTTCTGGTCTAGAAAAAGAGAGGCATTCCAGTGCAATAAATGTCTCGTGATGTATTCAATATTTTTATGGGGGTGTAACTGAAAAATCTATTTGCTTTTTGATTGTAACATAAAAATGAACATGGCCATACACTGAGCCCCACTTCAGTCTTTACCTCTGTCTGGACGAGGTAGTTGCGCTGTGTCCTGATATGTTTCAGGAAACCCAGGACATTAACTGTGCTTTTGTCTTTTATCTGTTGCAGCATACTGTCAATCACAATGTAGGTACCAGTTCTGCCAACACCAGCACTACAAAAAATGTAAGAGAAATCCATGTAATACAGCCAGACCACGCTAAACACAACAGCAGAACGGAACTAAACAAATGCACCTATTCCTAGGCTTTCAATTCACTGCTATCCTCCAGCTGAACAAAATACTTCAGTTTTCCAAGAACTTTCTGCTTGCCAGTGGAGGTGATCCTGCCCTGAACCCATGCACTGAACAGGCAGGAAACCAGGCTTCAGAAACAGGAACTGCACAGCCACGTCAGTGCAATGCTCAAAGCTTAGCACCGTGCTGCTAATGCAACAAGGATGCTTTTGACTTGGAGCACGCTTAAAATGTAAGCTAAGCCAACTCACATCTCTCTGCACTCTACAGGGCAGGCACGCTGCCGCCTTCATAATGTACTGCGTTTGCCTTCGCAGGCATTTAAAAGAGCACACACTGCAAAATAGGTATATTGACCATCAAGTATTTAATCACATCCAGTCAGATCAGATATCAGGGGGAAATTTTTCACTGATAGGTTGATGAGGTGCTTGAACAGGCTGCCCAAAGGGCTATGGGTAACCCATCCCTGGAGGTGCTCGAGGTCAAGCTGGATGTGGCCCTGCACAGCCTGAGCTGGTGGCTGACAACCAGCCCATGGCATCGGGTTGGAACTCAGCAATCTCTGAGGCTCCTTCCAACCCAAGCCATTCTATGATTCTGTGATCCTTCATACCTGCAGTGCACAACCACTGGTCCCATGTCCGCGGTTCTGGCTGCAGACGATCTCCTAACAAATGTCAGCACAGGAAGGGCATACTCTGGCACACCCATGTCAGGCCACTGAGTGTAGTGATACTGAATAACCGTTCTCTCGTTCTGGCGCCCTTTTGGGTTTCCTTTCTGACCCTGCATGCAAATTGTAAGCAGAGAGAAGAGAAAGATCAGGAAAGAGAAGGAAAGAATCCTTCAGTTCTACTTCAATTCCTCCATTCGGTCCTATCAGCTTGTTCAGATGAAAATGTGTCAGACTATGACAAAAGGAATCTTCTGCAGCTCTGCTTCTTTTTTGGTGGAGACACAGTGCAAGGAAAAGACATACAGGAATAGGTAATGACAGCAGCAGCTCTGATACCAAAGTGGTAACAAACTTGAGAGAAAGAAATATAGGTTAAACCCATCACCAGGTTCCCTGTAATCCTGCTTTTGCTTACTGATTTCCCATCCAACTGCTGCTTCATGTTGCCTACGCAACGGTTGAATTTTGCTCCTGTGCGGCTTGCATCCTGCACAAGCTAGAAGGCATCTGGATGAGAACAGTGAAGGCTTCACCCACCTTTTTCATCTTTGTGTTCCTGACCGTGAAGCGGCGCACAGTGTAGCAGGCATGAATGTTTGTGCTCTTCAACGTGACTATTATGTTGCCATACTCCTCGCTATTCTCTGACGGCCAGTACTGATCGCATTTTCTCTGAACAAAGACATAGTTGGATGGGTTGGCTGAAGGTTTGAGCTGTTTCTTTGTATTTGTGGTTAGAGCTTTTTAAAAAAGTAAAATCATGGCTAGCTATGTAACCCTCTGTTATTTAGGTACATTTTAGGCATCAACACGTATCATCCCAGACCATTTAAAACAAATTCTGCCCACGTGATTGGAGAGACGGTAAGGAGTATTTGCTAACAAACTAGAAAATCTCTTACTCTTCCTTTTTCAACAAGGTTTGTGATCATGACAATGATTCCAGTATTTTGTTCCCAAATCATCCTCCAGAAATCTTCAAAGGTAGATTTTAAAGGTCCCTGGGTAGCAATGTAGGCTTTTGCTTTGTTGTAACCCTTCAAAGAAAACCATAATGCCAAGTGAGATGAAAGCAGTATCATGGCAGAGAAATTAATAATTTAAAGGTAACAAAGAAAGGTGCCTTTCTCATTCAGAATAGCGAGGAATTTCTAGCAAAACTATTACGTGAAGCTAGAAAACATGAACATTTCACAAGTAGCAATACTTCCTCCTTGGGGAAGGATCTAGAGTTAGAGAAGAAAAAATAATTCAAATAACTTACATCAACATAATTAGCATTAATGTAGTCACTGTGCTTAGAATCTTTTCCTGGCAAAGGCCGCAGCTTCACCCTACTGTGATCATCTGCAGGACAAAAAACAGAACACAGAAGCATTAAGGAAACATGATGCAGAATTGCAAGTAAATGTCCTAATTCCCATGTATTGGAGTAGCCCTTATTAATACCTGAAAGCAACTGGCTTTGGACTTAAGTGAACTGTGACTGTCTGTTCTTGGCCATCTGATCATGGCAGCAATCATTCAGCTCTGTTGACTCAGGGAGCAGAGTGAATGTCCCCCCACTCCTTCACCACCAAGACCTCAAGACACCAAGAAGACAATGTTTGGATCATGCTGTTGCACTCTTTAGCTCTTGCTCTTCTTGCACTCAGATATCTGACTTCTTGCTTAAATCAGAAAAAAATGGCAGCCCTTCTGCTTCTAAGCATCAGTGTGGGGCTGGGAGGTGCTTCCAACACATGCAGAAATGAGACATGGGCCAACTTCAAGCAGGAAACATCTGGCTTTATTTGTCTTCCAACATACCAATGGAGAAAGAGGTTCCTCCTTGTGTTATCTGCAGTACAGAAGTTCCTGCTTCAGTTCTCTAATGGTGCTTTTCTCAGTGCTGAGAGGGACAAGACACCTATGTCTAAAATCACAGCTGGGACAACTGCAAAGGATCTCCTTGCACCAGACATGCAGTGAGCATGCTACTGCTTAGCCTGCACCTCAACAGATTCTAAGCATGAGATACACCCATTTCATTCCTATGCCATCAGAAACACCCAAGATTTATTGCAACATTTACAAACACATGAACTTGATATCAACAACTCTCCATTTTTATTCCTGAACCACAATAACTGCTACACCTGCCATTTGTTCCACACCAGAGAACAGTATGGAAAAAGTTACTACATTTACACTCCAGGCCTGTACAAATCTGCACTATACAGTTGTGTCCAGATTTGCAGTTCTCAGAGGAAAACAGGCAAAGCCAGCACTGTGCTACAAAGACCATTGCTTGTCCAAGTCATACACACGGTTGAAGCAGGTTGAAATACAGCAGATGTACTCTGTAAGATTTAGTATCTTTGGGAGTAGAAAGGAATCACGGGGATCATGAGTAAAACTTGTTGCTCCGCCATGCACTTCCCTTAGGCTAGTTTTCAGATGTTTGCAAGCAGAAGAGCTCTGATCATCAATTTATCCCACTTATTCCTACACAAAGTTTCATAGTAAACTGGTAACTTCTAAACCTACACTTGGACCATCAAACTGCAAAATACTTTAAAACAAAAGCTGGAGTGAAATCGTAGCCTCGGAGAAGCCAAAATGTCCACTGCCTTTAGAAGGAAAATGTCCTCCTGCAGTGTTTATTAATTGTTGTGGAGCAATATAACTTTAAACCAGCTGCCTCCTCCACCCACACAGACATACTGTGAGCGCCTTTCCTCGCTGATTAAACATGCTTGCAGTTGTGCTTACTTACATGCTAGGATGTTGATGTATCTGTTCTTGTGCTTGTTGTCGGGGTGGTTGGAGTGCTCTGCTGTGATGTTCATGTCGGCCGTACAGCGCTGCACTTCCTAGGCATAAAATTATCCAAACAGAAAATGTGTCAACATGAAGAATTAAGTTTTATCTCCTTTTGCAACAGCTCACAGAAACCATGTTTCAAGTATCAATATCTTACTCGCTGGATTAAACACAGTCATTCAGTATTGTCCTGTAGGACACGGTCTGCTTAAACTAAGAAGGCATTAGCTGCTCCCTGATGCCCTTCTGTCCACAGACCTGGTGACAGATGCAGCCTGAGCAATGCAAGAGCCTACTGTGCCCCTCTGACCAGCAGTCAGTCCATCCATCTTTGGGACAGTATCTCCTGATGCCCCACACCCTCCCCTCTTCAAAAGACAGAGTCTCTTCAAAGGCAGGAATGGCCACAATGTAGACTAAGAAATTAAACATCAAAACCATTTCAACAGAAGACTTTTGACTGCAGGACAACTTATTTGCTTATAACCTCTCCAAACAGGGTTTCTGACATTTCAGTTTGGCAGTGACCTTTTGCTAGTTCTCTGCAGAGAGATGCCTTTTATAAAGTATAAATAAAATAGATCTCTGAAGGTAACAGCTAGTGCTTTAAATACCACTGCCTGGACAGTGATTAACAGCCAATGATACAGTGAAAAAGATAAAAGGTTGTATCCACGGATATACTTTGGAGCTACATCTACTCAGCCATTTACAAACCAAGATGAGTTTGGGCTTGCAAAGTGTTCTTGAAGCCAGAAATGCAGACTCCAATCTAATTAGGTCAGATACCTAAATCCAATTGGGCTTTTTAGCTCTTTAACCTGATCCTTCCTTACCCTGCTGAAGAGCAGAGTGCAGAGCTACTGAAATGGGGTAGTGAATCAACTGTTCTTTGCCCCTTGAGAAGAGCAGCTATTCCCCTTGTCCAGGCTGCTCTGGAGTTATACCCATCAGGACTGCCCTGCAAACCAAATGACTGCCATCCCCCAACTCACATATGATACCACTTCTGAGTCAGATATTTTTCTTCTACAACCTTCTTGACAAAGCTAACCCCTGTTTTATCATTAGCATCAATATTTGCAGTTTTAAAGCACATTTTTGAAGAACATATTAACGTTTGGAATTAGCAACATATTGGAAGAAACTAGTTATTTCAAATCACTGTCAAGTCCCAGAAGTCTCACCAAATAGAACCCATTTCCCCAAGGATAGATGGGGAAATGCCGAATTACTTTGTACTACAGGCTTTAAAAATAACAGTATAGAACCTGCCTAAGAGAGAAAGTCATTAGGAGCTCACAGCTGCTGCAAAGATCACAAGCTAAGTGACAGAGAAAAATTATCAAGAGAAATGCTATACAAACAGCAGATGTATCAGAGTTCAGCATTACACAGGAGCTACACAAAGGAGATGTGCTGCAATTTTGATACCTTCCTCAGCATTTACATTTTAAAAGTGCCAAGTATACTAAAACCTGGAGCATTTTATAGCTTTTATATCCACACGACACTCCCAAATAACAATTGCTTTTTTCTCCGCCTTCTCCACAGGGAGCAATAACTACATTCACATTCAAGGAGATGAGCTGAGCGAAGACAAAGAAGAATCAGGCAAAACCCTCAGCTGGTCCTCATAGAATTTTCATAGTTCCATTTCTATCACAGAAGAAAACCCACACTACAGCGTGCGCTTCCCCTAATGCTGTTTGTCAGCTCCAGTAAACAGGGGACTTCTGATTATACACCAGGCAGGATCAGTGCAGCCTCAGTCACAAATGGCAAAGCAGCATCACTTCCCTCTTACTTTCATTTAATGCCATTTTGTTTTACCTTTTATTTATACATGGTGAAATGGTGTAAAATCCTTGCTGTGCCGCTCGAGGTCACTCCTCAAAAATGCTCCTCCACTTCTGAAAAGCCTTACGTCAAACCCTCCATCCCCATACTGCTACAGAACTCTCTTTAGGCGTTATTAGCATTGAAATATTTATGCCAACTGCGGCGGAGTTTAACACAGATGAATCCAGTAAGGTTCTGTGGAGAATACTCTAAAAAGTTAGAGAATTTAATAGGGAATTACATCCCTGCTAAGGAATTTTCTCTGACAGTTTAAATACTACATAGTAAATGCATCCCTTTCTATTAAATTCTATAGGATTCTTCCATAAGGGAATTGTTGGTAAGGTTAATCACTTTAATTAACCTTTTTATGTTGATGCCGACTGTTTTCTCAGCTGTACGTGTTCCCAGCTGGCCAATACAAAGTTAATAGAAGAGGAAGATTAAGTGAAGATGGTGAAAAACACAGCAGTGGAAAAGAAGGTCTTATGCTGTGAGAGCTGATCCTCTGAAAATGCCTTTTCTTAACACTGGCTGTTTTAAATGAATTTTAATACTCTGGTAAACTGCTACAGTGCTGGATTCCTATCCTACACCCTGCTGAAGAACAGCAAAGGGGGACCGCTCAAGAAAAGCCTCCCCTTGCCAAAAATAGTAGAAAAATAAAAGGCGATTTCACGTTCAGCCTGTCTGCTCCAGTCCACGGCACAAAGAAGGCACTGGGGTGCTGGGACTGGCCGACCAGAAGGGGCTGGTGGAAATCCTCCAGCTTCCTGCTGGCCACTGCTTGGCTGGCAAGTCATTCACCTGCATGTAAAGCATCCCCATGTCATACCACTGCTACAACCTAAGTCTGCAGGCAGACCACCAGCTCAGGTCTGATCCCAGCCTGTTCACTGCAGCCTTGACAAACTCTTCTGCAATTAGCACATAACTGCTTTTAGCACCTTGGAGCAGCACAGTGCCCCTATCACTAAGTGCATTATTCACCCTCCCGTATCAAAGGAATTTTTCAGCTCTGGGCTCTTTTCTTCATCTTCCTCAGTCCTGCTTAGTCTCTTGTAGTGATTCTAAAGGCGTGCTGCTGCTCCTCACGTTTAACTCTGCAGAACACATTACTGTCCAAAGATGAATGGATAAAGGATCTCGTTCTGTCCTTTCAACTTATCATTGGCAACCCAAGAAACCAAAGTACATCGTTTCAATTGACTGTTAGTTACTGTAAAAAGTGTTCTAGTCTATGCTATTATGGCTAATTTACCTTTTAATTATATTGTCCATGCTAATGCTAATTGGAATTTGATACACCCAGGTTTAACGACCCATTTTCATTGCCTCTCTGAAACAAGTTAAAGATTAGTTTCTCCTAAACTTCAAAGAATTTCCATTTAAGTGTAAAATCAAACCGCTCCAGCATCTTGCTGGCAATATAAGGCTCTGAGCAGGAATTTTTGCCACAGTGAGTGAGCAGGAACTCGGTCTCTTGATTTGGCCTTATGCAGTGCTGCTGTTGTTTCCCATTAGTTCATTAAGGAGACGTCCTAGGAGGAGCTGAACTGTAAAAGCCTATGAATAGCAATGAGCAGGAGTCACGAACAAAGGAAGGATCCTAATCTGAAGGGCTAAATTAGATAAGATCCATCGCTAAGTTTTGATATAATTCTGGCATTTATCAGTACCAAAGCAGTTCGTTCGTCCGCCCCTAAGATCATTTTTGATCTATTATTTTAATCCCAAATTAGAGAGTTCTGTGATAGTGCTCTTGCTGTTTCTTTTATCACAGCAAACATGAGGATGGCACACCAATAGAGACAGCAAATCGCATCTGAAGATCTCCCACAGGAACAGTGTAGATTTTTGCAATAATTTAGCACTAGTAAAAACTCTGTGATGGCACTCAAGAGAGAGGTGAGCTGGGGACAACCAAGACAGAAGGGGAAATAAATAAACCAAAAGGCCCAAACACAGGAATAACAGCAGAGGAATCATGAATAAAGAGTTAAAAATTGGTGCAAGCGTGAGTGAGTTGGGACTGCCGAGGTGTGTGTGCTGCTGGGCTGTATGTTCAGGTGTTGCCTGCAGATGTGAGAGCAGAGGGTGGTGGAGCATCTGCTCACTGCATCCTGCCCTTCTGTATGTACGGAGGTGGGAATATGACCAAGATCTCGTACTCCCCATGTGCAGCTATGGATCCTCTGAGTGGGGTTTCTAGGTACAGACTTTTGGGAATGTCAATAGTGACAGGCAGCCAGGAGGTATTTAAGAAGTGTGTGGATGTGGCACTAAGGGACCTGGTTTATAGATGTGAATGGTCAGGTTGACGGTTGGACTTTGTGATCTTCAAGGTCTTTTTCAACCTAAATGATTCTATGACATCTGAACTTCTTTTGCTGTTTCCCTTCAACTTTATCTCTTAATTCATGCCGGCTTGTTGGTCTGGGTCTGGCAATAAGCTAGACTCCAGGAAGGCCGTCCTCTGCAGGGGTCCTTCATCCTCCAGCTGCACAGCTCTGCGCTTCCCTTTGCTTTCACTGCAGTAATGCACAGCCTGAGAATACCTTTAATTATGGCAGTTTTAGGTCAGGTTTCTAAAATATTTCCCAATGCAGCAATGTTTGCTAGCAGCACGCTTTTGAAACGGCATCTTTCTACTGCCAAATTCCTTGGTGTAGATACAGTAATAAGTACGAGACTGATGTATGCTGTGTCTAATCTGCAAAGGATGCCAGTATAACTACACAGTGTTTTTAGTGTCTCAAGAAATGTGCAAAGCGCAGCATTATCTCAGTCTTCAATGCAGCCCTTCACAAGAGAACAACATTCCGAGGTCACTGGTTAAAGAGAGCGAACGACCCCTGCCCTGAGTCACAGCAACCATGAGAACAACACCAGCAAATCCCTGCCCCATCACTGAAGATACGGATTTATGTTATTTTCTTACACTTAGGACATTGAGAAGAAGGTGCCACTGGAGTATAAAGATATTTTCATTTTATGTGATGAGGGAGCTAGACAGCCTGCCTCCGAGTTCACTGAGCCTGTTCAGACTCCAAATTGGCAATGATTCATTGCACTCGGACAGCCACAGGCAGGAGAGAGGTCTGCAGAGACAGCACTCACCCACTCTAATGGCTCCTGCAGCAGTGCTGACCGACTCACTCAGAATTTGGGAGGAGGTAAATAAAATCATCTGACCTCAGAAATCCAAATAGGGTATTACATTAGAAGAATTCACAGTTCGCTTTGGGGACGGAGGGTGATTTCTTGGCTTAACGTTCCATTCTCAGAGTGAAAGGACATGACTATGAAAAGAAATTACTGTGCTCTTCCAGTAACAGGCCAGGAGGAGGGAGTGCAAAGCTTTACTGTGGGAGGTGGCACTTCGCACTCTTTTTGATACAAGAATTCGGAGGGCGCGTGCCCTGTGTAATCAGACTGAGTATCAGGGGAACAGAAGATGGTGAATGTGACACCAGTTTTGCAAAAGAGAATCAGAAGGGATTTCAGGCACCACAGCCTACTAAGTCTGACTGGTCTACGGGGAAAACTGCCAGACACTATAATAAATAGCAGAGCTAGTGAGTGCCTCTAATACACTGTGGAGGGGTCCCTGAGGAAGCCCATAGGCAAGGATGGTCTAGAAGAGAGTCACATATATGGATTTCTGAAATGGTTTTGAAAAGGCCTCTCAGAAAACATTACTTAAAAAACCGATCTGTTGTGGAGCAAAAGGAAAATTCCTCTTGTATATGAGCAGGTAGTTACCACCTGGGAATCGGCAGCGTTCACATTTCTCCAGTGGGACCTTATGGGGACCTAATCTATTCATAAACGGACGGCAAAGGAGACAAAGTGCGTCCATAATACAAAATTATTCAGGATAATTTAAAGAAAAAAACAACAAAAAAAGCTGTTTTCCAAGGGAAGCAGAATGATCTCCCAGTACCGAGTGGCTGAATGATAAAATGGCAAATGAAATTCAATGTTGATAAATGCAAAGTGATGTACTTGAGAAAAACAACCCTAACTATATATACACACTGACAGCTTCTCAATTTGCTATTGCCATTCAGTGACGAGACCTTGGGGTCACAGCTGATAGTTTTCTAGAGGTGTCAGCTGAGTGCTCAATAGTTGTTAAAAAACAAATAGTATGTTAGGAAGGATGAAAGTAATAGAAAACCAAAGAGAAAAGATCACTGTGCTCCTGCAGAACTCTGCAGCAAATCCACTCATTACACACTGTGCACAGTTTTGGTCTCCCCCCCTCTGAAAGGTAAAGGAAGAAGAAAGGTACAGAGTGAAGAAGGTCTATAAAAGTCTATTAAACATCACGATGCCAAGAAAATTCCTGGCCACACCTCTCGGTCTCTGCTCAGTCTTGTCCCAGTGCACACAGGGAAAAGAGGCACCAAACCCTGTCCCAGTGCTGCCTGGTGAAAACATGGCATCTCACCCCATTTGCCATGGCAAAAGGGGCTGGTGCTGCCTGGGAACAAGCCAAAAAAACTCCTTGAGCTTTTCTCAGCTTTAGGTCAAACGAATTCCAAGCTGAAATACAAGGAGTTACATCAGAAATGAGCACTGATAATGCAGGGGTTTGGACTTGAGGTCCAAAAGTTAAAGTTGCTCAATACTGAATTGGGCTATATGTTTCTGGCTTATATCAAAGACGGAAAATTCATGGGACTCAAAGGAAATCTCAGCAGTTCTTTGCATAGAGGAAAGCTCAGCTATCACCCGACAAGAAAGCTGGCTACCTGCACTGCAGTTACCCACAGGGAATAAGGAGCCAGATTGGATGTACTTTCCAACACAAGATTTGTCAGTTCCCAGCCCTTTTTTCCCTTGCACATGAAATGCTTCCTAAGCACATTCAGGAAATATCTTGCTGTAATTACACTCATTGTAAGAGGAGGGAGGTAGCATTCATAACGTTTACTTTCACAGGCACCTTCTTCATTTGAAAACGAACTCCACACAACACACAGCATGCTGCCAAAAACAAAGAGATTCACACCAAAAACCAGACATCATTACACCCACAGGGTCTGGCTTCACTCTTCCATCCCATATCTGTGAATTCTAAGGCAGAAAATGAGGCCCCTGAGGTGTCTGCAGGGCAGAAGATAAGCAATGAAAGGGAGCTGAGAGGTTGATCCCAAACAGCCACCTTCTTGTTCCTGCTCCCTCTCTTCACTGTAGATTTTGTTTAGTCTTTAGGAGGCAGAGACCACAGTGACTGAGAAAACACAACTGATGCAGCTACGCTGACTTCAAAGGAGATGATCTAAATTTTGAGCCAGTGGGGAGAACAGAATTTGGTGTGTGCAGTGCAGATGGAGAGTTTAAGTTCCTGCTGAGGGGACTCTGCACTCCCAGGAACAGGACTAATTGGCTCAAGCCATGTCTCCTGACTGGCATTTCTGGTGTTACACCCGCAGCAGGGGGCTCCAGGAGAAAGGGACAAATAGGGCTATTACAGCAGTGTTTTCTTTCCCTAAAACATGGGCGGAAGGTGTCCAACATTTGTTAATAGCAGTGATTTTGTGACAGCTGAAGCAAAGCCAGCTTAAAGCCAAACCAAGTTTACAAATGTGTTGGTGATTATTTTGAATAATTAAATGGTGTAAAACCCAGCTGTGATGAATAGCATTGGGGTCACAATTCATAAATAATTGAGAAGAGTGAGTTGCATTTGATCATCCTGATCAAATTCTACTCTCTGGAGAATAAATGTTTGTCCTGAATACCATCAACATTGTTAAATGCCTCAATATTCCTGCTCAGCCATCCAGCCAGCAGTCAATTGAACTAAATCACTTTAACACCTTACACATTTGCTTTCCTCATGAATACAAAATGTTTCTAACTTGCACAATGGTTTTTGGGCACCATACAAAACAGCCACTCTTTATAGACAGTAAACAAACAGCGACGATAAATGTTTTAAATGATCCCATTAAAAACAATTCCCACATACAGTCCTGTCTTTACTGCAGTAAGTAAAGAAGCTGTAGATATTAGGCCACCTATTTTGTTTCATTGCCTTGTTTGTAAGCAGAGCTGCCCGTGTAATTCACATGCATCAAACAAACACACCTCTTTTTGCTGATGGGGAAGCCAGTACCCACAGCTCCAATGCAATTTCCTGGGGCTCCTCCTGTTTCCTGCACTTCTCAAAGTTCAGCTGTGATTTTGATTAGACTGAATGCAAGAGATGCCTAAAAGCTAGGCAGAGAATACTGACTTCTTAGTGCTCAACCGCAGTCCATCCTCACACTATGTGATGTTCACTATATTTTGGCAGTATGGGTTTGGTAACCCAGTCAATGCAAATGGCTTTCATTTCTTTGGAATTACCTCCAATTTATAGCATATTTATAGGTCAGAATCTGTCCTAGACAGCTGGTAAGATGCAAGTTTTAAAATAGTTACTTTAAGTGAACACTCACAAACAAGTCCTGAAATCTTTATCTTCAGTTTTACTGGAACAAAACAACCAATTGCTCCCATATCAATGGAGGAAGAAGGACTCCAGCAAATGACACAGTGCAAATGGAAGGCACAGCTATAGTTCGGGGCTTTCACTGAAGACCAAACACTATTATTCTCTCTCACAGTGTCTACTGTTTTTGCTCCTTTTGGGCCAAGGCTAAGTACCTACTCAGTGTGACTTGATAAAGCAAACTCTGGGCCAACAGGACTAAAATAAGCTGCAGATTATAAGAGAAATACGGAGTTGAAAACAACTGCTTGTATCTTCGTGTTGCAGGCATATAATAAAAACCTAGTATGGTTCCCCTTAAAGGGACTAATTGCAATAGAAGCCTGCCTCAGACCTTCTCTCTGTGGTGTGGAGAAACCTGCAAACATCCAGTCCCAGACTGTTCATACCTGGTAGCAAATTGGTCTTTCCCTCTCTCTTCTGATGCATTCAAGTATTGCATTTACCTGACATGACAACATCACACAGATGTCACACAGCCCCTTATTATTAATACGCAATTAACTTTAGGAAAACAACACTTTTATTAGTGGATCATTAAATCATACCTCAAAGTCTTCTGAGAACCCATGCTGGTTATTAGAATACAGCTCACTGATGTGTTTAACAAACTGCTTGACGGGAATTGCTTCCATATCATCTGTAGAAAGAAAGAAAGATATTCAGGGTTGTTTCATATGTAAAACTCTCAGATGCAAACTTGGAAAATAAAGGACTGAGTGAACACACGTAGATCTGAGCTCCCATTTGCAGAGCTAGTTCAATATGCAGTAATAAGAAAGCCTGATAAATCTGCACAATTTTGATGTACATTCATATTATATTTCTAATTCTAAGCACTGCAAATACGAATATTGAGTCTATTCCCTGTGATTCTTATTTAAAAAGGCCAATTGAAATTCAAGCATTGTTTAGTTCTTGTACACAGTTTGCAGGTAGCTGTGAAGGGAATGATGAGATCTTCTCTCCTTCCATCTTGTATAAAAAGAACAGTGTAGACTGTGTAGGAAAGCACAGATCATAATCGCACCCAGTAAGTTTTTATCAGACTGAGCAGAAGCAAAGACTTTTCTCCTGGAACAGAGAAATTACTAACTTTTTCCTTTTTACACAAAAATATATCAAAAGAGAGAATTTAGCATTAAATTGTCTCCGAGCTGAAGAACAAGGAACATGACACCCATGCTAATTTGAGCTTTCTCTCATGTCAGGCGTTATTCTTAACACTGAACACGTCTTCACTGGACCACTTGCTCTTGTTCACCATCATGCAAACGCTACCCCATATTCACTGATAAACAACCCACCCAAATTTTCTCAAAAGAAAGAAGCTAAATGCTTGACCTGAACTGAAGACAAACAAGAGTATTTCTAGCATCTATACCCATGGACAGGTCCTAATAAATCTGGAATGTAGGACGGTTGCCTTATTTCCCTCTCTTTCTCTCTCTCAAAAAAGGCATAGATGTTGTTATAACCACCACTGCAGTTGGTAGAAACACTGCGCTTGCCAAGATTCATTAGTTAATATTTTCAGTCTGGCATTTAGGAAATGTAAATTGCTATACAACTGTGATTACTTTCAGCATGTGAAATAATCTATCGCCTGATGGCTACCATTGTCTGACTGCATGATTTTATGGCAACACACTGGTATTTATGTATCCCATTTAATATTCTTCTGAAGATTGCATCCAGTTTATGTTTACTCCCAGTAATTCAGTGATGTATTTTTGCTCTCATTTTGCAGCCATATGGTTTGGTACTACAGCTGCATTATAATCTGGATTCCTTTCCTTTTGAACATCTACATTATGATAGAAAAAATCCAAATATTTCTACAGATACTTAGCAAAATTTAACGATAAATAAATAGATGTGACATTTACTGTATTCAGAGTGAAAGATCTTTGGCAGCTAAAACCCCTAAGCTGTCACATATGCTTTTCTTAGCAAAGGGTATGAAGATCTGTATGTGTAAATGAGGTTCTACTTTGGCAAGAATTTTATAGATCCAGCCCTGACAACCTGATTGCTCTCCAGTTGATGGCAGTTAATATTGACCATGTCATTACTTCTCTACTCTTATTTTATCAGGTAGCGCTCTGGGGTGGCTTTTTGCATCTATTGACATTTTCAGATTTCAATCAGCTCTCTTCTATTTTATTTACACGAGCCAATTGTTAAAGATATGTTTGCAATCTGATCACCTCCCGGTGTAGTAATGCTACTTTAATTAACCACATGCTCATTTTCTGAATAATAAAGAATTCAAAACATTTGACAAGTGTATGTTCATCTTAGTGAAAAGCTGCAGAATGTAGAAATGCTGGCACTTAGCAATATTTAAGTGCTAACATTTATTTTGTGTAATACTGAGTATATCACCATCTCAGAGCAACATTTGTATTAATATTTTTGAAGCCAAGACACTTGAATGGAATGAGCGATACGAACAGCAGTCAATAGCAAGAGCCTGTAAAACAATCTTTCCTCTCCTGAAAAGTAACATCCTAAATTTCCCTGAAAATAGCTTGTGCGATGATAGCAATTTCACACACTGTCACTAGAAAAGATCCATATTTATTATTTTTTCTTGAGTAGTCTAGCCCAGCTGAGACCAACCAAGATCAAGGATTCGCTGTAGCAAACTCGAGTGTCCAATTTAATTTTGCAGAAGGTAGAATTTAATTTTAATTGTGATCTGTGAGCCAAAAAATACATCAGAGATAACATGCTCCCCAGTCCATTGAATCCCCACCAATTTCAAGGATGGGTCTGTACCAGAGATCCATGGCAAAACAGGGTTACCTCTCCTTTATCGTCATCACTGCATGGTGGCAGCATCTCTCCACCTTTATAGCCACTGTTTATTCACTTCTCTGCTGTTCACTATCCCTTATTTTTCTTCTCCCATTTTCCTCTCCTGCATTTTCTCTTCTACAAACACTTTGACTCCCCACATAAGCCATAACCCAATGCCATTTCTTACCCCATTTGATAACACGGGAAACAAACAGCAAATGAACAGTAAATACTCTTGACATATGAGGTCACTGGGAGACACGGAGCTTATGCTGCTGAAGTTGCCCATAAACTCAGGAAAACCATGTTGAAACAATTGTAATGTTTGATTTGAATGATTTTCCAGCTTTTATACTGCTGGGATAACGTGGCCATGCTGACCATGCAAGGTCTGTCAGGAGAAGCCATCCCTTGAGGACTGGAGATGTGAGCTGCCCATCTTGTCCCTGCTGCTAGTTGCAAGAAGGACGCTGTAAGACAGAGCCTATTACACTAACCAACAGAAAAGGAAAGTGCTGATTTGGACCTGTAATTTTCTATTCATGTCCTCCAACACTGAGCCCTCAGCCAGGAGCATTAATTACTCAAGCTGCGGTATATGTGCATGCTTAGTCGTGGGCAGTTTGTTGGACCTCTGGTGAAATACATACCAATGTACTCAGTACTCTGAAATGATATCTGCTCTGATGTTACCTGAAGACAGCTTTGACCTTCTCTGAGAAAAGCAACAGATGTAGCTAAATGCACAGAGAATATGCTTTTCCTTGCACTGCTTTCAGTCCAAAGGTTAACCCCCCACTCCAACATGAAAAAAAAATAGACTTTGATGACTGTAATTCTTTTAGTCAATTGAAGAGATTAAGGAATCCTATAATGGCTAATTAGGAGCCTTAACAGATATTCTGTGTTTATTTCCTTTTGCATCATATACCTTTTCCCATCCAGAAACCAGAGTGACATTTGATATGGCCTGTATGATGCTTATATCTTGCAAGATCCACACATTCTTCAAAGAGAATAAGGAAATGTTTTAATAACATACCTTCACCTCTGACACCACAGACATAATTACAGCTCTTTCTAGCTTGGATTTAACAATCTGTTGTATCAGAGTAAGTAAAATGTTTCTGGATTTACATCATTACAAAATATGAATCTGGAACCTTTCTAGTATGCTCAGACATCATGTTATGCAGAGAAAGAAGTAAAAAGGGGCAAAAGGCTCAATACTTTAAGATTATATTTATATAAATACAAATATATATGAATGTTATTATAAGCAATGTAATTTATAATAAAATTATTTACAATCAGATACTACTGAAGCTGATAGATGGGGCTGTCTTTCAGTACTATCCCAGACAATGAAAACTTGGGTGGAATTCCCATTTTCACTTGCAGGTCCACGTATCTGAATGGAGTATCACAACCACAAAACCCAAGGGGAGCACAATGCATCTCATTTCCTTCTAAAAAGGAGAATGCCAAGAAAAAGGGTGTTTGTTTAGAAAGGATGGAAGAGGAAAACCTTCACTTATACCTCATTTTCTAAGAAGTGGCAGCAGACAGTGCAGAATGCATACACTTTTTTGGATGACAGGCACCTTCAAAAGAAGCCCAAAGTATGCAGAAGCAATAAAGTTAGGACAGGGTTACATTTAAAGTCGGACAATTAGTAATCCTACCAGGAAGGATTTTCCTCAACCTCCCACTTAATAAGCTGCCTCAAAGCACTAGAAGCCAATTGCAAAAGAAAAATGGAATTTTGTATCAGAGATGGCATTTCCACATAATAAGTTCTAGGAGACACTCTGACTCATTTATAGCCTGCGAGCTCACCAGTTGGTTTAGGGGTATTGGAGTGGAATAGACAGTTTTGAGTCAGGAATTAATCCAGAAGGTCAGAAGCAAAGCACTTCTTCATATTACCTTGCCTAGTTAGGAGTTTGGGTTTCTCTTAAGACTTTACATTTGATACATGCAAAGAAATCTTGGTATGAAGATTCTCCTGTGTCTTTCACAGTGTGTAAAAATGCTTTTGTTTTTTTCAACTATTATCTTATGCACTCTATTAAATAAATCCAATACACTCCTTATATCTTATTCCTTACTTTAACATGAAAGCTTGTTCCACCACAGTTCAACAGCCATTCCATATGTACTAGGTAGAGTGAAGGCTGGCAGAGCTATAGCAAAAGCTTGCCTTTACATGCAGTACTGCAGGAGAAGTAACTACATGAAGTGCAGTTCAGCAGATTCATTTCCACAGCCAGTAATGGGGCACTGAGTGCCCAAACTTAAATAGGATCCATGCAGCCGTATCAAGCTTTATCAGAGCACACACAGCACATGGGATGTAAGGCCCCAATAGGTCTGTACCTGGTGTCTCTCTAGAAAAGCAGCTGATCATAAAGAATAATGCAAAGATTAATAGCACACCCTTGGGTGAAATTCAGCCCCAGCTGAGGCCAAGGTTATTGAGAATGTCCCATCAAATTCACTGAGCTCAGGTGTCCACCTCTGGAGAGAGGCTCCAAAGACTTCTGCATCTACAGACTGTAAGCAGGCTCTGAAGTGCGCACATTACAGGGACCAAAAACTTCACATACAGCTCAGATTTTGGCACTGATTGAAACTGAAATTGAAATGTTTAAGCAGGCAACTTCACTGCCAGCTCGTGCCCTAACTCACGCTAGTACTTGACTCCACAAGTAATCCCACGCATAAAAATGGGAGGTGCCCCACTTTCTTCAAAGGATTTTAGATTTAATGCATTTGAATTACACATATTTATACAGTCAGAGCCTTTAATTCCGCAGCACACTGACTTTCCTTGCTTAACTATTTAAAATAAGGATGCAACTGAAGCCATTGTATTTCATGTGGAATAATAAATTTTTCTGACTGATCACATTGCTTTCTGTATAAAAAAAGGCCAGGAATATAAGAACAGTTTTATCTGTATAACACGAGTATCAGTTGATTTATGATACAACAAAGTCATTTAAAAACTCTTAATACTGAGTAGGTCTTTGCTTTCTGTGGAGTTTGTACCTGCACACATACTAAGAAAGCAATACAGTTGGATACAACAAGCAAAGCAGTAGGAGCTCAAACTACCTGCTGAAAGTAGCTGGCATCATCTCAAAGCCAGTGACCTCACTAATTTAGAGAAATCATAAATCTAAGTTTATAATCAAAGTAACGCCATTTAGATAAATGAAGATAAATAATAAAATACTGAGAGTTGATTATGGGGGATACCCTTCCCCATTAATGATCACATTTTTTAGTTATTTGTTTAATCAAGCATTGTTTTTAATAAATGTCTTTCATTGTGGAAAGACATGGAGCTGTAAGCACACCCGAGTGTCCTGATGAGGTAGGGATTCTGAAGGAGGAACACAGAATCCTTTTCTGCAAGATAATTATGAACTACTGGTTACAATGAAGTCAAATGAATACAGGGGCGAATTTCTGGCAAAGGAGAGACATGTGAAAAAGCAGAATATGAAGAATCACCTGTGTAATACTGCAGCTACATTCATCCCTCTTGCTTCAAGATTTTATCTGCTACAATGCTATTAGCTACGTGTCAGTCAGGAATATAAAGATGTTAATGATAAAATTCTATATGTGTCAAAATAAGAGCTCAGTTTAAATCTGCTTGTACAAATCTTAGATTAGGGTATCATTAATTACAAATGTAATATCAATACACTTCTTCCCTTTAAGCAAAAAACCAATTTCAATCCAAGAGAATGAAACAATGAGAATTTTCCATTAGCACAGACATTAAACATGATCTTATTTGGTACTGACTGCTAAGGAGCACAACTCCAATCTCACACATTTCCATCCTCTGGTCCCAGCTGTGCCATTAATTACATATACTTATTGCATTTAAGGTTTAAGCACACAGATGTGCAACTCTGGAGCTCTCTGCAGTCCAGCATGACAGCTTTCTGAAAAGGATCTGTTCACATTCCATGTGGCCATCATAAAAATGTGTTTGGGTGATTCAGTCAACACATGAAGCCTCCACTTCAAGTACCATTATTAGATAGCTACCAGGAATTGTTCTGAGCACTACAGGAGCAGAGCTGGTGGCAGAGAAAAAAGGAAGGTGAATGTTCCTTGAAATACCTTGATATTTTCCTGGCTTCAGAGGATGGCTGTTTGCAATACTGCATTCATGGATTTAATTGAAGCTGAAGATAGGTACAGCTCACAATATGGTGCTGGAACATAAATCCACAGGGAACAGAAAGCAGGCAAAGTCTTAAACAGCTGAAGAGCACTACCTCTGTGCTCAGAGAGAAACTTTATGCCCTTGAGAAACAAGTCCTCAGCTTCAGTTAGCACGTCCCTCCGTACCTCAGCAGTCCCTGGCACAGTGACTCACACAGTCACAGTCCTTAGCCCTGCTCCTCTGCCTTGGGATGCACCTTGAGACAGCCACATCTTAGCAAAAAACAGTGAGACACCAAGGCTCAGCAGTTTCCTTGTAAAGTGAGATATCTCTTGAAGAAGTATAACAGTGTTTCTCCCACAGATTCTATCACTAGTTATTTTAAATATACTAAATCAGAAGCTAGTGAAAAACAAAACAAAACAAAACAACAGCCCTAATCTACTGCAATGCAATACACAATGTGATCCAAGCACTGGGAAGTGCTTCTGAGTCTTGCAGTCTAGACCTAGCTGAAAGGACTGGCATCACATCTGAGACATTTTACTTCTATTAAAAATGGTGAAAGACATCCAGAACAATATGCTAAGTGAACCAGCTGCACGGGCCAGCTGCTCTGTTCTTTACGATCTGTGTTTCTCTGGACTGTTTTTTTTTTAATGTGGAGTTTTGAGCTTTACCTTGGTGTCAGTCCTCACCTATCTCTGTACTGATCTCAGGACCTGGCAGCAGAACCACAATGCCTGTTGTGCCCGTGGGCTGGAAGAAGAACCTGGAAAGCCACAGCACATTCCAGAACAATGCATGGACCAGAGCAGAAATGCTCTGAACAAACGACAGGGGGAGGATGAAAGAAGAATTGGTGCTTATTACCATCTATGTTACACAGAGGGGCAATTCTGCACTGCAATCATGGAGCAGGTCTCGCAATAAGAACAAAGGAGGACTGATAGGGGTATCTATCTTTTGTCTTGCAGCATGTAAAACATACAGCTTTGCAGCTACAATGCTGCTGCTACTCCCATTCAACTCTACCAAAATGGAACAAGTGCAGATGCAACCCAACTATGGAAAAATAAACAGATGGGAACAGAAGCTGGTTTGCTGAGGGAGATCTTGCCCATACCAAGCGTTGTAGTGAAGATATCCATACAAAGACGATGTACATGTGGCCAAAATCAACTGGGTACATTGGGCAAAGAAACAGGATATGGAGAAATAATTTTGTTTAGTTGGGTTGTAGGGATGGTTCAGAATTCTGCCACTGATTATAGATATGTCTGTCAGGCACAACGCTTGTGTGAGTTTACATTTACTCCTCAGCTGTAATATCCAGTGGTTGACTCAGTTGATGATATCTCCTTTGTCCCATGTTTCTCTAGATCAAGTAGTGTAGATAATTACGAATAATGATAATGATTTGGGTCTCAGAGCAAATTCGCACAGCAAACCACATGCCTATGGGTGATGTGGCTTCATGCGCAATAATCAAGCGTGTGTGCCATGGGAAGTGAAGTAGATAATGAATAAAACCATTCCAAAACTTGTTTACATTTTGGACCTAAAAGGTTATGCTGCGTATCTTCTAGAGTTATGCTTTAGAATTCACAGATCCAAGGAAACAGAGGGCATGTCAAAGTAAGAACTGAATGTAGCAAAGAAATAAGAATGAAAATGAATTCTGAGTATGCCAGCAATGTCCGCAGAGCAGAACAGAGACAACAGCATCACTTCCAAGACCCCTCAAGTTGTATCAGGACATCACTGTGCCTGGTTTCTGGGCCCATTTGTGGGCAAGAATGAGCCAACCCCAACCAGCTACAGCTCCCTGCATGCTGTGGATAGGCCCTGGCCAGTTTGTAGGCATCTTTAGGCACACTGCTCTGAATTGCCACCAGCGTGGCTGCTTGCATGTAACTGAAAGTAGAAGTTGGTCCACTAAACTGTAGGTGGTAGATGCATGGTTCCACAGGGATCTATTCCAATATCTTTTTTAAGGATGCATTGTCTAGGGCTTCACAAGCTAACAAGATCACTTCAAAAAACATGCTTTTGAGAAAATGCCACTTATATTTTAATGTTGCAATCCATGTAGCAAAATAACACTTTCTCACATGCTTTGGCAGCTCCCACCAGAAAATTCCAAGGGCTTATCAATTCATCAGTTGCAATTAGTTCAAAGGAGAATTTTGTTACTTAATTTTTTGAAGAAATTTCAGTGGGTGGCCTATGCAGGAGCAGCAGCTGATGTCAGAGAAGAGTATCATTTAGCAGTGAGAGCATCGGGGGAAATAGGTGTCTTCTGTATCACCAAACATAGGAAATGTGTGAGAGAGCCCCAAGATATTTTCAGGAAGTGCCTCCGACCTTTGGAAAAAGGCAACGTAGCTGGAATTTACGTCTACTAACTTTGAGCCTTATTACAGACCACCTGTACAGGTAGCAGTTAATAAACAGAGGGAGGTACTTCCAGAAGGCACTCCCTTCCACTGTGCTCACACCAACAATTTAAATTACAGAATACGACCAAGAAATTCAGAATACCACCTTAAAGTGACAAGCACAAACATCTGATAAGCTGAGGTCAATCCAACATTTTGGGTATGTTAATCTTGTGCATGAAACCAAGCAACATCAAACAAGTCAGTGGCTGCAAAGGCCATTATAACACTGAGCTGTTCTCTCTCATCACTGCTTCAAGGGAGCTGGATCCTCGATAATTCCCAGTGGAAACACCTCATTAATAGAATACAGTGCTAAACCTTGCAACCAGCTTTGCTCTCGACATAGCTGAGGGGAGAATTTGACCTTTGATAACTTGATTAATACCAAATTAACAGATGGTTTTGAACTTCACTTGAGACTGCGTGCTTATCTTTGTGCCTTGCTTTCTTCCCTGAGACCCAACAAACACCACCTCTGCTCACATCAAAAGTGGGGGGTAAATGCCCACATCTCAAGCGAGAAGTGGAGCTGTGCATTCCTTGTCCCCAACCCACCCCAAAGGAGCAGTTGGTTTCACTTTGGATGCGATGTGTTGGTGTTTTTAAGAAGTGTTGCTTGTGCTTTTGACATTTTACAAAGGTTATTCTGAAATTTCTATTAAAACAACATGGGAGAGATGCCTATGGAAAAGTACAACGCTGGTACTCACAGCCCCATTACAAAGCACCTTATATTAAATGCAGCAGCATCAATACCACCATTTATTTTTTTTTTAACACACAATTTATCACAAGTACAACATCCTCTTCTTTGTGTAATCAAACAAGACTTAAAATAGCAAAAATATAGGGATTAAGTCCACCTTACCTGGAATAGGTATGATGGGAATACTTTCATTGGGGACCACGCGGGGTGAGCTGCTGTCTTCCACATAGAAATGGGCAGTCTGAAAACACTTTCTGTTAAAGGAGAAAAAAAGAAGAAAAAAGGTTCAGGGTGTGAAAAAGCCCCAAATTTTGCACGTTTGGCTTTTCCACTACTGCTCCAGACCTACAGATGTTACAGTTTTAAAACATCAGTAGATAAGATATTTGAGTTCTCAACAGTTTCAATCCTAATTCCAGACTCTGGTGTGCTCTAATTCATTGACAGCTGACATCCACCCACCATAAGTGCCACTGCATATTATTCTGACCACTGAAAATGAAAGTATACTCATAGAAGTCAGTGGTTGCAAAACAGGTTTCAAATACATCATTCAAAAGCTGCACACAAGAATCATTCAGCATACAACTTAAACCAAATCCACCTAAGACACAACATTTCCAGGCAACACACACTTACTGTAAAAGTTTCTGCTATGTAACAGTGGACAGATGGTAATACAGCATCTGTAACTGCTGCACGTCACGAAAGTTCTGCTGTAAAACTTATCCTTCAAACATTACTGTTTGTATTATAACACTGGAGCCACATAACCCTCACCCCATCCTCCTCCTGCAAACTTGTATGACTACAGAAAAACACAACAGACACTTTGCTCGGGCCCCAGGACTCATCACTGAAAAGGCCCATAAAGAATAGGAGAACATAAATCCACCTGACTTTCTTTACCTGTATTTAATGCAAAGCAGAGAGCACAAGCTGGTCATCACAGAAAAAGTACTGAGCAGAATAACATGAAGAGATCCGAGGAGACTCTGCATGGTGATGTTAACTGAGGCAGGGTTTTCCAACACCAGCGTCACTCCTCATTGCTGACTTAATGAGCTGCTTGAGGCTGGAACTGAATATTTAATGAGCCTTGCTTGGTCTGAGCAGCTATTGTGACAAGAGAAGGGTCTGCTCTCATCTGTCAGGGTGCTTAACAATGGCTTCCCATGGCAGAGATGCCTCCCTGCAGCCCCTAATGAACTGCTCAACACCTGGGCAAAGTTTGCAGGCGACCTTCTGAGCTGCACCTTTTGTCAAGTGTGCCGTTTCCCTTGCGTATTTGCATGGAGTGGCTTACAAGTTTCTGCCTTGCAGTCTGCTCCTCTGTAATTTGGGCATTGTGCTCTACATAGAGAGCCCACTCTGTAGAGCCAGCTTTGCTGACATGGTGCAAGCAATTTGTGCTGCCTTTGTTTCCTACATCTAGACGTGCCAGAGAGCAAAAAAGTTGCTGAAAAGCAAACCACTCTCTTAGGCAAAACCAGAAGCTAAAATAACCATGGGCACTTGCTTTCTGCTTTCTATGCATTTGTACTTTGTTCTACACAATCCCGGCGCTTTATAATGCGAGCACATGCTGCAGCAGCACAAGTACAACTTAAGACAATACAGAAGCAGGAAAGAGCATATTTCACAGCATGGAGTAACTGTCTCATAGCAGCTTTCTATTTTCAGACACGACGTCTTGCATTGTGCTGAAGTTAGTTATTTAGGCAGTATGCTTTTGTTAAGAAACACCATAAGGTGAGTTCACACATGAGGATTCAAGATGCACAGGAGTCTCAGCATTTAAGAACAACGGTTCAACTCCCCCCATCACGCTTGCTCCCCATCCTCCTCTTTTTTTTGGCAGCCTTTATTTTGGACAATGCACACCCTGGGGGCACACAGCAGAATAAATCAGTCACACAGAAAGGAAGAAACTATGAATATGAAACAGGCAAAATGTTCCTGATTTTGATATATTTGGGGCTCTTTCCCTTGAGTCAATACTACAGAAATCCTTGAACTGCTTCTCCTTGTAATGAAGGCCTTAAGAAGGTGTTTGATAAAAGGACAGACCTTTACTTAGGGATTTACAGGATTTTTTAAAGCTGATGATGCTTAAGAAAAGCAATTATTTTTTGTAATTTGCTATTTTAGACTCTGGGAGACTCTGATAGGCTGCCATTATGGTTTTTTAATGCAGGCATAAGATAGCTTTTCCTTAATAGCTTCAAAACATGTAATTGTATTGCATAATCACACGGTGTGATACTGTAAAGCCCACGGTGGTGATAGCTGGATACCCAGAGCAGCATATCTCTGCTGAGCACAACACTGGAATAACAACATATTAAATGAATATTTCACACAGTAAAGTTTGCTGCAATCATTAATGTCATTAACAATTCTGTGTTTTATGCCCGGTAGACTTTCTGTAGCTGTTTTTGAAAAGACAACCACCACACAATTTGAATAAAGGTTTTCTCAGTTACAGACACCACACTAAAGCACACCCTTATACACATATATCCCATAGCATGCCAGATATCGGCAGGTTACATGAAGATATGCCTCAAAAACTCCTTTTTCAACCTGCTCACAGCTGCTGTAAGCCCTCCATGTTTACCCCTGAGCTCCCTGAACACGGCCTGCAATGTCCATACCCCAGGTGACTCCCCCATCTCTGAGGTTCCCAGTGACAGTGTGAGGCAGTACTGATGGGATGAAACTCAATCCTGCATGAGTTTTCCAGCAAGTTTTGCTTACTGGACCTCAGTCTTACTCTTGCACCTCTCCTCTTTGCAGCACCAGGAGGGAGCATCCATCCAAGGGTGCCACACAGACATCTTCAAGCACTGAAGTTTGGGTTATGGCCATTTTTCAGCCTGACCAGTTAAGGAGTTGCCTGGATACAAGAGGAGTCTCTTGCAAACCCATCTAGTTCGATGTAATACATACTGATAGCTGGGACCCAGGCTACAGGAAGCCATGTCAGAGAATTCAGTATCTGCCTTCTTCCCCAGTTTAGGCTGCTCTTTTCTATCTCCTGGCATGATCCTCTGCCCATTACCCTTCTCCGTACACAAACCTTAAGTGGCAGCAGTTGCTAAGGCTACGAGAAGAGGCTGCAGTAAATTTGTGTGTCTATGGGAAGGGCTGCAAAAAAGTAGGTATGAGAGCAGAAAATTGCTTGTTTCAAGTCACTGGACAAGCAGCCACAGAGAGAAGTGGGAATGGAAGCAAGGCTAGACAAGGTGTAAGTCTACATCTACTTTCATGATGAGCACTTCAGCTTGTAATTTCTAACCTGTGTGTATACATGTCGGGCTGCTTGTGCCCGTGTGTCCATTTGCTCAGAAAACCAACAGAGCAGAAAGAAACAGATATATATATTTTTCTTTTTTTTCCTGATAGATGCAATCCTTACTGAATGAGCAATCCCGATGTCAGCAGCATCCGCGAGGATTACAATTTTAGCAACTGAAACACTAATTTTAGAGTAATCCTACATTCAGCATTGGCTGAGGAAAAGCAAATCACAGCTTTGATTTTTCACTTCCAAAAGATTTCAGAGCCCCCACATATTTCCTGCACTATACCCAAGAGTCAGTTGTCTCTGAAATACGCCTGTGAGCAGTGAAGCACACCGTTTTCTCTAGCCCCATATGTTTTTTTGGCTCCTTTTCCCTAGGGTACAATAACTGTGCGAGATTGTGGCGATCAGACACACAATTGTCACATATGGACAGAAAGGCAGAAAGTACAACACTGAGAGATTAGCATCTCCCTGGAGAAGGGGCAGAGGCAGGGGCTGGAGAGCAAAGACAACATTAGGGAGTGAGTGCATCCCCCTGCCCAGAGTCTTTTTGCAGAGATACTGACAGCGCTTTATTAACGCAAACTAGCAGAATGTTAAATGCAGAGCAGCAGCACCTTATTATCACACTGCAGGCAAAAAGAATATGCCGAGAGATGGTCCTGATTAGCTGAGTTAGATGCTTGTTCCATCTCCGCTGAACAGAACAGCAGATTAGCTTCAGTGAAAGAAGAGATGTCTCGTGAGATTCTGACACTCCAAAAGGGTTTCCTTGGTTATTAGTTAATAAAACTCAAGCAGCTTCTCCTTTATACTCATCTAAAAGCGAGAGAGAGACAGCCAGATCAGACCACGGCCTGAAAGCATGGATGCATTTCATTTTCTCATAGAAGATAATGCCTTTGTGTTTAGTTAATTTTGCCTCCAGTACAAACACACAGCGTGTGCTGCAGTCCATGGAGGTCTGGGAATAGCTGGGAGGGCAGCATTTGGCCTTTGCTCCATGCACTCAGCCTTGCAGCATCCCCTGATCTGTACTGACAAGCGAGGGACTCACACTGCCCAGGAGCAGCTGAGGCAGAAGGAGAAGCAGCAAGGGATTGCTGTGGTGGGGCAATCAACTGCCTGCACAGTGGCTCGCTGGCACCATCAGAACAGCAGCTGAATGTGGGAAAATATCAAAGAGGAATGCTTTGCTTTCTGGGGACGTCCAAGAGCTGTGTCCTTCCTCACATGCAGAAGTGAGTGGCATGGCCATCGATCACTTGCACGCGAGGGATCTGCTCTTTCTTTCCACATAAGTTTCTGTTGGCTGGAGCCAACGCGTATTCCCCCTCCAAGGCTACGCAGATTTATTCTTTATTTCTCTAATAGCACCATGGAACTCTACGTTCCTGGTTTCTTTGCAGCTACTCTATTCTTGGGTCATTACCTCCTAATGCATGTCCAATTTGGGGCAGATGGCTTGAAAGGGTCCTGGATGCCTATTCACTATCATCAGTGCAGGGCAAACCTTGTCCTCTGGGTACCCTTATCCAGAAACAGCCTCCCACAGATGGAAACTCAGCAGAACGTACATTTGTTAATGAAGAGGTGCTGCAACCACCCCACTTTCACACACAGCCTCTGCCTCGTGGGCAGGACAGACTGAGCAGAAGTCAAACCAAGATCTACAATGGACCTTCATACCAGGCTGCACAGGACAGGGCTTGTACTTTATTGAATGCAACCTGCATACAAGCATTCAACCACCATGCCCCTCCATCCCAAGGGGGGGCTGCAAATAACGACCAAGTAGGGCTACAAAGACAGGAAATTATCCTTTTCACTACCTCTGCACATTCATTCTCACTTTCAATAGAAGAAAAGATGCTTCAGATTCTCATTGAACTGTTTTGCATGTTTTCCAGGAGACACAATTAAGATTGCTTTCTGCTGGCACCAAAAACAAGAGTATGTATGCAGTCAAGTGTACTAGTAACACATGGCTCTGCACTTTAAACTAGCTTCACTATTCCTTGGCAAGCATTTGTCACTGTCAGAATTGGCAATGACTCCTCAGAAAAGAGCCACAGACTACGAAACAACAGAAGCGCTGCAAATCACGACCATGTCACCAGCAGAGCAGTGGATGGGAGCCTGGACAACAGCTGTCTGCAGTCTGCACTGTTCTAGCTGGGGTCATCAGTCACTGATTTTTATGAGCAATAAAACTGACTCAAGAGCTCAGAAGAAAAAGAGAAGAGAAAACCACACAGAAAAAGCTGATCTTATGAATATGAATAAGTGAGCAGCATGGAGCTCTGATATGCTGTTCATTGTATCAGAGGGACATCTGCATTTACTCTTTTTCAGCCAGAAAATGGCTTATATTGCCCCAATTTTCCACAATTATTTTCCTTCTCAGGTCTTAATGCTTAACGATCAGAATCTGAAAGCTTTCTACAAAAGAACCTATGCTGTGCAGGAACAGTAACGCTGTGAGGGCTGACTGAACTTGAGCTGTGGGAGGATATCCAGAGCAGGAATGCATAAAAATTAGGACAGCGAAGGAAAGGTGATAAAGGTGGAAAATTTCCCCGTGACGTTCCTGCATTTCCCTCCTGAAGCCATTTGCCTTCTCCCCAACAAAGCAATCTCTGCCTGTAATCTTCTTGAGCTGTGCTGCGCATCATACAGAGACGTTAACTTGAGAGGTCTAGACAGTACATGGATAGATTTCAGAAGTTCACAGCTGCCAAGTCCTCGGCAGACAGAATGGTAAGAAGGAGGCTGTCCCTTTCTGAGGGCTTCCTCTGAGCAAGGAGGAAATGCTTTCTCACACCTGTGAGCTGTGGCACACCAACATACAGCTCCATAGAAGCCAAGAGGCTCCAAATGCTAAATGATCACCAGTCCAATTGCACACAATTCAAACAGAGAGAAATAAAGACAAGAAAAAGGCAGATAGAAGAAAAAAAAAACCCAAAGGTGGACAAAACTCAGAGACCGTATTTGGGATGAAGAACACACCGCTGGTAGAATTCTCCATCTGAAAAACTAATCTGCAAACAAGGCAGGGGATTTTTGACACAGAAAGACAGCTAATTTAATATTGTCAGCCTAAATTTGCCAGCTGACTGCACAGCTCTCCACGAAATTAAAAATCCTCTTCTCCCTATCCTCTGAGATTTCGATGGCAGCTTCCTGCACCAGAAACACACACCCATTTAAATCACGCATGGTACTGAACTCAGACATGATACAAAGAATAATCACTTTAGAAGGCTATAAAAATGGCTAAAGAGTCCCAAAATGACAACACGCACCAAGAGGAGCCGCTTTCAAGTCCTCCCCCCTCCGTCAGCTCTGTGACCGGAAAGCGCCCAGGTGGCCAGTGTAGAAAAGCACTTAGAAAGCTCTTTAATTGCAAATTTTAAGTGGATAAATCTTAGTTTAACTCAGCACAAACATTTTCCACGCTTCCTTCTCCCATCTTCCTGTGCTCCCTGGAGAATGGCAAAGGCAATCGCGAAACCTTATTTGTGATGACACTTGGCCCTGTAACACTTGGTAGCTAATTACTCTCCTGGTGACCTCTGACAGGGCTAGCAGCATCAGACCTTCCCTCCTGCTTTAATCAATACTCACAACAGCTGTGTTGGATACACTCAGCAATTTTACAGATGACTGAGTGGGTTTACTCATCAGTATTTTCTACTGCAGGAGAACAAGCTTCCTAGTGGATGCATTACCATTCAAACGTTTAATGTCTTCAGGCAAAGAAGGGGGGTAGAGAAACCTATAGGTGGTATCTTAAAATGGTTTAAAAATTAGGTATGCTTTTAAAAACCAAAGGCAAGCCAGACGTATTCATTTCCTGCTCTCACAGGCAACTATTTATTAATGCAATGTTTGTGCCACAAAACTAGAAAAACAGATGAAAACAAAGACAAGCTTTTCCTTAGGCAGTTCCTATAAAACGCATACTTCCAATGCCCCAAACATAATGTAATCTTAAAAAGGAACCTAAAACTTCCTCACCGACAGAAGCTAAATTTAACTGAGTGAAGAGTCGTTCTGTAATCACAAGAACTGCAGCAATCAGAGAAGATTGCCTCTTACTAGAAAGGAGCTTTTAGTAGCACCTCTAAGAACACAAAATTGGGCATACTTGATATTATCATTTCAGGACATGAATTCCCTTTAGGATGAATCTCAGGAGAGGAAAGAATGAAAACAGAGGGTAGCACACCAGGAGGTTAAAACGCAGGTATTTTTAATGCAAAGTGTAATTCATCTGGATGAAAACTGTGTTATAAGAAGCACAATATAGACAAGATCCCAGCTAAGACAGGACAGCAGAAACTTTGTGTTTGGAAAACTCACCTAATCCCTCAAAATGGAAGAGCCCTGCTTTTCTCTTTGCAAAAAACGTCATTTCCTTCCTTCAAATGCAACATCAGGACATTAAACTGGGAGGTATTTTAGGTATGCCAAGGCACAGACTGGAACCTAACAACGCAAGGATGTACCAGCAACCTCAGCAGAGATTTCCTGTTTTGAAGGCCATGCCCGTCTTCAGGCAGAAATGCCACAGTTTGTTAAACACAACGAAATACTCAATGGGAAGCTCCCTCATCAGACATACCCATTTGCACCTGGACAAAAACTGCATGGGAGAACTAGGAAGATTTCCCAGCGCTGCTGGACATAATTCATGTTCAGAATATTTGGGGCCAGGGGGGAAATAATGAAAGTGTGATTATTTCCTTCCTCTTTTCATCACCGTGTATTCAGAAGGTGGGCCTATTTCACTATCCATTTCAAAAAGAAATTGCTACTTAAATTTTGTTAATGTTCTATTTCTTAACTCTGTTTAGAACACAATTAGACATGGAACAAAAGGACAACCTTTAGAAGCATAGCACAAAGGAAAAGAAAAGAGCAGCTGGCACCAAGAGCAGAGAAGCAAATTATTTAGTACCTGGGAGATAATGAGAATGCTGAAAAACACTCCCTAATGGTAGTGCTCCGCCAGAGCTACGTCCGTCACCTCATCACGCTAATACGGACAGACCGGGTGGCAGCCAGCTGCTCCTCCCTCCCCACCCAACTCCCTGAAAGCAAAGATTTGTATGCTGCCGAATAATAAACCTGGACAGAAGTCTTGAGGATCATTAATCTCGCTATCAATCAACCCATTTGGAGATTCGCTTCTTGCTGCTGTTGGTGCTAATGTGGCAGCAACTCAAGAGCTCTGGGGAAGTCTGGAGTACCCGTGTCTGAAGAATTGCTTTAATGAGTTTCTTGCATTCAAAGGTTAACAAATGTGATGAGGAAACAAACTTCAGAGACAATAACATACCGAGCTCTTAACCAAACCACTGAGGATACTGCACTGTGTATTCTGCTCCAGTATGCTGAATACATCTCTAACAAGCTCTACAAAAACATGAGAGTCAGACCCCGATGACCTGTCTGGTATGCCAGGAGAGATGCAGGTACATAGTGTGAGCTCTGCCTGCTCCAACACGCCTTAGCTGCTCAGCTATGTACCTTGGGCATAGCTCTGCATGAATAGGAGCTATGCTGCAGGGAAGCAAGTTGTATCGCCTGAAGTAGAGCTCTGGTCAAACTGGATAATCAGTGTGGTACAAACATATCCACTGGGTTCCCTTTGCTGAAGACATCAGACCCACATCAATTAACAGATCGGCATAAAATGACCCTGCATCAGTAGGATCCATCCAGCAGCATTTGCATTGAGCACCTCTGTACTTTCTGCAAGAGCGTTTCTAAAAATGAATAGTATCAACGATAGCAAGAACATCAAGCAAATCCCAAGACAATATTATAAGAAAAATCTAATGAATATTCCAAATTAGTATGCAGTATTAAGCATACTTAGGCATAATAAAGGAGCACATAAAGTAAAAACAATGCATATTTTAAATTAATTTGTCCATCAACAAAATAAGCTGTAATAAAAAAATCTAGAAGTATTATGAGCAACTAATGGAGGCATAATCCAGTACACCATGAGGCAGAGGGGAGTACCAGGATCATCATGAAATACTTGAGGTAAAATGAGAAAGAGTTTTTTCTTTTCAAAGAATTTACTAAGAAAAAGGACATCTTTGAAGATTCAGGCCTGTGGCTCATTCAAAACCCCTTGAATTTTAGTGTCAAGGAAACACTCATTTATTGCACATGGAGAATCAAAGCACAAGGCATATCAGAGAAGTTATCATGAAGTATATTGACAGACCCCCAATTATAGAAAAGAGTCAAGAACTGAAAAATCACAAAGCAACAGATGTAGAAGAGACTTTACTTTTAAGAAATCATTTAAAACCACTCTGAAGATAGGGAACGCTTTCATCCTCACAACAAGCTCTTTTTCAGCCTGCATACACTTGGGCAAGTAAACCACTGCTTTCCTGTTGTCTTAATCAGTGCACAGATGCATCTAACAACAAAATGAATCACAGGGAGGAGGAGATTTAGTTTCAAGATAAAAGTTCAATGCAAACAAGAAAAACAGAAGAAATTCAGTCAACCAGTGTTAATCATTAGACCCCTTGGCACCAGATACTGTTCAGTGTATTTTCTATTTACAGACTGTTCTTATTTGCACCATTTCCAAAGCTTTAATCTACCTTTTACTAAGCTCTTTATAACCTTTCAGTGTTGACAAGTGTTGGACTGGAGGAAAGAAGGAAAAAGAACAACACACAAGAATGGGAGTTTGCCTATCAGAAATAATTATGGATGCTTCTCAGTGTATGAAGAATGTGCCTCAGCATATCAGGCACTTGCTCAGAAGTTGACATGGAAATTAAAAGCAAGCTCTTGTCTCAATGTTTTCCTTTCTTTTACAGCTTACAAAGTGAAACAGTTGCAAAGGCAGGCATGCTATCCTGGAGGAACGTGGGAGATGTCTCCTCCTAGGCAAATTGCTCAGTGCTGACACCTTTACCCATTTAGGTTCATTTTGCCCTTACTGTATTTATGCATTTCATTTCCATGTTCTTAAGAGATCTTTGGTGGGGCTTTTGCTGCCATTAGTGCAACAGAGAAACAGGTCAAGAGAGGAAGAAGAGCAGGCCTCCCCATGGCCAGCAGATGTGCATGAGCAGACCAGCAAAGATTGCTCCCAGCCCTGACTGGGGCCCTGCTCTCACCCCAACCATTTCCACTTCATTGGTAACTGGGATCTGTAGTAATAAGCCTTCCTATTTTATTTCAATAGTTTAATTCAAGGAGTTTTGTGAGCTAAAAATTCTTTAAATGCAGACTAAACAGCAGAGTATTTTGCCACTATTTCTGGTAGTTTTGTCCCAGACATTTGGTTTCAGATCTGTGATTTCCTGTCGAGAACACACAAGTGTGAAATACTTGTTGATCCGTTTATTCATTTGCCTCCTGGCTGATCGTAGCCATTTTGACAGAACAGACAAATTGACTTGCTCTGTGTTGTTTTTTCACATGCTTCTCCACCAGCCTGCAAATACCGCCCGACTCCACAGATGCTGTGCTTCGGTCTTCTCACTCCTGTACCCTCACTTTGCATCCTGCACCCTCACTTCTGAGGCTTGCTAAGCATATTTCTCACAATACCCAGGATGTCTTAAATCTCACAAACTCTCACTATAGCAGCTTCCGCAACTCCATCTGCCAGACGAAAATGATCCATAATATTTAGAAAAACTCTTTTTGAACCATTCATACCCAATGAACAATTTACATCACTCTTTAGGACACCAGACATAGCCGCTGGCATGGATGCTCAAATACATCTGTGACAATTGCACTTGGTTACTGTAGGCAGCATTTAACCATTATCTATGACACATCTCAACAAATCATCTATTTTTCCAAGTCGTGAACAAACACTGCAATTTGGAAAGGGAATGACAATGTTCCCAAACATCCTCATTGAGGAAATGGCAAATGTAGCTTCAAGTGGTCAGGCAGAGCCCAGTAACATCAGCACAAGTTATTCAATGCAAAGTAATTTCAGCGGGCTAACGAATGAGTCACTTTTCCCAGACAGACGTGTAGCAGAACACAGTGCATTTAACTGATATGCCCTTTTATTTCAAAACATACTGTCTCCCTCTGGCTTGTTTAGACCAATGGGATGCAGCATTGCCAGGAGAACGTAGAAGAACACATGCTTGGCATGACATAGTAACCAAATGTTGATTAAAGAAAATTATGAGGCGTTCATGGGGACAGGTCCCAGGCTTCAAGTGTTACTCTGCTCCTGTATTGCCCCCATGTGATTAGAGCAAGTCTGCTAACAATCGGCTGCTCACACTTCTAATTGGATTTCTGCAAAGGGCAGTTTGCTGTGCCATGAGCCTGTTGCTTTATATCCCGCTTTATCTCCAAACCACTCAATTAATAATAAATTCTATTTATTACAAAAGCATTTCTTTCAATGTATACGATGCTATCAGCAACCACCTCATTAATATTTACTCTCACAAAGCAACCTGCTGGCGTTAAGGTCTCAGATACAACTAGTAACTTTAAAAGAAGAAAACACATGTAGCTAAAAAGTCAAAACAGAGCATGGGCTGTAACAAAA
Organism: Excalfactoria chinensis; assembly: GCF_039878825.1. NCBI lineage: Eukaryota > Metazoa > Chordata > Aves > Galliformes > Phasianidae > Excalfactoria > Excalfactoria chinensis. The sequence continues at coordinate 7,095,649 of NC_092836.1, forward strand.
CATCCAACACATATGAATCTAACTCCTGCACAGAAGGCCCAATAAATACAATAATGCTGGTGGAGAGTGATGACAATGCGTAAGTTCATTCAGCCACCACAAAAATGAAGTGTGAAGCTGCCAACACATCTGTCCCTGGGGTGAGGAGTTGCTATCTGGAGCACCAAGGAGAAACGATGTTGGAAGGAAGAGTGGAAGGGAAACATTCCCACACTGTGCTACATACCCTGAAGAATCTTAACCCCTGGGCCAGGGGAACACAAGAAGCAGAGAGATGGTTTAAAGCCATGGTTCTTCAGCATCCTCTTCTGTGCTCAGCACACAGGGAATTACAACACAGCCTACCCCAGATTGATACTGGGAAATCAATGGGACCCCACACCTTTCAGCTAAGAAGTGAGGGAGAAGAGGGCTGCAGATGGTTTAAATGTTTCAAAAAGGCTTGTAAAAGCTCTTCCAGTGCAAGAAAGCATTGCAAGGGATAGACTAGATGTCCAAGTGGAAGCTTAATCTCTGCAGACAACCACAAAACTCACCAAAATCTCAGAGTTGCAATAAAACATGGACTTTTCCTTTCTCCATAGGCCTAAGCGCAGCTTGTATAATTACAAGAGCTGGTGAAATGGGAGCATTTCTTGTATGTTCAGAAGCGCCCAGCTGCTTCTCGTGCAGAATGCTCCTGAGAGTGAGATTACACATTCAGACATGGTGAGATGAAGCAGCTGCTGCGAATGTATTTCAAATACTGTGATTTCTCCTCTTCTGCTTGCTTATTCTGTGCATCTTGAATAAAACTATGCTGCAGGGACAACAAGTCTCTTTCTAGTAGTCCCCACCTATTCCTTTAAACTATACAACAGGGAACTTGTTCAGTGTAGCTGTGCTGATAACAAAAACAGTGATGTTGAACTCTAACCTTCAGCTACCACAAAGAGCTAAATTAATTCCCTACAGCACATCACTGCTGCTTTTGAAAAGGCCCAGACTCGGCAAAAAACAGATGGAAACGAAACTTAGAGACCTTTAAAGATGTCAAGCATTTCCTTGCAATGATGGCATAAGAATCTTTCTTCTTCCCATCAATTTTTTTTTTATTAATCGGAGCACACATGGCAGCTCCCTGTGTGGTATCACTCAGGGCTCACCCCATCAACAGAAAACCTTGGGAAATTATCACCTCAAGTTGTTACCACTGGGATAACAATGCTTTTATACCTAGAATTAAAAAGATGAATTGTCACAGCCTGGTAAATCAATACACAACAGCAGGCACCAAACTCCAATACTGCTTCTCATCCCTTTTCTTTCCATGGATTGTCACCGTCCTCAGTTCAGGACCTGGCTCACAGACCCACAGAAAGAACTCCTATTGCACTTTGTCGCCCTTGTGCTTTTACTTCCAGCGCTACTGTTCTGCACATTTTGAAGCACTAACACATTTTGGACTGTAGGAAAACAGCCTGCAGGAACCTGCTCTGGAAGTCAAATATGCAAGAGAACTGCAGAGCCCCCACGGAATCCGAAATCCTTGTCTCCACCACCAAACGATTTGAACAGAAAACTTTCCATCATCCATCTCTGTGAAGTCATTTGTGCAAGGATCTGAACCAAGCTACTCCCTCTCTTCCAAAGAGCATTTGCCAGAAAACATGCCAGAAACTGGCATTTCTAACGTCAAGAGGGCAGAGTGCTTGTGGAGTGCCAACCACCTCTGAAGAGACTTTGGGGACCCAGTGTCAGGTTCTTATTCAGAGATGACAGCCATTACCATAAGCATAAGATTAAGGGCTCTGCCCTACGGACTGTAGCCAAGTGCTCCACATGAGTTGGCTTAGCAGTGATAAATGTCACGTTTACAATGCATTTTGCAACATGAAAGTCCATAATTTGCTTTCCAGGGACCTCTATGCTTGATTATCAGGAGAGTTAGAAACATTCACTGAAGTCTAATGAATAGAATTAACACATCATTTAAATAGAGACTAATATGTATGCAAATTAGAAAAAGTTAAAAATAAGAGTTCAACCCATCATTGGAGAAAATGTAGACCATCTCCTTGTGAAATATGAATGTTTCAATTCACATCATATCTTCACATCTATGTTAGCTGCTTTGCATGTGAACAATAGGGTGCACCGAGCCCATTTTGATTTTATATTTGAACCTGGACTTACAAAATGGATTATACTGAAACCTGAATAATATACATGCTAATTAAATACTCCATTTAGTGACAGAAACAAAGAGGAAGACCAACACAGTCTAATTTATATTTGCAAATTTCCTAATTGCTGTGTTTTCCTTTGGAAAGCGCAAACTTTATTTTCACAGTCACTGAAAAAAAAAAAAAAGGAAAAAGAAAAAAAGAACAATTTCTTTGCTGAAATGATTTTAACAATCTTTTCAACTTTTTTTTTTTTTATCCTTTAGGGCCAATTCTAATAGAACTCAAATGGATTCCAACCTGTAAGCTTGCAGAATGAAATGCATGCCGTTCATACTGATAGAAGAAACGTTTTCTTTTCGACAAGCAAAGTGTTCTACAATAGCCTGAATGAATTCACAACATGCAACATTTGTAGGAGCAGCACAGTATGCATTGTGCATCCCAAGGCATTTGTTTTTTGCCAAGTTGCATAGGCTGGTACTTTATTTTAAGAGAAGTGAAAAAAAGCCCACCCCTGCTCATTACTGTTTTACTAGGCTGCTGATTCCTAGTATTTATCCATACTGTTAAGATTGCTGAATTGATTTAATATTCTTCCCCTATAATTTTACACTCAGACCACATCCTGCTGTGAAATAGCTAGTGCTAATGTTAGTCCAAATGCTGCTGTGGGACTTAGGACAGCGCAGGGCACTTCAATAGCTATATTTTATGGTTACAAGGAGAGAGAAAAAATATCATTCATCTGGTTGCTGTGGTTGATTCACAGTTTCACAGCAGAGGTATACTGTTCCCTCTGGGTACATCTACTTGTAATATAGGATATTTCATTCACAGTTCATCTGAGATATTCCTTTAACGGTGAACCTACAAATCTATGCCGGTATATCTTCTACAGAGATAGCGGTATACAAATTTAACATATACTCTTACATACTAAAAATATTATATAACATATATAAACTGGTAACAGATGAACAGAGAACATAAACATCAACAAATCGAACAGCAACAGGTTCATAAATTGCTTCTTGCAGCTGAGGAACTAAAAGTACAAACCTGGCATCTTAACAGATACTCTCATTTTTCATATATATATATTTTTCCAATTTGATTTAATTTCAGAGAAAGTTTGATTACAAACTTTGATTTTCTTTTCAATAGCTGATCATAGTCCTAACAGCCAGATTTCAGAAGTTTTAAAGTTGTTCTGAAGTTACTTGTAAAACAGCTTGGAAACGAACAAGCAGCTGAGTCAGGGAAGGCAGCTGTAACATCCTCCACCACTGTGCTCATGTGAAACACGTACTCCTCATGGCATACTGCTTCCCAGAGCTTACAAACCAGTTCTTAATGGAGCCTAACTAAAACATGTGAATATTTTAAAAATATTGGTTCAAAATCAAGCATCATAAAGCAGTTCTTTTAATCCAGTTACTGCACAGATCAAATCTTGCTCATTTTTTTTTTTTTTTTTCCCAAGATCTCATTACTACAGCAGCAGCGTGGAAGGCATTTACAGAGAAAGTGTCTGGAATTAATCCATTTAATTAGTTCCACAGAAACAAAACAGAAAGATCAATTGCAGCTGTGCCACAGATTTCTCATTGCCTGACCTGGGATGCCCCTTGCCTACTCCCCTTTGCTCTCTCCCCAGAGGAAGATATTTCTGCACATATTGGGGAAATATTGTTACACCTCTAAACAAAGCGGTGAGGAGCTCATCAAAGGCAGTTTTCCAACCTGCTGTTGGGACTTTATCCCTTTCAGTGAACTGGATGGCCTGTGGGCAAAGCATACCCTAAATGTCTCAGCTCTTACAGGACACATTTTATAGCAAATTTAGGATTAAAATAAAACCTTCTGGTTGTTGTTTCGTTGTTTTCAAGGTCACCAACAAGGTATTCTGAATTCCCATCTTCCAAAGCCAAAGCACGCATTCTCCTGTTGCTTGACTTAGGATTGCATGTTTGACATTATCTCATAAAAAAAGGTTGTGCAGATTTGGGCTCCCACTGAGTCCCACTGACCTCCCACAAACCAGCAGGCACCAGGGCTGCCTGTGCTGGGACAGGAATCTTTAAGCAATCACCATTTCCTGTTTCCTGTTTTCCTTGCAAGAAAATAATGTAATGGCATCTCCAGGGCTGGCTAGATTTGGTCACACTGTGTGCTCGCTTGCAAGGTCCATTCCTTTACCACCAAGGATGGCCTCAAGCTGGCACTTGCTTTTGATAATGGCAGTACTGGCATAGGCAATGCAGCAGTGCCTTGGGTAACAGTAAGGGTAGCAAACCACAACTACACCAAACTCTGCTCCTCTTTTTAAAAACTTCCAATAGTTCTCCTAACTCTTTCCTAATCTTAGGCTCCCCGCTGCAGGAGAACAGATGGAATGAAACTCCAAACAGATTTTCTCCACCAACCTGCATGTCTCCTGACACAGTTGTCCTCTGCAAGCTGCCTCTGCAGTTTCTTTCCTGCCCATTTTGTTATCTTCCTTTCCTTGCCCAAAGCTGTAGCCCTCCCTCTCTCCTCCCCACGCTTCTTCAATGTGCTCTTTTATTGGCTTCATGTTACTCGCTTTGAATGTGATGCATTTGAACTGTATCTTCTAAACGCTTTTTCAGCCTCCCAGTCTGTGATTCACAGGACAATTTATCACACAACTCCTCTTTTCTTATGCTTGCATGTGTGCTTTAGAGCTCACACCACAGAACTGCATAGAAGCCTCTGAGCTCCCATGCAGGATCAATGACTCCTGTGGTGTGCCTGACGAATGGCTGCTTAACCTTTCGGAGCTCAGAAATGATGGCATTTCTGTAGTCCACTGCTTTATTGTCTTTCCTGTCATAAAGCTTTTTCTACCGTCAAACCTATATTTCCCTCTTGCTGCAATTTAAGCCCAAGACTCCTCATCCTAAGCACAATGGATGCAGAAGATCATTTATTCCTTGCAGATCCCATTCGCGTACTAGAACACTTGCATCCTCTCAGCTAGCAATCCTGCCTGCCCATCTGGTCTAACCAACTTCCTCATAAGAAAGGTAAAATGCACAAGAATAGACACAACACTCACTCATTTACACCTGGAGATACACCAACCTCCCACAAATTTGGATGTGCGTTTCATTTACAGGACAGCTGTGAGGAGATCATTCAATTCATGAAATCTAGGAGAAGGCTGGACATGCATGACAGAGGAAGAACCTGGCTACAAGCACCTGGCAAGAAGTAACTTGTCACGGTACTTGCATACTCCTGGAGCCCGTTTAAGGGGATACAGATTCTTCATCTACAGACTCAAATTTACCAGAGCAAGGTCTGCTTTAAGTGATAGCAGTTACTCAGGAGTCACTCTGCTAACATCAATGGGGCTCGACAGATTTGAACCCAAAGCAAAACCTAGACTGTGCTGTTTCCTTGAAATGGGACATCCCAAGGTCAAAATTCCGGCAGTTACCACTGATACGCACTAAGGCTTGGCAAATCCCCCTCCAACTTCTTTCCTTTCTCCTTTCTTAAGGCAAAATCTGTTTTAAAGCAGCAGCTCACTACTGACCTCACCAGTGTGGAAACTGAACTCTCGCAGAATTCTGTTTTGCAAGAAAAAGTAAAACTAGTGTTAATTAAGGAAGAGTAAAAGTAACAGGCATATAATGAGATAACATGCCCCTTTACACAATCTAGCTCTTAACAGATCATCCAGCACGCTTAAAAAGCAACTTTCCATCTGCAAATCTGTCTCTCTCTCTTTTTTGTCTAATGAGCATGAGTTAGTCTGTTCAAAAGCCCAAATGGGCATCTCAGGGCCAATTCAGCAGCAGGGGGTCCGTTACTATAACAACTGACAACTCCCGTGATTTCTGAAAGTCCCGAAGGAGCTGTTTGGGAAACGCTTTGTGAGGAAGAAGTCAGGGAGGAACAGCTCTATTGGCCACAGTGTCATAGCCTAACCTGTGCTTGGCCTGCTCAGCTGCTCCTGCACACGGGATCCTTTCCTGCTCCCCACAAGAAAAAAGGGTGAAACTCTACAGCCCATCAGGGGAGGAAGAGCAGCCACACACCACACTTTGGCTCTCCTCATGAACTCTTCTCCTCACCCCAGGCTGCACGTCGCTGTATGAAAGAGAAGAGAAGCAGTTGGAGAAGTTTCCATATTGATTTTCCCCAGAACAGAAGAACGATGAGTGCTCCAAGAATGATGCCACCAGCTAGAACGAGCAACTGGAGGCTTCCCTAAGCTTCAGGCTTGAAAGCAAGCTGCCTGCCATGGGCACAAAAGCTGAGCTCGGCTCCCCGCTTGAGATGAGACGGGGACGATCACAGGCTGCTCCCCTTTAATGAAAACGAGCAGTGCTTTGAGATACTGCACACAAAAGGGCCTGTGTTTCAGTACCCTTATCTCCAGCACTGGCAAAATCAAATACAATCATCTTCTGCAACAAAGCCTGGAGTGCTTTTCCTGCATGGATTGGGTTGAGGCAGGGAGATCAGAGGGCTCCAGAACCAGGCTGGGCTGGATCCTGTTTGCCAGGCACCGCTTCCCCTGATGCTGCTTTTCATCGTACCAAACTCTACATAGCCAATCCTAAAGCTGCATGCCATGTTTGTTTTGAGCAGGGCATATTAGTTACTAAACCTCAGAACTAAGATGGACACAGGGATGGGTTTCAGGCACACAACTCACCTCCATGTCTCTTCTCATCTGCCTGTCGTGCTGCCCACTTCAGCTCAGAAAATGTCTTTCCTTTGTCAGTTAATTCTCCCCATGGGCTGTGATGACATGGGCTGCACTCTGGGGCTCTGCGGTCCTCAAGCAGAGCACAAGCACCTTGACATGGTCCTCAGGCATCACTGAAGTAGTGTCAGCACGAGCACCCTCATCCCTCCTGCTCATTCCTGCCTCTTGCTGGGCCCTCAGTTATGCCAGTGCCACTCTGGTTACTGCATGAGCCAGACTGGGAACTAATCTGGTTTAAATCAGAGCATAAAAGTCCCCCCCCCTTTTAAAACAAAACAAAACAAAACAAAACAAAACATGGATTATTTCTCAATTCAGCTTATCACATGATTGTACAAACATTTGCTTTGGTATCACAGAGGGCAGTGCAAGGGCAGGAATGGAGGAGGCTGCTTAAACCACTACTGCTGAAATAAACACTTGAGCAACTGCATCTGAGGCATTCTTAAAATCAACATATCTCAGAAAGTGTTACCTGGCATGTCCAGGAGTGAGGAAACAAGCAGAATCACAAACATTTCAGTGTAAGCCAAAGCAGCTTTTATCACTGTGAGCAAGCAATTTTACAATGCTCTGTAAATTTGCAATGCTCCTTTTTCAATCAGTACAGTAGATGAACAACACATTGTGCACTCATAAAATAAAACCAAGAGATAGGTTCAAGCAACAATTTCAGCACTTTTTACTACCTACTACAGGCCCAAGTTCTCTCTTTTTTGTTTTTTCCCAATGAAGTTTTAGCACTATCTTAGCTATGGAGCAGCCCATATTCCCCAGAATTTAACTCCAAATGTCAGTTTTCCAAGGCATGGTAACTAGATACGATGACTTCAACGGTCTTTGGTCTTACACTGCACCTTTCCTTTCTAAATTACAAATTGATTTAAAAATACAGCAAACCAATGCTTTTTTTGGTGCTGTTTCACCAGTGACTGCACTCAGATGCTAAAATATTGAACACCTGAGCTTGCTCCCAGTGAGGTCTTTGCCACCGAGTTCAACAACAAGATTGTCGAACTGCAAGTGACTTGGCCCCAGGTCACACAGAAAATCAATGACAGTCAGAGAACAGACCCGCACCTCCTGGTGCTCAGTGTCGTTCCTTCTGCACAGAAAGGTACTGCTGGAGAAGTGTGAGGCTCTGTCACAAAACCTGTTCCAAGGCCCCAGTTCAGTTCAGCAGGATGCTTACTAGAAACCTAAGAAAACTCATATTCTCTACTAAATTCTATAGGGTTTTGCTCAAGGAAATTTAAAGGCTTATTTTCCCCAAGCTGTCTCTTATACACACACAGCTATAAACCAGCAATGCAAGCTTGCTTGCTCTTTGAAAGGCAGCAGCTGTGTTGTTCCAAAAATCCCTCCTGAATGTAAACATATTAGCACTGTATAAACAGCTTGATTTAATAAGAAATGCAATACAATATTCCTGCTTTGTCTTTGGGATCGCAGTGTTGATGGTGGCAATAATTCAGAGGTGAATTATGGTATCTGCAGAAAAGAAAGAAAACTCTCCAGCTATAGCTCCGAATTAATTTCTTCCTCTTAGCTGAAAATGAGAAATGGCTATAATTTAGTTCCCATTTAAGAGTTGCTGTTGGCTAAACTCTAAAATCTTAATTGCTTCTTAATATTCCCTGCTTATTTTTCCCTTTGAAATCACGGTCTATAGCGATGTAGTATTTAGATTAAAAATCAAAAAAGGAAACAAACAAGGGAAGGTCAGCAGTCGCTCCTAAAAACCCTGTTTTTTTTCTGAAGTGACAGAATGCAATGTGCGCCTTAGTATTTTAGTTGATTTCTTAACCCTATTCACACTTTTACACCTCTGTGAGAAAGACAGTGCAACTGACCCTGGGTTTCCCTTACAGTGTCAATGTTCAGGACTTGTTCAATTTGCAAGAAGAACACAGAGAAAGCTTCAAGCCATAGTATGGCTCATCACGCTGTAGGAACTCGTCTTGTTGCAAAAAAACTGAAGTCACACTCAATCCCTAAATAGTTTGGAGGTCACACACTCTGTGATTCTCAAAGTTCATACAAAAGGCTTTAAGGATAACAGTGGCAAAGAATGCAGAACATGTAAGTCAAATTTTAAACTGACCTTGAAGAACTGCAGAATGATCTCACAGTACCGAGTCTGGATATAAAATCGCAGATGCAAAACAAATGCCCAGAAATGCAAAAATCATGTGCTGGGTAAACTGCAGCTTTTAATGCACACTTGAATGGGCTCTGTGTGAGCTAGTAGTTCTCCAAAGAATGATCCTAAAATCAGAGTGAATAGTTCCCCAAAAACTCAGTGTCTGTCCAAATGGAACCCAATTTCCGGAATCAGTCTGAAAGGAATGAATGCTGCTATGACTCAGTACTAAAATAAATCAGTTTCAGGTCTTAGAACTGGAAGCAACAGCTCCCTTCATTGTGCCCAGGGCAGCTCAAGGACCAGCCAGACCAGCTTCTCCTTATGAAGAATCAAAGATTCATGGAAACAAAACATTGAACTACAGCCCCAGTGCCTGGGAAGCCAAACTCCTAGCCAGCCTCCCTGCACTCCACGGCTCCCAGTTATTCCACAGCGGTGCTCTCTTCATTGTTCTGGGATGACAGGGCAATTTTTGCAGTTTCATTATGCTGACCTAGTTTATTTTCTGCTCTTCCAACTTAAGATCACATAGACCTCTATGCACAGTAGTGCCATTAAAAGTACTGAATTTAAGAAACTTCAGTGGAGAGGTAATTCAGGACTGCTGCTTGCCTGTAAGTTCCCATCCCTTTTCATTACTGAGATGGCTATCATGCTAAAAAGAAGGAACTGACCCTTTCTCATCAACATCAATCATATTCTTTTGCCATTTGTCCAGGATCCACATGGAAAAGGAACTAAGCACAGCAAATTACCTCTGCAAATAAGGGAGTCTTAGTCAGAAATAGGACAAATCATATACGTTAAATTACAAGAAGCCTCTAACGAACAGCATGGAAGTTCCATAGGTACAGGGAAAGCTTCATCAGTGACTGATTCCTACCATTCTCCTTTTCACATAAAGAGAAAGGAAAATGAAGCTTCTTTACAATATACCATCACAAAACTTACTTTAGTTCTGTATCACAGAATGAGTTACAAAGGAGCAGAACAGAGAGAAACATTTTGCCAAACCTTCATAAGCAATCCATTAATTTCTTATTTTGGTCCCTGGATAACAGGGTACCAATGCAACGTGAAGAAGCAGAAGGCTTTGCTCTGCTTCCCTGTTCTACTTATGTCACCTCTGTTCTCCAGTCTTCCAGTCCCACAAATGCTCAGAAATGCAAAAGTGAAAATATCATTTGTTTTACCCTTATAATGTATTGCCAAAGGGTAGCCATGTCTCTTTTGCATTTTCTAGTTCTCTGGGTTGTATTTTTTAATGCTTTTTCTCACAAGAGAACAAAGAATTGCTGTGCAAGAAAAGACCCCTTGGTCCAGCATGCCTGTCCCCTTGAGGGTTATCCTTTTATAGTAAGTGTTTCTCTGCATATAGCATCTTTCTCTCCAAAAGCATATTTCCCTTACTGACAAATCTGTCTCAAACTCTTTTTCATGCCATTTGCTTTGATGGTGTTATTTAGCAAATTATTCCATATGTTGCCTATTAGAATTTAAGCTGAGTATTTCTTCCTGAAATCCAGATAGCTGCTTCTTTCCAACCTGAAAATGACACTCTGAGGTGTTTGAGGTTCTCTTTTTCCCTTACTTTCAAGTACTCCCAGAGATAAACATTTTATTTTTCCTAAAGAATGGTAATCACATTGAAAAGGGCACAAAAAATGTTGTGTTACCATTTCAATGTCATGGTCTGCACAGCGTGAAATGTTACCATGGACAATTTGTGTTCCAGTTGCTTGCTGATTTATCCTAAAACACGCATTCCCTTCCCTTATATACGTGTTCTGTATTTGTTTAAAAAATCCTTAGAACCATGAAGCTAGAAACACATTACTTTGAACTGAGAACACGTATCCTCTAGTTTATTTATTGTTCCTCTGTTCGTTGCTTCATATTTGTCAAAAAACCTTTTGACATAATTTCCATGTCTATTTAATTTCTGATCTCTACATTTTATTTTATTTTTTTTTAACATCAGTTATACAGAAAAACATTGATCCATGGCTGTCAAGGGTTTTAATATATTATACACTCATACTCTTACCAAAGCTATCAATGAATGTTAACTACTCATGCAAATTATGCACAACAGATAAAAACCAACTGCTGTCTGTATGCAAAATAACAAATATTACAGGAAAAGTAATTTGGTTTCAGTTAAAGCCTTTGTTCATGTACTTCCCTTGATTCATCTGCTTGTTTGTTATTAGTAGGCAAATAAAAATGTTATGAGGTAGATAGTTAGGAATTTGATAGATAAAAAGCATTTAACTTTAATTAATGTATCTTAATTTTAGACTCGAATAACATTATGATCTATTACCAAAAAAAAGTATTTACCAAAAATTAGTCTCATCACTAAGCCAGCACTTTTAAACCTTAATATTCTCTCAGGGACAGCACCGTTGCTCTTTAAGTGGATTAAATACTAATTTTGCAATTATTTATCTCCATCCATCAGTGAAATCGCAGGAAATGTAAATGTTTTTCAAACAATGAGAGGTACCAACATTCTTCTCCATAATGGTTGTTAGCATTTTATCTCCAAATCCTCCCTCCTTGGAAGAGCACTTTGTTTTGAAGCAAGATAAACGAGTCCCACACTACGCTGCTTCAGGATATGCCATATAATTCCAGGGCTTGGTGGGTATGAATGTGACCAGGTTTACTCTTCCAAATGAAAGAAAAATGGGAGAGATTTTGGACGAGAGGAATACTGAAGATCAGGTCACTACATTGGCATCTTTGTACCTCTTCCAATTTTGGCTTCCATGCATGTATCCGCACAATTTTATTCACTGCTTTATTGCAATCATGTCAATTACTAGCAAATATAAAGAGAAATGATTTTCATGAGAGTACTGTCATCTATTCACTAATGTGTTTTAGAATGTTCCCAGCCTTGACAATTTGGTCATTAATTATCAGCAAAATGGGTGTACTGGAAAACAAACTGGTATTTCTTAATTGATTCTGCAAATAAAATGATCAATGGACTGATATTCTCACCAAAGCTACTTTTCTGTGTCTTGGCTAATCAGATTTTTAAATAATTCAGAACACCTTTTCTGAGGCTAATCTCTGGTTAAATTTCACTACAGGACAAATGAGGTGTCTTAGAGTTTTGGTTCTGACGTTAGAACGCACTACAGCTTTTATCTTCTTCTAAGTTAACTGAATTTGGTTTGTTGATGGCAAACCTAGCCTTCACCACTGAGCCCAACCAGTGTAAAGGATGATATCTCTTCTTAAGAGGATATTTTTCCTTCCGGATCTATACTTCTGACCACTTCACCAATGCTACATTTAGAAGTTGTTCTTAAGAGTAATATTAAGTAACATTAAACAACTTTATCCCCCTTTCATAGAAATATAAAGGAAGAAAACAAGCACCTTAAGATCACCCAGGTATTAAGTCTCACTGCGCTTTTCTCCCATGACCATCTTTCCCTATGGCTAAGACTACGGCTAACTGTGAAAACATCTGTTGACATTACAGCTGGCTCTATCATGGCTAACCTGATTTCATGACACAAAAAACCAGTATTTGAGACTGCTGAATAGTTAACACAACAGAGACGCTCCAGCAGCCAGAGAGATAGCTAATGCATCTACCAGCATAACAACCAACAAAATAAAAAACAAGGGACCACACTAAAAAAAAATCATACCAAACATGTTTTAAATCATGACCAGTTTCTGCATGTAAAGGAAACATGCTCACCTCCAGTAGACAAGCACAGCAATGAGAAGAATGAGGCACACAAAGGTCAGTGCTGAGACCACAATAAGCGGGATGATCCATTCCATTTTACCAGGAGAAGGTCTCGTGGCCATGCTGGAACTGTTCTTGTCAGCTGCATATTAAGCACATAATAAAAACAATCACAAAGTGTAAAGAGATTTACAGTGTGAAAAAAACGTCTAAGGAAAACAAATAGCTTCTCCATTTTACGTGATATGAGCAAACATTCAGAGCAAAGATCTTCTAATTGCAGGGTGGGACTCCATTTGTCTTTCATTTGAAACTTAAGAGCACAAAAGTATGGTGTTTATTGCCACATATGGCTTGGATTTTACTGCTGCCTGTAATTACAGTCTCATACACAATTTTAGGACTCTATCATGCAAGCACCTATTATCAGACATGGAGGATCCCACTGGGTTATTCCACCACAGCAGCAAAGTAAATATTTTGCTCCGTCATCAGTGTTTGCAGGTAAATGCACCCTGTTTCTCAACACGACAGGGCAGTTCTCTTTGCCAAGCTCAGCATACTTTCCTTCAGAAGTAAATTTCTTAGTAACTATCTTAAAATAAAAAAATCCTCAACATGTTGGGTGTCATGTCACATCATTTGCTGAATTGTCACAATCTGGTGAGTTACTGCATACGAATGCACTTTTTAGCATATGGATTGTCAAGATGGATGGATGAATGAATGGATAGTATGTGTTGTAACTGACAGAAGAAATCATTATGCTACAGCTTTTGAACAAAATTAAAGTTGGTCAATATTCTGAGATCTGGTCGAGTAAATGCTTCACTTTTTTTCATGATTCTAACACCGTGCTAAAATTACTGCAAGTACAGGAGTTAATGAGAGCAGACCCTGTAACCACACTGTATGACAAAAAGTGTCTAATTTGTGAAAATTGGAATAGACTGTATGAATAATTACTTTTAGATATAATTTCTGGGTAATCTTGTACAGAATTGGACTCAAAGATCCTTCTGTGAGTCCCTTCCAGCTTGGGATATTCTATGATTCTAAAATCATGGCAGGCAGAATGAGATCATAAGCAAAAAAACAGAAGTGGATTCTGTATTTCATTCATGTTTCTTACAAAACAGGCAGTAGCTGATCAGTACCTGTCAATGGGATATAATGGGAAACAATTATTGTAAACAACTTCTGATTTGAATGAGAATTGATATGTACGTACTTGACTTCTACTTATCAGCTCATGTGAGTCTTTCCTTACCAAGGTGCTTCCTTGCCCTCCTTCACTATTGTATTATCATATCTTCTGAAACTGCTGCAAATCCGACCAGAAGAACATAATTGCCTTTGCACCGTGGGCAGGCAAAACACAGATAATTGGAAGTCACCAGATGTCACATAACATGAAGTCATACTCTATTTTAATAGTATTTAGATTATACTCCTCCATAGGCAGGAGTAAAATTCAACTAACGTGGAAGTAAAGGTTAATTGTAAATGCTTTTTGCCTGACTGCTGAAAACAGAGTAAGGCTGCAGGCTGCTGCAAGCCCAGCAAGAAATCTTTCTCGTTTTAAGAAATAGGCTGATGGAGGTAATGCCCTTTAGCAAGCAACATAAATGAAGTGCTAATCAGAGGGATGTTTGGGGGAAGTGAACGTGCATTGAGTGTAGAAATTATCAAAGCAAGATGAGTAGCCAGTTGTCTCTGACTTCAGTATGAAAAGACACTGAGGTTACCAACAGAGCCACACATTGTTGTACTTAGAGCACGTGGAGAGCTTTAGTCTTCACAGCATACTAATAATATACAGCATACTATTTTAAAGACAGGTCTTTGATATTCTTGACCAGCAAAGAGCAAGAAAAAGAACAACCCCAAAATTAGAGCGAAGGCTTATTCTCTGTATTTGCAAAACTTGCAAAAATCATAAGCCCCGAGGCATCATTTTTTTTTATCAGTGCATTTCAAATCATTTAATAGCATGAAAAAATTAAGTCTGTGAGGTAAGTGTTACTAATCAGAATGGCAAAACGGAAAAAGTAAAAGCATGCACCGAAAAATAAAGCTCAGTGAGGAGCCAAATACTCCCACCTTACATCTATTAGGATATTACTTCATTTCCCTCCAAGGACAATATTCTATTCAGCTTCACCTCCACATATTTCAACATAAAAACATATGTTTCTGTTTGCATGGAAGGAAAATTAAATTCCATTGTAAGCATGGCATGGGCAAGCGTCCCAATGCACGCTAACAAATTCTGCAACGCTCATGATGCTCCTCTGACTCAGTCTACTGTGGAGAACACATTTATCTGACCCTGCCAACTCCATCTACCGCAGATGTGAGAATCAGAAAGTGCCCAGTGTGCTGAGTGCCAGAATTGCAAATGCCATTCCTGCACGCTGACGGCTGGCCCTGACTTCCAATTGGGAGTGTCTAGGCAGTGATGTGCTGCAGAAAAACATAAACCGTTCCTGTGATGGCTTTGAACATAAAGTCTTAGGTGTTTTCCAGTGCTAAAGTGTTGAGAGAGGTTAAATAAACCAATGCCAGTAAAGCTGCTCTAGAATGACAGCTGGGGCTAGAAGTACAATAATAGAGCTAGAACGCTGGTGGGTGTCTCATTTAGGCAAAAAAGCCTAAAAATAGGCAACACAGAGAAATGTGGAAAAAAAGTTAAAGAGAAACACACATAAAAAAGACAGATCTGGGCCTTTGCATTTTCCTGTTCATCTCATACCAAAACATCATGCTATTAAAAATACTTAGAATTTAACTCTTTCTTTTCCAAAGCTTTCTTTTTCAACAGCAAATCCTTGGGGGGGGGGGGGGGGGGGGGAGGGGAGGGGGGATAAAGGCTTAAAAATGGACCATGAAACTCAATTTTTCCTAAGAAATGTAAACAGTTTCCAGTGGCATATGCCTTTGTTGAATTAATTCAGTTTGCCTTTTACTGGCTTGGAATACATCCCGGTAGGACGGAGTAAAAATTATTACAGCGTATTTGTTTCAGGAGGTCCCACATGAAGCAAGCCTCGGCATTGCTAAATCAACTTCTACGTCTGCAAAAATCCATAACGTGTGCTTTTCTGCAAAGCACTCAATCAGCAATGCCATCCAGGTCCTGGGACGGATGAGGCCATGGAATGGATAGTATTATAGAGCAGTGGGCAGCAAAATTCATGTACAAAGGTCAAGGTATTCTACAGTCTATGAAACATAATGTTTCTCTGTGTCTTCCTGGTAGCTGGTTACTGGGAATGGGAAAGTTCATATCCCTGAAGTTGCACTGCCTGCTATAGTAAGCAACTGTAGCTGCAATATATAACGTATCTACCTTTCTATTTTGAAACTTCTCATTATTGTTCCTTGATGTTGCACAAAACACCAGTACAAAGTTCTGTTTGTTGTACTGTTACGGATCCCGATAACTACGACAATACACACTCTGCATGCCCAAAGAAAACCCCCCACTGCAGAGCTGTCTCAGATCATCTAGTCGCCTGAAAGAAAGTCAGCTTCCAGTAAACAAAATTACTGTCTTACACAAAGCTATTAGTTATTCAAATACGAAACTACAAAAACATGCTTTTAAAAAAGATTACTTCCATACGAGCTTATATTATTGCACAGCTATTTTCTTTCTATTTCTTACCAGGCATTTCTGCAGTATTCATACTTATAGTTTGAACACAAGGCATGGCTTTTCACTGTTTAGTAAAAGATGCCAATCATGTTTAACCCTGATGTTGGATAACTGAGATTCATACTGCTTGCACACTCAAATTGCTTTCAGTAATCCAATTCTTTTATATGCAAGCCATTTTACTGCTAGCTCATATAAATTGCCATGCAAAAGGGCTCATGTGCCACAGCAAAATACGGTTTAATAATCCTTGCCATGTATGGAGAAAGAAAGAATTACACAGATGTTTAATTATCTTAATGAGGTTACCCCCAAAAGGCTTTTGTAACCTCAGGCCTGGCAAAGACTGCTTTATAAACTACAATTCACTCTGCTAAAACTATATGCCTGTCTTCAAGTTTAATCTGCACATCGTGATCTCTCTACATGGCCTTCTCGGGGGAGGAACTCAGCATAAGTGGGTGGGTGCTGAGGGATGGGAGGACCAAGGCGAAGTTTCCACCAAGAGCCAAGCCCAGGCCTCTGTTCTTAGTCCCAGTTCATGACTCAGGTTAAAAGCCCCAAGCAGACACGTAGTACCTTGCTCACAACATCCCTTTCTTCATCTCCTATCAAAAAAAAAAGGATCTGCTCAACTTTTCGGCACAACAAACCAAATTCTGTTGGGTTGTATCTCCTGTACACTGGTTAAACTGAATCGTCCTACTTCTTCTTTATTATGTTTTGCCTTTACTTTCTCTCTCCCTCTCTCTCTTCTTTTTTTTTTTTTTTGGTAGAGCATCATTCTAATTGCTGCTTTTCTAATTTTCAGGTTTCAGAGTCACAGACAATGCTGAGCAGCTGTGTGTGTAACAGTTGCAGATCAAAGGTACAATTAGCCTAATGTGGGCAACAAAACAGAGAAAAGGATGATCAGGAAAATGAAAGAGGAGAATGCAAGCAAGCGCTCAGTGACAGAAGAAAATCATTAGTGTTGGCCAATACCACCAGACAAGAAGAGGCCGATGCCATTTGGAAAATAATGACATGGCCTCAGGAGAGGTGTGTGTATGTGTGTGTGAAATAAGCACTAAAAGAAAATGAGCCTTGCTGTACTAATTGGCCTCGCACTTTCCCTGTAATTTCTCTTGTGTTCCCCTCTCCCTCCTAATCATCCACACTCATGAGTACTTCCCCATTCAGTTATCTCCTCACAACTGCTAATTTGTTGCTATAGAATTAATTTTACAAGTGTACATTGTTATGAAACAATTTTCTGCTCTTTAAGATGATTAAACTTTCTACTCGCAAAGACATTTTGGAAACTCTGACAGCTTTCTTAAAAGTGTTTTCCTGGAGAAAAAAAGGCACCCAAAAAAGTTTCTGCTCTCTTATTCACACACGTCTAGTGATATATTTGGGCAAATTCTGGTCAGGTAGACCTCATCTCTCCACAGTAATAGCCTGGGGACAAGATGCAAGGAGGAGAGCCTTGACTGGATGGACTTTGAAGGACAAGATCCTCACAACTGATATAGACATTCAGACTGAATTCCTCTGTCCCAAAGGCACTAAGAAGCATCTCAAAATCTTAGCAGAACTGAAGAACATTTGTCTTACAATGTCTAAGCAAGGAGTTGCCACAGTTGTGAACAGCCAAGCTTTTCCCAAGTAGAAGTCAAGGACAAGGAATGAACGAGGGAAAATGGCATACTCAGACCCTTCTCTGAACAGTCACTCCTGCCTTTTGCTGCTGAATGACTTCCCCAGCACGCTGAGGGACCTGGAAGAAGCTCGTCTGGGAAGCTGAAAATCACAGAATTGTTTGCGTTGGAAGTGACCCTTAAAGGCCACCTAGTCCAACTCCCCTGCAATGAAAGGGGGCATAAAACATAGTACAGTACCTTCCCCTCACACCGGGTACATCACCAGAGGTTTAACTAAGATTTAACTAAGGTCAGCTGGCGTAAAACAGATGACTCTTTCACTTAGCTTATTCCCTGACTAATATGTGCTGGTTATTTCAGACTTTATTTCCTATATGTGGAAACCAGATGAATAATATGATCTTCAGAAGTTATCCTTCCCCCATATAAGCATGGAAAAACCTAATTTGCAGAGTCTTTTCAAGATCAATCATCCTTGCATGCAGTCTTCAGGTAGGGTCATTTCAAGCTTCCAAGCCCGCAAGTAAGCAGAGTTCTTAAAAGAGCCTGTCTGGTAGGAGGCAAAGCTGCAGTGAACTACTTTCAGCAATAGTTCTCTGCATGCTAAAAAGAGACAGAAATCACTATAGACTGAGGGGCTATAACCAGAAAGTACTTCTCAGCAATATGAATGATATTTCTCTCTTCATTGATTTTTATCTTCTTCATGGAATAAAACCCTATCTAATAAGAATCATTTTGTCATGATCTAAGTATTAAGACCAGCTATTCATCCTTCCTTCAATTTGTATTAGGCTGAAAATCAGCCACAATGCCTTCTGCTAGCACTTAAACAAGAGGCGTCATAGTTGGGCCATCTAAGGAAACTGGTGCATGAGAAACCACAAAGCAGAAGGCAAGAAGAACTGAAGACAGCTATTCCAGAAGCAGGTTTACCGATGTGGATCAAACTGCTGGGTAACAATGCTGAAGGCTTACTCACAGCACTGCAAAGAACATTCCCTCCCTCTCACTAAAATGTTGTTCAGGGCAAATGGCATGGTGAAACCTGCCTGGCAAGCATCTCACATCACATTCAGTGGCAGCAATTGACTTTGAAGAAGATTTTCAGGTGAGGAGTAAGAAAAACAGCAGTATATTTATTAAAAATAAAATAAAATAAAATAAAATAAAATAAAATAAAATAAAATAAAATAAAATAAAATAAAATAAAATAAAATAAAAATCCGCAAAACATGATGTAGGTTTCTTGGTTTCCTCATTAATCTGTTCTCTTACTGAGCAGTTATGATTCACAGCATTACAGTCAGGTCAGCATTTCTGTAACAAATGTTATTAAAGGCAGGATTTAGCTTAGTTTTTTTTAATTGGTTCTGAGCTATAACTGAGTGCACAATGTCTGCATTTTTGTGTTTATAAACATAGGGGAAAGCAAATATTTAAGGTTTTTTCACAGTATTCTGACTCCAGACCTGCTTCGATGGAAAACCAAATTACAGAACAGCCTATAGATTAGCAGAATGAACAATAACAATCAAATAACAAACAATAAAAACATGCAATATCTTATAAATGCTGCAGTAATACACACAATCACTCAGACAAACTTCTTGTTGTATCCAAATCCCAGACCATACTCTGCCAACTAGTATGTATGAATGCACTCCATTCGTTCCTTGCAGTTTAAATACCTGTTTTCCTCACCAAGGCCCTGAGATCCCCAAGAAGGAATATGTCTATACCCAATGGACCTTCTGCACAGTGAGCTGGGAGCACCAGGGGATGCCTGTTTGTATAGGCAGCTCCTAACCATACAAGACTTGGTGTGTTCTGTTAGATGCAAAAAGACTGTATTTGCTGTGCACATTACATGAAGTAGGTACATAAATGTAGAGTGGACAATAAACAGCAATACTGTAATTCTTATCAGAACAAATGTAGCAAATCCATGAGCTCAGTCTGTCTGAGATCAATTCCTACATAAAAGAAGGCAACCCCAGTGCAGAAGCTGCCTTGTCTTGCAAAATCAGAGCATGTATGTTTTGAGGTGAGGAATACACCAGCAATGATCCCATATTTGGGAGAGTATCTTAAAGCCCTATCAGGGAGAATCCTGCAGATAAACCGAATTAGCTTACAGCATACAGAGAAAGCCTCCCTTGAAACACCAGCTTGGCACAGCAACCACTCTTACAAATTAATTTCACAGCCACAGTTCGCTGCATTTCCACTTCTTAAAAAACAAAACAAAACTCTTCATGTAGCCTTTTTCCAAAACACTTTTCCAAATTTTCTGTTAAGAATCACAAATAGCATGAATCTGCTGTAAGAAAATAAAATTATCATCCTTCTCTCTCTTCTCCTCCCAGTAACGATTTGTTGGCTGGGTCCCGTGATGATCTGCCTAATGGGGAAGCCAAGCACCAAAAAAAAAGTTGTACCTATTGGAAATCAGTAAGGAACGTGGTTTGTGTACCTTCCCAACAACGCTTGTAAAAGGGCTCTCTCTGGAGGTCACTCACCTGGGTTAATGGTGATGAATTTGTTATCTGAGGGGTATTCTTCTGGAAACCTGTTGTCCTTTGGGAGAGGTTTTCTTGTTGTCTCTGGTCTTCTTGGGATCTTTCCCAGGTAAAGTTCATCAGTGAATGCTGGCGGCACTTGGGTGGAAGGAAGAGGCTGGGCTTGAGTGTCCGCTTCAGTAATACCCTCCTCCTCAGGATGTTCAGCCTTGGGAGCAACATTTTGGTTCGACTCTTCATCCGATATGGTTTTATTTCCTTCCTCCTCAGCAGTCCAGTTGGGCGAAGCCGTGGCCACGCTGGGCTCTGTGCTATTGCGTGCCTCCGCCGCAGCTGTTGCCTTGCTTTTCTCTTTCTTCTCAGACTCCTTTTCATCTTCTTCCTCATGCTCTCTTTCTCCATCCTCACTTTCACTCTTTTCATCCTTCTCCCCCTCCTCGGCTCCCTCGCCATCCTTTGTCAGTGCCGAGTCCCGCTCTGGCCCTGGGGAGGCAGCAGCAGCGGGCTCGGTGGTGGTTACCACAGGTCGCCCAGCCTGCTTGCTTGGGGCGGCTGCCGTGGGGAGCCGGGTGGGCCACACGCTGCTGGGGAAGGAGGAGATGCCGCTGCCGCTGAAGCCCAGCCCTGCCAGCAAGGTGCTGGTCACCACCGAGGCCACGGTGGCCTGGCTGCCGCTGGAGGAAGGCCCCATCCCTGTGGCCATGGACACAAAGGAGAAGGGGAGCCCCGAGGAGGTCCAAGTGGAGGAGCCGGAACTAATGGGAGCCATGTCGGCTGAGGAGGCAGGAGAGGCCGTGGGCTTGAGGAGATCACCAGGAGCAAAGGGGAAGAAAACAGAGCAGAGAGAATCAGTAGAGGCCCCAAAACCCTATCTGTGGTCATTTTTCTTTTGTCTCCCATTCTATGTAAACACCATTCTGCTATTCTCTGGATTTTGAGTGACCTACACCACCCAGATGCAAGGCTGGACCAGGAACAGCACAAGCAACAGAGCCACAAATGATGATGAGAGGAAACCCATGTTTGCCATTTCTGAACAACTGTAGCCACAAAAAGCCTCTTTATTGTTTTACACTCTTCACCCACGTCACCAGTGAGTTGTGAGTAGTGTTTCCTCTCAGGGGTAAGAGAAGATTTAATGAAGCTTAATGAGTTTAGCTTCATTACTCACAGTGCTTTAATCCTCAGAATAAAGAAGCTTAAAAATACAGTGTTACATAAGGGTTGTCCTGAAATAACAGCTGTGTGGCCAACATGGCTGGTGGGTTTGCTCTCATAGGAAACTGTGGCTTTTCCCACATGCACCATGAGGACCTTGAGTGGTACTGCTTTAATTTCCTAAAGTACCCATGAGCATCATGGGTACTTTCTTTACAGAAAGGGTTTCTTTACAGAAAGGGTTGTTAAGCACTGGAATAGGCTCCCCAGGGAGGTGGTTGAGTCACCGTCCCTGGATGTGTTTAAGAGCAATTTGGATGTGGTGCTTGGAGATATGATTTAGAAGAGGGTTGTTAGAGTTAGGGTACTATGGTTAGGCTGTGGTTGGACATGATGATCTTTAAGGTGTTTTCCAACCTCAGTGATTCTATGATCATCCTGCTAAGGGCTGGTGCCACAGCAAACAGTGGGGTATTGCTCTCTTTAGAAAAGAGCTACAGTAATACCAGCTGGGTACTTCTGAAGGACCTGTAAGGCATCAGGGGTTAAATAGGTTCTACTGAATCTCAAGCAAGACCATAAGAAGTCTGCATTTCTGAAACTGAAATCCGTAACTTAACAGTATTTCTGCATCTCTGCAATTCCCAGTTTCAATCAGGCCATGCAGTTGAAATGCTGCAGCAAAACAAGAAAGGCTCTCTCATGTTATTTTTAACCAGCTGCAATCATAGAGAACCTGAGACCTCAAAAGCAAACCTGTGCTTTAAAGATTTCAAGCCAAAACTTTAAATAAGCATCTAAACTTTTGGGTACTTATCAGTGTGAATCCCCAGGGCACTCTGAGATTTGCTCATTGCTGGCATGTGCAGGCTCAAATCTGAACTCGGTATTACAATTTGACAGTAGATTCTAGAACACCTCTATACATCATTAAACCAACATTAATCATTCAAATTCAAGTTCTCTATGTCTTACTTGCTTACTAGGGAGTATATCAGATTGGAACAGAATAAAACCAGAAGCAGTGTACTTACAGCAAATTCAATAGTATGAGCTCAGTTCATAAATTTGACTGAAGTTTGGTGTACTGAATACCCAAAACTTTCAGTTACTGATAAGTTTTGAGCTAAGATGCTCTGCATGGAGCATGATTCTCGTTGCATATACACGATTAATAAGAGCAGTTACATTTGTTTCCACAGTCATTAAGATCACATATCCCCTCTAAATGCATTCAAAACATATTCTGGAGGATTTTTTTCTAATTCACGAGAGCCCAGCGGTCAAAGACTCTAAGAATGTGAAGTGAAAAAGCCAAAATCCCTTCAACAAGCCAGGTGGGTTCTGAGACCCTTTGCAGCAGGTTTGAGGAAGCACCCACCCAGGATAGCACGGGTTGCAGAACATTCACAACATCGTGCTGCCACCTGGTGGGAACACTGCCCTGACTTCCCAGCTCCCATCAGCTCGCTGCAGTGATTTATGACCCCCAACTTACCACTCCTGTTTTCACAATTCTGGTCCCCTCGAAAATTCGAGTAGTGTTAGCTGAGAAACAAAGAACAAGAGCATTTCAGCGGACTGGGAAGGGAGTCAGGAACTGACAGCCATATCACTATACAATTCTTGCTAAACAGTTGCTGAATTGCTACTATTAAGCCTGTCAACAGGGAAAGGAAATTGAGGCCTATGGATGAATCGGTAACCAAGGGCTTGGCAGGAAAATGTCAGAGAAGACCTGTTGCATGCAATGAAGTCCAAAATATATATGCTTTCTCCATCTGGAGTTAAGGCAATTTTGCTATTATTCACCTAACTCTGTACTTGTGACTAAAGAGAGATGTGTTATTCTTTAGCCACTCAGGCCTGGCCTTTTTTTCTGCATTTGTGATAATATTATCCTTATTTATCGCTATCTAACTAAAATACAACTATAATCACATTCTGAACAATGTTCTGAAAGCTCAAACTGATACTTGAACACAGCTGAAGATTCGAAATAAAATTTATTTTAGGGGACACTTGGAAGGAAACACAACATCTGCTCTCACTGTAGATGTGTGTATCACTTCCACTGCTTTGAACTAGAGTTCCCAGAGTATCTGGCAAAACTGCCAAGAACTATTTACTCCTTTAACTGTAATTTCATAGGTATCATGGTCAAACCTCGAAGAATCTTTCAGTCCTACCATCTGCCTAGAAAGGTCATCATCAGTAGCACATAAGTTTCTGACTTCTGCCCGGCACCTACAGTACACTTCATAACACTATGCTGTGTTAATATACTTAGAAATCGTGAGATTTTGATTGGACAGGATATTCCCTGTCTGATTCCTGCTCTCCCTGCAATGTTGTTAACACAACAGCACATACTGCAGACACTGGGGCAGAACTAAGCTGTGTCCATGTTGTGCACACAGTAAAACATCTCTACACGTGGTTCTCAACACGAGACCGAACTCCTTTTCCCTTTACATAAAGGGGACACCAATCACCCACACGTTCTGCTACAACTGTGTCCCTGATGCAGAAGAGTCTGCAGTGGATTTGTTCTAGGAAACTAACACCAAGTTTTGCACTAGGCAAATTCCAATCGCTGGAAATAAAGACTCTGACGGTCACTGGTCACAATACGAAACAAGCATTATCTGCATGCATTCAAACATCATCTGAAATCATTCCACACCATACAGCATTCTGTAAAGAAAATGTTAAACACACACAGAGTCACTTAATGTAACAGTATGTATGTACGTTTGGTTTTTTTACCTTGAAAGAGCATAGTCTGGCTAAAGTCACTACGCATTTCATTTCGGCAAACTGCTTGAACTCTGAACAGATAAAGGATGTCAGGTGAGACATGGCTAATGATGGCCTTCTGTTTAAAAAAAATAGATATTATTCAGTTTTTTACCCCCACAGTACTGTCCACGATCAGTTTGAAATATATAAAGCATTGTGCTAACATTGTCTTACATGGCACAAACATCCTCACTGATATCTTAATGGAAATTTTCACTGGTTTCCCTGGAAAGG
The DNA here is from genome assembly GCF_039878825.1 of Excalfactoria chinensis. Classification (NCBI taxonomy): domain Eukaryota; kingdom Metazoa; phylum Chordata; class Aves; order Galliformes; family Phasianidae; genus Excalfactoria; species Excalfactoria chinensis. The sequence continues at coordinate 7,120,448 of NC_092836.1, forward strand.
GCAAGGCCAAAGTCAAAGGACTTCCTTGGGACATAAAGGAATCACTCAGACCTTGCTGACTTCATTCTGTTTCTCAGGGAAGAGGTGAATGTGCCCCATGACAGTCTCCTGCTCTGAGGGTCTCTGCTCTCAGAAACACACTCCTAATTAATTGACCTTAAAGGAATTCAAGTGAGATTTTTGTTGGCAGAGATGCAAGTCCCAAACCTGCTTTAAGGCCAGAAAAGGACTATATGTTCAAACTGACTATTCTGCAACCAACAGGTTATGGCAACTTGATGCTGGTGGCCTGCAATGTCTCAGCACACTGGCTGAGATGTTTTTATACACTCTTAGACACAAGATGCTGCCTTGCTGCCTTCCAGCTACTTCTCCGTGTTGCCTTAAACTGCAATCACATCAGTTCGTGTTTTCAAGCACAAAGCATCAGTGGCTGTGGAGATCACTTGAAATACCAGTGATCTCTTTAACAAAACACTGTCTAGCTCTGTTTTAAGATGGGACAGCCCAGCTGTCTCTGCCAGAACACTAAAGGCAAATTGCACTTTGCTCCGAAAAAGAGATTCTTTCTTCTCTTGCCCCTAAAATAGACTAAGCTGTCGTTGCTTTCTTAACCTCCAAGCTCTGCTGCACAGCACAGGGTCTCACAGCAATTTATTTCCAAGCTATCACTCCATCACATCCCCTGCACTTTTAATTATTTCTTTTACATCAAACAGGATGCCGTCTCCATGCCCACCTCATTTTTGCTGATTAAGGCTCTCCTCCCTATACCTGATTAAAATGAAATCTCCCTTAAGAGTGCAAAGTTATGACAAGAGAGAGGTTACAATACATCATAACCTTGGGTGCCTTTCAATACATTCCTGTCTGGTTTTGTGAGGCACATCATTCCCTAATGTGACCCAGATAACAATGTCTAGTGGGGAAATTGAAAATATAAATGGAAAATGAAGTAAAAGAATCTTCATCTAAGGGAATAAGAGAAGTATTATTGTATAACTGATTGAATGGGCCCACAGGACTGTGTATTTGAAAAAAAAAAAAGCCACGATAACAGTCATTAGGAATAACACTCTGTGCTCCTGCATTTTTCATGTGCATATACAATTACTGATTTCATTATTCTAGAGGCTTTCTTTGATTAACAATAAACGGAGGCCTTTCAAACCTGAATATGTCACTTTGATTTTATATGCAGAGAACGTTAAAAGACCGGTACAATACTTGCTTCCACTTAGACAAGAATGACAAGCAGATCAAATCCTAAATGGAGGAGATAGATCAGTGTTTGCATCTGTGCTGGAGCTGTCGTGCTCTTCCCACTTCTTCTCTTACAGCAGGAGTGAGGCAGTGCATGTACAGAGCTACTCTGCAATAATTCTCCAGACCTGACTACTGCTGGCAGCACTTACTGATCAGAAACCGATCCAAAGACTGCAAAGGGCTATGCAGAGGGAAGAGCCTGAAGCCAGCAGAAGATTTTGGGGGATCGGGGATTTTAATGTGAAAAGCTGTGAGCTGAACAGAAGCTAAAAGGTACTCAGAGTCAGACTATTTCCTGAGCCAGCTGCTTCTCAGCAACAGCACATGAAAACGTGTCTGCACATTTAATCCTTTATGCACTCACATATACTATAAAATCAGACACCAATGTTTTGGTTAAGTCTGTTAGACAATGTTCAACTAGTGCCTAGCAATCTAATAGCAATATGCAGCAAGTCAAATGCTAGTCTGTCTGTAATGCAACAGCTGCTTCCCTTCTCTGCTTCCTTCTGCTAAGAAGACAATGTAAGGACAGTTTGACATATGTGTCTGGGGCTGATGCTGTGGTTTTACCAGGTCCTTGTCACTGTCCTTGGTGAAAGTCTTCTCCTTTTCATCTTCATTTTTAGTCCAACTGTAGGAGATCATGTAGTTCATGATTGGAGGGTGGTAGATGGTTTCTGGTTGGTTCCAGGTTACAAGCAATGCTGTCCTGTTCACAGGCTGCACTTTCATATTGACTGGGGGAGTGCTGCAAGCTGAAAAAGGAAAAGAAAAATATGAAACTCTCGTAAATACCTGAGAGAAAACAAACAGGGAGAACTGTGCCTCGCTCTAAGACCCAAGCTTTTTCTTTAATGCCCTTGCCTGCAGTAATAGCTTATGCTGCAATCCACTGAGACCAATGGGATTTAATACCACCTGCAGCTGCTTTCTGCTCTCCAGAGTAAAGGGAGAGAGAGAATCCATTCTCCGCAAGTTGGCTGCTCAGTGCTTTGCCTCAGTTTTTGACCTGGCATTTGCACTTATATTTCAACCTGGTCACTAAAAAGTTTTGCATTTCCACATTCACAGGTTCCCTTACAGCTGAGCCCCAGCTTCCCTGGCCCCCAGTCTTTTGCCATATGAAGGAAGAAAACAACCTAATGTGCTCTGCAGGCTCTGTAATCTCTATAAACTTGACATTGTTATGGCAGTAATCATTGTCCTCTTAACCCAGCACATCTTTTGTACATGAAAATTTACTTCTTGCTTTTTTTCTACTTATTTTCCTTCATAGTCTCTGAACTGTTTGTCATTAAAATATCAACAGCACAGGAAAGAGCAGAACCTGATGGCCCTCAGCCATCTCCTTCTGCTAACAGGCAGGGGAACCCTCCAGCCAGTCTCCAAAAGCTGTGACTCCCTCCCTCACCATACCCAGAATGCAGAGGCAGAAGTCACTTCTGGTCCAAGCCATGGTTGGTGGGGTGATCAGCACAGAACAGCTTAACTAGATGGGAAAGTATGGCTTCTGCTCACTGCATATGGCCAAACCCAAACCTCTCCAGGGAAGAGCACACCCTGACACTGAACCAGCATATACACTTTATGGAGGAGTGGGATGCAGAGCACAGCCCACTCGCATCTGCTGCAGAACATACCTTTCAAGCAATTGAAATATGAAGGTCAAGGTACTAATGAAAAACACTAGATGGCACTCATATGCTATCTAAAAGCCTATCATTCACTTTCCAACTATGGAGTTTAGGTTTTTTCCAAGCTTTAAAAAATCACGTTTAAAATAAACAATTCAGGACAGATTCTCATGTTCACTTTCCAAATATAAACTCTGAACCAAGAAAAAATCACTTGCAATGATACCTAAATACATGCACTGTAGCAAAGGAGATGGTTAATTTTGGCAAGGAAAGTCAAAGCATCACCAGCCCATCACATTTACACTGTTTCAGTTATTTTTCCTAATATGACTTTTCCATTTAAAGGCAGCCCATCCAGTTCGTATGTATGCTGGTATGTATGGTGACTGGGTATATATCTGGACATTATTTCACTTCTATAGAGTCTCAGTCATACTGAAAAGTCTCCTTCTGAGCCCAGAGTTCCCGGTTGGTCTCACAGCTCTGCTGCTGCATTAATGAAATAAGTTACAGTTCCTAAATAAAAGAGATAAGAGTGCTGTACACACCAATATTACCAATACAACAGAAAAACACCCAAGGGCTTCATTCTGCTGGCAATGCAGCTGGGTGCTGAAGGGGAGGGCCTGGCCCTGGCTCTGAGAGCACAGCTGAGAGCAGACAGCACTGCTGGGATTTACAGAGCTTCGTGGTTCTTGGTATGCCTCTCCATGCTCACCTTCTTCTGCTGAGACTGTCAGATCAATTCTCACATCACTGTTTACAGATAACGGGGCCAATAAATCATAACTGCCCCCTCTGAATCCCTTTGTCATCACAGAATCGCTCCTCAAAACGCCACGCCAGCCTTCACCATTCCTTCTAAGCAAATCCATCTGGAGGTGGCACCCAGGGTGAAGGACTACCCAGACCTAAAAGCCCTATCTAGTCCTCCTTCTCCATGAGGATATTCAGAGATTTATACAGTTAAAGCAATCATGCATTAAATTGTTTTAGAAATAATTCAAGCAGATAACCTTCATGAGAGACGGACAGATTACCTTAATTGCAGTTTTACTCTCAACCACCCCAAGCGAGTGCTTTTTCAAACAACCCTAAGCCACCCAATGGACAGAGGACTGCCACGTCCTCCGCTCCACAACACTCTTTGCAGCCGGCATCCACACAACTCAGAACAGCTCAGAGTTGAGGAGAGAAGCAGGTATGTCCCAAGGGTAAATGGAGACATACAGGCTCAATGTTAAGACATCCACTGCCACCGTGCAACGTGATCCAAGGATATGGGCACTTAAACCAGCTCAATGACTGCAAGACTTCACTGAGACGTGCTGACATGTTTTTACCAGGGTCACTGCATGACTGGGGTGAGCTGCCTTCACCGCCAGCCAAAAGGAGATGGAATTTACCCTGCTGCTATTTCAAGGTAAATAATGTTACAAACTTTTTATGACTTAGTATGACTTTGCCTCAGTTCCTGGGAGGCACTCAGAAGAATCCTGATGTAATTAAGTAATACCCAGCATTTTCCATTCGCTCACTTCTTTTTTTTTACAGCTTATGAATGGGCAAAAAAAAATAAAAAATAAAAAAAATATCCCTTTTATAAAATGAAACATATGGTTTTATTAATTTAACCAAACCTGCTCGGGACACAATGGAATAAAAAACCATTTGATCCAATAATTCAATTTGATGATTTAATTAAAGAGATGTATAATAACGTAGCAAATGTCTGAAAAGCAAGAAAAAACCGCAATGATGTAACCATTTATAAAACAACTGGCATTTTCCACAGAGGTAATTTTCCTTTCAATATTCTGTGTGCCTTGGATTAGCAGCAGAAGATTATAAAAAAAATTGCAGCTCTTCTCTTTCTTTTCTATTATTATTATTATTATTTTTTAACACTAAAGAGCTTCTACTGATTCCACAAAATGTGCCTGAAGGACAAACAGAAGCAGAAAGAGGTTGGGTCAGGGGAGAGGTGACTGAGTGTTCCTTGGGACTGAATCAGAATACAGCGAATAGAAACACGAGTGGGTTGGCGGGTTGGTCAATGTTTTCTTTTAACCAGGCAACATAAGCAAAGAATCCAGTGAACTCATGACGTGCTTCAGAAAAAAAGAAAGAACTTAGCCCAAGAACCAACATCACACTGAAATGGCAGATTTCAGCTATTTTTAGGGAAGCATTACTAATGTTCTATGTTAAATTCGGATCCTAAGGGATAATAAAAATACTGAGGGAGATTTCAGGATGTCTCTCTGTGGTATAACAGTGAAGCACTGGTACAAACTGCTCAGGGGGCGATGGAGTCACCAACCCTGGATGTGTTCCACATCTGCGGAGATGTGGCACTGAGGGATCTGGTTGGTGGTCATGGTGGGGGGTGGGCAGTGGTTTGGACTGGATGATCTCAGCGGTCTTTTCCAACCTTAATGATTCTCTGAACACAGAGCAGAGATACTTGAACTAGCTCTGTGTACGTCTAGGGTGATACCAAAGCCATGACAGAGGGCTATCAGACTGCCCTCTGATACAGAGACAGAACAACCTCTCTCTGGGGCCACAGGAGGCTCTCTGGGAGGCTCAGCAGGATGGGACATTGTCTGCACCAAGGGCACATCGTGCAGCAATGCCCTGAGTGCTGCATGCCCTGGACCTCTACAAATAAAACCCAAAAGCTCACTCAAGCTTAGGGAAAACCTGTTTACCACTTGCAGACAAATGCAGCATGATAATACAGTCCTAAGCACTGGCCAGGCCAGCCATACAGCACAGAATTACTTTCTTTGTGTTAAAAAACATTCCAGTGGGCTGGAACAAACAAAATTAATTTAACAACTTCACATTCATCTCTTCCATAATTTGATTTGTGTGTTGTATTTGGCTACATAACCTCCACGAGGCTTTCCTAACTGGAAGCCTGATAAAGCTTAATCCAAAAGCTCCTGGCAGCTCCATTTCAGAGAGCTGAAAGACAAAAAGGGGGCTTATCATTTTGCACAAATTAACCACTGATATTTAGATACACCCATGACTGCAGAAAGGGCATGTCAGAGAGATTACGACAGCTTTCCTTTTTTGTTTGTTTGTTTTCAAAAGCAGCCTACATTTCTCTTTCAGAGAGAGAGAGATGCAAAAGCAGCCAAGCTTTCTGGGTTTCATTATGCTCTTTGCATATGCTACCTGTGGTTATAAGAACTACTTAGGGAAAGCATGAGAGAGCACAGGAGCTGTATATGGGGTTATTTCTTCTACATCTTCTCCCTGTAACACAGGTATCTCTCATGATGAATCCAGTGGTACTGAGCTCAGAGGGATTTATAAAATCCTCTAAAAATATTCTAAGTTAGCTTTTCTGTGCATAAAAATGTCACTACTTTAGATGCAGTTATTTCTAGCTGTGCTATGCCCTCTTTTGGAAAATCCCACTCTCTCCCTCCTGTTACACATCTCAGCAACACAAACCTGCCATTCCTTTTCCTTGGTATCATGGGATATGCACTGAGTGATGGAATTCTGACATTTTTCTGCACAGAAAAGCAGCATCCCAGTGAAGTCCTGAATCCCTTGTGAGATGGGCATGGACCTTCTGATGCAATTCATAAACAGAGAAACATCTGCATATGGGGATGTACCCATAGCATGCTACTGCCTGAGGACTGCTCAGAGGCAGCTAAAAGACAGTGACAAGGGTCTTGTGCTGCTTAGGTCTACAGCTGATGGCTGGAAGGTGAGAGGGGCTTCACTTCTCGTTTTTCTCACCTGTTTCAGACATATATGGGACTGCTGGCATGAAATGGTTCTTCCACTGCAAAGAAGGAGCAAAGCAGAGGGGACATTTTTCCCCACAAAGACAAGAGAGGAGTAACTGAGAGGTCAATAGGATGTTGCATGCTTTTCTTCCTCACAGGGCAAACACGTGGGCAGCTGAGCTCTTGAGGCAGAGAGGCTGCTTATTTCCCCTAAGCCTCAGCACTGGGAAGGAGCAGGAAGAGCAGGACAGATGGAGCCCTTGCTGCCACTGCTATAGTGGTGCCCAAACTCAGCCCTGAGTTTCACAGCTGATGTCAGAGGAGCCTGCAAACAGCGCCATCGATGCCTGCACTATTGGAAAAACACTGTGCAGAGCTTGGCAGCATGCAAAGACCTGACTGCAGACAAGACAAAAGCAATGCCACCACCAGCAAAGGGAAGAAAAATGCTTTCAACAATATGTACACACACACTCATATTCCTTCTCATTATCAGGTCCTCAAAACGATAAAAACATTCACACTTGCTTTAATGCCACGCCAACACAATCATGGTACCAGTGGTGATACAGTGCCAGCTCCAGCTGCCTCGTGTTGGTGCTACTCGATGGAAATGCCTGAGAAGGGAATCTGACCCATGACAAACAACAGCATTCTTTTGGCTGTCTGATTTAATCTTGGAGTTCAGCAAGGGCTGTGCTCCCAGAGGATAACAAATCGACTACGAGGATCATATGCAGAGACAACACATGCTCTAATACATAGAAAAGTGCTATGAGGCATACTTACAACATTTTCGCCCTACTCCTTTTACTAAATGTGTGCAATTCTTTGCTTTGCTTTAGCGTATGCTGTTAACTTCCTGCAGTACTTATAAATGACATTATTAATATATAAGGATAATTGCTTTAAAGGGAAGCATGCATTTTTCCTTTACCTTTGCCTGCACTTTGCCAGCAGGCATTTACAGGCTCTGGAGCATGCTGTACACGCAAATATTTGTGTTGATCTACTTCAATCCACAGGCAGAATGTAGCTAGGAGACAGACTATTTATCTTCCCTGCTCTTACCTTTCACTATGCTTCAAACAAGGCTGTTTCTTAAGGTGTAAGGGACACTGACAGATCCTGCACTTGCTTCTTGAGCTGCATGAAGTAACCTCCTGAGCTAGACTGCACATAGGGCATTGCTGGCCCAGCAGCACTAGGCAGGCTGGCTTTACCCCTCTTCTACCTGCCCATTTCCTGAGGTGAATGTATAACCAGCATTTGGAGCTTGTTTGATTCATTCCTGTATGGCTCTTTCTAGCATTTGAGTTTCCATGGCATCACAGCAACAGATCCTATTTTTCTGAAAGGCATGGATTATGTGTTTTACTGGGCTGTGTTTGAGCCCAAATATTTCATATAGTTCACAAACATCGTTCTACAGCTGTGGCCTGAATCCTTGAATCCTCAGCAGGCACAGAGCAGCTTTGCTCCATCAGATGCCATGCTGGGTTAAGCTGATGTCTGCTGGGGATTGACTCCGCAAGCTCTGTGTTTATAGTGCACACACATACACGCACACAAAGGGTGCCCTGTGTTTAAAATGTACATTTACATCCTTATATAGACAGTGTGTCTGACGTAACACGTGGAATCACATTCAGTGGCATGTGCTGAATCCATATGGGGAGCAAGAGGGTTTTACTGCAGGAAGGATGCGTGTGTTGTGTTGGCCAAAATGCCATTTCCAGTGTCCTGGCAAGGGCCGCTTGGACCAGGAGGCATAGAAAGAATGAGCCAATGGGGCCAGGAGAGCATTCCGGTACCTGCCTCAGCGGTGCCCCAAATCAGTGTGGGAAAATGGCCCTTCTGTAGCTTTTGCAGCCTTTTTCCAATGAGAAAGATGCTCCACAGGCACAGTACAGGCCAATGTACAATGAAGGTTGAAATTAAAATCACTCCTTCTGTTGGCCAAACAACTGGATCAGTGGGTACACAGTGCAGAAATGAATTCTCCACAGGTTTAAGTGGAGCAAATCATCCAGTTCCCTTACAAGTACCTGGCTCTTCTAGCTACAGTGGCGGCTATGAACCCAAACTATGTTTTCCTTCACTCTCTATTCCTCCAGCTATTTTGGTTATGCTTTTATATGTAGCATATAAACAAGTGCAAACAGTTACTTACTGCTTATTATAAAGCTACTGGCATGCTGTCCACTACATTCAGGTACAGACCCATGCAGTGCTCACATGGCAACCTCACAAAGGTTACAGTGGGTGAAAGCAGCAGCCAACAGAACTGTCACTACAAAGGCAAGCATGAGGTCAAGTTTATGCACCACATCTTTTTGCACCTGATTTCAAAATGGGCCATTTTTTTCTCCTGTAATGCTTTGTCTTCTATCTGACTAATGCACAACTATTCAGGATACAGCAGCCTGTCCTCTCCCACTTCTGCACTGTGCGCTCCAAGACAGCAGTGTACATGAGGATCAAGCACTGCAGATCAAGACATGGATGAGAAAAGCAAATCTGAGGTGGAACAGATGAGACATGCAGAAGGAGCAGACTGGATACAGCAGGTACAAGGTGCATGTCAAAAGAGACTATCACAGCAGGAAAGGAGTACACTTGCTCACAGCACTGTGGTATAGTGGCTGGGCAAGCCTACAGTGCAGGAAGATGCAGGGCAAGCAATTAGCAGTGTGGTGTTACCACCCTCAAGTGCAACCTTTTGCACCCCGTCAGCCTGCTGCGCCAGCTGAAATCGTAATAATGATACATAGATTCATCTGCACCAGCACACAGCAGTAGGGCACTGACCTGATTAAAGTACACAGTTCATGAAAGAGTAATGGAATGGGAAAGGGCAATCTTCATAACAATATGAAATCAAAAAGTAGGAAAAATCCAGTCATCCAAGGAAAGGGGGAAGGAGTCGTTAAGCTGTGAGGAAATCAACCTGTAAGACTGATTCTTCCAAAGTGCAAAAACAATCATGTGGTAAACATATCATAAATTAACTAAAAATGGTCTTGCTCATTTGCATTTCCCCGAAGATATTTAAAGAAAATAAATAGTAGCATTTTGCTTTAGCAATTCCGTATTAAGACGTCAATGTGTGTTATTTTAAATTTATGTTTACAACGCTGTTGTTTCAGAGAGGAGATTACAGTTATGCTATACAATATTTTGTGGCCATTTAGGTTTGAATAAAATATATGCATTCTGTACGAGTAGAACTTGTCTGCTAATCCCCTTCCTGGCCTCCCAGAGAGAACCTGAGGGCATGAAGAAACCATGAAGTTGTTTTTAGGAAGTTCTCATAAAACATGTGCATTTAGAAAGCAAAAACAAATTACTGGGAGTAATAACAAAGGCTCTAAATGAGGCAAATAACTTGTTCTCATTGAGAAATACTGCCATCAGAGCTCTAAACTATCTGTCCCTGAACAGCAACGTCACTGCACTGCGCTTAATCTCCAGCAGAACTTAAGACTGTAGATAATGCTGCAGTGGAGATGCACTCTAAGTAGCAATAGGACAAGAAGTATTAAGCTGAAGTTGCACGAGAGTTCAGGTTGGATATTAGAAACCATTTCTTCTCCCAAAGAGTGACGATGCACTGGCACAGGCTGCCCAGGGAGGAGACGGAGTCACTGGCCCTGTAGGTGTTCAAGATCTGTGGAGATGTGGCACTGAGGGACGTGGTCAGTGGGCATGGTGGGGGTGAGTCAATGGTCGGACTTGGTTGTCTTAAAGTTCTCTTTCAGCTGTAATGGTTCTGTGACTTTACAATGCACTCCAACACAATGATGCCATGCCGAAAACACATTACCTTCAGAGGAAGCCTTGGTTTCTTCACAGAAGTGAAGTTGTGAAGTTGTGCCTAAGAACTGAACTGTTTTGCTCAAGCAGTGCTGAATCTTTGACTGTAGATCGATAGCGGGAGCCACGGCTCCAGTGCAAAGCATGGGGGAGGGAAAATCCAAGTACCTTCTGGGTGGTTTTAGTGGCATTAAGTTACAATGATTTCCAAATGGTATCACTACAACTTACAAAGAGCACTACGGAAAATGATCACCTGCACACTACTAGAGAAATGTCCCAGCTGTTAGAGTTCCAAGCTAAGTTTTACTAGAGCGAATTTACGATTGCTTATCATTTAACTTAGCCTAGGATCATAATTAAAGACAGTACTCTAAGGTGAATTCCCACTGATGGGAAACAGCATCATCTGAGACTCCAGCAAAGAGTAATCAGACACCTTTGGGGAAGTAATCAGGCATCTGTGAAAGAAAACTCTGATGTCAAGAGCCCCTCACATGGGATGCTTGTCTAAGTGTTGGGAGGCTTGCAGCACGTTTAATGAGACAGAAAGGTTAAAGGTTTTTTCTACCAGAGTTAAAAAACATAAAGAGAAGAACAAACATTTGACTGTTCTAATTAGCAGCAAAATGAAATGGGCGAATATTGTTGCACACGGGGTACACCCTGAAACAAGGAAATGAAACACGTTTTCCTCCTGAGCTTCCATACCTCCATCTAACTGAAGCTGGTAAGGTTCTGTAAATCTCTCTCTCCTTCATGGGACAACATAAGGAAATACCAAATATGCAGGAACGGGTCCTTAAACAGGACAGACTTCTATTATTCACAATATCTGGTGAATATTTTACAAATGCACTCATGGTTTAGTACGTCTGTACAGAGAACCTCAACATTTGCAAAACTTTATATGAAATGGTAGCGTAACACTGATGAGTCCTCTGGTATGATGGTTTATTATCTACCCGCCAGCTGTTATTATTATATAGCTGTACTGTGTATATCTTGAATGGTGGATTTCAGAAATATTATATTTAAAGGCAGTCCGTATGGTTTCTTAAAACAGCTCTAGGGTCAGCTTCAGAATTAAGTTCAGTCCACAGGCTCTGCTTTAGCAGAGATCTTATGCGTAGGCTTTTAGCTCAGGCATACGAGCAGTTCTCAAGAGAACTGCTTTAAATTGGCTTTTGTGAACAGGCAGAAGGAATGAGATAACAGAACCAAAGAAAACTCGTCTTACTAAAAACTAACACAAAAGGAAAACAGGAGTTTCCACTCTCAACTGAAAATTTAGTCCTCTGCGCTATTTCAAGTTAACTACAATATTTTTGCCATCTTATATTCTGGTTGTTGTAAACAGTGCCATCTCCCTTTAGTGCCTCTTTGAAATTAAATAATAAGAGGAAAAGGAGAGGAACTACAAAAGAAAAGATGCAACATTCACACTTAGCTAACAGGCTGGACCCAAATTCATTGGAGGCTGTACTGTCACCCAAGATGGCTTTGATAAAGAGGAGAAAAGACATTCCCGTTTGTTGCCAAAGCATTCAGGATCCCATGCTTATCAATGGACAACTGCAGAGCCTCACTGCTTTGCGCTGATCTGACGCTTGCTTTTCAGCGGGGAATTCTGAAAATTATTCTGCACATTATGCAAATTGTTCTGGGCACATTTTCCTCCAAACTAAGAAAGGCTTACATAACAAATGCTACGCTGTTTTCTAGATTAGCACTACTGCCCAGAGACTTAATAGTGTGTGACAGAAGGAACAAATTGCAAAAATTCACACCGACAAACAAATCCAAACTTCCCCTCCAGAGCTGAAGACCATCACAAACCATACTACCTTGCAGTAGAAAGACACATTTTCATGACCTTGCCCTCTCCTACAACATACAAACTTAAGCCCAGGAGAGCATACAGGAGGTAACATGTGACAGCCACTGGTCACACTGCCAAATGCAATGTGGAAAGCATTGAGATGCAACTGTGAGGTGTGCAGAAGATTCTGCATAGAATAATTTGTTATGCTAACCCCACGCTCTTATATTTGTATGCTAGACTGTCTGGCTGAGCAGCACTCTGTATTCAGCTTCTCGGTACTTTTGCATGAATGACATTGTATAAAGAGGTGCTGTATTTACTAGCTGAATAAACAATAGGTTTTGCTTTCACTCAAGTATTATGACTTCAACTCATTTTATTTATATGTCAGTAGTTCAGAATGTGCAGTGGTCCAGGCACATCATCACTGTTCACCTTTGTCAAAGAAAGGGCCAGAAACATCCACGTTGTTATATCTCTAGAACAGCTATAACTCATCCCTGTAACCTTTGGAGGATATGCAACAATTCATTTTGTGTTAGTAACACTGCAGCAATCTATTTATTTTTAAATTCATGAAAAAAATACACCTTCAGTGTCCCTGGGTGTGCACACAGCCCAAAAAGTGACAAGTTGACAGAGCTGGTACAAAAAGACTGGCTGCTCAGCCATTAGCTTCCTACACCAAAAGCTCGAGGGAAAAAGAAATCACCGACTTTAGCATCATCCCTGCCATTAGATGGCATGCTGAATGTTGTCAGATCACAGGAAGGGGGATAAGCAGCTCCCTATGTGAGTCTCTAAGAAGCATGATGTAAGCTCAAGTACAGAGATTACAGGACCTGGAAATGCTGGGAGAGGACCCAAGGAGCACGCTCTCAGGAAGCCAGTCCCCAGGCTTGTAAGATGTTAAGCACCCAGGTACCAAACTAACCGAGGATGGATCCACGTTTATGCAACTCCCTTGATCCAGTGAGCTGGCTTGCATCACGTTAACTAAGCCACATTCACTTGGCTGAATGAGTCGTAAGAGTCCATAAGGAGCAAAATCAGTGAGAATCATTCCAGTGACTTCAAGTGCCCCCTTCAAAATCAATCCTTCCAAGTTCAAGGTGACCGCATTAACTACAGACCCTAGCATTCGTAATGCCTGTAATCGCGGCTTTCAGGCATTTACCACGTGGGGTAAAAATCACCTAAAACATTTTTATAATCTTAAAAACCTTGCAGTGAGGAAAAGAATATTCAGGCATACGGCCAAAACAATAAAATCTTGAATATTATACCATGCATACCAGCAGTACCTTGGCTGCACTCAAAATAATAACTAGATAGTTTTGTCACTTTTAACATAACGTAACCTATTAACTTTCATCACTGTTCTGGGTAAGTAATATGTATACAGGATATAACTGAAGAAATAAATATTGACACATGTTGTTGTTAAAACACTGACTGAAAACTGCAGACCAGAGCATCAGAGCGTAGCGGGGTCTCTTCAATCCCAAGATCTCCTTCTCACTTCTGATGTAAATTTTCCATCCCAAGGCTGCCTTTAATGTAAATGGGGTTTGTGTACGTGTATATTATATAGATAAAAATAAGCACACTCACGGAATAATGAGCCCTGAGAAATACACTCTTTCAGCACTCTTGAGGGAAGGTGAGGCTGCTGAACGCAGCTGTTTTCATGATTCACATCTGAAAACTACGCTCTATGGGCCCGGCCAGGTGAAAATGCCAGGTACGCAAGGGCAGCTTGTAAATCTGCTCAGCTATTTCCTTCTGGCAAACTGCCCCCTGTCCTTTAACTTTACTCGGGCCTGGTTAAGCACCGTGCACTTCTCGAGACTGAAGACTGGGAACTACACGTCATTTCTCCTACCCATAAATAACAGCAGTCAATAAAATAAAGGCAAATAAAGGCAGTAAATGATATTTATTCCCAGTCTTATTTTATCCTGCACACATTTCTCTCAGAATTTTTGATGTGTTCCTCTAGCCAAGGCTGTCTGTGCCAATGCAACAACCGCAGCCTCCCTCCTGCCCCCTCCAGCCTGCTCATTAGCCAGTGTCTGACAGAAGCAAGTACCAGCTGCTCTACAAAAAGGCACATGAAACACTTCAGCAAGATATTATGAAATCAACTGTCTATAAGGAAGAGATCTTTTTTTTCCCCCCAAGTCACCATTACCTGAAGGTTGATATAAACTTTTGATTAAAAGCACAGTGTTTCTTCACAACTCTTTTTCTCCTAAGAAGTGAAAATCATATCCACATCTGGATACCCCATTTTCGACTCAAACAGCCAATGAGTCAGTGCTAATGGGGCTAAACTTCTACCCGTGAGCCTTTTCATTAGCATTTCTTGTTGTCAGGCATCTTTAAGGCCCTACAGCCAGCTTGGAAGAACATGGACACTGGCTGATTGGGACTTGCAAACTTGTGGCTCTATCTACATGGTACCTCATGACAATGAGCTTCACAGTTACCTGCAGGCAGGCATGGGGTTAGTTTATTTGTTGACATATACCAGCAGAGAACACCTGCATATGCTGCATTACTTCTTTGGCAGCTCACATCTATCCTCAACACAATTTAATGACAAAGTTGGAAAAAAAATTAAATAATAAAATCCCTCATTAGTTGAATGCAAAATTTACAAACATAATCTACCTTTGGAAGCTTCTGTGCCCAGTGGATTTTCCAAGATGTCTGTCATATCTTGGCTCCACGCATCCTTCACAGCAGACTTAGACACCTTCCTGTTGTTCAGGTTTTGCTGTGGTCGGAAGTTATTCCTCAGGTACTCCACGGACTTGACGTGGTCTTGTTGCTCGGTGGTGAATATGGAATAGAAAGCTTCCAGCTGACCATCATGGCGGGGGAGAGAAAGGATGTTAATTAGAAAACAATGTGGTGAAATCTGGATGGCTGATAAGAGAGTAAAATGGCAGGAAGTGTTGATGCCAAGACTGATAAACCCTGCGGGAAGTCAGGCTGCCCACTGAAATCACTGCCAACCGCCTTATCTCAGCACAGGGCTTATCCTGCCCAACAGAAGAGAAGAGCTTTGAGCAACTCATGGCTGTCTGTCATGGACAAGGAAACATTTGCCCTCAGACCCGTTGTCTGGAAGGAGTGTCTGTGTGACAGCCCTGCCAAGCCCTTCTCACAGCTGGCATTGCTTTGTTTTGCAGTATCATGCCAAAAACGTTTCCACCCCAAGAGCTCTTTCCCGGAGAGGGTGATGTTACCTTATCCCTTATGGGATGGACACCCAAACCCCGAGCTGGCTGACCCATGAGTGGAACAACCTCAAGACTCTCAGCTTCGAGCACCATGACCTCCCTACCAGGCACTGCTCCCTCTGATGTCTGCTACGGGGTGAGAAATTGTAACACAAAATGGGCATGGTTAGCATGTATTCCTCTGGGAGTAAGTTTTCTCAGCTGCATTCAGTTTTGAGCTATTTTTAATAAAATGTATTAACCTGTAAGAAAGAACTGTAATTGGGAAACTTTTCTGTTACTCTGGATCTCAGCAGTTCTTTAGAACAAAATTTCTAGCAA
Source organism: Excalfactoria chinensis (assembly GCF_039878825.1). Taxonomy (NCBI): domain Eukaryota; kingdom Metazoa; phylum Chordata; class Aves; order Galliformes; family Phasianidae; genus Excalfactoria; species Excalfactoria chinensis. Next base: position 7,136,325 of record NC_092836.1, read on the forward strand.
ACTAAGATGAAAATATTTTCAGCTAATGTTGTTCTCGCAGCTATCAAGGTCAGTATAGCATTTACTAATAGGTTGTTAGCATTCAGGTCAAGAACTAGAATTAGTTATGTCGCTGCTGGAAAGGCTGAGCAAGACAGAGCAGAGAAAGATTCACTGCTGATATTGTTTACATCAACATCAATTACACATATTGATAGTATTTGGAGAATACAGAATCTGGCCCAAGACTTTAAAAAGGACTTGGATTATGCTCATGGTTTAATGACAGGTCACTGTGAACACAACATCCTTTCCATTAAGTGCTTCTGTTCTAAAAGTATGGAACAGAACCTAAGAGTTGAAACTTCTAAGTGGGAAAAATGATCATTGTAGCCTCAGCTGATGGTGCTGATAAAAATAATCAAAGGACGGTGTAACAAAACAGCTAAGGATACTCCACTCAATCAAGAGGTGCTCACTGCTGATATTTAATTTCCCTTCAAGCCAGTAAACAGAAACTCCTTTTTGCTACTGCTGTCCAGCTGGCCAGTTCTGCGGGGCTGGATGATCCTTGTTAGTGGGCTGAAATCTGTAAATCTTTTCCAACCCCCACAGGCAAGTAGAGTCAATTTTCATGCTTTTCATTTCAAAAGTCAGTCTCCCTGGAGCGAGGATGCGTGCTAGGCTGGCTAATGGAGAAATATATGGGAATGCTATCACCGTGAGCAGTGCATGGACAGCAGGAGGGAGAAAGGATGGACCTCAGTGCGCAGATACTGAGTTGGCAGCTCTGCACCAATACACAGTACAAGGGAAATGAGCCTCATAATGGGCAGTCACTTCCAAGATAACAGCACATCCTTGCACATTGTCAGCAGCAGCTTCCCCCCGAGGACAACTGCTCTTACTGTACAAGCAGGGAGCCCAGTGCACAGGGAGAGTGTGCAGCCAGCAGGAAGGTGACAGCTGGTGGCAGGCTCCATCTCAGGCAGGGGACCCAGGTACTGCTTTGAGCCTCCAGCGCATGCAATGATGGTAGGATTTGGATTCTGCAGCTGAGGTGAATGTCATATTCCCAAGGTCTCTGCTGTAATTTTCTCTCTGATTCTTAAGAGAAAGATGTCAAAAAAAATCTTGAAAACTCTTTGCTAATTGTTAGTATAAAAAGTACTGACAGATGGGTTAAAAAGTGAGGTAAAAGGATTATCTTACACTTCTGTCTTAAGAAAGAAAGCAGATGATCTTGCTAAGCCCTGTGCTACTCTATCATCTTCCAAGGAGACGCTGACCATAACTCTGTAAATATTTAATTATGCTTTCCACTCCATGCTCGAGAACCAGCTCTGATGAAGGCAACTAACAGGTCTTTAAGTGGCTCTGTAGAAGTTCATGAACTGGATAGCAACTGTTCCTTGTCAAGTCAAAGCTCTAGGCTTACGCTTCCATGACATTAATTGAATTTTTAAACTTTCAATGAGAACTTTTAAAATATTTTCTTCTGCCATGCTACCTTGGGGAGGTATAATTGCATTTTAACAACTGCCAGTTCAAATATGATTTTTAACCTTCCCCTTTTTATGTGTTGAAGTATATATAAGTCATTTCAACTTCATTTTTACTATAAAAATATTATCTACCGCAAATGAGAAATTAATTGATCTATAGCTGCCAGGGAAAAAGTAGAGAAGATCTACAGTCAAGGAGCTACACTCATGCTCTTCAAGGAGTACAAGAGCTCCTGTTCAGAAGAAGAAATCATAAGCTGCTATAAGAGGGAGAAAGCTGCTACAAGATACAGAGAAACCTGATCTAAAATTCCAAGTCATGCAATTACAAACCATTAAAGCCTGGTGTGCACAGTGTTCTAAGGGCTGGATATAAAAGTGGTAATTAAAAATACTGAAACTGTTATAAGCACAATGAGATACTCTGAGGTATGCATTATGAGAGATAATGCCGTGCTTTGGGTCACCGAATGCACTTAGCTTTACAATGCATCTGCAGGGTGATACGGCTTGTCCTGTTTTGTTGTCTAATTATTGGGAGAGATGATGATGATGGAGAGCACTGAGAATAAAATAGAGAAGCCTCTACAAATGGACCACTTCAGAACTGTCCTTTTTACAGCGAGGTATTTTGCACAAAAGCAAGGATTTAATTGGAATGGCAACAAAGCTTAAACAATATCACTTTCCTCCTCTGGGATTACAGACTGTTTCATGGGGTTTGTGATAAAGAAGGTTAAACTGTGGCAATGGATTATACTGCACTGTTTCTGTTAGAGGAACAAATAATAATCATGGCAATGGCAGGGTGGCAGGCTCTTAAAATACACCCATCCCCAGAGCTGCCAAGGGGGAGAATACTATTATTTATTCCACATGTGCTGTAGCATCAATGAAAGCCTGTCTCCATGCAGAATACCCAGCCCCTCAACCACACACACTTACAAAAAGCAGCAAAATGCCAAATTGTAAAGGCTTGACTTGGCACCATTACCATTGTACTGCATAGGAAAGAAAGCTATGCCAGGATAAAGCACCTTTATACCACCGTAGGGCTTGCCAGGATTAAGCAGTTTATTTGCATTTGTTAAAACTGAAAAAGAAGAAAAAAGTGTGTGACCCACCCGACTTGTACACAGAGGTGTACACAGGGTATAAAACTGAGTGCGAGTCAGCCCTCACAGCCATCCAATGATAAACAGTAAAGTTACTGATGCAGCGAAAAGCTACAAGGGATTGCAAGTATCCTGCAGGCAGGGCCAGAATTCGAAATGATCCTGACAATCAGAGAAACAGCCTGAAAAAGACAAAGGGTCTGATTCAACCACGGGCCCATGTGCAGAAAGTCCCACGCTTTGCCTGCATGACCACACGGTGCTCACTCAGCAGCAGTGCTAGAGAGAGCTCTGGAGAAGGCATTTGCAAAAGGGTTCCTGTCAGCCACCAACAACCTCATGCTGTTGTGAAAAAGGCAAAGTAATGCCAGCACAGGCAGCTCAACGCATGAATCTGCTCGTCTCACAGTACCCAGATGAAGCACTGAGACCTGTTTTCAATGTGGCATTTCAGAAAAGCGTGGGAGGGTCCACAGGGGAAGCATTAGGATGTAGGAAATGCAAAGACAAGCCTGGAGCAGGGACACAGCAACCACCTCCCACCCTTCTGAAATCTCTGAGAGCCAACACCTTTCAGTCACAACCACTCACTGAGCCTCTCACTTTGGTTTTACAGAATTAGTGTATTGAAAAGCTTTGTTTTCAGTGGCTTAAGGTAGATGAATGGAGGACTAACTTCAGCAGGACGGCTTTCTAAGGACAACAATCTTAAAACATCAAAAATACACTTCGCTGGTAAACGCTGGACTATATTTATCTGTTACTCTATTGGAAGCATTCTTCTCCAGACCAATCCCAGACATGGGGTCTGTCTGCATTAAAAGCTGCTATGTGCTAATTTTAAAGATTCGTGTACCAGTTTTCTAAGCACATAATGGCAGCTTTACTATGTTGCGAAAACAGTTAAGCATGGAGAATTAATGGAAGCATGTCTGTTCTAATGTAATTAGTTCAAATTACTAAATCTGAACAGAACTGAAATCACTCACTTTACTTTGAAAAGAAAGTTTCAATTAAAAAGAATAAAAAGGAGCACCGTGTAAATATTTACACCATAGCTTAACTTAATCTTAACAAAAACAATACCAAATAAATCATGGAGAGGAAAATAGGTTTCATGTTATGCCGCCTTCTTAAGACTGATGGCTCTTGTTCAGAAACAATATTACTAAAAAGAAATTATTCACCAACATTTCCCACTCTGTCAACAGAATTTTTTTTGCTCACAGCATTAAAACACGGGCCTTGAAAACACCACGTTGAAGAGGGTAAATCAAGAGCCAGCTTTCAGCAGGGGGTTGGACTTGGTGATCTTCAAAAGTCCCTTCCAACCCCTTTAGTTCTAAGAGATCTCACCAATGAATTGAACATACCTGATGGTAAGAAATGGGAACGGGCTTCCGGAAAACGATCCACTCCACGATCTCACTGCAGGGAGGAGTGGTCAGGGAACCTGTGTAGCGGTAGTAACTCCCCAGCGATGTTGGCAGCAGGTCCCTCAGCACAAAGGGATCCAGGAAGGTCTCTTTCTCTGTGGGGGAGTTTGACAAGCAAAATTAGCTTCTCTTATTTATTTATTTATTTTATTTTATTTAAAGAAGCATATCTTTAAAACAGATGTCACACTGATAGGCAGCTTAGCAAAGTGTAAGGGCAACAACATATTTCATCATATATATGTAATGAAAGATAGAAACACCCTATCAGAAGCACCCCGTAAAAGTCGATGTGTTGATTATTAAAAGAGCAGCCAGTCAATCCTATATGCTCCTATTCAGAATGTATGCAGCTGTGAAAAGCCCTTGATATTTCCATGCTTTATGCAAACACTGAAATAACACCGTGTTCAGTGGTTTCAGCTTGATGGTGGTGAAGGCATGCTAAAGCCCTGCTGGGACAAAGTGGGGCCCCAGGGGTCTCACTCCTTGCAGTCAAGACTGGATACAGTCAGCAGAGCACCATAAGAACATTTCAGGGGTAAAAATGCTCTCTCCTCTAACCCAAGAAACTCCTTGTTGGAGTCCAGCAGGCTGAAGGATGAGCTCCTTCCAGTAACAGTAGCAAGCTGGTGGTATTTAACAATGTGAAGATAAATAAATAAATGAAAGGAGGGAACAGCTGGAGGCAAGACAATTTCCTTGCCATCCCTGCACATTTATCCTCCACACTTTATGTTGACTCACTCCCTCTCAGTCTGTGCAAAGGTGTTCACTGCCTCAGGGCATGCTGACACGTGAGGCTCTGTCATACATCTCTATTCCTCACTTTCTATATTCTCAGTGCTTCAAACAAAAGCTAGCATTCACGTTGCAGCAACTTTCCACCTCGTCAGACCTGCTGGGCAGCTGACCGGATCTCTCGTGCCTGATTTAGCAGGTGGCAGCAAGGTTGAAACTGGATGGTCTTCGAGGTCCCTTCCAACCCAAGCCATTCTATGATTCTATGGTCTTCCATTCTCCTGCATATTATCAACCAGTTTGAAAAGTTCCAAAATATGAGTAATTCTATGAAAGTCAAAGTATACCACTTTGTAACAGAATACCGCAATATCTTCATTAACCATTTCTTTCCTTCTAACCCGAGCAGATATCAACAACTTCTGCACCCTCAAGAAGGAAGCAAGCAAAGAATAAAACATCATCTCACAGAACACCTTCAGAGAAGTGTGTGTTCAGGTATTAAGTAGTAAAATACACATGATTGGCCAAAGTTCAAAGAGAACTAATCAAGAAATCATAATCACGGCAAAAGGTCGCATTTAATTTGATTTCCAATTAAAAACGCAATGGTTTATTTTTATACAGGAAAAACTGGTCTGAAAAACTGCAAACTCAGTCAGAGGATTTGATTTCAAACTTCAGCACAGATGCAGCTTCACAGCAAAATGAGGTGGTTTGTATTTAAGAAGCTCTCTCTATGAAAGCTGAGCACAGGGTGGGTGCTATGAATCCAAAAGTATTTGAACATGCAAACATCCTTTTTGCACTGACAGCCAACGACTACAAATGAAATAGATGGGAGAGGTAGAGGCACATTTTAAGAGCTTCCCCTTGGATCCTTGTTTATTGGAAGATTTATGAGATAACGTTTTGGTTATAATTAACAATTTAGCTATTGTTAACTTGGATAACCTTTTATTTACAACGATGGAAACATCTGAGATGCTGGACAAACACTCTCTGGAAAACCAGGAATACAGAGTACCCCTTTATCAAAGGCTGACAAGAGAACGAGGCCCATTCTGCACTTTCAAGGATTTTTGTGCCATATGCTGACAGTATTATATTTTAATAATTAATTGTTCATCAAAGGAAAAGATGAAGAACAGGGATGCTAAATTCAAAGTTATTCAAATTGCAAAAATGAATAATGCATGACTTTTATATTAAATACACACTGTATTAAGTAGTCTACATTTCATCCAACTCTGTCTTTCATTTTTAAACATTTTGAACTACAATATGAATAATCAACCAAGGGAAGCTTATTTAGACAGAGAAATACCTTATTTGAATGCAAACTGGAAGTATCCGACTATGATTAAATTTTACTTATCAATTAGGTAATTTTTTTTTTTCCTAAGCATTTGGAACCTCATAGTCAGATACAAGCAACGATAATTCTTGAGGAAAAAGTAGCTTTGCTAAAGCACAGCTTTAAGTAGGACAGGGTGTACTCTCATTTTTCATGGCTACAAGCAACGCTGTAGGTTTTGGTTAATGAATTCCAAAGATTGAAATAAAAAACACCTATAATTGGATTACCATGACTTTTAAAATAGATGATAATCAATTGATTACGGTTTAATAACCCAGCACATTTGAAAACAGATCATTAATTTCTATCTCCTCCACGTAGATGCATGGTGCAGCTTTAGGAATTGGAGTCACAAACATCTTCGAGCCAAGCTTACAGAAAAAGTGACTTAGAAACTCAGGACTCTTTCTTCCATACAATATGAAAACAGGAAATGAATGCCATGAAGTTATGTTCCTGAGAGCCTGAGACAGACTGAGGATGGGATTTGAAAATCAAGTCACTTAACATTCCAGCCACAAACTGCTTATGACTGTTGCTAAGTCTCTAAAAAGAATCATCTGCAAGCCAGGCAACAGCGCTCACCGAACACGGTGGGAACATGTTATTCACACATACTTACATGTGTGTGTGTGTTTATATATAGCATTCCTACTAAACTGTAAAGTTGGAAAAAAAATGCCACTTTTGTCAGCGCCTCACATGAGCAGCTCCTGTTTCCTTTTCTCTGCTGGGACAGGCAGGGGTTTTGCCCAGACAGCTGGGAGCAGACTGGGCAGGGTGAGGAGTTCATAGGGAGAAGAAACCAGACAAAGCTGGGAACCACACAACATTCTATGTGAGGAGGATTAAAAAAAAAAACAACCAACAAAAACAATCCAGCATTTGTTGACAGGTACAAAGAAAAGAACTGGCAGACAAAAGCAATAAAACACATCGGCGATAACATCTGTGTTCACCTGCAAATAACCTGTGAACAGCGCAATGAATCCTGCAAAACCCACTTGTGAGCCAAGGAAGAGCCCCGCACCTTCGTGGTCTCTGCTGCTCCCTGTCCTGCTATATCCAGAGCATGGAAAAACAAACAGGAAATGTGAGCCGCAGGGTCTGACCCTAACCACAGAGCATCGAACTGCAGAGCATCCCCTGAGAGCAGCACTAACAGTGCTGCTGCAGCCACCACCACGTTGGGTAGCCTGGAAAGGAGCAGCACCAGGAACATCACAGAGCTGCCACTCTGATCTGTACAGCCAATTTAATTGGCAGTTAACAACCGGTGAGTCGACATTGGCAGCACCAAGGCTCGTAAAGAAGTGTTCACTCTAATACTTCCCAAGGAAAAATTAGCCAAGTGCCACATATGCATTGTTGACAATTAAGACAATGTGATATTGCATCCCACAGCATAAAGGGACAATATGGTGCTTTAACTCTCACATTCACAAAATGCAATTAACAGTCAGCTTGTATCTTCTGATACAACATTCCTGTCCACCTTTTGGTCTTCCTCCCTTAAAAACAATCCATATTCTGCTTCTGCCTTTGTCTGCAAACCAACAGGAAAGCTTATATTTGAGTTTTTATTTTACACTAATACAGTAGGAAACATATATTTAAGTGACTCATGCAAACTCTCTTCAGCCAAATCAGCTGTGGAAACAGAAGACAAAAATACAGGACTAAACAACCCAAGATAATATCTGGATGGCCGTGTACCTGTTTCAACAACATCAGGTGAAGTCTTTCAACACTATTTTTGTTTACTAGACAAGAAACACTCTTTATTTTCTTCAGTTCTTTATCATCAGCCAGTAGTGCCCAGTATATTCTTTGGGCTGGTAAATCTCCCCACTTTTTTGGACCAAGGGCCATTTTTTGTACGACCGACCCAAAGCCACAGCAACTGCAGGCAAGCTTTAAGGAGTTGACCTATTTACACTCCAGATTTGTTAAAGCATCACCGCATGCGAACAAATACTGAGCTGTGCACAATAGTTTTCACAGCAGAGGAAAAATCAGATCTTGAAACCAATACTGGTGGAAGATACCCACTAGCTACTGCAGTTTTCAGAAGCTGATGCCAACAAATACTATATTGCAAGAACTATCAGTTGAATATTTTGACTTCAAGGACAGACTTGCTAAAAATAAATTCTCTGAAATGCTGGGAGAAGATAGCCCTGAATTTTAACTGAATCACCGTGGAATAGGAGGGTTCTTGAGATATTCAGGTAAACAGCATCACAACTATCTGTGATCAAACCTCCTTTCAAATCTAACAGGAACTTGGATTGGAGATCAGAAGAAAATAGCTACATGCCAAGTCCATTTATATCTCATGGAATGCTTTGGACTTTCATCGTGCTTTTCTGTAAGAAAACAGGAACTTGGCTGCATTGGAAACAGTATCTTAAAATGAGCTTATTTCCAAAATTAATGTATGTGCAATGCCTGATAGGTGGAAACGTTACCCAGCTACACTTTGAATAACTGAAATCTGCAATACCAACACGAAGAGCTTTGAAAGTCTCCCAAATCTGTCAAACAATGTTACTGCCAATTCCATTTTCACGATGAGCCAAGTCATTCTAAAGCTTCTGCGTTCAAACATTTAAAAAACAAACACACAGAAATAATCCAAAGGACACCATGCAACACATCCAGCGAGCCAGAACTTCCAAGATAAAGCAGGCTGCACACCAGAGACGGGGATCAGACTCGCTGTGGTGATGTTCAAGATAAGATTACAAATATTATGCGTTACTTTAACTGAAAAGATCTTCAAATGAGTACTTGCTGTGTAAATCCAGCATGCAGAGCAGTTTCTGACGGTCCTTTGTGCTCAGTGTAATTCTTGTAGCTTATTGTGTAACTATTACTCTCATTTCTACATATATATTTTTTAAAGGCTACAGCATCTGCTGAACAATGCAAAGAAGCATAAGGACACATAAAGCAAAGCATTGCTGGGAGGAAGGGAATGAGATAATAACACACTCCTTACTCTGCGAGCTGCGGTCTCATTTAACCTGAGACAAGTGGGGTGGTACAAAGAATGAGAGGAAAGAAACAAAGGCAAGTCTCCTATGGAAAAAAAGAAACCAACGTGAACATTTCCATGCCAGGTGTCAGACACGGGCTTATCTTTTCTCCCTCCTTCTTTTATAACACAGTTATAAGTGGAAACTGTTCAACAGGAAGAGGTTTGGCTGGAGAGGAGGGATCTTAAGTCTTCAAGGAGATGAATTAAGAAATCAATCAGAGCCTTTCATGCTTACATACTGTTAATGCAGGGTTTTGGCATAGCAGTAGGAATGGAGTAGGAATTCTGCAGGTTTCACAAAATCTAACCCATGGCAGAGTTACACGTGCAGTCAGGGCTACAAGGCACATGGAGACTGAACAATGCAGCATGTGCACCAGTGACCGGGGAAAACAGAAATAGAGAGGGAAGTTTGGAAAGGAAGAGGATCTTGAAGGGAGCTGAGCCCTGGCACCTGCAAGGTGAAGTGGGGCAGGAGCAGCCAGAGTGTGTGCAGCACATGTCTGCTCCAGTGGGGCCTGAGCAACACTGCACCTTCTCTGGCTTCAGCATCCCTCTTTCCTCAGCAAATATCCTCAAAACCCACCAGCAAAGCACGCAGCTCCTCCCCACTGCAGGTGCTTTGTTCACATTCATCACCAACCTACATTCAGCCACATCTTACAACCTTCCTTTCGTTAGCTTGACTTAGTTTTTCTGTGCAACATATTAATAATATGTCAGCTTGCTGGTGTGTGCTCAGCCATGACCAGCGCTGCTTTTCACAGAGCAGACAGGTGAAGGACCAGAGATTTCTTAACACTTCCATCATTTATTCCTCTAAATGATACAGACCCCTGCTGCTATGCGCAGAGCTGCCCTACATAAAGGTGTGAACTTATCACCTCTGCTCTCATCTTCATTTCCCACTTCCCTCCTCCTTGCCTCTGCTCTGCAGTAACCGTGTCCTGGCCCCTTTCACATGGCTACTCTGACTGTGAACACAAGAACAGATCAGAAAACAAAAGAATATATCCAGATCCTCCCCAGGGAAAAAAAAAAACCAAACGCTCCTCCACATTTCCTTCTCACATCGCGCTGCTCTTCCTTTGATGGTCTTTGTTGTTCCAAATTGGGTTTCTGCTTTCTTCGAAGTTTTACTTTAAAAGCCAAGGTCCCACAGTAGCAGATCTTACCCTCATCCCTCTTCCCTGCCTTTTTTCCCTGATTTTCAGTGCAGAATGCAAACAGCTTGTCAGGTGGCGTTATGGTTAAAGTTAAAAACAAAAGGAAAAACCTGTCATGCTGCTAATGTTGTTTTCTTGTTATTATACCTTCTGGTGTGATAGATCCACAGGGTAACTAACACTGTTTGGATCACTTTCTCTTAGTGCTGATTCATTTTAACAGGTTATTTGCTGCCTTTTGCTTAGGACAGCTGGAGAGATGTGCAACATCTTCATTCTCTCCTCTTCTTCCCTCGTTGAAACAATTGTGTTTCCATTATATTTTGGTAGGGTCTCCTCAGCAGCTCCTTAAACTTTGACGGTCACCACCAAGCTGCCTGAACACCTCTTGCCCACCTTGAGTGAGAGTCAGGCTCACACCCTGCTCCACGCTAAGTTTCAGGGCTATAATAATACAACAGCAGCAGAAAAAAGAAAAGTATATTTTCAAACACTCTTTTAGATAAACAAAGGCTCCTCTCTACCCCTCACCCCAGCCCACATTCACAAACAAGCAACAGATGCCATCGATTCACTTTGTACCTTTGCTTTTGATCTGGCTGCTCTTTGATTTTCACTGCTCACTTTTGACAAGGAAGGGAATAAGAGCCCCATTTCTGTGACATTAATAGAAGCTTTTCTGCTGCGGTAATTTATTTGTGTTTTGCTAATAACTTTGTGCTGATCCGTGTAGATTCTTGGTGACAGACAGGGAGAACAGGACAGTGTGACAGAACATGCTTGCCGTCAGCATGAAAGGTTTGCCATGAGCCTGTGGTGCAATGGGACTGAGCAGAGCACCTGGGTCCAGGCTGGGAGAAAGCTTAGCAGGCATCGCCTCCACAGCTGCAATGAGAAGACTTGTTTTAATGCCTTTCAGGCAGCTGGTAAGAACAAGGGAAAACCATCTCTAAGAGGCTTACTTACAAAACAGTACCAAAAAGGGCAAGCTGAAGACACTGGAGGCGGGCAAAAGGGATGTTGGTGTTTTAGCAGCTCCACCCTGTTGATGCTCCTCTGGGATACTGCTAGAGCCTGTGGCAGATAAAAGCCTCTGTAGCTATTTTAATGCAAATCAACAGTGTAAGACATAACCTGGTACTTCATGTTCTGGTTCCCAGAGGGGCTCTCTCTGAGTGAGGCCTGGGAGCCACCTGGCTCCTCACATAGCTACAGCTCTGCCTGCTCAGCACCACAAGGAAGGCTGAGGAGCAGGGAGGTGCTCGAGGCACCCAGCTGAGCACACCAGCAGCAAAACAGAGGCAGCTTTGTAGCATCACAACCAGGTTGTGTGTCCTTACTCAACAGCCTGCCTTCACCTGGGGTGCTACATCCCAGCAGCACCAACATAGCCGGGGGCTTTTCTGCCAGCTTGTACGACGAGAACATCTCAATAGCTGAAATACACCCCCAGTGGTTGCAATGGAAAGACACTGTCACGTTGGCGTCAGAAAACACGCACCATGCTGCCTGAGCTCCATCCCCACCACAGTGAGGACGGTGCACTCCTGTCAGCCCTTGGCAGCCCTGCAGCACGGACTGCAGCACGAGAGCAGCAGGGCCCTGGCTGGCAGGAGGTGTGAACAACCCTTGGCAGAGCGCAGAACTGAAAGCACTTTTAAAATCAGCAACAGGCAGCTGACAGCTCTGAAAAGAGCCTCCTTGTCGTTCGTGTGCCTTTACAGTGCTCTGTGAGGGTGGACGCGGGAGCTTGGGAGCAGCGGCGCAATGGGAACGCTCTGTTCAGTGGGAGGATGTGAGGCAAGCCCCAAAGCTTATCACTGATTCAAACATTGTTCGGGTGTATGGGACCGCTGTGGTTTTCCTTCCAGCTAGGAAAGCTTTGTATGGTTGCTCATGTAAAGCTAAGCTTGATGTGACATTAAGATTCTAGAAAATTATGCCTGGAGATGAGGAAATAAAGTGAACTCTGAGTAGCCACTAAGCCTGTATTGATTTTTATGCGTATGTTTCTCTGTCATTGTTACTGAGCTGGTGACACTGTGAAGGGCACAATTATTTATGTTCCATCAAATTAGTAAGTAAGTCAAATCCCTGACGAAATTTCAAGCAAAAAAAATGCTTTCACTTTTTGCAGGAAGTCCTTCTGACCCTTAAATTGTCTTCTTACCTCTGGAAGGGCACTTGAACATACAGAATTTCATAGAAAAACTGAAAAGCTATGCAAGAAAAATGAGATCAAAGTTCCTCGGTAGCACCCTTATAGGTAACTGAGGGTTATCTGAGCTGCTGCCATCGCAGGGACAGAGTGGATTCCATGGTGCACATTTAGGGACAGTCCTTCTAGCAAAAGCCCTTGGAGAAATGATGATTTGAGCTTGAGTTTGCACAATTTCCTGAATGGCTGGGAGGAAGGAGTGACTGTCCAGCCCAAGTCAGCAAGGATGCTCTATTGGTCAGAGGGAGGGAGATGGAAAAAGAAGAAAATCTTACTTAAATAGGCATGTTGAAATAAGATACACAGCAGGAGCAATGTCAAGGGGCTCATGGTCTCTCCAGCTGGAGGACACATAAACACAGCCTAATTTAAAAGCAAGTATCTCAGCATTCATAGGCATTCCTGACTTCTCAACATAGGGATGCACCTCTGTATTGTGACGACCAGCTAAAAATAATGTGGGAATGGAAATATTATAGAATACAAAGAAACTTAAGGGTTCCGTTTTGCCTTTCTCCAACTTCTTTTGTCAAATCTTTGCTTGACTCAATCACTCTGTTCAAAACCCACAGTTTTCCAATGTATTTCAGCTAAAAAGTCCATTGCTGCCCTAAGGTCCCAGATGAATGCAACCAAATGGAATACAGGAAGAGTCTTCTAAGATAAATTCATAAAGATGTGCTCACAGAAGATATAAGTAAATTATATCAAGAAAAGAAAGAAGGTATCTGGAATAAAAGCTCACATCTTTACTACTATTCTAGATAATCACATTAAAAGAGAGATATGATATAAGAATCCTTTACTGAAGCATTCCTTCAATATTTAAGTAAAAGAGAACAATTTCTCTGAGCAAGTACTTTGTAGGAGGAAATTCCCTTACTTTACCCACAAAAAGAGACTTAAAAAAGGCTTTTAATCAGAGCCTTTGAAACAGGAAGGAAAGCAAGATTTTCCTCTTTTTCTTCCTTAATGTTTTTAAAAGGAAACTAGCTATTGAAATATATCAAGCGATTTCCTCTTCTTGAAACACTATTACCCTTCTGTGCATTGTGAGCAAAACAAAAATAAACGCCTTTTATCCACCCAGATTTTGCTGTGGGTAGGCAGCGCCAAGACGGACTAATCATTATGTGGTCAGGGAATCACAGCCTTGGGACTGTGTCGCATCTTACCCAAACAATTATTTTTGGGAATGGAATAATACTTTCAGGAGGCATTGGTGTGATTACCCGCCACTGGCTATTTCAGCTGCAGTGGTGAGGAGCAAGAGACAGAGCACAAAAAATGATGAGACGGTTAAAAGGGTGCAGAGCTTTGCGGAGGGTGGAGTGGCTTGAAATAGAAGGCAGGTGGCTATGAACAGATCTTGGTCCAGTTAAATGGCAGCTTGACTTCAATGTCAAATTACACAGCCACTGAAAAAATCTTTGCAGTCCAACTGGTCCTTGCTTTACTTTTGCCAGCTTGTTTAACTACCCACTGGGAACTGGATAATAGCATCTATTTTTGTGGAAAGCAACAGTGTTTTTTTGGTCATGTGTGTTGTTTTTATTTCACAGCACAACACTGCAATTTATGAACACGAAACCCATAGAAAATTCTCAGAATGAAGGACTGTATGGTACGTTATCATTTAACCCCTGTTTTTCATTTTCATTGGATTTATTAGTGTCCCCAGCTGCAGTGTTAAATGACTCTGAAAGTAGAGCAATTAATCCAAAATCCTATTTGTTTTAATCTAACACTGTCGACTAGTTTTAGGTTTGCAGTCAAGAGAAAAAAATGTTTGTTAAGCTCTACAGCACTAGCTAATGTCTAAAGACAATCCTCTGAAAAGGTGCAAAGATGTTTTATCGCAGCACTATAGATGGGACGGAGATTTATTAGAGTACCTAATACCATTCCAGCAGACGCCTTTTGAATTATAATGAGATTATTAAAACTTTACAAATCATTATATTAAAACCTGACAAGAGTACTTTCGGAACTGGAGCATCTTGGTGTCGTCGCTAATGATGCATTACCTGTGATAAGGCTTCGGTAGAATTACTAAGTAAAAATTGGTTATAAAAGTATAAAATATATTAATATTTATTTCAGTACCTGCTATAAGTTCAAGGATAATAGGTTTATATGCATCAGAACAGTCGAATGATCGTATTTATATCAGCATTAGAAAGATGTTCGTCTGCTGCAAAGTTTAATTAATTTTCACAGATAGTTAATTTTCTGTTTCATTATCAGCTCCCTAAATTTGAAAGACAAATAATTTATAAACAAACAGAAACTTCAGAGAGGAGTATTTTTAGAGCAAACTGAAGATAAATAGCAGGAGTGAAGTACTAATACGAATGATATATTGTAGAGGGTTTTGATTGATAACTTACGCATTGTAGAGCACTGACTGAAAAGAAACAGATTGTTTACTGTTAGCCCCAACCCATTTTCAGGTAACAAATGGCTCTGGTCTTTACCAATCAAATAATGGCTGTAATGCCTTTAGACATCAGTGAATGAGGAATGTGCAGGCTCACAGTGTCCTCCTATGGGTGACCTGATCCTTTAAGGACAACATTCCTGCCCTTCTCCCCTTCCCAGCAAGAAGAAAGTTTAAGCAGCTACTTACCATGATGTACGACGCCCTTCAACCCATGGATAATGGGATCCAGTGCAGAATTGTCCCTCTGACTGACCTACATGCAAAGGATACAGGATTGGTTACATCTATTCTGGCATCAGACAGAACAGTCTCAGTTTAATCTTCTGAAGAGAGGAAAAAAAAGATGTTATCTAACAAGCTGCTTAGTTCTTGCACGTACAACGGCTCCTCACCAAATGCCAAAGATACACGGTGTAATCAAATGAAGTAAGGAAGGTTAAACCAGAAGAAGGCATTTTCTGAATTCATTAAAACATTAGCAGCATTATTACCCAGCAAAGAGATCTAAAAGCAGAGATCTGGTATCTCTCTGGCAGATTCTCCTTTCCTAGAGGTAAACTGCTGTAATAAACAGAAGTTACCCAAGAAGAGTACACCAGTACAGGGATGAATTTGGTGCCACCGCTGCTATCAGTAAAGCTGGACCCTGATCAGCCATAACAGCTGGGCCCTGACATCATGTTACTGCTCATCTACTTGCAACACTGCCGAGGCATTTACAACCAGTAATGCATTTTTTAATTCCTTTTTTAACTGTTTGCATTTTCAGAGGCTTTGAAGGAATAACTTACAATGTCTGTAACGTGTCCCATTACCTAAAGTAATTTCTAATTTACTTCTGTGAAGTAAATTCAGCACATACCTCATTCGGGTAGTACTTCTGCTCTTATTTTTTGCCCCCAGTCAGTATCAGAAACCTGAGCACCATTATTGGACAGATTGCTCCCAATGAGGAAACAAATCAACTGCAAAATGGCTCCTGTGCTTTCCTGCTTGCCCATGATCTCACATTGAGAGGAAAAACAGAGTTTAATCACTTTCTGTCCAGATTTTGACATATGAAGGAAGGAGTGGAGCTAGAAGAAGAAAAACTACAAGAGGAACTTGTGCCCAGCAGGGAACAAGCATTCAGTGTGAAGCACAGAACTGGCCCGGAGCGTGGCTGTAGGATCAGGGCATCACTGACTGCAGCACATACAAAAATGTGTTACTGTAAGAAAAGCACAAGTACGGTTTTTCCCATTCTTTCCCTCACTGCTAATAATAAATCCTAGAAGTGTCATTATCTTTTTAGCCAACTGCATTAGGAAGAACAAACAAGCAAAAAAAAAAAAAGCCTCCAAACCAGCACACCCCAACTTTCTTCTGTTTATTTGGCCTTTGAAATACTCTGCTGTGTTCACGACACATTCTTGTGTTCGTTTCCAAACAAAAAGGTTTGTTTTCTTTTGGTGTTTTAAATGGAAATTGAAGATCCTTTTCTCATCACAGTACTTCTGTGCTCACAACGATCAGG
Organism: Excalfactoria chinensis; assembly: GCF_039878825.1. Taxonomy (NCBI): domain Eukaryota; kingdom Metazoa; phylum Chordata; class Aves; order Galliformes; family Phasianidae; genus Excalfactoria; species Excalfactoria chinensis. The sequence continues at coordinate 7,152,847 of NC_092836.1, forward strand.
TAGGGCAAGATCTGCAATAAAATTATGAAAGCAGCAGCAGTAGCTTTGAAATATATACAGCTTAGATGTTACTGGCAATAATATTATTAGGCCCAAAGGCTGTAAGCTCTTTGAAGCATGAACTTTTATATGCCCAAAGGGGTGCTCTGTACACTTTGGACTCTGTATAAATAATAATCACAGTACACTGAACCCAATGACCCACTTTGTAGGTTCTGTCTGGCTTCTGGCAAATCAACAGTAAACACTTTAAAAATGCAGAGCTGTTGGAAGACACGTTCTTGCATCTTTTCCATTTATTCGGGTTTCTCCAAGCCTCAGCCACCAACAAAATAGAGAAAGCAGCAGTGGATCTGAACAATGCTTCATTTAATGCTGTTTAACTGTACGTTGTACAGAGTTTTATTTTGTTTGCTTTGTTTTCATCTCTCATGACAGCTACCACCAGTTCAAAGAAAGCAAATAGATGGAAAGAAACCTAAAGGTTAAAATCGTTCCTTTTGGGATTTTCTGTCAAAGTAGATCAATTCTTAACCTCAACCTTGGCAGCACCCCTCTAATCTGCTGAGGTGGTGTGCCTGTATAGATCTAAGCAATCTTTTGGATAACATACTCTGCAAATATGTTGTGCTCTCCAATAGCATGAAATCGAGAGTCACATTACTTCTCTGGGGGTGGGAAAGCATATGCTGCATGCATCTGTAATCATGTTTTCTCTGAGGGTATGGGGAGTGGGATCTCACGTTTCTCTAAGACTCCCAGGCAAACAAGTGCCACTCGGGGAGAAAGCAGTTCAGACCTGCTTGGGATGTATTCTTGTTTTCCTTGCAGATGCTTTTCTCCCTTTTTTAACCTTTACTTACGCACTGCTCTCCCACACCTCGCTACAGCCTTTTCAGGATCTTGGCAAGGCCATTCGAAAAGTGCTAAAAAGTTTCCTCATTTTATGGAATGGTTCAGGCTTCAGAGCAAAACTTTTCTTACATCTTTTTTTCCTCAAGATCTGAAAAGAACATTCCTTGGATTTCCTTTTCTTTTTTTTCCCTATCTATCTGTGTTCATAGAAATAAAAAAAGCAGGGTTTTGAAACCCAGAATGTCAAACTCTATCCCAAGTGCTGTATGTCTGTGGTTTAACTGGCCTGGAGCTACCATGCTGGTTGAGATCAGAGATCCAGCCCATACAAGGATCCTGTCTCTGAAAACAGCTGAGACATAAAAGGAAGGCGAAGGAAAAAGAAGGAAAAAAAAGAACAAGTCTACTACCACCATTTTTTTTTCCCCCACAAATAATGTGTTAAGGCAGTGTATTTTTTATTTTCTTGTGAATAGATTCTAAAGGACAGCATGGATTAATAGGACAGATGGAAAAGCTACCTGAAATTGCCCTAAGATACTCCCAGCACCACTACCACTAATGTTGTTTCCTGAAGATGATGCATTCATTCAAAACAAACACTCTATAGGTCTGCAGTAAACAGAATAAATAATGATTGCTTGCATTATTTGTAATAACAATGCCCGTAATCCTCTTCAGCAGAAATAAATAGGTAACTCTCATGCTAAGTGCAGGGGAAAATAAACATGGGAATATCATTAAGCACTTTCCTGTGCTAAGAGAGCTCTCCCCACAGGGTAAATACGGGATGAAGATGACACGAGGAAGCCCAGACTCCTTGTTTATCATACCCTTTGGGTGACTCCGATACCTGGTGCACATGTCATTCTGGTAGAACAAACAGCTCACTGTTAAGGCAATGAATAAAACAAGCACTTGCAATGTAGGAAAAGGTCGTGCACAAGTGACCCCATTCTGCAGTCATAAAACAGAGACGTTCTTCGAGCAAAGGCATGGTGGAAATCATTACCCTAGACAGGCTGCATTTACTTACAGCTCCTGCACCTAATGTGGGCACTGAAAAATGATTCATTCCTCAGTTAACAACAAGGTTGATCAGTCACGAACTCTATTGACAAGAGCGTTAACACCTTTCAGCAGCACGACCCGCCGTCCCCTGCTCGCTGCTCCCAGAGCTGGCAGGGCAGGAGCAGAAGCAGGCCAGGAGCTGGGCACTTCCTCAGGATAATGCTATCGATACCCAAAGAAGAAAGGCCCAGGGAAAGTGCAGAGCAGGAATGTGACAAGACAGGGGGCTGGTGATGCTAGCATGGTGTAAAGCCACAGCATGTGGGAATAGACTTTGCAGGGCAAGGTACTACCACAGAAAGCCCCACAGTACTGAGCTCACTGTGGGTTAAAAAGAAATAAAAAAACCAACCCCGACAACAAACACATGGGGAAAAAAACCCCACAAAACAAACCAGCAACAAAGACAGTTCGCATTCTCTATCACTCTTTCCCTGTTAGGAAGCTGATGCTCACTGCTCATCTGATTATGCTACAAAACAAACCCAGAAAGTATTGAAGTCTCTGATTTCACAAAAAAACCTGTGACCACGTGTTATACAATTTGAAATGTGTGCTAAATTCCTAGGTGAACCGCAGCCTGTCTTAACGCTGGAAGCAGTTCAATCAAGCAGGAAAAACAAATGTCAGGCAAAAATGTGGAGTTTACAACGACTTAAGGAGAAACAATGAATAAATAAAAATCAGAGGAACCTCCAACTGAGCACTGAGGCAGTTAAAAGGCCACATGGCTACCCTAGATCTGGCTTTAGAGAGCTCTGTCCAGAAGGAAAGACTCCCTCCAACTCCCCCCACTCCCCATTACTTTGGGAGCCTCTCCAAAACCAGGTTACCTTCCCACCACGCAATGCACTGTAGGCCGAGCAAGCAAAGCTCTCTAATGATCACTGGTACCTTGCAAAAAAGTAGGTGAATACTAATAGCCTGAACAGCTCAGAAGTCAGGAATACGATGTTCAGTTAAACATATACTTAAATGGGTCTACTGGATTGAAGAAAAGCGTGTGGGGGAAAAAAGAACAGAAGAAAAACCTTCCATTCTAAATGATATGAAATACAAATTTCTCTCTCATTTCCAACGAAAAAAAAATATCTGGCATTTAGACTTATTAAACTGTCATAAATTTGCAGCAACTGCTTTCAAGCTCATTAAATGGGTTCACAGACAGTACTGCAAAGCATCTCAAAGCAAAGGAAAACGCCATAGCCGGCTATATTGAAAGGTGAAATGACATGCATTTTGTGCGAGTCAGAGGAAAATGAATGGCAACAATTTTGTGATACACTACCTGAGCCTTTCCCCTCAGAATAGTGATATAATTTACTTTTCTCTCCCACTGCAACATTTGGCCCTTGACTTGGAAACTAAATCTTCAATCTATCAAGCCTTACCCATCTGCTAAGTAAAATGGCCAAGACAATCTGCATGCCTTGAATTCGATATAGCCAGCTGCTCCCAGAGCGCAGTGGCATTAACATCCAGAGACCATCCTCTTGTGCTGTAAAGGATGGCGTCTGCCAAGGATGAATGACTGCATACTTAACAGTGGCAGCTGAAGCCAGTGACAATGGCTGACACGGAGAGATGCCAATGTGTCAAATTCTACTTTCAATTACAATGGTGAAAGTCAGGGGCAATATTCCCCCTCATTGCATGCCTTCAGCTCCCATTCAGCTCATGGTTAAGATGTGCAGCTCGCTAGTCAAATACTCATGTCTCTGAACACACTGTACAAACAGCTAAGGAAAAAAGAAAAAACAAAGAAAACTAGTATAAATTAACTGGGTTGCAGAGATTAAATTGTCCTGTGAGGTTTCAGGACAATCAACATGGTTAAACAACTTATTCCCTTATCGGCATGGTACTATTGGACAGATGCCAGTCCTCAACCTCTGTGCCACCATACCTGATTTTCACTGGATAGAGCAGAAATGTGTAGAATTCCAGTAATGCAAACATTATCTCACACAGCGTGTACATATTTTATCATCACAGCAATAGAATTCCAAAGAATTCAAGATAGTCACCGTCAAAAGAAATGTTTCTCAAAAGGAAGATACTCGGCATATTGCTGGTGAAAATCTTCATATTCTTTCTTGCCTCTGGGGTCAAATTATTTTAGAGCCAGCTAATAGGCTGAGTACTCCTAGTTCTTCTGAACAATCACGCCTTATCCCTGCATTGGTCTGCAGCAGTAAAAAGGATACACATCCTGGCTTAGTGGAACGCACCCTTTTGCTCTGCATACAGCCCATTGTCTCACCTCTCTCCGCTCTCCCTTTTGAAGTCCACATTGTAAAATCTGGCCATGGATAAATATTTAATTTCTCAGATACTTTTGAATAAGAGGAAGTGAAATATTTCAGATGGGTCTGGAATGTGGATGAGCTGATATACAAGAGTTTACATGTACTTTGCTTTGAAATGCAGTGGGAAATATTTATTAGGACTTTTTCTGGGAGAAATGATGGGTGAAAAGGGATAGAGGACAAAGCTGCAGCACGCTGAGCTATCCGTGGAGGCAAGAAAATGCCTACAGAGCTCCCAGCACAATGACAGGGTAGATTTGGTGCTCTCAATTTTTCACTCTCACAGGCACCAAATGATCCAAAAACGATCCATTCCTGCTCCTCCACAGATGATATTTTCTTCCATTCAGCCCTCTCTCCCATATGCTACGATTGCGCATCTCCCGTAAGAGTTGATGCAAAAGGACAAACCTGGCCGAGAGCCCACAGCCTCATGGAGGTGAGCTGGGAGCCAGAAAGCATCTGCTGCGTAACGAGTGAACTGCCCAAAGTGTGTCCTGCAGAATGTCTTCATAAGGGAAAAACATGAAATGGAAGCAGCCCCCTTAATACTTCAAACTGCTGGTCATGTGTAAAATCAGAGAGAAAACAGGTATCCAGGCAAGATGTGACACTGAACCTTATGCAGGCACATGCACTATTTCACACAGACAGTGCCATGACCTTTGATTTTTTTTTTTTTTAATGTGTATTAGAGCTGTGTTTGCCTTTGCCCACAGCAACTGATTTCAGGATCAGTGATCTGAAGGCAAATTCTGTTGGGTTAAATCTGGGTTTTGGCTTTCAGGTGTTAATAACCCTGATGTGAATGAAAATATACTGAAGATACAGAGGTGCAGATGCTGGCAGAGGGGATGTTGCTGGATGTTTCATTGACTGTGTTGTTTGAAAAGAGGTGGGGGGGGGAAGTTAATGAGTCTTACAATGATTATTTTAAATAGAATAATGGGTGCGCATTGATCCTTCTAGCTAATTCCACTTTGAATAATACATCATTCTGACTGAAAGCTTGCTAGTGATGTATTAACTTCATATTTCAGCACAGCTTTGGAGGGTGTCTACAGTGAGATATTAACTAGCAGTGCCAAAGAGAAAGCTGCACTTCAGAAAAAAAAGAAAAAAAAAGAAGTCCAAAATGGCTTTAAAAGCTATTGAGCTGACTTTGGGGTCAGGTGTTCTGGCTGCCCCCCATCTTCGTTTGAGTGCAACTCAGCCACTTGTGATGGATGCAACCACAGCTCCTCTTGACCTCAGCTGGCTTTGAACCAGCTGCATGTGGTCCCGAGGGAGTTTCAGACATCCTTGGACAAGGATGGGACAAACCAGGCTGTAGATTAGCAGCGTATGTTTTCTCTGTCCTCTCACTACTCAGATGCTAAGTCAGTTTTGCTCAGCTCAGTTTATGCTCTGCTTGTGCTTGCTGGGTTTCTTAGCTAGCAGGCAGAAGCACTGACCAGGTTTTGCAGTGACTGGTAGGCGCACCTGGCTGAGCAATGCTTACAGCCTGCCCCCAACATTACCTCCATTCACTACCACAAGGGCTGCAACACCCAGGATGGTAAAAAGACAGCCAGCAATGCATCTTCCTTTCTTTTTCTAAGCCACTCACCCACCTATTTTGACTCACACCAGAGATAAGGTAGACTTGTAGGCATTAATTTCACCAAAGCATTCCTGCACTTCAAAAGCACAACGCAGCTAATTTACTTTAAGTGAATAGAACATTCAATTAACAAATTGTTAAAAGATCTTAATAAGCATATATCCAAGAAAAAAGCAAAACAAAACAAAAACCAAAAGATACGTGCAGCCCAAAAGCACAATCTGATTAAGAGCAATAGAATATTGAAGACACAAAGCTCTATAAAAGACAAAAATGTAATTGCAGCACAGAGGCAAGACAGCTTCAGCAGCAGATTCTCAAAGCCAAGAAAGCTTGATTGATAGACTGTACCATCTGCAGCTGCGCAAAAAAAATGGCAAGAGTGGCTGTAAGTTTATTTAAAGCAATTTTGGTGCACCGAGCCTACTTGTTCTCCTCTGAGAAAATAATATGATTTCTTCGTAGAGCATGTAAGTCTACTTATTTAAGCAGTAGTGTGCAAGATCTCTCAATCCTACCAGCAGTTCAGCTGGAAAAATGACACACCGGGGGGTAACATTTTATCAGGATGGAGCCTATTTCATAAAAACTGCCATCAGTTATAAACTGCTCTCACCATCCGAGTTAAAGAAAAAAAAAAAAAGTTAAAAAAAAAAAGTTTGGTCTGCTTTAGAGTTCCCCCAACCTGCCCAGTTTATAGGAGTTCTTAGGTAACAAAATAATAATCACTGCGACCTAAAGGAAGGAAGAAAATGGAATGGTGTCATGAAACAAGCATCAGGAGCGCTACAAGCCAGATCAGCATGCAGCACCCACTCCTTGGGAAATAGCTTCACACGTTTGGAAGGGCTCTGCTCAGAACTGTGGAACCAAGGTGGGCAGATAGATAGCCGGCATTGCCTTCTGCCCCTGGCTTGAGTCTGGGAGAAACGTGCAAATGTGAAAAAAAATATATGTTCAGTTTTGTTTTACCCCTCTGAAAATAAAACAACAAATCCCGGTTGGCTACACAAGAAAATAAAATATGCTGGGCAAAATGTGTAGAGTGGAAGGGAAGACGCTCAGATGGACATTTCTAATGCCAGCACTTTGCAGGAGCCTGTAATATAATTGCTCCAGCTAAGCTTGCCTCGGACGCAGCAGAGATTTCCAGTCCTTTTCCTCTCTTCCAGCCACCAAAGGATTTTGGTGACTGAGGTCACAGCAATCTCCCCTTTAAAATGAAGAAAAGGATTTGTCTCAGCCTCCCAACATCTCTCTTTCATTCTACATGAAAAGTGCCCATTTTCCTCTCTCTCGGTGTTGCCCTCAGCTCATTTCCCCATGACTGCAGCAGCAGCTCTCTCCAGCCCGCCAGCGCCAGATGACTCAAGCCGGCATCTATGAGTCACAAACACAAAGGATGCAGAAATGTCAATTAAGTTACACAGCCACTTCCCCAATGACAACCACACCTCAGTTCACAATTAGATTAGAAAACCAGTGAAAACAAATTGTTGTAGGGCAGAATTTTTATCTCCTGCTCGGAAGCACGGAACTCCACCGTGGTTCGCTTGTCGCTCCTTTTGGCTCAATTTAAGTAGGCTGGTGTGATCTGATCCCTGAAACTCATGCAGGAGCTACAACAAATTTCCTTTCCTACATCTAACGAAGCTGTGGGCTGGGAGTCTTTGTGGTGTGAGAACCCAATTTTAGACCAGTGGTGATCATTAATAGCTTTCCGGCATAGGAGAAGAAGTGAGTCTGTCAACTATAATATAGTTTTGTTCCCTCTGAAGCGAGTTGTTTGTTTTTTTTTTTCCTCATCTTATGCAAATTTTCAATGCCTTTTAACTTTGTGCAGATGCGTGCAGCTTTTCAAAATGCCAGGCCCTCGTTCCGTTCAGTACTGGCGGTACCCAAGGTGGAAAGCTCATCCTCAGCATTTCTCTCACACCTCCGCTCTCATTTCTGAGCCACCTCCCTCTCCCATCGCCCACCTGCCACATCCTCCTCGCTCCTTCTTCCCACCCGGGGAGCTGTTTCTGTCTCCTCCAACATTACCTCTTCCCAAACTGTTCCAGATCACCCCCTCAAGATTCCTCACACGGTTCTGCCATCTCTCCTTTCCTCTTCCTGCACCATCGAGAAATCCCTGTGTCTCTTCCCAGATATCTTTGCATAGAGGACATGCAGCAGCCTGGTCAGCAAACGGGCTAGGCCCAAGGAAACTAGGATTGCAGCAAAAAGGGCACAGTGCCCACCTGTAGGGCTGCCAAGGGCACCTCTGCTGGAGGGCAGGAGGTGGAGGTGCACCCAGAGATATTCCTGAGCCATGGTGGGTGCCAGCAGCAGAACCCCAAGGGGAAGCAGTCCTCCCCTTAATCTTCTTTCAACCACTGAACTAAGAATGGCAGGATGTGGCCCTCACTTTTCATCTCAGCTGCTTCTACGCTACTCATGTTCCTGAAGCATCAGAAGTATAGCTCAGAAAACCCATCTTATTTCACTGGTGTTACACTACACACAACAGCGAGGATCATATGTCAAGCTGTTTGTTTTTCACTTGGTTAGAATGACCCAACAACTTATTCGGTTCCTTACAAAAACATTTCAACAAGTACCATGGCTTGTGCTGAGAGGAAATGGGGAAATTATTGTGAAGAGGAAAAAAAAAGCACTTGGAATACAAGTGCATTAAAAGCCCGGGAAACACTGAGTTTGTGGCAGCAGTTTCTTCCTCTTGAAATACAAAGAAACACAAAAACTAACATGACATGTACACTTGTTTCAAGATGTTCTACATTTCAGCAGTGGCAAAGTGAATGCTGTTCAATCATGGCGAGTAGGTGAGTCTTAAAGCCACAGAACTCCTCAGGATGCTCTACCCTTCATGCCTCCGCTCCACGGGCTCCTTACAGCTTTGTGGAGCTTCTGCCAAGCGTGACCCAGCTGTGGAGGGGGGTCCTCATGCTCTGCCTCTGATCAGAGAGCCCTCCTCCTGCACAGGAAGAAGCTTCAAAATTGCCAGGATCTCAAATTCTCAGGTAAAGGTTTGAGAGAAGAAATAAAATCCAAGTGAATGTAATTTAAAACAAAACTTAAAACGTGGTTAGAACAAAGGGTGCTCCTTTCACAAGTTGAGTCTGACCCAGAGTGATGGAGAAGCTTCCTGCAGGCGGACATACACAGGAATGCTCTCAGGAAGTCTTCATCTCCTCTCTTCTCCCATACTCTCTAAGTCTGCTTGTCAGAGCACTCACCTTTTATTTTTAGATATTTACTTTCCTCGGGGCTTTATCTCCTGAGTGTCCACAGGCCATGCATGCTGGCCACCATCCTAATACCAACACTGTGAGCAGCCAGCTGGGCTGCCCGACTCCCAGCACACGCTTCAGTCATGATCCCAGTTTTGGTACCTACCTCTAGAAAAAAAACCTCATCTCTCTTCTCAAAATGTGTCAGGATGTACAGTCCTTTGACGGCACCACCATCATATGATGACCTACTCTCATCCTAGGACACAACTGCATTTGTACTCTATGTTTGAATTTATGGGGGACGGACAGACGGACGGACAGCAAGCATTTAAACATATGACATGTTAAGGAAGGCATAATAAATCTTCTATTTTTAACATAAAAACCTGGTTATATGCCTCAATGCAAAACAAGCAGACGTCAGAAGAAAGTCGGTCTCTCCTAAAAGGCAGACAAAGGCCGGGCACTTATGACATGAATGCAGCATTAAAAAAATTGTTTCTGACACAAGAACAGCTGACAGAGATAATCTCCGCAGCTCAGCATGAATTTATACAGCCTTTCAGCAACTCTATTAGACAGGTGTGGTAGCAGCCAGCTGTACTGCAGGCACAAAGCAAGTTTCTGCAGAACCTGAGTGCCCATATGGCCCCACAGCACTTCGAGGCGGTGCCACCTGCCCAGGCATCACCCCCTTCTCCCACTGCCATCTGTCCATGGAGAAGTATCCAGACCTTCTTGAGAAGCAGAGCAAAGCAGGACTTGATAACAAGTACAGACTCAGAAATGATGATGTCTTCATCCGCAACAGGGAGACCATCAAACAGCTCCACCTGGACAGGTGTAGCAGCCAGCTCTGCTCTGGCCTTTAATTCTCTGCCCAAGTTATGAGAAGAGGCAAGTCTAGCCACAAGGCAGGGAGGGCTGTGTGCTATTATGGAAGGCAAGTGTGTTAGTTGAAATATCATATGTCTCTGTAGGTACGTGGAGCAGCAGAAGGAACTAGTTTGCTTAGCTGTATCACTGGTAGTGAGTTGGTAAAAGGAGAGCATCCCCAAAGATTCACCTGAAGTTTCATATGACTAGTATGCATGCTGGGGGAGTTTTATACACTGCCTGTTTGTCTGATATGCTCCTGCCTCCCATGAAATGCAGCAGGATAGAAAAGCATGTGTTTGTAGCAGCTTAGAGGCAAAATGCAGAAATAAATTCTTTGAAAAGTGATGGATGTAGTCTGATCATGTTTCACACAAGAGCAATTCAAATTACATGAGTTGTTTTTATAGGATCGAGATATGATAAAGAAGGTTTGCAAAGTGGCAACGGAGGTGAGGGGAGGAGTAAGAAAACTTTATGTTGGCTGCTACTAATATACGGGCATGTAGATGGTACCCTACAAATCACAGATGAAACACACAAAGCTTCACTGTTCGGGCTATGGAGCTATGCTTTCTAATCAACCCTTACCCATACAGCTGCTTTTAAATATTGACCTGGTGGCATGATCCTGAGGGAGAATATTTATCACAAGGGGTGATTTAATTCAATCATCCCAATTCCTGCATAATGAGATCCTATTTCTCCTAGACCCCAGAAAGCAGTAACTTAAGCGAAGCTTACAGATCAGCTAATATATTTACAGCCTTAAAATAACACGAGACACTATAAAATACACTGAGATTCAAAGTTAATCTGTTTTAGCAATATTCTTGCAGCAAGCAAAGATGAATTTTACGCTGAAAAAAATCCATTCTATCCAAAGCAAGACTGAGCTTTGTAATAACCAAGCTGCTTTCTAATGTGGTACATCATTTCACATTACTCACAAAGAACAGTTTGCCAAATCCGTGGTTCAGCTTCATTTGAAACAGTACGCACGTGGCAAAACCCCACGCCTTCTTTCAGATAATCTCACTTAGTTTTGATAATGACTGCCTCACAATGTGTTTGTGATGCATAGAAATCGTGCAGTTACGATCAGCAGCTAAATACTTGTGGATTGTATCAGCCCAGCAGCTTTCCTTTGGCTTCTCAGCCCTCTCAGTGCTGCGAAACACTGCAAGCTCATAGGAGAAATCCTGCTCCATCTTGCAAACCTCTGCAAACTCACCGTTAGAAGTGCTGTGAACAGATTTAAGCAATCTTTGTTTAACACATATTTCAATTTTCAGCACAGAAGACTGTGATTGTCATTCCTGACTCATCTATCTCCAGTAGAGCTTAATGCTCATAAAAGCACATCCCAGCTTCTTTGCTGGTTTTGTTCAGAGAGCTCTGATTAAGCACACCTGAAGTTAAAACAAAGGGGAGTTTAGCATTACTCAAACTGGAACCATTTAGCTCCTTCCAACCCCCCCGTCTCTGCTGGATTAATGCGCTTTCAGCGAGCATCAGAGGTAAGGAGACATCTGAACACAACTAAAAAGGATTCCCACGTTTACCCACCCCCAGCTCCGCCCTATGAACCTGAGGATTTCTGATTTAGATTCACAGGAGGTATAACATCAGATAGGAGGATTACTCTGGGCAAGCCGCCATCTCAGCCGCAGAATTATTTTGGGGGGTGATACACCATCAGCATTATCAGTTAAGCCATCAGCCATACATATAAATGCCTACCTCTAAAAAGACATAAAGAAAGAGACCAGCCTAGACTCTGATTTACTTTCATTGCCTTTCTTTGACCCCTGGAAAGAAAACCCTTGATACCCATCTCTCCCACAGCTGTCCTGCAGCACAGGCACTGGAGATGACAAAAACCAGCAACAATTCGACCCTCCGGCAGGAACCTGAACACTGCATTTGCAGCCATTTACAAGGGGTTGTAACTGAATCACTGAGAGGTTTTTTAATGCTTGCTCGCTCTGCATTATGTGCAATATATACGAATGATATAGGAACCCGTATGTATCAGTCAGTGGTAATAACTGGGGTAATACTGGGGTGGACGGCACCTTCCTGCTCCCAGCCTCACTCTTCCACTTCCATGCTTCCCCAGCATATGGAGCCTAGGCAAAACTGCCTGACTCTGCGGCTGGACCTGCTCTGTGACTTGGTGAAGGCAAGATTAAGATGACGAGGGAACCGCCTCGCTGACTGCACAGAAACGACATGTTCCATTTATTTGCACAGCGCGAGCCCTAAGTGATTCCTACATCTCAAAGCAACCCATTAACAACAAGAGACTTTGTGAATGGAGTATCTGGGTAAACACTTCAAACAAATATATAAATTATGCATTGTCGGTATACTTTCCTACCTTAGGGACCAGACTGAAACGAGACTAAAGAATTATGTTTTATTTGTATTAAAAATGCATTAGCTGCTGTCCGAGCAGGTTTTCTAGAACATTTGGTATGCTACCCAGGAAATTCTGTCTGAAGCTTGCATTGTTTATTATTGCCAATAGTAGGAGAAACTTGGCACTGCTGTATCTGAGAGCTACAGTAATAATTCTTCAGGCAGAACAGCTTAAATTTAATCAGAATAACTTTTCCTTCTGAGCCAGGAGATCTAAAGGCAAAGGGAGTCTCAATTTTACCCATCTATTTTATATATTCAGACTTTACAACCAATCTCTTTTATGGTACAAAATGAAACTAAGCAATCATTTATGAATGGATCCCACACTCTTACTTACTATGTGCCTTAACGTTAACTGGTAACCAGAGACACCACAGCTCCATGGAAGACATGGAAAAAGATGAAAACTAGTGCTGCTTTTCCAAGGGCTACACAAACACTGTGCAACATCCAGCAGGACTGTGCCTCACATGGACCTGAGAGCTGGATGCATTGAAGGAAAGGACAGATGTAGTACTTAGGGACATGGTTTAGCAGGTGGTATTGGTGGATGGTTGGACTAGGTGATCTTAGAGGCCTTTCCCAGCCTTAATGATTCTATGATTCTAAGTTCCTGGATCTCTTTGCCTACGACCCCAGCATGTAAACCACCCTTACTTGATCAGTCCTCTGAGAGACAAATGGGGTCGGTGCCCTGGATGGCTGCAGAGGACAGACTTTGCAGAAGAACAAATTGAATTAAATTTAAAAAAGAGGTAGGCAGAGAGACATAAAAAATGAGCTTCCCGGAATCCAGGCTGAATGTTTAACAAGAGGGAGAAAACAGAGTTATTCAGAGGCAGCTGCTGTGTTTGGGAGAGAGGAGAAGGGAAAGGAGATGAACATACAGCTTTATTTCTCCACTGATTCTACAACTAAGACCAATTCTTGCAAAACTCTGCAAAGGCTTGGAGAGCAAAAATAGATGCTTTATTTCCAACCCCTCTCCCCTTGTCTTAAACAAAAAGGTCAAGTCAGAATGCACCAGCTTGGGAATGTGTGAGAAGGATGGAGGATGAAGCAGTCGCTGCAGAGATGAGAAAGGGTACTTGCAGGGAAGAAAACAAAGCAGGTTTAATGGCTTCTCGGTGCTCAAAGACACAAAGAGAGACTCCACAAGGAGCTGGTGTCCCCCCCAAAGCACACACCAGAGGCTGCAGTCCTCACGCTCTGCCCCAGCCCTGCTGGCATCCTGCCCCAGCAATGTCTGAAGAAATGCCAAAGTGACACAGCAACAAAGCACACCGGAGAAAAATGCAAAAGGCATTGCTGCAGTTAGGGAACTAATTTGTTTTTTAGTCTAATGGTTATAATCAGCACACTTCCTGAGTATCAATCATCCTGAACCACAGAGGGGGTGAGATTATAGAGTGACGACTGTAATTTTTACATATTAGACATCTAAGTGTCATTTTCAGGAGCCTGGTAATGAAAACTCCAGGAGATATTTTTCTATCAATTTCATGATTTTTTATTTATTATTATTTTTTTTTTTTCTGCATGACTACAAAATTATCTTATTTTTTTAAGGCAGGCTATTTTTAAATCACAGTGAAGTAAATGACTGCACTTCAGATGCTGACATTCGACACTAAATAGTTCCTACGCTGACTCCACTTTGGAACATCAAGGGCGAAGGAAAGGAAAGAGAGACAAACAGACATGCAGATGTGTGCTGATCGAGTTCTTAGGGCACGTTATTCAAACAAAACCACTAAAAAAATAAGGGGACAATTATGAAAATTAGGGCTAACAAATTGGTATGTAATTTAATGAAGCAAGTTAATAACGGCATCCCACTTGGGATTAATCACAATATATTAATCAATTAATAAGCATTGGGAAGCAAAAAAGCTGCGCGTCAAAATCATTTACAATGCTGTAAACTGAAGGATAGTGATCCTGACATTCAGACGATCATTAAGCTAGAAGAGCACAGAGACCTATTCCTCATGCAAAGCACACAACCAGCTCACATTAATGGTTACAACAGATCGTTGAAGATACTGAGAAGAGACCCCATAAAACACACTGAAAGTGTTTCTCAGATGTGCAGGTTTGCACTGCTTTGGGGTCCGAGTCCTCTCAACTGCAAAGAAAGTTTACAGTTCCCTCCTAGCATCAGCCATTGTGATCTTCCCATTAAAAAGAAAAAGCAACGGAATGTGATCCATCATGAAAACCAAAAGTCACCCAGCAGCACACCGCAACTGGGAGCTGCCCTCATCAGACCAGGGAAGCAGCAACACAAGTTATGAGACCTGGCAGTTAAGAAAGCATTTATAGTCCACTCAGGGAAAAAATTATCTAATTTTCGTCTTCAGTGTTCCAGACACACTGGAAACAGCATTTCTTTCTCTATGTGAACCTGAAATTAAAAACAGAAGTCAAAGTCTCTCTGTGCACTCCGGTATTTCACCCTGTGTTTCACAAAGAACCACATGACATCACTTTCTGTACAGACCACTTTCCCTAAAGCTTAGCCTGATAAAAAGATTGTCATTGAGAGTACTGCATTTTGATTTGCATTGAGAGTACTGCATCTGACATAAAGTGGGGCTTCCTGCTCTTCTGCCTCAGCAACAAATGCCATGAGTTCATGCAGCTGCAGAGAAGAAGGGACAGGAAAGCGACTGCCCGGGCACTGCAGAAGATAAGTGCACATAAGGTAGATTATCCTTCTACACCACACAGTCAGCCTGTGGATAGAAAAGTTTCAACACAGCAGGTTGCAGCCATCATGATCTAGAGACTGCAAATGCCTCTTGGCAGAACACAGGCAAGCAGAAGCAGAACGATGTGTTTGCTTCCAAGAACGATCTGTTTCAGCCGCCCTGTCAGTCTGTCTGCCTCCGGATCCAGCCCCCCTTTCGCTCACGCATTTGTACTTGTTCCTCCAAGCACGCCTGCTCCGATGTTCAGGCTGCTGTGTGAACACCTCTGCTCTTAGCAGCCTTGTGCTTGGCCACATGGGCTCCTTCTCACGAGTAAGGCACGGCAAATGTGCAGCCACGTGAATGAGCAAGCATGGTGCTCTGCAAACCGAGAGGAACTTGGCTCCTGTTTGTATGAGATGTGAGCTGGGGATTACCAGGAGCCCAGGCTCAGCAGAGACCCCAGAAGGAAAAGTACTTTCCAGTGTTCGTGTCAGTCAACAGAAAGTTTCATAGAATCAGAGAATGATTTGAGTTGGAAGGGACCCCTAAAGGCCTTCTGGTCCAACTCTCCTGCAATGCACAGGGACACCTACAGCTCTATCAGGTGCTCAGAGCCCATCCAGCCTGACCCTGGCTGTCTCCAAGGATGGGACATCCACCACCTCTCTGGGCAACCTGTGCCACTGCTTCTTTGCTCTTATTTGCAGTACTGCAGCAGCCTGCTCCACAGATAACAGCCTGTGGAGTCTGTGCATCTCCAGGCTTGGACAGGTGTTGTTTGCTTAATACTCTCAAGATTCAGGCCACACATTTATGTCCTAAAATAAAGGGTGAAGAGCCCTATTACAGAATCCTTTTTTACCGTGCAACAAAATATGAAAGCTGACAAAACTGCACAAAGGTATGAAGCAGAGCAAGGATAAAGCCTTGTTAGGCACTTGAAAGTCAGCGAGCACCAAAACTGAAACTGGCTATATATTTACTTTTTCAGTCACAGAGCTATTCCCCATCTGTTCTCCCCTTGCTTTCTTCCTTCACATAAAATATTCAAAAATATTCAAATTTCTCAAAGTTTCAAGAGAGGCTGAAACAAAACAGAAATCCGATTTTGTGCAGATTTTGGATTTCAGTTTAAAAATTCTTTTTGTTTTCTTTAATTGAAAGGTAGAACGCTTTCTTTTAGAAACAAACATTTCCCTTGAATTTTTGCCTTCGACCCATGCCCAGCTTCCACTCAATGGAGTTTCAATGCAGGTTCTCAGATCAGCACGGACACTGACTGTTTGGCACCCAAAGTTACAAGTTTTGGCTACGGAGACCACTCTGGAGGCTGTTCAGTGCCATTCACACTTTGAACTCAACCCAAATCTAGCAGGCTCTAAGAAATCAACATAATTTTATACTTAAATCCTCCACAATGCAAAGTAACTGTCATGTTTTGCTAGGTTTATCTCCATCTATTTACTGGAAAGTTGGGTGAGTATTTCTCTACTCCAGGAATGATTCCTATTGCTGTGCATCAATTGTACTGCACAAGGTGTTCCTCGGAAAAATGTGTTCTTACTGCTCTACAGACTCTGCTCGCATTTGCTCAACCCTTATACTTTGGGGTACATATTTCCTCCCTCGATTTGTTACTCTTTGACTATGCAAAGGCCCTAGTACTGCTCTTCTTAGTAATGACTAGTAGCTTTAAATAGCTGCAGTGATTCATGAATACTCGGAAACTGTACTTCAGTGGGTAAGAACACATTTCAGATTGTTTTGCTCATCTTCTGTTCCACAGAGTTTTACTAATATGTATGCATGCACTTTGACAAATACAAATTACACTTTCAAAAGGCATTGAATAAATAGCTTTAGCCTACATGCATTTTCATTTTATGAAGATAATTAAAAAAACCCACCCTGTACTAATTACTAAATAATACCGCTAATCAATAATAATAGTTTTATTATTCATAAGCTACTATTAATAAAATACCAGGAGTTCTACTGTAACCATTAAACGAATTAATACTGTAATTTAATTTTAAGGTCTTTACATGTATCTGAAGTCTATTAAAATAAATGAAAAGCCTCTCAATAACTCTGGGTGATGCCCTGCATGTTAACGATGCTACATGTTATTTGAGCTACTGCAAATCACCTTTAAGATATTGCCTAAACACTGAAGCACTGATTATGATTCATGTAGGTGGACATAATAATGTTTCAGGGAAAGGGCACACTTCCTCTTCATTCTCATTTTTGAAATTAAGTTTTGCTCAGACTTTTGTGCTGCAAGAAGGAAGATGTAAAATTAGGGCACTGCCAAGGGACAATGAAATCCTGGTGTCCTACCAGATACGGTTATCCAAATAGCAACAGCATTTAAAGCAGTTGGACACTGAATATACTGGAGACAGTTATGAGCAGGGAAGATGGGGGAAAAAAGGAGTTTCTAGGGTAGTTAGAAATTGAATTCTATTATTTGAGAACCACACAAAAAGGGGAATATTTGTGTCAGATATTCAACGACTTTGACGATGTTCCACTGATTCATGCTGCATTTAGCTCATTTAGGCCCTGTGAAAAGCAAGTTAATGATTGCTTTTATGAAGCACACCAAGAACTACTATCAAAAATCTTACAAAAGCAGAGCCACAATCACTATTTCTGTTTGTTTCACCAAAGAGCAAATCCCTGCATACATAAGTTAGTAGCAAGTATAAAGACATTTACACACAAATAACACCCATCTATAAAAGTTAAGTGCTACACATATTCTTCAACAACCTTCATATTGGAAAAGAGAAACAAAATTGCTACTCAGAAAAAGACCAGTAAACTTTTGATGTTTATACCTCGTACTCCTGAAAACACCGTTAGCTCCGTATTTGCTCCCAAGCAGCTAATTACCTTTAAAAATCCAGCCCTATACTGTTAAAGCTCATGAGTGATCGAGGTATCAACATCACTCATCATTAGGAAGATAATTTTAATGATGAAAGCATTGCTACAAGTTACTTTTAAATTCATTTTTACTTTGATTTCTTTAGAGATGATTTGTTTGAGTACCTGAGATACAGTAACTAAGCACTGATGGTTTTCTTTGCAAATCATAAAATAGATTTATAGGCCATCCCTGCAGGAACAAGAATTCCATCACCTCCTCCTGAATTTCTGAGCTATCGAATATTTGATGGGCGCTTAGGGAATCAGTATTGTGTCTTTTCACAGCAGTAATCAAAGAATGAAGTATTCTCAGTTGTAATGAATCTACCGCAAGCCCAAAAGATGAATACTTCAAATGCAAAAGCAATATGTTTGTTTTGAACACATTTAAGTTTGGCTTTAATAAAGCACATAGTGAAGTGTGCAATGAATTATATTGCTAGATGGTTAAAATCGGGCCGTGCAATATTTCTGAATGCATTTAATCCAAGTAACTATTCATTTTAAATGTGACTTATAAATATATATTACATGAATGTGTATGAATGGATGATTCAGGAAACTGAGAGAGATTTAGGCCTTCCCTTCCACTCCTGGCTTGCTTCAAAACCAGCTCAGCCTGACAATTAACTGAGGCCTGGAGCCAGAATATTATTAAGAATGAGCTGAACCTTGCTGGGCTGAAATTACACACCAGCACGAACTATTTAAGTTAGGAGCTGTTAAATCAAGACTGAAATGTCCTGCTGGGTTGGGACCTTAACCTGTCTTGGTGGATGGGTGGGCCTTGCCAATGAATCTCATCACTGCAGCGTTAACAGCTCTGCAAATCCAGAAGCCCTTAGTAAAGACAAAGAAGATGCTGCTGGCTGCAAATAATGGACAGGAAGTTATGAGTCTTCCACCAGCACTGGTTGCACCTTGAGATGCACTACGTAACCCCAACGCTGACAGGTCCAGTTCTGACAAGTGTGTCAGCAGACAAAGAGAACTCATGGGCATAACCTTATTTCTCCCCAGAACATTCTG
This sequence comes from Excalfactoria chinensis, assembly GCF_039878825.1. Lineage (NCBI taxonomy): Eukaryota > Metazoa > Chordata > Aves > Galliformes > Phasianidae > Excalfactoria > Excalfactoria chinensis. Next base: position 7,171,889 of record NC_092836.1, read on the forward strand.
ATTTTTGCTTAAAAAACATAAACAATTTTTCTTCAACAATAACCAAAAAAATCCCAACACAAGTGCTTTTTGGCTTACATTGCTGTGTTGTATTTTGATTCCCTCTTCTTGAACTACAGCGAGCATTCTCCACAACAATTCTCACTTCAAGAAAAAACCTCTCCTTCCACAGACTCCTTGGCCCGTAGTGAAGAACATTTATGGGTCTGAATGACCATTACACCTCCTGGCATCAGCAGAATGGAGCTCCTTTTTCCCATTTCAGCTTGTTCCAGCTGAACAGCTTTTAAAATAATTTGCCCAAAAAGAGATAGGAGGTGCCTAAGTCACTTTGCTACTCTGTCACATTCCTGTGGACTTGTGGCCTCCCTGAGCACAAGAAGTTCCTGAGAGGAATAGCATAGCATGGGCAATGTTTTCTCTGCTTGCTGTTTGTGTTTTGCACAGTGACGCATTTCATTTTGCCCCAAATACAAAAGTTTGCAATAATTTTCAGTGGAGCTGAATCATTTGCTGCTTCGTTATCTGCTCCACATACGCTATTCCCCAGCATACTGCTTAAAGTGATGCTACAGTCAGAAAAGGGTCCACGCATCCTTGGAGCCTTTTCCTCAGCACACCTTTTCACTTTAAAACTTGCACACCAGTGCAAAGATAAGCTTTCAGAACCGAGTTAGAGATTTCAGACCAGCAAAACATTTGCAAACTGAAAATACCTGCGGCAGAATCCCCACAGCTCCTTCATGTGACACCCTCTGAGTGTCTGCCCACAACTCACTACTCAGATGTGAGCTTACAGCAGTTTGCAAACGCAAGCATTGTTTCCCAATTTTAGCTAGTAATGTTCTTCATTTGTCAGGTCAACTGACCTGCAGCATGGGAACAAAAAGAGAATTTATCAAAAGAATTTACAATGAAAGCAAAGAGAAAAGCACAGATGTGATTAGCAGCAATTACAGTACAGTTCCAAGTGCTTCAATTATCCAAGTTCAGAACCAACATGCTCTACCTGGAAATTGCCCTTGAAACAGTGAATTCAAAATGGAAAATTCTTATATAGTCTAAGTTAAATTATTTAAAAACCAGGAAAGAGGGTTCTTAATTATTTAATGTTTCACCAATAATTATACAGTTCAGTATAATGTTCGCTCACTAGAGAACCTGATTTTCAAGGGAACATTTGTGAACGTCAGTCAAACAAAACACGCCTGCCAGACCCTGAATTCAGTCAGTGCAGCGCACATTCATTCCAACACAGCATTAACACATTAGTCAAAATCCAAGTCTTGACTCAGTGGCAAACCCAGCCAATAATTTCTGCATTAAAATGTTTATGTGGAAAAGCACGCGCAATTCAGAGTTCTAATATGTTTGTACAAAAAGAAAACCAACCAAACAGTGTGCTTTATATCGTTACATTTTTTTAAATGCTGTGTTCCAAATAACTGCGTTAGAGATGGGGCTGTAGATATGGAAAACAGCAGACTATGAAAGCAGTACTCAGGAAGTTTATCTTTATCAAAACAAGGACATGGACATCATAGGGACGGTTAATAATCCTAAGCACAAAATCTTTACTTCCATGGGACAAGCTCTGGACTCATGATGGGCAGTTCCCACACTGAGTACCCCACACCTATCATAGGGCCAGAATATGCACATGCCCCTTGAGAATGAAGGCTCTGGGCTCTGCAAATCTTCCCTGGCAGCCTTCTGTCTTGGAGCAGAGCTACCCAGAAGGAATATCTGATAAACACAGGTTTAATGGCACGTTGCTGATTTATCATTTCAACCCAGAGGCAACGAACTGAAAAAGGAAAAAAAAATAAATAAAAGGGAAGAAAACCATTTCCTTTCAGCCACAAACTGACTTGTAGCTGGGTCACTTTGCCAAGGAATTACCTGACTCCCATCACTCTGGAAGAGAACAGACTCTTTATCAGTAATGGCTTCAGATTTCACGGCTCCTGGAGCAGAGGAGCCCAGCTGCACCATCATCAGGACTTTATAGCCCAATGTCCTGTGGCCCGCAGGGCTAGAAATGATGAAAATATAGATTTCTGCTTCTCTCAGGGGACCAACGCACTCAGTTGTGGTCTTAAGGAGTCTGAGTTCTCTTACAATCAGAGATTTTACCTTTTTTTTAACAGAATTACAGATTGTTTTAAGGTATTTTCAGTGAGTTCAATGGCTCCCTTGGAATTGTGCAAAGTGGGATGGTTGGTAGTGCAGCACCTGGCTTTGAAGGGGGGAATACAAAACAGTCCCACTTGTTGTTAAGATCCTCAAAAAACTGTTCTTTTTTTTGGCAGAAATGTCACATGTAGACTAAGAAATGCTGTGACATGGGGCAGCATTTCATGCAGCCTATGCGGAGCATATTTGAGCACCAAATTACAATCAAATTCAGGCAATTAAATTCCTGACGTGTATGGCACACCGAGACGTAGCACATGGCTCTTTCTGACACCATACACACACACTGTGCAGCTCTCCATCATGACATAAATCACATAACTGTGACTTTGGTTGTTCTATTTCTAATCTGTTGTCATGTCGGGCCAAATTCAATTTGCCCAACCCTTCCCCCAGCACATCACCATTAACAAGTCTGGGGAAACATCCTGCAATGTCACTGTAAATTATCGCAGCTTCACCAACTTCACTCTAACACGAAGAGCCACAGAAGCGCTCAGAAATCAGCAGTGATGAATTTAATGTGCTGCCTACTTCCACTAGCCTGATGTCAGCAGAGTTGCAGCAATACATGCAACACGAGGATTCGTCCTTTTATCCTTATCAAAGCTTTTGATCAAAGGCAGTGACATAAAAAAAACGACAACCTTATTTAATTTAAGCAGTATAGTCACACCTGTCACTCTAACATCATAGAGAAGGGAGGTATTTACATATGGGTACTTGCATGTTCTTTTTAATCAGACTTCACAGACATAACAGTAGGATGATTTTCTCCAACAGTAAGAACTAGTGCGAAACCTCACAAAGGATTGATGTTTTCCCTTGCTTTTCCTTCCCTCATCTTCTCTCCTTTGAAAAAGCATCACCTCAAATTACTTCAAAATCTTTATTAGCTACTTATTAGTTTGGGAAGCTTGTCACAGAATCATCAAGGTTGGAAAGACCACCAAGATCACCAAGTCCAACTGTCAACCCACATCTGTGACTGCTCTAAACCACGTCATGCAGTGCTACATCCGCTCTTTTCTTGAGCACCACTGCCACCCCCCTAGCAACCTCTTCCAATTCCTCACCAGTCTTCCTGAGAAGCAATTTCTTCTAAGCTTGGTGGTATGGAATTGCTCCAACTCACTCCATTCAACTCACCCTCATGTCTGTATGAGGACAAACTCTATACCTGATCAATCTTGACCCAACCCCACGCTGCTGAACAGCACCACCAGGTGACTCAACCTGCCCTCCACTGCAATCAGCAGGCTGCACCCTGCACCAACAGATGAGCTCACTGAGCATTCACGCTCTTGAGGATGCATTTCAAAAAAGAGAATGCATAAATCCACTCATTTGGAAACCAGGTCTGCTCAAGAAATTGTTACTATGACAATTTAGAAGAAGCTGCTGCAGATAAGATTGATGAAACATATTGATTAATTTTCTCCCAAGCTATGTTTGAATTTTAAGTTTTCTCTACCCGGAGTCAGTCCACGGCAGTTTGTTAGTATTCTGGGGACCCGAGCAATGTGCTTCAGCAGTGAAGGAAGTTCCATGATAAATGTGTTCTCCTATCCGCATCTGTAAAGCGGCTATAAAACCCGAACAATTGATGCAAAATTCTTCATTACATTTCTAAATATGCTTATTTACATTTTAAATCACACACAGACAATATGAAATATTTTTCACTTAGACAGGTATGAAGAAGAAAACAGATGCATCCATTAAACCTGAAACAATTCGATGAATTAAACAGTACTTGGTGAAAGCTCTGGTTTACGGATACAGCCCTTGTTTAAACTTACTTGAAAAAACACGGCCATGGCTCCCACTTCCCTGTTTTCTAGAACTGCTGTTCCAAAACTGTCGAAGTCATCGGGATTGTAGAAGTAAATCTGCATCTGTAAAAATTAGAAACAACAACAAAATTACGTCAGTGTTGATTCATCCAGCTTTCAAGTGAGGTAGTGCATACAGGCCGTACGTAAAGCCAGTGTCATGAAACGGCGATGGAGGAATTCTGCTGAACAATATTGTTTAACTAGCATCTTGATTAATAGCATGGCCGCCCTACTGGGACAGTAACCAGGGAACAGAGTCAACGCAATGCATTTTAATAACAAACCAAAGGATAAACAGTATGGCCAGTCAGTTTAGATGGCAAACTTTGTGCTTTTTTTTGCCAGGATCTCTTCATTTCTTTTTTCAATGCAGGCTCATCTCCTGTTCCGCTAAATGTGCTAGACATTTTTATCTCAAAAACCATAGAGAATTTTTGAAAACGATTTCAGTGTTTAGAGATATTCCTTTACTCCTAAAGCAATTTGTAAGATAAAAGTGTGCCTCTGTAGCAATGCATTTTCATGAGCCTCTGATATTCAGGACTATCAGTTTAGGTCAGAATTCTTCCTGACTTCATTTTATGGCTTCTACTTCCAAAGCTTTAGTGCACAACAACAAGTATAAGTGAGACAAAAATGGATATTCTGATGTCATTTTGGACAAATAATAAATTGCACTATTCGGGGCAATTTTCACAGCGTTACTGGGTGATGAGGAACGGTCCCACAGTGCAGCCAAAAGCAGATATAGGTCTGCTTGGACTGCCCGTGTCTCCTGGCACTTCGCTTGGCATCGCTCCCTCCTGAAAGTCTGTGTGCAGGCAAACCCACCGACGGCACCAGATGGGGCTTCTCTAAGATGGCGATGCATGAGAAATCCTGCCTTCTTCACAAACACAGGTGCCTTTCCCACATGCTGAGATCTTGTGTATGACATCCTTTCATCTCTCTCAAATGCGGGCCCACTCATTTTTACTAATTCACAGGCTCCCGGCCCTATACGCTGCCTGTAATGTATAATACTGGCAAAGCACCTATATATCTAATAAAACATCATCATACAGAGGGAAGGCCAAGATGAAGATGGTTCTCTTCAGAGGAGGAGGTACTTTTTCAGCAGGAAGAAGAAATAAGACCACCCTCCAAACTGCTCACAAAAAAAATCATCTGGCACCCACCCTAGCTTCATAAAACTGGAAAGCAATTTTCTCCCCCTACTTTGGCCTCCCTATTCCCAGCGCACTCGCAGCACAAACTGGAATGCTGGCAACATCTCACAAAGTCGGTGCTGCCTCCAGGTCCTAACTGGTGCTTTGAACACATGCAGACCGAGGTGCCACTGATCGCTGGTGCAGAAATTACAAACAGTTTGTTTCAGGTGGGATTGCTCAGACTTCAATTAAGTCAGCACAGACAAAAGCTCACGAAACACTTGCAAATTACACTTTACTCCCCTTTAAAATAAAGCCTAAAATTAGGTATACCTGACATAAAACACCTCAGTATATAGCCCTCGTAGGAGCTTATGAAGAAAAGTATCACTGAGTGAGTTCAGCATATGCCAAAGTCATTTTGGATCAATTTTGCTCACGGCATTTTAAGGAAATTAATTTTTACAATACACTTTTGGATAGCAGTGCAAAGGGCTTTGGTAAAAAAGCGCTTAATTCAGATCGCTCGTCTCAGCAGTGCAATTTCAGAGACTAATCAAGAACCATACCCTGCCTTGATTACCAAACACATTGAAACGTTTTCCCGCTGCTCCCTGGTGCTTTTCCAGGGAACGTGGTTCCTCTCCCTGCATCCATCAAGTCAAGGGGAACTGTCTTGTATGAAAAATTATCGTCATCTGTCATACAGCAGCTTCCTTACTCGTTCGTACAGCCAGAAGGAACATTCTAGGAGTGGAACCACCCAGGAATTGCGATTATAGAATTTACCCATGCACACACTGCAAAAACAATGTTAAGAAGATGATAAAGTTAGCTCCTCAAAGCTGCAGGACTCAAGAAGCCATACCTGGACACCTCAACATTAGTATTATGACAGTCTTCTGATTATGTAATCCCGCACTGTTCTCTTCCATAACACAGCCCTGTCTGTTTTCCCACAATTTACAATAAAACGCAAAAGTATCTAAGATTTCTGTTCTTTTCTCTGTAATACGTATAATCTTGTATGCACTTATAGGTAGACACTTTGTTTAGTATTTTCCATGGATGGCATAATGTTCTTTAAGTACAAATCAGGAATAAGACAGTTAGCCATAAAATTAATTTCACTGCATACTTAAGAGGCCTAAATATGCCAGAAAATTTTCATTATAACTCCTTATTATATAATTAGTATATAGAATGTATGGCGCACTTTGCATGTAAATGACTCCTGCCATCTCTGCCTGGTGCACTCCAAGCAGTAGTACAGAATACAACAAAGGAGCATTCAAGCTAATGAAAATTTGGATCTTGTTATGATATGTTATTTGTGAAATGCATAATGGAGAATCATCCAAGCTTGCACACCCAACCTGAATCCTGTTGCTGCACCACCGTAAGCCACTGCTTCACACATTTCTATATATGAATTCGCAGCTTCTAATTTCCCAAATTTTAAAAATCTATCTTTTCCAACAGCTCTGAATCCCTTAGCCATGCAAAGCCTGCAAAGCCTTTCTGGTTTCTTTAGCATGACACTAACTGCAATCAGAATGCTCTGCTCCTTGCTTCTCTGCTGTCAGTGCTCCAAATCGCCTTCCAGTGGCACAGGTCCCAAGGGGCACAAGAGCCCTGTTCTCTATGGTGTAATATATTAGATTCATCAGTCTTTCATATCTAGCCCAGCTACAGCCATCAAGGCCAGAAAAGGCTTACATGGGCTTTCTTAATCGCAGCGATGAAGCAAGCATGTACCTCGTGAAGATCTATTACAAAAAAAAGGAAGAGCCCAAGCAACCAGTGTTTGTGATAAGGCTAAGCTGAAAGAGACCTGCATGAGGTGCATGAAGGTGCTTGTCTTGCAGGATGACTCTCTCTCCTGAATTTCTACCGACGACAACCGCAGTCACAGAGCTTCACCAAGGCAAGGGGAGGGCAAAGCTTGCTTCTAATGGAAAAACTTTGTGCTTTGACACTCTTCACACTCTGAAAGAGGGGAATTGTTTTCACTCAGACTTGAGAGAGATTTGCTGTACAGCTGAGATTAAGCCTGAAAAATTTCACTGAAGGGGAAAATCTTCAGAATGTCACAAGTGCCTTAAAACAGAGGATTAGCAAAAAAAAACCCCTCACTCTGCCGTAACCCAGGAGATAATTGCAGTCACCCTACAAAACCATGTCTTGTTTTCAAGTCTTTTCTATCCAGAAATATGCCCAGCTGTTACTGTTTCCAAGCACTGCAGGCATTTTTTCAGGCAACAACTCTTCCGCAAAGAAATAAAGCACACACATCCAACACCTGAATTGTTTCCCAGCCTGGAGTGCATTACATCCATGCTCCTATTACCCACCTGCAGCCCTGCACTATGGCATAGGGCAGCAGTTCTCTCCTGCTCGGGTCAGCCTACTCCTGCACAAACACCTTTCTTCAAACATGTTCTTCCAAAGTGCATGGAAATGTGGGATTCCCCAATAAAATTTGGGCTCCAATTTGAGGTTTTGGGATTTTGACTCAAAACTGGTTTGCTACCACTCTGTTCTTACAGAGACTGGCTGTCCAAAATGCACATGAGTGTTATGAAAACCAGTGCCCATCAGAGATCAGTTCTGATTTTAAGTGCAATTGCCTCCCTACGAACCATCACTAGCTTGCAAAAATGGAGCACGCGTCACATGAACGACTCCTGCCCAGCTCCCATCCACAAACAAACTGTTCTGGGCTCTGCTCAGATGCTCCTTCTCTGCTTGTCAGGATGGGCATGCAGACAGAAATCACCATGCCTCCTATTGCCCCATTACAAAGACAGAAAGTTTACATCCTGATACAGACTATCATAGCTAAACTCATTCAGCGCTTACGAGAGAAAAGCCACAAAGAGCATTTGATAGATCCCAGAAGATGTGCATGAGTTCAAAGCAGTTCTAGAAGACTGGAAAGCAAGTAAGTAAATTTTCCATAGACAGATGCCAAGTATTTTAAAAATAAATAATTGAGACTTTTAAATTGGGCTGCTATCACCCCGTGCAACCTCCCACGGCAGATTTCTCTTTAGATTAAAAAATGAACAAAGGCTCATTGTGCTGTCACAGATGTGGAGTACAGAATATTCAATAGGATCAGGAATTCTGGTGGAAGGAAAAAGATCATCAGAATTAGCTTTCTGCTCATTTCCTTCCAGCAATCCAAGGGCTACCATGCAATCTAAAGAAAATATAAAAGAAAAGGTTTTATAGGCCAGCCAATTTCTTGATGAATCAGGCGGCAAGACGCAGAGACGGCAGCGAAGTGGCTTCTTATGTTTACAGACAGAGTGCTTTCACACAAGCAAAGTGCACAGGCATAAGCAGGTACACTGCAAATCCTTGCACAGAGCTGAAACAATGTGAAGTCTTTCCTTTAAACAAAGGGGTTCAACAATGAATATACTAACTCTCAGTACCTCTGCTCCTTGTATTGTAAGAATAAACCTTCTTGGCCACTTACACAGCAGGATTTAAAACCTCCCCCCCAAAAAAAGCAAAAAAAAAAAAAAACAAACCAAACAAAAAAGCAACCAAACAAACCCCCAAAACCCCACAAAATCTGTGCTAATGTTTTGAGTTACATGTGAGTTTTCTTAACTGAAAGCCCATACGTAACTTATGCCTGCTTGCGACTTGTGCACAGTGAGCTACACGATGCGATCCATTTGACTAGAAGAAAAACTTTCTACAGACATAACGTAATCTTCACTGCAGCACCGAGCATCCCGAGGTACTGTCCTGCAGTCAGTGTGTCTGCTGGAGTATGAGATGGGAGCAACCAAGTCTGATGTTTGGCTTCTCATTATATTCTCTTTAAAAAAAATAAAATAATAATAATAATAAAGGCAACAAAAAACCCCAACTTATCATTTATAACATATTCTGAATCTGCTTAGAAAAGACAGAAGGGAGAAGGGAAAGCAAATCGTGATGTTTTCCATTTCTCCTACCAGAGCTTGATGTAATAAAATAGAGTATGCTGCATTCTTTCTGAAAGATAAAGCTGAACAGGAGCAGATAATGGCATGTTTTTCCTGCCTAGTCTATTATTCATCAGTGAATTTTTAACTAAAGTTAGGCAGGTACAGAGATGTATTTTGAATGTCATAACTTAGTATTTTACGGAGTCTAAAAGGGTGCTGGGTAAATTGCAAAACAAAGAGTCAGACGAGGTCTCTGCCCTAAAATAATTATGACTTGATAATGAAGACAATGCTGGGCTGAGAAAATGAAAGGAGTTGAAACAACAGGAAGAGCAAAGATCATATGAGTGAAATAACAATTGAACTCAATTTACATGTTCACATGCCTTAGAAGCATGATAAATTTCCATTTAGTCTTTTTCTTTTAACATTAAGCATTAATTATTGCTTCATTATTGTCTACAAACAACACAGCGGGTGCATCTATGCTATGAATAAAGGTGAGGCTGAGGAATTTCCTAGCCCTTGTCACCTGTCACCCCATGTCCTGCCCCCAGCTCTGGGCAGGTCTCACAACAGCCCCATAGGAAGAGCAGAGCAGCACTAGCAGGACTGCCATGTGCTTAAATGCACGGCTGGATGGGGGCCATATGACTCAGTATCCGGTGTGCTAAGCCCTGAATGTTAAGAGAGAATTACCTTGGCAAGCCAGAAACTTCCCTGATGTCTCCTTCCAGAAATAAATACCCCTCAGGCCTGCTTCTGTCCCAAACAAGAAAATCCACTCTCGTGTGTATACAAAGTCATTACACAATGAAGGCATATTTGATGCTAACAAGATGTATGTTGCATTCATTTGTATTTCCATAATATGAAAATAACGGTTTCAGTGTTTATGCTTTCCGTAAGATGAAACTTTTTTTTTGCAATTGCTTTGTACTCTGAGTAACAGCCATATGATTCACCATGAAATGAAGTCTGGAAAATCGTTTTGGATAAATGGAACTATAAATTCAATAGAATTTCCATGACAACATAGATTGCAACACTCTGCCACAAGTAAAATGTTATAAATCATTCAAAACCAACAAGAAATCAGCAGTAAGTCATCTCTTTCACAACACACAGGACCCCTGAATTACAGAGCTGTGGTTATTACCTCACCACACACCGCCTCTCATTGCTGCTCCTCTGCCTTGAAACAAGCGTTTCATATCTGACCTCCTTCCAAACACAAGAAATCGTAACACTAACACTTTAATGCTGATATAAACAAGAACCGAAGCATAATGAGCGTAATTGAACCTTTCTTCCTTTTCTCATTCCTAAAAACGTTTAAAAAATCTTCATCCCGTGGCAGTTATTCCCGTGCATACAAATACACCCCAGTTCCTTGCTAGACTCAGAAAATTTAAGGGATTCCTTTTCTGGATCAGGGTACAACAGAGTGCTCAGTTGGTAAAAAGGACGTCGATTACACATCCTAGGGACGGAAGGAAACCAATACAATTATGTGAACATACACACAAAGAAAAGGGATAAAAGATGATACCACACAGTGCTGCTTATTCTTACTCCTCCTAGTGGGGTTCTGACGTGTGGTATTTTGCTTCAAGTTCAAAGGCCTGGAACAGAGTGAAACCCAGATGACCTTCACTGTGATTTACCATCACTAAGGCTATGAGAAAACCTTCAAAATGGAAAGAACGGTAGAGATGCGGCACTGAGGGACGTGGTCAGTGAGCATGGTGGGGTGGGTTGGGGTCAGACTTGGTGATCTCTGAGGTCTTTTCCAAATGGAATGATTCTGCGATTCTGTGATGCTGACAGTGCTGGCGCTCAGACCAGACATTTACTGCAGAGACCTGCAGCCTTGTACCCTGAGGGCCCCCTCCCAGGCTCATGGACACAACCTGGGGTCTTGCAGTGGTCTTTAAATTCACTACAGGATTCTGACTCTGCTGGAGAATTGTGGATTTATTTCTTATTTCTGAATCTCACCCACAGTAGCTTTTGTGCAGACCCAACACGAATACAGCATATTTCAACCGGGATGGTGAGTGTGTGTGTGCGGGAATGTGCAATGCAGAGACTCTGCTTTCAGGGAGAAACAACTTCACTTTCTAAAGCTGTCCAAGTGGAAAAATTAGAAGCAGTACTTAACTGCTGGCGGGAGCAAAAAACTGAAACAGGCAATTTAGGAAGTGGCTACACACCAAATGCCACAGCAACTGAAAACAAACAGGATGGGCTGACTGAACAGAACAGCTCTGAACTCAGCCCAGCGGTGACTGGTACGTAGCTCTTCATCCATTTCCCATGGTCTTCCTATAAACAGAACTACTGAAGAAAGATTTTTCAGGCTCCAAAATACCCAAACCGTCCATACTTCAGCTTTTCTTTAAGGAATCCATTTACTTTCTTAAACATAAATAAACGTTGCCTGAATGGACAGAACTGCTGGGATTTTCTTGCAGAAACACTCTGGTGCTCTTTGGGGAAAAGAAAGGAGCTGCACTTTAAAAATAAACCCCACTAAAGCACACTCTTCCTAGCATGTGTGATTAATACAATTTCATATACCATTCACTTTCAAAGATGCAGTAGCACAAGTATTCATTCCTCTGAGAACTTACATCTTTGTACAGATTATTCTTCTTGTACTGTGGAATTCAGAACGTCCTGTGTGGTTTATTTGGTCTTGGTATTTGGATTTGTTTTCTTACTTATTTTTTAATTGAAACAGGGGGAGGAGAGCTCTTCCACAAGGTTTGATGATCTTCAGAGTGCCTCAGAACAAATTCTGAGATATTTATAGTTTTGTTGCATCTTTGGATTCAAAGCCATGCAGCAGATGGGGCACATTTTCAGAAGCATTTTGCTGGGCGAAAGGCCATTCCTATCTCGAAGGGGATGTGAAGTCCCCTGGGCTGTGCACTCGCAGAGTTATTTTTGTTTATGAGCTGCAAACTGGATGGGCAACCACTGCAGAACTAGCCCATGACAAGTGCTTACTTGCAGGGCTTCATAACAGAAGGTAAAAATAAAATGGGTTTTCCCGTATTCTGCAGAATATGAATCTATTTAAGGCAGCATCATAATCCACAAGATGGCTTTTCCTCTGACAAAGCAAGCAGGGTGCTCAGCACCAGAAGTCTCAGAGCAGATGTGCATATTCCTGTAGCAAGGTGGAGCAGCCCTGCTGCAGGGGCACCCCTAGCCAACACACTCACAATTTTAACATCACAGGGATTGTTTCCAATGTAACTGCTTAAGTGGGGTGTTTTACTTCAGGTCTCTCAAACAGGCACAATATGCAAGGAGTGAGTACACTATAGTCTTCCCAAAAGTCATGTCTCAAACTGAAATTCCACCCTCCCCTGGGCTGCCTACCCATCTGCCTAAATGTGTCTGGAAAACTCTGCATGTATTATTTCTGTATGCAGAGTCCCAAGTTTTCAGTATGCTCTGCGGCTTTTCTGACCCTTTTGTTCCACCTGAGTCAAAAGTGAAGTCTGCACCCATCTGAACTGCAGTGTCAAGAAACTAGGAAAACTTTCTGACTTGGTGACCCTGTGCACAGGCACACATGCTGTGCTATTGGCCTCAGCTCATTAAGGACATGATTCCACACGGAGGGCAGCAAACCAAAAACAAGAGGACTTCAACAAAGCAAGAAGCAAAATATCCAAGCAAGCAGCAAGACAGACAGAAAGGCTAAATCTCTAGAAATTGCCTAACCTTTTTAACTTAAAGCCTTGTCCACTGCCACATCTGCAAACCCATTTGCGAACACATTCTTTGCTAAATGTCAAAGTTATTCTTCCATGCCCATGAAGCAGAAACACAAATCTAACCCTCGTCCTCTCCCACGCTTGCACACCAGTACCTGCCTGCAGATGCCAGCTCGAGACTCCCCTGGCGCCTCTGAACCTGCTGCTCCCCTGGCATCACCTTATGTAATATAAATAAAACAACCTCTGTGCTTTAACTCTTCACATTTTTTAAGGCCCACTGATCTCGAAAGAAAAGCACTTCAAACTTCTTCAGACTCCTGATGAACACAGCAGTGCTACCCAATTGGCATCTGAGTCCAAATTTTACAGGCTTTGCTTTGGTACAGTTTTCACTGTATTCTTTGTGGGAGCCGTGCACAGCTGTGTCCCTGCTCAGCCATTGCTGTCTCCAACCCCAGACGGTTGGTTCGTGCCTGGAACCATGCACAGAGTCTGGAAATGCAAAATGGTGCAGCTTTCCCCTAACACAAAACACAAGAGTGTTCCTCCCACTGGTGAGGCTGAGGTGTGCAGGAAGGGCACTGCCTGTGCCAGAACCACACACCTGTACAGCTGCATCCAGTACGTTAACTTCTGGCATTGTTCTGCTGCAGCATGAAATGCCTCAGTGTTACCTCTGAAATACAGGAGTTGCACGTGTGAAGTCTATATCATAAATCTGATAATTAACCTGCATAACTAATTTCCCTTCTGGCTGCTGGCATAGGTTAGAATAAATACTCTACTCAATACCCACTGCGAGAAGACTCCTATATTTCATGTTTACTTTAGGCAAGTATAAAAAGCGAGGGACAAAGGGCCTCGAAGAGTCAAATTCCTTGCAGTTTCAACAGAGTGCCCTGAATAATACATAAAGCAGCTATGCTCTTATCCCTAAAACCACAGGTGTGAACCAGATGTCATGCTTATCTTCTCTTGAGATTACAGCAAACAATTGCACGCCTTCAGAATATAAAGTAAGCTCTGGATCAAGAAAGCCTGAAATATATTAAAAACGTGGCACTGAAGTTAAAAATTCAAACATTAACCTATAAATCACTAATTCACTTAAAAGTCTGTTTATAACATTGTGTTCTGTGACAGTTATACTTCTTTTATTTAACCTTTTTGTAACAAAGTGCATTTCGAATGACAAATATGAGATCACTTGCACAAATCTCACTCTTGGTCAACAAGGTACGGCCAAGCGTTGTTCAAATATAACACAACGGCTCAAAAACCAGAATTAAATTTAAAGCTTTGATTTGAATTTAAACTTTCCTACTATTGCAATAAAAGTTAAGAAGGTGAGCAGTACACAGCACTCAGATATTGAAAGGAGATTAAACCCAGAAGGGTATCTCTGAGAAAACTACAGTGAACTATGCAGCAACAAAACAAGGGTCAAACAGAGCTCTGTGCACACATCCTCGATCATATCCAACCCCCCAGTTGTGCAGTCAGAGAGGATATTCCAAAACACCCAGTGTTAAGAAAACAACTATTCTCTCACCAACTAGCAAAAGTCACTGATACGCTATTGTTTGATCCTGGGGGCATTTAAAAAAGAGAACAATAGGGTCTGCCTCATCAGATGCACAAAATACGCACAGAATGGGGCATGTTCTGAAGGCCAGATCCTAAACTGGGTCCAGGTACCACCTGTGGACTCTGAAGTCAGTGCCTGAAGCAGAAGGTGAGGGTCTGCTGCCTCTGATAGGTGGCTCAAGTCCCACTTCAATTTTTCTTGTTTTTTCCTCTTGCTCCCTAGCTACCTTTCTTTAATCCAGCATGCCCGGTTTCCTTCCACAGCATCCCCTCCCTGTCACACACATTCCAAACACTGTCAGCATGTAATGCTACTGCTTCCCCAAGAGAAGTCTTCCAGGTCAATTTATGACAGAAATATTGCAGGTTCATAATTAAAGCCTAGATAAGAAAATCCTGTGTTTACTCAATAATCCCCATATTCGCCTAACAAAATTATGCATCTTGCATTCACAGTCGTAGAGAAAAGGTGGTGAATATGATCTGAATCCAACAGCTATAATGTCACAGACTTGATCTTGAGGGAGTTGAACGACCCTGTTCTCAACACAGTATCCACCAGTGACCCACTGCCTCATTTTGCCTCCAGCAGCAGAGCCCATGAGTCAAGGGGGAAGTTAACTTGACTCATGAGTATAGTTTGGCTCACTCAAGTTAACAAAATAGAGCTGAGTAGAGCCACAGGCTAAGGCATCAGCATGACCCTTGTCCTTATGTAACACTGAACAGACAAACACAGAGTTGAGACTCAGACTCCACAGTGACACTAATAATTCAAACACCTTTATAACCTTTCATGAAAGATATAGGTTACAACTAACAGCAGTATGGAAAACAAAGAATCACAAGCATAAACAATTTAGTCTTTGACTTTCATCATATGCCCTATCCCCATCTCTGTTAATGAACGAGTTTTTAGAACAAGGACAATCTTTAGAAGACATTAAATGTAGTGACAAATATTCTTCAGAAAAAAAAAAACAAACAACAGGCAAGATTATCAAAAACGAGTCCTGGACTGCAGTCCTCATTTCTGCAGATAAAATGTAACAGCAGAAAAGAAAGAAACGCACAGTCAGATAACACAGCTTCTGCGACTGCTACCTGCAACTTCATTACAGTGGGAAACAGGCAGAGAAGAGGCTGTTATCAGCCACTACAACACCTGGCAAAGCTCCTGCCAGGTGGCATCAGGCACAGCTTTTGCCTGCCTTGCTGGTCATGGGATCACAGCAGTGCTGTGCAAGGGAGTGTGTCGAGGCTCACATGCCAGGCTGGTTTTAAACAGAAGGAAGGAAGAGATAAGAAATAAGTGGAGGAAGAAAAGGACGGACAAAAAAGAGACAGAATCCATATTTCTCACCCGAAAGGGCTGCTGAAGATTTAGGTGATGTCTAAGTGGGGATTATGACCATCTTCCCAGGTTGGACAGTCAGCCACAGGTACCAAAAGTAAAGATTTTTTCCTGTTGCTCCTATTATTTACACAATAATTTCTAATATTCCTATTGGTCACTTTGCTACTGCTAAGTGCTGAGCTTGTGTCCAGAGAACTATCTCTAAGGGATCCAGGAACACTTCCCTGAGTGCCACTAACTAATCTAACATTCATTACTAAACACTATATGCACAATGACATTATATGCACACACAGTGTTCTTCTTAACCTAGCTAAACTAGAAAATGACTTGCATTATACAGCTCTGTGTGCATATAACATATGTCGTGTGCATATATGTCTATATGTCTGCATATAACATGTCGGTCCCCCATAGTAACTATAGAGCACATTGAGCTGTTTCATCAAAACTTGATTCTCACCTGAGTTCTCAAAGATTTTACGTCCACCCGTCCATCCATCCATCCATCCATCCATCCATGCTCTTTTGCAATTAAGTAGCCAAGTAGAAGAGAGAGACCCTATTAATTTCACTGCTGTGAATCAAATATTGAAGACTCTCCCTGCCCATTCCACAAAGCACTTCATCATCATGGCTAGCAGGGGCAGCAGACATTCCAGCAGCTGTCGTTCTCCCTCCAAACTCTATTTCCTTGATTTGAAGGACATATCAGGCCATACAACGTACCTACTTTATTTTGCTCACTGGGATTGATATCAGAAGGCACACATTCCCATGAGTCACTGAGAAAATACCCACATTTGGATCTACGCACACACAGTATTAATGGAAACCCACCATTCTGTTAAATATTGTAATATGGAAACTTTAATCATAAACCCTCTTACTATTTAAATACTTCAGGCGCTGTAGACATTTATACAACTAGCAGCAGATGAATTTTCAAATAGATACTTCTGAGTAATTATCCTCTTGAGACAGCACCAATTGCTAAATAATGCCTCAGTTTAATAGCACATAGCTCTTAAGAAATGAACAATTCTGGGGACTATTAAATCTCTCAGAAACCTACCAAAGATGGTGATAAATACCTTATACTCCATTTTAGTCCTTGTGTGGCTGAGGAACAGGCCATTTTTTCCACACCTGTTAGCTGGACTTCAAAGACAGCTCCTTGAAAAATAAGGAGTAGCCTCTCCTACTTGTTCTAACATGCAAATTTATTCTTCCAAACATTAGCAGAGGTTCCTTATGAGCAGAAGGACTCGGACTCACAGGGAAAGGTGTGAGAAAAACAGAATAACTGAGTGGGACAAATAACACTGAGCAGGAACTCGTGGAAATGCCCTACTTGCCGCTGATTTACTGGGGAGGAAGAATTGGTCTGCTCCTCCAGAAAGCCTGTCTGTTATTCTGATGAATATCTGATGAGGAGAAAAGAAGAGCATGAAATCCCAACTCACACCACTGATTCAAGGCATGGCTGGAAAAAGAGTCTTCAGACGAACCCTGTTTTATGTAACACATGAAGCTCTAGAATATATCAGAAAAATGCAGATCTCTTATTCATATTAAATGTTGGCTTTTATTCATGTTCCCTAGAGACATTTTTCCTAAAACCCTGCCTGCTTGCATATTACTTATTGCAAATAAAACAACCTGGGGAAATACATTTGCATTCTCTGCTCTCCAGAAGTCTGTGAACGCAACAATTCAGCATGTTGCTCTATCCAGGAGAAGGTTTCCACGGTCAATAGCAAAAGCGTAGAAGCAAAGGGCATGAAAATACTTGTCTCCTCAACCTGACATCATTTTACCTCTCACGGGCATTCAGAAGTCTTTAGAGATGACAAGGTCTCCAAAGCAAACCACGTCAGATCATGTTTACTCTCATGCCAGGTTCATTCACTGTCCCATCTTCATTTCAACAGTGGCCACCAATAATACATAGAAGATGACACCTCCCTATGCAGCAAAGATAAAATTACTCCAGTAGAGCCAATTTATAGCAGCTGACTATCTGACCCCTAATAGCACGTAGTTTCATCATCATTTGACAGCACGTCATGAAATGCTCCTCTGCTTCATTTTCCTCTGAATGACGAATGAAAATAAGAAGAATGATTTGATAACTTGGTGATCAAAAATTTCCATTCTACTCTTTTCCTCGTTAGAAAAAGTTACGTTAGAAAAGAGAAAGATTAATGCAGAAGTCCCAGATTTTAAGCAATAAGTGTAGGCTTTATATACACACACACACACATATATATATAAGCTCAAAAAGAAAGGACGGTGAAGAATTTTTAAGTACACAATCAAACACAACATTTTAACATATATATATGTCACTTTGGGTTCAGTCTGCGATAAATTTCCATTAGTACCTCAGTGGCAACTGAAGTCTGACTGAATACTAAATAAAGCTGTGCGGCTGTTCTGCCGAGCCCTGTTATGTGGAAGAAGGCCTGAAATTCTTCATAAAAGCTTCCATCATGTATACTTCTTTGGTGGACTCTACAGGAGTGGAGCTGGAAGGAATGGAGCATGCACCCAAGAGCACGCTCTGACCACACAATGTAATCATGTGTCCTGGCATTCAATTTGGTGTTGACCCTGACTTGTGAAGGATTTCCTTCCAAATTATACCTAGCTGCAGCTTCTGTGGCTCAATATGTTACCAAGAGAAACAAGCAGCAGATCTCTGCATCCTCCTACCCTCAAGTGAATTCAGATTCAGATAGTGAGTAAAATATATTTCGGAGCCTTACACACACAAGGCCTCTAGCACCACTGTGTCTCTGTAGTGCTGCTGAGACCAGCTGGAACGAAGCTCTAGTGCACTCAGACACAAACTGTACAGATAATCTCCTTCCAACCCCGTCTTCCAATTACAACGACTTCATTATTCTGATGTCTGGACCCACCATATGAGGTTTAAACCTTGGGATTTCCGTAGTTACAGGTTCCTCAGAAAGCCAAACTTCCATCTGTAGATGTTCAAAAGCTGGTAACACCAACAGCCTCCACACAGACATAAAATCACACTAGCTTTACTACGTGATACCAAGTTTCATCTGCTAGACAAATGCAAGTGTTCATGGACACACAGAGAGTCCTTCCCCTATTCAATCATCTCTTCAGAACGCAAAGCATTTGGACATGTACACCTGACACGTGCCAGATGAAAGCAGTAAGTACAGACACACAGTACAATCAATAGGCTTAGGTACACTTTCCTAATTGTACCACTCAGGTACTCCTTTTTTGCAACCACCCGGATAAAACAGCACACTACTTGACATAACCCAAACCTTAGAAGTCAGATGCTGAGAACAGATGGTGTGAATGAAGGCTCACTGCAGGAGGCTCAGTTTGAACCCACTCATTTGAGTGACGTGGTTCGTGGGCAAGGTGGGGACGGGCTGATGGTTGCACTAGTTGATCTTAGTGGTCTTTGCTGACCTTAATGATTTTATGATTTGGAAACCATACAGACCACAAACCTGGGATAGACTTTGCTTGGGATCTGTATGGTCCCCAGCACTACAGAGACTGCTTCAAAAGACATTAGAATTGCAGAAGCCACCAAATCACTGGGCTTCTGCATAGTATTTGTGGCTTAGACAAAAGAACCAGGAAAAAGAGGCAAGCATTACTTCTTGTGTTGGATTTTCATTGGTTTAAGCAGACATAAAAATGCATCCAGAGGTAGATGGTTTAAAGAAGATCTAATGCATAATTCTAAGAAAATATTGGAGCTGCCTTAACTTAGGTGACATTTCCTTCTCCTTCCTTACGCATCACGTCCCCATTACAGCCACAGACAGATCTGAGTTTGTAATCACTATCATCTTGCTCTTTTCCGTGTTAACAGCAGCAAGGCATAATAAATAAGGATGAACTTTCCTCCACAGTAATAATGTCAGGCATTTTGACTAAATCTGTGATATTAAGGATCTCACCCACTGTTAGATCCTCCCTATCACACATGAATTTTGTTGTACCTCACCAAGAAACAGCAGTTACGTGCACAGGATTTTAAAAGCTTCAGAGCTTCCACATAAACAAACACACATACGCCCACAAGCTTAGGGAAACAAGAGATGGTTTTTCAGCAGGATGCTGTGAAAAACTATGTTTATTTCTCCTTAAAAGTGTGAAATTACAATCACTGATTGTTAGAACACTACAGTCTTCTTAGGAAACTATAAGAAATTTAAGCTGTTTGGAAACAGGTCTTGGATGCCTTCCGAAGGCCTTTCTGAATGCCTGACCCAGAGAAGATGGAGGTCATGCAGGAATCCTATCTGCTGCACAGAGAAGCTGATACTTTAACATCCTTGCTGCCATGTTGTTGATCTTGACTTCACAAAGAGCCGCCAGAAAAGTTATCTACACAATTTTAAACCAATTGCAGACCAAGCGATAGCTGCATGCCTGTTATTTTTGTTATTTATACCTGCATTCTCATAGCATATTTCGCGGATTGGCATCTCTGTCACTCCAGGCTTTAAAAACAAGCTAACAAACAACAGGACAGGCATTGATTTGTTTGACCAGACCTTATTTTCTCAGATTCCACAATTTGTCTTTTCTAGGAATTTTAATCAACAGAAAGAAGAACCGAAATGAAGCTGTCAGGTGACAGCAGAGGCTTCCTCTTTCCCCCTTCCCCAAGACTGATGCTATTCACTCAGAGGTCTACACAAGAACACCTAATCTAATCTGCTCAAACCTCTGCAAGACCTGGCAGTATCTCAACTGGAAAACAGTTCTAAAATTAATAATAAGAAGACCTTTCAGTTTAATGCCTTGGCTATCACAGGTACATAATGGTGCACTTTACACAAGTCACACGGAGATGCTGGCAGCAGAAGAGGAACAAAGACAAGAATTACAGTAGATTTGTCGCTACCAAGCAAACACAGCTGCTTTAAATGCAGAGTTACCTACCTAGCAGCCAATTTTATTTCACAGTTCAATCTGGTTTTGTGAGGCCTGATCTCAGTCTTTGCTCATGAAAAATAATCTAAAGACAATTCAGTGGGAGCAGAGGTTTATTTTCTGCTCTATGTATACAGATAAAAGAGAGCTGAGACTCGAGGGACTGTTAGAGTGAGGTCACAGGGCACCGATTCTGTTTCCCATCATTTCCTACTAAGTAGGAAGAAAAGACTGTATATATTAATTTGTTAAATTCCAATTAATTATAATTCAATTTGGCAAGCTCTAATACAGGAAAATTTCTTTCCTTTTTTATCTTTTAAGTTTTTAGAAGAATATTAGACCATATGATTGATGCAAGCTTCCAAGCTTTTAAGTAGTGGATACTATAACATCTTCCTTAGATAAATTATTTCCCTGAAGTGAAAATGTTAGTTTTAATGAAATGAAATAGCCTTAATTGGTTGTGATGGGAAGTAAACCCTGAGATAAACACTGCATAAATAATTCACATCCTTCCATCTGGGGAACTTCTTCCTGCATCGAAAGGAGTCTCCAAACTGAAATGCAACACACTTCAGCAGCAACCAAAAAAATAAGTAGTCCTTTTCCAATACACTGCATCTAGAATAGAGAGCATCTGCTCTTCTGGAGTCAAGTGCTTATTTTAAGATATGGTTTTACCAAGTTTTTCTGATTCAAGACTGGAATGCTTTCTCCTAACATGTGGTCCTCCACAGAATGGGGCTCTGCTGAAACTGGATCTAACTATAATACCTTTTATCTATCTGTGGAAACTCTGTCCTAAGTAGAACACATAAAACCTTTTTCTCTCTTTTCATATAGACTGTACTGTGTGACCAAGGAAGCGACTAGCACCTGGAGATAGATGCTCCTTCATAGTGGATCGCTGTATATGTGTCCAATGCTCCTATATTTGCATTTCCTGTTTTTTCATTTTAAGAGTTGTTCTCCTGGCCAGGAACAGCTTTTACTGTAAGGATCTGAGGACAAGATCCATTTATGGCAAAGGCATTCTTGGTGGGTTCTACTGTTATAGTAGAAAATACGGCTAATAACAAATGGTCTGCAGAATTTGTGCCATCTTCTATATTCTATACAAGAAAATGGGGTGCAGGGAGAGGGACATGGAAGCAGGAGCAAAACTTGAGTGCACTATTTGACCCGATGCTGAAAAATTCACTACAGAGAATATAACTAACCACAGCCTCAGTGTGGTGATCTTCTGTGTGTTCTGCAAATGAAGCCTAATAGAACATCATAAGTGACTTTGTTCTGATCACATCTCTTAGTCAGGACAGCTACTGACTTCCCCTGCGTGCCTGAAGGAAATGTGGACAGTTTTGCAAATTACTAAAACTGAAGCTTTTCTTTATAAGGTATTATGCAGGAAACATCAGACAGCTGCCTGCTGGAGTTAAACATCACAGTGTGAAACAAAACCCTCGTAAGTGATTTTATATATGCATATATATTAAAGTCAACAAAAAATATTCACAAAAAAAGGAAATCGCAGGAGACATACCTACATTTTCTGCCCATTATACAAAATAAATATAGACACATAATGAAAGAATATATTATGCTTGCTTATGTTCGTTGTCACAATTTTTATAGGATCAAATCAAACAGACAATGGAAATGAGTTTTGCAGTTTCTCTATGCCTTCTGGTTATCAAGTGATAAGTTCCTTGCTGATGACCATTTTTTTTTTCTCTTTTAATGTAGACTCCAAAACAAACAATTCCAACACACAGAGTTTTGAAAACAGAATGTGCTCTCTCTGTGCAACAGCTGACAAGCGCTTGTCCTTGCAGCACAGGGTAGGATACACTTCTTGTAGAGGATTCAGTTTGATAGTTTGCATTTTCTGCAGTAGATCGCAACAGATTCCCCTCCACAACAGACAGCTGCAAGCAATGCTCACAGCTTTTTATACCTACCAAGCGTGTCAGAACGCTGCTGGGATTCTTTACCTATGACAGGCATCAGGGATTTGACTTCCTGGGATTTCTGGTTGTTTGCTCCCACTGAAACCCACAGAGGAGGGCACCTGCAGCACCTGTATGAACTGTCTCTGCCTGTCCTCAGCATGGCACAAAGAACCTTTCCCATGTCACTGCCCATAATTAGCAAAAGGCTGCCAGAATTGTTCTCTTTTCCCCCCATTATTTGCATGCAACAGAGATAAGAGGGGAAGACTGGAAAATGTGATTTCCAAACCACAACACTGAGTCAGAACGACTCAGCACAGGTGAAAATAAGAAACGTCAAGTACACATTTTTAAACTGCCTTGATTCTGCTCAGTGATGGTTTAATTGAAAGAGCTTGTTGAGATACAGCGTGTACAGAGTCCTTTTTAAGGTTCCTCAGAATCTTAGAGCTGCTCAGAAGAAGAATAAAAGGAAAATGGCAAGAAGGAAAAAAGAGGAAGAAAAGGGAAAAAGAAAAGGGGGGGGGGGGGGGGGGGGAGGAATAAAGGGAGAAAAAAAGGAAAAAGGCAGAATTCCCCACTCAGAGTCACTTCTCAGAATGACCCAAAGCGGAGAAAAAGAACTGCTTCGAATGTTAAGGACTTGGCAGAAGGCACTTTTTTTAATTTTTATTATTTTATTTTTTAATGTTTAACCATATAAACAGTAAGTAAGGAAGAATTCCTTATTAGCCATCTTTATGGTTATAGCTACCGGGCTGCTGAAAAAGCAACTACTTAGAAAAATAAAGCTAATATTTGTGGGCGCTGGAGCTCAGGAAGGGACCTCTTTCACAGGAGGCATTACTGTTAACAACCATCAGAGCTGAATCATCTTATTGCACAGAAGTGAGGGATTCTATAAAGCCAGCCTAACAACTTTAAGTAAATGATAACACATGACATTAACTTCCAACAATACTAAAGAAGAGAATAGCAAGGATCGAACCCATGAGACGCTGATCACCTTCCTACGTGTAAGTGCCTGCAGAGGGGTCAAGAAGCAGGGAGCTGTGTGACCACCACAAAACCAAGTGACCTGCAAAGCAGCGGGGACAGCTACGGGACATTTCCCTGCCTGTGGCTGCAGCTCTGCCCAGTCCAGAAATCTCCCCCCTGCTGCTCTCCCCCCTGGATATAAAACATCTTGTTTTACAGCCACCATGAAGTCCACAGAAGGAACCCAACGTGCCATCTCTGGAGTTCCATCCCCTCCCTGCTGTCATCAGCCTCATTTGTGAAAACTTCTGCTCTACTGCACTCGTTACAGAAAAACCTAATTACAGAGATAGGGAGTTACCCTTCCAGACCCTGATGGCTTGACCTTTAAAGTCTGACTTCAAGGTCACACTTTAATTCCCCCAAAGTCCCCAAGACGATTACTCCACAGCCTATGCACTAATCAAAGCCATGTTTCGGGATTTGGCACACAAGCTGTTCTGTCTATCAGAGTAACTCACAGATGGTATGTATGTGACACAACATATTCATCATGTTATATTCTTAGTATATGCAATTTTCCCCATTGCTAAATTTTCCTGCATTCAGCAAGGGCTCTAAAAAGCGGCTGGTGCCTTGGAAGAGATACCCTCCCAGACTTGGCGGCTTTGAGTTAACCAAATAAAGAAAGAATCCAAAGGTTGAAGAAACTCACTCTCCTGCGTAATCATAAAACATATTGAAAATGAGTTTTCACTCTAAGTGTGATTTTTTAACGTCATTTTGTTGTTCTGCTTGTCTCCTGCTCTTCTGTTCACATATTGTACTTTCCTTCTTCTCGATGTGTGCCATCCTGTTTTAGCTTTTGCTCTTTCTTCTGCTTATTTATGACCATTTTTTTGGACCAAAATCTCAATAAGATTTGCTTTAGGGGCATTTTTTTTAAACCTTTTTTTCCAGGTAGTTGCATGCATAAGTGAACCATTAAAATTGAATCAGCTCAGTGAATCAAACTGAATGACAACAAACTAAAATGAGCAGAAACATGCCCAAAGCAACAAGCAGATTACTTATCTTACTTATTCTTAATGTTGCTTTTCTCTTCTCTCTCCTCCACTTCTTCTGATGAAATACAGAACCACTTTTTCTTTATTTTTTTTTGTTAAATACTGGAATGAGTTCTCAGTCCTGAATGCCATACAGACTATATAAAGGGAAATGCACAAAGGGAAGAAGCATCCTTACGTGTTTCTGGTGCTGGCCCAGCAGCCTGTTTCAAAGCTCACGGTCTGGAGGAGTTAGCCAGCGAGCACGGGCAAGAGTTCACAAAAACAAAACTTCCTGCTCCCGATCCCTCTTACTCCCATTACATCTGTCTGTAGTTTCCTCCCACTCTGCTGTGTTTTACAGCCCCATGAACACAAGTAACCTCTACCACCGATCTTCGTTCCGTGCACTCTGCCTGCTTGGATTAGTCCTCATTAAATAAGGACAGCAGTTCAGAGAAAACTAAGAGTACACCAACAGCCAAGCAAGTCACCGTGCTATTTGTTAGGGGATGATTAACGTCACTGCCACAGTCAGGATCTTTCAGTGGTTTTCAGTGTTTTAACTTATATATATGTTGAAAGCCAAGACGTTAATAAAGCAACTGAAGTGGTAGGCAAATAAACCCATGAATGTCAGCAGCAAGGTTTCACATGTCACTGAGCCATAATAAAAGACTTCGTATATAGTGCTATGACTGGATGCTACTATTCTTATTTTTCGTATGAGAAACTAAGGATGGGAATGCAAGCAATTGGAGGAGAAAAATGAAGGCATTTCCAATTAATCATTTTCCCTAGTGACATTTTAATGCATTATTGTTACAGTTATTCTGAAACGTCCTCAAAGGATCATCACACCAGCTTTTTCAGACTTCATTTTTCATTGAGTAAAAATTTAACAAGCAACCTTTGTGGGAAGTTTGTATCTTTGAAGGGGCAATACCTCTCACTCCTCTTCCTTTGTGGGAAACAGGCCTACTCCACGCACTGAGATATGGGTGTGCTATCACACAAGGGCCTCTCTTAGATTTTCTCTGCTTTGATTCCTTTCTTATTCATTCCCCAATGACCTTTGTAAACTCTGCATTTTAAGAAACCAACTTAAAATGTGGCTAGACAAAATATATCAGCCAAGGAGGAAGGATGTAGAGGAAGGATGAGAGGTTTTTTTTGCTTTCTTTTCTTTTTGTCTTTTTTTTTTGAGCTGCAGTTACTTTACTATTTTTCCATTTTACAACTTACAAGTAAAATAACCTCTTTTGCCTCAGCATAATTAGTTCCCCAGTCCTGGCATGCCTACGAGCCTCATGTTGTTTGGGGTGCTGTTTGCCAGGGAACACTTAACATTCTCATCTATCACATGAATCAATAAAACACAACTCTGTTTTTCACAAGGTGGCAGTGTATTAGGAAGAGTCATGTGGTCTGAGTTAATTTAAAAGTAATAGACTGAAATTGTCCACATTACTTTCACTGAATTGACAGAGCAGGTCCAGTGCTACTAAGAAATTAATTTCAAGGATTCACAGAGCGAGGCTGTAAAAGTTACTGGTTTATCTTAAAATATAATTTAAATAAAAAAATTAAACTTGGACTCTCATTTTTACTTCCATAATATGGAGCTCTTCAAAGACTATTCTGGAAATGAATAGGAAAATTAGAGTTACGCCAAACTGGCCATATACCTGTGGGGTTCAATCCTTCATCAGAAAAAAAACAGAAGTCCCTTGCTGATAACAAAAAAGTCAAAGCCTGAAAATTACCTTCAGAAGCTTCCAATGAGTAAAAGTCAGACATCAATAAATTCCTCCATGGAAGGAGAAGGTTCCTTCAGAGGGCAAGTGATGACTTTGGGAAGGTGCAAGCTGTCACTAGTTGGAGAGGAAACATGGGTCAGGAGACCTAACCTAGGGACCTTGGCTTGGTCCACTTACCTGAGATGGTCCAACCTGGACAAAAAAGCAAAACACCAGAAAATCTCCAAACTGAGATCAAGCAGGGTTCTCAGTACAATACCATGTTGGGAGTCTCCTGCCTGCAATGACAACTGAGTCTCCTTCCCCAGCTCTGTTCTGGGTCATCAATATAACATTCCTGCCTCAAACTGATTTGTCCTGAACAGATTTTTATGACACGAGACAGAGGTACGGTGCCAGGGAAGCAGACAGAAGCATTACCAGGATGTGTAATACAAAGCACATCTGTGCACATGTGTCTGCAAAGCCGATTTCACCTTTGATAATATCTGCTTTTATCATTAGCAGATCCTGGATAGATCTACCAGGCAGGAAACCCTCACCACAGTGAGTAGTGATGTGCTCATTACAGCTGCAATCCCACACGATGCCCTGAGATTCTGCCTTCTTTCCCTCAAAGTTTAGTCCAAAATTCCTTCAGATATGAAATTAAAATATTCAGCACCAAAACGATACGAGCATCCAAGGATACATGTCATTTCTCAGATCCTGCTATTTAAATCATTTGACTTTGAGTGAGATATGGGAGAAATTTAAGTTTCAGTACATTTTAGTCTCCATCATGTCAAATTTACAACCCTGGAGTAAATCACACTGCCAAGACAAATGTCTTCACTTAAATCAGATTTGTTGCTTCCTTCCATACTTCAGGACATTAATAAAATTGGAGTTCTAGTTCATAATAATAGTTTCATCCTTCCTGTGCCAGCAGAACCACAACCAGTTCACCCTCCACCCTCACACCTCTCCAGGTTAAGCAATTATAGGCTCTGATTTCTATTAGCCATGTGAATGCAAATGCATCTGACTGAAATTCTTCCAGGTGTATCAGCAGGAACTCAGCTGATCCAGATATACACTAAGACTTTTCTTAAATATCTCCTTTAAATGCCATTCTTAGCTTCAGACTTCTTGGAGATTGAAGGCATTAAAACAACAAAAGAGCTCCCTAGGAAAGGGGCAAAGGCACCCAAATGCAAGTGAAATGGCAGGAATGTTTGCAGCTCGCTGAAATTACCTGAAATGTCTCCCCTAAGAACAAGACATTTCTAACAATTGTTTTTCCCTGTCATGTGGCAACACCTTTGACATCCACTCTCTCAAAAGAACCACATTCCTCTCCTATTTCTGGATCCGATGCAGTTATGAGCTGCTGCTGATCAGGATTACAGATCCAGGCCCTCCAGTAAATGCAAAGAAGGTGATAGTTTTACGTTCCCCCACTGCAGCACCAGCCTCATACTCTACTGCTGTTACAGTATTTATGTGCAAGATTAAAAAGCAGGCCTCCCAGCGAGGCAGAGAGCAATGGGATGGGGACAGCAACATAAGTATTAATTGCAGACATGCAATTAAGCAGAAATCTCAGCACACATTAAAAAAGGACATCACTTGAACCTCCTTTTTTTGTCTTACCGCTTGTCTGATCATTACTCAAAAATCTAAGACTAATGTAGATGGGGTGAATGATGTGGATTCTAAGCAAGGGATAAGGAACGTGAATGTACCTTCCTCACTGCCACCCAGTGCAGCCCCTCTGACACGTGTGGCTGAGGCACGACACACTTGTCAGCAGCCCTCTGTGATGGGAGGCACATGTCAGAGGAATGTTGCTGGGAGCTCTGTGTGATTCAAAACGCTTACTGCAGCATTATTACAGTAATCTTTCAGCACACTTTTACTCCCCAGCCTCTCCCCATTTCGACAAAACAATCCTAAGCTTGTATTAACAACAGGGTTTAATGAAAACCATACATTTCGTGATGAGTGTTTGGTCATGCACGGCAGATCTGTTTGGAATCAAGATCACTTCTCTCTACGAATATGACAAGAGATTAAATCATTAAAAATGTATAGTCGGTAATTAGTTTATCATTGCCAGAATTGTAGGAATATTTTCCAACATAAAACTGATGCCACCAGCAAGAGATCATTTTGAAAGATCAATGTTGCTGAGATATCAGAAAACAGAGTAATTAGGAGGCAGCGTGCACAATCTTCTCCTCTGTATTTTTTTAATATAAAATAAGTATAGATGTGTAATAAAATAACTTCTATAAAATCCAACCAGTGAGGGGACAGGTTTTGTGAGCCATGGACATAACATCAGGGATTGTCCTAAATGACATGGCAATGTGAGATCATTCTGAAGCACCACCATCTTCACAGCCTTCAGGATTTACACTGACTGCCTTTTTCTGGAGAAAGCAGAGCAGAGCACCAACAAACAGGATCTTGGTACTGGTTAATTATGGCACTGCAATATTATCACCAGAGGCGTTTCAGAACTGCAGTACAGTGATGCTGTTTGTATTGCAATAGTTAAGGTGGTTTCAGACCATAAATTATAAACCTCATTTTTCAGATTTTATGACAGGGCTATAAAAAAGGAACCAGCCTTAGCCAGTTTTCTTTTATGACATAAAAAAATTAGCTATTTGAAAGCTATACATTTATGTATGAGTTCAATGGTTTCAAATGATTTCCCCTTCCCACAGTCTCCTGTTTTCTGTATGCACAAAGACATGGCCATTCTCCTCTTCCTCCATACCGTGCTCCATTCCCTTGCACGTACTGCTGCTAAAAATCACTTTAGTTTTTCAGTAGGAATTACCTATCTTATGCAAGTCAGCATCCCTGGACAACAATCTGTAAGTATTTAGTAAGGAAATATTAAAGCTGTCATTTTCAATATGAGGTTCTCAGATCCCTGGGGGACTAATTTAAAGGGGTCTGGAGAAGATAATTAAGAAGAGTCAATCTACTGTCAGTGGGCCTAAACTCATTGAAACAGGGCCTGCATTCACCAAAAAAATGAGAAGAATCACAAATAAAACGCTTAAATACTGTGATTGCACAAAGCAAGCAGTTGCACTGGTGTTTGTAGACTTGTTTTTCAGGACCCACAGGAGCTGCTATGCATGGTGCTGCCCAGTATCAGATCCACACGATGAGTCACTTTGCACTTGGAGCACAAGATGATCCAAAGTCGCTTACACAATTCTGTACATTCTTCCCCCTACTCATTAATATTGCCCAAGTGCTCTGTAATATTCAGTTAGAAAGCACTATAAATGCAAAATGTTCTCTGATAATCAAAGCAAGTCATAGCATACAATTTGGTTTTATACGTGCTTTTCATACTCATCGTTTTAAAGAGCTCTAGGTGGCAATTAGTTTGTTCAAGATAAAACAGTAGGTAACAGTAAAAATACAATCATTTCTCCTGACCCAAAAGCGGATAGCTAAGGAAAACCAATTTAGCTGACTGCTAGGCAACTCTTTTCTGCTGAAGAGGGATGAAATACAATACTTCCCCTTCCCTCCAGTCATGCTCCCACAGCTAAATACCCTTTGCCACGGCCTACCAGGACCACCTGTGTACATACACACCCAGCACTGCCTCAGCTGAAGCTTTTCATAGTCATAGAATCACAGAATGACTCACATTGGAAAAGACCTCGAAGATTATTGAGTCCAACCACAACCCAACCACACTACCCTACCTAACAGTCCTCCCCTAAATCATATCCCTGAGCACCACATCCAAATGTCTTTTAAACACATCCAGCGATGGTGACTCAACCACCTCCCTGGGGAGCCTATTCCAGTGCTTAGAAAAAATTTTTCCTGATACTCATCCTCACACCCAATGCAGCCTCCTGCTGTGTGCTATTTCACCTCTGAAACAGCATCAGCAGAGGCAGGTGCTGCATCTTCACCTTACAACTGCAAGCAGACAACTCCCAGTAACCCTAATAAGGGCTACACATGCTTTGAGGAAGGGTGAAGAACCCTCGAGCGTCTGACAATATCCTACTGCTGTACAGAGATACACAACTACAAAAACAGCAAAACTTACTGCCCCAGGCTGACACTGAATGTGTCACCACGATCTTCTATGAGCACAAACCAATTTAGACATAATATAGATGCACGCATATATTAATGAGAGACAATGTAGACAAGAAACGCTTATCAGCTGTGAGTCAGAACTTCTCGAAAGGGATGTGATATTTCTGTTTGAACCATGCTTTAAGTACTTTAAATTGAGATACCGAAAACTCTTCAACATCATTAACCTGGACTGAAAATAATCAATAAATAATCATTTCACGTGTAAGTATGAAAGGCAAATGTCTAATACATTAATTGTGAAACCCCTTTCTGTACTAATGGTTGCCATAACCCGAGGAATCGATTCCATTATGGATATTTACACAGTGACCTATTAGGAATACACGGAAGTATCATTTTTTACATTGATTATCCATCCTTAAAACAGATAGTAATGTATACTTAAATGCATGGACTGCAAAAATCATTCTTAACCTTTATTACATACTCTTTGTTGAAAAGGAAATCGTTTGAGCATCGTGGTATGAAGGACACAGTTTCAATTTATGTCATGAGAACACAGGACAATTACAAATGTATACAAGTAAAAAAAAAGATATCATATTTAATAGTTGGGCTAAAAACCATGTTTCTAATCGGAACCCAAGCAAACAATACAGACATCACCAAGGAACCAGAAAAAATACATATTAAACCTTTACAAATTGTATCTCCTATCTTTATTGCCTGAAGCAAAATCCCTCTCCTGAATAGCTCCAACATAAACCAGCGTAAGCTCTAATAAGTATTGCTGACACTGGAGGCAGTGCTTTTTAATTTGACAGGCTTGTCCTATGTCAAGCTTTTGCCAGTACACTAAATAGGAGATACTGGAACCTGCGTGCAGCAACGGTTGTGCCACTGCAGAAGGAAAAAAACACCTTGCCTGAAGGGTATGGAAAGTCAATGGGGCACACCACCAGCTGGGTAAGAGCAGCTGGAAAGCAGAGCAACTCCATCACTAATGGCTCTCGGTGAATCAAAGCCTGCCAGCAGTGCTGAACCTTTCCACCAAGAGGGCAATGGTGATGAAATACTACAGCCCTGTCGAAGGCAAGTAAACATGATAGGCCTGATGATGACCATCACCTTTATCTGGTTGTATTGTATAAGCCAGGTCAGGTTTTCTTCATGTTGGTTTTACAACTGAAGAGGAGAAACAGCTTCTTTTATTTGGCAGTAACTCTGCGTACAGCTTCCACCGGGAGAAAGAGAAGGAAAAATAAACTAAAGCCTCTTGAGTACATATAAAACAAGCTGTCACTGGGTTAACCAAGCCCCAAAGAAGGTGCGTAGTGCCGCTCTTAGCAAATTCACTTACTGATTATCAAATCAATTTAGTGATTCACTGAAGCGCCTGTCATTCCTCAGAGCCGTCGCCATACCTGTCAACAGAAACCAGGCTGCAGCTCTGCTCCTAAGGACACTGCGTGCATCACACTGAAGGTCCTATTCAAATCCTGCCACTTCTGATCTCTTCCTCCATCTTCCAAAGGCACAAACTGCTCAAATGAACAAAACCGACCAGGTTTGAGAGTGATGAACACTTCCCACTCAGAGGTGAACAGGGACAGCTCCAGCCCTTTGGGTTGCCTCAGCCAGGCATACCCCAGCACTGTGAGACGGGGCAGGAGAAATTCCTCTGTGGTGCTCACCCATCAGCTGCTGCACATCTTTCCAGTCATTATTAGAAATGGGAATTTTTATTGTTGTTGCTCCTGGATAAACAAGTCCTTGGCTTGAGCTTCACCCCCAATAGAGAGACATGCATACAGTGCAGTCAGGGACAACACAATGTCCTGCTGCTTATCTCCCATCCTTACAGCAACACTCATTAGCCACGAAACTTCCAACCCAGTTTAAATTCTTTTGAAATGCACACATATAGGGAATCCGGTGAGTCTACACAGAGAAAATACAACTCTAAATATTCCTCTGCACTCACATATATTCACACATACTACTTATCTGCATGAGCATTATTTCAAGCACGCACACACTATTTCTGTGTCCTGGGCATGCATCACAATCCCACAGATAATTCCAAATCATTCTCCAGGATCTAAAGAGAAGTAGGCCCAGAAGATACATTAACAGAAAGAAGCAGAGCTAGGTTTAACCCAGCAACACTACAGCATTATTAGGTGTGTGAGAGCCTGGGCAGAATCTCAATGTACAAAAGCAAGACCTCTGCTGTGCCCATGAGGTCCGCAGAGCCAGCAACATGGAAGTGCAGTTGAAATACCTCATGCACAAAATGCCTTGCCACTGTAAGCACTGCCAACTCTCAAACCTGTTCTGTATGAGGCTTGAGTTAAATCATTTGAGCATCCTATCTTTTTGGAGTATAAGCAGATTAAGTCTACTGAGCATCCTTCTCCAGCAATCATGGCAGCTACATTAAAATACAGTAAATGAAGGGCCGATAAGACTGTAATGAATGCATTATCTCAAATCCCAGATTGCTATAACTTTACAGAAGTAAAGAAATGAACCTAAGAATAGACTTAAAATACCGTTTCAAGGATAAGGTATCGATGTATTGATCTTATGAGTGCTATTATCAGATGGCTATCTCTTGGTATCAGGTGAATTCACTCACTGCTAGGAAGACCAGGTTGTCAACGCCTGAAAGTTATTCTTGCTAATTATTTCTCTTCTTCTGCCCTTTCCACTTGCAACTTCTGATTGCTGCCAAATGATTCCTTGCAGTGTTACTACAACCAGCAATTGTTTTCCACTTCTGCCTTACTTCATCGTGACTGCAAAACACCTGACACGGCTCTGCTAATAATGCAGAGACCACGTTTAAGAGTTTGACCACCCCCGTGCTACGAAGAGAATAGGAATGGCAACATTTTATCAGAAAACAACAGGAGGAATATCCGCTTTTAGCTTTGATCTGTTTGGGTCTTGGTCTTACAGCTACTAAATGGACAGAAAAGTCACCGTAAAGTTCAGTGGGAGGGCTAGCAGACCTTTCATACATGGCATGCCAGCAACAGCAGCACGTAGCTTTCAGCATTACTGAGTAAACAGCATGTGGTTTAACATCAGTGACTGACAGGATTGAAAGTATCTACTGCAGGTATTTCCTTGAGGTAAAGGTCTCTAAAATTTTCCTAGTTACACCAAGAACAAGAGGAATAATAGACAAGGTTGAGGAGAAAGGCACAACTATGAATTTGAGGATGGGTGACTCTGTTTATGTTCTGGAAATAATGGGTTTTATTTTTACTCTCTTGAAATTTCATCTTTTGAATGCAGCTCATTAAGTGACCACTCACATTGCTGCCTCCCAAACAGAATCAGGCCTCTCGAGCAAGGAATTTCAAACGCATTCCTGTTATCTCCAGTCTCCTATTCTAAACTGAACATAATGACAATTTGTTTTTCTTATGGGATATTATGCTACATGCCACCATAAATGCGTCACTCACTGCTCAGCAAGCCACCCTCATTCAAGAGCATTACCCTGTCCTAAGAGGCCATGGACCTCAGAGAAAGGAGACCAGAATTTCCTCCTCAACCAGGCCGATAAGAAAAAGAGGTTTCATCTTCCTTTAGGATGCTTTCTGCCCTTCTGGCTACTTATCCATGGGTAGTTTTGCATTTTAACAAGTCAAATCTGCCACTCTTCAGGAACCCTAGAGCACTGCACACAGGTGTTGAGCAACTGAAGTGATCTTAGCTGTAGGCATTGCCCTGAAGGAATGGAAGGGCGTGATGGAGGAATAAAATCATCTGAGATCAACTGAAATCACCCTTCCAGCAATCCAATTATGGTACACAGCAAACACAAGCAGTACTGCAGGTATGAACTTCAAAATGCAGAACGCAGTTCTATAAAGACAAAATTCACATAATTTAATCTAGCCATGCCACAATCACATCCCAAAGCTGTCTCTGCCTTCCACAACCAGACAAGTGATAGACCTGGTGCTAATGCAGATTTTTAAGTCACTACCCAAGATGAGCAAGGATGGGAGTTCGTGCCTCTCAACATTTCGATTGGTATCTGAGAGTCTGTTCAAAAACTGAATCTCCCCCCAGCTCCAGAAAAGAATGATTCACCCTTAATTCATTCAGGAGAGAGTTTCAATCTTCTTTTCCTGGACAACTATAACAGCCCCCTCTGGAATTACTAATGCTGTTATGGCAGATCAGGTCCCATTTTCTATGCTTGACTAAACTATTACCAAACTGATAGCTCAATGCAGGGGGCAGAAGTTCTTTCCCACCTGGTAATGCTATTTCTAATTCTGGTGGGAAGCCAAAATTCGTATTTCTTACAAATGTATAAATCAGGAGTTATGTTTATGAAAACCCAGTGGTCAGTGGACAATGACGCCCAAGCCCTGTTTGAGGAAAACTATACCTAAGTTTTTCTGCAGAGGGAATGAGCCAACAGGAGTGATGTATTTCCTGGAAACAGAAGCCCTCTTAGCCTCCATTCTACAACAAGTGCACAGAGGAAAACACCTCTGAGGATAGCCAGCCCAGATGGGATAGTGACAAAAAAGGACATGTTCTTTAGAGGCGTGTGCTGAAAAGCTCAACTAATCAGACAACAAAGATTTTTGTTTATTAAGCTGGGTAGAAAAGTAGAAAGTAAGAGAACACAGTTATGACTGTTTCACCCAAATTGCTTTTTCCCTACAGAGATGAGCACTGTGTGTTTCGAAGCATAAGCAAACACAAACCTTTCTCTCTTTTTCAACCAGTCAATTGTTATTTTATTTCTACCAGACAATAAACACTTGTGGTGTTTTAGATCCTTTTTCAACTTTGGTTAACCTTCCCATCCTGTCTGGAAAATACAATGCCTGTGAACAGGGGAAAATAACAAGGGCTACATTCATATTGCTGCCTGATCTCTTACATCATGTGAAGCTTTATCGTAGAAAAAACAAAGCAATTTGTCCCTGCAAAGTCTGTGGTTATCGCAGTAGGAGAACACTGTATGCCAGAGCAGGAATTCCACTGGGGCAGGCACTGCATGAACCCTGCAAAGAGACTCTGTGCAGCCCAAAGGGCTTCAAACTCAATACATGAGAGAGAAGAGGGATCCGGTTGGGAGGACACCTGAGTGTAGACAGGATACCAGCAATCAGAACAGTCTGCAGTGAATGCGTTTCACCCTCATTATAAAATCACTTCTAATGAAAACTTTTTTGAGGGCTGTGAGTACCAGACAACAAGATACATCTTTTCTCATGGCTGACGTGAGCTTTTGATCATCATCCCTGAGAAAACACTTCTTTAGCGGGGTGAAACAGAAGAAAGTAAAACCTGAATAAATGCACCAAGTTTCCAAACTGGGGGGAAAAAAAACAACCATCTGACGCAATTTATTCTCTTGGTATGAAATTACAGCAACTGTTTAGAATTCTACAGGAAAAGAAAACCCACAAAAATGCAATCAGTAAAGCACCAGTATAACAGACAATTTAAATCATTTCCTGCTTGCTTCCTTAAATCACGATTAACCTCGGTGAAATCTATTCCCACTGCTTGAGACCCAGTGAAAAGGCTTCCATGGGAAAAACTGGCAGACAAGTTACCAACCAGCCCACTAACTGTAGTAAGGTTTTGGTCTGGTTTGGTGTTTTGTTTGAGTGCCAAGGAAACATTATCACTTCTGAACACATTTGTGCCAATTCCGTGATTTATTTTTTTCCCAGATGTTATCTATCACTGTTATTTCAAGGGATCTCATTGGAATGACTTCAAAGGGCTATGCACCTCCCAGGGAAGATGTTCCTAAGACCCACGACTGTCTGACTTGCCTGAAGGAAGAGGTAACACTGAGCACCTACAGGACTTAACACGTTTTTAGCTGATGTCCTGGGACAAACATGGCCAAGCACGACACGCACACATGATCCAACCTTCTTACTCAAATCCAGCCACACTGAAGGAAGAAGATGCTTGTGACCAAGATGTGCTTGCACAGAGGGGTGCTGAGGTTCAGCTGACTGCTCACCTCTAACCTGAGTAAGAAAGCCATTGTGCAAAGCCCCCCTGTTCTCCTCTCATTGTCACCACTGCAGAAGTTGACTGATGTCGACATACTGAGGGGAATTCCTGCTAAATGCCCCTGTCCAAGTCTACCTGTCCCTTACATCAAGGACCAGACGAAGTCACAGAAAACAAGACCTCCTCACCACGATGCCTTGCCTTTCCCCTGCAGATGTTCTTTGGTAGCCACTGAGCAGGGTGAAGCAGCAGAAACGGCCACCACCTGCTGCTCTCCTCCTTCCCCTCTCTAATCAAGTAACACTTCCAGAAGAACAGAATACAGCAAACTCCCACACATGCTTTTCTCACCACACCAAGTGCCCAGAGTGAATGACGTTAAAGTCAGTGGCCTAAGTACCCAACGAGCTCAGCACATAAAGCTCACCTTTACAGCTGGGGAGAGACAGTCCTATTTTTCTAACTTAGACAATCCCACATTTCAAGTAACAATCCTATTGAATCTGCTACCTTTCATTAAAGTACCTCTTATAACTCTGTCAAATTCTCCAACCTTTGTATTGATTTTTCTCCTATTCAAAATAACTCTCCTTTACAACAAGAACTGGCTGTCAGCCTCTTATCTCTTATTTTCACCCCATCTGATCCTCCTTCCTCTTGCCACTCTTCCCAGATCCCAGTTAATTACGCTGAAAATTAGGGATTTATGTTAAGAGGAATGTACAACTCTTAGCTCATCATTAACATACTGTAATTGCAGTGTAGTGCTACTAACTCAGAGCTTTCCAACAAGAGAGCAGAAATCCTTTGGGAGAAGCAGGACATTCCTATCTAATATAAAATGAATATCTAGATCATGTTGTGGAATAGTTACTTTGAAATAAGACTCTGGATGCACTGTAATATTTGCTACCAACTCTAGAAATTACAAGGGGGCTGGGCACACAGCTGGAAGACACAGCCATAAAAACACAGGGCTGTTTCACCCATGGGTTTGGTGTGGGTCTATACACAAACAGTCCCACCACATGCTAACCTCTGCACTTAAACATATTTTAATTACAGACCATCCTCTCATGTTTCTTCTTAATTATCACAGGACATTCACAATAAAGATCAGCCAGATGGAGACTAAATATTTCACTGCTACAAGATGAAGCATTCTGCACTAAAATGGAACCTTGATTGCAATAAAGTCATTAATTAAAGCCTCAACTGATTCTCCTGTCAGTGTATGGGAGGCACTAAAGACAACTGTGAGGAGTCATCGCAACAGCTACAGCAAGGAAAATAGAACAGCAAAACGAACAGTTATAAGATTATGTTGGATTGCACTGCGCATAGTCTTTGCAGCACAACATGATATAAACTCAGCCATGTATTCAGCCAATATCCATCTATTTC
This sequence comes from Excalfactoria chinensis, assembly GCF_039878825.1. Taxonomy (NCBI): domain Eukaryota; kingdom Metazoa; phylum Chordata; class Aves; order Galliformes; family Phasianidae; genus Excalfactoria; species Excalfactoria chinensis. Next base: position 7,209,890 of record NC_092836.1, read on the forward strand.
GTGGTTTAAAATTACATCCCACTGATTTCCTGGTGATGAGAAACCCGAACTAGTTTTAAAGGTGCTGAAAAGTAAAGGGGAATAATGCTGGGGGGAAGGAAAGGCAGAGCAACATCTTGAGATTTTTAGTGTCTTGTATTTTTAGATCACTTTATGGCTCTCCTACAAGACTGTGAAGAAAGGGCAGATAGACTGTAAGAGAAGGGACTTAAAAATGCTGCAAACTGTCAGTTTGATACAAAAGAGAGAAGAAAAAAAAATCAAATTTGAAAATCCCCAAGCCATCTCCATGTCTGAATGATTAAGCCAGAGGTGCAGACAGAATAAGCACTGCATGCTAAATTCCCCGAGTGCTCTACAGCCCAGACAGTGTGGGTATGGAGCCAAATCTTTACTCTGTTTCACCAGCATGTCTCCCATCAAAGTCACTGGGAGCTCTAAGAATCCCCATATAACTGAGGATCTGGTCCTCAGAGAGAATATTACAGTAAAATTACTTCAGACAGTCAATGTGTCTCACTGTGATGTATTCCTAGGGGCCCTCTTTAGGTCCTTCCATCATTTATTGACTTCTACTTTGCTACATCCTGCCAGATGGAAGCAAGGAAATTTGAAGAGCAACTAGTAAACAAAATATAAGGGAATAAAACCAGTGCTGGCACCCCACTTCACCATCAGTCTTTACTTGTACTCGAAGCCAACACCAGAGATTTCTGCAAAATTACTACTACCAGAGATGCTGGATGCCAGAAGTAATAAACCTAACTGCACCACAGCAGCATAGGGTGCTTCTCCCCTGGATATCAAGAAAACACACTGTGATCTGTTCTCCTTTTAATATGTTAAAGGAAAAAGTACAAAGAACAGACACACACAAACCCAAAAGTACTTAGAAATGCAGCAAATGTGGAACTTGAAAAAAAATTCACTAAAATTTAACAAGAAAGGACCTGACTCTAAGCAGGATATATCCCACCATCCATGGCTGGACAAAAGCCTGGAGAAATACAGCAGGTAATACTTAAGAGATCACTGAAAGAATTACCATTCAGGATGACCCCCAGAACATGAGCTAGGCTCAGTTCGTACCCTGTAATAAAGGCTTTTGTGCACTGAGTACCAGACATCTTTTCTGCATTAACAACACTGATTGTCTTCCGTCTGCGATAATATAAAACATGAGAATTTAAGTGATATAATGAGAGGTAAGATAGTGAACGGTGATAACCTTTGGTAAGGAGATCTGAGCATTCAAATTAGAGCAACTAGCTGGAGATCTACACAGCGCTCAAGTTAGTATACTCAAGGGGAAAAGGAAGAAAATCAAAGAAATAGCAAGAACACTGATACCATTAGAAACTGGAAGGTCTTCTAAGGAACACGCTTAAAGGAGAGCAAAAATTATTAATGCAAATGATTGTTTATAGTAATAATTTCATGAAATGAATCAATCATTGTAATGTAAAAGCTCGTTAATCAAGATGAAAGAGTGCTAGCTCTTCATTTTCTGCTGGAATGCTTTGTGGGTTTGGTTTTCTTTTCGGGTTGTGTATTTTGTTGTTGTTGTTTGTTTCAAATGAAGAACTAGAGATCTCCAAAAAAATGCATGCTGGTGCATGTGGGTACAACAAAAGCACATTGCTTTCCAGAAGCCAAGCTGATGTTCCTATAACCAATTTGGCCTAGAAAGTGCAAGTTTGTTCATGTAAGATTAAAGAGATGAGGTCTCTGTGGCATATTGCAGTATGGTCCTTGGAATAAGATTCTCATTTACCAAATAAATTACTGTATATTACTATATAATGGTGTTCACATTATAACTGACAATTAGCGCCATTAAAGAGAAAGCTCATAAACAGCCAAAGCTCACATCAAATTAACACAGTCATGATTAAAATCACTCTTCTGATTTCTGCTCTTCACAGAAATAATCAGCATTTTGCATAAAAATGAGTACGAGGCGGCTCAGAATCCCAGCAACGCCGGGATGGTGGCAGTGAGCATCTCCAGCACAGTGCTGCTGTGTCAGCTCTGAGCGCCGGGCTTCCCCCCATGCCACCAGCAGGCAAGGCTGGGAGCCAGGCGGTGGCACTGGAGATGAAAGGGCTGCAATTATTCCTCTTGGCTCTAATGAGGGGAACCTGGGTTCTCTCCTGGCCTGAGGGAAGCTCTACTTCTTTACTGCAGTTTTGTCACTTGGCTGTTTAAATGGTTTCTGGCGTTTGCATCTTTGTTTGTAAGAGCCTCAACTTCAGAAAGCAAAAGAAAAACCCAAGTAATTATAATGGAGAACAATAACAAAATCCAAAGGAGTCAGCAATTCATTAAAATTTAGAGATCTAATGTCAAAAACTTTTCTTGACTTGAAGAAAAAAGGAGGGAGACTTTTTCTAAACTGGCAGAGAGCCCACATCCTCATTAGGATTCACGCTCCACTTGCACAGCAATGCACTAATGGTCTTGCTTTCATCTACAGCATCGCAGCACTAGTTTTATTGACCTCACAGATGAGGATGCAAAAATGGCAAGAAAGAGGAAAAAGAAACTGGAAGCTGATGCTGACCAGGCCTGGTATCACGGACTGGCCTCTGATCATGGATAAAAATTTGAGACATATGTTCATGATACTTCAGAGAAAGCCAAATTCATAATGACTTCATAAGGATAAAGCATCATCAAGGAAAATCTAATCAATAAATAAGCAATCAAGACCATATAATGAAGGAAACCATTTAGAATACCATTACATATGCCGTGGTTTAAAAGGGAATCACAATATGCTACACATGCAAAAAAGTACTGCGAGATAATACGCCTTTGATCCAACATGCCTTTAAAGTAGGAAACAAAAGGACATTCTCATATATCTTACCAACTAATTTAACATATAAATCACAAAAAAAATATGATCCAGATGGGCTTCAATGAAGGAAACCAATTAACGTAGACAGCCTTACCATCTGACACATTAGTTGTAATAATAAAAACCAAACAACATGGTCAAACAATAATGCTCTGTATTATTTCTGACATTTCTAATTACATTCTGTATCCTCTTCAAGAAAAAAGGCTATCAGCAGGCAGTTCGTTTCCCAGAGGAAAAAAACATCCAAACTTCAGGCTTACAGAGCAGCATCTATGGAAGACGCTGATTTATCTGCGTTCCCTTGGGACGTGCTTTGGAACCAATGGGTTTTACACAGTCCACATCTGGTTTCTCAATTAGACTCAGAAAACGTTTGCTTTCAACTGCATTTCCACCGTAACTGCTGCAGACCCGGCACATCAAAACCTGTGTGCACTCCTTACAGCCCTTACCACTGCCCAGGGACTAAGAGTAGTCAGACTGATTAGGGCTTTACTTCCCATGGGACGGGATATTGCTTTTTTTCCTTTCTACAGCCTACCTAGAAATGTTATTTCTGAAATGAAACACAGCATTTCTGGCACAGATCTCCCAGTGTCGGGCAGTTGCACGCTGGACCACAATTAGCATTCCCAATTAAAAGCTGCACCATGCACACGTGTACAGTTACTGCTTGAGAGGCAAAATCTCAACTGTATGAACTAGAATCATAGAATTACCCAGGTTGAAAAAGACCTCGAAGATCATCAAGTCCAACCACAGCCTAACTAACTAACTAAACTACTTTTCTGAGTAGAAAACAGTTTTATCACCATCGACCCACCAGATATTTTGAGCACCCTTCAAAATCCACCCAGGAAAATCCTTTGCAGCACATGATTTAATGAAGTAGACTAAATCTTAGAGAGGTGGTACACAGCAAAGCAATAGGGGAAGGCTTGCTTAGGAAAATGTTCTTCCTTTAAAAAAACAGTAAGGGAAAATCTGTGGGAATCCTGCTGAATGCATTCATACTTAGGTCAGAGATCGGAGGCTTATGCCATTGCAATGAATACAAATCACTTGGAAAATTACATTTTCATTATTAGGATTAACACTAAACCTGTCTGACATAGCAAATTATTTTGCACAGCATTCATAAGCAGTCACAGAATTCAGAATTTTTTTCCTTTTTAATTTTAAAGCAGACAAAATAAACATTCCAAACAGCTGAAAAGTAAATAGAGGATATTTAAACAAAGGGGAAATCATTTCTTAAGAATTTTCTTCTTTTTTTTTCCCCCCAAAGTACCTTCTACTGATCAAGCCAGCATCAGAACGCCTTGGCATCATAAGAAAGGATTTGTGCAGTGGAAATACTATTTCTGACACCAAAAAGAAGGCCCAGGCTCCTTTACAAGCCCTACTCCTTGAAATCTCAGAAGAGAAGCTGACTGGGGACTTCCATGGTGCTCCTTCCACCACCCCAAGTGACAAACAGCAGCACTGCCCACTGAGGCACACAGAGCAAGCTGATGGGCCCATGCTCTGGGTGTCTGGGGGAGGCTGTCACCAGAAGTCACAGCTGCATCAAGCCAGAAGCTGTCAGAAAAACCTTGCAATAAATAAATAAATCAATAAATCTCTGCATCAGACCATCCAACCTACAGGCTCAGCTGCCAGCAAGAGGCAAAAATGTTCTAACTCATGCACTGGGACAGTTGCAGCCGAAAGATGTAAACTAAATTTTTTTAGGGTCTATTACAACCTCCCTTTGTGCTTTGGGATCCCGTTTCCATGCTGTGAAAAGGGGACTTGGCTGAAGCCCCATGGGACACATTATGACAAGCTGGGGCCTGAATCAAGTTCTCTAAAGGCCCAGCTCATAGGAAAACCACATCTGTCCACGTGAGCCTTCTGGGCAAGCAGAGCATCGCAGAGCATCCTACAAACTGCTCATAACCACATGCCACAGTGGGACACGACTTGCTTTGAAAGCACTCATCTGATTACCAACAAGAAGGAGTAATTCTAGATAAAGTCTGCTTTATTACACCATGCAAAACTTTGGATGTGGGTAGAGTGCTGCACGTGTACAAGGAAGCAGTGCAGGTGAAAGGCAGCAGCAGTGGCACAATGGCTCCCAAACCACTGCCAGCTACTTTTTGTAAGCATCCTGGGAAAGAAAGGATTTGGAGGACAATGAAGTCACTTTGTAGATATTTGCAAGGAGATCCTCCCACACACAGAGAGCTTATGGGAGAAACCAGAAAAGTGGCAGTTTGAAACTCAGCCCACGGGACGTGAGAGCTAGCAATGCGAGCAAAGCAGAGCTCAGAGCTGACATTGCAAAAGCACATAAGAGATGATAGATAGAGTGCTGCGAGGGCCAGAAGGGCCTTGAAAGTGATATGTTCACTGAAGGAAACATTGCCCTATTTCACAGCCATCTCAAACTACAGCAATACATTCTGATTTTTTCTTTTTTTTTTTTTTTGGAGAACAGAAGCACGTGTCTTTCCACTCACCTCAACGGGGAACCTCTTGCCATTGATGCTGTGCTCAGAGCCTGCTGATCCATTGCTCTGACCCCAGTGGAACTCCACCTTCTCTGCCTTGAATCTGCCTGGCAACCCGGCGCCGCTGACAAAGTAATCGTCCTTCAGCAGGATAGCAACTGCACACACACAGAACAAGGAGAAAGACCTTCTTAGCACAGTTTTTTGGAGCACTTACAGGTTTTGCTCATTATATTAGAATATTTCTTCTAATGCAAGTAAAACATGAGGTCATCATTATCCTCTTCACAGGGACTAGTAAAAAAAAAAGGCAATGCTATATATGATGTTGGCTAATTATGGAAGTGATTATATGGGCCGCAGAAAGACACCAAGTCCAAATTCTGCAAGCAGCTTTTGCCCCTGGGCTTTGATTAAAACTGAAATGGCAAACTTCATCAAGAACCATCTAATGCGGTTGCAGGGACCAATGGCTGATCACATGGCTTGGCCTTGTGATATCACTGAAGGTGTGCAGATAACCAGTTAGAAGAATGGATCCTTCGTTTGTTGCATTTCCTCTAAGATACCAGGAGAAAAGGGGCCTGTGCCCTGTGCCCCCTCTACTGCTGGACATGGCAGGTACCTTGCCTCCCTTTTCCTCCCTTCTGTAAAACAGGGAGAGTGACAATAACTTTCTTGAGACCCACTGATGAGAAGCCCCCATCTGAACTGTTTTGCAGTAACTGACATTATTGTTACACAGTTCAGTAAGGGTCAAAAGGATCTTCTTTGTAATGTCTTTTCACTTCCGAAATGCCTTTATATTTTATGCAACAATAGAAGCTGTAGGTGCAAACAGGGGGCAAAGTCATACAGTGGAAAACAGTACATGTTATGGGAAGGACTACAGTCCCACCAAGAACTGAACCCAGCTTTCTGACATCCCTGTCTGCTGCCCTCACTACACGATCACCCCCTCTTCTACCACCTCCCATCTTTAACATGCATAACTCCTAATAACGACTCCTTACAGAACCCTTTCCACTCATTCTCTGCAAAACTGGCCCTTAAAAACAGAACTGAAAGTAGCATTTTGTTCTTGTAAAAACCACTGCAGACCACCGCTTGTTCTGCCCGCAATCTGTGATTGAAGTTGTGCTGTTTGTTCTTTTTCTTTTTTTCCTAAATGAGAAGAGCTCAGCCCACAAGGACTTCTCTCTGTTCTCAATCCAGTTGTGTCATCGCAACAGGAACGTTAATATAAATCCATTTTTATTATGTAACGGGGAGGGTTTTATTCACTGCTGGAAAAAAAACTAGAGGCTGGTTGTGAACCAAGGGCTGTTCCTCTGCTGATGAATCACTTCATGCTGCAGGCAGGGCTGTCTGCCATGGCAGGGCTGCTCTCTGCCAGTACAGACTGTGGGCTACAGCAGCTCCGCCTCAGGTGCAACTAAGATACATCTAAACACCAAATTGTTTATATTAAAGCCATCTAAATGTTGATGTGCACGCGATGTTCAGGTCTTTATTATTTGCACCAGTGACGTCGCAGGGTCTTCCACGAGTTCTCATTCCTTTGCATCAAAGCATTTGCGTGGGAGATCTGGAGGCTGTAGGATCCTGACTGCACAGCCCAGGTACTGCTGCATCCTTACACCAACTCTGAAACACGAGAGACTAAAAGCACCACTGCTCTCCTCTTCCCTTATGAAATTCTCAATGAGCTCAGCAGTATTTTAGATACCAAACATCTCACTCAATCGGTTCGAAATTCCATAGACAAAAATTGAAGGACTTAAAGAATACAGGAAAGCGGATTTGTGTGCATCTGTTAAAAATCTCTGTGGGGATTCAGTTGCATCTAATAAATATTTGATAGTTCCTAAATCATTTATGGCTCTGTCAGGGGTCATTTTACTTGTTTTAGATGAATAATTAAAAGGATAATTAGGAGGATGTACAATCTGAAATGTTCATCTAATTGTTCATTTTACAGAATCCCTTACACTGCTGAGCTCTACAATGCATTTTCTGAGCACCTTCCTATCTTAGCAGCACCTTCTTATTGCCACTAGCTTGGAGATTTCCCTGCCCTCCATTAATTTCTGGTATCAGGGACTGGAACAGCCAAACTGGGTTTTGGGAGCCACTGCTTTTACCAGTAAGTCATGCAGAGCACACAGGAAGGAATTAACCCTCCCTCAACTACTAGGCTTAAAATTAATGTACGGTTAATGTTTCAAAAACAAAGCAGGTGGTGCACAACCACCAGGATCACCATTGTGTGATGCAATTTGCAGGACCAGGGGTGGATCTGTGCCTCTTGCACCTTTTTGAGAGCAAGTCCAAGCCTGGATGCAAAGCATCTCTTCCCTTGCCTTATTAGAGCAGCTCTGACTCAGCCTGAGATGCACACAAGGTATGAAGAACACCCAAACACACCTCTGGCACCAATATTTGTGAGCTTACCAGAGTCTTTAGAAGCTCTGAGTGTTCCAAGGAGAGGAAAAGCTGCAGTGCATGCTCTGCTGGCAACAGAACTGCTCCCACAGATGCTCTGCTCCCACAGGGCAGTGCCCAGAAGCCCCATCAGCCTCAGGCCCAGCTGACACCAACTAACACTTAATTACAAGCTGGCACAGGCAACAACAACCATGAAAGGTGCCTCAACTCTTCAAGTAATCTTTACCACCTGGGAACCAGCTTCTATGGTGATGAAACCAAACCCACACTAGTGCTTCTGTTGGCGTAATCCCACACAAAGCGTTTCTGGTTGAGGCAGAGGCATAATGAATGTATGTTCATTTTCTGAATGAAGTTCTGTGTCCTGCACATTGCTTGCCCTTTAGATTATATGGAGAGAAAGAAGGACAGAGCACAACAAATCAAAACTCCCCCTTTTTAATATTTAAAAGAATAAAAGTAACTAATTGTTCTATTTTAATAAACAAAAAATTACCAGTCAAATAGCAATAACCCACACAATGCATTTCCTGACAGTTAATGAGCATCAAAGTTAAGGGCCTTTGGTTTTTCCTCAGACCCTGGTCTCCTTTAGCCACTCATTAATTGCAGTGAAGTGCCCACTACATCCATCACCATTGCTTAAATTGAAATGCAGCTTACTGTCAGTCAGCAACAGGAAGGTCTCCTGCGGTCATCTACTCCAAGACTGCTGCCAGCACACATCACAACCGGCACAACTTGCTCCTATGTTCTGCCCATAGGCCAAAACATCCTATTTGGTTTGCTGCTGTACCACTTACTACCTTAAAAGTAATCCCTGACAAGTTTCTTCCAAAGGTCAGCAAACCAAGGGAATGGAATGTGATAAATCAAGGGAGGAGTTAAGAGCTCAGCAGAAGACTCAGGGATGACAGCAGGGCAAAGAGAGTCTTTGCCTAACCAGCAAAATCTGTAAGTTACCCAAGAACAACGATAGTTACTGTTGCCCTGAGAAGAAAGCAGCTACCTGTCAGCAAAAATCCACACCCCAACAGGCAAGGAAATCAAATACAAAAGCAGTGCTAAAATCACCCAGCAGAGGAGATCGAAGATACAGCTTTCTTTGCCAACTGCGTGAAGACTGGAACATTTACTGGCACATTTTGGTTCTGCATGGTTTCCTATTATACGTGCAGCAATATGTTCCTATTATACTTACCATATAGCATTAGCATTTCTCTTGGAAGAAAAGCACCATCGTTTTTTCTTGGTATTTCTAATTGCGTTTATTGCCGGTAACTACACAAGCTGCTCTGTGACCAGAAGAGCAGGGTACATAACATGAATAGATTAATTAAGCACCAAATTTCCACAGCATTCAGCCTCCCCTGAACCTCATTTTGCAACAAAGGGCAACAAAGTCAGGATCTGAGAGCAAACAGGAGCATTTCTTAGCAAAGCTGGGGAAAAAACCCTCGGTAATGCATTAAAAAAAACAGTGGTTTACATTAACCAGAACTGCTCTGCGGTGAAAGAAAGCAGGATCCCAGCCTGTGTCCTCCCCAGCTGAGGGGCAATGCCTCCCACTAAGTCCCTGGAACTGGGTCCAAAGCACCTGATAGCTCACACCCAAAGACCCATGAGAGCAATGGGTCAGGCTGCTGGCACAGCTGCATGCACACCATAGCAGGTCCATACCCCCGGGTTTGCTCGCAAACCTCTGATGAGGAACCTGTTACCTAAAGCACTCCAGACACGCATGTTGAAATGTTAATAAAGATAAAAATATACTTCCAATAAATAAAATTGAATTAATTAGCGGTTTAATCCAATTCCCTAAAAATATTTGACCTTGTCAAATGAAGAGGATGGCCTTATAATTTCTGCTTTTTACATTTTTAGAATTAAAGAGTAATCAAATGCACGCAGCTTTGCATATAAATCAACCTTGACCTTTCAGTGAACTGTTTGGGTAAAAATAAGCAGTATTCTCACTGTTCTTCTCTCTGGAAGCCAGAACAGACAGAGCAGAAGAGGATTCAGTTCAGTGAAGAACACAGCACTATAATCATATCAGAAACACATTAATAAGCTCCCGCTACTCTGAGCGCTTATTGCTCTTTCTTCTCCAAAACCTTCCAATTGCTAAAACTTCCTCTTTCCTACAAAGTCTGAGCCTTGCATCTCAGCGTTCCTTTGGATTAGATGCTTCAGCCTCCCAAAGCTGATAACTCAAGGTTACACCTTGAAGCTCTCAGACAGCCTTTTATTCTGAGGAACAATTCAGTACCAAGAGAATAATTTTATACCAGGAACCAAAAAAAAAAACCACACACACACACACACACACACAAAAAAACCACCTTAAAAAATGAACCTTAAAATCAATCTGCAGAAGTTGCTTTGCACAGAATGCAAAGGCAGGGATAGGAGGCAGCTGCTGGAAAATTATGTTTTGTTTTAAATTGCAAACCCCAAATAAGAGAACAATGAAAGAGGAGGAGGGTGGAACATGGCTTGAATTTTTAATTGACTGCAGGCGGGCTATGGAGACAAACAGAAGAGAACATACCCGTTTTTCCTGTGTTTTTCATCCACGTCTTGTTAGAAGATTCATTGTCAAAACCATCGAGCTGCAGTTCTTGGTACTCATCTCCAACATGAGCCTGATGGTCCACGATGTCTATGGGAGACTGGTGGGACCCTCCGCACTTCTCGCTGGAAGTAACCCAGTGCTCGGGACCATAGGTACCTGTTAACAAAGGCAAATTAAATTAACATTCCCGTGGCTCCTTAATCCTGGATAACACTTAAGTAAGAGGATGAACTGTTAGGCTCCCCAGGTAACATCACTGCTGTTACACTTCGTGCATCTGAAAGAGGTTAAGACTTGTAAACTTATGAAGAGATCAAAAACCATTAGCTTCATGCAGCACTCCAACTTTGCCTCTGGCAGTAACAAACAATACCTCCTTTCTTTTTTAATTACTATCCTATAAAACTGTCTGCAATTCCCAAGTTCCTCTCATGCGTATGTTACGAATTAGCATGGGCTTACAGGAACTTTCCTAAAGCTTCAGCCATGATATATGAGTATGCATTTACCTTCTTAGAAGAAATACACAATGTACCAGCTAGGCATTAACTTGCTCTTCTACAGTGTTCTAATTAGATAATATGATCTTTATTAATAGATCTCATTTCTTTGGGAGGTTTTGAAGCCAGAAAAAATGAAAATAAAGAATTTAACAAATAGGATATCAATAAATTTGAAGAAAACAGCAAAGGATAAAAAGACATCTCTTGTTGGAGGAAGTAAAGACAACAGTGAACTGCCAGGGAAATGCTGTCACTTTCTGATGCTCCTCTTACACAACTTTTCTGTATTACTTATTAGCCGGGAGGAGTTTAGGCTCTAAAAAGCAATCTGTCCATCTGTACTGGTGAGCCCATCGCTGGCTGCCATAGAGGACAGCAAGGGAAGAGCTGCAGCTCTGAGGAGCGGTGTCAGAGCAGCCTCTGTCCCCAGCACACCAGGTGTAAGGTGGGTCCTGATGCACTCAGCATCATGCACTGAAGTGTTTCTAAGTGGTTTCTGAAGTGGCCGTTGTCACATCTGTATACCCAACTCACAGTGACAGGAGATGCAGAGTTCCTACCCCAGTTCTTGAGCTTTCACCTGCCTCACATCATTTCTTGGTGTGTGTTAATCTTGGTCCCTAACCCCCATCTCTCTTGGTCCCTAACCCCTGTTCACCTAAACTCTGCAGTGGGTTGCCCTGGCCCCACTGCCATGGGAAGGAAGGCAGTGATCCATCACAGTGTGGCACAGCGCTGCGAGAGGCAGCGGCACCATGCACTGCTCAGCCTGCAGAAGTTGCCTGCCACCACCAGCGCTCGCTCTGCCCATTCTATAGCTTTCCAGCAAGAACAGTCAATAGAAATAACAAGTGGAAGGAAAAGGTTTCAGACAAAGACCTTGCCGTTCCCAGAACACACCAGCTCCAGATGCAATACAACACCAGGAACCTCTGCACACGGAGGAAGATCTCCAGTGAATTTCATGTTTTTCTTATGACCTCCCACTCCAACTCTTAGATTGTATTAACAGAGACTAAGAGATTATGTTCCTGGGAGTGCAAACAGCGGTTTAAGCTCCTGAAATAACAGCATGCAGTTCCTGCAAAGCACTCCTCACTTTACAGTTCCTGAAGAGCTTTGCAGCAAGCCTCCATTATTCTCATGCAAAGACAAGGAAAGTGATGATGGGAGGGAAGAGGTTTCCCTCATCCACTACAGCCAAGTTACAGGGCAGGTCTGACCCTGATCCACCAGGCCCTCAGATGCCACACCTGCTGTGCACCTCTGAACTACCCAGCCAGCATGTCTGCTCAACCACCAGGCATGCAGCAGCAAATGCTGCGCCATTTATTACCCCAGAACACGAGAAACATGCAATCTCAATTAGTGCCATCCAACCCCAGCAGCTGTAAAGGCCAGCTCCATTGGCACAGGGTACCAATGCGTGTCTGGATGTGAGGTGACTTTTCCCACTTTCCCTTGTGCTGCTGCAGGACAGTCAATCAGGAACAAGATGCGCAGCACCCACCGCATGCAAATGCTGAATGGGTACAAAAATGACACAAAAGTGTTTTATTTTCAACTACAATTTAAGCAGAATTGCAACACCCTTTAAAAATCACATCATTTGCCCAGGTTAAAAAAAGCTCAGTTTCATTTATCTCATTGTTCAACTTGTATTGTCAGCAAAAGCCACTTTCAGTTAATTTCCCAATGTACCGCAACTAAGGAGAACAAAATTATTAAAAGCCCTATGTGGGGAAAACTAAATGCGTTCCACTTGTCGTCATTTTTTTTCCTCCAGAATCAGAATGCTCTTAGCAATTGTTTTGCAGTGAATTAACTGGCAATTCAGATTTACCTTCCACACAACCGTGCATTTATCCCATGAAATTTAGGAATTTGCTATAAAATGTTCAGCAGGGCCTCAAATCATCAAACCTGCCAGCTCTCATTTTTGGCTTTGTTATAAACATAGGGTGAGTCTTTCAAAAGCACTCTGCTCACAGAGGCTATCGCAGTGGTTTCAGCTGTGCTTTCAAAGGAAGCTGAGCACTCACATTCCTGTAAGCATTTTGGTGACCCTTCAGTCAACGGGGAGATTGTAATTTTGAATAAGCCAACTTATTTTAACAGGGATTGTAGGGTTACCTCCATGCATCTCACCACAAAGGCTTTTTTTTTCCCTCTCTTCACTGTAGCCAGCTCTCAACCAATTTGCAGCGAAAACTGTCTTGTCAAAATGAATAAAATAAGCCATAAGGGTAAACAAGCAAACAAAGCACCGCGACGAGTTAAAACCTCGAGTGACTTAGGTACCTGCACTGACTCTTGTTGAAATGTAGTTTTTCCCAGCACTGACTTCTAAAAGCTTTTATGTCTTTGTATCACTTAAAAAACCCTCAACAAACACACCTTCTTTTTCCAGTTCTTTTCCCAATCTTTCTATCACTTGAAAAAAGAAAAAAACCCAACAGAACACACTGTCTTCTTTTTCCAATTTAACTTGTTGGAATTAGTTTAGTACAGCATCACATCTCTTTTCTATAAATACAGTAGCTTCACTTGGTTCTAAATCTATAATTTACCCCCAAAAGCCTGGTGCTATCTGCTATCCTCATGTGATAGCATTCGTTTCCATGCATAAAATGTTTCCATACTGGTGCTGCATTATTAAAGGAAAATCGAATGCAATGAAACTCAGCAATTCAGAACCCCAACCAAGCACTGCAGCTGTGACTCCAAGTCCTGACATCCCAAATTACAGCCACAAGGCTAAGCTCCGCTTTAGAGGTTCAAGACCTGCTAGTTAAAATCAGCACAGGATGTACAAATGGCCGCATTTTTCATTAATTTCTTTCAGAACTTTTTGATATGCAAAGCTTTACATGCAATATGACCCACACCATCACAGCAGCGATAGCAGAAAGAAATAGAGGCCACAACCTCAGCAGCCCAGCTCCAACAATTAGTGGGATGAGGCAGGGCTGGGGAGGCCAGAAAGGACATTTTTAGTTTTGAGTTCGAGACCAAAGTAAATAAACTCTATCTCCTACCCAGAGAAAATAACCGCAACAGAACTTAATCAGGAAGAGTGCAGTGGGATTCATTTGCTGCTGGTAGCCATCAGGCTTAAGCCTAACTGCCTGCTTTTTTCATGGACATTCAAGTGCAGTTTTAATTGAAACTGATCTTCCACTACAGATTTCAAATTAATTCTTCTTCCAAGTGTCTCATGCTCCAGACATCCTTGCCTTGCAAAAAACCCTATATCATTAGAGGAGGAAATAGAACACTTTTTCTAAGCTTGCAGGTATTGATTACCTATTCCTTCCATCAAAGCACAATTGCCATTCTGCACTGTATAAATCTCCTCAGTGTTAGACACTTTATAAAGTACTGAGAATTATATCATTAATCATTTGCAGTTGCACCTGTCTTGCTTTATTGGATTCTTTGTTTTTCAGAACTTTAAATAAATGCTTTTAAATAAATAAATTAAAGCATGACACTAAATAAAGACTCTGTTTCACTTAAACCTAGCAAAAAAGCCCTTCCGTTCCGTGCATGACATTTACCCATCTGAGACAGAGTAACTTACGGCTGTTTGCATTTCATTTTTCCAACCGTGAGCACGATGGCTTTAATCAAGTGAAATTTGGAATGAATGTGAATCGACCTTTGGAGAGTTGACAAATAACTCAGTTTTCAAAACCCAAACAAGAGAGGAGACCTCACCAGCGTTAACACACAACACGTGGGGACAACATGCAAGCAGAGATGGACACGGCATTGCCCATCCCAGAGCTGGACATACTGCTGACAGCATGGAGATGTCATCGCCCAGCCTCGTCCAAAGCAACACGATGCTCCCTAGGATTCAGCAATCTTTTCTCATGCAAAATCATTCCCTAAATGACTGCAGAATCTTTAATAGCTTTTTAATTCACAGGCTGCTCTTTAAATAGAACCCAAGATCCCTTTTTTCCTTCCTGTTGCTGTACAACCTAAACAATGAGCAGTCTTCATTAAAGAAAACCCATTAAAATAATTTTTATACCAAAATCTAATTAAAGCTTTTATAAAAACTTCTGGATTTTTTTCCTCCACAAATCTTTTGTTTAAAACGATCTCTTATCATAACCACTGGCATTTTCCTGATGTTAAATCACTTCCAGCTAATGGATCAGCTATATGGATGCAGACTGATGTGTAACAGATACCAACATCCAGATGTAGTTTGACAGACATTATCTATTTATGAGTAATCTGATTTGGATCATTCATTGGAAAAAGGCAGAAAAATGAACACTCCTTTTTCTTAATTTTACTTATTTTTAACCCTTTCACAAAAATGAGACTTCAAACTTCATTTCTAACATGAAAAGAGCTGGTCTTATTTTTTATTTTGATTTTTTTTTTAATTGATCTTCCTTAAAAAACAAAACTCCATCAGACAAATGTATTTGATACCTTTACACTCCTTATGTTTGAATGAAAATGCTAGCCATCATTGCAAAGCAACCCAAATCCCTCACACTTCCGTGATCAAGACAAATTAGCTTTGTAACTTCATGAGGGCATTCTATCCTATCAGCTTAACGCACGAGATCATTCATCAGCAGTTACCTGCAAGGCAGATATGCAGAGAACCATAAGGAAAACGGCACGGTGGAAAGGCTTATATCCTTATATCTATACCTATCAAGTCCACCACTTGAGCAGGCACAGCAGAGACAGGGCAGCCTCCCGTCATGCCTCAACCTCCAGCTTCGTCCAAGGAAGAGGAAATAAAGAGAATCCTGCAGGATGAAGCCAACAGGAGGTATACAGATATAAGGAAGGAAATAATTATTTGAATGACTGACCGGGCTCTGACTGAGTAACTTACCATGAGGCCTCAGGGGTAAAGGTATAAAAATCAGGGGCACCATCAAGGGGCCTTCACATTGCAGAGAAAGCAATCAAGATGCTGAATCATTCTATTAGGGGGAAAAGTTGCTGTAAAATGGTGTACCAAACTCAAAGAGATGGCAAAAGAGCACGTAGTTAGAGTTCACAGTGCTGTTTTGAACAAAGATTTCAGGATTTCCTACCCTGAGGGAAAAGGCTTTTTCATTTTATTACTCTCTGTCATCACTCTGTTTAACACCAGACACTCGTGCTTGCAGAAAATTCCAATTACTGCTTGAAAAATGAGCCTGAATTCAGAGAGCAAGGTCCTGAGGAGCTCGCTGAGGCCCAGACAGGTGTAAGCATCACCCAGCCTGCAAACACAGCACAGGATGGAGCGTGCAAGGTGGGGCAGCGCTGCAAGCAGCCAAGGACAGGATTTTGGAGAACTGAAAGGAGCTGAAAAATTTTCTCCAAGAACAATTCCTGATAAGGGATATCTTAACCGGCAGTTGTTGGAACGTACACAAATGCAGGAAGACAGAACAAAAAGGGTTTGGATTTAGATAACCTTTGAGCAACGCTAGCAGCAACATCAGAAGCTCCAGTCCCGCTTCTGCTTTCTGCACCGGTGCCACCACACCTACAGGAACATCCAGCCATGGGCTTCAAAAGCGTAGCTCGTCTTCAGAACGGACTGTATCAGGGATACTGTCTGACTGCCAAAATGTGGCAGATGCGAAGAAAAAGAAAGGCTTTAAACAGTGCTCCTAAAATAAACTGCCCTATAACGTCTGCAGCTCTAAAACCCAAAGAGAGAGAGGTGTTCGTTCTTCTAAATGCCCACAGATGCTCCAGTTATTGCTGGATTCTTTAATTAAACCTTCTAACCCTTAATTATCTTTGGCAAACAGTTTTAGTGTACATTTTCAAAACCACTGCGTGTATGTGAACACCTGTATCACACAGTCACACTGGGCTTTTCACATGCACCTCCACACATACATATACATATTTCTGGATCCTAATTTTGTTTCCCAGCAAAGTGAGGCTGCCATGAATGTTGCATGAAGCTCGCACCATCCCTCTCAGCCTGCTGGCGGCACAGCATATGATGAAGGCCCAACAGCAGGAAACCCTGGGACCTTATGACAAATGCTGCAGGAAGCTCCCAATAAACTGGAGAAAGCATAATGACTAAAAGCAAGATTCCTCCACAGACATTAGGGTTTGCAGTTGTGATGTGAATAATTTCCCTCCAAGCAAAAGTGGAAGCGGTACGAAGTTCAGCTGTGCTGGCAAAATAGTTTGGGGTATTTTAACGTGTGTTGGATAACAAACCCTTGACAGACGCTGCTAATGATCTGCCGAGTTCCGTAAGTTACACTTCAAAAATGTTTACGTTATAGCGAGCACAGAGCATAACAATATCAATGAAATTAATATGCAGAAGTCCCGGCGCGGGAGGATAAGCTCTGGTATAGGAGGTGCCTGCTGGTGGCAGGTGACTGAGACAATATACATCTACACCCTCTGCTTTTCCTCATTTTCATTTTTAATAAATGTATCTGACATCTCACACCATTCATTTCGTAACTGTCTGCGGCCTTGTTAAAGCTGCTTACCCCTGAGACGTATGTAATAAATGAGCTGATAACTAACGCTATAAGGAGAAAACAGAGGATTAATTTTTATGAAGACGCTGTAAATTAACTTTCCCCCATCCCTATGCCAGTGGAGAAAAACCCCACAAAGGCTACAGGCAGGCATAAAAATAGATTTTTTCGTAAATATAACCTAAAAAAGTATAAATCCTGATGGAAATCCCTGAACGAAGATGCACTGAGAATCAATGCAGCTGCTCGGTGACAGCAGTTGGTGCTGCTGGGATGGGGCCATGTTTCTGCAGTGGGTGCCTCGGACAGGTCACCCTGCTCTCTGTGTTCCTTTCCCCTTACGGAGCAATAGCTGTGTGATGATCACTGACTGCAGAAATGCTTGTATTGCTGCAGTGCCCCAGAATGGCAGGAAGGGCCCCGCTCATCCATGTAACATGCAGCTCCTACCTCCAAACCTTGCAGCTGATCAATGTAAGGTGAGGGGCAGCAGCCCAACATGCAGCACCTTAGGCTTCAAAGCAATACCTTTCTCCCGAGCTGCCTGAACCTGCTAAGTAACAACCCTGCTTCTTTTCCTTAGCTGGAAAACCTAGCAGCACATGCTCCACATCCCTACGCTGCCAGCTCTTCCAAATAGCAAAAGGTAAAACGAGAAATAAACCTGGTGTTTAATGGAATTAAATAGATCAAGAACGAACACAAGCACATCTGATGTTGAACTAAGTCGTGGTTCCATCTGGGCTACTCCAAGAAGAAAGCATGGCACAGGAAAAGCTCTGAGAAAACAAAGTAGAGGAAATGAGAGAAAGACACTGGGCAGGAACCTTCCCCACCCTAGAGCCGTGTGATGGGGAGCTTCAAGAAGAATTTGTGGAAAAAAGACCCAAATTTGGCACGGAGCTAATTGCAGCATCCCCTGCCAGCAGGTGGCTTGCTGTGCTGTGCATTCCCCCTTGCAGGCAGACCTTGGACTGCAGGAGGGAGGCACAAGGAGCACCCAGCACAACCATAGTGCCAAGGAACCTCTTTCTGGCAGCAAGTTTTCTTAAAGCCAGGGACCGTGGCAGGTTTAAGAACCTACCTTAGGTCCCACTCAAACAGCACTGCTCCTGCACTGCCAAGCCCAGCAGCTCAGGGGATGGATGCTGAATGACAGTGACAGTAATAAGCTGTGACATTTAAGTCAGGAAATCTCAAATTCCCATCTTGCTTTCTTTGTCTCCTTCCTACCACCAGGAGCAACACGCTCCACTTCATTCATTTCCTTTAAAAAGGGAGACGTTCACCTGTCTCATCAGAGCAAGGACTGCTCAGAACTTGGGAAGAGCTGCAGAGATGAGAACAAAACAAGCAAAAAAAGCACAGTAACTGTGCGAGACTCAACTGTCCCACTGCAGACCCCAGCACCAGGCTGCCTGCATCGCACTTGGAAAAGATGCAGTTCCAATTACTTCTCAAAGCATCACACACTTGAAATCCAACTACTTCTCACATGTACCCTTAATAGCCTTGATCTCACCAAAGAAACTGCTAACGTAAATGATGCCTCACTGTAACTTAATTACCTCCAATTTAGGTGGGTATGGGAACAGACAGTACCTTTTCTTGATTCCCATCTGTTCCTCCTAACCAACCAAAGGAGCCTTCCCCAGAGCTCCTGTCTACGAGAGCCAGCACAAAAAAAAAACATACAGAAGGAGAAAAGCGAGGAAAAGAACTGTATATTTTTATTGAACTTTTGCAGGATGCTGGTTAATAAAACACCCACAGAGAGCACAGAACAATATAGAAAAGGTATAAAGGGAGGGAGGGCTGGTATCAATAAAGCCTATCCAGAGGCACTGGTGGAGTGGAAGTACTCCTGATTTCAAAAGAAACCGGCTATTGAAATGATTTCCACTTGTTGCTTCGGTTCTAGTTTAGAATTCACACATTAAAAAAAGTCCTAATGAAGTCAGGAAGGTAAAATTACCCACTGCTGAAAGACATGTCACCTTTGGCTTTCCAGTATCCCCTGTAGGTCCTTGCATGACCCAAGGACAGCAGCTGCAGGAGGATTGCACTGTTTAATTGTATCACAGGCAGCACTGCGGCCCCTGAAATCATTCATTATGCTCTGACAAACATCTTTCTTTTCTTTTTTTTTCCTTCCTGGGTGAAAATCAACTTTCGACCAACCAAGTCGTTAATGGCATCCCTTTTAGAAGAGACTTCCCAATCCAGCTGTCCCTTTCACTAATATGCACCAGTAAAACAGCTCTCGGTAGAGGTTCTGGGAGATAGCCAGCTTTTACTTAACAACACATCATGAACCCTGCCCTCAGCCACCATTAACATTCAGTCTATGTTTCTACCATTAATTTAAGAGCATCAGGAGTGAGAATAAATATGAAGACAATAAGCAGCCCTAACATCCAGCTCGAGGTACTCTACTTACAGCAGCAGGGCTGCCTGCTAAGGCAGAGAACAGTTTATTACCATTTCTTCTCATTTTTGTTTCTGTACCCACCATTTCCCATATGTTATGTTAAATAGCTGGGATGAGTGTGCTTTCCTCCAGCACTGCACGACCAGCCAGCATCCCTTTAGGGAAGGTCACCCAAAGGCTTTGTCACCAGCATGGCTTTTCCATCACCCACCACTCTCTGCCCCAGGATGCTCCCAGCCCCCATGCATCACTCCCTACCCCATTCAGCCCAACCCTGCCCTGTTTACTCACAGCAGCACTTGGACAGCCCATGGTGACACATACCATAAAATGGAATTTGGAGTGCATCACTTAGCTGTGAAATCTGTAAGATATTGGATTTATATGGTGTTTGCAGAGCACATTAGGAGATCATCATCATCGTGTCTTTTCAAGACAGCCATAATTATTCAGGCTGTTATTCTATCTCACTGGTGCTTCTGAAAAACTATTTAATATTAGCAAACCCTCCCTAAAAGCAATGTTTTGGTTGAGAGACTAATCTTCCTATCAGTACACAGCCATACCTGGTCTTATCTACATTACCAATTCCCTGCTGATTGAGGGATTCATTAACAACACAATCTCTGGCGACTGAAATGAAGTCTCATTCTTCGTATCACTAGTGCCTTGCTGTTTGCTTTTCCTTCACAGTGTGCACACAAGTAATTAACTTACTATGCTCCGCTAGCTCCTGACACGTTACTTGGCATAGAAAAATTCACCAGCAGGTAGTTAAGCATGCAAAATATTTTCAGTCAAATGAACTTTATAGCAAAGCACTACTTAGGAGAAATGCTGCTCTTTCCGATACAGCACTAACATGCAGCACGCCGCCCGCACCGACAGCAGCTCCTCAAGTGCTGAGGAAATATATCACTTCTACCGATTTTGTTCAACGTGTAGGAAGCTTCTTTAGGGATTAAAACTGGCAGGCTGTAAAAGGCGATCACTGAAAGGATGAGCGTGGAGATCAACCTGATTGGTCCTTGGGAAAGTGTCACATAACAAGGACAGACAGAAGATCCATAAGGTACAGGAGGAAAAAAGGGGGCGATAGGAAATAAAGCGAAGGGGAGAATCACTTCAGTGTAGCACTACTGAGGCTACTGGCATCTACAAGTACAGAAGAACAATACGTTTCCACTTCTACATGAAATAAAGAGAAGGATTTTGCTACTGTAAGCCTAGAGCGCAATGACAATGAAATCTCCCTGAATAACAACGTGCAATTTATTAAACACCTCACCTAAATGACTCGAAACATTCAAGTAACCTCAGCAACATCAAGAGTAAAACTGGAGTGAATTTACTGATGAGCTTCTTTGCAGGAAGGAAGGTCATGGCACGAACTGCCATAACAGAACAAGGCTCTGCCCCAGCGCAGTGCTCAGCGGGATGAAACGTGGAAGGCAGCCTCTGCCCAAAGCAACAGTGCTGGCACTGATTTTCAGATAATAACCTTAATATTTGCTCTGTACCAGAGACTGGAAGCATGCAATCCTCATGCCACGCCAGTGTAGTCTGGATAGTGTCCTACAAAACTATCTGTCATTTGCTCTACATGGACCCAGTCCTTCCTTTAAACCAAAAGTATCCAAATCTCCAAAGCACGCACAAAAATACTTGAGAAGAAGCAGGAACTTGGCTAGGATAAAGACCCATTCACAGCACTATTAACCACAACTTTGACCTTTTCTGACAAATTCCCGCTCAGAAGTTCTACAAATGCATTGACCTAAAGCAGGGGAAATTGTGATCTTTTAAGTTTCCTTCGACACAGGGAAAAATCCCTCTGAAGTGCTGGAAAATAAAACTTTTCTTCTGCTCAGTTTAGTCCAGAAGACATTTATTTGTTCCTCCTCCTTTCATGCACCACAAGGCATGTGCCTTTGCCAGCCCCAGACCGTGGTTTCTACTCTCTCAGTCACAGTAGTTCGTTTCTCATGTTCTGTTGCAACAATTTGTGCTTGTGACAGAAGAATTAGATCTGCGGAGGACAGAACTCACTGTGATTTGTGTATATCATTTCCCTCTATTCTTACACTGCTTTCAACAGCTCATTTAAATATAGCTCCTGTCATATCCATCATTTTCAGTTCACCTGCTAAGCAGAACCACACGCTCCACCTCCAACAGAGCCAGTCTTTTTCTAGACTGTATAGTTTATACACTTTCTTTAGCTCTACCCTGAGCCTTAAATCTTTATTCAGCTACAATCTCGGTATTCTTCAAACAGCATTTCTATTTGCTTGACAGGAATATTAATGTACAGAATGGAAACCAGCTTCTGTAATTTCTAATTTCCAACAAAAAGGAGGTACTGTGTTTGAGAGCTACCTGTACCTTTGAGTTGCTCAGGTCTGTGACGAGTTTATCAAGGAGAATCTTAACAACATCTCCAAAAGGCTGTTGAAACTTTCTCTGTTCCACGGGATGGAATCTCAGGTTTTGTTTAGTTTTTCAGTACTTACAGCAAAGTAACAGAATTTCATGCCAGAAGAAACAGTTGGATAGCACATACTGACACGATGAGCCTGAATTATTACTTTATAAAGTTACCTCTCCACAGAGCCTTCAAAACAGTCTTCACACCTTTCATAAAACTATTCAGCGTTGGAGAAATCAGGACTTCAGAAATCACTATTTGAGGTTTTGTTTTTTAAAGGCTGTTTCAGCATTTAATTGCTCTCCAAGTTTCAACCTACTAAGGCCAGGTCATAAGCTTCGAGCCCAGTCTGCAGTTTGCCTTGCCACAGTAGCTTACAGGAGGTCTTTGGGAGATAGCATTTCCTCACTATGGAGATGCACACCTCTAAAGCAACAAGCTCACATTCTTGCATGGAATCCTAGTCTGTCTTCTATCGCTTTCAGATCCTCTCCAACTTCCACTGAACTTCTGGTGTCAGCTTTCAGCTTTTCTATCCATGAGCTACTCAAAGAACACAGATCAGTTTTCTCCCACACTATCACTCTGGACAAGAAACACAAATATTCACAGACATTCTTTTTTTCCACTCTTAATTAAGTCAATCCTTAATGGACTCGCATACACAACTCTGGATGCCAATTAAGCTATTGTATTAAGATCAATTCCTACCACACTCAACAGTGCTGCCCCACTGCACTGCCGCACTGGTTTGTATCCCTGCAGCAGCTAATATATTACAACAAAGTCAAGAGCTTTTTGAGAGGAAATTCTTTCAGATCTTGTTTTGTTCAGAGGAAAGTCCATGACTGCAAATTCTAGTCCAAATCTACAGGAACAAGTTAAGAGTATCCTGAATATGATAAGGTAACTGCAGAAACAGTGTTTGGGCCCATGGACCAAAACAGATAAATTAAATACAGTCCTCCTAATTACTGAGCACGTCTCAGGTAATTTAATGTCTTTATTAAAGATGTAGCTGGTGGACTTGAGAGCATTCAGTCTCGGTCTCGTGAGAGTAAACAATGTCCAGCTTTTATAACTAGAAAGTTTGCAGACTCCTTGACTTCTGAGGAAAGTCTGAAAACACCAAAGAAGAAAGGTGCAGGAGCCAGAAGGCAAACAAGAACCTTAAAACTACCACTGTTTTTCTGTCCCCCCCCAGATTTGCTTTGGTCATCCTCATCACTTCTGATCCTGGCAGTACTCCTGGGTGCCTGAGTATATTGACAAATACCACAATCTAATTCCAGGGAAAAGAACAGAAAGAACCCAAACCCATCAATACCAAGAGCAGGGCTAATACAAGGGGCTCACACAGGTGCCCAAATGCCAACCACCCTTCAGCGCTTGGCTCAGACCCACTGCTATTAGCTTGCTGAAAAAGCACATTGCTTCAGGATGCTTTGATTCTAAGTGACACCTGCATACTTCACACCACCTAGCAAGAAGAAAGGTTTTTTTTTCATTCTTAAGGAAATTCTAGATGTAAGCACTTATTCAAAGGAGCTAGTAAATCAGCAACAGAAGTTTATTAATTTAGTAGTTACTGAGACAGATCTTATTGATCTCCTTTACTCGCACTCTGCCTCTGGAGTTTACCTCACAGCTGCAGTTTATACCTCGATTAAGCGGTTCAGAGAAGCCTTGCATTTTATAGCACGTCCATCATGTAGCACAATGCTCGTGGTGTGACAACCTGCAAACGAAGCGGAGGATTTATCACCCTACAGGACGCCAGCCTTCCTCACCAGGGCAGCTTCAATACCAGTGAGCTAGCCATACCAGTTAGCTAGGTGCCATTTTCAGCACCCACATGCTTCTGTGAATGTTTCTTTTTAAAGGCTCTGACTCAGCGAAGTGCTTAAGCTCACCCTCTGCTTTAAATGGCTGAATAACCCCATGTCTTTTTAGCAAGTGTTTGACCCAAACTGTGTGAACAGTTCCAGCTGAAGAGCTCCTCACGCCTCGGACACTGAGCACTCACTTGGGCTCTCCGTTCATTGCACAGATATAATATTATTCATGGGCTTCACGCTATGCATTTACTTAAGTGCTTTGCTAAACAAGGTCCAAAAAGCAAATACGCCACAGTCAGTTTATTTAATAACGCTTCTACAGATTCAGTTCTAAACTGTCAAGCATTTTAACGAGGAAAACTGTATAACCATAGGATTTACCACTATTTCTTTCACCTTGATTTAGCACTGACTACAACTGTGGCAACAGGGTTCAATGAAAAGCATTGTGATCTGCACCCCCTCTGCTTCTCTTCCACAGAGGAAGGATGCTCTTGGAGAACGCATCTTTCCCTTTTCCAGCATCTCAAGTCCCACCATGCATTTCAGTCTCAAAAATCCCATATTTTATTACAAAGTGACCAGAGATTTCTTGGGGTCTTTTCACAGAATGCATTTTTTTCCCAGTGAAGGAAACACAGAGATTTTTGCATTCCTCTCCCGTAACCACTGCAACATTTCAACATGGGAGCTGATGAATTTTCCGCTCATTACAGAACTCCAGCATCTGCGGCTCTAAGAAAAAACACCAAATCGTGTGGGATTAACAATAAAACTAGCAGACCTGGCAGTGCTGCCTTCCCCCTTTGGGCCATTTCCATTGCGAGCGGCTCCCCACTGACTCACACAATGCAAGGCTCCTTGCGAGTTCACTAGCTGCTGCTTCAGATGTTCCAAAATACCACGTTTTAAAAATTATTAGAAGAAGACTCGAGGAAAAAAGGCTGCTAAGCGAACAACCTGAAAAGCCAGCACTGTAAATGTGTCAGATTAAAAAGGCAGAGAAAGCAACTCACACCTAGCACACATCCACCCAGCAAGCAGAACGCCATCTGTGCACAGAGCCAGGTCCCCTTGTTTCAGATGAAAGCCCCACGGTGGGGCTGCAGGTGAGGGGCTTCTGCTCAGAAGGTGGTTGGAGAAACCAAAT
The DNA here is from genome assembly GCF_039878825.1 of Excalfactoria chinensis. Taxonomy (NCBI): domain Eukaryota; kingdom Metazoa; phylum Chordata; class Aves; order Galliformes; family Phasianidae; genus Excalfactoria; species Excalfactoria chinensis. The sequence continues at coordinate 7,235,121 of NC_092836.1, forward strand.
TAAAAGGGGTAAAAATGTAAACAGAACCAGATACACCTGAGAAAAAGAAAATAAAACTGCCTTAAAAGATAAACGGACTAAGCTCTTCTGACCAGTAGCTGTAAAACGTGAAATAAATGTAGATATTCTTTTCTGAAGGAGGAAGAAAGCTATTTAATAAGTGTTATTAAGATAGAGCAGAATAACTATAATATACGAAACTGCTCATTACTGGAGGCTTAATTGGTTTTATAGCTGGTGAAGAAGCAGTAATTACTATGCCAAAAAAGGACCCACATTTAGAGATTAATTGTTTTTAGGCACGGAACAAAAATGCCACTTTGATACTAAACCAAAATTTCACCAGAACATGTGCACTGCCATCCCTTTGGAAATGAACACTGACAAATGCACAGCTCCCTGCGAAAGGAAAGAAGAAATATTGATTATAGCAAGGAATGTAATTGTAGTTTGTTCTGAAGCAGAGCTTCAATACACTTATTTATTCAATGCCGTCTCACTGTTTGCCTTGTTTGTTTGTAAATATTTACTGTGCACTATCTTCATAAAACAATAATTATTCAATGTGCACAGCAACGAGAAGAAAATAGAGATCTAGCTGTGTGTTTTTCCATTCTAATCTGTAGGACAATATTTTTACTCAGTTTTAAAACGCAAGTCCTTAAAGACCAATGTCCTGAGCTGCCTTTGCTGGGTTTGCATGCAAACATGTACCGAAAGGCAACACTTCTGCTCACAGAGTGCCAACCTGACATGGCACAGAGGAGCCCTGCTGCACATCACCAGCTCCTGTAGGAGCACTGACATCTGAGGACATTTTGGTGACATTATAGAGGACATCAGTGGCTGCAGTAACATATTCAACACCTACAAAGCACTCAGTAATCCTTCACACGGGTACTAAAGAAGCACTTAAAAAGTAGCTTCGAAATGCCAACTTTACCTCCCGGATGTTACACAAACATAAGTATCATAAGTATGCCTCCTGGACATCAGGCTAATCCTACCCACCCCTGTCCCAGACTGCATCCAATTTCACCAATGCTAAGAAAGAAAAGCAAGGTGTGTTTTGTTTTTTTTTTTTATTTATCACCAGAATCTGGCTGGGCTCAGCAGCACCAAGATGGAGCACCACCAGTTTGGTGATATACACATCACCTCATTCCCTCATAAATCGTGGTTATAAACAAATACTGGCAAGACAGCCACAGTTAGAAACAATGAAAGACTTGTAGGCCAATTTTTATTTAAGTTGATTGCATTTCAAGATAACATCCCTTAAGCTCTGGGAAACATGCTCCATCTGCTCTCCAGAGCCTCAGCAGGCTTGCAATTTCCTTCCACGTGCAATTCCAGCTGTTCACCAGGACCCCATCAGGCCCCCATGACCCGAGCTCCTTGTTCTCGCTCCCTCAACAGTGCAGGTGATGCCTCCAGCAGAGCTGAAGGCCGTGCAAAACCCCAGGCACTGCAGCCAACATTTAAATGAGGCTTTAGCAGCAGAGCGCTTTTGCATTGCTTGCTTAATGTGAGCAGATGAGATGAGCAGGTCGAGCACCCAACCTGGATCCACAGCTCTCCTCCTTCAGGGAACGGAGCCAGAATAACCTTCCAGGCATGACTCAAAGCTTTGCCCTCCATGGAGATACACAAATAGGACCTACTAGCAGCCTGGGAAGAGAACTCATATGAATGCTGTTCCTTGGAGCAGCTTTGGCAACCGACCCCATACAGGTGCCTTTTTGTCATCACTTTTTTTACTTTTAAAAACCTCTCACATATTTTTAATTGATCGAAAACAACACTCAAGAGGAATGAAACTCAGGATGTATGCTCTGCAATGACATACGAAAATGTACACATGTTACGGACCTTACATTTACAATGTAGATTTTGTAATCCCTTCAAAGATACTGATAAAGTACCAACAACAAAACTCGGATGTGCCCAACTATGAATTTTAATTCCTCAAAGATCACTCTGATAATTACTGATCCCCCTCTACTGCTCTGCTAAACTTAAGGAATTGATATTCCCAAGGAATGGATAACTGCAGGGCAATTCGCCATTCTGTTTCCACAAAGCAGGAAGCATTTCTACCTACATTCAGCATCCAAACTTGCGTATAAAGGAATTCAAGTCAAAACAGATACTTAATGTTGCTTTCAACTTCATATCATTTGCATAAATCACTTATTCCTTTATAGAGATATTAATGGTGATCCTGTTAAAAAAAAAAAATAGCATGGCATACCAAATATTATTCCAAATTTAAATAAAATCTGTTCATCATTATGGTCATTAGCTAATGGTTTTATTTTCCTTTGGGACCACAGAAAACATTAAAATTCAATTTATTTAACATTTACTTCTCATAAAACAAAAAGAAGCATCATTTTCTTGCTACAGCAACAAACTCTCCAGGTCACAGAACTCATGAAAATCATTTTAACAAAAGAACAACAAACAAAACTTTTTAAAACTAATGAGGTACTGGAGAAGGACATAAATCCACACAGGAGCTTTTCTGTGGGTTCTGAGCTTGATCTTGCAACCACTCATTTTCCTACTGCTTCAATGCCCTGAGTCCTCGACCCTTTGGGTTTGCTCACAGCTCACCAGCCATGAAGACTGCAATAGCTGAGCATTTCAGCCCACCAGGAGTCAAGCTTTACCAGACTCCTTACCAAAGAAACCTGTGCATTCCAAGGGATTCATAAGCCAGAACATGAGGCCAGTGCCTCAGAACCACCAGAACACCACAGCTCAGACACCAGCACGTACCGTGTTCCTTATGAGGACTGCAAGTGTTAAACAGCTGCATGAAAACCTTGCTTTTCCCTCTATTTGCATTGTTTAATCAAACTGATAAATGCATCCTTTTCATTTAAATTGATTTTCTTTTCAAAGCTCTCTTTGTCAGCTGATTTGTTAAGCGCTGGAGGGCTGCACATCTCGCTGACTGCCGCTCCCCTGGGTATTCTCTCTCCGTACACTTTCCCCTGCAGGACTACCATGATTTCACTGATTATTTTTCAGTAGACACTTTGTTAGACCACTTATAAACATACTGACCTAATTGCTTTTAATTATTCCAGTGGAGTCTGCTTTCACAGTGGCTATTTGCTTCCACACAAATAGAGAAATACTACTACAGAAAGGAGCAAAAAATCCATATCCCCGGTCTCTCTCTGAAGCCTAAATCAATCAGAAGTTTAGTGCACATTGTAAATGTTTATGTGCATGTGTATCTATTGTTCATGTATGTGTGCACTCTATTGGCCTATTTTACATCTACACTCATCTGTATATCACATAAGCCAAATGGAGCTAGGAAGATAGCAAACCCATTTAGCTCTCAGTTTCAGAGACAGTGTTTTCTTAACATCTCCATGAAGGAGCCAAGCAAACTTTGATGTTTTCACTTTCTTTCCTAGAAAACTATTTAATTGTTAGCTCTCCATCCAGCTTGTTGGTATGCACATCCCCGCGCTCATATGATAGCCATATAAACAGCACTGCTTAGAAATGCCTGAGAGGAGTGCTAAACAGACAGCGCAACTTGATTGCCATATAATCTACAAAATCTCTCCCCTGGGCATCAGGATTGCTTGGAAGGTTAACTGAAATCCATAGCTTCAAGGGAAACAGTTCACCATCTCAAGGAGAATGATGCTCTTTTGTATGGGGAAAATGGTAAGGGACAAAACTGGAAAGTTTCTAATGGTACCTGGAAGTCCATCCCAAATCTAGCAGCAGGGAGACAGGAGGAGTTATCACGGCCACTTAGTCCATGTGGAACCACCACCTGCCCATGAAGAACTTTAACAAAAACATACTGACTTATATTTGGATTTTAAAACTTTGCTGAAGAAAAGGTAGAAATGTGAATGTGTGAGTGGATGGCGCCAAATAACTTTGTTAACTCCTTCCTTTACTATCAAAGGAGTGCACAGTACACACAAGACCACAAGAGTAAATACCTACTGTGATAACTGTTTGCTGCCCATAAAACAGCACTACATAAAAGAAAGCCTAGGCTTACTCTAACTTTTACATTCAGAAGGAAAAATAGATACACTCCAGGAAAATTGATATTGTCCATGAATAGCAAGCTCACTTTTCAGCATCTTTTTCAGCCTGAGACTTCAGTGAAATGAGAAGCCTGTGAGTTATTTGTACCGTTTAGTCTAATATTTTTCAGCAAGAAAAAGAAAGAGGCAAAATGTTGCATTTCAATTAAAACAAACAAATCAAAACACCACACACAAGATGTCTGTGAAACTGTCCCTCCTGGTATAGAATAAGATAAGACTGAAACACCCTGCCAGCTAACATTTTTCCAAATCTCCACATATTTTACAAAATACTTTGCTTGCAACGAAGTCGATCCTTATCTGGACAATTACTAAAACATTTTCATAGTACTGTAATTGTTAAATGGTATTGCTCTGCTAAGAATCTTGTGTTGAAGTTGCAAGTAAACATCTCAGCACAGGCCAGTATCAACAGCTTGCCTACTGAATTAGCCCATGTGCTTCTTCCACGGACTGGGTTACTCCTTTCTGTTCCATGTTCAACCCTGTTCCACGCACAAAGTACTCCAGAAATTTCCTGAAATTCAGCCAACACCACTCCACACACCTCCAGTTCGAATAGCTGCAAGCACTGTTAAAAGGGATTTTCACTATTTGCACAAACTATTTGGCAGCTTGTGGCCAGCCACCTGGGATTCTCTGTTAAATGAAGATACAAACCTACACCTCTGACCAAGCATCTATAGAGAGGACAGGGGATTTCTTGGAGGCATCTTCTGAAAGGTTTGCCAGATACTTGAACTGGGGACTGAACATGGCCTGACCCCGGTCTGCTCAGCAGGCTGAATCCCGCAGCACTCAGAGTACCTTGAAAAGCAGCTTTTGGCAGTCCTTCGCTTAAGGTCTTTGCCTCGGTCTCCAATTTTAGTGCCTGACATGATGTAAGACCAACTGAATGGAAAGAAGTTCCCCTGCAGCAGCAGTCAGGCTGCGGGAATGTAATTTACATTTAAGATGCAAAACGTGCTTTCTCATTAGTGCAACTTTTTGGGTCTTCAGCCTTTCATAACTGCTGTTATCGTACTATTGATCACCGCACAGCGCTGTAATATATAGCGAGCCTTCAGATTTGAAGAAAGGTTTGTGCCAGTCAGGTTTATGAAGCTTATAAAACTTTTACAGTGCTTGTAGCATAACCAAAAAGAAAAAAAAAAGTCATCCATAAATTTAATTATTTCTGGCTTCTCTTCTTAGAGACATCCCTCCAGGGCATATTCTGAGATTACTGAATACCATTCGGTTTCCTGGATCAAGGTGATACAAGTTTTTTAAGACCTTAATGGCAATTAATAGAAGAATTTCTTCCCATACATGATCTTTTCCTAAACACGGTGCTGTTATTCCCTGACCCCGGCGTCAATGGCCACATTCACAGGTGGAAGAAATGCCAGCAAATTCTGCAGGGCTTCTCCAAGGCTGGCTCTCATCACCGTCCCCTGCCTCTGCTGAGCCACTGGCAGACGGTGACGGATGCCTTATTTCGAGCAGTTTTTGCAACCTTGCTTCTAAGAGGGGAACAGATGGTTTGTTTTAACTGTAATATTTCCACCCTGCTACCAAAACCACGTCCATCTGGGCCCTGGATGTGCACGAGTTAGTCTGTGGGCTTTGCTCACACGGAGGGTTTTCTTGCTTTAAAAAGGCCAGTTTGAAATGGAGTCCAGCAAACCTGATTCAAACTCATCTAGCCTGCTGCTTTCAGATAAAAATATTAAATCTGAAAAGCTAATGTTTGCTTTGACCAGCCTTAAATTCAATGTTTTAGTATGTGTTTTGAAGAACGATTTATTCTTGCGCTGGAGCTACAATTTGGAAAAGGATTAACAGCAACCTTTTAAAAACACTTTGCTCAGCTGACGTGTTTTTGGCTGGTTTTACACTTCGCCACGAATAAACTGTATTCTTCTTGTAGGATCGATCCAAACAGTTCCCGTCTCCCACCTCCTCTCCCTTATTTTTCTGTTTGGCCACTGACTCAAGAAATGAACTACTGACCCAGCTACCCCGAGAAGAGATAATCCCAGCTGTAAAAATGTAGTCTAAAGACGGAGCCAGATAAAAGATTAGGGATCTTCATTCAAAAAAAAAAACAACCAGCCCATCGGGCATTATGAGGACACGGCTTTGCTACATGGATTACAACGGATTCATTTTAAACAGTCTTAATGTTTGGAAAAAGAAAAAAAAAATAAATCATAGGGCATCCATTTGTTAAAGCCAGGGCTTACAGGAGAGGAAGGCAGAGCAGCGACCGCGTGTTGCACAGTTTCCAACTTAAAAAAAGAAGTTATTCTGGCTCACATTGAGTCTTTCCTTCTGTTCCTCAGAAACGTTACCAATGGTTTAACCTCATTTCCCTAGAAATAATCACCAGGTTATTTAAATATTAATTAGAGGAAAATATTAACACGCTGCTGGGGAAACAAGAAGAAACCGATCCCACACCCAGCAGAACTTCCTCTGCTTGAACAGTTCTAAACTCTTACACCCAAATTGGGATTCTGAGCTCAGGAAGACACTTGGAGGGCCAGTAAGCAACACAGCAGAGCTCCTCCAACAGCTGGGCACTGGCACAAGAGATGGCCCTATGCTCCCTCACCCAGCCATGGTGTTTGCTCCGCAAGGATAGGATCCCTGTTTGCTCTCCTGCCCTCCCGGCACACACATCCCCAGTAACAGGGAGGATTTCTGACATACTGTCGCATCAAGAACCTCATCAACCAAAATCCTTTTACACCATCAGCTTCTGACGCTCACTTAAGCCTCTGAGGTATTTTCGCAGATTAATTGAAACTGAATAAACTTCCTTGATGTTTTAATCCCAGGTGCTCCAGGTAGCAGCCTACCAGCACAGCCAGCCCGGCCCAGCATCCCACCAGTGGTAGCCAAGGTCTGTGCACTCCTCTATAAGATTCCCCACAAAGGCAGAGGCTGTGAGAGCAGTGCTGCTCCTCAGGCAGCCACCACACTCTGCTGTCTGAAAGGAAAAAGAGCAAATAGTCCCATGGTGCAGAGCCAGCAACAGGCAGCACAACTGGCAGACAAGTAGGGAGGGAGCCAGGGTGCCATGGCAGAAAGCCCTTCCTTTCTACAGCTGGGAAGAGCACCTGGAAATGGAGCAAAGGAGGTGACATCCACCGGTTGGCAGCCCTTCGGGAGTTGTATTATTGTCTGAGCTTTACAATCCCATTTTCTTCCTGCTTCTTCTCCAGCAATGATCATCACACTCATATTGGTGGCTGAATTTTTCAGACTCACACAGGTGGCACAAGACTGTCAAGTCTGGCTTAGGGAATGTGAGATATGGCCCTTTTTCACAACATAAATGTCGCACGGGATTCTCACTGAGAGGCTTCGGAGATGAATTTCCTCTCTGCAGTCCAAGGGAAAAGGTTTCCTGACAACAGTGCAGCTTGTGTTTGCACGTGTGAGTAGGAAAGGGAAAGAAATCCCTTAGCAGACACAAGCATTATCTACTCTTGGCTTACAGTTTCCCCAGTAATAACTGCTCATGCCAATAATGCCAGTATATGCTGGTATGAACAACTGTTACCTCCACCAGAGACAGGTTCGTAGCAGAAGAAAAGCACGCAGTCCAATATCTTGGAGCAGCACTCATATTTCAGGCGTCCAAAGGCTCACATAAAGCATCCCCACGAACTCTCACCAGCAATCCCTTTGAGAGCTATTTTTTTTCCCTTCTCTCATTGAAGGGCATTTCTGACTTATTTTCATGGTCTTATGAGACTCAAACGGTGCACACACAGCACCATCTAGTATTAAGACTCCAAAAAGCCTCCCAGCCTGAGTGCAGCAAAGCAAATATACACCAAGCTTGCACTTCTAAGTACGTTTGCAGAGTTACTGAAAAAGCCTTATAATCTTTCAAAAACTGCTAGAGGTGCAGGAGAAGAGGAAGAGATGGGGACGGGATTGCTGGCTTTTGTTTCTGTGGCTCCACCTTGCTCATCAGACACATTCGAGTCAGTGCATCTTTCTTTGAGGAGTGAAATCTGTTTCTACAGTTTTGCCAAAACTTTTATATATGGCAGTGGCCAGCTGGCTGCTGGGAGAGCCATGTGTCAGTGGTCCTGGCGAATGCTTAATGTGTGATATGGATCTGTGCAAACTGCAAGCACTTGGTTTGCAAACATTCTTGTTTTATGCATTTACAAAGCAGCTAGTGAAAGGAGAGGCTCCTTAAGCAAAGTCTTGCAACATGGCAGACAGTTTGTATATTGAGGCAATTCCTCCACATACAGACTTGGTATGGTAAGCCCTCCTTTTCTTGGCATGTATTATCCCCTTGGACTGCAGTCACCTGTCTCACCCTACAAAATACAGCCAGCTACTCCCTCACTGACAACATTTCCACAGAAGCACTAACTCAGCTCCATCAAGGTTCCTACAATGAGACAAGATATGGGAAACCTCTGCAGCCTCCTCCCAGCCCTGCTGGGCACATGGCTCCCAGAAGGTGCAACGCCAGCAGATGTGCCCATGCGAATCCCCTGTGATATCCAACTCCCTGCCCCTGGGCATGGCTGGACATCTGTCTGTCTGACAAAGCAGACACCCATGCACAGAAGGTCACAGAGTCAATCCCAACAGCTGCAAGAATCACAGGTGGGAGTAATAAGGGAAGACAGAGGCATGGTTGAAGTCAATACATCGCATCCTTCTAAGCTCACCGTCCCAAAGCCTGGGTAAGAAATGCAGCAGCTGAGACGGGCCTTAAAGGAAAAAGCTGAAGCTGGCTATACTGAAGATGCCTAGGGCTCCATCCCCTGGGTATTTAAGAAGTACTCACTAATTTTAAGGCAAGCCATCTATTTGAGGATTTGTTAATACATCATCCCATGTGGTCCACAGGCCTGTGTACAAGAATATATATGGCTTATTGACTAACGTCAGGCAAAATAGACTTCCCAGCCTAGATTAACTTTATCACAATCTCTGCAATCACCTCAGTGAGAAAAAGCACAGGTGATAGATGAGCCTGCCACCGGCTGCCGAACACCTACTGACAAGCCACCAGGGGAAGCTGGCTCCAGGCTAAGGCTGTGGGAATGGATCCTTCGGACCACGGAAAAGGGGCCTCCTGGTGCCCTCTTCTTCTCTGGCAGCTCCTGGCCACAGCTGCACTCCAGCCAGCCAGGACACCAGCTACACAGCTCAAATACCATCCTTTGTCCCTAGAGATGGAAGGGACTCCAGGTTGGGCTCTGCACCACTGCTAGGGCAGGCTGTATGCAGCTGCCAACAGCTGCCAACAGCTACCCTCTGCACTCATGCCCTGCCATCGCATCTGGTGGTTGGTACAACTGGAGATGAGTTTGGCAGACATCTTGATGGGGAAGCAGGAAGGAAGAGGCAGGAGTGGAATAAGGCTCCTCCTTTCCCTGCTAGCAGAATCAGTTGATTTCAACCTTTCAGGTGGAAATCATGTTTCAGTTACAGAATCGTAATGAAATAGCAATCCAATGCTGAAGCCAGAAGTTTGTCTCAACAATGCAACTCAGATCCAAGCTTCCACAATCTGTCCATCAATGGCACTTATGTTTCCCACTCAGCATTTGTGAAATCAGAATTGGGGTGACACTTCCAATGGAACTCATAACAGTTTCCATATCCACCCCAAAATCCAGTCAACTTTACAGAAGAATGTAACAGTTAATGTATGGATATAGATTGGCAGTTCATATAAACTCAAAAGCCCAAAGAAGAAAACAGAACACTAATAGACACTGCATCAAAATTCATCTTGATTTAAATGGGAAACCAATATGAGAAAGCAAGTAGGAAGAAATAGTGTTGTCCTCCAGGTTACCATTAAGTATTTGCTGCTAAGAATCTCTTTGTCCTCAAAATTAAAGCCAAGGAATCCTTTCTCTTTCATTACATTCCCTGAAAGCTTCTTAGTAGCCCCAGGAGTCAGTAAAGATAAAAATAGTGTTTAACAGGCAATTGCAGAGGGTTTAAGAACTGTTCATAGATATACAAGGAGGTTTGTAAGAGGAATGTTCATTCAAAGCCAACGTATCCACAATGTACCCACAAAAGTCACTTCCACAAGTCAGCCATGTGAACAAACAGATCTGCTCCAAATCAGTTAATACACAGAAAAAGCTATATGCTGAAAATTAAGGAAAAATTAAGAAGAAAAACCAAAAACACCTAACTGCAACTGGAGGTTTGCAAAGCAAGAGCACCTAATAGCAAGATGGGATTTAAGTATCAAATCTAAGCATCTTATTGTTTCTGTATTACAGCGGCACAAATTTTGGCTGATCCCACTGCAAAAGTCAACCTGTTGAACACATCCAGCATAAATCCATCCACCGTCTGCAGGGGAGCTGTAACTCACCATGCTTATGAGTTGCATCTATTACATGACATTCTCACCAAAGCTGAAAGAAATACATGCAGACAACCCAAAAGGAAGCTCCTGCAGATTAAAAATGACATCCAGCAACACATAAGATGGGTCGTTAAGAACTGCGAAAAATATAAGAATGAGCCAAACGATAAAAAAGATCAACAGTGGTGACACAGCCAGTGTGGATTACAGCTGTCTGCTCAGCCTGTGCTACTACATCTGGTTAGTGTTATTTGCCCTATGGAGGAGAAAGAAAAAAATAAGTCTACATCTGATACAACTGCTTTGCCTGTTTAAGATTCAAAAGCTCTGCTGAACGCTTTCTCAGAGCCGAAGGGAATATGATTTATACAAAGAGCCACAAGCCTTTTACAGTCCATTTTGAGCAGAATGGACATCAGCGCTACCTGCCTTTTGAGAATATTCTTTCCTATTTTATTTACCTTTGTTCTTCATTATGCTTTTAGAGTAACTTACCAATCCGGCCAATCAATTCAAACTATTTTGCAAGCATTTCAAGCCATTTCCTAGCATCGCCCTGTAGGCAATTGCTTCTATGTAATTATAATCATTTTTCTGCAGAGATTTTCTTCATCCAAGTGCCTTTGCCAAGCAACAAGAAACAAAAGAAAAAAAACACATCTAAAAATGGGTAGGGGGAAGCACAGGAATCCCACTATATCAAGCAGGGCATCAGGAAGTGAGCAGCGGATAAATGTGTCTCCCCATGTCCTTCATGTCTTTGCTGACAGCCTAAAAATAGTACTGTTCAATGTCTGATAGATAGGGCTCTATGTGGCAACTAAATTGTACTTCCCCAAAAAATCTATCTTAAAATTCAGCATTCCCAACTCTTCTGGGGAGACAGAAATAATCTGACAAGTTGGCCCTTTTTTTTTTGTGGCCCTCCTGTTGCAGAAACAAACGCATACACCCAAATCGATTTCACTCTTTATGTAAAAAATATTACAGTGGTTCCTCCAGCATAAAAGCATTAAAATTTTGCCCTATTGATCTCCTTCATTCATTTTAGCAGATATGGCGGCACTGCACTTGATGTGAGCGCACTGCTCCAGACCTGCTGCTCTCTCACCTGACCAAGACACTGAAATGCAGTAGTGATTTAACAACATGAACCCAGAAAGGGCACTCAGAGAAAAGCCGCAAGACAAAGGTCCTACAATCCCAGTGATCTCCCAATAGAAACGAAAGATGCTTCTGATACTGGCCTACTCAAAACCTCGTCAATGCCGGCAGCACCCCAGTATCACCAGCACCAGCCTTGTTGCTAGTTTTAGGGCTGCCTTAAATAAAAGCAATTGGAGCACTTTGTAAAACTGAATAACCTCCCCCCTACCCAATACGTTGACGTGGTCACTAAATCCCGCTGGGTAATCTCCAGAATCCATCTGTTCCTTTTCATTCTCATCCTGAGAAGCCTCCCATAGCCCCTGATTATTTCTCAACTTGTCTGAAGATATATCCTGTCTTCTGGCTTCCCAGGCACATGTTTCACCCCCATCTCCCCAGAGGGTTGCTGAAAAAGGCAGCTGCAAAGATTATCCACCCCAGTGTCATGCCCAGGCTCTCTCCAAATCCCTCAAAGGAGGAAACATTTATTTAAAGGGGAAAATGTTTTCAGTGAGGAGAACAAATGTCTTTCAAAAGCATCTTCCAGTTTCATCCTGGAAGATCTAGCTACAGATATCTTGTAAGCTGCCTTCCTTCAAAGCATGCTTAGCAGAAGTAGAAATTAGAGAGTCCCACGATGGCCACGTGTGGACTATCCATAGATGAGAGGATTGGGCCACGCACTGCACCACACATGAACCAGCTGAAAGGTAAGGGCACATTCACCAAAGGTCATCATCAAAAGGCAGATGTAGGCATAAAAACTCTGACATTTGCCTAATGACCACAAAGCAGCTAAAATTACAGGAATGCATATCTTCTCCTTTTTCAGGTCAATACAGCCAGCACGTCTGTGCGTTTAATGTACCCAGCACAGCTGCACTGAACACTCCAAATGCTTCTCATTTAACTCGAGGGCTGTTAAAAGCAGTGGAAGAAAAGCACAACGCTCTATACTCGTGTTGATGTAGAAAATCAGAACACAAGAACCAAACCCCGCAGAGGGCTTGAGATTTAATTGTCGAGTTGTATTTTGTTATTGCTTTATTTGTAGCCCAAACCCCCCAGGATGGGAGCTCTTGTAATACTTACGGATTCCCACCAGCCCTCCACGTGCTCCCACTCCCATCAAAGCTATCAAAAATCTAAACAGTAAACAGCCAGCTAGAGCAGCTTTATTGTTCCCTTACAATTTCAACAGTTCTGCTCCTCAAGTTTAATGCGAAGTTTTATGGGGATGTCAAAGGGTTAACTTTGCTTGAAACTTTCCTATTTATCGTCATTTGCTTCAAATTAGGCAAGTACTGAAGGAATTTATGATGCCCCAAACTGACAGCCACTGACTGGCTAACAAATCTTCCCTTCTGTTTTCAAAATAGTTTTGTGTTAATCTCTCAGGTCACTATCAAAGACAGTTTAGCATCTAATTTATCACCTTTCGGGCAAGGATCCACGCTGAAAAATTCACATCCAAACTGCAATTTGGTTCAGTTAATGGTCTTTTCTCAGAGGAACTGGACAATTAAAAACATATGGAAATGCAATAAGCTACTCACTTCTCAACTAAACATTTGCTGTCTGTCTTGGGAAATAAATGTAGGATGAACAAGCTGAATTCAGTCAATGGATTACAAAGAGGATTGGACTACTGTTATAAATCAGTCCTCCTTTCACAAGCCACACAGCAGTGTTATTATTCTACTTCTTTTGAGCAGAACATGTCCAACAATGGTGAAAAACCTTCAAGAAACTGCAAGTTTAAATGGGATTTGTGCTACTTAAGAAAAAAAAAAGTCCTTTCCGCCCTATAAACATTTGACATATTTAGGTACCGAGATACCATAATCTGAAATGTCAGGTTAAAAAGAAAAGCATAAAGGCAAAAATAGTTTAAAATGTGTACATCAATGCACACTGGCTTTCATTACAGTTGCAATCAATCACAGATTTTTGGTAGAACCATGACATTCTATTATGTCTGGGAAATATCATGGTACAGTTGAAATGTTTAAAGAAACACAGAGCTTGGAAGCAGAACTTCCTCCTCCACTTATTTTCCTAGCAGAGAAGCACCAATGCCAGTGCAACAACACAAGTGACACAAGCCCCGAGATGTGTCCCATGGGATCAGTGTGTGCTGGAGGAGGGCAAGAGGAGAACATCAGTGCCACCGACCTCCCCTCACTGACAGCTATTTCCCTCTGGCTGGAGCCTGGATTGGCTGTTTCCAGCCATTAGGAAAACTCACTGTGAAATTCGGTGTGAATTCATTTATTCATTTTGCACCTCAACACTATGTACAAAATACAGTCCCAGTCTCCTTCTTCAGGAGCATCTCAGAGCAGAAAAGTCTCCTGTTACACTCTTAACGAGTTCTGGGTCACACCTTCCATCCCATTTTAGCAATATGCCTGCTTTTAGCCAACACCACACCCTGTGCTTTGCCAGCTTCATTAGCAATTAAAGCCAGCCAGCAGAGCTGTCTGCAGCAGATGTGGGGAACCTGGGGGCTGCAGGGTGAGGAGCACACAGCAGAGGTGAAGGTCTTGGGATCACACCTCGCTGCAGCTGAACAGCCACCCTTACAACAGGAAAGAAACTGGGAAAATAAGTGATGCTATCATGCTGTTTTGCTTTTCCAAAGCTGTTTTGGCTGAAATCAAGGATTTAAATTGTGACTTACAGAACTAAAATGGTTGCAGGTCTACATCCCAAGCCAAAGACCCAATGCTTGCAGAACACAGCTATGGCCAGCCAAAGCTGCCTGGGACAAGGCAAAGGGACCACGCCGGCACATGGGCTGTGTTGAATTTTTCAATTAAAACCATAAAATGCAGCCCTTAGCAACAACCGACAGAGGATGAAAGTAAAAACAAAGAAACAATGCACACAAGAAGACTGGAAGCCACACCCTTCAAATGCCTTTTGATGTTAATACACTGCAATGAGACTTAGCATAATCTGCTTCACGAAATACCAAAAGTAAACAAAAACCAGGAACACACGCTTATCTCTCCTCAACTTGCGAGAACACCTCCTGCCTTCAGTCTTCCTTACCACATTGCCCTTTGTTTTTCTCCAACGAGCACAAAATTGCCCTCAAATACCTTTATGAATTCTTCTCTTCAGTGAAGGCTCGCTGATAAGATCAATTAAGTGAGATGAGAAACAAAACCAGGCTGTTGGTTTAGTAAGCCTTCTCCTTATTGTATATTTCATAAGGACCCAAAGGTTTGATGTTAATTTTCTGTGATGCGTTTTCCAATAATCCATGAGGACGAGCTTGAGCACTGACAGAAAGAAGCGCCGTATTTCACAGCCGCACAGGAGCAGACAGTTTTAGGATCATTTATTTAATTATGCAAATGCTACTCTTGTGACAACAAGAGACAGACTCAAGCTGAAACCATACATTCGATAATAAAGTTCATATCCAGCTGAAGATTCATTACCTGCTGCGTCAACTCCAGCTATTACCACATTATTATAGCTTATGCTACTGTGTATTTAAAGTTGAGCTAACACTTTCAATCTCAAATTCTACTTTTAGGACATTTTAAAGTAAGTGTTTGTTATACATGCTTTCTTTAATTGGCTGTTCTATGAGAGACACTGATTGTACAAATTAAAAACAAAACCCAACCGCTGCTCTGAAGCTAATCACCACTGAACAAACAAAGAGGCTTTTTAATCAGCATAAACTTCCCTTCTTTCCTTCATTTTACAGCCTGTATACCCAGCAGACAAGCAGTGTTTTGCCCAGCTCTCACCAATAGCTGTACTGAAGCAACCCAAACATACCACGTCAGAAGATCTGGGCATCTCCCAGTGTACTCATATATAGAAGCCGCTGGGCATGGCTGATCCCACAGGGGCCTGAAACCTCTGAGCACTGCAAAAGCACGACCTTAAGGCAATTATATTGTAAAATCTTCCCACTAAACAAAAAAACTTTTGCATGCAATGGAATGCTCCTCTGCAACAGATGAACCAACAGAGGATAGGGGGACACGTTTGACACTTAGGTGTTCAAGGCCTAAAAGCAAAGGCATTCAGTCTCAGGGACATCGTATACCACAAGGCTGAGCACAAAAAGGCCGCTTGCTACAGCAAAATCAGATAGTCCAAACTAAACAGCTACCTCTGGCCTCTTGAGCTGCTTCACCTACAAGATTCAGGGATTCTCCAGCATATAGAGTTGACATCTTTTTCATTAGCATTTTAAAATACATATTAAAATGGTAGTGCACAAATGCCATGCAGTAAATAGTTAACACAAGGGCCTTTTTCTGCTTGCTTTGTGTCGTTTGTTTTAAATAGAAAAAAGGCTTTTATTGTCAAAGTGATGCTGGTAATATGCAGCCGCTGCATGTCAAACACCATGCACGAAATACCTAGATCTTGGATAGGAAGATTAATGTGCTTACTATTATTCCATGGACAACTGCTTTGATGTCAGTGAGGAATACTGCAAGCACTTCAATGCTAAGCACCACAAATTCTATCCCAGTCTACATTCTTTAGGGATGAGAAAACGTTATTATATGCATGTATGTTCAGATGCACAGATCTAACGTACATGAAGAAAAACCTTTCAACAAGATGAATGACGTACAGAGCGCACATCTGATCTCCCTGCCTGAAAAACGCTCTCGCTGCAGAACTCCTTTCCCCATAGTACGAGCTGATCATGTCACTGCTCCCTGCAGCATTCAGCCCAGCTCAACAGCTGCTCAGGGTGCAAGTGCCTGGCTTCATGAAATCCAAAGGCAAGCAGATCCAAATCTCACCCCAGCTAATGGATTTGGTTCTTATCTCCTGTTGCTGAAGCATGCTGAGTGCCAAGAGACTTATCTGAGCGTGAGGAATCAATATTAATATTATAATGCAATGTTCATATATTACTCTCTCATCAGTATTTTAGATTATATGCAACACTTCCACACAGGCACTCATTCACAGCATGCTTCTTTCGTTTATCTTTATTACGCCGTTCCTACTGAATGAAAGCAAAAATATCTGCATTAGCTACGTCATCTGCGGCCAGCTTAGTGAAGAAAAGAGTTATATTTAACCCAAATCAGTTCCGTGCATAGCTCAGAAATTGGCGCAAGAGAGCAAGAACTGCACATGGCTGGGAACTGGGGGCAAGAACTACTCATACTCCTTCTGTCATCAATAAATGCAAACAAAAAAATGGGTCCTAAGCAGAGAGAAGCCCAGGGTGCAGGACATATACACACTAACCCCAGACATTATCTATAGTTGTCATTTCCATGCATCTCGGTAGCTCAGGCAATCACAAGAGAGTGCAGGCGGCTGTGCGGCACACTCAGAGCTTAAACACTCTATTTCATCCCAAGGTTCCAAAACGATAATAGACTTTATTCTAATTGGATTGTCTGCAATGAGCCAATTTAAGTGCTAAATGCTGCGAATTATTCAGCATGACATAGCAATGCAATGATCTGAGCCACTGCAGGGCAGGAGGCTCGCTGAAAGCAACACTTCCTGAAGCATAATAAGGAGATGCAAGTCTTCCCTGGCATGTCTCCACCAACCAAATTCATATTGTTTCAACAGCTGCAGCATGCCCACTAAGCATTAAATAATGCTTTGACCTACAACGTAACCGCTGTCAGCCAGCACACCTGATTAGGAGACCCTCACAGTCCATATCGCTCTAATTGCTGGCATTCAAAGAGACTGAGTACCTGAGTACCTACCATGTCCTATGTACGCTACACAGAGATGTGAAGTATTGATCTAACCACCACAGCTTTAAAATATTTAATGAACTCAGACTGTACCTTTGCTGTCGGGGTACAAACATCACGCTGACATGCAAGGATTTAAGGGACAGGAGAAGACAAGCATTTAGAGCTTCAGATTTTATTCTTGGGCAATTACAGCGCCATCAATTACAAATGCAAATGAAGGGCTCCTGTGTTACCTACCAGTCAGACCTGCACATAATGCACAGTTCAGAAGACAAGAGTCTTCCCCATGTGGAAAGCAGCATTGCAACACTTATTCTCTTAGCAAAGCAGAAAAAGTGAAGTGTAGGATTCTCTTCTGTTTCACAATTGTGGATTTTATCAATGATCCCTTGAATGGGAATAAAACCAGAACACCCCACAGCTTGAGGCTATCAAGGTCTAAACTCAGACAACACCACAGGCTCTTACAAGGTTGGAGCTCTTAAACCTGATTTCTGGTCACCGGATTCTGAACCTGAAGCACTGGACTTCCAGTTCCCCAGCGGTGAGATGAGAGCTTCAGGGTGGAAGAGAACAGTCTGACATTTGCCTCTCAGTCTCCTTGGAAAGGATTTAGCAGCACTCATCCCTAGTGGAAATCAACTCCTCAGCTCCACAAGAACTCTTGGATACAAGTTATCTGTCCCCAATGGTATAAAAATGATTGATTTTAATACCTCCTGTCCAATATAGTGCCTAGCTGTCAGTGTGATGGTACGTAGTTAATCACCAGCTAATATGAATACATCATCTGATTTACCGAACAGAAATATTTATTAAAAATTTCTGCCCTAACTTGACTTTGCTTCTTGGCTTTTGGATTTATTAGAACCAACACCAGTAGATGAGCAGTTTACTGTATTTTATTTTCCCACATATTTTCTAATCCGCAGAGGCACAGGAACATTAATTCAGGAATTGGCTGCAATTATTTTTTTGCTATTCAGCTAGGGGCAGTAAATGCAAACAGAACTGGCTGCAGTTCAATGTCATTGCGTAAGATTTGCTCTATTGTTCCCTTAGATGCAGATGTTAGGGTATATAATGCTAAATCAAAATAGTGGCAGTGTCATCCCATGCAATTGCTAATGGGTTCTCAGTGGGTTTGGGTTTCTTGTGAGAAAATTAATTTCCTTTTACCAAAAAACAATCACAAAATTAGAGAATTAAGACCACTTCTTCCATCATCAACGTTTTAAAAGCAATGAATGCCTCAGCTGTTCATTTCTCATATAAAGCTCACGGAGCACTGCAAAACGAGAACTGCAAGCTTTGTGCACTCACCTTCATCATAAAGGAAGTGAAAAAAGATAAGATAAATAAGATATTTCATGCCTCTATTTAAACAATGATTCTTTCTCTTGCAAATGCCCATTCCTTTCACACTGGAAGCAATGGAGAAGATTGAAAAACTTATGTGCTCATCAGGGTTTCAGCACTGTTCTCCAGCTTCTCAAACCAAGCAATGCTCTCACTCTCTGGAAAAGCCAAGGGCAACAAAATGGGAGCAAAGGCGGCCTCTCCTTTTCTGCATGTTTGCTTGAGATCATTGCTTTGTCGTTAAAAAGAAATGCAGAAGACACCATCACTGATGCTTTAATGGAGGCAGATTATCTGCAGATCAATAGTATTGCCATTTATGGCACAAAAGCCTCTTCTCCAAGGAGTGAGCTGCGTGGGACAGAGCTGAACAGAGTTGAACAGATTATGGGTCCTCTCTGCTGTAGATGCAGTCAGAACTGCAAATACCAATTATCTTCCCAAACAAAGCCCTTCAGTAGCTGCAACAGCCCAACGAGGGACATCACCACAACACCCCTGAGGGCACCCAGCCATCCTTCATCCATTTCTATTTGCTTGCTTTAAATGCTGGGGAAAAATTAAAGGATGAAATGATGAGATTAAAATAGGCTTTTACTGCCTTGCCCTTCCCACAGAAATAAAGATAAAAACAAACAAAACCCATCTATCTTCCCTCCACCGGGATGCTCCTGGCAGCAGTTATTAAAGCTCCCTGCTGGGAGCTCACTCTTTACCACCTTCTGAAGACTGTCACAGCCACAGGTTCCTATCAGATTAGCAGGAGGATTTCTCTGCCAAGATTGTGTACAGCACAAGGTACGTGCAGCCCTTCACAGGCACTGCAAGGCAGCTGCAAGGCAGCACAAGACGCATCCCCAATGTCAGAAAGAAACCCATGTAAAGAAGAGCACACTCAAGAGATAATGAGTTCCCCAGGGAGGAATTGAGCATGCTAGGTTGAAAGAGGGCCGCCAAGAATAAGTTTTTATTTACACTCGTTTTAAATGTCCACAGTTTTACTGCAGGAAGCTATAATCTTGATGTGCTCAGGTGTCGGCTCCCATCCTCCCAAGGCTTTTACTACTGACCTTCATTGGCTCTTTAATTGCGACTAGCACTCTTGATAAAATTAAAAGATACATTTTAATGGACCATTCTAGCTTTTTAAATTGAAGATAAAAAGCCATGCATTGCAATTGAGAATCACAGCCTGGCTGCCTGGTCCGATCTTCTCAGCAGTTATTTTCCACTGCAGTAATGCAGGGAAAGCTAATGCTTTCAATAAAATTTCATTGCTATCCTGGCTGCTTTTTACTTAAACTTTGAAGAAAAAAAAAAAAAGGCAAAAACTGAGTGTGGAAAGGGCTGCAATCTAGGCATGGAGCCTGCTTGTCCTACGTCAGGTAGAGCTCCGCGCTCTGAGCGGGGTCATATGATGATGGCAATGCACCATCAGGAATTCAGCCGTAAGGATTAGACATCTTCATACAGAAAAAAAATAAAATGATTCATCTTCCACGTCTTTACAAGCTTGTAGGGCATAGCCCATTTCAGGACTCCAGTCCTCAATTCCCCCTCCAGATTCCTGCAGCTCTGAATTATGCAGGAAGCAGCTCCACCTGTTCACTATCTCGTAGCTCTGCCCTGAGCACAGGGAACATTGGGGCCATGAATAGGAGGAAAAGAAGCATCCGAGAGGAAATCACCAAATTCAGTAATGATGTTTCTGGATAAAGTTCAGGCTAACACAATTTACTTATTATGCTATATGAACAAAATACCTTGTCAGAGTCTGCTTATTATCAGACTGGGAAAGGAGAATCACTTCCACGCAGACGATGGTCCACAAAACACATTTGTTTTCAACAATACAAACAGGTCCTGATTTGCCCTTCCTGAACACCCTCCTCCTGGTGACTGTAAGGGCTGTAAATACAACAACAGTACAGAGCAGCTGACTTGCAGCCACTCGGTACCTGAGTTTCCTCCTGCATCATGCCCTGAGTATTACTGCATCTTGGTGGGGACCAAATGGATGAGGGCCTCTTTTGTCATGAGAGCCTCTTTTGTCATGAGGGCTCTGTCGACACTAAGAAAGATCCCATCAAGATAGAAGAGAAAGCATAACAGCACAAAGAGGCTGAAAAAACAGAGCTAAAAAGCACACCACCATTATTTATTGAATAAATGATAAAGTGAGGGAGAGCTTAGCTAAACATAATTTCAAGAGTAATTTCAAGGCTCCCCTGTCTTCCTGCATTTTGTTCAACACTATCTATTATGCACGGTGTTTGCAGAAGTAGTTCTAAATACATCCACTGCCAACTTCTGTAATGATTCAGAACTTTACAGACCTACGTTGATTTCTTAAATAGGAAAACAACATTTGTCTTTAAAGCCTCTAGTCTTGATTTAGCATTAAGCATATGAACAAAGGGAAGAAAATTGTCTTTGTTGTTTTACGTACAGTTCTAAGAGACAATATTAACATCAAAGTGCCTTCCAATCTCACTGTTTTTCAGTACACACAAGTCAATCTTAACAACAAAAATCTGTAATCTGAAATCAGAGGGCAACTGTTCTGTGCTTATGTGGAATTTGCCGTTACAGTTTAATAAGAAGAAAAACAGCACTAAAAGATGGCAAAAATGAGAATCTGTAATTAAATTTTAATTAAAATGGAAGAGGGAAAAATGTGTACAAACCACTGGTTTGCTGTACAGAAAAATACTGTTTTTTGAGAACAGAAAACGGGGTATTTACTTTCTCAGTAGCACAACAGTATCAGCACTTAAGCACAATCGCTGCCTGATGGATAGGCAGGAGCAGCAGGACATTCTGCAGTAAATCCTTCTCCGTACCTTAGATAAAAACATCTCCATATTCCTCTCCTGAACGTGATGCTTTCCAGTGCTAAAGGAAACCTCTCGAAGAACATTACCATACAAATATATAAGATTTATATGCCACTGGGTCAAAAGGTTAGTGTAATACAATATTACTGTTACACTTTGCATTATTATCTTTATAGTTATGCTTGGTTTGCATTTCTACAGCATGTGAAATCAAATTAGTTTGCTCTTCTGCTAAGTGCACAGTTCCTGATGGCCACTAATGTGACTCACAGGTCAGGAAGAACCTGGAATTTGGCAAATAGGCATCCTATTTCCACATGCTGCTGTCACCTCTAAATCTGATTGAAAAAAGCAAAAGGAAGAAGAGCTCAATGTATTGTAAAGTTAAGCTACCGTTAGGCAAGAAACTTGGAACTGCAGAGTTACTTGGAGCCGCTGGATGAAAAACTAAAATAGACTGAAAGCACCCGAACCGCAGCAGAATGAGCACCTCTTGCTTACCGCTGCAGGAACATTATGTGGCAGATTTCCTGATGAGCTTTTTTTGCATATTTCGTAAACAGAAGACATACGATTCAAAAAGGGCAGATTCTGCAGCCTTTTCAGATGGATAGCCACATAAATACAGAAGTCCTCATGCAAGAGTCCTTGGACTATTCTGTCCCTACCTCCCCCGCCCAAGATGAGCAGACACAATGATATGACCTCAAAAGAAGTTTAGTATTCAGGTCACACTGACATTGCTAACATTATTTTTATATCAGTACCATTCATTTTTAGGTAGATTAATTATAATAAATATGTGCTATATCAACAGACTTTTCATTATGGTCCATTTAACCTCATAAAACATAATTGATTCCTATTTGCTCTATCTGATCGATGCTTAGGGCTCATTGCTGAACTGTGTAAGGAAAAAAGACTAGGCAGAAAGGGACCGTCTCTGTGTAGGATAAATAGCATGGCTCATATACTACAGAGCTCGGACTGTCTGTATAAATATATGTCTGTGCACTTATGGAGAACACAGAAATTAATAGTGGGACTTTATTAACTCAAAAATTACATCCCAGTAATCTATAAATCTTTACTATTTATCAGCTTGCATCTTCAAGGCACAAGCACTAAAACTGGACTTCCCACGTTACATGAAGTCATTACTGGTACACTGCTCTGCTTGAAGAGCTCCTTCCTTCAGAATACGTTTCCCCAAGTGCTTGGGATGATTGGTGGGAAAAGGAAAGGAAGGAATCGATCACATCCTACTGCGCCAAGCCCCCTGCTGCACTCGGCTGTGTCCTCAGTAACTGAAAAGATCCACATTAATTTACAAATACAAGGGCAAGGACCACTGCATTACATGGATCTGCACTGAAAAGCATGTGAAGACCACGTGCATGAATGAGCTGCACGACCAGATTCCCAGACTGCATTCCTCAGTTCTGCCTTCCACACTTGGGCTTTACAGCCATTAGATTCTGGGTCAATGCAGCATCACCAAATGAGCAGCATAGGTAGGAGGGGGCAGAGCTCAAAACCTACTCTTGAGTTAAGCAAAGCAGAAAGACATCACCTGCATTACTTGGATCGCAGTCTAACTGATTTTTGAAAACAAAAAAAAAAGACGTACAGAAATAGGTACAAACATTTTGTATTCTGAAAGAATACAATTTGATTCCTTAATTACTCAGGACTATGTATAGAATTCAGCACTTCTGTTAACTGTTAGTAAATAAGACAACTGTACTGTATATTAATGCAATCTGCTGGAAGTAGAACCTTCCAAAAATATTTCACCACTAACAAACAAGATGTTCACATCACTTAATCTGATATTCAGCTCATCTCTTAAAGAAGCAAAAGCTTGAGATGAACACCAGTATTTTTTTAAACCAAGACATTAGTGCACTGCTCGTAGCAGTGGGTAAATAGTTCATAGCCAAGTTCTTACTGTTCGTGTTTCAATACGTAAGAAGCCTGCTCAATATTTTTAGGAAGAAATAATATTTAACACAGCCAATTAATTTACTACTCGTTGCACAGAGGTTTAGTGTGACAGACTGGAACAAAGTGAACAAAAAGATCTATGGGAGGGAGATTTCAGGACTGCATTTCCAGTGCTTGTTCTCCATAATCACTTGATAACAGAAAGCAAGGAGGATGTGGATTTCTAGTACAGACGTTTGGAAAGAAGGTTTGCCCTTTGTGCACATGAATCCAAGTCCAACCTGGAACCATCATTAACTTGAACTAACCTGAAGATGTATTGCTGACAAGGGCTTCCAGTTAAACTGGTACATCGACCAAATCATTCGGTCGGCTCTACCTTGTGAAAATAACTGCCTCCAAAAAGATATAAAATACACTTAATGTTTCTGAGAAACCATCATCTGAAAGCTCACCTGCCCTGCATTTCTCTTAATGGGTTTATCAATTTTTAGAACACCCAGGGTATAGTAATATTTAATACTACGTACTAAATGTTAACCAACATTTAAAAGCAATAAAAAAATGCCCAGAGACAGTTTAAGATTGCAAGACGCCAAGCCTGTCCAGCCAGCTAATCATCTCACAGCACAAGAAAAACAACAGGAAAACAGCTACAGCACCAGGACCTGGTGGTTAATTTAACTCTTCCAGGTAAGCACTTCAGGAGGAGGAAAGTCTGAAGGCACAATTAAGGGATGCTGAAGCAGAATTTCTGCAGGATCCTTGCTGCGAGATGATGTCAGACCCAGAAGCTTTTAGTTCTCTCTCACTAAGGCGGAAGCAATCTCCTTTGATTAGGGACACTTGTCAGCCCCCCAGGTCACGATGAAAAATCTGTGGGATTTTTTTCTTTTTTTTTTCCTTCTTTTTCTCTGAGGGAACCTGACATGCCACTCGTGCCGTCAGCCTCTGTGCAGTCAAATCTGCCTGTTAACACACAAACAGGCAGACACAGCTGCCCAAAAGGTCTTCAAAGGCAGAGGCACAGTCAGCCTCTGCCCCTTCCAGCGCCTGGACAGCCCCCGAGAAACCATCACATTTCCCAAGTCACTGGCAGAGACGTAACAAAAAACATTCTGCTGTTGTTTAAAGCCTGGGCAGGATTCAGTCTCCATAACTGGGAAGATGTTGAGGTTTGACCCAACAGGTGGCTGAGCACCACATGGACATTTGTTCCCTCCCTCCCTCCCCAGTGGGGCTGGGGAGGGAATTGAAAAACAAACACACAAAACCAAAGCAGAACTTGTAGGTTGAGATAAAACTTTTTACTAAGACAGAGAAAGGGAAAATAGTTGTGACTGTTTATATACATATATACGTATATAGCAAGTGATGCAGAAGCAATTGCTCACCACCACCTGACTGATGTCAAGCTCACCCCTTCAGAACTCCTTCCCATTGATGACATGTGGCATGGAATATTTCTGTGGTAGGTTGAAGCTGTCCTTATTCTGCTCCCTCCCATCTCCCTGTGCCCTTCACTGTGAATTTGCCTCAGCTCTATACAACACTGCTCGGCAGCAACTATAAGCATTGCTGTTTTATCAACTCTGTTTTTCCCCTAGAACCAAAACATAACATCATACCACACACAGACGAAAACAATTCCATTCCAGCTGAAACTAAGGCATCCCTCCAGCACATGGTCCCACAGGCACGTGCTATGGGCTCCAGTGGCTGCACTAACTCTGCAGGAATGTACCACACATCTGCACAAGCTCTTCACCCTTAACTGAAATGTGGATTTCATCATCTTACTTGATAATCTGCAGCCTGAACAGAGTGGTGTTTCTCCAGCACGATGCCTCCCTGGGTCACAAAAGGCCACCTCTAAGCTCAGAAGGGGTTAGAAATATCAGGTGTCAGGTGAACAAAAAAATGCAATTATCTCTTGTTCTCACTGCTCACCTGCTCCTGCCCTTCAAGGCAAGCCTTTTCCTGCTTCTTCAACTGCACACACAAATAAGTTGTCCGTAATGTGACTACTAAGATTCTTCCCCCCTAGCTTCTCAGGCAGATCAGCACGGAAGGCACCCTGTGCTCCACTGAATGGAAAGGGGAGAAGAGTCATAGGTGATTTGGGTGATTCCATTTCAACACTGTCAAGCCAACTACCAACCTCTGCTTACCCCAACAAAGCCATTAGCCAATTAAACATCACCCCTGGCACAAAGCATTCCCACCCCATGGGTGCTGCTTGCTGGCTGTGCTCAGCACCTGCCATGCAGCACCCAGAGGTGTGGGCACCAATGCTGGAGCAGAGTCATCTCCCAGCATCATTTTAAAGCTGCACAAGGCCAAAAAGTAGTACAGCAGTGTGTGGAGCCACAGAAGTAGTTTCCACCTGAATCTGCAGGGATTTCCATCTATATCTGCACAGTCTATTTGCTCTAATTGCAGCACTGACTCAGATAGATTCCAGCATTTTTCAATTTAAACAAAACTTTTAACATTGTTTGAATGTATCTAAATGCATTCAGGAATGTAATGAAGTCCCACTTCCCCCAGAAGTCTGTGTCTATTGCCCCTAAATAGTTCAGCTGAGGATTTATTTGAATTTATAGGCAGCAACCAAGACTTATATTGCTTCCTTAAATGTCTTATATAAGCAAAAATGCATAACCGAGACACGAGGAGTTCAGCATAATAGCAAACCAATGCTTTATAAAATTACTGTTTTTTATGAAGCATCTTTTTAAAAAGAACCTTTTACAATAGAATGCACTCTTTTCTTTTGTTGGATAACTGATGATGTTCAGGATGAGCCACACACATCCCCTGAGTCGTTGTACTTCTCACAAGGACCAATTGGC
This sequence comes from Excalfactoria chinensis, assembly GCF_039878825.1. NCBI lineage: Eukaryota > Metazoa > Chordata > Aves > Galliformes > Phasianidae > Excalfactoria > Excalfactoria chinensis. The sequence continues at coordinate 7,261,446 of NC_092836.1, forward strand.
CATTCCCTCTGCCTTGCTGGGCACCCCATGGACCTGCCCTTAGAAATAACACAAAGTGCCACCCAGTCCAGAAGTTAAAATTTAAGACATTTACTCTGCGTTGTTTGCTGTCGAAAAAGCAAATTGCTACTGCTGTAACAAGAAGATGACATCTATGCACACGAAAGCAAGAGGAAGCCACAGAAAACATTTTAAATGTAATGTCTACAGAAAAGAAAGAAAATACACTAACTCCTGGTAGCTTTCCAAGATTGTGCTAACCTGCAAAACAAAAGAAATGGAGACAGTATTGGAAATCAAATGGGACACTGAACTTCTCCAGCCTTGCCAAGATCAGCTGATGTAACACAACGTTTTCCTGAGCTGATTTTTCATGCACTTGGACGCATCTCATTTTGCTGAAAACAGAACAAAACCCCCCAAAACAGCCCTAAGAACTCAGATAGCAGCTTTACATTTTTTAACGCATACACACACACAGATGTGAGCATGTTCCAATAAGGGCCTCTTCCTCTCTACAGCACGATGTCCTGAGGGGATTAAAACGCTCTTAATCAACAGTTGTTGGTAATGATGTGCCACCTATCAAGATAAAAGTCTGAATGCAATAACATCTGTCACATTCCTTTGTTAGGAAACTGGTAACATAGTTTTTGAACACATAAAATTTGACTTTTAATTACCCTCATACACCTTCTGTTCAGTTATTAATCAGCATTAACCCTTAAGGACATTTGAAATATTAAGAAGTATCAAAATACATCCTATAATTTTTCTGCAGGAACAAAACTGAGGTATTTTTTTCCATATAAAATCAATGTTTTCTGTTTTATAGTTTTTGAATTATGACTCTAAATAGCACTGGACATCTTTCTGTCTTTTTCTTTAGTCACCTTTTGGAAACACATTCAATAAACTGAAAGCTTAACTATTAAGTACACCATTACTGAGAACACATACATCAGTCCAAGAAGATGGCACAGAACGACTTGCGTTTCCACCACGTCACCATATGCAGTTGTCTTTTTGAAATACATACATGCATAGACACAAAACTTGCAGAGGCAAGCTGATGTTTAGATTGAAGGCATAAAAACATCCCAAAGACTCACAAGAACAAATACTTCCCATAAACATAGCAGTGCCATCACAATAGTGCTGTAGTAATGGGGCAGAAGTTACTGTGTTGAGTGGGGAACTGGTCTCACAGAGACCAAACCCCTGCTCTCTTTCAGTCCAGTTAATAAAGATGTCCCACAGAAGTAATCTGCCTCAGCCTTGTCCCATACACAGCATGCCAGGTTTGCTCTTCACTGCACTCAACCCAAGCTAAGTAAAGTAAGGTAATGCCATCAACCAGCCAGGCTTCCTCCCTAACCTGCTGGGAGAAGCAGGAGCTGAGGGAATGCCTGGCTCTATTACACACAACACAGCAACGTTCAATCCAACTGCAGTCAGCTCTAGTTATGGTTGTTGGCTATTTCACACTCTGATTACATCCAGGACCTTACACTGGACAGATTCGACCTCTATCAATCTAAAGTGCAGTGATGCACATGAAAAATGGAAATATAAATTGAAGTGATTGATAAGGACGTGAATTGTCTGTTTAAAAAAAAAAAGTGGTGGCAACGTCACTGCCACCCTCCCCTCCACACACTGATTCTATTGATAGGTGAGAGCTCCAAGCACAGTACATTGAGGTTGCTAAGACTTCCTCCATGCACCCAGTCCCTCAGCGATTTCATGAAGACACATCCCGATGTTATCACGTGTCAGACAGCGAATGCCCAAGGGAAACGTCTTCCACAAAAGCTGTGGAAAGCACTGCAGAGCTGCAGGGAATGCAGAGCCTGCAGCCACCCAAAGGACCAACAGGAGCTGTGCAGCAAGATGAACCTCAGCACCATAAACATGAAATGTTCTGAATGCACGCAAAACAGCTGTTATTAATAGTGTAAAAAATAAAATAAAATAAAATAAAATAAAATAAAATAAAATAAAATAAAATAAAATAAAATAAAATAAAATAAAATAAAATAAAATAAAAATACACACAAAAAACCAAATCCTTATTAAAGCCATAATCATTAGTTTGCACTTTTCCAAAAACTCACAGCAATTGCAGCAGCCGAAATGAACATTTTTAAACGTTAGGGCATTACTGCTACATCTCAATCACCAAATACTGCAATAGTCTAATGGCCCTAGAACGACACAGGCCTTTAATCAAAGCTAAAGAAAGATGGAATATTGCTGTGAGATTATCGAAGGGCATAATTTATAAGTGCACTGCAGTCACATTTCCAAGCAGAAGGACAGAACGCTCCTATTCCTTTATGAAAAATGAAAGTTAACATTCCTGTGCAGTCACTTGACAGGATGGAAGTGAGAGGCTACATAAAACCAAGATTAAAAGCTTCATGCAGGTGAAGAGCTTTTACTGAAGGAGACAAACATGCTTACTGTGTACATCTAGAGGGGCTAAGAGGGAGTCATCTCAACTGCCCAATAAAGAAGAGAGATAAAAATGAATATATGTGCGTTTATAAATTAATAACTGTGACTTTTTTACATTAGTTCTTACAGAACACAGCTATTTTCATGCAGTCTGGGGCTGCTTTCCACTGTTCTCTAAGATTGCAACCTCCAGAATTTGAAGCACCTTCTCTGGAAACAGTGATTTAAAAGTGTCAGAAAGGAACAGTGAAGAGGTCTCTAATTTCTGCCTCACCTTCTCTGTCAGCCTCTCTGCTGACTCCAACTCGTGTATAAATCTCTTAACAAACGCAATCCTTTTGGGAGTTCAGTGGCTCGTGGCCAGCACGGGCCACATTACCCAGCGAACACAACAACAGACACATTCTTCACCCTCACAATACACTTAAACTTGGGCTCCCAGTAATTTGGCCAAAGGAAGGCTTGCGTTCATCCAACTTCTCGAGCAACTCCTTGTCATTTTGGCACAAGCACCTTACAACTCAATTTACAAGAAAAGTAGCAATTTAGTTCCAGCTGCAAAGCTCCAAGAGTAATATTAGGAAAATAGGAACCATATTTCACTTCTTATTGGCAGGGTACACAAAGAACTTCATCAGTTTACTTAGCACCCAGGACACAGCAAAAATATGCACGTAAATGAACAAATAAAAGCCCAGGAAACTGCAGAAAAAAAGAAACAGGCAATCACTTATTTACACTTAATTAAGCATAAAATAACTCCCCTCCTCCTTGGGGAAGGATATAGATTAAGTATGAATGGAAATAAAAGAGTGGCTGAGTAATCACTGCAGTTCAAACGATATTTCACAAGCAAAACAAGTGTGATAAGATTCAGTAGCCTGTGGCAGGCGTTTGTTTGAGCTAACAGCAAGATCGTATTTTCATACTTTTGGCCATCTCTGCAGTCCAAGGCAAGCCGCCAATTCCCACTCTCTACTGTCAACCCCCAGACCTAATGGAGATGAAAGGCAAAATATAGCTCCACTCCAACTGCATTATTGATTCCAGCAGGGCCAGATTCGGGCTGACAGGGCTGAGGTCATAATTTAGCCATTAGCACTAGGAACGGCAGGATTCGGCTACCCAGAACTGCAGGACTACGGGCCATGCTCTCCCTTTTATGTCTAATCAATATTATATTCTGCAGATGTCTCGCTGTGCTAATGGAAGAGCAGCCGCAGCACTTGCTTTACGAACAGCTCTAGCACAAGGCGAAACACCAAGCCCTTGTAGACCAGCCACTGGAAACCTTGGCCCACCTCTGCTTTCTGCTAGAAGCCCTTTGGCACATTACAATCTGGCTCCTCTCTACAGCAATCCAAAAACAGCACACAACGTGCTAAAAAAAAATGAAAAGATGGTGCCAGCAAGAACAGCTCTATCTACATCTTAGAATCCTCGTACTTCTATCATGAAGTCAGAAGTTGTAAACACACAGGGATGAAGATTTTAAGCATCAGTTCCTCAGCTTTTTGTTTTGTTTTTAAAGTAACAATTCAGAGTGACCAGCACTATCCTGACTTCCAGACTGGTTGCTGACATTCATTGCTCTTCGTTATTTGATGAAGAGGAGGTCTCTAAATGGTGATTTATAAGGTCCTTAAAAAATAATACATGGTAGGGCTTTATTAAATGCTGAAATATTTAGTTGAATTCAATGACTCAGACAAATCTAGAGATTATAAATTCAAAGCAGTAACTTTATATATTAAGCAGCCGCCTTAGGGCTCCAATTTATTTAAAAATAGATTTTATTGATTTTTTTTTCTTTTTTTTTTTGCACATTTTGGAATTAAATGTTACTGTCAGCTCCACACATGCTCATCTCTGTAAAGATTTCTTATGAACTATGATATCAAATTAAATTCTAATCTATTTGTATTAAATTGATACAAAGCCTGGTGGGGGAAATCTTACGGAGAATGAACATAAATCTGTTCCCACTTAATCTAAGCTGTAACAATATAACCTACTTTTAAATCAAATAAGTACATTTTAGGTGGGGCACCATTAATTGATCAAAACAAATGTTCACATGGCATATTAAGTTGGTGCAGTAGGGGTTAAAAACAGGAAACAAGCACCGTCAACAAACAGTCAATATTAAGTTGACGGTGAAGGGGTTCTCACTCAAGGCAGGTGCTTAACTCTTAACTGGCATTAAAAAAGTAAAAAAGAAAATTTAAAAAGATCACATAATTAAAGTTATTTGTGGATAATTTAGAAATAAACAAGTCTGGTGATCAGCAGACCTTGCCACTTGTATTGCACCAAAAATAAGAGTTGCGCAACGTTCTCACAGTACTGCGCAATAAATAGCAGACGAAATTCAATGACAATCAATGCCGAATCAACCCTAATTATATATACAATGACGGACTTGAAATTAGCAAGTAATATTCAGGGAAGATTTCAGAGTAATCACTCAGGCTGGCAGCTCTCTGTAAGTCACCTCTGTGCTCCACATCGGTCTCAAAGAAAAGAAAATCGTGAGGAATCGCAACAGAAGTATTGGGGAAGGTGAAACCCCATCATTATCACCTCAGAAATGCAAGTCCCCAAATGCTGAGAGCTATCCCTGTGCATTGCACAGTTGGTGCAGGTGGCCTTTAAGGGTCCCTTCCGACTCATATGATTCCTTCATGTTACCATATTCAATGGCTTCTGATTAAAAAGGGCAAAAAATATTGTACACCTGAAAAAGAGAATATAAAAGAATAAAAGAAGAACACACTAGCAGTCTTTAAAAATATGGAATTACACACTGAGAATGAACACAGAGCTACTGTCCAAGCATTTCAGAGCCACAGGAGGTATGGAGGAACAAGTGCAACTGTGAGTCAGTAAAGGAACCAAAGAAGCTGTTTTGCAATGGGATCACACACTAAACATATCTCATATACTTCATCACCTGCATTGGAAAAAGGCAGATAACATATAGAACTGCTTTCAAGTCACATGCAATTCATGCAAACCTTGCCATCTAAGCTCTTTAGGTATTACTTAAATCACTAATTCATCTTTCACATACATCTTTCTGCTGTCTGAAGCAGTACCAATTATGTTGGTACTCTGGTACAAATAAGAGGCCCAGCTGAGCCCAGGGTCCAGTCATGTCCTGTGCAAACAGAAGAGACAGTTCTTGCCTCAAAGAGCCTGCAAGTAACATGAAAAAATTATTAGGTGCATGATGGGGAGACTGGAAACTCAGATGAAGCAAATCCTTCCTCCTCCACATTACTGTCAGGAACAGAGCTCACGTAGGTTTCATTTGGGTGGTTTTTCTTGTCTTTAGGGTTGATGCCAGTAAATCTCTGCCTGGCTGTCTCAAATACAGCAGAATGGGAGCTAGGCCTTTTATTTGCACAGCCACAGTAACTACTGTGGAGATGCATTTCAGAATCTCATGCAGATAAAATGTTAGACGTGAAGAAATCTGGTCCACAGAAATGCTCTTATTTATTTCATACATGCATAAACCAAGATGGAGCAACAGAAACCCTCCAATATACTTCAGGCAGTTTAAAAAGAAACCATGTCCGTTAGTTTAGGGCTAGCACTTTGAAATCTCAAGAGATATGAAACACAGCTTGGTATGAAGAAGTACAAGATATACATGTAAAGACACTGGTACAGCTCTCTGAAACTTCAGACTCGTGCAGTGTCAGCAGTGAACACAGTACATTTCTGTACTCAAGGGGAATCATTCTTCACTGTTGTTTTGGTGTTTGTTTGTTTTAATCATATAACCTGTACTGTCCCTCAACCATTGCATGCTAAAGGAAGAGACACTGCCTGTTCTACCAACCTAAGAAGATCAGATTTCGGAAAGGAACAAAACATCCATGCACAAAGGAAAAGGATGGGCTCTGCAGCAATGGCATCTGCCATTTTTCAAGAGGCTTTTCCCCTTCCCATCAGTTCACTATACACACAGCCATCGGACACCTTCAGCAACAGGCAACACGTGGGGTCCCAATGGTGTAAGGAAACATGTGATTCTGCAAAGAATCAGCCTCTGACTTCACATACCAGCTGCTTGGATTTTGATACGCTTCAAACATTTTAGTTACAGCCTTTGACATACAGTTTCAGTCTAGAAGTGACACGAAGCACCACTGCTAGAATTCCAATCTGAAAAGGAGAAGAATGAGATCTACCAGGATGATGCAGTCTAGTAGTGCTTTAATTGAGGTGACAATATGAATGAGTCACAGGTAATTGCCAGGTAAGACGAGGAATACAATTACCCTCAGTACACAGTGCAGTCAGTCCTGCTGCCAGCTGCATACAGCAGAAGGAGTTTGTGGTAAAAGGACTTAGAGAAGCAGAACAGAGATAATCAGAGTCAAGAATTCATATTAAACATCAGTTTAATGAGTGAAAATCTTTGATGGAAGGATTTCATCAGTACAAGCAAGTCACGATAGTATTCACTACAGAGGTTCCTCTTCTAATTAGAAGGACTAATTATTCTGCAGCTATCACCAGCAAAAATGAATGCACACAGAGACAAAAATATTCTCTGACACTCTCAAGGCAGTACTAATTGCACACTGCCTTGTCCCACTTTGCTCTTAAAGATCTGCTAGGCTGCAGATACACTTCAGAGCAAGGTGTGAAGGCCGGTGTCCAGGCTTTGGTAGAAAGATGCATCAGTATCTCTTTAAATATTTAGTTTCCTGCCTAAACTTAATAGTGGAATATCAAAAAGAACTCTGTGACACCTTCAGCGAAAATTCTCTCAAACCAGAGCCCCAATTTTAACAACAGAGATCTCAGGAACTACTTCTCTAACTTAATGAGCCTTGGCAGGCATTCAAATTAAACACTCTATTGTGCAAGGAGCTAATTATGCTGAGATTAAACCCGGAGAATGATAGGGACATTTACTGTACTTCTAGCAATTAGAAGAGCTCTCAGCATTGGAGAATACAGCTTGTATTTCATAATTCTGAAAGATGTCCCTGCTAATCCAATAAAAAAAAATGCATGTACATGCACACACAAGATTAATCTAATTTTAAAAACATTTTTCACCTACTTCTACCGCATAAACATTCACAAATTATTATTTGTTTTGCCCTATTTCTCCTGGATCTGAACGTCCACCCCGTATCCCACATATTCATCCGTCATAATCCTCCACCGTTTCTCTGATAGGCAATTAATGTTAAGTTATCTCTTCTCCTTGGAAAGCTTAAGTAATGACAGTAAAATATTTGCTCATTTCGTATTCTAATTAACTTTTCCAGTATCTTCGCTGATAATGCCCTTTTCTTTCCCAGAAAACCAAGTGGTCAGTTATCTTTTTCATTGCTGCTCACGGAGACAATGCACACAGATATATGGAGCTCTCCCTCCTTGGCATAAGCAGGCAAAAGCACTTCAGAAATTTCATGACTAAAACCTGTCACAGAATGATTTCCCATGTTCTCTTCACTAATGCCTACTCAGAAGAGGTTTGATGATGCACCATAAAGCCCTTTATGGTCCTCCTGGAAAAGCCAGGAGAGGCTGATGGCAAATAAATAGCAATGATCAGACTGTCTCAGCTGGAGGTGCTCAGCATCCCACAGCAGCCCACCCCAGTACATGTAGCGGGAAGTTGGGCAGCAGAACTAGAAGTCAAATTTCCAGTGGACCTAGTACCTTGTGATTAGCCCTGCTGACGCCCAGCAATGGGCACCCAGCAGAAGGAAAGCAGTCCAAATTTCCTTGAAGCAGCAGAGAGATACCTGGAAGGAGCCTCTCCAGAAGTCCTGAGGCAAGGCCCTTGCTGCCAAAGGGGAGACATTCATGCATAAATCCTTCACTGGTTTATTTTTTAATTATTATTTGTTCTTGCACAACATACTGTTTTGCTTAAAGATGGAAAACACAAATGTGAAAGGTCGGACCTTGCAAGGACCAAATGAGTGTGAATCAGGACACAAATGAGAGGCATTTACAAGCAATTACTACTTAGGCCAGTCTCTAGGGAACTGGAGGCAAAGCAAGGTTGCCATTATAACACAAAGCTTCCTGTAAAACAAGGTAAATCAGAAAGACAGTTACAGGTAAACATTAGCATGCTGTTGGTGGTCAATCAACAAACTGCATTTAAGAAACTGTGATAAAGTTATTTCATAATTAACTGCTCATCACCACCACTTTGGGGGAGCATGGTAGGGATGAGCTAATTGTTCCAGTGAAAAACAAAAGAAGATACACAAGTTACAAAGCAGCAAGAAATCGAGGGTACAACAATACAGTGAATGAGTACAGTTTTCCATGCTTGCACTTTGCTCTCAATACAGCTTTGTTTCTGTTACAAAGCAAGCACACGTAATGCAGTCAGCAAATCTCATTCCGTTTATGAGAAACATTCACACACAAGCATTCAGGAAGCAATCTCTGCATTTTCCCTATGGTGGTATTTTAACCCAAAGGCCATCCCACATTTGTTTTTACTTTCCTCTGGTTAACTTCTCCCCCTGCTCAGTTCCCACAGCTCTGAAGTCACGAGGCACTGGGAACAGAGCACAGACATCCAAAACCAGGCAGCACAACCCTATACAAGATATCACTCCTCCTTCCAGCCTAGGGCTCCATTACAGTGCCTTCAGTCATTGCAGAAGCAGTATTCAGACTACTATGCTAAGAGACAACTCCATATGTTAAACCTGGACCTTTCAGTTCTCAGAAGAGAAATGCCACAGTGGGCACAGAGTCACTGCTGAAGCCCATCCTGATGTCAGTGGTCATTTCAGAGCACACATTCAGACATGTAAAGAAGGCAAAGACTGCTGTGCTGTAGAGAAACACAACAGTCTGTAAAGCTTTCAATTATGTAAACAAAAGCTTTCAAAGACTCCCCAGTCCCAACCCCACATCCACTTCCTAACTTTTCAGCTACTACCAGATGTCATTTTACCTAGTTTATTTTCCTCTGCAGCTGATATGTTCTTATCTAAATATATTTCAATTATTTTTCTATTTCTCATCCCTTCCTTGGAGACTTGCATGGTAGTTCTTAAATATATATATATAGTTTCTCCTTGGATAGACAGGTTCTAACTTTCTTTTCTTCATATCACTACTCTCCATTCTTTGGTAATTATCTGGTAAAATACAGACATTTCTCCTATTGCGTGGACCTTCAAGTGATTTTCCATTTGATTTGTCTAACGCATTTATCCTTGAAATAAAATGAAGTCCAACATCCGTACGCTATCAAAACCATACACCAATAAAACTCCTCTTCATCCATTCTCTGGTCTGCTGTAATTGAAGCACAGTTTCCCAGATTAATAGATGCAATATCACTATTTAATCCTCTCCTCGGTGACAAGGTATAATGTTCTGATGAACATGCTACTTAATGGACTGCCTGGAAGAATTCAGACAGTGATGAACATAGGCAAGAAAACTACAGAAAATAAACAGGAACAGAATGAGAATTAAGAAATAAATCAGCATGTAAGGAACAAGATTTATTTTGAGATGTATGGAACCTTTTCTTTCCTATAAGCATTTCTAGCTTTAAGTCCTTTATTTATATTTTTATTGTTCCCGCAGCTTCACGTGAATGCATTGGAATTGTATGAGGAATAATCTAAATTATCTCGCAGAGTGAGGCTGATGTCTCCCACAAATTAATATTAGCTCAGTACGTTGGCAGATTGCGTGTATAAATCACCAAAGATACACCGTGCCTCCTTGTCTCAGGATAAATATAAATTCACCGTGAATTTATTGCTGATATTAAAATGCACCATCGCACTGTAACAATTATTTATTTGTGTTTAATTTCAATAGGGCAGAAATTAATTTGCCAGCTTCCAGGCTCCTCTGGCAATAGGTGGCTGGGGGAGTTACTGGAAGGTGCCTTCCTCCAGCACACCCCAGCACCTCTCCATAGGGATACATTTTCCAAAGGCAGTAGGTGCCCAGCTTCTCCTCCATCCACACACACACAAGTTTCTTCAAGCCCCAAAGATCACATCATCTTTCCGCAGCTTCCTGGTTCCCTCCAACTTGTAAAGTTTTCACCGCAGCCATCAGGGAAATGAAGACCGGGGCTCTGACCTCCAGTTTGAGGACTCTTCATTCCCATAAGGAAAGCAAATTACTGATTTCTACACTCAAAAACATCTCAAACCAACATCTGCAAACCATTATTTTCATACATAGTTGAATTACTAAATCTGCAGATAATTAACACTTAGAAAACGTATCTAAACAAGCAAATTTAATAAACAGAGGAAAAACACCACTGCAGGAAATGGGTATTTTGCAAGCAAAACTGGTATCTAAAATGACTAAAAACGTTCTCAAAGGAGCAAGTGCTGTATGAAGTGATAACTTTTTCTCAGAGAATTATTCTAACTCGAATAATTTCAGTGCTTTATGGAACATAATACATATAGATATGCAGCTCAAACAAAGAATGAGAGGCTGCTTTGAAAAGCAGTAGTTTTGAGAGAGACTTTGGGTCACACGAATCCCCTGCACAGTGCTGTAGCAGATGCTACAAAGTCTTTGGAGGTATAGGCAGACAGCTAGCATTTAGGATGAAAACAGTGTTTTCACCGTTCAACATATGTATGAGATTATTGCCAGGCTATTGTTGCTATTCCATTACCCAAACCCCTTTTTTTAAAAGGAAATTGAAAAGGAAGATTTTGTAGAAAAAGCACCATCACATTGATGAAATGGGGTCAAAAAAATACAGGTTTCCTCACAAAGCAGGCAGGATTTTGCCCCTGTTCCTATTCAGAATCTGAATGATCTTCTCATTCCTATCCTAGATTTGATGAGTCATTTTTTGGTTTAACTTGATTCATCTACGATCAGCATTAAGAACACAGGGAGGAAAGAGCTGCCACTCAGCAAAGAGACAAATCCAGCAGCTGGAATGTAAAAGGGCAGAAATCAGCACTAACATAGCAGCAAGGAAGTGAACAATTGTGACATCGAACATGAGATTAACATGGAGCTGTTGTATAGCCAGCATGTAGGAAAAAAAAGATGCAAAGGATTAAAGTCAGAAAGGAATTCTTGCCTCTGGAATCACTGATGTAAACCAAAACCCCAAACAATACTGAACTAGAAGGGGAAACACTGAACTACCAACATCCTTGCATCTCAATCAAGTACCAAGTTAACTTTGTTTTTAATTACTGATGAGATTAAGACCATCAACACTGATTTCATACAAAAACCAGCGCAGAAGCTCTTCAGATTTTGATTGTTCCTGTACAAAATTACTAAAGAACATTAAAAAACCCAAACTCTTTACACCCAGACACTAATTGAAAACAGATGAGAGAGTTTGTGTAATGAAAATCAAATCATCAGAAACATTTTGTAAACCAGAGTCATATGAAAAACTTCTGTTTTCTTTCACACACTGCACTATTAGATGGTCAGTACATACATACACATACTGCACAGTCCAGAGCTCCTACCCAAAGGATGCTGAGGGTCTTCGCTTTTGATTCAGCCTCTACTTAACAGAAAGGAAAGATAGCCATCAATCTTAGCAGATACTGTATCACTTCCCATGTCTCTTATCCTTACATAGTTCACTTATAAATTACCCACTGCTTTCCCCCTGAAGATCTCAGAGAACATCACAGAGATAAGTGAGAATCCATTTTACTGATACGAGAACCAAGATCCCAGCGCAGGAAGAAACCTTATGCCTACTGACAAACGTGCCCCTATTGGGACACCATGGTAGATAGGGCACTGGAGCCTAACACTTGATTCATCAACCCAAGTTAAGCACTCTTCTATCATAGTTTTCAAAATAAGAAAGTGTGAGCAAAATCTATATAGATAGATATATAGATTTAAAGAGGTGGGCAAAATACTTTCAAGTCATAGCTCCTAAAGTTGCCAGTTTGAAATGATATATAGATGACCTGTAATACGTGCCAGCAGTGGATGAAGAAGAATAACCCATAACTTAAAGCATCCAAAGTAGAATCCTTTACTCATAAGACAAAACCATGCTTGTTTCATCTACATGGTACTTCCTTGCCATAATCTTCATTGTCCTGATCCAAAAACCAAAACAAACTCACATAATAAAAAAACCCCATCCAACATCCATTGCAATTAAAGGCTGCTATCTTATTATTAACCTGATCCTCTCCTATCTAACAGAGCACATTTAGATATTTGAAGAATCAACATTTTGGCCAAGTTTATTAATAGAATAAAAACATGCTTTGCAATTTGTTTTTTTATTTTAGTAACTAAAACACGTAATTATACTAATTTACTTGCAAAAATGGAAACTGTAGTTGTTTCCAAATCCTTTGCTTATTAAAAATACCGTAATCACTTCACAGCATTAGAGCCATTTTGTTATAAATAACTGCATTCAATTTGTTTAGTAGATACACAGGCGGTGATAAACCGCTTAAATGTAGAGATGGGTATAAGGTTATAAAAAGTCACTGTCAATAAAGTATTTGCAATATGATTCAATATGCATCGTCATGCTATTTGCAAACACACGGAGGGCAGAGATTAAGCTGTACAGCTGCCCTGGCATAAAATTTATCAATGATTAACAGCAAATGCTTGATGTGGAATATGGGTGGGAACATATGATTACTCCATGTGTTCAGTGTCTGCACTGCGAGGTGAAGTCAGAGCCACTAGGTTGTGTCCTAATGCAGAAACACAAGATGCATTACCATGAAAACGTTAAGAAACACAAGAATTGCTTTTTGTCAGCCCATATATATTGGGTAAGTTAATGCTGTGATAACCCCTAGTTTTAACTCCAGTAACAGATGCAGCCTGAGGACAACAGTACAAGTTATCTTACGTCTCACTCTGCCATCTACCAGTCTCCATGCTGCTCTCCATCTGCTTGGCCCTCCCAGAAAGGCTCACTTTAGGTTTTAATTTGTGCCTTTCAATCAAGATTCTGGCAAGCAGACTGAGAAAATCCCAGACATGACCACTGGTTCAGGACCTGAGCAGTCCCACCAGGTAGCCAGCGCGCTGCATTAGATAACCCAGAGCTATTGGTTAACATGTAGACTTAGTAACTCAAGGACCCCACAGACAAGCGGTCCTAAGGAGAAACTGAGTCCCTAAGACCAAAAGGAGTTCAGAACAGATACTCAGAACTCTTCTGCATTGAAATAGCTCAGGTAACTTCACTGAGTGCTCCTTAGCTCTCCCCTGCCCTGTGCATGGTATCACCAGTAGTCATCCTTTAGTGCATTCATTACCAAAACACATATCCAGGTCCCAGGCACCTCTGCTCCTGGGAAGAGGACCTCAGAACTTGAGAACATGAAAAATGTCCCACTGGGTCAGAACAGCGATCCACTACTGTGAAGCTTTTTTATTTGTGAGACTTCAGCCTCTGAGCTTAAGTTTTCATTACACTTCTTACAGGTTAAGGTACCTACAGAGCCCTTCTTACCTGAAGAGCTGCGTTCACAGAAGTTAATACTTGCTTCTTTGGAAAGGGGGCTAAACTATCACCCTGTTTCACACAAGTTACTGAAAATATCAGAATAGCACAGCTAACACCAAGGCTAAAATAGAAAGATATATGTGATCCCCATACAAAGGAAAGAAATACTGTTATCATAGCTGCCTAGGATCTTATGTTTCATTGCAAGACATCTGAACATACCTTATCAATACATAACAGATCATGTTAAGGTAGCATGTTTCAAACAACTCAGAATTCCCATCTCACAAAAAAATGGATCTATCACAAAGCTCTTTTGATCAGAGAACAATGGTTTGAACAGAAAGAGCTTCCAGGGCTGTTTGTCCATATAATTAGAAGACTAAAGTCAATTTTCAGTCAGTTGCATTTAATGATAAAACTTGTATCCTTGTTCAACTAGTTAATGACACAGATTATCTGCAAAAATATTCTGAACAAAGGTTACTAATACATTAACCCACTCTGCAATATTTTATCTAATTGGTAACCCCAATAGTTCTGAGTATGACATGATACCATCCTTTGAAATCAGATGCAGAGACCTAGAGATAATTGGGATTGATTACAGTTCTCAACAAAGTAGGAACAAAGAGACAAATTACAGCCAAAGAGAGGGGAAAAAAAATAAAATAAGAGAGCTTTTTCTGTCGAGACCATAAAGTCACACAGAAGTGGGGGAAAATCTATTCTGGATGGATCCTGCTTTCGTCTAAGAAGTATTTTCTGCTGTACAACGATACAGCTCTCTCTGAGGTACAGCAGTATCATTTTGTACCTATAGCAGGCATGCTACTTATTATATTTTATTGACCTGGATTTTATTTATTTCCACTCACACAGACTCTAAGCACAGCCAAGTGAGAAAAACATACATATATGCTTCCTCGGGAGATTCCTGGGGTGCAGAGCAGGTAACATTTAAACATCATCAGCCATGCTCAAACACAAAAGGAAGGTATGAACCAATGCAAGAAAGTGGGCCAGGATAAACTCCTGCACATGATCTCTAATTACAGCACCATTTTTGGAATAAAAATCTACCATACATTACCAACCAGAGTACTTGCTCTCCTGCACAATAATTTAAATACATACATAGATCTTGAAAATGTCTCTAGAATGGGCTGAACTTGGTTTGACCTGTGTCTGGTCAGGTGAAGAGGTTAACTTGTACATCTTGAACTTAAGGCACGGATAATTATTTCTCATTAACACCTTTCTATCCAGATTCCAAAGTACCTGCACTTCCATGAAGCAAATAATCATACCCCAGCAACAAGCAGAACAAAGAACAAACCCATCTTCAGACTGTTTCACACAGCTATAGAGCAGCTCATATAGACACATCTACCACTGCAAGTCCACCATTCCTTCCACACCATTACCATCTTCCTTCTGCCAAATTAAATTCCCAGGTAGTAACATTTCAGCTAAAAAAAAAAAGAAAAAAAGCGGAGGATATGCTGAATAGTCAGAGATTTATAGCAGTTTAGCTACAGCAGTATGACTGAGAGCAGTAAAGCTGCTGGCACATTCTTAAGTTTGCTGGGCAGCATCCACCGTGCCACAGGAGCAACAAGCTCAGAGGATCACCGCAAGCCTCAGACTGAGAGAGTAAGCAGTTACCAGGTTCCTTCAGCAACCCCAGAGGCATCAGGAGTCTGTATTTCAAGGATCATTTCAGCAGAAAGGAGGCAGAAACTTGAGCGAGGCAGAAAATCAGCCTGAGGATTTCATACGTTGGGTTAGTCAATGAGAAGCTCTCTTCTTCTCCTCTCACTCTTCTCTGGCTGCTGAATTGAGCACTTTTCTCTTGGAGACTCAAGCACAAGTAACCTGTTTCTGACTTAAGATATCAGACTACCGGGCACATTTCATCTACGCTATATCACAGAGAACACGGACCGAAATGACAGAGATTGGGAAAGGAAACGTAACTTAGGTTTCTAATGCTGGAAGCAGACCAATGAACTTACTGCAGATTTATAGCAGTATGACTACAAATGAAATTGGACCGTTATCTCTGGTTTTATAGCCACTGGAGTGGTGTAGGAGGTATAGGGCCAGCTGCCACAGGCCATATTTGTTAGGTAGGGCTTATTTCCCTCATAAACCACATGGACCAAACACAAGTCAGGAAATAATCGTATGGGTTTGCATCCTTAAGAAGCCCGTGGAAGAAAAAAAAAAGATAAGTTTGCTGTCAATTTAGAATTTGAGTCTATTGTTGTACTTTATTTTGCTCCGAGTATAAAGCCATTACATGACTAAAATTAAATAAAATGGTTTCCTTGAGAGCTGTTTGGAATATTCTAATATATTTGTCTTACAGCTTCATTAATCCATTTCTAATTCATTCTGCAGGTTTACTCAACAGCTGTGCCTGATGGAAACTACAAATCTGGATAAAATTAAAGCTGCTATACCACTAAATCACTTTATTTTCAAAGGCTCCACATTTTCTGCTATTTCAGATCATAGTCTTCCTATAGGCAAGAAAAAGCATCTATTCAGAAGCAGAAAAACCACCAACCACAAATACTAGATTTTAAGAATGAAGTTAATTAGTATCAATTACAGGAAGTGCCTGTCCTACTATTCCCTTTTTTAGGCAAAGATCAGTTTTCATCTCTAAGCTTCCATGTGCAGCATTGCCACACAACAGGAACTACCACTTCGTTATTGTCTATAGCACCGTAGCAGCTAACACAGCCTGTAGTTTTACTAAGAAGATGCTGGATTTCAAACAGTGGTGTAAAGCAGCTGCAACTTGTATGACCGATATCAAAGATGCTCCTTTACTGTAACAAACACCTCTTTCTCTTCCTGCTTATAATAAAAAAAATAAATCATTAATTAATTAAGGAGCCTTAGGTGTATAACAACTAAACAAAAGGAAACACTGACTTTCAAGCATTCACGGGGATTCTTGATGCTGTAGTGCTCAGCACAAAAAACCACTCATGACTCATCATTCAGTTGTGCCTCGGGGTGCAAGTGCTCGAGTAATGAGTTAAGGAAGTTCATTAGAAATTGTATCTCTGCACTCTTCAGCCTCTGCTATAGAATTACTGTATGGCAGAGCTCCTTTCCAATTTAGGAAATGTTACACTAATTGAGTATGCAGGCTCATGCTCTCCCATCTCTGATTAATTAGCACCACTCTAGCTCTTCACATCAATCTTGTGAAAACCACTGTGACTGATCTTGTCTCACTTGGAGCTGAAAATTACTTTGCCAATAGCATAACATAATACTTGGGTATAAACAACAACAAGGACGGGACACTCTGACGGCCCCACGATCGCTCCTTTTATGCAGCGCATCTCTCCAATGCTTTTGAAGACAAAGGACAAGGCTTCACGAACAGCAAACAAATGCAAGTCAGAAAAATTAAGATAGCATACTGCATGCCCTTTGTTTTTACAGTGGTGTTTCTAATCAACAGAAGCAGCAGTTTTTGCAGTCCCTGCTTGGCAAGGTCGCTGCAAAGGTCACTTTGGGCTCCCCTCCCTTCCTTGCGAGGAAGAGAAGTCCCATTTAGGAAAGCATTCAGGAGCTTCAGGCATTCAAGAGTAACTCCCAGAGGATTACTGCTAACACTTGACACAGCCAAACTACACAGCATGACCCAGAGCCACTCTGCTGCACTTTCCTTTCTTAAACTTTGGAAAAGACGTTCGAAATGGCTGCTGGGCAAGAGAAAGAACACATGCAAAGGAACAACATGAAGTGCAAAATGTTTTTTTCTCACGTTGTCTTTTGCTACTGACAAGTCAAATGGTTGAGCCAAAAAATGTCAGCAAGACAGAGATGAAGGCTGATGATTTCAGGGCAGGAGTGAAGTTTCAGGCAGAATCTCCCAGTTGGGCCAGGCTGCTTTTATCACATGTATCACAACTCCCAGGCTAGCCTAAGGCTGAGCAGCTCAGCTCAGCGCCTCCCAGCTTCCAGCCCTGTTGTTTTACACTTATAACTTTCTCCCAGTCATCAGCCCAGATTTCACAGGCCAGATTGTCTCGCTCTGAATTCACTTACTAGTTTTAACCCAGAATTTATTAAGCTCCTTAAGCTGTATGTTTCCGAACAAACCTGCAAGAAAGGTTTTGCAGCTAATAACAGCCTTTCTCTAATCTCTTCAGAGCAGCGCAGCCTTCCAGCTGAGTGTCCTTCTATTACAGGCTTGTGCTCCAAGACACAAAATACAATTCAAAGGAGATGAGATCTACCTCAGTTCCTTCCCCATCATGTTTTAGCAACGTTTCAGGAATTCCTGCATGGCTCCCTGCATGGACACAGGAAGGTATGCAGGCACACCAATGGGAACAGCAGCATCTCATGCTGGTTCACGAGCACCAGGTGACTTCTGTGCCTGATAGCCCCTTCACCCCCTGGTCCTGATGGAGCAGCTCACGTGGAGGAGAGATGTGCACCCTGTGCTGCAAGGGTGAACAGAGCTGCCTCCTAAGGAGGTGGCCAGATCTCAGCAGCAAGGTCATTGCTGTGACCCTATCTGTGCTTGTTCTGGCTCTCTCTCTTGCCAAGAACACAAAGAAAAGTCCTGCATTTCTGTTACAGTTGTAGGAACGGGGTGAGGAACAGATTTCCCATTAAGCTGAAAAGATTTTAAAACCAGCCATTACCAAAAGGTTTACAAAGGCTGAGATTTTAAAAGTGTCCTGAGGGAAGCAAAGAACCTCTTGGAAATTAATGGGAATTAAATGTCCAAAAGCCATGGGCAATTCTGAAAATCCTATCCAAGTATCTAATACTTCTATCTGCCAGAGACACTAACATTTAAAACAAAAGTGATTTTATCACCGGCTAAGAGCCAGTTTAAGTGAAAGAATTATAAAATATTAAACCAATTAGTCTGTTTGACAACTTGACATTGATTCTTCCCAGACGATGAGCAGGCTGCAGCACGGCAGGAAACAGCACGAGCCCGATATAAAATGAGAAGCAACTTCTAAGGAGGCTCAGAAAACTGCAGGTCAGAGCCCAGACCCGCGTGTGATGAAATAAGCATTTCTTTGTATTTGGCAAGTATAATGTAGGTATTTCTTACCTAAGCATAAGATTTATGATCCCCTTAACTACTCGTTAAATTGCTTCGATGTGCTTAGGTTTATAAATGACGTGAATAGCTAATGACTTCTTTTGTGCTTCCATCTTCTGCTTTTGTCACCTAAAACACAGGTCTCATATTTACATTAAGGATATCTTGGAGCACGGACTAACCTTTCTCAGAGCCTCTTCTTACATAACTAGCTCCAGCAGATCACACATGCAGGGAAAGGAAACTGGCTCAGCCCAGGTAGAACCAAGCCACACCAATTTAAGTGGTACAGGAAAATTAAATTTAAGCTTCATTTTACACGGGGAAAGAAACCCATAACCTTTGAGACCTACACAAAAGGTCATGGCAGTAAACAACAGGGACTCTGAGACACAACTGTTAAGCATTCCCTATGCAATACAGCACACAGTGTTTCTAAAAGAAAAGGAAAAAATGGGGACATTAAGCAACACATTTTCCTGCTCCTTCTGTAAAAAGTTGGTGAAAGTTTGTTCATTGTGTTGGGTATGTTGTTGTTGTTGTTGTTGGGGAGGGGGCTGCGCGGAACGGAGTCAAGCGGGCTTCCGGGTTTTGTAAGCGCCCCTGCGGCTCCTGCACTTGCCGCCCCTGTTTCTGCGGCTTCTGTCTACCCGCCACGTGGCAACGAGTGGCGGGAAAGCATAGCGGCGGGGAACAGAGTGGCGGGAAGAATGGGACCAATCAACAAGAAGAGAAGAACCACTCGGAGCAATACTGCCCGGCAACAAGGGAGCGCAGGCGTGGAAGGCCAACACGGCAGCCAATCAGAATACAAGAGAGACTATAAAAGCTGGGGCCAACAGGGGGAGGGTGCGCCACACGTGCGGAGCTGTGACTCCCGTGGTCGCCCAGCGCTGTTTTTGTTTGCGGTCGCTTACTCAAATCAATAAATTATTCATGATTTGAAAACGGATTTGGTCCAATTCATGACAATTTGGTGCCGTGACTCGGATGAAGGAGATTTGATCAGGGGTCCTTCTGGGGAGGCGCCCCGCTGATTTCAGCGGCCCCAGGAGTGGAAACTCCTGCTCAAGCCCTTCACCGACGAACCTAAAATAAGGACGCAAACAAAATAAAACCGGTAAACCCCTAGTAATCTTTGTGCACGAAGACCGAGCGAAGACCCACGGGGTGGGTAAGTATAGGCCGGTGATCCGTTCGGTTGGGGTTGGGTATCCCGGAGCACAACGACTGAGACGTCCAATTGTGGGCGGAGCGAGTGCGGACCCCTCGGTAGTGCGGTTCCCACATCCCGCGAGGGACTGGGCCACGACAAGGGGGAAGCGTTGTGAGTGTGTGTGAAGGTGCTCCGGAAGATGGGACAGAAGAAGAGTAAGCCTTCTGGTCCCATGGGTGGGGGAACTAGTGGTGTGGGTATAGGTATACCCCCTATTCCCCCAGACAGTCCATTAGGGCTAATGATTAAGAATTGGAATGATTCCCCTTCTAGGCGGGGAAAAAGTAAAGTCAAAATGATTTAGTGTGGGGCAATAAGCCCATAAAAGGGGAGAGTGTATTTTGGCCCTTTTTGGCTCCTCTGAGGACTGGGTAGTTCAGAGGAAAGTGAGTATGCCCACGTCTGGATACCTTATGCATTTATACCCTCTAAAGAAAAAGGAGGGCGGAAGAAGAAGATAAGGGATTTAGAAGTCCCAGTGTCACCACCGCCCTACATACCCCCCACCCGAACCGACGGCCCCGTCTGCCAAGGAAGCGGGGGGTTGGCGGGGAGGGTGTCGTCGCGCCGGGGTCCGGGAGCACCGACCCGCCCCCCTCGCTGCGGTCTTCCCCTCTTTCCTCTCCTCGCGCTCTCCCCGCGGCGCCGGTCCGTCGCCGGTCCGGTCCGCCTCCGGGTCCGGACCGTCCGATCGGTGGCCGGGCGGCTCGAGTCCCGCGCGGGCGGGGCGGTCCGAGCCGCGCTTCTCCCGGCCGCAGTTGCCGGCGGGCGCCGGGTTACGGAGGGAAACCCCGGGTCCCGGGAGGAGGGCGAGGTGGTGGCGGCGGACGACGGGTGCGCCCCCGCGGGCGGACGCTCCCCCGAGGGTCGCCGGGGCCGGTTGCCGGGTTTCCCCTCGGCGCGCCGTCCCGGACGTCGGGCGACCGAGCGGGCGGGTGGAGGCACCTCGCGGGGCCCTCGTGTCGTTTCCCTCAGCCCAGGGCCAGGTACCGAGTGTCCGCGGAACAGGGCGGAGGTTTACAAAATAAGTAAAAAAGAAAAAAAGGAGGATGGCGAATACAGGCTGGTACATGATTTAAGGGAAATCAATAAGAGAACTGTAACCAGGTTTTCCGTAGTGCCAAATCCTCATACCCTATTAAGCCAATTGCACCCAGATGACCGGTTGTATAGTGTAATAGATTTAAAGGATGCATTTGGGGCATGCCCCTTAGACAAGGACAACACGGATTATTTTGCTTTCGAATGGGAAGACCCCGATACTCATAGGAAGCAACAGCTAAGATGGATGGTCTTTCCCCAGGGATTTATAGAATCCCCAAATTTATTTGGTCAGGCCTTGGAACAAATTTTACAGGATTATAATAGAACACCGGGAACAACAATGTTACAGTATGTGGATGATTTGTTAATAGCACGGACAGATGAAGATAGCGTGAGGCAGGCTAGTGTACAGTTGTTAAATTTCCTTAGTTTACAAGGGTTAAGGGTTTCTAGATCAAAACTGCAGTTTGTGGAGGAAGAGGTGAAGTATTTGGGTCATTTGCTGAGCAAAGGGACAAAAAACTGGACCCAGAGAGAGTCGAGGGGATCTTGGCCCTAAAAGCCCCAACAACAAAAAGGCAGGTATGACAGTTGTTGGGATTAATAGGATATTGTCGACAATGGATAGAGGATTACAGTGGAAAAGTTAAATTTCTTTATAGTAAATTAAACAAAGATGGGTTACTTAAATGGACAGAAACAGATGAAGGACAATTAAATAAATTAAAGAAGGAACTTGTGCACCCTCCAGTCCTGAGCTTCCTGGAGTTAAAGAAACCATTTCTTTCTGTTTGTAAACAGTGTGGAGGGGACAGCTTATGGGGTGCTTGCCCAGGATTGGGCAGGAGGCAAAAAGCCTGTGGCTTACCTATCTAAATTATTAGATCATGTTAGCCGGGGCTGGCCTAGTTGCCTGCAAAAGTAGTAGTAGCTGCTGCTCTCTTGCTAGAGGAAGCACAAAAGATAACCTTTGGAGGGGAAATTAATCTCCCCCTATAATATACATGGAGTGTTGCAAGTGTCACGTGGGCGGTTCCAGCAGTCAGCATGGTCACTACACAGGATGTTTCACGTTCCAGTTGTTGCACGTGATGTTGTACAGAATTGCCCAGGTTGCCATTCGGCTGACAGGTTTCCTGCAGGGGTGAACCCCAGATGCTTCACATTTCAGTTGTTGTTGCATAGGTTTGAGACCAAATAAGGTTCGGCAGATGGATGCTACGGGTTTCCCAGAGTTTGGGTGTTTCCATCACTTGCATGTCACAATTGACACATGTAGTGGTTTTCTCTGGGCTGTGGCACAATCTGGACAGACTGCCATGCAGTGCATAAGAGTGTTGCACATGGCTGTCGCTGTCATGGGTGCACCTCAGGAGTTAAAGACTGAAAATGGCCCAGGATATAGAAGTGCACGTTTTGGACACTGGTGTACAGCTTGGGGCATTAAGCATACCTTCAGCATTCCTGGCAACAGCACTAACAAATCTATTGTGGAGCGTGTGCATCAGACCTTGAAGGGGTGTCTTCGTGCGCTTAAAGAGGGGGGAGGGCTAGAGGGGCTTGAGCTGTGCCCAGACGCTCTCCTCCTGTGTGCACTGTTTAGTTTAAAGCATCTGGAGAATCGGATGGGAGACCATCAGCTGACTGAACAGACTCCAATAGGTCAGGTCCTGATCAGACCTGACGGAGGGTCATGGCTCCCAGACCCTATGCCACTCCTCGTCATGGGCAGAGGATACGCCTGTGTCGGGACCCCAAGTGGGCCCCGCTGGCTGCCGGCACGTTGGGTTAAGCCGGCACCAAACGATGAGCCATCCTACACACCGTGAGGATCCGAACATTTCAGCACCGGTTTTGGTCAACGTCTCCTTGGTTAATGTCTCCAGTGCAGCCAGTGATTTGACGTCAACTGGCCAGCAGCTTGCTGGTAACAGCACATGAGGCAGCGTTGCTCCCAATGTGCCTGAAGGTATGAACTGGGAATCTAGTCTTCATGCCGGACTGATAGTTTGTGAGTGGAGGAGACCTTGTTCCTAAATAATCCCCAAGCAGTGGACATTTGGAACGATTCTGCACAACCAATAAGTTTTTGTCTTGTTATTTGGTTATGGAGTGTGATATTTGTAATGCACACTGGACTGAACTGGAATGCCACGAACAAAAAGCTGACAAATGGGTCACAGATGCAAGATTGTTAAAGTATGAGGGAATTCTGATTTCCTCCCCAAAACTGACCCTAGAAACAACTTCAGTGCAGACCCCAGCTCAGTTTCTCTATGGTGAACCCAGCGAGCCCCTAGAACATGATTGCCTTAGGAGTATAGAGGAGCAAATAAAACTGAGACCCGATCTAGATGACATGGAATTACCTACAGGGGAAAAGATATACATAGATGGTTCATCTAGAGTAGTTGAAGGAAAGAGAAAGTCAGGCTATGCATTGGTAAGTGGAAAAACATTTGAAGTGATAGAATCAGGACTATTAAGCCCGAGCTGGTCTGCTCAAGCTTGTGAATTGTATGCCCTGTTGCAAGCCTTAAAACTATTAAAGGGCAAGAGTGGTACAATATATATAGATTCTAAATATGCGTATGGGATAGTACACACTTTTGGGAAAATATGGGAGGAAAGAGGACTTATAAACTCACAGGGAAGGGGGTTAATTCATCAGGAATTGATCCTTAAAGTTTTGAAAGCTATTAGAGAACCAAGAGAGATTGCAGTAGTACATGTAAAAGGTCACCAGCGAGGACTGGATCCGCAAATTAGAGGAAATAATCTAGCTGACTAGGAGGCCAAAAGGGCCTCTCTTATGTGTATATATAAGGTAACCGAGAGGGAGGATTGCCCGGCCATGTTTGCAGAAGGTGGACAGAATCCCCTTCCCCTGCTTTGTTTCACGTCTGTGGAAAAAGAAATGATACAAATGGGGATTCGGGAAAATGAAACGGGGAAATGGATACTACCTGATGGACGAGAGGTTTTACCAAAGTCAGTAGCTACAAAGGTGCTACGGAGGTTCCATGAACAAACACATTGGGGTACTCAGGCCTTAGTGGACCAGTTTGCTAATAATTATATGTGTATAGGGGTATATAATGTAGCAAAGGGGATTGTCAATGGATGTATGACCTGCCGGAGGGTAAATGTGAAAAATATGAGGAAAAAGGATCCCAGGAGGGCGAGAATTGGCATATCGACCCTTTGCAAGGATCCAGCTGGACTTTACTGAACTCCCCAAAACCGGGAGATGTGTGGCAGCACAACACTGCTCACATCAACCTTTCCGGTGGAGTCTAATTAGGCTTAAGGAATATATCACATGATTTTTGTATGCAGGTGATAATTATACCAAGGATTCAATACCACCCTGAGGATTTAGGAGCTGCAGGAGCTGGTAGAGGATTCACAGCTCTGCGCATTGCTGTAGATGAGGACTTGGCTAAAATTGAACAGTCCATCTCAGCGTTAGAAAAATCAATAAGGTCCCTTTCAGAAGTAGTTCTTCAAAATCGAAGGGCATTGGATCTGGTTTTTCTGAAAAAAGGGGACTGTGTGCAGCCCTCCGGGAGGAATGCTGCATGTATGCAGACCATACTGGGGTGGTAAGAGACACAATGACCAAATTGAGGGAAGGATTGGAAAAACGTAAAAAAGAAAATGAGGCTCACCAAAGTTGGTATGAATCCTGGTTTAATTACTCACCTTGGCTCACCACATTATTATCTCTGTTGTTGTTAATTATGGTGTTAACCTTTGGACAATGTATTTTCAATTGGGTAACCACGATAGTAAAGAACCGATCAGAAGCTGCTCATTTAATGTTAGTAGGAGCTAAATATGAGACCATAGAACAAGATGATGAAGATAACGAGATCTATGCATTAAGCCGGCAGGCACTCCAAAGATTCAATGAACAAAATAAGTTAGTTTAAAGAAAAAGGAGGGATTGTAAAAAGTTGGTGAAAGTTTGTTCATTGTGTTGGGTATGTTGTTGTTGTTGTTGTTGGGGAGGGGGCTGCGCGGAACGGAGTCAAGCGGGCTTCCGGGTTTTGTAAGCGCCCCTGCGGCTCCTGCACTTGCCGCCCCTGTTTCTGCGGCTTCTGTCTACCCGCCACGTGGCAACGAGTGGCGGGAAAGCATAGCGGCGGGGAACAGAGTGGCGGGAAGAATGGGACCAATCAACAAGAAGAGAAGAACCACTCGGAGCAATACTGCCCGGCAACAAGGGAGCGCAGGCGTGGAAGGCCAACACGGCAGCCAATCAGAATACAAGAGAGACTATAAAAGCTGGGGCCAACAGGGGGAGGGTGCGCCACACGTGCGGAGCTGTGACTCCCGTGGTCGCCCAGCGCTGTTTTTGTTTGCGGTCGCTTACTCAAATCAATAAATTATTCATGATTTGAAAACGGATTTGGTCCAATTCATGACACTTCAAACGCTATGGTTAAAATCATCTTTGCTTCCTCATTTGACCTGTGAAATTAAGCTATGTGCATTCCAGCCCACACACACACATTTCCATACAGTCACGCTCTGTACAGAACTGCCCTGTCTGCTGTGCCTACAATTGGTTTCACCGGGACCCAAAGTGGGATCATAACCAATCCCACCCACCAAGGAGAAAACACCAAGGGGCACTTCACCACAATTCCCCAGGCCTCTATTTTCGACGACTGTGACTTTGTAACTAAGAAGATTCAATTAAACAGATTCTTTAGGCTTACTCATCCAGCGCTTTATGAACCATCTCACCTCTTATCAGGCTAAACCAGATATTTATTATAACAATAAGGAGATTTCATACTAATGTCTCACATTCACTGAAGCCCAGAGATATTCAACAAGATCATTTACCGCTGTCTGCTGCCATTTAAAGAACTACATTCAGAAAACGTGAGGTGTTCAAAGGTTAATTTGGATTAATGTCACTGGATTTTGCTTCCTTCTCCCAATCTTTGGCTCCTGTACTCCCTCAGAACCTTTCAGCTCATGGGGAACAAAGCCTGGACACACATGGAAGCCAACTGACTGCTCTGCACAAAGACCAAGGGCTGCACAGACTGCACAGTTGAACACTGCAGGGTTCACAGAAAAGGCAAAGGGTTTACAGAATAACACAGCACAGTTTTCCTCCACACTGAGCTAGCAATCATCTGCAGAGCTAGCAAAGAGTACCAGTAGGCAAGGACCAAGAAACAAGTGACAAAAGGATACCAGCAAAGAAATAAAATCGGATTCCAAATAGGGAAAGAATAAACAACTATGCAGATTGAAATATGGAATTTCTTTATTTCCTTGTCTTTGGAGAAAGGTGAACTAACAATATATAAGAGGCCAGATAATGAGAACGCCAGATGGCTGAACCTTGTGGAATTTTGGAAACAAAAAGACCAAGTGCGCAGTCCAGAATGAGTGTACAGAAAGGGAAAGGAAACAGCATTTAAGAACTTCTGCAGAGGAAGACAGGTCATGTTAATACACCCTTTCTTCTTATAGCAGCACCAGTCAGCAGGCCCTTGTATTTAATTCCTGCTATACAAGTGGTAAGTATTACCCTTTGTCACCCACTGCCCTACGGTACCAAGTGCCCCTGCCATCAGAAGACACAATTTCCATGTAAACCAATCGATAATTTCTACATATTTTCCTTTTCCTACACCTTTTAACATCCCTGTTCCTTCCAACCAAAATAAAAATCAATGCACAAGCATCCATACCATCGTTTGCCCCACTGTATCTTGTTTGTTAGCAGAGCTCCTGTTGGCATTGCAGTTATTTATGGGAAATACCACAGCCTTCTTTTTTCATTCTCCAGCACCTCAGCCCCAGCACTGCAAACGGTGCTGCAGGAGGGATTTAATCACCAAAGTCAGCTTCAGTTTGAAAATAAGCTGCACTTTGTTACCAGAGCACATATGCACTTTACAATGGGAATTAAATTATGTATTTAATACAAAACAAACAAACAAACAAACAAAACAAAACAGAAGTTCTTCCTAAATTGACACTGATAATTTTGCACACGTTTCTTCCATGGGACATATTCTGGGTCAGGTTGCCTGTATTGGAGCATAGGATCATCACCATCATCACTTCCCATCTTCCCAAGCACACAAGATGTATCATAACAGAGAGGTAACCACGCAGCACCTCTTGCTCTGCACCCCACAGCACCACGCTATGCCAACCCTGCAGGTGCGGCAGCACTACTGACTGCAACAGAGAGCTCACGTCTGGCTGGAAAACTGATGTCATAAATGATGAGCATGGCTGAGGAGGAGATTGCACGAGGAAGCTGGGGCAATATGCAGGATTTCTGTGGAGAGCTGCTACACAGCAGGGTGCAGAAAAGTATGCGTTTGTCTGCCCAGTGCATAAATTGCTTTGGTGGCTCCTCAAGTGCTTAAACCATGGGAGGGTCCTCAGACAGCAATGCAAATTACACTAGTATGCAAGCACTGTCCCACTGTGACAACTGCAAAAGAATTCATGCTCAAGGCCTTTTCCTGAGCTAGTGAGCAGCAAAACAGGCCTCGCTTCTACAGCAAATAGAAGGGAGAAAGCAGGCATTTAAGTCACTTATTGGGCTAAGAGGGTCATTCCATAGTACAAAAAACATGACTCAGATGTGATAGTGAAATTGCATGGCATTAGTATTATTTGCATACTGTGACCTACATGCCTCCATCAGCTCTGAGATTCCATGGGTGAGGCACTCTATGAGAACACAAGAGGAAAACCTCAGCATGACAATAAACTCTGCAAAAGAAAGTGCAAGTGCGATGCAGACTGTAATGCATTGTCTTTATTTGGCAGTGTTTGTCTTCTTAAAGGCAAGAACTGAATGATGACTTCAGAAAGAATCTAAAAACCAAAGTAAAAACAGATTCTCCACTCCAAAGCCTTTCCCTTCCCAATTTAGAAATAGTATTTTTTTCCCTCTCTCACAGAAAATCCAACAGCATAAACCTATGGCACAAAGACAGCCTCAGCATCCTGGAAAGAACTCAGCCAGCACAGCAGCTCAACCACCATGTATTCCAATCCCATTATTTTTCATTCCTAACTTAACCATCAAATATTTTCCAATGCCGGAAAGCTTTTACTGCCAGAGAGCTATTTTCTGCTTTGTACTCATCATTCGGATAAACAAGAGATGAAGAAGAGGAGAGGTTAGCATAAGGCTCTGGAACTGTAGAATCCAACAAAAATTGACAGACTTTCTTAAAATGTGCTTATCTAAAAATCTTGTAATACCTTTCAGTGGGTTTCAGCTTGTTTTGCTTTTGAATTAACAGTAAATAAAGCACTTTCCTTAATGGAATAAGATGAACTAAGAACATACTGGAGGTAAAGTTCAAAAGATGACACCTGCCCTGAAACTGTTTTTAAGGAGGTCTTGGGCCCCAGCTGGATTTCAGCTGACAACCTCTGCAACAGAACTACAATTCCTCCCAACTCTGCAGTCCTGAAGATTTTCAATAATAGCACTTTTGTCTTTAAATCATTTGCTACACGTCCTGCAATACTGACCTCATGCTTCATCACCAAGGGCATCCACTTGGACTAAAATTGCTAGTCTGAGCTTGGCAGATATTAGGGATTTGGCTCCAATACTGAATCATGTATTCTACTTCATGGGATGAGAAAAAAGGCACTGCAAAATTATTTGTCATCTACTGAATGAAAAGAGACATTTCAGTCTTGGTTTCTGCCTACTCACCTACAGTCCTCAGCACCTGAATGGTGAGAAGAAACACAAGGTCCTCACAGCACACCCAAAGCCAGTTGGCTATCAGCATTCATCAGCATGCATTACATGCTGTTAGTACTTAAGACTCCTCGTATGGAAACTAAAGTTTTTAGAGGTTATGTAGACATTTATATCCTTTCTCAGAGCACACTGCATGATGACATGTTCAAGAATGCTTTGATATTTTGTAAAGTTGTGGTGGTATTTAGTCTGCATTCCTGAAACCTTTTTATTACCTGCACTCATCAGCAAACAAAATGAAAAGATTCAGCAGAAAGTTCAAGATGCTTTTGCTCACACACAACTGTGAAGATTTTTGTCTTTAATTCCACCACTTCTTTTCATAAAAGCTGATGATATCACCTCTAACCAGGACCTGGCCTACTTTCTAGCCTATGAATAAATCCATTACTCTCAACACTAAGTGTCGAGATCCACTCCCAACCCTGTTTCTTGGGAATGTTATTTTTACATAAGGAGTTGTTTGTCTCAGCCACTCTTTGCCCCAAAAAACTTCAGGAAATCAAGTAAGACAGATGCTCTGAAAGTAATGCCTCCTATTTCATTATATTACCTCGTAACATCAGAGGTGGAAGTTGATGATACAGCACTAGAGGTTGAACCTTCTCACCAGTATTATTCCACAATGTTCTGTTGCTATATGACAAAATGGCATCTGAAATGGATGTGCATATGGAACAAAAGATGTGCCACTGAATTTCTACATCCAGAAAGAATAGCAGCTACTGACATTCGTTGACACTTGCCGAATGTTTATGGAGACCAGACAGGGGACGTGAGCACAGTGAGGCTGTGGGTGCTGTATTTCAGCAGTGGTGACAGTAGCTCACCTCCACTGGTGCAGATTTCTACAAGCATAGCATGCTCACTGCTGGTGAAAATGCACAGCTAGTGGTGGTGACTGTTGAAAAACAGTGTTTTGTAGCTGAGAACCTGCTCTTATCAAGTAGCGTTTTTGTTCTCTTTGTATCTCCTGTAGTTTCCATGGAAACAAATAAGAGGCATTACTTTCAGAGCAACCTACGTAGCATATGTTCAATAATAAACCCCAAGCTGAACAATGAACTGAGCTTATTCATATAGAAAAGGAAAAAAGGGTAGAACAACTTATATTACTACCATAATCTCAAATCATTAATTGAGCCCAGAACATTATCTGTTTTCATCCTGAAGAAATTTAGGATAAGCCATAGTTTCCTGTTTTAGGGTGGTGTCCAAAACTGTTCAGAGGTCTGCAAAAGCAATCTTTCTAGCCCTGTTTGAAAAGACATGCTTGGAGATTTTCCCATTAAAAGAGGAAATGGCTTTGTCTGAAGTGCAAAGCCTTTGTATTCTTCAAAGAATACAAACAACTAAACAACATAACTTTTTTAGGGGGAGTCATAGGAGGAGATGGGAAGTGCTCCTTAGAAGAACGGGTTTTTATCTTGATGCCATAAGTAGACTTAAATATGCAGTCTGACTAATATTTGTTTAACTCCGAGCTTCACCAAAGTAATTAGTTTAATATACAACACATTTAAATGGCAGAACAGCAGGAATGTTCTGTTTTAAATACAACAATGAAATGAAACTTTCCCAAATAACTCCTAATCTTTAAAGATAAAACTGCTATTTAGGTTTACACTAGCAGAATACAAAATGGTTTCCTGAGATATTTTGCACAGTAACTACATGTTATAAAGGAGCTGCAAGACAAGAACCATTTTTTATTTTAAATTACTCCAACCAGTCACCTCTCTGCATTCTGAGGTTTCTCTGGTTGCTATTCATTCTTGTTTTAAACAACTGCAGGTAGTTGTCATCATGATGCTGCTCTCTGGAAACACACTACGCTGCAGCCCAGAATGGAGGATGACCACAAGCCTGAGAAGTGGTCAACTCCCATATGACCCCATAGAAACCTGTTGCTCAGGCACAAAAAGACTGCAGGTATCTGAGACGGGTTGGAACGCCAAGAAGGACCTGCTCGCTTGGGAAGGGACAAAGTTGTAGGATTTTGCCTTTTAGCACAAGCCCCAGATTTGCAAGCATTGGCATTCACACTTTGTGGGTAGTACAAGCTAAAATGTTTTTGACTTTAACAGAAGCAGATACCCAAAGGCTACACAGATAAAGGATACACAAAGGCTGCAAGATGATTCATGGTGCACTTCGCATTTTTCATGAACTGTCCTCCCCAGTTCATGCTTCCCTCTTCATTAAGAAAAAGATACGTTTTCTACCAGCCACCATCTCAACCAAAGGACAAAGAAAATCCCAACACAACTGCAGAAGAAACTGAGCCTTTTGCAACAAGCAAACAAACAAAACCACCAAAAAACAGCAAAGTAAAGAAATCTCAGCAGAAGAAGCCTACCTTTGTAGGGTGTAAAATGCCTGAAAGAAAAGCTAATGAGCACCCAGGAAGAGGGCCAGCCATAGCTGAGAACTATAGTCTGGAATTTGGAACCAAGGAGACTTTTATTGCCAAGCACACGTCATGAGCATTTCCGATGATTGTGCATCTATAGGAGCCAGCTAAAAAACACACTCCACTTGAACTGCAAACATTCATCCAGTACTGACCTAGAGACTGCAGACTGAACGGATTATTCCATTTGCACGAAGACTGTGCTTGAAACAGTTACAGAAATCAGTGGCAACAAAATCCTCATCTGCTAATGCATTTACAACTGAAACATGGTTTGCAAATATGAATTTCAGAACATTCTAACGAGCCTTACAAAAAAGGGCAATTCCAAACATTTCATACAATTTCATAAAGACACAGCCTCATACTAATGAATCGCAAAACTGGCAACGAAGACAACCAATTAGTTCATCATCTTAATTTCCTGCTATGGCAAAATCTGTCTCCAGAGTGTATTCAAAAGCACTATTTAGATCTTAACAAAATTAGTTAACCCTGCAACTCTGTGTGACATAGTATGAATAAATGGTCTCTTACACAGAAGTAGTTTAAACATTCAGAAAAAAAAAGACCTTGCTTGCAATGGATTTCTTTTTGCTACCAGATCCCAAAATGCACAGTGCTGCGAACAGCAGCTGCCAGGAAGTTTGTTTGGGTTGTAGAGCCAGACCATCTCCCAAGGGTATAAGAAGCATGACAGAGGACATCGAGGCAGCTAAGGCCTTTGAAGGACTCCAGTAAACAGTGCATCTAAAATTCTCAGAGAGGAATATATCAAAAATTGTTTGTTTTAATCCAATGGTCAGATGGCTGCACCTAACTTCAACCCATTATTCACAGTAGTTACTCTTTTCACTAAGCAACAACAACCTACAACAATCCCAACCCTGTATAATGGACCTTCCTGACTCCTCGTCTGCAGAAGTTACTCATCCATCTCTAGACCCCCAGGTTCTATTCTTCCCCTCTATGCATGTCACTGGATCCTTTAGGTGAACATGACAAAGTATCATCAGCATGTGTACTTCATTTCTGCCCCTCTGACCATCACACTAATCTTCTTTGCATTGCTTCAATTTCCCCTGCACTGCTATGCAAAAAACCCGTGATCTAACAAACAGATCAGACAAGGTTTCTGTTCTCTAGTGATGCACCCAGGCACCATGCCCTGCAAAGACATGAGGCTCATTAGCCTTTGTGCTACTTCTCTAGCACATCCAGCTGAGGAGTCCTTTCAGCAGGACCCATGAAATTAATGAACCACACTTTGGAGCCCACAGCTCCTTCCTAAAGCAAAAACTGCAAAGGAAGGTGCCCAGCCCTGCTGAACTGCAGTGAACAGGAATGGAATTTTGCTTCATCAAGAGGAAAGAGACAAGGCTAGTAAAATTCTCATCAGTGTGTTTGCAACAGTGCTCTTATATGTCTTTCCTGGCTTTCCACCACACAGAGAAACGATTTGGAGGACTGGCAATCCTGTAAACAAAGTATTTCCAACATTTTGGCTTTTACTGTGACAAAGCAAAGCTAGAAGACAGGCAGTTAAAAGAAGTTAAAGGTATTTACAAAAGAGCTATGTCTGAAATATTTCTGTTGTCAGCTTTCAATTAAATCCCTAGACAGTGTTAAATAGCAGGCATTCCAGTATGTTAAAAAATACATACAGGATATGAATGTTTTTCCTAAGCATGTAGAGGGTTCACATACTCTTTCTTAAAAGGAACATTCTTGCTGTCTTTGATGTTGTAAATCTTATTATGTAAAACAGCCTGTTGTGTACAATAAATGATGGTGTGTGATCCTGCAAGAAGCTTAGTGCCCATAAGTCGTTTTAAAGCCAACAGGAATAAAGGCCAGTCAGCATCAAGCAAATTTCTACTGTGAATTTGTGTTGTCAGTTGGTGAATGAAAAACCTTCTGAGAGAATAAAAATTAATGTAAACACAACTTGACCAAATCAGAGGGTAGCAAGCTTGTCAGACTTCTGCATTCAGGAAAATCTGCATCGACTTTTACTTCTGCTGTAAAGATCCAAGTTACCAGTAGGACCGCTCCTCTACAAACATGCCTTAAGAAACTAGCACACTGTTAGCTCTACGCTTTAATCCTTGAAGATCCCAATAAGAAGATGCGAGTCCACTGAATGCATGCATTATGTGATGTCAGTGCCAAAAGGAGCTCACAAGCTGAGGGATCATGCTATGGCTCCATCAGTAGGTTTGATGACTAACGTGTCAGATCCAGAACTCCATATGTATGGACGCCAGTGGCAAACTTCCACTGGTGTACAGAGGACTGGTACATTTCAGCTGGCTATCAGAAGAGCCATATATTGCTATATTGCCTGTGCAAAGTGAAGGACTGATTTCACTCTCAGCTGATGCTGAGCTTACAGACTGTTGCCTGGTGGCCTTACATCCAACAGGCCCATGATGTCCTCAGCATCAATCACTTCCTGAGACAGGAGAACAATTAATTCTCTATCTTTTGCCAAACACTGCTTCTCTATAAAGTCTACAAAAAGCTTCAATTAGAGCAAGTTGTCCTACTAGGAGCTGGAGAAGAGCCATTAATTCATTTTTACTGTCCCCTCAGAGCCAGTACTGATAACTGTTGTCCCCCCTTCTGCTACAGGTAAACTAGTGGCCAAACGTGGGAAGACTACCTGAATAACCAACAAATTGTCCTGAGTTTTCTCTTTCCCCTGTAAGGGGACCCCAGACACTTGATGTTAGGATAAATACTGTGAATCTTCACCTTTCAATCTGGGCCACAGCAGGAGACCGTGACCCTGCCATGAGCAACAAGCTTGTATTTACCCTGCTCCATAGAAACGGCACATACGAAGGAGATCCTTATTTTAGCTGGTCACCTGACATAAAAATGATCACACCGTGTTTATTTGCATTTTTAGCTTAATTACCTCTAGCCTCCTGTTATACTTGAGGGAGTTCTAATAAGATGTTAAGAAAGAAGCAGTTCTCAACATACATTGCCTCAGGTTACTTCAATGCCCCATTAGCCCATCTAATGGCTTCTCATCTGCAAGCTTTTGCATCAGGGTCCTGAAGTCAGCTAAAGAAAAGCACAGAGGCTGGGAGGTTATCACTTGTCCTCCTGGACCCTACCTATTCAGTCATGCATGCTTTAGCCATCAATAACATTGCTGGTTGCAGTTAAAACTAACCCTGATGAAGATATTAGCAGACATCAGCTACCCAGGGAGAGAGTCTAAAACATTGTAGTTACTCTGGGGAGGAAAAACCAAACCAAAACAAAAAACCCCATAACGCTTATCTCAGTAGAAAATCTTTTTCTATGGTGTTTTACTAGATGATAGAAATTACATTTTTATCATTTGAATTCTTATATAGCAGTTTCATAGCATTATTCTCAGACACAACAAAAGTACTGTTGTTTTCCATCACTTTTGCTATGGAAATCTTCTCTGGTTCCACTGTGGTAAAAGACCTCATGCTATGGTGCTTATAAGCAAGACTAAGCTGTTTATAACTGATATTTCCTACAGAGAATCTCTGCAGGAATTCACTTTGTTTCTCATCTGTTCTTATAGATCTGTGAAATAACTTCCAATCCCTACCACCTTCTCACCTTTCTCTCTACAAACCATGTGGGAATAGTTGAAAACATAGCATATTTAATGTCCGCTGCCCAGCAGTGAATAACTCATGAGTTCAACTCAGGAACGAGAAATCAGGAGGTTCTTTGTTCTGGAACAGGCTGCTGCAAGGGAAAAAACAGAGCAGTGCTGACTGTTGTCCTTCTGCAAAGTTTAAGGTGTTATTGCACAGCCCCTCAGCTGAATGTAGAAAGAAATGGCAACATGGAACAGGAGCCCAGGCCTCAGGTTCATGAGTTGGCTACTGAATAGCAAATATACACTAATTCAAAGGCTGGGCTGCACAGGGCTTCGAGTGAACTGGTCTGTGGAAGGCACCCCTTCCCAGTGCATGGAGACTGCAACATGGTGATCTTTAAGGCCCCTTCTAACCCAAGTCACTCACTATCATTCTAAGATGCCTGTCCTCCTTTCAATGTGCATGTCTTTTCAGAGAACCCAGCTCCTTTACTCCAACATTACGAGGAGTCTATGTGAGCAGTCCTGCTTTCTTTCATCCATTTGAAATAAAACCACTTCCAGATTTGCATACTTAAGCATCACTTGTGGGACAACCCAGTTCATCTACATTAACTACTTAATAACTGCTGCTAAATCAACAGATTTATAGATTATGAATTCATTACTTATTCCAGATGAGAAAAACAACAATCAAAATACGTTTAACAATCAAGATGCATTATTCAAAGAATAATTGCACACACAGGGTGTGACCTTCATGCCAAGAGGCACCTTTAGCTCTACATGATTTGGGTGTAAGCTTCACTGCCCTCTGAGTACAGAACTTCTTCCTAACATCTGACCTAAATCTCTGCTAAATGTTTACCTCCTAAATGTTCCAGTCAGTGTGAAGGGGTTCATATTATTTAAAAATTTTGTATACAAACACAAAAAAATGTTGAAAATAGAGCCTAGAAGCATCATCTACAGCAGTTATTGAAAAGCAAGGCAAAAAACTAATTCCAAATAATGGTTACTCAAAGGGAAAGCAACCGAAGCATTAAAGATAAAACACCAAATACTTTGTCTTTCTTGGGCTGGCTCTGCTGGGTCTTTTTGGGCTAGTAGCAACAATATGATTTAATTCTAAAGGTGGCAATTTCTTTTGGACAGGAGGGAAAATAGAGGAAAAAAGACTCTGTAGCCCTTGAGATGAAGACAGTGCAATACTGTGGTTTTCTGCAACATCTAGCACAAAGAAGCTATAAGCATAATGCAAAAATCACCAGTTTAAACAGACAAAAGTGGAACAGCAGACTTGTTGAGGTTGGCTGAAATACGCACATATATAATGTGAGCCAAAATCTGTCTTGTTTGGTTCCTGGGGGCTGGTCAGATATTTATGCTAATGTCGAACAACCTTGGGCATGTGAATGTCACAGAGACACAGGATGTATTGCGAGTTGAGGTTTTGGATAACCGAGGTAATTTTCAGAGTAATTAACTAATGTCGGGAGACCCAATCGCGTTCCAAATAACGGGGAAGGTTAGATAATCGAATGCTGCTGTCTTACCACTTATCTTACTGAATACTGTAAAGGTTTTTATTGAAAAGCTTTTACTGAAAAGGAATTCAAGATCAAATGAGCACAGAGACCATTAATGCAAAAAGTACTGCTAAAAGTACTGCTACAAGGTATTTTGTGCCAAACCACACGCTGCTCGTCTGCCAGAAAACAGGAAAGAGGTTTGTATCTTGAAGAGAGAACTCCTCTGAAGAATTTGTCCTGCATCCCATCCCTGCAGCAGCAGCACCCCCAGCCCTCCTGCTTCCCCTTCCCTTTCCACCTCCAAAACCAAACCTCTGAGTCACCGACACTGCAAGCGCCCAATTTGGCTGCCTCAGCCTCCTCCTGTCCTTCAGAAATACCTTGCAGTGTCTGGAAGTTGCCGATCCAGGGCTGTGTAATTTACAGTAACAGCTTTCCAGGAACAAGCTGGGGATACAGCCTTGCCAGCAGGAAGGTATCTGCCCTATACCACGCACAGAGCTGCAATGAGGCCTCCAGACCAAAATGCTCTTGGTAATCTTTCCAATCCTGTGCTGAAAGAAGCACGAGTGGCTTTAACAGTGGAGAAAACACTCCTAATCCATGTCTTTATACTGCTGAAACGTCTTCTGTGGTTTGCAGCTTGTTTGTTTTTTTTTTACAACATACATTGGGCAAATGCTCCTCTGCTACAGCTCTCCTCCTTGGGCTGTGCTCCATCTCCCTACTTTCGCTCAGCTACCTCTCTCCTCTTTAGCATTTCTCAAACATTTATAACAATTGCAGCATAACAGCACCTGCAACATGGTGCCTATTTTACACAGCAATAATCCACTTCCCTCCTTGAGATAAACTACTAGGGGGAACAAGAGCTAGGTTATTGGCTTGTAAAACAGTGTGATGATAGTATTATTGTCTAAATTAATGTCATTTGACGCTTTACACTACAGTTCCAGAGGTCCCACCTCAAGCATTAATAAAGCATTTTGCTTTTTAACATGCCATAGGGGAAAAGACCAACTTCTGATATCCAGGGATTGCATCAGTAAAACATAACTAATTGGTGCAATCTGCAAGAACTAAACAGGAGGCCTTGATTGTTTCTAACAACAGTTGTTACTTCCCTCCCCCTCCCTAACCTCTTTCCCTGCCCTTCCAATTACAGTTTTTCTGGTTCTTTATGCTGCTCATTTCTGAACAGTAGAAGCAGCTAAAAATACAACTTATTCATACCCATTTTCTGCGCTGAAAAGTACATGCATTACCTCCGAGCTATCTTGTTCTCATTCATGCACTCTAGCCCATTTATCAATGTAAGAAACAGAAGCTTTACATAAGAAGCACCAAAAATAATCAAAAAAATAAGGACAACAAAACAGGCCCAGCATTGCTAAGACACAGCAGACATACAAGCCCTCGGCTGATAAATTTGCTTATGACAATATTGGCTGTAATTTGATACAAACATCGGCAAAGCCGGTGCTGAACTGCAGTGGCCGCAGACAGAAAATAGATGCTGTTCTCAGCCGTTAACCCCATAAGAGCTCCCTTTTTTGAACCACAACGTAAGTCCAAGATACTTCCCGGGTGGTGCAGCTTAGACCAGTGAGCAGTGTAAGTGAAGCATGATAAATAGCTGCTGCACTACACCCCCATCAGCCGAAGTCTGCACAGGTCTGGCTGTGGAAACAGAAAGGTCATTCATTACTCTGTGTGAACAAACAGGCGGCACATTTGTGATAAATAATAGCTATTACAGAGCTACAAAACACACTGAGGCTTTTTCCTCCATAGCCGTGCGTGACTTCTCCTCTATTCGTCTTCAAATATTAATTATTTCAAATCTGTTTTCTCAATACAGGCCCCCATATCGTTGTGGATTAAACTCAGAAACCCAGTTATGAATATATGTATATACACATACACGTTTTTAAGCCTTTATTGGGTTATGACAAGCAAGACATAAATTCATGAGTCTCATCTACCACAAAATAAACATGATACATATTGTGTCTGTGCCTTTATTTTCACTTCCCTCAGGAGAAGTAGACCCCAGGACTGTAATAGAAACAGTAATTAGCAAGCCAGCTTCTGCTCAGTAAAGTCCTGAAGTGTCACTCCTCAGTGGTTGCTTAAAGCACCCTATCAGGCAAGCTAACAGCCTGCACAGGGTGTTCTTTCCCACCACTATGACCAGAAGGGCAGTTTGTGCCAGCACAGCTTTCACTTGCTTATCAACCTTCTAAATGGTATCACAGAGTCACAGAATGGCTTAGGCTGGAAGGGACCTTAAAGACATCTAGTTCAAATAAATAAAACATCATTTCTGAAAAGCAGGAAGGCTTTAATATTCTTTCAAACCTGGTACACACTGCAGGTGCAGAGTCCATCTGATGCTGACAGTGGATGAATAGTCATAGTTAAAGAAAATGAGCAGCTACTCAAGCCATGATTTAAGAATTGAAGCTCACTGAAAAACATTTTACTTCTCTAATATTCCTGTTAACATAAAGGTATTATCTGGGGTATTTCTGCAGGGGAAATCACCACTGTGCTAAGTTATTACACTAAAGTATGTTTGCTTTTCATCTACCTTTGTTCAGGATGAAGTAACCACAACCACTTGCAGTACCTGCTGCCCCTCACCCCTTGCTGATGCACTAAGGGAAGCTCCCTCACACAATGCAATTTCAGCTATAAATCTGCTCGCTGTACTGGCCCTCCCAGCACCCAGGGTCTCACCTACCCATGCCACAACTGGAGTCTTCAACAGCAACATGCAGCAGGACAACCACCTTTTTGCAAACAATACTTATGTTTGGATGCATAGGATGGAATTATCTCCTCTTATCGACACCGCCAGTTGCACATATGCATGCTCACTACACTGCTGGTACATCAACAGGCGTCTCCATTGGCTTCCAGCCCTGTACTGCTGCCTGCTTTCAGGCGAGGACAAGCTGACCTGCTCCTAAGGAGCACCAGCAGCCTATGATGGAAATGAGCAGGCTGCTGCGAGCATGCGAGGACACAAATGCTTGAGTGCATGAATCTGATCACAGGAAGAGAGTCCAAGCGGCCTTGTGCTACAACACTCAGCAGGAAATTAACTCTCCTGCATTCCCATCCCAGGTCTCTGCTGAATACGCAGCAGCAGCAGCAATTAACTTTTACTGAGGTGGGGAGGGCTGAGGGAGGAGAAAAGAGTGAAAGTTTGGAACTTTCACCAAACTTGTACCATTCATCACAATCTGTAAATCCCGACAAAGGGACCAAAGCAGCAAATGATTTCCTGTACATTTAAATTCTTCATTTACATGGCAAACAGAAAACACAGGTCGTAACTCAAAGCAACTGGAGTGCAAACTATCAAATTAGCCCAATAGAGTATGTCACTGTGCGGCTTCGGAAACAAACACCAGCCAGCAAGGAAGCCTCCTGAAAGTCAGAGATATTCAGCTGAGCATACTACACAGTGTGCTAGGATGAGTGTGGTGATTACTGGGAGTAATGACATGAATAGCAAAATGATACACAGCGTTTATTTCAACCATGGAAATCAAGGAAGCCTGCAGCAATTTAAATTTTAGGCTTTACAGCTAAATGCAAAGCAAGCTCTATAAAAATTCCTAATGCACAAAGGAAACAAGAGCTGTTTGCTTTCTGTTATCTGGTTTTCTAGTTCTCCATGAAAATGGTAGAAGAAAATGCTGAAATAACAACGTGCAATTACAAAGTTTTGATAGTTATATGCATCATTTTTTATCTATATGCAGTAGATACGTGTTAGAAATGACACATACAGAACATCTCTGCGTATGTGGGTATAGATGGACGCACACAAGTGTACACAACTGGTTTACTTTCGTATTTTTTTCCTATTTTTTTTTAAAGCAAAGCACATGGTTTTGATGTGTGAATGGCAGAAAGACTTTCAAAAGTTATTTTTCCTGGGGTATGTCCAAATAGTGCTGTAACAGCACATTGAAATAAACGGGATAATTTACCCAAAACATGAAAAGCTGGCTAGGCTTCCAGCTTCACATTCAGCCTTTGAAATCCAGCCTTGTTGCATAGAAGGGAGCTATCACACCATGCAACTTTAAAGCTCCCGAGTATCCATTTCCAGTACAATTTGTCCTGAAAAAAAAGGATGGCTGCATTTGCAAGAGCTTCTGCCCCAGCTATCCAGGCTTTGCAGCAGCTCAAAGGCTCTAGACTCTTTTTGCAGCTCGCAGCCTACAATGCCTACAGGAGAGTCAAAAGGCAAACAACACCTAGTTATCACAGGCAGCTGTTACCTCTTACCTGACACCTTAGCCCCCCTTGTTTCTGAGTGACAAGGAAATAAACACGTGGCACTTACCCTAGAGCATCCAAGTCAGATAAGCTGAAAGTCAGAAGGAACTGGCTGGATCCAGCCTCAAGAGAAGCTATTACCCGTGAGGCCGTCTTTTCCAGCATGACAGATCATACAAGCAAAAGAGCAGAAGCCGAGAAACAGCTTCATAGACTTGAAATTCCACGGAAGGGGTCACTGAGACAATCACATTAACCTCTACCAAAAATACAACCCCCTTCAACTTGTAGGCACTCAAAAAACAGAAGGGTGCATTTAAAATTCTCCCCTTAAAACCCAGATTCCTTTAGCAAGAACTGAATTTAAGGAGGCTTCCTGCTTCCAAGCAAGGCCTGACTATCTCGCTTAATACAGGCAATTGCAGCTCTCTGTAGCTCAGACCCTCAAATGTGAAATCCCAGTCTATGTGCACTAATAAGCAAAGCCAGAACAAAAGATTTTGTAGGACAGACGTATAACTGCATTAAAAGCAGCTCTAAAAATGCCTTCCCCCCCTAAATGCTGATGGCCAAAAGGGCCATCAAATCAAAAACCCTCTCAGTTTTAATTTGCTTAAAAAATAAATCACAAATAATGAGATGCAGTTCTGAGAGCGTCTTTGTGGACAACTCTCAGGTATGGAGCTGCAGCCCTGGATCATGTTTTGTTACCCCATCCATGGCAGTAACCCTCAGGGATGTAAGGTGCAGGGGGTAGCTGTTGAAGTCTGGACCTTAGGGTATGGCTCTCATTTACATTAAGATCATTTAAAACCACTGGCAAGGCAAAAAGAGCAGCACAAATGGCTTCTATGTAGGCGTAAATTACACACGTACAAAGGATCAAAACAATGCCAACCCCACACATACAAAGTTAATACACATTTTACTCAGGATTTGAAATGACTAATCTCTACCTTGAATGGAACTCCTCACAATAGGACTTTTCCACACCCCAAAGTAACTGTAGACCTATTTCTGCACAAACCTTTATTTAACAAGCGTATGTCACCAGGTTTTCAAATCTGTGCTACAGTGTTGGAGCAGAAACATCCACATAAGGTTTCCCACGGCTCAATGGACCAAAAAACTGCAGTTCAATCATCTTTCTGGATATTTTTGGGCACCACAGCCAAGGTTGTGTTTTTCGAACTCCAAAATAC
Source organism: Excalfactoria chinensis (assembly GCF_039878825.1). Taxonomy (NCBI): domain Eukaryota; kingdom Metazoa; phylum Chordata; class Aves; order Galliformes; family Phasianidae; genus Excalfactoria; species Excalfactoria chinensis. The sequence continues at coordinate 7,303,561 of NC_092836.1, forward strand.
TTCAGTAATTTCCTACACAGTCTCTACACACTGCAGGTCTTACAAAGCCTCCGAGCTTTCACACTTTGTTTCACAAATCTGTATTTGTGAAGAGGTTGAACATCTCAGCTACGTTCTGCTTTAAAATAAACCATTAAACACGAATCCTAATCAAATTAATTTATTCAGCTACCTGGATTTTAGTTCGCATGAGCAAATCTGAGAGGACCGATTCCTCTGGCCACCTATTTAGAGTAATCCTTAAGCAGATACTTCGCCAGTATGGACTGGAGCACCCCCAATGTTTAACAGGGCTGATGATCAGCAGAGAACTCCCATGTAGCTGAAGGTCAATCAATCCATGACTTCAAAAGCCCAGGACAAATGCCCAAGTGAGGTGTAGATAATACACTGGAATTAAGTTCCATGTTATTAGTCTGATCTTAATTGATCCTTACACCAACACAAGCACAGAGTGGAAAAATTAGACCAAAAAAATCCAGCATGACTTGATAACAAAAGACCAAAAACGTTCTGCAACATGAAATTTAAGCAGGTTAGAATTCCTATTCTTGAACTCTTTTTTCATTCAACAATCAAAATCTGGGAGAAAAATGCTGTTTGGTCATTTTGTGAGTTGTTTTCCCCTCTTTCTTTGCTATTAAGGGGGTGGTTTGTTTTAGGAGTAAAATAAATGACACTGAAGACAACGAGCTGGCTCAACACCAGCTCTTAATGGCAATCTGGATGGCCAGGACACTTGCCTTGCAGTTCAAGTCTCCCAGTACTCCTTTTGGAGTTTGTTCACAGATTCTTTAACAAAATAAAAAGTCAGAGCACTTTAGAAGTTTGCTATCTGAGTCATCTCTACGTGAGTTGGGTGCATCTTTCATTTCCATTCCTTTTCAGAAATAAAAACTCCCTCCTGGAACATGGCTCTATCTGGAGTGGGATTCATTGCTTAAGTAACAAGGCATGTAGATCCCACAAGCCAAACTGACCTGCTGCTCGGGGTAACCCGAAGTTCAAATTAGCACTGAAAGAAGACAAAGGAAGGTGCAGAGGTGGAATCTACTGGTTCAAGCATATGCCTGGGAGTCAGGTCTGCAAAGCTCAACTCACAGCCTTATCAGTGACTCTCTAAACCCTACATCACAGAACATGTGTGCAACCACTCAGGATGTGGATAAAACTATTTCACTCCTTGAAGAGGCTCATGGGTTCCAAGCCTGGGTGACTTGCAGTTGATTTAACTTCTCTATTCCACAGCCTGTGGTGTATGCAGTATTTCATTTAATCTGTAATACAATTTGAGATTCCTGAATAAATATGCAATGCCCATAAATATTAATACTTGATTATTAAGTAAGTACTTCTTGCTTGTAACTGACCGAGCAAGTTCTGAAATATCTGTTGCCAACATCAGTGGGGAAATTTTAAAATTTATATTAAAGCCTGTTAGCAAGTTCAAAGGTATGAAAAATTCAACGCTCCGCTCCTTTTACAGCAACTTTTTACTAGATTGGTGCAAAACACAGAAATATCCATTTTCCATGCTACACTTCCTCAATACCCTCAACGGCAATCCTGAAAACCAAAAAGGCAGTAACAGCTCTAGTCCTCCTGCCCTCATTTCTTTCATGAACAGCCAAATCCATTGGCACTCCTTCCCTTCCTGTTCTGTCCTGCACGTCCTGGGAATGTCCTGAATGTCCTGGGAATAAAGCAGATGAACCATATCGGCAGAGTCCTCCGTTCCCTTCACACAGATTTGCAGAACGGCACAACACATTTGAGCAGCAGCTGGAGGGTTGCTGGACACAATGGAGCTCCATAAAACAGCATCTGACCTCCTGAACTCCTACCACTAGAATGCTCTTAATTAGCTGCAGCCTGGGAATGGTTGGAGATTCCTAAAATAGCCAGTTAATGAAGACTGACATGCTCCAAGCTAACAGCAAGGAGAGCAGTGAATATGGCAGCTAGCTCAGGATTAACACAGCACACATGTACAGGGCGGTTATTAAAGCTCCAGCACTTTTCCTGAGCTGTACAAGTTCCATTTGGAAAATAAACAAACTGCCACACCAAAATAAAGTTTATTTTCTAATTTACTGTTGTGACATTAACAGCTTATGTTTAATGACTCACTGAGTACAATGAAATCACTTACAGCATCTACGTGCCTAAATCACAGTCACTCTTAGAAGCATGTTCATTGCCAGAGGTAACCAAGAACCTTCCCCTCTCAGTATCTATTGCAACAACAGGCAGCGTATATAAACACTACCAGCATAATTCACCACAATCAGCACAGCAAAGGCAAAAAATAAAAGAATTTAAGAACTTTCTAAAAAATATTAGGAAAAAAATAATCAATGGTCACGTGACAGGTACTGCTTGGAAATTCCCACTGGGATTATTACAATTCAAGACGTGACAGTACATAAAGGAAATATATAATTTCATAGTACCACAACTGCAAAATGTTATTAACAAACACAGTTAATAATAGAAAAAGGTCTCTGTTATTAATCAGAATTCATATTTAAGAAACAGTGGTAGTTAAGTAACTCCTCTGAATCCTAATCACAGCCAGGAAGGTATCAATTATTCTGCCTCTCTGTTACTACTCATTAATATCACGCTGAAATCTTATTTGGTTTCACAAGCTTTGAGGGATGGGGGAGGGGAAGAAACTTTGAGGGTGGCTCTGGTGTTCCTTTTCATTTATTTATTTTGAACTGCATCTGCACCCGAACCAGCCAGACCCACCGAGATCAGGCAATCAGGATACAAACACGAACTCACATCTGACTAATTGGAAGGTCAGGTAAACAAAGCTCTATTACCATAATAACAAGGTGTGTACTTCCTTACCGAGCTGCCATTATTTTTATGCATACCTCAACCCTAGAACAATAAAAAACCAACAACCAACCAACTCTACTGAACTGAAGGAAAACATATAAGATGGTTTCCTACATATTACCTTATGAAAGACTTTTCTACTCCAAGACTGACCTAGTGCTTAATTAAAACAACGCAGAACAGCAGTAAAAGATCTAAAGCTGCAAGCCAGCAATGGCTAGAAACTGCTAGATCTGCTGTTCAGAATGACAATAACCACTTATTGGCATCAGGTAAAAACACAAACAGGAGCTGCAATAATGGTCAAGGTGTGTAAACACACTTTGGGGGAAGCTTTTTGTTTTTCATTTAAGCCTTTGCAATTCTGGAAGGTAGCCAACGCATAATTCCGCTCACTCGATTGACAAAGCCTGCTATACCTTTAATTAACTCTGTGACTGTATGCCACCTTTCTCAGTACGAATAAGGAATTGAGAAGTAATTTTCTAGAGGAAAAACCCATTCTCCTCACCAACTACATATGTATTTTTAAATATATATATGTATATAAGCATATATATATATATATATATATATAGCATGGTTAACTGAGATTGTATGTTTGGCATTTCCACAATAAATCTCATCAGGGTTACCATGCATTCCATCACACTGCTCTATTAGCATTTTTTCCTGGAAGACTTCCGGAAAAAATAGAGGAAAATCTGCTAAGGAAGAGGCAAAACACACTGACCATTCCCGGCAGGGAAGCACAGACCAGAACCTGCTAGGCCTAACTCTTCCTTCACACTCCAAGTACGACCTCCCCAGCTATTTCTCTGAGGTCATTACAGATGTAGGCAGATGCTCGAAGCCTTGTGATTATGGCAGGATCTTAGCAGCTTCCAACTAGAAAATGGGGTGGGGGAAATGAAACCTTTCATGTTTGACAGAACAGTGAAGAGATGTCACCCAGGAAGAACTACAAAGAAAACTCCAAAGGAAAAAAAAAAATCAAAGGATTATTTTTTCTTCCTTCCTCTCAATAACATGATTTTTAATCATCAGTCTCCTGATAGATTGGGCTTTTTATGGATTAGGGCTCAGAGAACTGGCAGCACCTGAATGCTTTCAGCCTTGCTGGAGAGATGGGTGAGACACCAGAGGGAGGGGGGGAAAGTTTTCAGGCACCTTTCACCTTTCTTATGGGTGAAAGCAAAGATCCTTCTACTCCCATGACTACATAAGGGAATAAAGAAAGTATGGTCAATCCAGGACCTTGTGCTGCATAGACTGTCTCAGAAGAGGAAATATAAGAAAGTCCTGAAGTGGCAGTCAAGGCTAGTAAAGAAAGCAGGGTAGAGGGCTCTGTGCCATAGGAGATGTAACACTAATTGCAGGTGCCCAAACCTGCGTCCTCAAAGACAGCATTCTTTGAAGCCTGAACTGTAGAGTTAAGTGGAAAACAATCATCTGCAGGCACATCATACAATGCAATGGGTCAAAGCATGATGCCCCTAGCAGTGATGACAAGCACTCACCAAGTGACAAACACACCCATGAGGATCAAAAATCACATTCAAAGGCTGTGAAACACATCTTACACGAACTTTAAATAAGAAGCTCCCTAAGGCATATTCCAGAGACTCTCAGCATTATTTGTTAAGTTCTGAACCAAAGCACTGCTCTGAGCTTTAAATACAAGCATGTACATGCAAAACTTGACAAACAGCAACTACATGCATGTGTATTGCAGACAGCAGGGTTCAAAACCTCATGCAAAGTGAACCTTCCTAACTTAAACATTAAGTGCCAACCCTCCTTGCTAAAAGAAGCAGAACAAAGTAACATCTGTTTATCTATCCGTCACAGGCTTTGCTCCTGCAGCTCATCACTAATGGATCTAGAGAAAAAACTGCTGCAGACAAGTGCACAGGAGACTACGAAGGCACTTCTCCCTTTTCAACCTTTAGCTCTACGCACGGTCCTCTTGGCGAAAGAGGAAGGAAAGGTCTGATTCCACTGCTTTCTTGGCAACGGCAGATATATTTAACAGTCAAGCAGAACATCCTGAATAAGACAGGACTTCAGGTTTCTCCAGTCTCCATGAACTTTTAAATATCACATAGCAAATTCAGTTGCTGTATCCAAGCTGCGCACCAGATAACTGCAGGAAACTAAACACATGCAGGTCTAGAGCACTTTTTAGAGTTTATCTGACTAGCACAGTACTTGACAGCCGAACAGAGAAAGAGGTGGATAGGAAAGGGGATGGGTCAGAGAGAGGAGGACAACACATGGGCTTAAACAGCATGAAGCATGGTTCAACAGTACAGAAGGTACAAGGGGTGAATTCTTTTTGGTCACAGGATGCTGAAGAACTTTGGAGGAGTTTGCTCATCAACTGCATTCATCCTTCCACACATGCTTTCATAATCTACTATTTGTTCACAGGTATTACTTTTGTCGTGTCACATCTTCTGATTTCTAGGTATAATGCTATATTATTATTTTAATTCCTTGAGAAATCAGATACACTTTTATTTTGATCTTCCCTGTAAATGTCCTCACTTCTTTCAAAGCAATGACAGTGTTTGTAGTAATTTCTACATGACACAAACACGAATGAAGAAGCTAAAATCAGTTATCCCAAAATTAAAAACCACGGAAAGGAACTTTTGTTCTCTACATATTAACGTCCATTCAGCTATTTTCATTCATTGAGATTCTGCGCTAATTCTATCTGTGCTGATCCCATCACACTTAATAGCTAAACAACACTTTGCCACTGTTTATCAGTAAACTCTAAATGTGGCTTACTTTCATTCTGACCACCTATCTCTCTACAAATGTCTTTGATAGCAAAAAGGTGAGCTGCACAGCACTGAAGCTCTGGCCATCACCAGACATGACACTGAGCTAAGAGACTGGACCAGCTCACCCAGGTACCCGCAATCCAGACTGTGACAGCTGAGTCCTCTGGCATTCAGAACAGCCTCATTGCAATAGGCAACTGTATTCATATAATTCTCAAGTCAGATGTTGCCTAAAATCTAATAATCTGGACCTGCGTGTCTCACTTCCTCGAGGAACCAACAGTCCCATCTCCCAGATTATCTGACAGTCCACCTTAATATTAAATTCAACATTCTCCACGTAATTGAATTCATATCTCTGCTTTCTGGGGTGACTATGCTCATCTGCTGAAGCCTACAAGGGTTTACAAACTACAGCAGGCACCTAAAAATCAAGGTTACTAACAGAGCTGTTCTGGCAGATATTTTTATCTTAAAATAAGGAATTTGAGACCCTGGTTTCCATCCTTTCTCTGTGGGGGCAGATGGCATCCTCTAGCACTGCCTCTCAAAGATGGAGACTTCTGTTCACATAGATAAAAGAATCAATACAACAAGCAACAATGACAAACTTGCTTCATTACCCCATTCACATTTGTGAATTGGGCACACGGCACATTTGTGAGCCATAATGGATATGTTATGACCACATTCAACCTATTTCTGGCACTTCAAGATAGACAGAACTTAGGATGCACTGGTCAAAACCAAACATAAGAGTTGGACAACTAGTCCTAACACTCAGACTCCTCTATTACCATTGAAGCTAATGTCAGGACAATAAATAAAACAGATTCACATGTTATGTATCTAATCTTTCAAACACACACATACACACAATGCAATCAACACAATTCACACTAGAAGTTGTGCAAACGTAGGCAGTTCCAGGACCATGCTCCTAGCTAGCAGTCTGCCCAGCTGAGATTATCTACTCTTTCTGCTCATTTTCATTTCCCCTTTCCATTCTACTCCCACAAGCTACGCATTTTTACAGTATTTAAGAGCAGAAGTGCCTCGCCTTTCACTCTGCACATCACTACAATGACCCGCTATAAGCAATGAGATTCTTCAAACAGCTCAAACTGCCTTTTTCAAGAGGTTGGCAGGTTTTGATTTTTGAAATCAAACAATTAGGTTTCTCCCAGAAGTTCTTTGCACACAGGAAGGCAGCCAGCAGGTCATTTAATTATTTATCTGCCAGAGGTCTTTTAAGGTGACTCCTGGAATATCTGAGTGTCTCCAATTTGAGAAAGTATTGATTAAGACAAAGTCATTAACAAGTGCAACTGCAGAAAGAACCTTGGCAGGTCTGTGATACACACTCAGACACTTAGAGATCTAAAGAATATTTTTAAACATGTAAACAAGTCTAATTCTCCTTAAGTGTGACCTTTCAAAGAATGACATATATATATATATAGCCCCAAAATTGTTAATAGTAATAAGGAGCCAGGAAACTCCTTAGCTTCAGGCCTCTGAATCTATAGTAATTGCTGCGTATTATACACCATGCCGTTAAGCATCCTGAATGACCTGAAATTGTCCCATGTTGTGTCTACATGATTAGGTACTGATTTTTGCTGGTATTTGTTGAGAGCAGTTTCCTTTCTATTTCTTTAAAGGTATTGATGAATTAAATCAAATGCATCTTGAAGGATGGGTCTGAAATCTAAGTTAGGAGGCTGCAAGACATCGTTTCTCTGAAGCTGAAAACTTTGTCTTAAGTGTGTGGCACCACTTAAAACCAAAGAGCTGAACCATGGGAAGAAAAATGTTGCAGAACAGAAAAACGAAACAAGCAAACCGAAAACCAACCAAGGCTTGCAACTGTGAAGTTATTTAAACACCTACTTCTTATTTGCATATTATCTGATGGAATACGCAACAGATTTAGACTTTGGGGAACAGCAAGGAAAGAACTACCAGTTATCCAACACATCCTGTTTATTATTCCATTAAATACAAAACCTTTACAAACTTAAAGAAAACAATGCATCAAGATTTGCACCATACTGTATTAGATAAGGCTGCTTTTTCCATAAACCTCTGCCAACAAATCTTCACTTCTCAAGCATTAAGTGAATGGTGTGACTGTGCTCCTTCACTGGGACAACATAACCTTGGCACCAACAATGAAAACCCAAGGAGACAACTTAAAGGATTTTTAAGAACGCAGTGACAATCTGACAACACACCAATCTGAGACAGAAGAGACATGCCCAGATTTCCATCTGCATGTGAAAAGCCTCTCAAGAGGTATCCAAAAAGATACCTGTAGTATTTTGGCAAAAGAAGGGACCTTGCAAAGGCTTCAGATAATACTACAAGGGGGGGAAAAATGGAGTCTACGGTGACAAAACAACTATTAAACACGATGTCTCTCTCTTTCACATCCCCCAAACTTTGCTTTTTTTGCTTCTTTCGTGCCAATTTACACCATCTGGCACGGCAGATGACCTCCACCAGAAGAAACCTGCTGAACTCCCCTTCTGCCTACCCCAACAGCACACACAGACAAAGGATTTGATCCTGCGGTGTGACCCGTAACTCACTGAAGCTCAGGCCAGAAGGAGAGGTCTGTCTGAACTCATCTGCTGTTCTTTCATTCTGTGTTGTCATTTCCTGGTAATCAGTGCTCTTCCCTTCTTTGTTTTAAGCCTTTCCTATTTGAAACAGGGACAGGTAGTGGGTGTGCTACGCAAAGGAACCAAGCTGGGTATCCACCCATGAGCGAAGAGGCTTTTTCATCAAGAGCAAACTGTGATCACTGTCACATTTTGAAAGATCCTCCCTTCCCACCCTAACAGCTTCCTCTGCAAACAGTGGGCGTTCATTCAAAAAAGAAGATGCATCTCTCAAATTCACTAAGCACTGCCAGCCTTAGCTGCCCATGCAGATGCTCAGGGCCCGGGTGCGTGATGCCACTTGTTTCAAGTCACCTCCTGCTGACTTAGTTCATTCTGCCACACAACCACAATACCAGCGTGTCCTGCAGCCATCTCTTCTAGGGAGATGTATTACTGCCTCTTGACACACAGAGGCAGCATATATAAAGGTTAGAGGAGGAGACTGAAAGTCACCACTGCTGAGCTCCACTGGTAGCTTTGCTGCCTCTTCGGCAGCGGCTGGGTTAGGCATTTAAACCAGTGGTTTTAAACTGAGGTCCGTGCAGCACCAATTGCAGAAGGAACATTTGCTGGTTGATGTTCTGAGAAATTGACTGGCCGAATACCGCTGGCTCTTCTTGTTCTCACATATGTACGTGGGATTTATTGCCAAGGCAAAGACAAAAAGACATCAGATATTTTCCTAATTATACTCCACATAAACAGCTACTATTGTTTGAAAAGAGTGTCCTGAAATGCCAAATGGCCAACGCCTGGAATATGGGACTTGTGAACTAATATATTCAGTCACTGGGGAAAAGATTACAATTCTTCTTCTAAAATATTCCAAGCTTCAATTTATTTGTGCAGAAGAAAAGGGTACATTTCTGACATGCCTAATAGGAAGCTATCATTCTTAATTGTGTCCTGTTTTCTCTATGCCCTGAAAACCACAGGGTTTGCAGAAAGAAAACAAGTGTTTTGTGACCATAAATGCCTTCCAAAAGCTGAACTGGGAAATAAAGCAAAGATTTGAGTAGGATTCTGCTGAGCTGATGTTACACAAGGGCTCATCTGCGCTGATGTGTATCAGCAGAGCTCTATTGATTACATTGATTTTACACAGCTGAAGGTTTGACCCACAGTCAATGCAGAAGAGCTTGAGCTAAACAACCTCTAACTAACTAATACCAAACAGTAACTATCGAAGCAATGACTACCTTTAAGGAAGTAAAGAGGGATCAAAAACAATGACCATGCAATAACAGCAGCACAGGAACAGAAAATACGTGTGCCTCAACAAAACAGAGACTCAAACCAGAACAGCCCTAAGTGAGAAGGAAACTGAATATTCAGAGAAAACACTGGAAAACTCTGACAAGAAAAAAGAAGTGAAGCGAAAGGCTGTGTAACACTGATCCTGAACCCACACTAGTTCATCTAATACTGAAACATAACATATATCCTCATTATGTTTCTCATTCAAACCAGGAAATCAAGACTAAGGATTATGGCCTTCAGAATCCTTTTTGATACATATTTTAAATCCCAAAATTACTTTCCATCTATCAAACCTTTTACCAGTATAAGCATCAGCCTCTACAGTTTACAGACGTAACTGTGTCCTTCCAGGACCCTGCCCTAGATGCAGCCTGTTTCTTCACAACCTCACCCACACCAGTGCTCAGGGTTTGTCCAAGCTGGGTCCTTGATCCCCAGCAGTCACTATGAAACAACAGCCTACAGCTCAGCTGGTTCTTTCACTACCAGCATCTGACTGTGGACTGATAGGTTGCTGAATATGAAGTAATTTGGAGAGCTTTTCTTAACCACAGACCAGTTTACATACACAAACACCAACAGGATAAGAATGCTGGTCATGGATAGCTGCAGGAATGCAGCTCTACATCTGCATGTAAACAACTGCCCTTGCTCCTGCTAAAACACAAATGCTACAATCCATGCTGAAATGTCCACACTCTATTTGCATTTAATACAATAGAGCACCTAAAAGCACATCTGTGCAGAAAAAACCATTTTCTATCAAGTGTCATATATCTTTGTTCTGAACAACTTACCCAAGTTCTGCCATACCTACTCACAGAAAATAAGGCCTATCAGTAAAATCAGTATGTGTGCTGTGCTTCATCAGCATGAAATGACATTGCCAGGCACTTCTGCTGACCATACAACTGCATCTTCAGAAACACTGAGATGAAACAGATGATCAAAGCCACCTGATGATCAAACCTATGTTTCTAGATACTGTTTTGGCTTTGGTCAAATTTAACTGTGACTGAGTGTGTGACACCACATACTTCAAAGTGTGGGTCAGCCTGATGCCCAGCCAGCCTGCTGTTAAGTCTCCAGCAGCAATAACTGAAGGAGCTCTTTTCAAAGTACACAAAAGTGTGTTGGATCAGGAACAGTAAAAGGCAGATCAATTCCCATCAGCTCTTGTTCACAGGTGTTATAATACCTACCCTTCCTTGAGGTGCAGAGACAAGAACTGAACAGAGCACTCATGACAAACGTGCACCAAGATTTTATGCAGCACCAACATGAAGTCAGTGCAGAGATAGGTTGTTCCAAGACTTCCTAGGCTGGTCATACTTCACTGCCATGAGATTATAATTACATACACAGCATTACTATGCTACAATAATGTCAATTAACTCCTGACTTTACCAGTGCACGACGAAGATGACAGGCACAAGGAATGGTAACAACTTTATGCCCGTTGTACCAATAATCTTCATCTTAAGAGGTCTCTGAGAACAGTCGTTAACGGTTCCACAGAACAGTGATGCTGTATATTCTACCCATGAGCCAGATATTGAGGCATTACCATCAAGGATCACTGGAACTCTAAAGGCACTGTTACGGTCCATGGTCTCAGTGATCTGGCATTAGAGAGTTCCCAGACAGGCCTTAATATGAGCCTTTAATGAGCGAGTCACAGGTTGTTGTGTCATATTCTACTTGGGGACATTTTAGTTCATGGATCACTTAAGTGAAAGGCAGTAAAGGCAACTCTCCCGAACTTCCATCACCCAGCCATCCATGCAAGAATGCCAGTTCCTTTAAGCCACACAGAAAATTAAAATCCTCCCTTGCTATCCTTATTCTGCTGGTAGAGAAGGACCTATACTACAAATGAAATATTCCTTTCTCCTTGTCTCCTTTAGCCACCTTTAGATGGCAAGAAAATAAAAATACCATTAATAACTAGTTTGCTCACTGTAATTAATACCTTCACAGCCTTCTTACCAATGAGAAATTGGCATACTTAAATACGGATCAGCAAGGTGTTATTTACTTTAGGAAAATGAAAACATTAAAGCTTTATGTGAAAGAAAATTATCTATTACCTCTCATGGCTCTCAAATGCACTTACAGCAGTGACTTTTCAGCCTGCTCTTTTTTTTTAAACAAAAAGAAAGCTCCTTTTAAAATCCATTAGGAATCTGAAGTATTATCTGCCACTTCGCTATTCTCTCCCTACTGGGGGGGGGAGGGTCTTAATTTATTTCACTGGTAGAGAAAAAGCATGAACTATACTCAGTGTTTTTAATGTCACACATGTGATGTGATTTGGTAGAGTCCATAGGTGACCCAGCAGCCAATTTACAGAGGCAGACCACTCAGCCTCCACTACAGGGAGTCAAGGATTGTATGGATGGGACAGGAACCTGAGGAACATAACCAGCTGCCAAGCAGATTTGACTCCATTCACAAGGACTCTTTGGGCCTGGCCAGCCAGCCAGTTTTTACCCAACTAACAGTACATCTACCCAAGCCACAAGCACCCAGTTTCTTCAGCAGAATTCTGCATGAGCACCATGGAAGATCAGGTTAGTCAGGGTGGACACCTGTTAACCATTTAAAACAAAGCAAGGAAAACAAAGATTCGAACACCTTACATTCAAGGCTTGGCCAAAGCATTAAAAACATCAAGGCATCCAAAACTCACATATGGATTTTTCCATGTATGTCAGGGTCAGCGACACAGCTAAGCTGGCAAACCTGTGAGCCTGGGGCAAATCTTTTCTTCCTTCTCTACAGGTCACCAAGAGTCTCAAAGGGACATTTTAACAAACCTAATGTCTTTGATTTTATTTGAATTCAGTCTTCGCTGTACAAGAAAATGGCTTCTGCAAAGAGAAAGATCTGTTTATATAAATCCGGAGGATAAACCTCCAGAGATTATTCTAATTTCAATTGTTGTTTTTAGAGTAACTGACTGCATCATTTTGAAAGGACAACACCATCTTCCTCAAGCTGTACACAAAATACAGACATCCCAGTACATTTTTCAACATATTCATGCAAATAAAGTAATTCCACGCAAGACCAAATAATGGCATGAAAGCATAAAATCTTCTCCCCCCCCCCCCCCCCCCCACACACAGCTGCACAATTACAAGTGACAGGCATTTGATGATTATTCCAGCTACCTGTCAAACACCACAATGAGTTTTCCCATATTTCATGAGTTAAAAGGGCTTATAAAGTACAAGACTGTGCAAAATACAAAGTGCAAGGGAAAAAGAAAAAAATCAATAACTATTTAGACATCCTCTTAAGGAAGCTTACTTTTGATTAATTTTCTTGACTGGTAAAATATCTCCTAACAGGAAGAATTTAAAAAATGGTTTGTCTAACAAGTCTGAAGATTTTCTTTTTTCTTTTCTATTTTGCATGTAAGTGCTCCACTTCCTTTGCAAAAGATCCTCTCTGCCATATGTTCCTGCAAAAGGTGTTCTTTTGAAAGCCAGCAAAAATAAATCATTTCCTTTCCAAGCAGTGGATTAGCTCTTACAGACTACTACTTTTTGCCGAGATAGCAGGCAGATGTCATGTTTGTAGCCTGGCAGTGATCAAATTAATGTGGTTTGCAATTTATCTATGGGAATGCTACTCTGAGACGAGCGATTTTAAAGGAGTCTCCAAGACCTCCCAAGTTCACTGCCAGATTCCCAAAGGTTGTTTGGTGTTTTTAATTAAAAGAAAAATAGCAATCATCCCTAGTAATACCCAATATGAGTTCACACCTTTTGCCATGAATAATTAGAACTGCTCCAAAAGGAGAATAACAACACCTGATCCCACCAAAACAAGACTTCTAACACCACTTGAACTCCTGCCTCAAGATTTCACTTCTACAGTTCTGGGCTTTGCTTGGGATATATAGCAACTGATGAAGTCCTCCTTCTGAAGCAGGGTAGTATAAACACATACAGAGGTCCATCAAGCCAGATATGAGTTAAGTGTTTATCACTAATTCAGGTGCTAAGTCTGCTTGATAAGCACTTCACACTGGCATTTGTACATAAATACTCACTTTGTTAATTTTTTTCACCATGTAAAAGTCTGCAGATGCAATTGCAGTTCCCCCTCTTTTTATCTAGAAATCATGGGATTTGAATTGAATACCCATGAACCTTAAACTCAGCCTCTTCTATATTCTTATCTTTCATCTGCTTAGTGCAAGACATTCTTTCTTAAAATCAGCTGAGCAGATCATCTTCATCCAGCTAATTGGTAATACACAGAGAACACACCATACATTTACTTTTAGGTTAACAAAGGGTATTTAAGGTTTTGAGTGACGAAGAAAGTGAAGATTCCCCTATTCAGTCCAAACACCTCTAAGAGGATGCCAGGAGTAGACAAGGTGAAATAGGAGACAATGAATCAGTGTCCAAAAAATCTTTGCCAGCACGAAACAGAATTCTGCCTTGCAGAACATCCATGCATGAAGTTTCATTTCTGACCTAGCATAGTTGGATGATGCATTTTGTTAGAATTTGGTGTTATTGCTAGTGGATCCATACCTCATACAATACATTTGATTTGGTCCATCCATTAATCTGGTGTACCAAACCAGAACCTGCAAAAGGATGGTCCACACAATTCTGCTTTAGTCAGAATAGACATGGCCTATCAGTCCTTTCATGTCCCTCACACATGAATTTCTCTATACGTTGTCAGTATGTAATACACTGTCTCTTTCTCTCTTATGTATTTGTCTGTGAACAAATGCATTTCTACCCTATACAGTGATGGCAGACAGCATCAACATGTTGATATATAGCACTGCTTTGGAACAAGGTATAAATATTGCATTAGCTGAGTGTCACTATAGGATTCTGACCTTCAACTATCCAATTTTCAACCTGTTCATTTTCGAACTATTAAATGGTTCTCTATCACATCACAGAAACTGGGAGCATGAAGGCAAGCTTTCCTGACCATGTTTATATCAGAACAAAGTCTAAGATATATGAGAAGAACCTGTTAATCTGGAAGGATTCTGGAGCCTGTGGTCACAGTTTGATCCTCGGTAGCCAAGGAGAGATCACATTAACTGCGTAAAACACATTCCTGTGGCTATTTTATCTTTCTGAACAACAATACGTGTGTTTAAAATATTCACCCAGAACAGCAGCAACTGCTTGCTTGTAAGCAGCAGGGAAGCACTCAATTCAGTCACCAGCAGCATAAGTGTTAAAGAGGAAAGGAGCAGCAGCATCACTACTTAATGCAAGGGGATGCACCAATACAGCACTTAAATGCAGCTATACATCCCTTCAGCTTCTCAAGCCCACCTACCTGTGCAGGACACCAAGGCTAACTGTTTAGTAACAGCAGGCTGCCATGGCACTGTGCAGACATCCCTAAAAAGCTGTGCAGGAGGCTTGCAAAAATATTTAGGTGTCATTTACAGAGCCATTTTACCAAGATTTTTAATGTGCCTAAAATAGCCAGCACCTCCATCCACTGAAAGTTTGAAGAGTGAAAGCCTATTAAGAAAATTGTATGAAAAATGCAAGACATTGGACAGGAAAGTGGCATAACGTGCTCTGACAAGAATCAGGCAAGTACTGAGGGACTAAAACAGATTTTTTTGTTGTTTTTGTCTCACTTTCAGACACAGAAGGACTTAAAAGACACACATTCCAGGGAACAAGGCACATCTGCTTACAGCAGTCTTCTAGATCTGATGACACTTCCCTCCACTCAACAAGCAGTGCTTGAAAAGACAGAAATACGTCTGCTTGGGGACAGAAGCCATTATTTTATCAAATCGATTACTGCTGAAACCTTTGAGCTCTAAACACGTCTTCACTAAAGTCCTATTGGCATCTAGATAAACAATTATCTTCTTACAAGTTCCAAAGACATACTAAAAGTAATAGCACCCCCTGGTTAACACAGAGCTAATTGATGCCAGAAAGTCAGGCCATAGGATTCTGCGATGTTTCTGTTCAAACCAAATCAGGCATCCTAACTTTGTCAGGGATAAAGGCAAAGACCTTCAAGGATTCTCTTGTAAGAAAGGTACTCCATGCGATAATAGAGGGAAATTTTATGGAATCCCAGTCCAGTGAGGATGGCCAAATATAATGGAAAAGTCAGAGTAACTTTTTGTAATTAAAAGGAGAGAAGAGGAACTGAGAACTGAAGAGAAGGATTTCTCTGCAGGCACTCATGTTTTAGAGAGCTCTAGTTGTCAGACTGAGGCGGGTGGCCATTTTAATCAACCTGCTTAGCATTTATTTTGCATATCTGTATTAGATATGAGTTCTTAACTACTTTCTGAAAAGCCCTTTTAGTGCAAAGACCGTCCCCTCTACAGCATCTCCTCTCGAGAGCTCTAAGTCAGTGCCCCAGAATTACAGGGATCTAGGCTAAAAAACAATGAACTTCTACTTAATGCCTTTCCATGAGCGCAGGACGTTCATCTCAAGTCAAAAAACAACAGTGATTACTGAACCTCAGCCTACAGCAACATAAACTGTTTGCTCAGCTGAAGGTTTATCAGGCCCCAGACCCACAAAACTGCTTCCCTCGATCCACCCCTCTCTTTTTTAGCATCTTCCTCAGCTAACACAGCTTCTTCCAATTCTTATAACCATTTTTCTAAGGGGTCCTAATTTATGCCAAGAAAAACAGTCTGTTAAATGGCATCATTAGACTCACATGATTTCTTGTGGTACTCGTGAAATTTTTGGCCTCCTGCATACCAAATGATCCTCACAGTTACAAAGAAATTGGTATAAACAGCTGCGTTATTTTGTGCTGTGATAACTGAGGAAAAACAGCCCTCAGTGACGAGCCATCCTTTGTTTGAGGAAAAGTAAATGGTTAAGTAAGGAGTGCATGAATACGATCTGCAGACAAGGCACTGATTTCTTCACCAATGTACCCCAAACTTCTACCCAACCACAGAAAATGGCCAGCAGCTCACTACCAGCCGTGGGCTAACAGCCTTGTGACAGCGTCCATGTGCAGCCTGGTGACACGCGTCCGTAAAGATCTGCAAGAAGTTCCCAGGGTTTAAGTAAAAGTAACTGAGGAGTTACTTGCATGTGACACAGATTCAGCACCAGTGATGAAAATGGGAAAAAAGTGAGAAGTGGGAGCACAGAGGAAGGAGCAGCTGGAAGCTGAATCATTGCTTGGTTAGGAGACTGGAGGTGACAGGCAAGGAAGAAAAAGCAGTATTCTTTTTCTACCTCTTCTGAGCACAGCAGCACACTTTTAGGGAAGCAGCCCCAAACCGATCCGTAATAGTCTTGCTGCCAAGGAAGGATGTTTTGAGAAACATCTAAACTTTTTTTTTTATTTTTTCTTTTTTTGCAGGATTTGGGTCTGATCCAAAAGCCTGACACAGTCACTAGAAATGGTTATTGGATTAAATTCTTAGACAGCACAGAAAATAGCAGGCTGAAGAATCTTAGCAGACTTTCCAAGAGTATTCATTCATGTCTGGCTTGGGAAAAGTGTGTGAAGTGTCAGACAGAAGCAGAATTCTGCCAAGAAACGTCAAATCTGTGTTTGAACCGCAGAACAGCTGGCTGCAACAGTACTGCCCAGAGAGGCATCAAGCATACTGGTACTATAACCAGGAGAAAATGAGACAAGTACACAAAACAATGTGAACCAAATGACTTCGTGTCACCTCAGTAAACTTTTTCCATCACGCATAACACAAAACAGCAACTCGGAGGAACTTCTGAAAGGCAGAAATGTCAATTCAGCACCCTGCTCAGGCTGACCTTTAAGAAAGAGTTTTTCATTTGCACAACCATTTTCTATCAGAATAGAAAATTCCTTCCCAACTCTCCACTTCTGGAGACTGCTGGGGAAGCGTGACCACAAGAAACAAGTGAGATGGCCTAGCAACCCCAGGAACTGCAGGTTACTGTATCACCAAGCTACATGCAAGCTCCATCAGCCATTTGGACAGGGGAAAGCAAGTCTCCCCACTCCTGGCCCAGCTCCTCACAGCTGTTCTACTCTGAGCACCCTCCCGGCATCACGGTGTGACTGAGCGCAGGCAGAACGCACTCCAGCACATCACGTTTCTGCACAATTGCTAGCAAAGGGTGAAACAACGCCGGCTTTCAAAATTCCCATGGCAACAGCTCCTTCTCACCGCCAATTCTGACTATGTTGGCAGTCGTAATGCTAGAGCCAGCAGCAGCCTGCAGAGGAGATGTGAAGCCTGTATTCAGGTAGTGTTGTTCTCATCTAATAAAACATTTACAAGCACTAACTACTGACCACGGCTGGAGAGGTAACCTTGAACTATGGCACCTGATCGGAGCTCCGGTATAGATCCTTCTGTGCTCCTTCTATCTCTGCACTTACACACTTACCTAAAATATTGAAAATTGGCTTTTTAAGGTCAGTAGGAAACCTTTAAAAGCTCTCCAAATAGAACTGAGGTCGTGACTATTTGTGGTCACTGACGTTATGGCAATTTTCGTACCAGGCTGTTAGTCCCAAGAACTCGACAATTTCTATTCCAGAAATGACATTCAGTCCACTGAAAACTTCTAGAGATTTAGCTCTCATTCCGCAACCTGATCTGTTTTGTGCTGTTCCAAAGCACTGCTGAACATTTGTTTAATTTCACCGCAGAGCTGGCTGAAGAAATCTCAGTTGTACAAGGCATGAACTCAGAACAGCGCAGCATCTGTACTTTCCCAGTGAATATATATATTGTTAACACTACTGCATTTGTAAAAGCTGCTAATTATTTCTTTCCCTATAAGAGATATATATATATATTCTGTGCAGTATTTTTAACTTTAAACTGGGAAAGGTCTGCTGTAAGGAACAAACAAACAAAAAACCAACCAACAATAAACTACTGCATCAGTCATGACATCACTTGGGATAAGCAATAACTTTTAAACAAAAGCTTGAAGAGAACTACAATGGTTATCACACTGATTTCATGCACATTGGGTGCCAGGGCCCTGACACGACTAAAACCATAGATGTAATCTGATTTTTTTTTTACACAGTTATTGATGTGTATTAAATTTTATGATTGCTCAAGTGGCTGCAAAATTTGAGCTTTCAAATTCATTCCGTATAAACAGAATTTGAACCAAAGCCTGTAGATTTTTTCCCCAAATTTAAATGTTTCTGTTCTGCAGCACGCGTTTGGCTGGGGGAAAAAAAGGTGTCCTCAGCACAGTTAACAGCATCAGCTTGGGCATCTAATCTCTATATCATGCTAAATATTTTCTTCTTTGAAGTGATAAAAATCCAGCTGTCAAGCATTGCTTGATCTGACATAACGCCCGGGGAAAGTTAATCAAAAGGAAGCCTTATAGATTCCCCCTACTGAAATCCACCCACCTGAATAAGCACAGGTTAGAATTTTTCTGAGGTAAAGAAACTCTGCTGTCACAGCCCAGTGTTAATTGGCACAAAGGTTTGAGAATACCTTAGTTTTACTGAACTGCTTTGATTTCACGACATCTGAGCTGAATTTCCTTGCTTCTTTATAATCCTGTCTTAACTATCACCGAGTTTCAAGTGAGAAAGAAGCTTAGACAGATCTATATCAGTGTTCATTCATGCCAGACAGACTATTGCATTTTCATCTCAAACAGGGTTTGAAAAAAATTGAGATTAAGGGCAGAAGTAGCAGGGGGAGCACTGGGAATGCTAATCCTGCTCTGCACCTGTGCAAGAGACAGATGATGATTAGTCACCAGCCACCACGTCAACAGTCTCTTGTTTTCTTCTCTTTATCTGAAAGAGTCAGAGAAGTCTCATCTGCCCCCTCCTATGTGGGTCTGTGAAGCAGACGCAATGGTAAGACAGCATGCACTCCATGCCTTTGATGGATCTTCTCCCAGGACACTTCCTTCCCAACTGCTACGTGAAGTAGGGACGTTAATGATTCAATGATGAAAGAAACCAAATTCACTAAAAAGATGCTGCTCTGCTTTACTTTCACACCCAATTTTGTTGCAGTGGCTCATTATCTCGTGCCTCGAGCCCTACAGCATTTCATTTACTGGTCGCAAAACGCCCTGTGCTGCTTCGTTTCCCACTCATGCTGCTGGTACCTCAGAAGTCTGGATATCCTCTGTTCTTAGCAGATGAAAATACCATCAAGACTGTTGAACGTAAATCATCACAGATCTCTATGCTCTACTGGAAAACAGAATCTGAGAAGCAAAAGCAGGGGTACATGCTATCAAATCAGAACCAAATTTTATAAAATGGCTGCTGGACAGTGATTTTAACAAGGGACCAAACACTTATCTTCATTATTAGGTTATTATTATTTTACAGTTAGGTTCCGGTTGGACTTGATGATCTTTAAGCTCTCTTGCCACCTGAGTAATTCTATGATTCCATGACACTCCACTCCACTAATACCTTTCTCCCAGTCTTTTCTCAGAAACCTACCTAAACAAAAACCTCCCAAACATTGTCCACGTTTTACATTACAGCACACAAACCTTAATCTTAACTTCCTCTTTACAAGTACTCACACAGTTTCCAGTGTGTAATAAACATTATGTCTTGTTAAAGATAACCAGCCATTAGATATTTTTATTAAGATTTCTCATAAATTCTCCCTTCCAGTAGCATTCATTCATGTCAATTTGTCTTCCTGTAAATGAAGTCCTTCGCTTTCTCTGTATTAATGGTTTCTCTAGGAGATCCTGGTATCACTTTGGATTAAGCGAGCAGAAAGCTCCAAGTCTGCAGAATGTATTTATGCTGTAAGGTCTTGAAAGCACATTCTTAATCCGGTGAAGACAAAATTCTCAATCTGTTTTTGTGCAGTGCAATACACGTTCCTCTTTTCCATCAATTGGCTTTGCTCTCATATCCACATTCAGTGAACAGAAAAACCCACAACAGAGTTCATGGACTTGTAGAAGAGCGCGATTATCAGAGGAGGAAGTTAGAAATGCATGAAAAAGATATACATTTTTTTCCCTCAGGGCATTTAAGACAAAATCTCATTTCACATTCATACAGCTTTGCTCACGGATCACCCGTACAAGAAACAAGACGTGGAGAGTACAAAACTAAACCAACATGCTTTCACCAGCTGTGTATTTGGTGACTTCCATCCATGGCAACGTTACATTATACCTGTGTCAATTCTATCAACACCAATTAATCTAAAAGTAACCTCCTCCTGAATCTTCCCTTCAGTACTTTAAAGCTAAATGTTATCTTACAAATCAAATTCCTTATCTGGTTGTCCGAGAGATCTGTTTGGCAATCAGGCTCTGCTTACAGAAGTTGCCTGCAGGCGCTGTTCTTCCTTTACCTGCCCTGTTTCTGACAGTTCAAACTGTGAGCAGTTTAAGCCTATGCTCTAACAGTTTCATATAAACCCTGCAGGGTTTCAGCCCAGGGTTTGGGTTTCTGCCCACCTACATGCAGCAGAGGGAGCAAAATACTCTTACAGTACATCTCAGCACGACCCCACAGCCCGGCCCATGGTAAAACAATCTCCATCAGCATACACTGGCAGGCTGCATGGCTTTAAATCACAACAGGAAGCAGTCAGGACAGGTGGCTGCAAAAATTATTGGATCCCAGGGAGCCCAAACCTGATTTTTTGGAACTGATTTTGTTTAAGAAATAAGCTTTCCCTGTCAGCCTCCAGGAGAATAGTTTGCTTGAAAAACCCTCTCAGAGGCACTGGCTGGCAGGATGCAGTCAGATATTTCCACTGCTTTGGTCTGAAAACCATATAGGAATGGCATTTAGAGTTCCACTGATTTAAAATAATTCACCCTTCGTTTAGTGAGACAATGTATTTGCATCAAGATAATGGGATCTAGTGTCTAAAAAGTCAGCAATACAACCTTTTGTGAAAGCGAGCCTTGGGGAGAAAGGGCACAATTATTCAAGAAAGTGTTTGCAGGAGGGACTGTGCCATGGAGCCGGCTGGAGAGCTCTGCCTTATTATGGGTGTTTCAGGAAGGAAGATGTGTGGAAGCAAGGAAATGGAGGGTTGACAAGAACAGATAATGAGACCCAAGTCTATCACCTCTAGCTGAAAACTGACCTAAGCTGAAAAGAAGCAGAAACCACAGGCTCCACGTGCTGGGAAACAGGGGTCACTTGGCTGCTGATGCTGCTAAGCACCCTCATCCTGAGACACATCACCAAGCTCTAAGAGGCCTCCAGAACTCTGACCTGCCTCTCCTTCAGGTATGAACAACCTGATTAGAACGGGGCTACCAGGTCATACTCAACAGCCCCTAACTCCACACAGAGAAGATTCCAATGCCCATTTTTACTTTTCTCCCCACTAAGCAAACACGCTTTGTTTCAGAAGCGCAACCATCTGGATGGATGCTGTCTGCTTCACTCCAGCATTGCTCCCCCAGAATGCAGAAGTCCAGCCAACAGCACATTATCATGTTTGTTTAAGCAAATACTCCACTGCACGAGGTCACAGATCCAGCAGAAATACCTGGGGACTCTGTCTGGGTACAGGCAATGGCACAAGGGGTCTAATCACATCCTCCACAAAAGGCAGAGGATGCTGATGAAGGCACAAGGCTTTTCCGTGGACAATAGAAAGTGTGCTTTATTTTTATTTTTTTAAGACTTGAACTATGAAAAAACCTCAAGAGTGATTTAATGAAGAGGGATTCTGTAGAGCCTGACAAATGCTTTTCAGATAAAGGCATTAAAATTCCACGATTTGCAAAACACAGATTATTCTAAACTCTCCTGTAGAAGTGAAGGTTAAATGTTTTGGAGCTTAAAGTTAAAAACAAAAAGCTACAAAAACAGCCCAAAGCTCCTGCAATGTTCTATTAAAAAAGCCAAGAGCTGTGAGTGCAAAGACAGCCCTGCCCTGCCTGCAGAGCCACCCCAGCTCTTCCCTCTCTCCCAGTGCCAATGCTAACAGGCAGGTACCCTCACCCCGCCTGCCCTGCAGGTTCAATAAACAGCACAGTGCAGAAATGGCAGCTCCTGCTCCAGCTACCTGGGGCCTCACTGATGAGAAATGACACGAAGCACCTGCTGCCATGCCTGGATCGGATGGGTGTGCTACCGCTTAGAAAGGGATGGTGCACATCTACAAACCTTGATTTCAGCTCTCAGTCTTCCACATGGTTTGGGACATACAACTGCCTGAGCCACTTCCATGTTCTACACGCTGGGGGGAGGGGAAAACCATTGTATCACAGAAGAGCTAACAAAGCAAGGATTTCTTAAGCATTCCTTCAATGAAGTCAAAGTTGAACATAACAAATACACAAGGCAAACTGAGCTCAGCAGGATTTTTCTGGCCCAGACCATACCCGAAGATGTGATGGTTAGTAACAAATGTTTTCCTTATGAAGAAGCACAGTGGAAACAGAAGTAATGGATGCACTAGAGATCTTTAAAACAGCATTACTGTGTTCCAGACTAATCAGGCCCATACAATTTGGTAGAAAATTAATCATCTAGGACTGAAGTAATAAAGTCTCCCTTGGATGCTGCATCTCTGCTTGGCATAGACCCAGGCATGCACACTATGTCAGATGGCTGAGAAAAAGAACCATGAGGAAGACACAGAAATAGGCATCTTCCCTACCCGAGTGCCTCAGGCATTCTCTCCATCACTCCAAACAAGGAGTCGGAATGTCTCCCATCACAACTTCCCTGGATTTAGTGCAGGTTCAAGACATCTTTCCGTGCTCTTTCAGTCATACAGCAACTGAAAGTTTCGTTATAATCATGTCTCAAATTTCTATCACAGTTAACTTTATTTGCTCTTAGTTCTCGTTCCCAAAAGGCACACATGATACTAAAATAGACAAGACCGGTCTGAAATAAAACATTAACTCTTATTGACTGAATAATTTTCTCATTGAGAGTGAAATGAAAGCGAACGGCATGAAGTTAAACAGTAATGACTTTTCTGCAAAACTTCTGGTAAATGAATATCGGTGCTGTTAATTGCTATTAATTCTAGCTTAGTTATAATCTGCGGTATGGGCTATCACAGTTCTTTTTTACAAAAACCACATCCAACTCAGACACGCTCTGTTTCCTGTTGATGCCACCCATGGTGGGGCTGTGGGCACAGACCAGAGGCAGCTGCTGGGCACTGCACGGGGCATCGCATGCTTCTTGTAATGGGCACAGCCAGCACAGGGGTGGTACTGAGGAAAAACATACTGCTGTCCCATTATGCCTCTTAGCCTCTTCCTGCTCCTGTGGGGATGCCAGAATGTCAGGAAGAGATTGCTCTCAGTTATCCTACGGGTAACAAAACACTGAGAAACAGAAGGGAGGGGAATATCTGCACCTCCTTTTCTTCTTCTCAGGAGCAGGAACAGACACAGGCTAGTCCCAGCACTACATGGTAATATAAAATCAATATAATCACGGTGAACTTTGTCACCTCTTCCTCAGATGAGCAGGTTTTTCATTTGAGTCTCTTGCAATTTTTCTCTTTGGAAATAAGTTCTTCAGTTTCCAGTCTGCCTTTAAATGAAATAAAGCCATCCTTGGCCCCAGTGCAGCAGGTAAGCAGCTCTCAAGAGATGCAAGATGCAGAGCAAGCTTCCATCCGCAGCTCATCCCTCCACTCTAACACAATGATTTCCATTAATATTTAGGTCTCAAATATTTATTTCTAGTCAATTAAATTAAACATTACTTATCCTACAGGGAATTCTTCCTGTCCATCAACAGAGAAGAGAGAACGAAAGTGCATTTCCTATACCTACTAATAATGCAGTCACACCTAAGGCTACAAAGAAATCCTTCCAACTAGATACAGAAGCCTTGGAAACAAAACATACAAGGAAAACATAAAAAGATCCTTTTGCTAGCCAACATAAACAAAGGACCTTCTCTGCCCCAAGGAGCTTACAGTAACTTTCCAAGAGACAGTAAAACGTAACATGAGATGAGAAAAGCACAAATAACACAGGTGATCTCTTCCATGCTGGATTTCAGGCACCTGGTGATCTGACCCAGGCTCTCTAGCAGTGTCCCAGGACATTGTATCACTAAGGCCATGCTTAAGGTGTATAGCAGGACGATTTACAGCGGAAATCACCAGCCTTTTTAAATTGGTGTTATTGTGTGCACTAATTCATACATCTCTCCTACAGCAAAACCTTTTTATTACAGAATTTCAAAAACCAATACTTGAATTTTAAACTTTAATATGAACTTACATTTTAAAACATTAAATTATCCAGCGAAGCGGACGAGAACGTGAAAAAAGGCCATTTCCTCCATCATTCCATTAAATTTGAAAGTACTTATTTATTTTAATAAGTTGAGATGTCCATATGCCAGGAAATTAACATCAAAGAATGTTAAATATGCCCAGTATCACTTCTTAAAAGCCTATGGAGTATTATGCATTCTCAAAATTAGCATAACTCAGCAAAAAATACTTTCCCAGCAGTTACTCTTTATTATACATTCCAATACCACTTTGGGACAAATACCGAAAATGTTTATTGTACTCTGCAGGTCAGTTCATACAGAAACACCATGGAATGCAACACTGAATCCTGTCACCAGATAATGCCACAACAGTCTTCCCTAACTTAAGATCCTCTGTTAAGCAGATGGGTCTTTAACTACACACTCTTCCAATGGCTCCTGCACAGATGACCTTCATTGGTACAGGCACAAATGGAAAGCTTTCATGGGCTTCAACAGATTCCTCTGAAGAGCTTTACTTCATTTAGCACAACACCATAGAAAAGTCACTAATAATTTGACCACTTGAACCACTGAGACCTTCCTTAGATTTAGGCACCCACCAGTTGAAATTGAAGGGATCTCTTCATGGAAGCCCAGACCGAACTGGAACAACTCTGAAAAAGCTACTCATGAGACTGCACCATAGTGGATTATTAGACCAGTTTACTCAGGCTTACACATCTGAGCCTTCAAAGTGCTGTTTTTATTTTTACGTTTTTAAAACAACACAGGGAAAGGAACGGCTCTTAGGACCTTCTCCAGCTCACAGTCCTCATCTTGCTACACCCTGCTTCAGCTATTTATGCATTTAACACCAAGACATCGCTCACACTGTACATTTCCTGTACAAGTTTTAGGACTGGAATGACTTTTCAACATTTGCACTGAGAGCAATGAAGTCCTAAGGACATCTGGGGATCTCTTCGCAATATAAGCAGCATCTGAACTATGTACACCAAACAATTCTTTTCAGAAGTGGCATCAAATTCTCTGCAAACTCAACTTCACAGAGTAAATCCTATTCCTCACGGATCAATGTATGACAATACTGTACCACCCAGATAACTGTTTCAATCTCAAGTCTCCAGCAACTAAAATATAAGTTAAAAACACGATCTGAAGTGTTGCAGAAGCTTGCAAGTTAGAATCTATCTGAAAAGTTCACGTCCCCTCTGGTTAGCAACAGATTAACATCTGGCATGTAAGACAGCTTTCCATACCCCAAAGCGGCAGAAGGCTTCAGCAGCAGCCCAAGACACAGCATCAATCTCTGGAGCAAAGGCAGGATGTAAAACTCTACGTGATCTAAACTCTCCCTGACTTCACTGCCAATATTACTGCAGGGCAAGTCTTGCTTCAGTACATGAGAAACACTCACACAGATGCAAAGCAGAGCACCTAACATTAAATTCTTCATTCTGAGCATGTCCACCTACTGGTTTGTTGGGGCAGGAGCTCTGCACAAGGACTGAGCCCAGTGACATGAACACAGCCAAGGGGTCCTGCGAGGTCCTGGTCCAGCACAGCTCAGGTGTGTGGGATCAGCAGCACCCAAGTGATGTCTGTCACCTCTGCTCTAGTGGTAGGTTTGTTACAGATGGGTTGGGAAGGAGGCAGGAAACATTTCTTTCACTAATTCACACACAGGAAAGGGAACAGAAAACAGCCCATATGTCAGTACTGACCATCTTCAAGCATTCAACTGTGGGACATTTCCTTTGTTAACTTTCAAGGAAACTTACACACCAAGACAGTTGAGAAAGCCTCAGAAGTGAGTCAGGAATAAAGAACCCCAGCTGAAACAGTTCCTCCTGAGCTTTCTGGCAGCTAGACAACTTAGACGTTGTCCTGAGTGCTGCAATTACAGCAAGGTAAAACCGGTACCAGTCAGCTGCAGAGAATTCCAGCCAGCTCCAGTACTCTGAACAGCCATAGGTGGAAGATCCAAGACAGCCCCTGGCACCAGTCTAGTCTTTATGACCATGATCACAACACGATCCTACCTTACAGTAGCCATACCACTACAGACGTGAACCTGCAACGTTGTAATCCTTTAGCAGTATGGAGCAAGCATGTATCAAGGCTACATTCAGGGATAAACACAGGGAAGGAAGGCTTTACTTCAGTAGTACCACTCAGAAGAGTTTTGAGAAAAGCCAGAGATCCTAATGTTCACAGCAAAGACTCCTGTAGCCAAAGGCTTGCTTGTTCAATTCAGTCCACCTAGGGATGTTAAAGCAACTACACGCCTCAGAAGTAGCCCACCCTACTGAGAATTCAACCCAAAAGGACTACACAAGCCATCAATGCCTACCACCCCTTTTCTATGTCAGCTGAAGCTGACATCTTCACCTCTGTGACAGAGATGCAGGCCTTCTGATTCATCATGAATGAAATCAATCATCTCACTAACTGACCTGGAAGCACCACCAGCCCACAGCCTATCTCACCTCACAGCCAGACAGTTGTTGATAGATGAGAGCGGGTGGGGAGACACACTTAGGAGACCTTCATTCAGGGTTCAATTGAACTAAGCCCACTTGCTTGACAGAAGCAGTAGCTGCATACTCAGGTGCTCGGCAAGACTTGACATCCCTTTTATACCACAAACCGATGTCTCTCTTCAATACATCATTCCAGTGCCAATACTCTTCCCTAGGTTTGGAAGGCTACTGAGATGACCCTTACGAGCCCTGAAGAGAGAGTTAAAAACACTTCCAGAAAAATCATTCAAGCGCTGTTTAAAGATGTAATTTATATGCACAGCTCTGCACTCCATTGCAGCATTTCATATTTATTTAATTTGATAGTTAAAAGTGTGCCCATCCAACTCCCTGGGCATACGCAGTCTTTAATAAAAACTTCATACTTTAAAGCCAAATGTTCAGTGCATTGAATAGGAAAAGAATGTCTTCCTACTCAAGCCCAAAAGTGTCCTAATCTCAGCGGAAGGTCCTGAAAGCACCAAGAGCCAGAATCACACTCTGCGGCTGAATTGCCTCCAGGAGGGAGCTAAGGAGCCTCACATCACCCATGCTGCTGACATGGCCTCCCCAGGAAGAGACAGTCTCCCAGGCAACCCAGATCTCTTCAATTAGCATTTGATAAGGATGGATGCTTCCTGGAAGAAGCAGTGCAAAGCACTGGGATGCTGCTGAACTTCCAATGCTGCTGTATGCAGCACAGAGCATATCAGAGAAGTTAAACTGCTTTGTCCTTCAGGTCCCACCACATAAACACATTGACTACAGAGATGTTACAAGCATTAAAACTATCTGCCACTAAACTCACTGCAATACAGCTAGGAACCTACACAGATGAAGCTCTCCAACTCTACGTTTCTCCAACAGATGTGATGTGACATTCAGCCTAGAAGAAGAACAGGTCACCTCTACCCACCTCTCTGGCTGAGCTGACAAGGAGCTGGGTGCCAGCCTTCCATGGACAAGGAATGCTTTTCCAAGGGCCATAATGAAAAAGCCCTACAAGTCCTAGATGTGTTACAGACTGGATATACATACTGGGTAAGAGAACAAATGGGGCAGTTCCTGAGGCAGAGGCACTGAAAGGAAGATCATCTCCTGGAGATGAATGGAACGACACAGAACAGCCGTCTCAAAAAATCACCCCCAAAAAAGAGAAGAAACAATTCTACAACTATCTAACATGAACTACAGCAGTCCTAACATGAGCTGCAGTACTGGCTCTGCTCTTTCATACAGAGGCTCCACTTCCATCCTTTGCAGCTCAGATTCTGATTCATGCATTGATTATTTCATGCTTGGACCTTCACAAAAAAATGTTTGTGACCACACTTTTTTCACTTCCCTTTAAAAAGAAAAATAATAAAAAAAACCATTCCCACTAAAGTTCTATTGAGAGATTCCCTGCTTGCAGCGTTTTGTTTCTCACTGCAGTATCCTTGCTCTTTGCATACCTTTCCCCATCATTCCTCTCCTACATGTGTTCAGTTACTTATTAAATCAAGATTAGAAATTCTATGTATTATTGCCATCATTTGATAATGATAAGGCAACAGCAGACTCCAACCTTCTGAATACTATCCAGCACATTTGCTGAGCCTGTATCACAGCCGCTACTCAAATACTCCATCTTTTTTTCTTTGGTAGGTTTTAAATATAAGCCCTTCACTTGCAGAAGAGCTGAAGTCTGAAGAGCTGAAATATTTTATATTCTTTCCTATTTCAATGCCTTGAAATCGGTTAAAATGACACAAGTTTTTGCTGCACTGCACTGCAGCACATTTCCAGAATGGTGGAACAGTGCAGCAGTTGTTGTCTTTCCAGAGGTTTTCTACAAATGTCCCACTGTTTGCATTCAAAGACAACGCAACAAAAAGCGCGGTACAGTGAGGAAGTGAGGGGTTCCCCCTCCCCCAGCAAAAGCAGCTCTTTGAGCTTCATCATTTCATCGTAGATAGCCAGAGCTGTGTGAAGTAAAAACACTTTGATATACTACTGAAACAATTGCATCTGAAACCCCAAAGATATCATCTAGCATCTGTTACAGTTATTTAATACTTTTGTGCTGTGGTAGGCAAAAACTTCATGAAAGAACTGAAGTTGAGGGAATGCCTGGTTCTTTGCACCTCGTATTTAAGTTTTTCAAAGCTGTCCAGCTGCCAATGTTCTCTCTACTGAAAAGCATTAAAGAAAAAAAAAAATAATAATCAGAGCGTTCAGAAATCAGGGATTTGCTTTAATGCATTTAAGGCATGAAAAACAATCAACTTTCAGAAAGAACTTTGCCAAGAAAGAAAAAAAGGCAATTTCACCATCACAGCGTCCAACATTTAAAAATTCAGTCAACCATTTCATTACAGGCTGGATACCAGGATTGACGATGACAGTACTTGGAATGAACTGTAAGCTTTGCATGCAAGAAAAGGTAGCAAGAATAGGCAGAGAACAGTATTGCTGGTATTCAGTAAAGAAGTTGTATCTATGCCTAAGTAGAAACTGAACTGCTGTCTTTGGGTTTCTTAGCATATTACATAGAAACTTGCCCACAGACAAACACAGCAAATGTCAGGGCTCTGGATCAGAGCTGTGTTCCCCAGCAATGGATTAGTGGAAGCAGTGCCAGACTACACAGACTGCTTATGGCAGGCAGGTTCTCCTATGAGGACTGCCCATGTTAAATACTCAGCATGGCCATGTTATTGTGAATTCCTTATTTACAATAGCTTAGGGTTTGGAAGATAAAACCTATCCCCAGGAATAAGAAATTGGAAATTTATTTCTTTATTCTTATAACAAGAAACTATTAAAAGTATTTCACAGTTGTTACTTCAAAACTCGGAAGAGCCAAAGAAACAATCTAAAGCATTCTTCTCAACAACCTCCTGGTAAATGCACACTTGATACAGACACCTCAGACAACTCTTTCTCTGGTGCACACTCATGCAGTGCCTAGCTCAGGGGTGCAAAGACCTGTGCCCCAGTGCCATCAGAATACAAGCAAAACACACTGATGACATTGCCTGTTTATTGGATAAAGCAACAGCACAACACCTTAGCTGTACACATAAAAAATATGTATCAGGATCCATGCTTAGATGGTAACAGTATATTCTCAAGCTACAGTCTTCCATGCTTGTCTCACAAAGTATAGCATTGCCTTTGTGGAACCCCTGTTAGATTCTCTAATCAGACTGCACATGGAAATGAATGCACCACAGCTGGCTTCTGCAGGGTTCAGTGAAGGCTACCATTTATCTGTGACGAATGCAGATAAAACACCCAAAGATCAGTTTACTGATCAGATATTAATGAATATTTTTCCTGATCTGTCAGCATAGATCCCCTCTATGAAGTCAGCTTTAAAGAACAAAGGGAGAGAGGCAGAAACTGCTCATTTTGACCACACTGCATTTAATGGAGATGAGTACCCTTACAGTGGGGTGATAACCATGTGTGCAGTATGCCAGAGTTTTGCTCAATACCAAGATTTATTATCCCGAGAGACAGAAAGAGTGAAATACTGACCACGGTGAACAGGCCATTAGTTACTTCTCAGTTCAATAAAGTCTCAATGCTTTCCTTACTATCTGCTGATTATTTCCTGTCCAATTCACATTAGCAGCTTATTTAATGAGAACAACCTAAGCAAAGAGAGAAATTCACACATTTGCAAAAGACATCACTGAGTTACATTTCATCACCATTTGCTATTATTTCAGGAAATAACTTTTACTGATCTTTC
This sequence comes from Excalfactoria chinensis, assembly GCF_039878825.1. NCBI lineage: Eukaryota > Metazoa > Chordata > Aves > Galliformes > Phasianidae > Excalfactoria > Excalfactoria chinensis. The sequence continues at coordinate 7,334,600 of NC_092836.1, forward strand.
CTGTTTTAATGCCAGCAAGTGCTTTTGCTAACACCACTTAGTTCTTATATTCACCACTGGATATATTTTAAATAATAGCATCTTAAAGAGCAGCAATAACTGCCTCAGTGTTGTAGGACAAAGCACTCACACTGACAGTGACCAACAGCATGATGCTGTGGCCACAAATCCTACTCTTATCGGACATTTTCCCCCCTCTCAAGGTCATCCCTACCCTTATAAAAGACTCTTTTTCTTCTAATACTTCCTACTAAGGTTCATAGTAGTTGCGTAGTGTCTTGAAGAAAAAGGGATCCAATGTTACAGATGGAAGAAACATCAGTAATACAATGCATAAAAGTGCATTGTAAGTAGCGTGAATAATTTCACATTGAAAATAAGAACCATCAAAAGTACAAAGAGGAAAAAAAGATGCCTTGAAAACACCTTCAGATTAAAATGAACTATACATTTTCTGTTAAAAAAAAACAATTCTTCACAAAGCCATAGTTAAATAAACAAGCACAAAGAACACATACACATCCTTGGCTAGCACCTACTTTTTTTGTTCTCTAAAAAGTACAAATGGTTTTTGATTACTTAGAAGAGAGCATTCATTGAATGAGTCAGCTTGCAAGACGAGGGCTGAGCAGCAGAACAGACACCAAGAGAGCAAGGTGGCCCAGCCCTGTAGTACAAACACTGGGTACATCTATTAAACTCCAGTGACAAAAGCACTGTCACCTGTAGCATCCTGCCCCCAGACAGCACAGCCCCCAGTTCCATGCCCTGTGATCATACACGTTAATACATCTTCACTTACATCTAACAACTCAAGAGGAGCCTCCTGATTTGAGTAACAGAGGGAAGAGTGCTGTTTCCCCTCAGCTACTGCTGGCTTTATATAATCTCACCACAGCAACTGTTACATTCATGTTGCATAACAGTTTTTTCAGAAAAAAGAGACATGTATGAGTGTAGGCATATTTTTAGAGTGGCTATAGGTAGACCCTTTAGAGCTGCTAACTTGAGATACAAGCATCTGACTCAGCATCTCATAACAGAATATCATCCTGAAGTCCTGACCCTCTCGCTAACCATTTTTTGAGGCTACTGCACGGCAAAATAGGGTCTGATCAGGTCACTGGTAAAGTGTTTTCAGCACTGATAGATGCAACACTTGACAGTTGAGAGCAATCTCCAAAGCCTGGAATATTACGCTGTGTGAAACAGCACACAATGCACAGGGGAGGGCCAGACAGAAAGCCCTGGATGAGGTACTTCTAGCTTCATGTTTCTGTAGGATTTCTTTTCATGTTTAAGAAATATTTTGTAGCTACAAAAATGTTTCTCTGCTGACAGCAAGGCACCTGTGCTGCTTGCTATCTGTCGCTGTTGTGGATATTAGAAAGATGCTGAATTCTGCGTGAATAAAAGGCCATGCTAAAAGTCATTTCAAACTTGTCCCTCATGCAGTGGTTAGCCTGATGGAAAAAATAACAGTGAGAAGTTCTGAGGACAGCTGTGAGGCACATCCAGAATCCACATCTACTTCTTGCTCTGGCTGCACTGTGCCCTTTTCACATTCCCATTACACTGCAAATAATGTGGTCAGTTGCAATTTAGGAAAGGCTCTGGCAAACCCTAAGACACACTCGTGGAATAAATGCTTTGCCAATATACATAAATACCCACGTGCACAGAAGTCTGCCTAGAAATGTAGTCAGATTTCCTAAAAGCTCCTAAAATCTAGGAGATCTCAGCTTCCATTCACTCTTGCAGCTCCTCCTGAGACAAGCTGCAGTGCTCTGTTGTCAGTAGTTGCTCACTTCTGAATTTGCTTTAAAAGAGCTCCTAGCACAGACTTAATGAAGTTTCTTCTGAAAGGCCAATTGTGTTTCCCTCTGTCTTTTTGACAAAACTCATTTAAAATGGGCCTTCATTTCATTATCTGCTTTTTATTTTTGTGAGTTCTATTCCTCAGTTGGAGTAAATGTTACAGTTGGAATTGTGCCTGTAAACAAAGGGCTTATTTTATAAGGTTTCAGAATCCTATCTTTTACAATTGGACAGGGAAGAGAAAGCTCTGCAGCGCAGGCTCTGAGGCTTGCTGCACTGTGAGCACAGGGGACAGGGGTTCACAGGGTGAATGTGAGGACATTCAGGCAGGTAAGTGCCTTATACAAATGTTAGACCTGAGGTGTGTCTGACTCCTCAGCAGTGGCTGAAGTTCATTCTCTTTCAGCTCCTGTGCCTCAAAAGAGTGACATCACAAGCAACACATGGAAATCCCATAAGTACCTCCATGGAACCAGGAAAATTCCCCATCTTGGGAGCATCAAAGCAGTTTCTGAGCCATTTTCCCCCCAACAAGAGCATGGAGCAGCAGCAGTGTTCTCAGTACACTAGAGGAGTTACTGTATATGCGTAGGATGGATAGACCCCATAGAAGATAAAGACCTGAGGGCTCTGCAATACAGCTGTGCCCTTCTCCACCCCCACGCAGGGAAACCACAACCGGCTGCCTGCTTCCACACCTCTCCAGTCCCACCTCAAGATTTATTATAGAACATTTAAGCCTGAAAATACGAAAACCCTGCAAAGCAGGCAGGCGTAGCTGTAAACGTGAAGGGGCCTCAGTGACTATAAATCAGTAGAGCTCAACTGAAATCAATATAAAGCCACAGTTCAGCCTAACGCAGAACCAGCAGAGGTGTGGGCCTACTGGTCAGCACTGAGTTCTGCCTGTGGTCGTATACCAACAGCAAGCAGAAGCTGTCCTGGTCTTATTTACTCTAGTTGGCAAATTCCCTTAGAAGAGACTTACATTCAGCAGTATACAGGCCAGGAGAACTTTTTTTCTCTGCCCATAACTGCCAGGGCTGGAGCCAGCAGCCATTGTACAACTAGCTGGAAGAGAGCTGGCCTGAACATGTGAGGACAAGAAAGGGGAACAGCCTACCAGTTAACATCGATAAAAGAGCTTGGAAGCCAGTGACACAGACTAATTGCTTACTGCAGAGTATATTTCCCAATCTGTAGACTCATTTGATATAAACTTCCTGGTAACATCCAAAACCCTTCCCGCAGGACTGACGTTAGTATATAAACTGCTTAGCCAAGACCTGCTCAGGGTTCTGGGAAATACTCTGGGGAACTTGGATGCAAGAGAAAGAAAGAAATAGATAACTCGAGCATCCTCTTCAATGTGCCTGACTAGAAAAAAAACAAATGCCTGACATTTGGGCTCTGCCACCCACCATTTACTCCCACCAGAATTCCTTCTAAAATAACTGTGTCTTCCTCAGCAATCTGTTAGCCTTTTTCTTCCCAAATGCAACCCTGTGAATGTTGCCTTCAGTCCAACGTTCACCTCTGGCACACACCCATGCCGTCCTGCTCTCACGCAGACCCACCAGCACTCCTTGTGCAGCTCAGTGGGACGGAGCTGCTCCTCTCTGCAGCAAGGGCTTCAAAGGGGTTCAGGATGCCACCAGACCTCCAGCCACTTCCATAGTGGCCTTGTTCTGATGCTGGTTACACAGTACCCATGCAGCAAGGACACACTGTATCTACACTGTTAGCTTACACCTATATTTCATGTCATGAAAGCTTCAACAAGAACTCACATCCTGCAGCTGGAAGAGCTGGTGCCAGACCACTTGCCCCCTGAAATGACATTTTAAGTTATTCAGATCAAATGGCAGCCTGACTAAGCAAACTAAGCAAATGTTATATGTTCACCTGGTTTCTTGATAAGCACTGGTAAATATATCGTTTACACCTTTTCCATTTCCTGGTTTACTCCTTTTGTCAGCAATAGTGACCAAAAAAAAGGGTTCTAATTAGATAGAGCTAACTAGGTGGAATGGCATACGATTGATGACCAAGAAGTCACTAACTTCTCTAAAAACAGGGTGGCTATTTTTCTCACAGAAACAGGAGATTTATCAGTAGACAAAAGCATGCAAAATCCAACAGGAAAGGTATAATTACACATCAGGACTATACGCTTTATTATGACACAAATCTAAAAGGATTAGTGGGTGGTAAAAGCTCTTCTGGAGGGGTGAACAAATGATATTAGTCATCATACACCAGTACAAAAATAGAATTAGGAAGACTCCTCTATGCATAGATGAGATTTTGTGACTTTTGGTGATAGGACTGTTTTCTGTTTCATTACATTTGTTTCAGTGTGTGTGTTTGGTTTTTGTTTGTCTTTAAAGCAAAATACAAGTTAAAAAGTCTAGTAACTCAAATAAAGAGTTTTGACATATATGACAACTGATTAATTCCACTAGTCTTGTTTTTCTCAAACATTTTGATTTAACTACCAGCAATGAAGATTCCAAACACAATTTTCAGCAACAGAAACAAAATAAACCTGCCAAGTAGCACTTACAATATTTTATTGCAAGACAACAAGTAAGAATAGCCCATTCATTTCAACACAAAAGTTGTTCCTCTATTTATTTTCCACTGTTTGGAGGCTTAAAATCTAAATGAGTTGCTTCAGAATTAACTCTTACAACATCTGTCCATTTGATGATAACCTCAAAGTTTTAAGCAAAAAGCAGAGTCTGCCCTACGTTCCTAAAATGCACTGAAGTATTTCATTTGCATGACCTCATTCACAAACGAAGCAGTTTATACTCAGGATCTGATAAAAAAAATGCAACATCTGGTATTTTGTGTATTAATGGAAAAAAGCTGTAACTTTACCTATAATCATTCACTCCCAATGAAATTTCATGGCCTGCATAAGAGTGCAGAATTGGCAGATCCTTAATGTTTCTTAAGAGCTCTTGTAAGTGCAATGGGACAAATAATGAAATGCATCCTGCATCTGACCTTCTCAGCATCACAGACCCTGGTGCATTACTGCACTGACAGGTCTCATTGTCATTACTACACTCATCTGCATGTGTTATCACAATAAATTAATGGTAACATTCCAGTATCTTGTCACCTGGATGCGTCACTAGCCCTTCAGAGCAAGCAAATGGTAAAGTTGGAAACACACCATTTAGACAAAGTAAAGTTCATGGGATATGCCACTGCAGGGCTATGTTAAGACTTAAAAAGGACACACAGAAGGAGCAGAGTATAAGGGAAACTCCACAGGTAAGTGACAGGAATGCAAGAAAGGAATGGATTACTGTAGAGGAAGTCACAAGGATGTCAGCAGAAAACACACTGTAATTTAAGGCTCAGAAATCCTATTTCTGAGCATAGTAATAAGAAAAAGCAAAGAAATTTTAGTTTTGGAGATATTTCATGTTTCACTGCTCTAAAGAATTCAACTCACCCGAGTACGCCCAGTAAGGATCCCCCGAAGCTTTTCGCCTCCGTATCTGCACAGAACTACCATGTCTGTTTTCATGCAGAGAGCCAACATAACCTTCGGTCAGAGCTGGGAAGAGAAAAACAGGAATCATTAGTAAAGTGGTCTTTAATCCCTGGAGCTTACACAGCAAAGCTCAAATCTTTGCTGAGCAGAAACTACAACGTCGGCACTGCTTAAAGAAAATTATCAGGTGTGCTCCTCACACATGGAGGCCCAATGCTCAAAGATGATTCAGAGAAGGTAGAACCACCAATGCCTTTATTCTTATCTGGCACATGCCAGTCTAACTTCAGTACTATCCATAAGGATATTTTGATATAGACAAGTAAACATAAGCCATGATGCGACTGATCTTCCTCTGACCTCAAGATGGCCATTCAGAAAACAAGCTACCAAACCAGCAACTGTAAATCTACACAGAAATGACCAAGATCCTTGAAAGGCTATAAAATGCAAAAGCACATCCTTGCTATCACAACTTTATTTAAAATCATTTAGAACAGCCTCATTCAGGAAGGAACCAATCTCATCCATGAACAGCCTGCAGACCAGAGCCTGCAGCACAGGGGATTCATCCAAGCAAAGCAGACACACAGAGCTGCCTTCCAGCCAGAGCAACACTGCGTGTGTCATTCGAATATCCAGCATGCAATGCCAACACCTGACATGAAAGGGAGTAGCCAGCCAAGAATGAACCCTTGTAAAACTTCGCAGGCTAGAGGGAATTACATTCAGCAACCAAAACATTAAGAACTCACCCTACACTGAAACCCAGGGTCTTTCTTTTAGATCCCCAAATAATTTTGCTTGTAAAGAAATACGTAACTTTCACAAGGAAGTGCTTTTCTGTTGGTTCTGGGAGGTGGTGAGGAGGGTTTGCATGTAAATTTTGTTCATTTTTTCTGTACATCTCACTGAACTCAATGGGAGGTGTGTGACTACACAGATGTCAGTAACAGGTTGAATTTATCACAGACTTTTTTCCAACATCACAGCTGAAACCTTCCATGCTCTAATAAACACCAAGAAAACCACAACCCCTTACAGTTCCATACACAGAATGTGAAGAACAGATACACACCACAATAACAATTTAAGTCCAACTGATCTCAACCCATTTATTTGATCAGGAAGTTATTAGTCGAATTACTGAAAATAAAACTTTAGAAAACCTCCCATGTACAGTCACTGAGCTCTGGATTCCCTTCTGCTCCCAGGCCAACTACAGCTGGTAGCAGATCTTTACCAAACATCACACTGAGACCTTCAGAACTCGACAAGAAGCTTCTGGTTGATACACCCTTTGGTGCCACAGCAGCAGAGAACAAACTGTGGCCAACGGGTACCCTACAGACAACCTGCAATAAGGGTCATGGATTTCTGCAGGTTTTAGAATGCTGAAATGCTAGGAGAAGCTGTGCAATCCCAGGAAAGGCGCTGCAGGTTTGCTCTCATCAGTTGCTTCTCTTGTGCAAACAAAGGCACTAATTGTGCAATTTATTATGAGCCTCTGATTTGAATGAGTTTTCCAAATTCACTGGCAACTTCCTTGATAGTAATTCACTTCAGGCTGAACTAGAAACACTGGAACATGCACTGTGAGAGGTCGCAGGCAGCTCTACGCCACATACCTTATTTTCTCTTCTGATTTTACCCAATATAATAGGAAGCTGCTCCTGTAGGTACGTCTTGGTAAGCACTGCAGTGTGCTTTACCATCAAAAGAAAGGAACTCATTCAAATCATCTGTATTTGTTGAAAGGAGAAAGGCTCAGAGTCAGAGCAAAACATCCAAAACTGTGAAGCCCTTTGTAATCCAGGCTTGCACTGTCAGGGAGCCACACGTCAACCATGGAACGGCTATGAATCATACTATTGATCTGCAGTATCCTCTATGCAGAAAATTAAATTATGCAAATCCAGGCTTTTATAAATGCCTTACTTCAATGTGAAAGTGAACATTTGCTTTAGTCAGCATTATATTTATACAATTAAAAACCTGGTATTCTAGTAAAAATATGCATTTTCAGTTCTCCGCATGTACACAATAGATTTATACATTTATCTATATTCATAAATAGTGAAGGCTCATGTCATACCCATGTTTAATTCTACCACAAAGCAAAAGGACAGCTCTAGTACTTGTCAGGAGAGCTGTAGAATAGAACTTGCTGGTTTTGTTGCTAAACATCTTCTGTAGGACTGAATAAGAAACAAACTGGATCACACTGCTCTAAATAAAGCCCTGCAATGACATCACGCAGCCCAACTTTAACGACGTCTCTTACAGACGTGCAGTAACTCAACAGCCATTAGCCATGCACAGAAGATAGAGGCTGACTGGATAACTGCAGAAACTCTAGGAAAAGGATGACAGGTCAAGATCTCCAGCCATGCAGTGAATTGGGAAGGTAATGGTCTGTCTTTGACATGAAAACACAACACCTCCCTCCCTGGCAGGCCCAGCTCCTCAGCCTGCCTGCAGTATTGCCACACATCCTGCATGGGGCCATGTGAATGAGGAGAAAACACTGCAGGAACAAGCAGCTATTGTTGGCAACATCTCATCCTGGTAAGACCATCAGGAAGAGACAGGCTCAATCTTGAGGAGCTTTTGTTGCTTGGTGTCAGCTGGGGTCAGGGAGTCTCACACTGGGAGGTGTGAGGTACACAACAGAGCATGCAGGAGATTTTCAGATTTGTGTGTCATGGAAAAACTGAAAATACATTTGCCCGAACACAAATCCACCCTTCATTTCTACCTTAAACAGATACAAGTTTGAAAGAGAAGCACTGAAGTCAAATTATTCCAAAAAAAAGAAAATATTTCTTCATATGCCAAACCCACGTTCCACATCAGATGGATTTTACTTTCTTCGGGTTTCAGGGGGCACCAGGAATGAGCCCTTTAATCAAGACAACACAGTGACACCAGTGAAAAGGTAACGGGCGTCCAAGAATTGCTGAATCTACCTCTTCCACTAAAAAAGCATCCAGTCATTAGAGTGCAAGTACTCATTCTGGTGTACGACTGCAATTCTACCCTTTCGGAAGTTACACATGGAAATAATTGACAAACTCTGCTGATATCTTTTGCTTCTATAATATGAGAACAAGTACTAGAAAAAGTACTTAAGAGTTAAGTTATTAACGCTCCTCGCTGCGGGTTTCCACAAGACTTTCTCAGCTGGGAGACAGTTAACAGCTCAGGAACAGAGCAGCCAAGTGATTTCCTGCTCCACTCCCACAGAACTGGAGACTGGAGAACAGCCAGCAATTAGATGGGCTGGTCCGGCACGGAGCAAACATGGGGAGGCTCTGATCTTCTGGGAACCCTGCAAAAGTGGGGAAGTGGAAATCGGGACAATAGGAGGGGCAGGAAGATGCTCTTGGAAGGCTCAAAGTGGAGCACTGAAAATAAAGGAATGGGGAGGGGGGGGGGGGAATTACACACAGCAGGAGACAGAGAGGAGGAGAAAGGAGAACAGGAGACCTTACCCTGCAAGGTTTGATTTGATACAATGTGCCAATGCTGCAGGCAGAGGAGCAGTGAATGCTATAATGCATGGTCTGAGACTTGCAAATACACAGTTAAAAAAGAAAAGTAGGGGACCATCCTGGCACTCAGATACACAAGCGTGAAATTAAATCCCAAGCAAGTCCTCTGGCTGCTGGTGCAGCGCCGGTTCCCATAGAGTGTGACACCTGCAGTCGGTGGGGCCGTGCGGATGCCATCGCAACGACTTCTGCAGGGAACAGGGGATCCTTCCCAGCTAACATGGAGAAATCCCTTACACACAATTTCATATAATTTTAATCGGCGCTGAACGCTACATGATTTCAGATGATGTGCTAAATTAATCAACCCGTACTGCATATCTGCAGACAGCAAAGCAATGCGATGCTGGGACATTCCTCAGCATTCTGATCAGCTTCCCATTCACACTGTCTCCATATATTATGTTTCCAATAAAAATTATTTGATAAGTGCCCACAAAGGCATGATTAGGTAATTCCTGCTTGAATACCTTATTGGTATTCATAGTTCACATGAATACACAAAATTTTATCCCCAATCTACCTTAAATATAAAGCCATTATGCTATTCACAGAGATTATACCCTGGGCATTAGTGTTTAAAAGGTATCGAGCCATCAGCTGTGTAAGAAAAACTCTTTTTAAGATCAATACTTTATTTCTGAATGGTGAAATCATTAGTTATGGCAGTGGTTTACCTAGAGAGTGGTGCCAAACTCAGAATATTTAAGCCTTCTCTGAAGAAATGGGTTGCACCCAAATCTGTTTTCAGGCACTCTGATTACAGTGGTGCAGAGCCAATGGCACACGTGCAGCCCAGCTCATGCTCTGGCTGTGGGCTACCCTGGCAGCTGAGTCCAAGACCCTGATGGGGATGCTCGGATGGGTGTTTCAGCCTGGTCCTACTGCTGGAAAACTGGGATGTCTTTGGAGAAGACAACTTGGAATGTGAAGACCTGTTAGCACTTGAAAACTTTTTAGATGGGGAGGAAAAATCTTGGCAGCATTTAGCCAAAAAGCACTAAATAATAAGGAACGCCAGCAATTAGTGCCTTATCAACCTGATTCCTATGAAAGAAACTTCTTAAAAACCAAGGAAACTGCTATTTTTTTTTTATTTTTTTTTTTTGAAGACAGCACAACAATGTGTTTTAAAAGGGATGGAAGCACAAGAACATTACCTTAAGGGCTTTTATATCATCTCTGCTATGGAGTTTAAGAGATCAGTGAGCCAAGACACTTGGCCATCTGCAAGCATAAAGCTTCAGGCGAGCCTCATGGGGGGAGAAGGAAAAAAAGGGAAAACGCACAGCAGTAAAGGTGCTCTTAACAGCACTGTGATAAAGAGAGGCAGGTAAGGTGAAGGTGCTGCAGTGCTGCACGTTAACACGTGCTCTGATGATAATGGCTAAGGCTACCTGGCAGTTTCTTTAAATAACTGTTGTGAAGAGAGACAGAAAGGGAAAAGGAGGAGGAAAAAAACTGATAGGAAATACATTTGCAATGGGAATTTTTTCTGTAAAATTAACATAAATAATGGTTAGACCCACTTGCCTAGGCTCAATGTAAAACTTGCTAAACAAAACTAGGCTATTTGCCTCAAATATTTTACCACCCTTTACAGAAAATTAATCTGTAAATAATTCAGGCACAGCTAATCCATTTTGATAGTGCATTACTTTTAAAAGACTCTTCAGGCCTGGTTTCCCACATTTTAGGGTGATTACATCTTGCCAAAATGATGAAAGTTAAAACAGCATATGGTGGTCAGACAGCATCAAATTATGTTCTGAATGAGACTTCTTTCCTTTGATTCTGATGCAGAGATTTCTTCTGATTATCAGATAAAAGACACGGTCCATTCTCCCACGAATGCACACACAATCTTCACAAACAGCTTCCCATTAATGAAATACGGGAGCTACAACCACGAGTTTCTCATGACTAAGTGAAACAACAGACATCCGAACACTGCATCTGCCAAGCAGCCTGTTTCCCTTTCCCAGATGACTGTCACCCTTAACTCCTCCATGAGCTCAAGCTACAGGCCTATTCTCAATAGCAACACGGGACTTCTCACACCACTCGTTCTGTTGTTCATGTGTCTAATAGATGTGGGAACAGCACAAACCTAAAGCAGGAACATAAATACAGCCATTACAGGGACCAGCCAGCAACGTGAAAATTAGAACAGTGCAGGGAACACACTGTCAAATTGCAGGGATTCAATTAACCACTGAAATTAAAAGCCCTTGTCCCAAACACAAATGGTAGCAGTCACCAGGTGCATTAAACCTCAGTGGCCAGTGAGTTGTGTAATGTTTTGCTATTACTTCATCATAACAGTGAAGCGTCAGTCCCAAAACATTATGGCTGATGTAGATAACCAAGAGAAAACTGATCTTCAGTGCAGCCTTATGCTGTGACAAGAAAGTCTCCTACTTGAGACATCTGAACCAAAGCAGACCAAGGACACTCACATCACACCGGTGATCCTTGCATAGCCAGCACCATCCAGGGAACTGCAAATCCAAGTGTCTCCAGTCACGGCCAGATCCCACAGTCCTTCCTCAGCTTTACAGCAAAGCTCATTAGCAAGGCAGCCAAGCAACTCCAAGCTGCATCACTGGTGCCCCAGTAAGAGGGCTCAGAAAAAGAAGCTTGGGAGGCCAGTAAGAGACAGATGCTGTCGGCAGATTAGAAAGGGCTTGGCTTGGGATTTTCATGGCATCAGCTGTGCAAGACACAACATGGCTGGTGAACTGGGACCACTGATGTCAACTAGCATCACTGCAGTGCTTCTGCTAGGAGGCAGCAAAGTCAGACAGGCAACCGGCAGTTCCATTTCAAGACAAAAACACAGAAGCTAAACCAGCTGCAACATCACCCTTTCCAGAAGGATGGTGCACCACAGCAGTTTCTGACAGTGGGTTCGCAGAGTATTCGCAGTCAAAAACTTCCCAGAATAAAGCTCAGATTTACCAACGTGTGAGCAACACATTGGAACAAAGAAACAACCATCCGCTATCTCTTCTCCAGGGAACACGCAGAACTGCTGAGCAGAAAACACAGCCCAGATGACTGAGCAGCTCTGGGATGGGGGGCTGCTCAGGGCACACTGCGAGCAGCACATGGTGCTGGCAGCTGAGGACCCCAGATTTGGAACCATTTGCCCCACATCACTGAGAACTGCAAGCATATGAAACCCAAAGTCTCCATCGGACTGAACTGTCCCCTGACACTCCCTTGCATGTAGAAATACACTCCATTTCTCTCTAAGACAAATGTTCTTCAAACAGACTGATTTTTAATGGATCTAATTTGAGATACCTGAAAGACAACAAATGGACACCGCATCCTGAAAACTGGACTCCTTTTAAACACTTCTGACTTGGGTAGTCAGACAAAAGAAATTGGGAGCACCTAAGAACTTTAACCTTGAAAACTCTGTGCATCCTGTACAGTCTCTCAGATTTCTATCAACCATCATTATCTGCATTTCTTAAAAGGAGGAATCCTCATACTCGTTCATCACCTTTCCATATGCTGCTTCAGAGGGGTCACATCACCTCTGAATTTTATTCATAAGAATGCATTAGGCAAACACAGAAATAAAACTTCACAGAACAGGCTTGCAAGCAAGGCTGACCTGCACAGGAAAGCCGATGCTCTCTGACTGAATCACAGCATACAGAAGGGAGAGGACAGATTACCTAGAATGGCAGGGTCAGACTGAAGCAGGACAACAAAGCCCCAGGTATCAGAGCAAAATAGCTGTTCACAAGTCAGCTCCAGTGACTCCATGCTGCTTCCCAAAGGCAAGTTTGGAGCCAGCTGGAGCCCAGGGGCAGCTCCACGTCCTTGTGCAGGAGGGTCACGAGTCTACCAGCACAGGCACAATGAGAAGGGGCCAGCTGGGTCTCATTCCTCCCAGCACAATTTATCTGGGAAACGTGAGCCTTACATATATAATGGTGACCTGTTTGTAGGCTCAATTAACAATAGTAAAAAGAGGGGCCTTAAGTCACTTCTTCCTCTACTGCAAGCAAGTAAACCTTGAAGGTTTTACAACAGAAAACATCATGGCAGGAAGCACCTGTATCACTCATTCTCCCATAATTAGGGGCTGCAGCATGCACAGCATCAGAAGAACAACCTTCTGAATAGCAAATAAATGTGACCTTAATGGAGCATTTTGTAGCTTCACTTCCTTGTTTAATGCAGAATGACACCAATTTTCTCATCACTAAAGCTAGTAATGCTCCCAGAAACACACAAACTCATACAATATCACCACTTTCACCTCAAAGCTCAGGAAACATGATTTGCTTGTATCCGCTGCTCGTATTTGTCTTAGTACAGCCTTTTGTTTCCAAAACACATCCCCAGAAGTCATACACCAAGTACCTTGAAAATAAAAAGATGATCAAAACATTCAAAATAAGCACAGGCATCGTGATGTAGCCCTGACTGTGCTCTGGGGCTGCAGACTCACCAGGCACACTCACGCTTCCCCACAGGTAGCTTACAGTTCCATTTCCTCATCATCCCATTAAAACCACAAAGGTGTTACAGTGCAGACAAGCATACATTTAATCATCTCTGCTTTCACTACTCTCCTGACCACTGATACAAGATTACCACTGTAATCCCAGAACACTTCAAATAGCATCCTCTGCCCCTACCTCTCCTGGCATTTAAATAAGGGCAATCCTACCAAGTACACAGGATATTAAAAGCCTGCTAGGTCAGACAGTGCTCTTGCTTAAGAGGGTGCCAGTTTTGCCCTGGTGGAGAGCACAACATGGGCGCTGCCAGCAGCCCCCTCCCCAAGGCTGCCCACCAAACCCAGCTGCCTCCAGTACTCTGGGCTGAGCGCTCACCCAGCACACAACACAGGGCACAACTCATTTCATTCACACTGGGAAAGGCGAGGCACTTTATGAAGCCAACAGAGCTGCTCCCACTGCGTGGCTCAGGATCAAACCTGCCCCATTATAAAGTCTTCAGAGATAGGGGCTCTGTCAGCTAATAAAAATCCCTCATTCTTTATACAAAATGATTTTTTTAACCCGTGTCCTTTGGCCCATTTAACAATTTATTGACTGTGTGAAATAATGTGAGGCCACATCAATCTCTTCCTGGTTATTTGGTTCAGGCTCTCAAATTAATGCAGAAGGTGGAAAGCTCAATAAAGAACTATTTAAGAAAAGAAAGGAGAAATGCTTTAGTCCCACTGTGAGATATCTCCCTCAGTTTGCAGTCAGGTCTTACCACCCAGGGCTGTGCAATCTCCTGAAGGAAAGATGGAAGAGCAGAAACAAGCACGTTCCCCCGGATTAAGCAGAAATAATTTTAGATTTGTATCACTCTGCACTGAAACGGATCTGCAGCGCTCAGGTAGCCACATTTAGTGCCTCCAGCATGTGACAGCAATTCCAGCCAGATCCACAGAAATTATTTTAGGATCAAACTTAAACTGAGTCGAGCCAAGCAAACAACCATCCATGTTTATTTGTGTAAAAATGTATTTAATTTGGCTTACGATCTACAAAATAGGGTTGCTGGTTTCTTTTTTAAATAAATCTTTCCACACTGACAACTTGCATCAGATACAGAATTCATAGCAAAGGGTTTTACCCACATTTATTTCCCGAAGTACAAATCTGAAGTGGAAACTGAGATAAGTGGAGATTTTTGTGCTGACTGAGCTCCTAGTCGGGGATATATGCCCCAAAAACAGGAGCCGCCATTTTGAGAACCTCCTCCTCTTCTTCCAAGGGAGCTGCTTTGTTCACAGACTCAACAAATGCTACAGAGCTCATCTGTGAAACAACTCAAACATCCATATTTACTTGGCAGCTCAGTATTCGCGTTTCACCCAGAAAAGAAGTTTTCTGGACGTTTCCCAGCAGGAAGGTCTGGTGCTGCTCTGTGTCCAAAACCAATTCTCTGTTCCTTGGTCATTTGTCCCCAGAAAAGGCAGTAATGATCTCAACACAAAACCCCAAACTACTGAGAGCAGGACTGCTAAGGCAGTGGCGGCAAGAACAGAAAGACAGTAACTGCGCTCAGATGAAGCAAACAGATAAGAATTGCAAGCAATGATGCACACTTCATAATCATACAGTGACAGCATGCAGCACAACCTGAAAAGGCCAGTGGTCACTTTTTCCCTGTACAACACCAATATAACCATCTGGAGGACAACACAAATGCCATGCTCAGTAAATGTAAATGATGCTAAATCAAAAGAAGGGTAAGCAAGCAAAAAAAAAGAGAAAAAAGCCTCAAAAATATTCAACTATCTGGCAAGCTCAGCGAAATGGGCTGATGTAAGTGAGACATTCTACAGAAGATAGATGTAAGGCAATGCAGTTGGGGAGAAATAATAATCAGTGCAGGAATGAAGTGAGAGACTGCTGTTTAGAAAGCAGTAATGCAGAGAGACTTGAGCATTAGGGTGGATAATGAATTAGATGAAAGTTCATGCTGCAATACCACTGCAGAAAAAGGCAATTGCTATCCTGGGGCACACGCACAGAGATACTGGAAGCAATAACTCAGATTTAGACAGTCTTTGGCAAGACTGTCACTGCAGTGCCACATGCTGTTTGAGGCCCATTACTCAAAAAAAAGAAAAAAAAAAAAAAGAAATCTTCCTCTGTTTTTTTCCAACTAAAATCTAAAGGTAGTGGTCAAGGAGGGTAGGGGACAAATCACAACAGCTTCAATACCAACCCTGAACTGCAGTGCTGGTGGCATGGACAGCCCAGCCAAAGCAGCTCTCAGCCTGGCCTTGCTTTGGTTCAGGGCTTGTACTGAACACACCACTCCCCACCTCCTTGTCTCATACAAGAATTTTCATAACAAGTCTCTCAAGAGATTTTAGAGCTCTCAGAACTGTTGATCTTCAGGCAAGAAGTGCTCTCACAGCACAAGAGTGAAAGAGGAGGAGGTGAAGAGCCTCGTAAGGAACAAAGGGATGCTTTCACCTTGGGGTGGGCACAGTAGGAACTCGTACATCACCTCTGAAGCAAGAGACAGCTTTGAGGGGAGATGCTCAGTTTGCACAAGGTTTGGCAACACCACACGCTTCGCTCGAGTGTCAGCACAGACCACAGCACAAATGTCACCAGCAGCGGCAAGCAGCATCCCCAGCTACTTCCAGCAGGTTCCACCATGCCAAGCCAACACAGAGAGCAGCCTGAGCAAGAGCAGAAGAAAGCTGGAAAGCTGCACACTCGGCATCCCTTACAGAGCTCTTTCCAGGAAGGCTCAGGCACAGAAGCTCACTCCATTCCTACACAAGCCAACTCTGCAGCATCCCCTACCTTCCAGTGTCACTAATCCTATAGTTACTACAAGCATTTGAATTATTAAAGTGCACAACAAAAGCGCTGTGCCCACAGAACACCACTTCAGCGAGCAGTTCACAGCCTGACAAACATGATTGTTTTTAAGGATTCTAAGAACTCTCACGATGACTTCAGCCAAGCTGCAAAGCAAATCTGTCGACTGCTGCAGGTTTCTCACTTCCCAGGCAGGTTGGGTAGGCCATTTAATTACAACACAATGCTGTGCTGAGTCTCCACTTGACTCAGTGCTAGAATGGTCCTCTACACCCACAGGAAGCTTAACTACTCAAGAAAGTAGCTCCCCCCAGGTGAGTTAACTCCAAAACGCACGTGCTTCACAGCTGCTATTTCCGTACTTTATGATTCTTTCATGCTTTCATTGTGAACTGTAACAATATCTGTTCTTACATAGCTGGTATCAACGTTAAAAACAAATTCATCCTTTTATACAGTGCTTGAAAGATTTCTTTCCGGCAAAGTTCTATGTCCCAGTTTGTCCACAAATAGCAGATATTAATATCACAACAGGTATTCAGCCTTACTCTAAACAATTTAAAGATACATTACAATAAGGAAGTGACTTTTTACATCAGTGCTTGTTCTGTGACTGCACCGGTCCTATTCATTACAGGGATCTGCAAAGCTGCATCTTACTACTGCAGAGAACCTCCATCAATACAGCACAGACTATCAAAAGTCAGTTTTCCTTGGGAAAAAAAAAATGCTCACTATTAAATATTCTTTTATTGTTATTCTTTTTGACATTCTGCATATAACACCACACTCTTTGCTAGAGAAATCAGACTGTGCCATAAGAAAAACCTCAAGTATCCGTCCGTCTTTTTTAACCCCAGAATCTTTGTAAACAAGAAGCTGAAAGCAATCAGTTCCAGTCAGGCTTTTCAGCTTTGGATTTAAATCCTTTCATGACTTCTTCAAAAAACATGCATCAAAATTTCAGGGGGGGTGGAAGGGAATGAGACTCGACATTGTAGTTTTCTCTGATGAACAACCTGATGCATGACAAGGAGGCAGCTATTTACTCAAGCTACTTGCCAACCGACAACCAAATCCAATTTGACCACAGCACTTTAAATAGATACAAAATAAGTTAGCAACGATTAGCAAAATATTATCTGCTCTATGTGATTAGATTTAAAGCAGCAGGAAAATAAAGACCAATACTGAAACTATGCAAAGCCATTTGGCAGCTGATTTTAGCCATGTTAACACAGCAGGTACATACAAAGACCATCTTCACCCCCACAGAGTATATCCCTCATTACTGTACTGCTCTGAAAGAAACTAAAAGATACAAACAAGAGATAAGAAGTTAGCTTAAACACATCTTCTATCATACCAAGGAACTGCCAGCAGCTAAGCTTCCAGCTATAGCCATTATCCTTTTAAGATGGATATGAAGAACCACTAGGTTTTACAGGTACAAGGATCTACCAGGATTTAGCAAGTCCACAACACACCACTCGAGACCTA
Source organism: Excalfactoria chinensis (assembly GCF_039878825.1). Classification (NCBI taxonomy): domain Eukaryota; kingdom Metazoa; phylum Chordata; class Aves; order Galliformes; family Phasianidae; genus Excalfactoria; species Excalfactoria chinensis. The sequence goes on from NC_092836.1 coordinate 7,352,317, forward strand.
CAGAAATCTCCGCAAACAACCACCACTGTTGGAGAGAGCCCAAAAATGCCTCGTGTCAAACACTGACAGAAAGCTGAGGAAAGAGCAGCGAGACCCTCACAGATCATCCCAGCTGAAGTTCTCAGAAACACCAGCAGCTCACCTCCCCCCAGAGGAATGGGAACTTCTGAGGTTTCCTCCACCTCAAGCCCAACAGAGCAGCCCATGACAAAGATTACTGCACACAGGGATAGGGACTGCCATGCTGTCACCAAGCGCTCTTCACAAAAATGATGGCACTGATTACTTTCTTATCAGTAAGCAACTTCTCCAAACTTAGATAACATCAGTAACAAAAAAGAGCAGGAGGCCACTTCCGCAACTGTCAGCCACTCCACTGCAGCAGGGTTGTGTTAAGTGCAAATGGACCAAGCCCCAATTTAATTTAAAGACACTTCATTTGAAAATCCTAAGTGTAAATTTACTGCAGCACATTAAGCAACAAGAAATCAATAACTATTGGTTATTTTCTGTATGGGCAAGGAAAGGAAATAAGGCGTTTCTCAGGTCACAGTGCTACAATACATCAAGTTGGGAGGAAAGGAATTCTTGAAAAGGCTCCATTTTCTTAACTGCCACTGAGAGCCAATGCAGCTGAGATTTTTCACTCTGCACCACATTCATGCGCTTCCAGAGCTGGTAAGTGAGAAGGTTGTTGCACTGCCATTCATAAATAAGGGCCCTGTGCCGATCTAAGTTTATTTGCACTATATAAAACCCTAGAAATGGTCAAATTTAAGACTTAAGGTAATTTGCTTCCTGCTTAATAATAATAATAAAAAAAAAAGGGGGGGGGGGAGGGGGGGGGGGGGAGGGGGGGGGGGGAGGTAATATATGTATTTTTAAGCATCTGAATAAATGTTAAATTAAATAGCTTTTAAGCAGATTTTAAAAATACATAGCAGCGCCTGGCTCTGCTAGTAAAAGCTTGGCACTATCAGAAATCAGACTTCTTCAAAATATACCTACTTTAATTTCCTTTTCAAAAAATGATCACTAAAAACCTACGGTTTCCAGACAGCTATATTAATATTTCAACTTGGTAAATTATTCTTTTTTAAAAGTTTCTAATAAAGTAGCACTTGCTGCATGCCTTTTAATAAGATTACGTTTCTATTTATGACGTTATAATACGATGTGTTAAAAACAAAAGAAAGATTATCACAGGAGGAGCAGAGATGCCTGCCTTCATTTTAAATTTAAAGTAGAGGGAAGGAATTATTCTTTTAAATGACTATTCCCTTCACAGCAGTCTGAACCCCAGCTTATCCTAGCTTCAACTACTGAATGAGAACCAGCAAAGAAGTTTTAATGCGTTCACATAAACTCGAAGAAAATGCAAAACTACACTTCAGTAAGCACCAGCAATGCCAGAAAGCCAAGGCTAAAGGCAAAAGTCTTGAGTTATTCCTACTAAAACAGAGCAATAGGATAGAAATAGGGTCCATACTAATAAAGTTTGTATTTTTATAGCCATCTGTGTATGCCAGATCAAGTGCAGAAGTCATCCTCAAATGAGTCAAGCCAGCCCAAGGAGAAGCAAACCACCTTGCTTGCTACTCCTGATGCCTCCTCCACCTGGACTGCTCTCCTGGGATGTAGAGCCAGCAGAAGGAAAGAAGCCTCCTGTACCCACTGGATATCAGAGTTTACATACTGTGGTAGGTAAGAGCAATAGGAGAACACCTTGAATCTTACAGACTGGCAGAGGGCCACAGGATCTGCGTGACTCAGGTGCTTGGCCAGCACTGAACAGAACATGAAGCAGTCCAAGCAGCACTCCAAAACCCAACCCCAACCTTCTACCTTAGAGATTGTTCACTGCTGCATTCCACATTCCACTCAACTCATGCTTCTCATACAGCAGAAAGTCACTCCAGCACTCCCAGCAAGCCACACAGGTCTTCTGTCACAACAAAATAAAACTGGTCTTACATAGACGCACAGAATGTTAGATACCACAGAACTTTGCGAAGGTGGTTAGCACTGGAAAAACAGATGCAAAGAAAAGAAGTTATTGTTCAGTATCATCTGAGGGTTACCAGCCAAATCAGGATAAAAATGCAGGATCAGATCCTGAAAGCCAGTAGAGCATTCCATCCAGGCAGTTGGTTTGAGTTGTCCTCCCACAGTTGGACACAGTGATCCAGAAGTTCAGATGGCACTAGTTCACTAGTTCAGTATTTCTGAAGGCACAACCCTGGATTCAGCCACAGAGGAAAACAGAAGACCGTACATGAAACAAAGGTGTTAGGGTGGCAAAGTCATAACCTCATGCGGCACACACTTGGGTAACACTTGCTTATTAGCAGGAGAAGCATTTCAAGGTACTTGATCTACTGCAAGAAAAGACAAAGCCCCTTTTCTTCCACAATAGCTTCCAGTGGAATCTCCTAGCCCAGACTCAAAGCCAGTCATTCAGAGGTAGAAGTGCATGCACTAAAATCTAAAGACTAAGGAACTGAAGGTTGGTCCTTAAGAGAAGAAAAATGAAAAACTAATTAACAATACAGCTCCCCAAACCCTTCTGACAGTTGAGAAGAACTCCCAGAATAAAAATGTGCAAGTAAGCTCAGGAAATATTCGGTCACAATGTATTCTTGATTAAAAATCAGTACGCCTTAACATGTGGATGGCCTTTAAAGAGCCACTTCTTGGACAGCAGGCCACAACCAGGCTTCAGAACCCAGGGGGTGGGGGAGAGCAGAAAGGAGAAATGGATGTTTTTCAGATAGGTCTTTACTGGGCCTTGACGGTCAACAAATTTATAACAGATGTGCCTCACTCTGAGTGTGGAGAAATGAGTGCTGGTAACTGTTATTGTCAGGGCAAATCAATTGGAGCCATATGTCTGTAGCGGCTGACAGCATCACGAAAATCTCAAGTAACACACAGACATTAGGATGTTGCTGAAAATAAGAGCTTTCCCATTGTGTAAAGGGCCTCGGGGAGATGTCTCTCTTCGAGATGGCTTTGTGGGAATTAGCTTATGTATTTTGATTCTTTCAAACGCTTGATTGTGTGCGAGACTTTGCCCTCTTACTGATTCCCCAGACAGTACGTTATAATTAACAGAAGGTAAAATGCTACAAATTAATCATAGGACACATCTCATTAGGATTCTTATTTTATCCAGATAAAAGAGGAAACTGTCATGACAGAATGGAGAAGTTTCCTAACCTTCTCTGCTATCCCACACTCCCCAAACAAATGTCAGCCATTATTCCCAGTCATAGAACCCAAGAGGAAGGCACAACTCACAGCAAAATCATAAACGATAATAAAAAAGGAATAAAATGCTAAGATCCCATTCTCATAAACTAAACTCGTGTTTTTTAGAGCATTTCCTCCAACAGTGCATTTCCCAGACTTTATTTTTTTTCTTTTTCAGCATACAAAAAGAGTGGTTAGGAAATAACAGGACTGTTAAAATAGGCACAGAAATAGTGGAACCGATCCATGGCCCATTTTTTTGGCCAGTATTCTAGAGCAAGGCAATGTAATACGCATTACAAGAAACGGAAATAACTAACATTGTCAAGTCAGCAGGGTCTCACGTAGGTTAAAATATAATGTAAGATCAGTGCCATAATTATCCACACCAAGCAGTTTTTTAGTTTATTGACTACGCTGCAGTTCCTGAATTTATGTCTTGGGGCTTAAATTGCAAAATATAACTGCAATGTGGCAGATATTATAATCCAGATATTGGTAGCTATGCAGGAATGCTTGGTATCTCTCTGAACAGCCAACTTTCTCCAAAACCACTGCCTTTCTTTTACCAACATTCAGGAGCAAATCTGCCAGAATGCAAGCATGCTTTGCAAGGAAATACATACAGTGTGCATACAGATAGAGAAAAGACCAAGATTCTCAAGGAAGAGCTGGTTTTCAGAAGTGTAGCTAAGTCACAGACACCGATTTATACTGTGATGAGTAACGACTTCCAAGCTCCAACATCTTCATGTTATCAGCTTCCCACTGCCTTTCCCCATTCCCTCTCTACATTGTAAGCCTTCAAGGCTTCTCCCACTTAGGTCACAATTTCACATTCAGCTCTCAACCATACATCTGACAGCCTCTAACATTAGATGGCTGCATTAAAACATTCAGCAATGAGCGGGGTTGATTTGCACTTGTTGAATGTCTCAGCAGGGAAGCCATGCATTCTTCCACACCTGCATCTCCATAGGACTTCTTCAGCTTTGCTTTTGGCAAATGCAAGGTTCAGCAACACAAGCAAGAAGAAGTCCTCTTGCTAGGCTCTTCCAGAATAAGAAAGCAGCATGCAGATTTCAACAGAAAAGCAAAAAAACCATTATGATAGGTCTTGGACACAAGGAAGCAAACAATCTGCATCCTTCCTAAAATTTCAGCAGGAGAATGAGGCAGCCAACCAAATTCCTGATCTCAGGTTAGTCTGAAACTAAACGCACATAAGAAGCACAGAGAAAATGAAGCCTAAAGGACTTCAATTAATAATAATAATTAAAAAAAATAGAAATCACAGCTCATCTTTGTTTTCCCTCCTGGAGAATCTCATTTTCCTCCTGAGTAACACTGCCAGTAATGGAGAAGGGAAGAGCGCCTGCTCCACCTCACAACCTGAAAACAGAACAGCTACCCAAGAGCCCACAAGGGACAAAAGCACCAAAGTGAGAAGGCTGTAACATTCAGTAGAGTAGCTTGAAAGCAGCTATAAAGATCTGTAAAACAAAATCAGCATTTTGCTCTCGACTATTCTCTGCAAGCAAGAAGAGCATGCTCGCACATCCCCAAGGAAAGCTCGCTGTAGCTATAGGTTTGAATGCTAAACGTATTCTCAGCCTTCCAGATCTCTATCAGGGCAACTGCGACAAAATATACTGCAGTTATTCACCCTATCATTAAGAAGAGATGGGGTCAGAACGCTGCCTGCTGTATGCTGTAAAGAAACTTGAGGCATCTACAATGGATACCTGACTTCAAATGTCAGCCTAATAACATGGGAGCAACTGGCAGAATCCTCAGGTCTGTGCTTGCGGGAAGTCAGACCACAGTTTAAATAATCCCTCAAGCTTTAAGTTATTTTGTACTAAGGAGGACATGTGGGAGATATATCATGTCTGAATCCTGCCAAGAAAATAAACAAGGGAGGGGGGAGGAATAATCAGAACACACTTAAGACATTTTCTGAGTAACGAATCCACAAATAAACATTCAGCATAGGGAAAAGACCACATTCATAGCAAGAAAAACTCAGTAGCACATCTTCTACAACCCAGCTTTCCTTTATGCGGAGGTGGAGGTTTCCACCATTTTTGCTGGGAGCTATTGACAAAGTTATCTTTCCTCTCCGTTTGTTGACACACAGTTTCAATGCTTTACTGCTGTATTAATCCTATTTTGTCTTCCAGATAATAAGGATATTGTTGTTACTAAGTACTATGCTAATTGTTTTCGTCCAGTATTAAAAATGTTCTGTACTGCCTTATTCTAATTAACTTGAGATTATTATTGAAATAATGGTTTGATTATTTTACCACCGGCATTTCACTGCCTACAGTCTTCGCTGTACTCAAGCTATTATGACTTCGTAGCAATTGACTAACTACAATTATTCTATTATCCAGCTTCTAACATTTAATTGGGTGAGTGCAGAAAATAACTTCCCCGCTACAACATGTCTGCATTTTGATCTGATAGAATAAACCTTCAACATATAGAATTTTCAATATACAGAACTCAGACTCGGTTCATTTTTCCACTTCTCAAGAAAATCCCATGAGGATCACCATAAGCTTCGTTTGGTTTAATTAGGAGGGAAAAAAAATTTAAAGTATATTATGAGATTTATATTGATGCCCTCCGGCACACATTCTTCATTTCACACTTTATGTAAGATTTCAATAGCCAATACGCTCCCCTCCTCCCCGAGTGAGAACGCACCGCAGGGCAGGACTGTTAAATGTCATTAACATGAACTATTTTTCATATTGATTTTTGTTGCTCTGTTTCTCCCCCGTCCATCTGATGAGTTGCAGAGTTCAGATTTAAGTTTTAATTGAAATACTTGCAAGCCAGCATACTTCACCACAATGCATTTTTCTGAGATCCAGCGACAGAAACCCATCAGGCTTACAGTGCTACATAGGGACCAGCAGCAGCAACACTTGGCTCAGCAGCAATTTAAAAGTGTCTGCTGTTGTTTTTACTGATAAGTGTATGTATTCTAAGAGGCTCCAAGTAAGACCGTGCAGCTCCATGTGCTCTTACTCCCAGCGGAAAACTTGTTAGGCTACCAGCTGCTTTTTAAATCAAGGAGTCAGTGACTGGCATGCTCTGAGACAACTCAATCACCGCCAATAAGGGCAGGGCAGGCAGTGGCTGTTGGCTGAAGCACTGGCACAATAAGCGATGTGCACAGAAGGCGCCCGACCAGCAGCACAAATTGACCAGGGAGATCAGAACAGCAAAACATTTGTGCACTGGCCAGTCTGAGGGCATTTCTCATTCTCTGATCTGGGAATAACTGGTTTAGAATCTGGGCACAATGTGCACTTTTGCTTACGGTCTGCTGCAATGAGTAGGGGGAAGAAATAAAAGTCAGCAAGCAAACAAATAAACCAACCAGTAAGAGTGAAGGCTCAAGACCGCTACTCTTTGAACTCCTACACCCTCATTTCCTGGTTTTATTGGCATTAAGTTAGGTCATTAACATTTTATCAATATATTATGTGTATATAATGTTACTGAGATTAATAGACACAGACAGTGCCTTTCTAAAGGCGATCAGAGGTCTGCAATAAGTTATATGCTTGCTCTTCCAACAAGCTGCTCAGAGGGTAGGGATGCATGGATTATTAAACAGCTCAACGTTTAACATGGGAGAATTAAAAGTGTGACTACACTGCAGAAGCAACCTTAAAGGAACAGATATCTTAACCCAAATTTGTATGCTGCTCCTGACAACTGAAGTTTTGAAACCCAAGTAGTTCAGACTTCAGCATATGCTTTAAGTCAATATGTATTGAACTCCAAGCCTGTGCTGCAGCTGATTAAGGACAAAGAAAGGACATGATACAATGCTACAGGAATCAAGGCAGTTCTTTTTTGAGCTCCCAAAGAAAGAACATCACTCATTTTTATTAAGTCTTAAACTTCCTCCTATCCGGCTACCTAGTACCAGGTATGTTTACTGCCCTTGTTTCTGGTTTTAAGCTTGAAGTGCCTGGCTCTCATCACCATTCTGCTCATCTGCTCTCATGAAGTGCTGTTCACATCAGGATACATTCAATTACACGGGTTTTATTAGAAGCCCTGGCAAGAAAACACTGCCTTCCTTTTCCTCTTCCTCCCCATTGTCTGTCCTGCTGGTATAGGTATACTCCTATGAAATGTTTTTAAATTTTATCATTAAGTTAATTCACAATACCTTTGGGACATCCTGCAGTTTAATATGCTGACGTCAAAGCACTTAACTATTAAAAATCCCACAGCAGCACTTAGGATTTACATTACAGAATAGAGAGACATGCTCCTATCTCCTTAGCATCCAAGTTCCACCATAAACAAAGGCAAAGCTCCAGTCACAGTGAGGCCCTGCAGAAGGAATCTCATGTCACACCATCACAGGTATCAGCATCACATCTTAGCACTTGCTCAAAAACCTCACAGACTCTTCTCCTTTGACCATTCTATACAAGCACAGATAAACTTTTATTCAAAACCACAGAGAAGGAGACTCGCTATGCAAGCAAAAATATTTACTTTGCATATGGGTCCATGGCTGCAGTAACAGCAGTGATTTCTCCCCATTGCCAAAGCTATCTCATCACCATCAAACCTGTCTCCAAGTTTACCAGCTAACATACTCTACACCTTTCATCCACTGCTATGTGCTATTACATGAGCAGGCAAGGAGAAGGAAAAACTTTCAATCTAAAATTGTTGCGTGGAAGATAAATTAATACACTTTCCCCCTCCTCCCCCAACATTCCAGCACTGTTCTGACTCACAAGCTTCATTCCATAGAATGAATCACATTGGATAACAGAAGTTCCCAGGCTGACTCAGCTAATTTGGAAGAGGTACTTCCTCCCCTCTCCCCCCCAGTTTTATTTTAAAGGCTGTTTTAAAATAGAAGTTCTATTTTTTAAATTTAGGATTACAGTAGAGGTCTGAGAACACTTTAACCACAGAATTGCTTGACTGAACCAATGACAGAACCTAACTCACGTCACCACCACTCTCACTACCTCCAGACAACTTTTCCTGCTGTAAAGTGCTGTGAAAAATCAAAGTGAGTTTTAAAAGTCACGTGGGAAGTCTTTCCTGTGTTATAAGAATTAACCTCAAAGATACTATACAATATAATGCTGATTTGAATAGATCTACACAGGCTGCAGCAGTCAGCACTGAACCAGAACTCGGTAATCCTGCCATCACTGTGACTCTCTGACGATCTGTACTTCTCCATTCCCTGGTTTCTCTCACCACTCAGTTATGCACCTGGCATCCATGCAGCGGAGGGATCATCACCAGCACCTGAACTCACAGTATAAAGAGATTATTTTTCTGCCCTGTCCATCATAATCCCTAGATTCCGTGCTATGAAAGAACAAGGAATAAGCAGAGGTAATCATTCACTGACACTGCAAACCTATCTCCACTGTGATCATAACGACACGGTATCTAAATCTGTTCATCACTTCATAGGTGCATTAAAAATACGCACAGATGTGCCTTTCACACCACTACTAGCAAAATACTCCCCCTGTATTTGCTACGTTATGAAATGATACCAATTTGCATCTGTATTTTGATTACATCTGACAGAATTCCATAACGTGCGGCAATTTGCAATGGATGAAACCTGACACCATCAAAGTGGGAGCTTTGCCATTGACTCCAACTAGGGTGAGATTTCATCCTAAGTGCTCTGATGAGCAGAACTCTGAGAAAACAGGGGACCACGGCTTGTCTGAAGCACACAATTGTGAACCAGAATAATCTTGCAGAAATCTACAGATTTATACCAATAAGAGCGGAATTCCCCAAACCACCGTTACACTTCTGTTAAAGTTTATTGCATTACAGCTGAACAGTATTTCACTGCTATGACTTCTTATTATGTGAAACACCACAGATTCTAAGTGCAGCTGGGGGTTCCTTTCATACCTCCAGCCCCTCTGCATCTACTAGTTTTCAAAGATCTTGGAGGATTTTGCATAAGATGCAGGTGAGGAAATGAGGAAGGGCAACACGGGAGTTCGTTATTAACTAAACCTTGTGTCCTGAGGCATTCAGTACACTACAGCCAAGGGCAATGCTGCTCTCCTCATATCTGTCTGCAGAGCTTCAGGTCAACTGTAACTCATTTTTCAAACATATTAGAAGCACGCTACCCTGATGTATCACCAACCACCATGTAGGCTCAACACAGTTTTGAGCAGCTACACACATCCTTTGGGATCCTGAACCCAAGGTCAGACAGACTAAAAGCACTCCTGGAACATCCCCGTTTAACTAAGAATTAAAAAAAGATTAGGATGGATAGCCTGCATCTCATGCATCTTATGCTCCAGTAGAAGAGAAAGTTGACAGGCTTTTTCAGGATTATGTTCTTCAGTAATATGCTGGGATCCCACCTGCTATCAGTTTACCTACCCAAGAGCTGGGATCACACAGTTACCAGCTTCCAAGAGTACCGACTTCCACAAATTCCCCTCTGTTATCCTCCTTGTATATCTACACATCTTAAGTATATTGTCCTCCCTCATCATCCTTTACTCTGCCCAGCAGTGCCTCTGGCAAAGGACAAAGACTTGAATAGTTTTTAAACTGCGCTTTGCCTTTTTAACCTCGGATGAGTTTTTCCCTACACAAACAGACCCTCTACAAGAGCACTGCCCTAACTGCCCCGGCAGTAAGATTCATTAATGCCTTGCAACTGATGGTCTGAGGATTCATCTACTCATCATAGAGAGAGCAGAAACTGCCTGCTCTTCTCTGACAGCCCAACACACCATCTCTGAAATACAATACATGCACCACACTCTGAGGCTCAAATCAATAATCGCCATCAAGCATTCACCACCATGTTGCGCTGAGAAGCTCATCACCCACATGTGCTATCCCCATGAGGCTGCTACTAACTCAGAAGTCAGCCAGGTCCAGCCATAGGTCTGATTACTCTTCCTATGCTGAGTGCCCCACATTGCACCTACCACCCTGCAGCCCTCCCTGGTACTCCTTCCATGGCCCCTAGCCTAAGTGATTCCACATCATTTCCTGTCCCTTTTTGCAGTGCATACATAAAGACCAAATGCACTGCCATAAGCACAGGGATTCCTGCTATTAGCCTTTTCCCAGATCTAAATCTAATTTTCTGATGCTTGGCCAAATTTCAGCTCTGAGCTGCGAGGTAAGAACACCGTGAAGCTTCAAACCTCCTGGAATATTTAACAAGGTGGGAGGCAGATATTGTGGAAGAGCTTAAAAAGCGATTACAGGCAGAAACTGGACATCTGCTGGCACAGCAGTGCCTAAGTAAAGATGAAACAACTTCTCAACATAGTTTGGCAACATCGCGGGGGTGATTATTTTCATTAATAAAAATAAAGTCAGAGTTTGGGCTCTCTCAGTTTCTGGGCATGCTGCATTTACGTCGAAAGCACATAAAGAATACAGCATGCTCCTGCATGCCGTGGTGCCACTCTCATTCCTGCATGACATTATGCAGAAGATGAGGGGCAGAAGGGCTGCCCTGTACCACAAAGAGGTCAGCATCTTCCCAGGAAGCTTCACTGTGGCCGTTTAAGTTGGAGCAGCTCCTGGAATGGTTATCCTGGGACTGCTGTTATTTCCCACGTGAATTCTTATTCTAGAGTAAAGCCATTTAAATGGGATACTGGTATAACAGCATCAATATAAATAAACCAGTACAACTGTATTGTTTCTATTCCTTGAGAGGCCTTTAAAATGATAAAAGCCT